>NW_026607485.1:5451605-6894105 GCF_021117445.2 Syzygium oleosum | reverse complement strand
CTCTTCGGCCTCTCCCTCATCGTCTCCTGGGTCCTCCGGGAAGTCGGCGCTCCCCTGCTCGAGAAAATCTCCTGTACTCCCCCCCTCTCCCTCTCCCTCTCTCTCTCTCCCCCCCCCCCCCCCCCTTGTACTTCATTTTGATGCGCGATGGTGATTTGTGGATGGATTGGATTGACACTGTTTGGTGGAGAGACTGGCCATTACAGAATGCTAGGAGCTACCATGTTTTCCTCATAATTTTTGCTCTTGTTTATCTCGTGATCGAGTCGTGTCCGGACTTGTCGTTCCTGGGTGTAGGAGATGGGCTATCTGTTGTTGATTCAATTGTCCTAGGATTCGAACCGAAGTTTTTTTATTTCTTTTCTTGAAATATATGTGTGCGCGCGCGCGCGCGCTCGCATTGTTCTAGTTCTAGTGTTGTCATTTGTGCCTGCGGGTTAGTTGCGATTGCGGTGCGATGATGTTGATGGTGTCTGATTATAGGGATTAATACCGGTTCGCATACGAAAGCATGGTTCCAAGCACAAGCAGTTCTCCGGGTGAGCTTGGGGAATTTCCTTTTCTTCGCGGTCCTCGCGCTCATCATGATCGGGGTGAAAGACCAGAACGACAGGCGTGATTCGTGGCACCACGGCGGATGGATTGCGAAGATGATTATCTGGCTCTTGCTCGTCGTCCTCATGTTTTTCCTGCCAAACGAGGTCATCACGATTTATGGTTTGTATCCGTAGGCTTTTTGTTTTTGTTTATGATGTCCTGAATCCTATTTTCTTCTATCATGTCATTCTCTTCACACATCCGTTTCTATGAAATTTGCATCAATCCGCCAATTCTTTTCTTTACCATGTGTTTGGTAAAGGTAATTAGAAAGGATTGAAACAATTAGGGGAGGCACGAAGAGAAAGGAAATGTGTTTCCTTTAAATGTTTGCGAGGGAAATTAATCGAAAGAAATGCATAAAGGAATATCATTTACCTCCATGGTCAAACGGATCTGGAGAGATTTGAAACACTATACAAAATCAGCTAGGTAATTCTCTCCCAATCATTCCTAATTTCTTCTCCCTCCATCTCTTTCTGTCCAGCCAAACAAGACTTCGTATTTAAAATCCTTTCTCTTCCCTCGAAATCCCTCTACCATACATAGTGTTATTGTACTATAATCCCTCAGTCAAATGCCAATCCAAAGTTAACTTATCTTTATATCAATATTAGTTGGTGAATGGAAGTGGAGTCGCACAAGCTTCTTTCAGATAAGCTGCTGATCTCAAGTAGTGTAGGAAATAGAGTATGGCTGTGAGGAATTTTATGCTTGCTTGTGTATTCATCTCACTAGAGGACTTTGAGGTACTCCATTTGCTCATCTAAAGTTTCAATTGAGTGGTTCTTTGAACCAAAAAATTTAACTCAAGAAACGAAATTGCTTCTTGTGATGCAGTTGTTAGCAAGGATCCTTTTGAATGTAGATTTGGCTAAGTTGGCATTCACATTCACCATCTCTTAAATCCTGTAAAAGAGTCTCTAGAACAGCATCAATCAAATTTCAGCTAAGCAAGGAGAAGCTCACTTTGCTAGCGCTGTATTTTGTCTGCTTAATATCTATATTAAAATTTACTCATTTTTTTTCCTTTGTGTAATTTCCTCACCAGTTGGATAAGTTTGGTCACAAGTGGCTAGTGTAAGGGTGCTTAATTTGGAATCTTGACTTCGCTTACTGAATTCTCATTGATTGACATAGCCAAAATTTGTAATTGACCCAAGAATATGCCTTGGATCTGCAGAAACTATATCGAAATTTGGAGCAGGACTGTTTCTGTTGGTTCAAGTAATTATCCTGCTAGACTTTACTCATTCGTGGAATGATGCATGGGTTGCAAAAGATGAACAGAAATGGTCAGTTGGAGTCTTTGAATATTCTATTCTATCTTTCTTCCTTCCTCTGTATGTTAGACTTCTGTGATCATTGAGTTCTGATGGCTCATTGGACTTGTTTAGGTATGTTGCTTTGCTGGTGATATCAGTTGGGTGCTATATTGCAGCCTACACTCTCTCTGGGATTTTGTTCATATGGTTTAATCCTTCTGGTGAGGACTGTGGCCTCAATGTCTTCTTCCTTGTTATGACAATGATCCTAGGCTTTGTAAATGGAATTGTTGCACTTCACCCTGCGGTAAGAAAAGCATGCTCTTGAATACTTGCGTATTAGATTTGTAGACCTTTTGAATAATTGTTTTCTCGCAAACTTCATGCACTTGCACGAATTACAATGCTTATGAAATGGCATTCTCTACTAGTCCATGGAATTCATTTTCTAAAAAAAATATCCTACTGTTTCTTTTCTTACTAGAGCTTTCTCCTGTGTAGTCAGCTCTCCAAGGAATCTCTATCTGCTGAGGAAACTCTCCTCTTGTGACTTTGGCTCCATTCTAGTAGTGCACTTTTTAAGGAACTATGGAAAATACCAATTGCTGCTTAATGTTCTTCCTTCTAGAAGTATCTCATCCCAGTATTACAAATATTGATGTTTCAATAACTGTGGGAGGTTTTTATCGGCAAAGAGCAAAGAATCTCCTTTTACCGATGTGCCAGATAACGTGTTGAAGTTGCTGAGACTGATTTTTGTGGGATTCTGAACAGGTAAATGGCAGCCTCTTGCCTGCTTCGGTGGTATCAGTTTATTGCGCTTATGTGTGCTACACTGCTCTCTCTTGTGAGCCGCGAAATTATGTTTGCAATGGTCTACATAAGTCCAAAGCAGTCTCCACCAGCACCCTCATTCTTGGAATGCTTACAACAGTTCTTTCTGTGTTATATTCCGCTTGCCGCGCTGGATCATCAACGACATTCTTGTCCCCTCCGTCTTCCCCCAAGTCAGGTAATTCATAAACTGCACAAGTTTTTGGTTTCCAGAAGTAGAATTTGAGGAAATTGTCCAGAGCTTGAGAAGATTCTACTTGAGAATCGTTGAAGCAAATGGTTCTGACTGAAATGTTTATTTTGGGGAATTTGTTTCACAATCAAGATAGTCGTCCTTTGAGTGCATCCACAGATTGATTACAAATTAGGAAATTAGGCCCGAGACTTGATCGAACTCACAAGGGTAGCTAAAATTATAACTCTTCTTTGCTCAGTACGTCATGAAACTTGTGTTGCAGGCACAAAAAAGCCTCTTCTTGAAGGAGATGATGTCGAAGAAGGCAAAGATAAGAAGGATAAGAAGGAAGCAGAACCACAGCCAGTTACTTATTCCTATTCATTCTTCCACCTGATTTTTGCTCTGGCTAGTATGTACTCAGCTATGCTTCTTTCAGACTGGACCAGCTCTTCTGATAGCTCGGATCTGGTCGATGTGGGTTGGACATCTGTTTGGGTCCGCATTTGTACGGAGTGGGTCACATCTGGTCTCTACATCTGGACCCTCGTGGCCCCGTTGATTCTTCCTGATCGCGAGTTCTTTTGAGTTTCCTGTTATTGAAGTTTACTTGTGTAACTGGAATTGGCTAAGCGAGAAGGATCGAGGACCTTGGGGTGGATTAGGACAGTATTTAGCGACTTGATGGAAGCCTAGATCTGCCTGCTTTTGTTCTCTCTTTTATTTGTATCTGTATCTTTTTCCAGTTTTACAGTCTTTCCCGCAAGATTTGGTTCGCACCGAGTTATCATGTGGCGGAAACAGAACAAACAAAGGTATAGTAGATATGTGGCTGATTGTTGTACTTATGAGGAGGAGAGGATATGACATAAATCTGCTCGATGCTGATGTATGCGGGGTTCTATTTCAATTTCTCTTGATCAGTTCAATGTAAATATTCCCAATAGTTTCCTGATGATCCGCCCACATGCGCTGTGCACTGCACATCCATTTTCTTTAGTCCAGGGCTCTCCGATCTTTGCTTGGATTGCTTCGATTTAATTTATGAATTAGTCCTAAGGGAACTTGGGAAGAAACCGTGGTAACGGAGATTTGTGCGATCTCCATGATTATGAGGCTTTCCATGAAAAAGATTATTCAAAAACCATGATCATCAGCTTCTGCATGCAAGATGTAACAAAACTTCAACAGGGAATCAGTGTCATCAGAATTTGGTTATATAAGCACATGACTTCCTGTCTTTAGAAATTTTGGCTCTCCGTGGAACTGTAAAGGCCTTGACTATGAAATAAATTTATTCTTGTACAACTTTTCCTGAGACCTACAAGCAATATTCACAATGCATCTACAGGCTCTTCAGAATGAAAAGAGGAAAAACTGAAGAGTGTGAAAAGGGTACTGGAGAAAACTATAGCTCATTTCTGATAATCAACTCAGCAGCCGCGCCCATTGTCCCGATTCCGCCCACCCCGAGCAAAGCAAGAGCAAGCTCATCTTCATTCCACTGCCTTAACCCCCTGCTCAATCTCTTGAGCACATCAACATCCACCTCCAACACCCAATTGGGAGTACAGGCCACCATCAAGCTCACGAATCCTGACACATACGCCCGCCAAGTGGCCCAATCGCAACCGAGCGAGATCTTCCCGTCCAGAGCACCCGCTAGGAACTTTATGTGAGTCCCGAGGATCTTCGGTCTCCGCTTCGAAGCTGAAGATGCCGAGTCGACCCCCCAGGCGAAGGTTCCACAGAGAACAGTGAAATATGCTAGCGCATATCCCCCTAGCATGGCCACCACCCCGTCCGATCCTTCCTCCTTCTCGGACCGGTGGACAGATATAAACCATGAAGGTAATTTTTCTTTGATGAGCGACTGAACCAGGCAGTGCTTACCAGATGACCATACAAGAGAAGCCGCAAGAGAAGACGCCAGCTTCATCTGAGTCATCGCCGCGGTGAGTGAAACTTGACCATATCTTTTCCTGTTCTTAGTGTTAGCCTTCAGCTTCTCCAATCTCTCCCTGGAAAGGCCACTACATGCTATTTCTCTTACCGACTGCATCAAAATAGAGACGATCTCCTCCGTGACGAACATTATGTCCCTGATGGAGCGGTAGACGCGTAAGTAGAGAATTCCTGGAGCAACCGGAGATATACCACCATAGAAGTGGGACCCGAATCCATGACCAAGAAGACCTCCAACGCTCCCATTGCTCGTCATCGAAGTGGTATGAAGCCCAAGTGTCGCGGTGAAGCAGCTTTTCAGAAGCTGAACCATGGCGTCAGCGTTCTGGAGGAAGACCGTGCGAGATGCAGAAAAGATGAAGAAGTCGCTCCAGCGTTTCGCCTTCTGAGTCCAGAGAGATGCCACAATAGGCATGCAAGGCCATGGGCAACCCGCTGCTAGGGACTCCAGGGCAGGCCCTGCCAAATTGAGGAAACGCTCCGACGCCTTGTCGATTTTATAGGTTATGGTGAGGCTCACAAATGCAGCCAGGGGCAGAGGAAGAGTGGCTGGAGAGCTTCCCCCTGTAAGAACAACGCACAAGTAAATATCGATTGTTGTGAAAAGTCAAAACCATAAATCTCATGCCAAAATATTTCTAAAATAGTTGTTTCTACTATCAGATGTACCCGAGCAATTATGAATAAGCCACTATTCCACATTATAAAAGTATGGCAGTAGACTTCTCGCTATGGTAAATTACCTGTGGCAAGGCTTGGTATGTTGACTCCAGTAGTAGCCAAAATCCTTCTTATTTGTCCCTCCACGTTAGCTAGATTTGCAGCGGGGCTTGGCCAATCCGTTCCGTTCATAAATACCGGTTTCCAAATACTCCGAGTAACTTCTGCTGAGAAGTAGCTCACAATGGTAGCCAAAGATGCAGGAAGAAAATCAGCCAAATCTTTAAGCCCTGCACATCAAAAGACAATTTTTTTTTTTCACTCTGGAAGGCATACAAATAACTGAAACTTCAAGACTATTTTGTCTCTCTTTTTCTCGGACGAAGTCACCAACCAGACCTGTAGCCAATTCCCTGGGCGAAAGACGTCCATGAGCGCAAGCTGTTAAAGCTGCATCCACCACAAAAGGCACGGCTTCAAGGATGTCCCATGCAGCCAGTTTTGGTCTTAAGGAGGCATCCTCATTTCGAGGTCCTGATGAACTACTACTCGAAGAATTAACCGTAATTAAAGATTGGCTTCCTTCTTTAAGTTTGCGGAAGATCATAGTCAGAAGCCCATCAACAATTTCACAAACGGGTGTGCCGACAAGACCAGAAAGGGTTGAAGCTATACAGGCCTGATGCTGCCGGTACCAGATTTTCAGTTTTGGGAAAGCATCCATAAACACGGGTTCTAGAGATGATGAAGATGCAACTTCTGACAGTCTGCTTTTGATCCGATCCTTGTGCACATTTCCGGTAGAGACTAGATGGGAATTTCTCACCAAAAGGAGGTATTCAGGAGTTAGTTGGGACCGAACTGTGGGTACATCTCCGACTCCATGTTCAAGAGGAGGACGATTAAACCTCCATAGCTTTAGAAGAAGAGTGAATGCATTTGAGAACACGGCATATGCAGAGATTTCTTCTCCAGTGGGGAGAGCCCAAGAGCAATTGGGCACACAAGAGCCAAAGACCTCGCAAATGGACATCAAGGAACATGCCAGTTGAGGTACCTGACAAAAAATTTCCAGTGCAAACACTCCTAAAAAGACTAATAAAATTTTCCACTAGCAGAAGAAATGAGCAGACAATCAACCACTACAAGGTGTAATCACTCCATAAGACGATACAATCAAGAAAAGCAGCTACTTGCTTCACTTATATAGATGGAGGGCATCAAGTCAAGTAACCAAAGCTTACCAAACCGTGCAAGGAGAAAATCTGAACACTATCAACAGATCCTATTCCAACGACAAGCACATTCAGCATGGGAGCATATTTTATCAAATGACTCTCATCGCCTTCATAATCAGCTGGTACTGGAGGAGAAAGCAGTCTAGTAATAAAACACACAGTGTGCTCCTGCGCAGATTGAATCGTGATATGGTGAGCTTAGTAAAGCAGAACAAATGAGATAATAATACAATATGAAAAAGGAAAACAGTACATTCTATTTTAGTAATCATGGTACTAAAGAAATGCATCTTTTTATAACTGCACACCTGTATATTCCAACCTCGAAGTAAGGACGCACCACAAAGAATGGTAGCAGCTGATATCTTCTCTTCGTCGCATCCTTTGAGAGCAATCTCATAAACTTTCTCGAGCTCTGCTAAACTTCCATTAAAACCATGAGCCAAATTCAGTGCTTTGCCCTTGCTTAAGTTACTAGAAAAGGAATATGAATATGCAAGAATGGACAGAAGAGTAGACAGCACTAAAAGTATGAAAGGCACTAGATAATCACGCAATGAGGCCAATATGTTGGACTATCCATTATCAAGGAATACTCCATTGGCTCAGGCAAAGAATATCGAACAGCTGTCTTATCATAAGCTAGTTGGCTGGAACCACATCTTGAGAAATATAGGTTGGCCAAAGTGACTCGATGACGATACATAAGTCTAACCACGTCTTAATCAGAAGACACATCAAACCAATGACATGCCCATTTCAGCTTTCGATGTCATGGCCAGAGGCCAACCTTAGAAAAGGTTGATTGTAATCAGGCCAAGGTGAAGAAAAAATTGTTCGTCGAGATCAACATGAAAAGGGTCAGGGCACAATCAGCAGGTATTATCTTCAGAGGATGTGCATATGTACCTCGATGCTGGACTTGAAACCAAAGCACCCATCAATGCGGGAGTCAGCGGAGCCCCCTTCATGAACGAAGACCAGCTTGGCAGTTGAGCAGGAATGGTATGAGGCATTGGGCTGATGTGTCCATTGACATAGCCTGGCCAGAAATATGCTGATGTATCTAGTAGATTTCTGGCAATACAAGCCTCAATTATCAGGTGGCGCATGTTTCCAGCTGCATATAAACATACATCAATCAGATGAGCATGCACCGCTAATTTAAAATGGTAGAGACAAATGACAGAATAGAACTCTCAACAATAAGACGCAGGGAAAATAAATATAAGCACATGTCAAAATGCACATGATAAAGTCCACAAACTGACAAAGGTATCAATCAAAATCAAAGGTAATGCCAGACTACAGTACAACTTTGCTTCGCTGCAGAAATAGTTTATAACTCTGTGCCTCAAGTAAATCTTTTCCTGCTCTCCGTTCTACTGGCACAATGCATGTCTATGAGTTAAAGATCTATCAACCACACCACAAGACAGTGTCTATCAGATTAAAGAGCGTCTTCAAGCATTAGGCTTCCCCCTTTCTCAGCTGTCTATCTACACTACAGCCATACAAATTATCAAAACCCAATCTAAGAAGTTGGCATATGGCTGAACAACACTCGAGCCTCTGTATAATAGTATTCCTTTTCTCTTTTGGTAAGTATTTAATAAAAAGTCAATAAGAATCTTTTAGCCTTTGTTTTCTTTTCCAGAATGCATAAAACAAATACCCTACCAACACCACAAGCCTTAACTACCAAAACGAAAAATCTGGAACCACTGTCCTTGTGATGACCATAACCTAAGAAAAGCTTTTTGTTCTTGACATACAATATTGAGCAGCTTATCAAAAGGTCAAGAAACTGAACAATGAACTACGTACAGCAGTTTAATGGCATGTCTTTGACACTCGTGCACTCAAAATATGCACTCCCCACATTAATCCCTGAAAGAAACAGCATTGCTTTTGCAGCAGCCTGATTAGCCGCAGAAACAACAGTGTGAGGTGGAGTCAGCAGGCCTTGATAATCACCCAATATCCTTAGGCTTGAGACCAGGTCATCACGGCGATCTCCAGGACACTTTTTTTCCTTCCAGTGATCATTGCCAGCGCATTCTATATCATCAGATGCTAGGCTCTCATCCTCAATAAGATCAGCAATCACTAGAGGTATGATAGAGAATAACATGGACAAGCGGGTATCTAAATGAGGCATGGGGCCCTCTATAGGATTCCTCTCCTGTTAAATAACGAAGAATAAGTTCAAAATAATAGCAACATATAACCACATTCAAAGCTCGCCAACATACAGGATAAACAACATTTTAGGTCTATTTGATCTTCATTTTAATTTTCTCGTTACGCTAATCGCTCAACTGAGAGCTGATAGTTTAAACTTTAACCCTGTTTTATGATAGTATTGCAGAGAGACCAGACAACTGCAACAGAGTATTGAACCTTCTGCAGTTCCAGTAAATAGATTTAGATTAATGATAATCAACTCTAAGATTGGCAGCTAAAGTTTAACCTCACTTCAGTTTCTTGTTATATTAGGGATCCTGATCATTTCAGAAAAATACTCAGCTAGAAAAATACTAGTTGAAGAAAATTTAAGCACTGTCTTCCAAGCTTAAAAAGAAAATAAGGTAAGGCTGGATGGCTTCGAAAGGTGACATATTCGGCACTGGAAAATCTACAAGCAAGCAATGATAAAGATAAAAGTTGAAACCATTCAATACCGAGGGGACAAAGAGAAGCTAACCCTTTGAACAAGGCGAAGAGCTGCAATCCAGAGACCCAAAAAGGTGTCATGCCAGGTAGTTCCATTTATTGCTTGAAGAGATTTTGTCAAACCTGCATAAACCCTATACTTTTATTGCCACTAACATCTCTTAAGTACTCTGATGTTACTAGATACAGCTGAAACTGTTTTCCGGAAGTAAAGAAAAAGTTGGGCCATTACCAGTGATTATTTCAATGGCACTTGTTGGATTAACATCATATCCATCCATGGCATCTTCCAAAGCCACATCAAGAGGGAGCCACAGGTCAGAACAATGGGCGGAAGAAGCACGGGAGCCAAATGCCATAATAGCATGGAACTTCTGATTTGAACTTGTCCTGCATTCTCGAGAAAAGACTACGCAAGCATCTGAAGTCAACAGCTGAAGTGCCTCAGGAGTCAGGCTTTTTGAATTCCTTAGTGCTGCTGAGTCTGTAACGAGCAACCGTAATCTCTGAATGAAAGATTCCCAGTGCACAGGCCTGAAATCAGTTTAGCAAGTTATCTTCAGTCAAGGCATGCCATGCTATTGTGACCAAGAAATTATATGACTGATCACGAACCAATTTATAGATGAGACATGACAGTCAAATCTTCTATAGGTAACTTTCCTGAGGCGGCCATGGGAAATACCAAGTTCTAACACAGACAGCGATTACCAAATGAACAATAACTGTGAAGCCAAATAGCAGCATCCAAGCCTCCACTCAGGAGGTGCCCCAAAAAAATTGGATTGAAAGCTTCCAAGATGTATATTGACAGGGTAAAATTCATTGGAGAACCGATGCAAAAAATCATACAGATGATAGAAATAAGAGTAGCTAAAAGAAGTACATACAAGTTCTGGCGTGCCAAGTATAATATTCTGGAGGTTACTTTGTTTTGCAGAAACTGTCCAATTATTTCAATTGCCATTGTAGTATTTGCATTCTGCAATATCCCATGACTTTCAGTAGACTTCTCATCAAAACTACCATAACTGTCTATATCCATTTCTTGAGACTTGATGCCCCATCTGGAATTCGCTTCTGGAGTGAGTTCCAACAATCCTTCATCATCTAAAGATGCATCAAGTAACTGCCACACAATAGAAAAGATGAACTCAACCACAAGAATCCCAGCTTCACTTTCTGGCAAACCAAATATCTTGGAAAGCTGCATAGCAGCATCAATTGATTCCATAACCCTGCAAATGGAAAGAATTTCCATTTATAACAAGACAATTACCAGAAACTGAAACTATCTGCATTGTATGTGGGTCATAGAATTATATGCAGTAAATTATTATATTCAATAGTTGATTTTGGCTCTTGTAGGAACAGATGAGTGATTGAACTCCAATGAAAGGCCAAGATGAATTATAACCGATTTCGTTGGGCATCATAAAACTTTTGAAACAGACAACAAACATTGGCTAGCATCTTAAGTTAAAAGGTTTCAATGATTATGATTTTCCGAGCCATCTGAATAAAAAAGAAGGTTGCCACATTGCAGGTGCAGGAATCAAATATGTAGGTGGAAAGAAGTCTGTTATACAGCATTGATCTGCGAGCAAGAGGATTGCAACCAATGTGATGTCTAAAAGAATTAAGCAAAAGATAAGCTCCTCACTTTTGATAGTTTGACCCATCTATATGGGATTTAAGGTTAAAAGCATGTCTCTTGAGCAGTTCCATGTAAAGTCTGTATGGGGCTGGTCTGAACTGCCTACATGGAATGACCCTGCATAGAAGACAATAAAGTAGGCCGTTTGAAAATTGAAAGAAACAAATGCACGGATACGAAACTGCATAGATTTCCTAGCAATTCATTTTTGTAGAGAAACTGCCACCGTAATTGCCTCCGGAAAAGCACACAACTCAGTCGAATGATGTTTTCTTGGTCTAATTGGTGGCCGTGCAATATATGGAAGCCCTTCTCTATCCTAAACCAGCCCAATATAAGACAGAGGAGGGATCCAACCATACTTTGCACCGTCACCAATAGACTTTACCAGCTAATATGCGAAAATGCATTTGGCATGCCCACTTGTTTTCCACGTTCTCAATAACCGGAAACAAAATGGTAAAATGTTCCAATTAACTTACTGAAATGAGAAGAAAACTGAAATTTCTTGGAAAAAACCCTTCATCCTTTATTAAGTCCAAACCATGATTAGACCAAAAATATCGGGAGATATCAACATTTGCATCTTGAAATCATTTTGCCAAACAAATTGCGGAAAAAGAAAAAGGTCAACGGAAATCAGTCCGGGGAAATTTTCAATGAAAGGACTACTCAAAATCCACTCAAAAAATCAAGTGCACGCTCTATCCCAACAGAGTCAAAGAATTCAGTAAGTTCAATTGTTAGAAGTTAATGCGATGATCAACCTTTTTCCACTTGGTGAAAGCAAAACTCTTTAGGATCGGACAATACCCTCTTTTCTTCTTTCCGCTATTCCAAACAAAATTTTGTAAACTTCGACCAACAGAATCCCCTGAAGGAGAGTGACTCAGGCAATGCCAAAAGACCTCACTAAAAATCCTCAACAGCATCAACTTTAATCAGATTCAACAGTAAACAAAAGAATGAATCAATACCCACTTTTCTCAGACAAAAAAGAGAGAGAGACGAAAGAAGAAAGGGAAGAAAAAACCCCTTCAGGCTTCATTGACCGGAACCCATTACAAGGAAAGTCACCAGATTACTCAACATTAACCAAAACTCCGAAAAACGATGCAAAAACCATCTCAAACATCGACGAAAGAAAGTAAGAGGAGAAACAAACCAAAAGAACCCAAAAAAAAAAACAAGAAAGAAGGAGAAAACAAGAAACAAGAAACACCAACCTGGTAGAGAGCAGAGCAATCACGAGGAGAGGAGGCACAATCCCGACCGCCAGAGCCTTCTCGAGGAACTTCCACGTGATGGGGACGTTGTTGTCCCAGCAAATGTGAGAGACCAGCGCGTGCGCCAGCTCGGTCGAAGGCAAGCTCGCGCCGGCCGAGTTCAAGCTGGAGCACATCTGCATCGCCCACCACAGGGGATCACTGCCCTTCTCCTGAGCCACCCTCGTCATGTCAAGAATGCCGCCGTGGACGGAGGCCGCCATGCGCCGGAGCCAGATCGCCGGAAGCCTCCGATTCCTTTCCCCGACACGACGTGGGTGCGTGAGCGAGCTGGTTAACGAAGCCAACCAGGTGGTGGTGGACCTGGTGGTGGTGGTGCTGCTGCTGCCGGTGCTTCTTCTTCTTCTTCTTGGCTCTAGTTTTTGGAGGGGTGGTTTTTTTCGTTTTGTATTTGGGAAATGCTATTTATTTATTTATTTACTATATATTTTGTGGGAGATAGAAAATATAATTGGCTCCCACAAGGACAAAGTCAAGCAGAGATGAGGGGCAGGAGTGGGATTTAAAAAAATTACAGACATTAATCTTCAGGTTGTACTATAAATAACTAATTAGCACCAACAACGTTCCACAATAGTCGCTGCGTAAGCCCCAATAAAAAGGGAAAACTCTTCGGAATATATGTTGATTTGAGAAGTAGCGGGCGGCGAGATTGTTGTCATCGAAACGATAGATCGGTGAAAAATAAAAAGGTTTCTTAAAAAGTGGGAGATAGAAAGGATCCAAACCAGTATATCCGTGACAAATTTACTATAAATTAATTTTTGACCACAAAAAATTATAAACTGGTATATTTGTGATAAATTTACCCTCTATTAAATTGGATTAATATAAAAAAATAACAAACTAGTACACCTGTGACAAACGGAGGGTAAAACCCAAAAACTAGTACATTTGTCAACTGCGATGTGTTATTTAACTCAGCAATTTGACAATCTAATTTAACGAAAACTAATGTAGAGTAAATTTGTCACAAGTATATCAGTTTTGAGTTTTTTGTGGTATTAACCCGAGAAAAAAAAACATGTCCGAGTTTTCACATATTTTGACATGGGGGTAAACATTACATGCGCATATTAATGTAGAAAATTAAAGAACTTCCGTTTGCCACACCTAGGACTTCGTTTTATTTTGCGGAAGAAGAATGACGATAGTTTATAATACTTACAAAAACGAATGAGCGAAATTTTTTTCCGTTGTCCACGAAAATATTTAGATATAAATTACTATCGATAATGGAAACATTTTTCATCGAATAATCATTTCAAGAAGCAATCAATTTTAGAAAAATATTTTCTAAATCATTCTGTTTTCCGCGAAACAGACGGAGCTACGATGATTCATGTGATTAATGAAGCGAGTTTTCACTAATTTTCGCATCATCTGTTTTGCTTATGCATAACGAAGAAGCAAATAAGATACGAAATTACAGAATGTCCATTCCAAAATGTCAAGGGAAGGTGTCCAACTCGCTTTAGCATTTCAATTGAAAAAAAAATAATGGGGAAAATCGAAAGTAAATTGCGTTGATTTAGGAATTATTTAATCATGTCCGGGACCCCATCGAAGCATACGATAATTTCACATCACGAGAGGATTACGGATAAAATTCATTAGAAAATTACCAACCAACCACCGATGATTAGACCATTTGGGAATTATCAAAAGCTAACATAGATTATGCACAATAAACCGAAAGTCGTACCACATTTCTTGTCCATTTTCCCTATTCTATTTATTTTATTTTATTTGTTTTTTTTAATCAATTTAATGTGAAGAGGGGAAACCATGCGATTCGAGGCGGGCATTACTCGTCCTCGGGACTCGACCATAAAGCGTGGAAAGAGAGAAAAAAAAAAAAGAACATATTGCACCTATAAGGCCATGTCCCCCGCCAGAAATCACTAATCTTCACTCTAGTAGGTCGACTACTTCGCTAAATCCAATTAATAATTATTTAATCTTGATTAAAAAAAAGTTAAGATTGAGTGTCCCTCAAGTCTACATGAAATTCCCCAAAATTTTCCATTAAATTTCCCAGATTTTCCAATTAATTTCCCAAATTTTTTACTGGATGGAGTTTGTGTTTTTTTTTTTTTGAAGTGGGGGCAGAAAAAACTCAGTGGTTAGGGGTTGGTGGAGATGATGACAGGATGTGATGTCTCGATCAAGGTTGGTCCGACTCCAAGCCGGTGATGACATTGGCATGCATCACTTTTGGGCCTGAAAAAAAAAAGATATATTATCTGTGATATATATATATATATGAAACAAAGAAAAATAATATAAATAAGAAAGAGAAGTCACTCTGTCATCACCAACCTCTTCAATGGAGCTTTTTTTTTTAATTTGTTTTTTTTTTTTTTTGGGTTTCTACTTTTGCTGTTTGTGGCTTCTTGAAGATGGGTATAGTGAGTGGTAGGTGAGCACTGGGGAGATGGATCTGTTGGCATGGGTCATCGAGTTCATCACTCGATCAGTCCATGGACAAAAAACGAACGTGGGATGGGACACACGTCATCTCGATGTCCCGGTTTCAAGGAAAAAATTAGGAATATGCTCACCAACAACCTTAAAATTTATCATAAAATTACAATTGAGTTTAAAATTTACAAAATCTCATATCCTCTCGCCCAATTATGGCCGAGGGGCGCCATTGGCGGCGATCGAGGGTCGGTGACCCTTGCCCAGATTTGGGAGAGGACTGGCGACCCTCGCCGACCCCTGGCCGGGGCCCGCCGACCATTCCCCCACCATCGCTTTGGTGGTGGGGCGGCGACGAGGATTTGCAACAAACCCTCGCTGCTGGTTTCCGACTTTCTCTTCTTCTTTTTTTAATTTAGCTTATTTTTTATTTAATTTAAATAAAATGTGTTTAAAAAATCAAATTTGGACCAAAGTAATGTCGTTTTAGCATGTCATCGTCATGTAAGAGAGATAAAATATTTTAAAAAGCCATGTTAACATTTTTTGTTATCCAAGTTGGACGGAGTTAACGGAAGAACTCGATTGTACCAATTTGACAAATTTTAGAATTTGATTGCACTTTTTACAAGTTTTAGAACTCAATTACACTTTTATGATAAATTTCAGGACTTTTAGTGAACATATCCCAAAAAATTATAGTTCAACCCCTCAATCTCTCACATGAGCAGAAATTTAAAAAAACAATATAAATCGTAAAAAATTTTATGGAAAAAATTAATTGAATTAGATCCATCTCTTCCTCGTCTTATCAAATTCAATATGATTACACATGCTTTTTCTCTGTGGCAAGGTAAGTCTCGCTCCTCCTCTTCTCACGGTCTCGGGTTCGGGGGCGCGCGAAAACTGACCCGAACATCGGATGACTCTCTACGAAAGCACGTACATTAAATCAAATGTAAATATGCATGTGCTGCGAAGAAAACAAGGGTTACTGTCTCAGCCGAATCGGTTGCAAGTTAAGAAAATTTCTCTACCGACCCACCAATTTCCAACAAGAAAGCTTAGCTACTATCGCTAGAGCGATCCAATCCCATGGCTTCGCTAATTCTACTTTCCTAAATATAATATTATTTGTTGTCTCCTCATTTTTTGGCTAAAAAGCAAAGCATTCATTGCCATTGGGTAGGTGTCTGATAGAAGAATAATTAGGCATGATAAGGAGGAGTTGGTAAGATGGTTCATTCACCTTTGGGTTAACCCCGCCTATGATCTCATCCAGACATAGGCCGGCAGGGGCAGGAAATCAATTTGCCAAAAGAATCAAAGAGCGTCCTGCACAAATTGGCACTAGCATGTGCAATCATTTAGGGTTGACTGCTCTTGGATAGTGAAGAGTCAACGCCCCTAGCACCACTTGGGGTCCTCCCCATATGCCTCAAATTCCATGCCCAAATTGCCTCCATGTTGACATATTCTAGTATGGACCATAGGCGTACTAAAGTGCTATTTAATCGTACTCTTGACCATTGCCGTTTCGAAAATGGGTACTTACATCATTTGTGAATGGCGGATCGGCGGACGTGACAGAGCTACGCCCTAATATGAAGATCAAGGGTACGTGAACATGGGATTGTTTGCACCTTATTTTGTAAGGATCGCAGTTTATCACGCTCATACTTTGTAAATCGTTATCTTGGGTTTAACAACATAGCCTCAATTTATCCAAGTCCCTTGCTTGGGGATTGAAGAAAATGAACCAACATTGAAGGAACGTTGGAACTTTGACAATGCAAAGTACGATCAATCGTATATCTACATAATTAAGTCGAATAGCGGCTTGCGTCTCATTTTTAGCGGCTTTCCTAAATCATCCATAAATGAAATATTAAAAGGACAAAAAAAAGATATAAATAACATTTCTAATAACTTCCCACTGTCGATCGGTTCCTCGTACAACTACCCATTTTCTCCTACCCTTATAATTGATCACAAGAAAGTAAAGTCGCATGAAAAAGCACTATATCTTTAACCAATTGACCCCCACACCTTTGGCGATTACATAGAATAATCTTCATATCATTTTTGCTCTTTATCGTCATTCTCTTATTATTTTTTAACGATAG
The DNA here is from genome assembly GCF_021117445.2 of Syzygium oleosum. Taxonomy (NCBI): domain Eukaryota; kingdom Viridiplantae; phylum Streptophyta; class Magnoliopsida; order Myrtales; family Myrtaceae; genus Syzygium; species Syzygium oleosum. Next base: position 6,877,202 of record NW_026607485.1, on the reverse strand, counting down.
AATTAACTAGATGATAAAATTTATTAAATTACAAAACATGTTAAGTTACAAAGTTCAAATTAAAATAAGCATAATGATTATTAAGCACGCGTACGGCACATATAAAAAGTTGAGGTTATCTTTAAAGGACAACGAAAAAAAATTATTATAAAACAAACCTATTCCCAAACTACTCCTGTATTAAATAAGAAAAAGATTAGCTATAATTAATAGGTTTAATATCATACAAAATTTCAAACTGATACACCTGTGATAAATTTACTAATTTTTTTACCACAAAAAACCCCAAATTAGTACATCTGTGACAAATTTACCCTCCGCTAGTTTTCATTAAATTTTACCGTCAAATTACTAAGTTGGATGACACGTGACATTTGATGGGTATACCAGTTTAGGGTTTTACCCCTCTATTTGTCACAGGTATATTAATTTGTGATTTTTCGTGGTATTAATTTTATTTCACATAGGGTATATTTGTCACATGTGTACCGATTTAAGGCTTTTTGTGGTCAAAAAATTAGTTTGAGGCAATTTTGTCACAAGTGTACCGATTTAGGATTTTTGATAGTCAAAAATTAGTTTTGGGTTAATTTGTTACAGTATACAGCTTTGAGGTTTTTCGTGGTATTGACCCTAATTAATACACCTCTTGTTACTTCTCATTTAAGCTCCATTTGTTTCGCGGAAAATGAATATTTTAGAAAATATTTTTTAAAAACAATTGCTTATAATGCTAAAATAATTAGTGAACGGAAAATATTTTCATGTCCACAAAAATATTAGAAAAACATATTTTCGTGGACATGAAAATATTTTTAGTATTTTTGTGGAAATGAAAATATTTTTCGTCCTTTCCCTTTTACAAGCGAAACAAGCGATCTTTATTTAGAAAAATATTTTTTAAATAATTCATTTTTTCTTGAAACAAACGGAGCTTAAAGGTAATCCGATGCATGAAAGCATAAGCTCTATGCTTTTCTGTTTAGGTACTTATTATTGGCCTATGGTGAATTAGCCGATGCTTTTCTCCCCCTCGTCGGGGTAACAACATGCACATGTTAACATCATGACGGGGACAACTGCTTTGTCTCCAATCCGGCAACTTCCACATTTCTGAACTTGGACATGAAATTAGTACACCTGTGCCACAATCGTTAGAATAACATTAATGACAAAAACCTAGATTAGTCCGAATTGATTGATTGAGATTATCTAGGAACCGGCCTTGGCATTAAAGTCTATCAAACCCAGGCATAAACTATATTAGTCGATCAAGGCTGGAATTGGATTAGTCCATTTATCAAATTGCATTTGCGTGTCGGACTCAAACAGCCGGCGATTAATCTTGGATTTGAAAGAAAGATCCAAGCATAGTAGTACATTGTGACTGGTTAGTAAATGGCTAAACAAACTTCCAAACAAAAGAGCAAAGCAAAACGATGGGGCCATTTGTCTCTTGGAAATTGCTGAAAAATGTTTTCCAAAGATTGGAGTTTTCGAAGTTGTTAATTTTCAGAATATATTTCTTTTAATCGGCTTTTCAAATGAAGCTAAAAATCGTTTAGGGAAAATAAAAGCTGACCACCAATAATATCTTAGTAGGAGATGGATTTGTAGTGGCATATTAATAAGCAATCTCCCAATTATAATGTTTGACTAGACGGCTCCGCTTAAAAAGTAATTGATTATCTCACTTAAAATAATAAGTCAATGAAAAATATTATTATTATCAATAATAATTTATATTTACATATTTTCGTAGATCATGAAAATAATTTGTATTTATTTATTTTTATAAGTGATATAAATAATTTTTTTTCAAAATTTTTTAAATTATTTATATTTCGAGAAATAAATGGAGACGAATCTTGGAGCCGGAAGGAAAGGATAACACACAAAGTGCAAGACAGAAAGGTGAAAATGCAGACTCCACCTCGAGAAAACCCAATTATAAACTCACCATTATTACATACAACCAAGAGATAAAAAAGTGACTAAAATTGATTGCGACAACCACTAACCGGGAATAGATAAGATTTGCACCACTTGTGCACTCAAGCAACATGATTGCACCCATCACAAGTTACGGACTGCCCAATGTCAGCAACTTTAGGCTCAGAAATCAAGCTCAACCATCCCCATCTCGAACAGCTCCCGCTTGAGCAGAATCGAGCCAGGAGGGCCTAATTGAAACAAAGCAATTATCTTGATCATTATCAAGAGGACATTACCCCCTCCAAGAAATCGAGTCTAATTGGGTTCGGGGAAAAGGGTATATTCGTATCGAAAATGATGTTTTAGGCGCGAGTTACGTCTTTTAGTAGTGGGATTAAAGTGAGTCGATGCATCCACCAATGATCGTTCGCCACGATTCCTTACCGGGATGTCGACAGAGTATAATGTGTCTTCTTCGCAAGGAGTTAAATAAGGGGAAAAAGAAGGGCAAAGAATCAATGGGGTCGAGCCAAACACAGAGAACAAGAGGACATCTCTATAAACAAAGTTGCTACCTTGATTTGATGAATTTCGTACTAATAAACGCAAATTAACAATTCACGTACTCCAATGGTGGGCCTCCCATGCTCCGAATCATGTAATACCCACAAGAATTCATTTGTTTTTATCGTATGGTATTTATCAACTATGTGTGTTTATGCTTCGAACTTTAGTGAAAATTACCATATCCAGGGAAAAAGTCGCAAAAACCCTAAACTATACTTACCGTGATACGTTCATCATGAACTTTTTTTTTTGTAATATCAAAAACCCTAAACTTTTTCTTGCAACATAAAAAATCCTAAACTTATACTTATGCAACACATTTACCCTCCGTCAAGAATCCATGAGATAATTTTTCAGCCAAAATAACGTCGTTTTTATCCCACATTAGAGCAAGAGTCCCACATCGCCTAGGCAGGGCGTTCTAGACTTGAATATAAGTTTCGGGAACCCCCTTTACTATCAGCTATAGCTTTTGGTATGAGACTCTCGTAAGTTAGTATCAGATGCGCCGGTGGAGTGAGAGTCCCACATGTTCTGTATTAAATATAAGTTTCGGGACCACCTTCTACTATCAATTATAACTTTTGGTATGAGACCCCTATAAGTTGGTTTTTACTTTTGGTTTAATAGTCCTCATCAATAGAACTTAAATGTGTCACACTGGGTATAGTTTGAGATTTATGGTTAAGATTTATGAGGGCTTTTTCCTTATGTAAACCAAACCACTATGGCCTGGAATCGTTTTTATATATATATGTAAATTAAGTCTGTTTTAAGATTTTTGTTCTATTAAGTCAACGTAACATACCCAAAGGCCGCCCGACGGATCTTCATGTTAAGTTCAAGATTTATAAACACAAGCTAATGGTTGTGATAGATCCAGCCTAGACAGGCCCATGGGGGTGTCTGATGGGCCTTATTAATCACTTTCTAGGTGCTCTCCAAAACTACATCAACGATCGATTTCAATGTCGCAAGACAATTTTCTGTCTCGCATGATGCGAGTAACTAGCTCGGAAAATTTATTAATTACTTTTAAGATACGACGTACTCATTTGTCCGAATCAATCATAGTATGGCGAGTGTCATGGACTTCCTTATTTTCTTTCAAGATTGATGATGGTGTTTTCCCACGTGATGATTCATTTGGGTAGACCGAAACGTCATGCTTCGAGAGCACCTAAAAATTTCTTGGTAGATTGACATTTCATTCCTTCTCCTGTTTACATTCTATGTTAGACACACAAACACTGCTGCCCAAAATGCTTTCCAGCTAATGGTTGGAGTGTCGATCTTGTTGTCGATGTCTAATCATCACCGTCGACCATATCGTCTTAATACAAACCGGTCAAGGCTTGCTATATTTAAGCCCTTTGCAAGGTGCCCTAGACGAGCTTGAAACTACGGAAAGACCTTCGACACGAGCCTGTAATGCGACGAGGTCGTCAAAGTGACTCTGATTTTTGTATATATGTAATCTTACTGCATGTATTTTGTGGACATACTTGGTCTCATCCCCAAGCCCCGTATGCTTGTGTTCATCGTGTTCAATGGAATGTCATCACATCCAAGTTTGTCATAACTAACGACCTGGACTAGCTAAGTGCGCATCAGATTACCTCAATCCGTCGTAAATGGAGATGCCCTTCTTGTTTCTATCAGAAAAATTTACGTGAGATGCTCATGCATTGCAAAATCTGATCTCTTGGAGATGGTGTGTTTTGTTTCTTCGTCTTGCTAATTCCAAGTTTCGAACTTGGGAAAGGGTCTCTGGTCTTTTGCAGATGGCTTGCTGGGCCCTATGAATTGAGATTAGGTGACGCTCTGGCGTTGGCATATTGGTCTTCACTCTTCATCGGAGAAAATCTTTGGAAAATACCATCAAACCTTTCGTCAAAGCCGCCACTCTCTTGGAATTTTCAGTGTCCTAGCGACACACGTAATGAGGCTGCAAACTTTCACTTCTCCTGTAAAACTCTGCTCTTTTTTCCACGTTCCATTCACAAATTGTCTCATTCCTCACTCTTGGTGTGTCCAACATTCACCAGGTTTCTTGGTGAAAGAAAAATGTTGAGCTCTCATTGCTTCGAGAACCCACCGGACCTGAGCTCGACCTGTGGAGCAGGACGTGTTGAAGAGCTTGCAGGCCTCAAAACTTACGTCACTGGCCCTTCCGATGCCAAGCGTGCTCTTCTTTTCATCGCTGATGCTTTTGGTAGACGCCCATTTTCTTTGATTCTTGATTCCGTATTGTTTCTCTTATGGGTCTTTCTTTCGGTTGATTGTGGACTTCTTCTTGGTTCTTGGTCGTTCTCGTGCTTTTCGATTGATCCATGAAATTGCTGCTTGATGGATCCTTTGCTCATCTGTTTGTGCAGGGTATGAGGCTCCTAAGCTGAGGTATGGTGTGATTACTTGCATAGAAACTTAAGGTTTGCAAGCGAATAACTCTGTATTCTCCCTGTAGCATAATTTGAAAGCTTTACCTTTCCGTTCACCTTTCACCTGTGATGCTGACGAGCATTAGATAGCACATAAGGGTGAGGCCAATTCATTCTGGATGAGTGTGTTTCGTGTTTTTCTCTTCCGAGTGGAAACGTCGTCTATAGAAATGCAGATACGCGTGATTTCATGGCATGGTTCAACTGACCTTTGATATACATTGCTTGATTCAACTTAAATTACAGTTTTATATGTTCTAAGGGCAAATACCACAAAATACTTCAAACTATGCCTACGGTGACACAAGAACCCCAAACTTTTTTTCACAAATACCCCCAACCTTTTTTTTTTGTGTCACGAAATATCCAAACTTGTACAGGTGTGACATATATATATCTTCTATTTCAGTTCCATCCAGGGTACATTTGTCGTACATGTGTAAGTTCGGGATTTTTTATGATACAAAATGAAGTGGGGTGTTCGTGTCACAATGGGCAAGTTTAAGGTTTTTAGTGACACAAAAAAAAAGTTCGGGGTATTTAATTATGTCACAGTGGGCATAATTTGGAGGTTCTTTTGTGGTATTAACCCACCCTTTGTTCCAATAAACTCTGCTTCTTATACGGCTCAGCTGTTTGTATAATGCTGTTTCATCTTGAGTTAAAGTTAGCCTTAGTTTCAACTGCAACATCACATAAGCTGGGATCGCCTTGTTAACAGTCGTCGCGTTCTGTGTTCACAAGATTGAAAATGACGAGTTACCTTTTCAAATTGTCATACTTATTAGTTGACCGCTTTCGTTGTAAAGGAAACTCGCAGATAAGGTTGCATCCGCAGGATTCTTGGTGCTTGTACCCGATTTCTATTACGGAGATCCCGTTGTTGATCCCAGTAATCCTAATTTTAGTATAGAAGCTTGGTTGAAAACTCATAGCCCGGTGAGTTTTCCACTCCTTCAGGCCGTGAAAATATTAAAGCACATTTAGAAGTTCAGAGGAAACAATGGATTTCCAAATTGCAAACTTGATTCCTAGACTCATATCACATGCAGTAGGTTGCATTAATAGCTAGACCTGGTTGGAGATTGCTGGTCATTTCAAAGATTTTCGACACCCATCTAGGTCTGTATTTTACCAAATTCCAGATGCGAAACATGATGCAGTATCAGTAGAATGAGAGCCTCATGAATTTTCATGTCACCGGTTTCTTAGTTGTCTTTTCGTAAACTTTCACCTCATTTACTTCTTTAGGATAAAGGGTATGAAGATGCCAAGCCAGTGATTGCCGCTCTTAAAAGTAAAGGCATGTCTGCCATTGGGGTTGCAGGATTTTGTTGGGGAGGTAAAATTTTCTGTATTCATTTTCACAGTTCTGAGGAGGTTATTGGGTTAATTAATGGGAAATTTGTTCTACATTCACCACTGAAAAATTAGTTCTGTTCACTTGCAGAAAAGTTCTTTCAAGTTGTTAAAAAGAGCTTGCCTATTCTTTTCAGGAATGGTGCTAGTGAAATTAGCAGGCACTGAAGACATTCAAGCAGCAGTAATTCTGCACCCTGGTTGTATTACCGAAGATGAAATCAAAGGTAAAGCTATGCCAGTGAACATGGAATTACTTGCTATTTTCTTTTCAACCACGGCAACATAATTTCTTCATGAGGTAGACTTGGTACTTGGTACGGGAGGCTTTGTGGACTAATATGACGTGCTTATGAATAAGTTCATGAATTCTGAAGAGTCTGCAAATGCAGCTAAGAGTGATGAAGAAACCCGCTATGTGTCCGGTCAATTACAAGAAATCGATCACACAACATTTGTCTGCTTGAGAAGTGTTCCTTAAACTGGAAGCCGCAAAGATCTTATTTTTGTCTATTCTTTGTTCAGCCGTCAAGATTCCAACTGCTATATTGGGAGCCGAGAATGACCACATTTTCCCCGCAGAAGAACTGATAAAGTTCAGGGAGATCATGTCGGCTAAAACCGAAGTAAGCATTTTAGGGTGTTTCGAGCATTTGTTGCAAAAAAAATGTCAGACAATCCTACCGTTTTTCCACATTCCCGTCAGTTCGCTCACAAAGCACTTCTTCTCTACGGTTATTTCTATGCATCACTAATTCAAAGACCTTGGTTTTGCAGTTCGAGAGTTACGTCAAAATATTCCCTGGTGTTAGGCATGGATGGAGTGTGAGGTACAATGACGACGACGAGTCTGCCATCAAGAGTGCCGAAGAGGCCCAAGAGGACCTGTTGAATTGGTTCTTGAAGCATGTCAAGTGAAAAGAAGGCATTGAAGCAGAATATAGTGAGGGAAGCAGCAGATGACTGCATTGTGAGTTATAAATAATTTCAGGACTAGTCATCTGTTTTGGACTAGTCATCTATACTGTGCTGTTACGACTTTAATAAATAAGATATCGGTTTCGTAGCTCAAACTTTGCAGATTGAGAATGAAGTATGTCATGTCGAGTTGTATCGTGCCATTTTGGTTGAATTCTCTGTTCAAATTGATTGGAGGTGTGCTCTTTCATCTAGATGAGGACCACAAGGGGAATATCAGATAGCGTATTCGTTTATTTAGAGAAAAGTATTTCTGCGGAACAGAGAAAGTTCAATTTTCTAAATACAAAAATGGAGTCCGCGGACTTTCTTTTTTCCTCGCTGTGTTTTGACGAACTTTCTTAAGCGGTCTGATTCAGTGGATAGGATCATATTGAATTATCCGGCGACAAATAATCCTGAAGCTCCAAAGCTACAGCAACGATCGAATTCAATGTCAAAAGACAATTTTATGCTTCACGTGATGCTGATAACTAGTTTGGAAAATTTCATAGTTACTTTCAAGACATTACGTACTCATTTATCCCAATCAATTGTAGCGTGGCAAGTGTTATGAACCTTTTTTTTCTTTCACGATATATGATAGTGCTTTTTTCCTTGTGGTGATTGACTCAAGTGAATCAAAACGTTATGCTTCGAGAGCACCTAAAAATTTCTCCATAGGTGGAGGTTTCGTTTGTTTTCTGTCTGCAGTCTATGCTAGAAACATGAATAACTTTACCTGTCACGCTTTCTAGCGAATAGTTGGAGGGTTGATCTTGCTCTAGATAATGATAGTCACCACTGTCGACCATGTCATCTTAATACTTGAGCTCTTTGTGGGATGCCTCTAATGAGCTCGAAATCGTGCAAATACCTTCGATATGAGCCTATAATGCGAAGAGACTGTCAACGTGACTTCAAATTTCGTATATTTGTTATATTACTACATGTATTTTATGGACCTACTTGGTCTCATCCCCAAGTCATGTATGCTCGTGCTCTATCCTGTTCAATAGAATGTCACTATATCCAAGTTTGTCATATCTGTCGACCTAGACTAGGTAAGTGCACATCAATTTACCTCAATCTGTCGTGAGTAGTTATGCTGTGATCGATGCAAGTAAGTCTCAAGTGATGCATTGGAGATAATCTTTTAAAAGACCATCATACCTTGCGTCACTTCTTAGTAGTTATTGAATAATGGGGAACGCCTTCCTATCGAGTCAAGTCAATGACGCAACTTTATCTTCAAAGTCGCAACGTGAAAGACTGAACATTGTTCGAGTGACGTGTTGAATGACGCCGCGAGCCTCCATCTTTTCCTATAAAATATCTGTTCTTTTCACATATTGCCTTCACAAATTTGTCACATGGTCTCAGTGATTCCTCACTCCTAGTGCGTCCCACGTTCACCAGATATCTGGGGAAGAAAGGAAGATGTCGAGCTCTCAGTGTTTTGAGAACCCACCAAACCTGAGCTCAACTTGTGGAGAAGGACGTGTTGAAGAGCTTGCAGGCCTATTCCAACGATCCTATTCCAACGACAAGCACATTCAGCATTGGAGCATATTTTATCAAATGACTCTCATCGCCTTCATAATCAGCTGGTACTGGAGGAGAAAGCAGTCTAGTAATGAAACACACAGTGTGCTCCTGCGCAGATTGAATCGTGATATGGTGAGCTTAGTAAAGCAGAACAAATGAGATAATAATACAATATGAAAAAGGAAAACAGTACATTCTATTTTAGTAATCATGGTACTAAAGAAATGCATCTTTTTATAACTGCACACCTGTATATTCCAACCTCGAAGTAAGGACGCACCACAAAGAATGGTAGCAGCTGATATCTTCTCTTCGTCGCATCCTTTGAGAGCAATCTCATAAACTTTCTCGAGCTCTGCTAATTCATTTAAAAATGAATGGTAGCACCACAACGATCGATTTCAATGTCGCAAGACAATTTTCTGTCTCGCATGATGCGAGTAACTAGCTCGGAAAATTTATTAATTACTTTTAAGATACGACGTACTCATTTGTCCGAATCAATCATAGTATGGAGAGTGTTATGGACTTTCTTATTTTCTTTGGAGATTGATGATAGTGTTTTCCCACGTGGTGATTTACTTAGGCAGACTGAAACGTCATGCTTCGAAAGTACCTAAAAATTTCTCGATAAATCGAGAATTCTTTCCTTCTCATGTCCACATTCTATGTTAGACACATGAATACCGCTGCCCAAAATGCTTTCCAGCGAATGGTTGGAGCATTGGTTTTGTTGTAGATGTCAAATCATTACCGTCGACCATGTCATCTTAATACAAACCAATCAGGGCTTGATATACTTGAGCCCTTTGTGAGGTGCCCCAAATGAGCTCGAAATCATGCAACGACCTTCAACACGAGCCTCTAATGTGAAGAGACCGTCGACATGACCCCGACTTTTGTGTACTTGTAATCTTACTGCATGTATTTTCTGCACCTACTTGGTCTCATCCCCAAGCCCTGTATGCTTGTGTTCATCGTGTTCAATGGAATGTCATCACATCCAAGTTTGTCATAACTATCGACCTGGACTAGCTAAGTGCGCATCAGATTACCTCAATCCGTCGTAAATGGAGATGCCCTTCTTGTTTCTATCAAAAAAATTTACGTGAGATGCTCATGCACTGCAAAATCTGATCTCTTGGAGATGGTGTGTTTCGTTTCTTCGTCTTGCTAATTCCAAGTTTCGAACTTGGGAAAGGGTCTCTGGTCTTTTGCGGATGGCTTGCTGGGCCCTATGAATTAAGATTAGGTGACGCTCTGGCGTTGGCATATTGGTCTTCACTCTTCATCGGAGAAAATCTTTGGAAAATACCATCAAACCTTTCGTCAAAGCCGCCACTCTTGGAATTTTCAGTGTCCTAGCGACACACGTAATGAGGCCGCAAACTTTCACTTCTCCTGTAAAACTCTGCTCTTTTTTCCATGTTCCATTCACAAATTGTCTCATTCCTCACTCTTGGTGTGTCCAACATTCACCAGGTTTCTTGGTGAAAGAAAAGAAAAATGTTGAGCTCTCATTGCTTCGAGAACCCACCGGACCTGAGCTCGACCTGTGGAGCAGGACGTGTTGAAGAGCTTGCAGGTCTCAAAACTTACGTCACTGGCCCTTCCGATGCCAAGCGTGCTCTTCTTTTCATCGCTGATGCTTTTGGTAGACGCCCATTTTCTTTGATTCTTGATTCCGTATTGTTTCTCTTATGGGTCTTTCTTTCGGTTGATTGTGGACTTCTTCTTGGTTCCTGGTCGTTCTCGTGCTTTTCGATTGATCCATGAAATTGCTGCTTGATGGATCCTTTGCTCATCTGTTTGTGCAGGGTATGAGGCTCCTAAGCTGAGGTATGGTGTGATTACTTGCATAGAAACTTAAGGTTTGCAAGCGAATAACTCTGTATTCTCCCGGTAGCATAATTTGAAAGCTTTACCTTTCCGTTCACCTTTCACCTGTGATGCTGACGAGCATTAGATAGCACATAAGGGTGAGGCCAATTCATTCTGGATGAGTGTGTTTCGTGTTTTTCTCTTCCGAGTTGAAACGTCGTCTATAGAAATGCAGATACGCGTGATTTCATGGCATGGTTCAACTGACCTTTGATATACATTGCTTGATTCAACTTAAATTACAGTTTTATATGTTCTAAGGGCAAATACCACAAAATACTTCAAACTATGCCTATGGTGACACAAGAACCCCAAACTTTTTTTCACAAATACCCCCAACCTTTTTTTTTTGTGTCACGAAATATCCAAACTTGTACAGGTGTGACATATATATATCTTCTATTTCAGTTCCATCCAGGGTACATTTGTCGTACATGTGTAAGTTCGGGATTTTTTATGATACAAAATGAAGTGGGGTATTCGTGTCACAATGGGCAAGTTTAAGGTTTTTAGTGACACAAAAAAAAAGTTCGGGGTATTTATGTCACAGTGGGCATAATTTGGGGGTTCTTTTGTGGTATTAACCCACCCTTTGTTCCAATAAACTCTGCTTCTTATACGGCTCAGCTGTTTATATAATGCTGTTTCATCTTGAGTTAAAGTTAGCCTTAGTTTCAACTGCAACATCACATAAGCTGGGATCGCCTTGTTAACAGTCATCGCGTTCTGTGTTCACAAGATTGAAAATGACGAGTCACCTTTTCAAATTGTCATACTTATTAGTTGACCGCTTTCGTTGTAAAGGAAACTCGCAGATAAGGTTGCATCCGCAGGATTCTTGGTGGTTGTACCCGATTTCTATTACGGAGATCCCGTTGTTGATCCCAGTAATCCTAATTTTAGTATAGAAGCTTGGTTGAAAACTCATAGCCCGGTGAGTTTTCCACTCCTTCAGGCCGTGAAAATATTAAAGCACATTTAGAAGTTCAGAGGAAACAAGGGATTTCCAAATTGCAAACTTGATTCCTAGACTCATATCACATGCAGTAGGTTGCATTAATAGCTAGACCTGGTTGGAGATTGCTGGTCATTTCAAAGATTTTCGACACCCATCTAGGTCTGTATTTTACCAAATTCCAGATGCGAAACATGATGCAGTATCAGTAGAATGAGAGCCTCATGAATTTTCATGTCACCGGTTTCTTAGTTGTCTTTTCGTAAACTTTCACCTCATTTACTTCTTTAGGATAAAGGGTATGAAGATGCCAAGCCAGTGATTGCCGCACTTAAAAGTAAAGGCATGTCTGCCATTGGGGTTGCAGGATTTTGTTGGGGAGGTAAAATTTTCTGTATTCATTTTCACAGTTCTGAGGAGGTTATTGGGTTAATTAATGGGAAATTTGTTCTACATTCACCACTGAAAAATTAGTTCTGTTCACTTGCAGAAAAGTTCTTTCAAGTTGTTAAAAAGAGCTTGCCTATTCTTTTCAGGAATGGTGCTAGTGAAATTAGCAGGCACTGAAGACATTCAAGCAGCAGTAATTCTGCACCCTGGTTGTATTACCGAAGATGAAATCAAAGGTAAAGCTATGCCAGTGAACATGGAATTACTTGCTATTTTCTTTTCAACCACGGCAACATAATTTCTTCATGAGGTAGACTTGGTACTTGGTACGGGAGGCTTTGTGGACTAATATACGTGCTTATGAATAAGTTCATGAATTCTGAAGAGTCTGCAAATGCAGCCAAGAGTGATGAAGAAACCCGCTATGTGTCCGGTCAATTACAAGAAATCGATCACACAACATTTGTCTGCTTGAGAAGTGTTCCTTACACTGGAAGCCGCAAAGATCTTATTTTTGTCTATTCTTTGTTCAGCCGTCAAGATTCCAACTGCTATATTGGGAGCCGAGAATGACCACATTTTCCCCGCAGAAGAACTGATAAAGTTCAGGGAGATCATGTCGGCTAAAACCGAAGTAAGCATCTTTGGGTGTTTCGAGCATTTGTTGCAAAAAAAATGTCAGACAATCCTACCGTTTTTCCACATTCCCGTCAGTTCGCTTGCAAAGCACTTCTTCTCTACGGTTATTTCTATGCATCACTAATTCAAAGACCTTGGTTTTGCAGTTCGAGAGTTATGTCAAAATATTCCCTGGTGTTAGGCATGGATGGAGTGTGAGGTACAATGACGACGACGAGTCTGCCATCAAGAGTGCCGAAGAGGCCCAAGAGGACCTGTTGAATTGGTTCTTGAAGCATGTCAAGTGAAAAGAAGGCATTGAAGCAGAATATAGTGAGGGAAGCAGCAGATGACTGCATTGTGAGTTATGAATAATTTCAGGACTAGTCATCTGTTTTGGACTAGTCATCTATACTGTGCTGTTACGACTTTGATAAATAAGATATCGGTTTCGTAGCTCAAACTTTGCAGATTGAGAATGAAGTATGTCATGTCGAGTTGGTTGAATTCTCTGTTCAAATTGATTGGAGGTGTGCTCTTTCATCTAGATGAAGACCACAAGGGGAATATCAGATAGCGTATTCGTTTATTTAGAGAAAAGTATTTCTGCGGAGCAGAGAAAGTTCAATTTTCTAAATACAAAAATGGAGTCCGCGGACTTTCTTTTTTCCTCGCTGTGTTTTGATGAACTTTCTTAAGCGGACTGATTCAGTGGATAGGATCATATTGAATTATCCGGCGACAAATAATCCTGAATCTCCAAAGCTACAGCAACGATCGAATTCAATTTCAAAAGACAATTTTATGCTTCACGTGATGCTGATAACTAGTTTGGAAAATTTCATAGTTACTTTCAAGACATTACGTACTCATTTATCCCAATTAATTGTAGCGTGGCAAGTGTTACGAACCTTTTTTTTCTTTCACGATATATGATGGTGCTTTTTTCCATGTGGTGATTGACTTAAGTGAATCAAAACGTTATGCTTCGAGAGCATCTAAAAATTTCTCCATAGGTGGAGGTTTCGTTTGTTTTCTGTCTGCAGCCTATGCTAGAAACATGAATAACTTTACCTTTCACGCTTTCTAGCTAAAAATTTCTCCATAGGTGGAGGTTTCGTTTGTTTTCTGTCTGCAGCCTATGCTAGAAACATGAATAACTTTACCTATCACGCTTTCTAGCTAAAAATTTCTCCATAGGTGGAGGTTTCGTTTGTTTTCTGTCTGCAGCCTATGCTAGAAACATGAATAACTTTACCTATCACGCTTTCTAGCCAATAGTTGGAGGGTTGATCTTGCTCTAGATATTGATAGTCACCGCTGTCGACCATGTCGTCTTAATACTTGAGCTCTTTGTGGGATGCCTCTAATGAGCTCGAAATCGTGCAAATACCTTCGATATGAGCCTATAATGCGAAGAGACTGTCAACGTGACTTCAAATTTCGTATATTTGTTATATTACTACATGTATTTTATGGACCTACTTGGTCTCGTCCCCAAGTCACGTATGCTCGTGCTCTATCCTGTTCAATAGAATGTCACTATAGCCAAGTTTGTCATATCTATCGACGTAGACTAGATAAGTGCACATCAATTTACCTCAATATGTCGTGAGTAGTTATGCTGTGATCGATGCAAGTAAGTCTCAAGTAATGCATAGGAGATAATCTTTGAAAAGATCATCATACCTTGCGTCACTTCTTATTAACAGTAGGAGTGTAAACGGTTCGGTTTGGTTTTCTTGAAAAATTTAGAGGGTTGATTCCTTTTTTGTTAGGAGATCAGGTTGGTTCAAGTTTCATTAACGAGTTATGTTGTAATTTCTGGGCTTTGCCCCTTTCAATATCAAAAAAGAAGAAGAAGAAGACGTCTCTTGGATCGAAGCCAGAACTCGCTCTCTCTCTCTCTCTCTCTCCACACCCTTCAAACTCTCTCCCTCGTCTCTCTTCTTCAATTTCTTGTTTTGTTTCGGTTTCAACTTTCAAGAAGAGGAAGGAAAGCTGATAAATTTAGCAGCTCCGGAGCTCCGACAGTAACTACCAAGGGACCATGGGTTGCGTCTCCTCCAACCTGCGGAGTCACGACGACGAGTTCTCTCCCCTCGGGACCACCTCCGCCCTCGGCCACCACATCGTCTCCCTCACCTCCACCACCTACGGCCTCCTCACCCTCGACCCACCCCCTGCCCTCCGCCGTCGCCCCCACGACGCCGCCGACTCCTCCGCCGCGGTTCACCCTCGGATCCATCTTCCCCTCCCCTCTCTCCGACCCCAAGTCCTTCCGGTCCGAATCCTGGCCTCTATGGTCTGACCCGACCCGCCCCGAGATCATAAACTCCTGGGAGCTCATGGCCGGCCTAGACGCCGAAACCTCTCCTTGCTTTTTTCTGTTTCTGGTCTTTCCTCGGAATCGAGCGGCTTCTTTCTTCCTTCTTCTTCCCCTGCTTCTTGACGAGAAAGTAAATGGAACTAGGGTTCCGGCGAAATCGGCCGAGACGCGACTGGCAAGAGGGACCAAGGAGCCGCCGGAGAAGAGAGCGAGGGTTCTCGGTTCAGAGCCAGTTAGGGTTTGAGAAGAGTGAGAAAGAAGAGAGATTTTAATTTAAGTTGGCTTTCGGTTCGGTTTGGAACTGAAATAACCCAAACCGCAAAAAAATACGACTAATTTTTCGTGATCCAAACCGAAATCGAAATCAAATCGAAATACGTCAAATTTTCGGTTCGTATCTCGATTCCATTTTTCGATTCAATTTTGACACGGTTCTGACGCCCTACTTCTCAGTAGTTATTGAATAATGGGGAACGCCTTCATATCGACTCAAGTCAATGACGCAACTTTATCTTCAAAAGTCGCAACGTGAAAGACTGAACATTGTTCGAGTGACGTATTGAATGACGCCGCGAGCCTCCATCATTTCCTATAAATATCTGTTCTTTTCACATGTTGCCTTCACAAATTTGTCACATGGTCTCAGTGATTCCTCACTCCTAGCGCGTCCCACGTTCACCAGATATCTGGGGAAGAAAGGAAGATGTCGAGCTCTCAGTGTTTTGAGAACCCACCAAACCTGAGCTCAACTTGTGGAGAAGGACGTGTTGAAGAGCTTGCAGGCCTCAAAGCTTACGTCACTGGCCCTTCCGATTCCAAGCTCGCTGTTATTCTCATCGCCGATGTTTTTGGTACTGGCCCGTTTCTTTGATTCTGATTTTGTGTTGTTGCTCTTAGTTGGGTCTTTCTTTTTGTTGATTATGTACTTCTTCTTTGGTTCTTTGTCGTTCTTGTGCTTTTCGATTGGTTCATGAAATTGCTGCTTGATTGATCCTTTGCTCATCTGTTTGTGCAGGTTATGAGGCTCCTAAGCTGAGGTATGGTGGGATTACTTGCATAGAAACTTAAGGTTTGCAAGTGAATAACCCTGTATTCTCCCGGTAGCATAATTTGAAAGCTTTACCTTTCCGTTCACCTTTCACCTGTGATGCTGACGAGCATTAGATAGCACATAAGGGTGAGGCCAATTCATTCTGGATGAGTGTGTTTCGTGTTTTTCTCTTCCGAGTTGAAACGTTGTCTATTGAAATGCAGATACGCGTGATTTCATGGCATGGTTCAACTGACCTTTGATATACATTGCTTGATTCAACATAAATTACAGTTTTATTTGTTCTAAGGGCAAATACCACAAAAAACTTCAAACTATGCCTACGGTGACACAAGTACCGCCAACTTTTTTTCACAAATACCCCCAACCTTTTTTTTTTTGTTGTCACGAAAAATCCAAACTTGTACAGGTGTGACATATATATATCTTCTATTTCAGTTCCATCTAGGGTACATTTGTCGTACATGTGTAAGTTCGGGATTTTTTATGATACAAAATAAAATGGGGTGTTCGTGTCACAATGGGCAAGTTTAAGATTTTTAGTGACATAAAAAAAAGTTTGCGGTATTTATGTCACAGTGGGCATAATTTGGGGGTTCTTTGGTGGTATTAACCCACCCTTTGTTCCAATAAACTCTGCTTCTTATACGGCTCAGCTGTTTCTATAATGTTGTTTCATCTTGAGATAAAGTTAGCCTTAGTTTCAACTGCAACATCACATAAGCTGGGATCGCCTTGTTAACAGTCATCGCGTTCTGTGTTCACAAGATTGAAAATGACGAGTTACCTTTTCAAATTGTCATACTTATGAGTTGACTGCTTTCGTTGTAAAGGAAACTCGCAGATAAGGTTGCATCCGCAGGATTCTTGGTGGTTGTACCCGATTTCTATTACGGAGATCCCGTTGTTGATCCCAGTAATCCTAATTTTAGTAGAGAAGCTTGGTTGAAAACTCATAGCCCGGTGAGTTTTCCACTCCTTCAGGCCGTGAAAATATTAAAGCACATTTAGAAGTTCAGAGGAAACAAGGGATTTCCAAATTGCAAACTTGATTCCTAGACTCATATCACATGCAGTAGGTTGCATTAATAGCTAGACCTGGTTGGAGATTGCTGGTCATTTCAAAGATTTTCGACACCCATCTAGGTCTGTATTTTACCAAATTCCAGATGCGAAACATGACGCAGTATCAGTAGAATGAGAGCCTCATGAATTTTCATGTCACCGGTTTCTTAGTTGTCTTTTCGTAAACTTTCACCTCATTTACTTCTTTAGGATAAAGGGTATGAAGATGCCAAGCCAGTGATTGCCGCTCTTAAAAGTAAAGGCATGTCTGCCATTGGGGTTGCAGGATTTTGTTGGGGAGGTAAAATTTTCTGTATTCATTTTCACAGTTCTGAGGAGGTTATTGGGTTAATTAATGGGAAATTTGTTCTACATTCACCACTGAAAAATTAGTTCTGTTCACTTGCAGAAAAGTTCTTTCAAGTTGTTAAAAAGAGCTTGCCTATTCTTTTCAGGAATGGTGCTAGTGAAATTAGCAGGCACCGAAGACATTCAAGCAGCAGTAATTCTGCACCCTGGTCATATTACCGAAGATGAAATCAAAGGTAAAGCTATGCCAGTGAACATGGAATTACTTGCTATTTTCTTTTCAACCACGGCAACATAATTTCTTCATGAGGTAGACTTGGTACTTGGTACGGGAGGCTTTGTGGACTAATATGACGTGCTTATGAATAAGTTCATGAATTCTGAAGGGAGTCTGCAAATGCAGCCAAGAGTGATGAAGAAACCCGCTATGCGTCCGGTCAATTACAAGAAATCGATCACACAACATTTGTCTGCTTGAGAAGTGTTCCTTACACTGGAAGCCGCAAAAATCTTATTTTTGTCTATTCTTTGTTCAGCCGTCAAGATTCCAACTGCTATATTGGGAGCCGAGAATGACCACATTTTCCCCGCAGAAGAACTGATAAAGTTCAGGGAGATCATGTCGGCTAAAACCGAAGTAAGCATTTTAGGGTGTTTCGAGCATTTGTTGCAAAAAAAATGTCAGACAATCCTACCGTTTTTCCACATTCCCGTCAGTTCGCTCGCAAAGCACTTCTTCTCTACGGTTATTTCTATGCATCACTAATTCAAAGACCTTGGTTTTGCAGTTCGAGAGTTACGTCAAAATATTCCCTGGTGTTAGGCATGGATGGAGTGTGAGGTACAATGACGACGACGAGTCTGCCATCAAGAGTGCCGAAGAGGCCCAAGAGGACCTGTTGAATTGGTTCTTGAAGCATGTCAAGTGAAAAGAAGGCATTGAAGCAGAATATAGTGAGGGAAGCAGCAGATGACTGCATTGTGAGTTATAAATAATTTCAGGACTAGTCATCTGTTTTGGACTAGTCATCTATACTGTGCTGTTACGACTTTAATAAATAAGATATCGGTTTCGTAGCTCAAACTTTGCAGATTGAGAATGAAGTATGTCATGTCGAGTTGTATCGTGCCATTTTGGTTGAATTCTCTGTTCAAATTGATTGGAGGTGTGCTCTTTCATCTAGATGAGGACCACAAGGGGAATATCAGATAGCGTATTCGTTTATTTAGAGAAAAGTATTTCTGCGGAACAGAGAAAGTTCAATTTTCTAAATACAAAAATGGAGTCCGCGGACTTTCTTTTTTCCTCGCTGTGTTTTGACGAACTTTCTTAAGCGGTCTGATTCAGTGGATAGGATCATATTGAATTATCCGGCGACAAATAATCCTGAAGCTCCAAAGCTACAGCAACGATCGAATTCAATGTCAAAAGACAATTTTATGCTTCACGTGATGCTGATAACTAGTTTGGAAAATTTCATAGTTACTTTCAAGACATTACGTACTCATTTATCCCAATCAATTGTAGCGTGGCAAGTGTTATGAACCTTTTTTTTCTTTCACGATATATGATAGTGCTTTTTTTCTTGTGGTGATTGACTCAAGTGAATCAAAACGTTATGGTTCGAGAGCACCTAAAAATTTCTCCATAGGTGGAGGTTTCGTTTGTTTTCTGTCTGCAGTCTATGCTAGAAACATGAATAACTTTACCTGTCACGCTTTCTAGCGAATAGTTGGAGGGTTGATCTTGCTCTAGATAATGATAGTCACCACTGTCGATCATGTCGTCTTAATACTTGAGCTCTTTGTGGGATGCCTCTAATGAGCTCGAAATCGTGCAAATACCTTCGATATGAGCCTACAATGCGAAGAGACTGTCAACGTGACTTCAAATTTCGTATATTTGTTATATTACTACATGTATTTTATGGACCTACTTGGTCTCATCCCCAAGTCATGTATGCTCGTGCTCTATCCTGTTCAATAGAATGTCACTATATCCAAGTTTGTCATATCTGTCGACCTAGACTAGGTAAGTGCACATCAATTTACCTCAATCTGTCGTGAGTAGTTATGCTGTGATCGATGCAAGTAAGTCTCAAGTAATGCATTGGAGATAATCTTTTAAAAGACCATCATACCTTGCGTCACTTCTTAGTAGTTATTGAATAATGGGGAACGCCTTCCTATCGAGTCAAGTCAATGACGCAACTTTATCTTCAAAGTCGCAACGTGAAAGACTGAACATTGTTCGAGTGACGTATTGAATGACGCCGCGAGCCTCCATCTTTTCCTATAAAATATCTGTTCTTTTCACATATTGCCTTCACAAATTTGTCACATGGTCTCAGTGATTCCTCACTCCTAGTGCGTCCCACGTTCACCAGATATCTGGGGAAGAAAGGAAGATGTCGAGCTCTCAGTGTTTTGAGAACCCACCAAACCTGAGCTCAACTTGTGGAGAAGGACGTGTTGAAGAGCTTGCAGGCCTATTCCAACGATCCTATTCCAACGACAAGCACATTCAGCATTGGAGCATATTTTATCAAATGACTCTCATCGCCTTCATAATCAGCTGGTACTGGAGGAGAAAGCAGTCTAGTAATGAAACACACAGTGTGCTCCTGCGCAGATTGAATCGTGATATGGTGAGCTTAGTAAAGCAGAACAAATGAGATAATAATACAATATGAAAAAGGAAAACAGTACATTCTATTTTAGTAATCATGGTACTAAAGAAATGCATCTTTTTATAACTGCACACCTGTATATTCCAACCTCGAAGTAAGGACGCACCACAAAGAATGGTAGCAGCTGATATCTTCTCTTCGTCGCATCCTTTGAGAGCAATCTCATAAACTTTCTCGAGCTCTGCTAATTCATTTAAAAATGAATGGTAGCACCACAACGATCGATTTCAATGTCGCAAGACAATTTTCTGTCTCGCATGATGCGAGTAACTAGCTCGGAAAATTTATTAATTACTTTTAAGATACGACGTACTCATTTGTCCGAATCAATCATAGTATGGAGAGTGTTATGGACTTTCTTATTTTCTTTGGAGATTGATGATAGTGTTTTCCCACGTGGTGATTTACTTAGGCAGACTGAAACGTCATGCTTCGAGAGTACCTAAAAATTTCTCGATAAATCGAGAATTCTTTCCTTCTCATGTCCACGTTCTATGTTAGACACATGAATACCGCTGCCCAAAATGCTTTCCAGCGAATGGTTGGAGCATTGGTTTTGTTGTAGATGTCAAATCATTACCGTCGACCATGTCATCTTAATACAAACCAATCAGGGCTTGATATACTTGAGCCCTTTGTGAGGTGCCCCAAATGAGCTCGAAATCATGCAACGACCTTCAACACGAGCCTCTAATGTGAAGAGACCGTCGACATGACCCCGACTTTTGTGTACTTGTAATCTTACTGCATGTATTTTCTGCACCTACTTGGTCTCATCCCCAAGCCCTGTATGCTTGTGTTCATCGTGTTCAATGGAATGTCATCACATCCAAGTTTGTCATAACTATCGACCTGGACTAGCTAAGTGCGCATCAGATTACCTCAATCCGTCGTAAATGGAGATGCCCTTCTTGTTTCTATCAGAAAAATTTACGTGAGATGCTCATGCACTGCAAAATCTGATCTCTTGGAGATGGTGTGTTTCGTTTCTTCGTCTTGCTAATTCCAAGTTTCGAACTTGGGAAAGGGTCTCTGGTCTTTTGCGGATGGCTTGCTGGGCCCTATGAATTAAGATTAGGTGACGCTCTGGCGTTGGCATATTGGTCTTCACTCTTCATCGGAGAAAATCTTTGGAAAATACCATCAAACCTTTCGTCAAAGCCGCCACTCTCTTAGAATTTTCAGCGTCCTAGCGACACGCGTAATGAGGCTGCAAACTTTCACTTCTCCTGTAAAACTCTGCTCTTTTTTCCATGTTCCATTCACAAATTGTCTCATTCCTCACTCTTGGTGTGTCCAACATTCACCAGGTTTCTTGGTGAAAGAAAAGAAAAATGTTGAGCTCTCATTGCTTCGAGAACCCACCGGACCTGAGCTCGACCTGTGGAGCAGGACGTGTTGAAGAGCTTGCAGGCCTCAAAACTTACGTCACTGGCCCTTCCGATGCCAAGCGTGCTCTTCTTTTCATCGCTGATGCTTTTGGTAGACGCCCATTTTCTTTGATTCTTGATTCCGTATTGTTTCTCTTATGGGTCTTTCTTTCGGTTGATTGTGGACTTCTTCTTGGTTCTTGGTCGTTCTCGTGCTTTTCGATTGATCCATGAAATTGCTGCTTGATGGATCCTTTGCTCATCTGTTTGTGCAGGGTATGAGGCTCCTAAGCTGAGGTATGGTGTGATTACTTGCATAGAAACTTAAGGTTTGCAAGTGAATAACTCTGTATTCTCCCGGTAGCATAATTTGAAAGCTTTACCTTTCCGTTCACCTTTCACCTGTGATGCTGACGAGCATTAGATAGCACATAAGGGTGAGGCCAATTCATTCTGGATGAGTGTGTTTCGTGTTTTTCTCTTCCGAGTTGAAACGTTGTCTATTGAAATGCAGATACGCGTGATTTCATGGCATGGTTCAACTGACCTTTGATATACATTGCTTGATTCAACATAAATTACAGTTTTATTTGTTCTGAGGACAAATACCACAAAAAACTTCAAACTATGCCTATGGTGACACAAGCACCGCAAACTTTTTTTCACAAATACCCCCAACCTTTTTTTTTTGTTGTCACGAAAAATCCAAACTTGTACAGGTGTGACATATATATCTTCTATTTCAGTTCCATCCAGGGTACATTTGTCGTACATGTGTAAGTTAGGGATTTTTTATGATACAAAATAAAGTGGGGTGTTCGTGTCACAATGGGCAAGTTTAAGGTTTTAGTGACACAAAAAAAAGTTCGCGGTATTTATGTCACAGTGGGCATAATTTGGGGGTTCTTTTGTGGTATTAACCCACCCTTTGTTCCAATAAACTCTGCTTCTTATACGGCTCAGCTGTTTCTATAATGCTGTTTCATCTTGAGATAAAGTTAGCCTTAGTTTCAACTGCAACATCACATAAGCTGGGATCGCCTTGTTAACAGTCATCGCGTTCTGTGTTCACAAGATTGAAAATGACGAGTTACCTTTTCAAATTGTCATACTTATTAGTTGACTGCTTTCGTTGTAAAGGAAACTCGCAGATAAGGTTGCATCCGCAGGATTCTTGGTGGTTGTACCCGATTTCTATTACGGAGATCCCGTTGTTGATCCCAGTAATCCTAATTTTAGTAGAGAAGCTTGGTTGAAAACTCATAGCCCGGTGAGTTTTCCACTCCTTCAGGCCGTGAAAATATTAAAGCACATTTAGAAGTTCAGAGGAAACAATGGATTTCCAAATTGCAAACTTGATTCCTAGACTCATATCACATGCAGTAGGTTGCATTAATAGCTAGACCTGGTTGAAGATTGCTGGTCATTTCAAAGATTTTCGACACCCATCTAGGTCTGTATTTTACCAAATTCCAGATGCGAAACATGACGCAGTATCAGTAGAATGAGAGCGTCATGAATTTTCATGTCACCGGTTTCTTAGTTGTCTTTTCGTAAACTTTCACCTCATTTACTTCTTTAGGATAAAGGGTATGAAGATGCCAAGCCAATGATTGCCGCTCTTAAAAGTAAAGGCATGTCTGCCATTGGGGTTGCAGGATTTTGTTGGGGAGGTAAAATTTTCTGTATTCATTTTCACAGTCCTGAGGAGGTTATTGGGTTAATTAATGGGAAATTTATTCTACATTCACCACTGAAAAATTAGTTCTGTTCACTTGCAGAAAAGTTCTTTCAAGTTGTTAAAAAGAGCTTGCCTATTCTTTTCAGGAATGGTGCTAGTGAAATTAGCAGGCACTGAAGACATTAAAGCAGCAGTAATTCTGCACCCTGGTTGTATTACCGAAGATGAAATCAAAGGTAAAGCTATGCCAGTGAACATGGAATTACTTGCTATTTTCTTTTCAACCACGGCAACATAATTTCTTCATGAGGTAGACTTGGTTCTTGGTACGGGAGGCTTTGTGGACTAATATACGTGCTTATGAATAAGTACATGAATTCTGAAGAGTCTGCAAATGCAGCCAAGAGTGATGAAGAAACCCGCTATGCGTCCGGTCAATTACAAGAAATCGATCACACAACATTTGTCTGCTTGAGAAGTGTTCCTTACACTGGAAGCCGCAAAAATCTTATTTTTGTCTATTCTTTGTTCAGCCGTCAAGATTCCAACTGCTATATTGGGAGCCGAGAATGACCACATTTTCCCCGCAGAAGAACTGATAAAGTTCAGGGAGATCATGTCGGCTAAAACCGAAGTAAGCATCTTTGGGTGTTTCGAGCATTTGTTGCAAAAAAAATGTCAGACAATCCTACCGTTTTTCCTCATTCCCGTCAGTTCGCTTGCAAAGCACTTCTTCTCTACGGTTATTTTTATGCATCACTAATTCAAAGACCTTGGTTTTGCAGTTCGAGAGTTACGTCAAAATATTCCCTGGTGTCAGGCATGGATGGAGTGTGAGGTACAATGATGACGACGAGTCTGCCGTCAAGAGTGCCGAAGAGGCCCAAGAGGACCTGTTGAATTGGTTCTTGAAGCATGTCAAGTGAAAAGAAGGCATTGACGCAGAATATAGTGAGGGAAGCAGCAGATGACTGCATTGTGAGTTATGAATAATTTCAGGACTAGTCATCTGTTTTGGACTAGTCATCCATACTGTGCTGTTACGACTTTGATAAATAAGATATTAGTTTTGTAGCTCAAACTTTGCAGATTGAGAATGAAGTATGTCATGTCGAGTTGTATCGTGCCATTTTGGTTGAATTCTCTGTTCAAATTGATTGGAGGTGTGCTCTTTCATCTAGATGAGGACCACAAGGGGCATATCAGATAGCGTATTC
Organism: Syzygium oleosum; assembly: GCF_021117445.2. Taxonomy (NCBI): domain Eukaryota; kingdom Viridiplantae; phylum Streptophyta; class Magnoliopsida; order Myrtales; family Myrtaceae; genus Syzygium; species Syzygium oleosum. Next base: position 6,852,839 of record NW_026607485.1, on the reverse strand, counting down.
GTTTATTTAGAGAAAAGTATTTCTGCGGAACAGAGTAAGTTCAATTTTCTAAATACAAAAATGGAGTCCGGGGACCTTCTTTTTTCCTCGCTGTGTTTTGATGAACTTTCTTAAGCGGACTGATTCAGTGGATAGGATCATATTGAATTATCCGGCGACAAATAATCCTGAAGCTCCAAAGCTACAGCAACGATCGAATTCAATGTCAAAAGACAATTTTATACTTCACGTGATGCTGATAACTAGTTTGGAAAATTTCGTAGTTACTTTCAAGACATTACGTACTCATTTATCCCAATCAATCGTAGCGTGGCAAGTGTTATGAACCTTTTTTTTTTCTTTCACGATATATGATAGTGCTTTTTTCCATGTGGTGATCGACTTAAGTGAATCAAAACGTCATGCTTCGGGAGCACCTAAAAATTTCTCCATAGGTGGAGGTTTCGTTTGTTTTCTGTCTGCAATCTATGCTAGAAACATGAGTAACTTTACCTATCACGCTTTCTAGCCAATAGTTGGAGGGTTGATCTTGCTCTAGATATTGATAGTCATCACCGTCGACCATGTCGTCTTAATACTTGAGCTCTTTGTGCGGTGCCTCTAATGAGCTCGAAATCGTGCAAAGACCTTTGATATGAGCCTATAATGCGAAGAGACTGTCAACGTGACTTCAAATTTCGTATATTTGTTATATTACTACATGTATTTTGTGGACCTACTTGGCCTCATCCCCAAGTCATGCATGCTCGTGCTCTATCCTGTTCAATAGAATGTCACTATATCCAAGTTTGTCATATCTGTCGACCTAGACTAGGTAAGTGCACATCAATTTACCTCAATCTGTCGTGAGTAGTTATGCTGTGATCGATGCAAGTAAGTCTCAAGTAATGCATTGGAGATAATCTTTGAAAAGACCATCATACCTTGCGTCACTTCTTAGTAGTTATTGAATAATGGGGAACGCCTTCCTATCGAGTCAAGTCAATGACGCAACTTTATCTTCAAAGTCGCAACGTGAAAGACTGAACATTGTTCGAGTGACGTATTGAATGACGCCGCGAGCCTCCATCTTTTCCTATAAATATCTGTTCTTTTCACGTGTTGCCTTCACAAATTTGTCACATTGTCTCACTGATTCCTCACTCCGAGTGCGTCCCAGGTTCACCAGATATCTGGGGAAGAAAGGAAGATGTCGAGCTCTCAGTGTTTTGAGAACCCACCAAACCTGAGCTCAACTTGTGGAGAAGGACGTGTTGAAGAGCTTGCAGGCCTCAAAACTTACGTCACTGGCCCTTCCGATTCCAAGCTCGCTGTTATTCTCATCGCCGATGTTTTTGGTACTGGCCCGTTTCTTTGATTCTGATTTTGTGTTGTTGCTCTTAGTTGGGTCTTTCTTTTTGTTGATTATGTACTTCTTGGTTCTTTGTCGTTCTTGTGCTTGTCGATTGGTCCATGAAATTTCTGCTTGATTGATCCTTTGCTCATCTGTTTGTGCAGGGTATGAGGCTCCTAAGCTGAGGTATGGTGGGATTGCTAGCATAAAATCTTTCTCAAGTTGTTCTATGTATCTGTTGTTCTATAGTGCCATCTTTTGAAGTTTCCCAGTGAATAACTCTGTATTCTCCTTATAGTATACATTTGAAAGCTTTACCTTTCCATTCACCTTTCACCTGTGATGATGAAGAGCATTATATAGCACATGAGGGTGAGGCCAATTTATTCTGGATGAGTGTGTTTGGTATTTTTCTGTTCCTAGTTAAAACATCATCTGTTGAAATGCATATATGCTTGACTTCCTGGCATAGTTCAACCGACATTTGATATACATTGCTTGATTCAACATGAATTACAGTTTTCTTTGTTCTAATAATTTCTGTTACTTGTACGACTCAGCTGTTTATGTGATGCGGTTTCTTCTTGAGATAGAGTTAACCTTAGTTGCAACACCAAAATCACATCAGCTGGGATTGCCTTGTTAACAGTCACGGCATTCTAAGTTTTAACAGATTGAAAATAATAGAGAATAGAGTTACCTTTTCAAATGGTCATACTTATTCGTGGACTGCTTCCATTGTATAGGAAACTCGCAGATAAGATTGCATCCGCGGGATTCTTGGTGGTTGTACCCGATTTCTTTCACGAAGATCCCGTTATTGATTTCACTAGTCCTAATTTTAATAGAGAAGCTTGGTTTAAGAATCATGGCACGGTGAGTTTTTCACTCCTTCAGGCTGTGAAAGTGTTACAGTACATTTAGAAGTTCAGAGGAAACAATGGCTTTCTAATGTGCAAACTTGATTTGTAGACTCATATCACATGCAGTAAGTTGCATTGGTAGCTAGACCTGGTTGGAGATTGCTGTTTATTGCAAAGATTTTCGACACCCGTCTAGATCTGTATTCTACCAAATTCCAAATGCGAACCATGAAACAGTATAAGTAGAATAAAAGCCTCATGAATTTTCATGTCATCAGTTATTAGTCCTGTCTTTTCATAAACTTTTACCTCATTTACTTCTTTAGGATAAAGGGTATGAAGATGCCAAGCCTGTGATTGCCGCTCTTAAGAGCAAAGGTGTGTCTGCCATTGGGGCTGCAGGATTTTGTTGGGGAGGTAAAATTTTCTGAATTCACTTTCACAGTTCTGAGGAGGTTGTTGGGTTTAAGTAATGGGAAATTTGTTCTACATTCACCGTTTAAAAACTAGTTCTGTTCACTTGCAGAAAAGCTCTTTCGAGTTTTTAACAAGAGCTTGCCTATTCTTTTCAGGAAAGGTGCTAGTGAAATTAGCAGGCACTGAAGACATTCAAGCAGCAGTTATTCTGCACCCTGGTCGTATGACCGAAGATGAAATCAAAGGTAAAGCTGTGCCAGTGAACATGGAATTACTTGCAGTCTTCTTTTCAGCCACAGTAACATAAATTCTTCTTGAGGGTGTTGGACTTGGTACTTGGCACGGGAGGCCTTGTGGACTAAATATGATATGCTTATGAATGATTAAGTTTGCGAATTCTGAAAGAGTCTGCAAATGCAGCCAAGAGTGATGACGAGACTCGCTCTAACATGTCCGGTCAATTACAAGATATCAATAGCACAACATTTGCCTTCTCGAGAAGCCTTCCTTAAACTGGAAGGCGCAAAAAATCTTATGTTTGTTTGTTCTTTGTTCAGCCGTCAAGATTCCAACTGCTATATTGGGAGCCGAGATCGACCACTCTTCCCCGCCTGAAGACCTGAAAAAGTTTGGGGAGATCATGTCGGCCAAAACTGAAGTAAGCGTGTTAGGACGGTCTGTGCATTTGTCAAAAACAAATTGTCGGACAGAGCAATCCTATTTCGACATTTCCATCAATTCGCTCGCAAGGCACTTCCCCTCTGCGGTTATTTCTACACATCACTAATCTAAAAGAGGCCCTGGTTTTGCAGTTCGAGAGTTATGTGAAGATATTCCCTGGTGTTAGTCATGGATGGAGTGTGAGGTACGACGACAGCAACGAACTTGCTGTCAAGAGCGCCGAAGAGGCCCAAGAGGACACGTTGAATTGGTTCTTGAAGCATGTCAAGTGAAGAAGAGAAGAAAAGGCACCGAAGCAGAACATAGCGAGGGCAGCAGCAGATGACTGCACCGTGAGATTCGTACAATTGCAGGACTAGTCATCTGTTCTGGACTAGTCATCTATTGTAATAATGTTTTTTTTTTTTGCTAAAATCTATTGTAACAATGTTTGGCGAGGAAACAGTGTACTGTACTGCTGTTACTTAGAGAAATAAGATATCGGTTTCGTGGCTTGAACTTCGAAGATTGAAAATGAATTATGTCGTGTCAAGTTGTATCGTGCCCAATTTGGATGCATTTTCAAGTCGAATTGATAGGAGGTGTTCACTGTCGCCGCAAGGGGATATGAAATGGCATATTCTTTTATCAATTTCATTTTAAAAGGATATGTTATTGCATGGTTTCCACAACGTTGTCAGCTAAAGTGACTAATATGTAGGTGATCTTGAGACCACCCAATTTCAAATGCGTTCATTATATATAGGGTTAATACTGCGAAAAACCTCAAACTGATATGCCTGTGATAATTTTATCCCAAATTAATTTTTTGATCACAAAAAATCCTAAACTGATACACCTGTGATAAATTTACCCTCAGTTTATTTTCGTTAAATTTTACTATCAAATTACTTTGTTAAATGACACGCGGTAATTGACGGATGTACCAATTTTATATTTTACCCTCCATTTGTCACGTACGTACCAGTTTATGATTTTTTTTTGTGGTATTAATTCAATTTAATGAAAACTAGCGAAGGGTAAATTTATCACAAATGTACTAGTTCGGGGTTTTTGGTTGTCAAAAAATTAGTTTGGATAAATTTATCACAAGTGTATCAATTTGAGGTTTTTCATGGTCAAAAAATTAGTTTGGAGTAAAATTATCACAGGTGTACCAGTTTGGGATTTTTCATAAAATTATCATAGGTATACCAGTTTGGGATTTTTCGTGGTATTAACCCTTATATATAATAGGACAAGTACACGCCTACCAGTCTAATCACAGAAAAAGAATTTTACTAAAGACACATTATTTCCAAATTACGCGACCTAAGACCAAAAAAAAAGACGAATGTAAGGATACGAAGAAGAATAGGTCCCGCAATATATGAAAATCCAACAATTCGAGTTTGTAAGACAACGATGAAAAAATTTGTAACAAAAGCTAAGTGTTTGTTTTTAATCAAAGTCAATTTGACAATAGGTCAAGAGTTTTCGAAACTAAACCAGATAGACATGGCAAAATACATTCTTCATTTATATGGTATATATTCTCGGAATGTATATTTGCATACTAATTAAATAGTTTATTTTTTTTCGGAATATCCCAGGTTGAGGGTTTGAACTGGTACTTTCTAGCTCCACTTTTCCCAATCTCCTTACCGGCAGAGTCGCATTCTTGTTGGCGAATGAACTGTTTTTTGGCGAGTGAACTATTAGGGGAAGTGAGATCGGAGAATACTAGGTCCGGGATTCGATTCCCAACATGACCGCACATACATGTATTTAGTGATGGGAGTGAAAAAAAAAAGTTCACTCACCAAACAATTTTAGCCTTTGACCAAGTGATGTTTTTCGTGAAAGGACGAATGTTTCTGTCGGTCTCAATATGTTATGATTTCGTCCGGTTCGTTCCTCGTCCGTTCCTCGCTCACCCTCCTCCTTATTTCATGTCAGCAGTGACGTTTTCATACTAGCCACGAGACTTTTTGATGACCAATTCGACCCATAAGATCGCACGCGAAAGGTTGTCTAGAAGAATAATTTTTTCAGACACTATGCGATGTTATATCATGGACAAGTCTATGGTTTTCAGGAGGCAATCCTAGCACGACACCATTTGCGACCACAGAATCAGCGTATCATTTCTCGTCTCATTGGCTCTGTTCTTACCTCGGAAAAGAATAAAGAACAAAGAAAGAGACCATGAACAGTAAAAAATGAAATGAAGAGAAGAGAAAAGAAAATATTAAAAGATTTATAGAAAAAATTTCAAACGACTTCGTTTTGAGTGGAGTCGTACGCGTCAGATCGCCGACTTATGCCACGTAGGATGGCAGGCACAGACTATACACCCATGTCAAAATTTCCCGGCCTAAATTGATCGAATGGATTGCATTGAAAAATCTTCAAAAGATTCATGACTACATTGGCCAAATTAGAAAGTTTAGGACTGAATTGACATCCGTACAACAAGTTTAGGACCTTTTGGGTAATTTTCTCCATCCTAAGTAAGTCATTATTCAGATACATGGACACATAAGCCCTCTGCTTGTTTTCATTATGAAGGTTGAACTTCATTGAAAGATTAGATTATCATCTCTTGGTTTAGTACTTATTACCGCACCATTGGTGAATTAGCTTATGCTTTTCTCCCCATCGCCGGGGTATAACATGCACAAGTTAACATCATGACAGAGACAACTGCTTTGTCTCCAAACCGGCAACTTTCGCATTGTTGAACCTGGACATGATTTTAGGGTGCGTTCATTTTGTGGAAAATGAGTGATTTAGAAAGTATTTTCCAAAAAATAATCGCTTGTATCGCTTACAGAAATAAATGAATGGAAAAGTTTTTCATCGATCACAAAAATAGTTAGGCATAGTTTGTTATCGATGATGAAAATATTTGCTATTGACTAATTTTTCTACACGATATAAGCAATCATTTTTCAAAAAAATATTTTTCAAATCATTCATTTTTTGCGAAACGAACGCACATTTTGTATACCTATAAAACAATTGTCAGAATAACCTATGACAAGAACCTAGATTGGTTTTGAAACGATTGATGTGGGTTATTAGGAACTGGCGTTTGAACTAAAGTCTATCAAACCCAGGCATAAGTATATTAGCTTTTTTATCGAAATAAAATTGTATTTATTGCTCAAAAGAATACATAAGAAGTATATAGACCTTATAGTAAAACAAATCAAAGCAGAGCTAAACACAAAATACTACAAACAAAGTCAAATCTAGAAAACGATAAGGATCAAGAGAGCACTAACAGGGTTAAGCATAAACTCGTTCCATGAGAACGGATCTATCAAGCAAAATAAGTAGCGTATGATAATTGGATCTTGTATCATTGTCAGCGACGAGCACACGTCGGAAATTCTTTCTCCAATAACTACAGCGTTGCCATTTGGCGGCGCGTACTTAGGTTCGGCTTCCTCTACACCATAGCCGTATGATGACAACCAAAATAAGTTGAATAAGCACAAATCTAACATATGGAAGAGCAAATATTTGTAATTCAATTAGACGCTGGAGTTTATATGATCATTATTGAAACTGGAGGCAGAGGACTTGTACACCGACAGAATACAAGTGTATTGAATCCTTAAAAACATATTTATCAAACTCCCAATTCTAGATTAGGATAGGATAACTTCTAGATCGGGAGAGTTTAAACTTTCGTATCTAGAACTAAACCGAGAGAAGAAAGCTTCTAAATCTAGATCGGGAGAGAAAAATATGAGAAAAGAACAAGAAAAATCAAACAAAATTAACAATGAGGGAGGGGAGGGTCCTCCCCAAGGCTGAAGGTGGAAGAAAACGATGGAGAGAGAGAAGGGAGAGGGAGAGAAAAAGACTATGAAGACTCTACTTTCTTTCTGTTATTGTTGAATCTTTTTGCAATATAAACTATATTAGTTGATCAAGGCTGAATTGGATTAGTCCAATTATCAATTTCATTGGCCAAAAATGCATTATCATGTCAGGACTCACCAGCCGGCAATTATCTATTTTTGTAAGAAAAATCCAAGCAAAGAATCTTGTAACTCGTCAATAATGGCTGAACAAACTTCCAAACAAAAGTGAAGCAAATAATGGGCCATTTGGCTCTTGGCAATTGGACATTGCTGAAAAATGTTTTCAAAGATCTTTATGTTGGAGTTTTCGAAGTCATTAACTTTCAGCAAATTTGTTTCGCGTTTTCTAGTTCAGCGTTTCAAACGAGATTAAAAAAAAAACATTTTGAGATGTTTGTTTTCAAAAAATTCTAAGACAACTCTCGTGAGAAAATCCATTCATCAAGACCTTGATCCTTGTACCGAGACACAAATTTGAGAGCGGGGAATGAGCCCGTGGACTGGGATCCTCGGGTTCAAGGTCTGGCGTTCGAGGGGCGAGGGGTTAGGTTCCCTAAGTCCAAGCATTGGGTTCTCGAGGCCGAGTACAAGGTATTGGGAGTAGCGGACCAAGGTCTCATCTTGCTTGATTGTTTAGTGGCGGGCGTCGGGGTCCCAAGTTCAAGGCACCAACGTCCCGAGTCCAACTCCCGAACTCTCGGAACTAAACATTGAGGTCTCGAATTTGATCCATAAGCACCCAAGGTCATGGGTCTGGGCACCTGGTTCCTAAGTCGTGACCCCAAAGTCCTACATATGGCAGCCGAAGTCCCGTATCTTCGTGAGTGTGGCTATTAGGGACTCATGTTTAGATGCTAAGGTCTTGGTTTAGCCCCAGGTCAAGGGGAGAGGCGCCGGGGTCCCAAGTTCAAAGGTCGATGATACGGGGCGTGTACATTAGATATTATGATTTTTATTTTATTTTTCTTTATTTTAGAAATTATGTTAGGATATTAGATGATTTTTTCAATAGTTATCATTGTGATATTTAAGATATAGTAGGATAGAATTTCTTATAAGTTTACCTATTTCCTATTTTAAAATTTAGAATTTCATTAGTATTTTAGATATACATATGCATTATGTTCCTTGTAATACAGCTTATCCTTTGGTGAATTAATAAAAAAATTGAGAGTTTTTCTCTGTTGCGTGCCTTCGTGCATATTGCGATTATTTACTCGTGTTACCGAACTGCTATTTGTGCTATCGCTCTTTTACGCTACATTAAATGGGTCGAGTGCTCGAGCACCGAGGTCTCAAGTTTGGCCTTAAGATACGAAGGCCGGCCCTTGGGGCCTCAAGTAGGGTAGGGTCAGGTCACAAGTTTGGCCTTAACATCGTCACTGTGTCTCTGGAATTGTTCGTTTAATACTCTTTGATCCATAGCTAGCATATACTGACTTGATTTGGATCAACGTGGTTTTCTAATTTCGTAATCATAGTAATTTGCTTCTTTAAATTCACCAATTTATTGAAAAAAAACATTATCTTAGTAGGAGATTGATTTCTAGTGGCATTAACAAGCAATTTCACCAAAATAAAAAAAGTGTTTAATTAGAACCTTGAGCTGATACAAACAAGGAAAGGACAACACTAAAGTGCAAAACAAAAAGATAAAATGCAGAATCCACCTCGGGACAACCTAATTATAAATTCACTGTCATAACATAGACAAAATAAAAGGTTAACACATTGATTGTGACAACCACTATAGGAAATCGATAAAAAATTGCACAGATTATGCACACGACAAAATGATTGCACGCATCACTAGTCATGGACGGCCCAATGTAAACTTGCTACATTTTTTTTTCATCTTACTCCTCTTTACTACACACATGCGTGTGCGGTGCTTACGGGAATCGAATCCCGAACCTAGAACTCTCCGACCTTATCCCCTTAATTTCTTTACCGGCAGGATCGCATGCATGTTGGCAACATTTCATTTCATCATCCAACACTTTTAGAACAAAATTGATGGGCTTCCAAAGACAAAATATCCCATAAGGTCTGGGGGTTTTACAAAACCGAAAGGATGGAGGGCCTGAAGTCGTTGGGCCTTGGCAACAAAGTCGGCCACTTGGTTTGCTTCTCTTGGGCAGTAGGTCACTTGAACATTACCAGTATGGGCCAAGCGTTTCTTGCACTCAGCAACTAAAGCATTTCCCAAGCAGGTTGGTCAACACCAGATAAGGGCTTCACAAGTGATAGGCTACCATATTCAATGATGTTAAAATATATCTCGAATTTAAACTCGTTGAACAAACCCGACCCGAATTAAATCGTGTGTAGAGCAAGAAAGTTGAAAGCCAAATCTTGCATATCCGAAAATGACTTTAGATTTGACGTTGGCTTTGATATTCTGGTATTGGACTCCAAAAGATTGGAATTATCGCGAAAGAAAGTCTATTGTTGACTTGTTACCACTTGTGTCAAAGAAAGAAAAAGATATTCGAGAAAAGATTCATTTTCCTGCTTCTTGAAGCCATGGTCTAGAAAAAGGAAAGTCTAAGTGAGCTTTTTTCTTTGACTCGCTCAACATGGATGCAAGAAAGAAATAAACGATAAGGATTATCTGTCCTTGGTGAAGTCGGTTTTGATATTTGCCCAATTGGTGTCAGACTTGGTTTCATGTGGGTATTTCTATAAATACCCATGGGTCAGGGGAACACTTCTTTTACAATGTCTTGAAGCCCCGCCGTTGATGTGAGAGTCTTGAAGCTCCATTTCGTTGAGCGCTTGGCGTGGGATTTTCGTTCGTACAATTACATCAGAATTGTATTTAAATTTCTTCGTGAGATTGAGAGATTATTTCGTAAGAAATTATGAAACAAAATACTACGTGAGTTATTGAGTATAATTGAAACTTAAGAAACACTTAAAGTGTTTGAGTCACTCGAGTGTGGTTGTAATTTCCGATTCATCACTTGATCTATAATGGAATTTTATGTTGCTCTCTCGTGGACATAAATCACTACGACTGAATCACGTAAATCTAGTGTCCAATTTATTTTCTTATTTCATCTATTTTATTGTCCGATCGCTTACTTCCGTAACAAATGAACACCCTTAGAGGTGAGCAAAAGGGATTACCTGAACCGGACCAAATCGGCCGCTTCGATTCCTAGAAGCACTGGTTCGGATTTCGGTTCCAATTTTTTGGAATCGGTGATTTTCAGTTCGGTTTCTAGTTTCATGTGTGGAACCGCCCACCTAAACTAGACGGATTCTTTTATTTATTTATTTAAATTTCTTACAAATTTTTCAGAAACCCTAATCCTTCATAGCACAAATCCTCAGTTATTCTCTCACATGCTCCCTCTTTCACAAATCTGAAAAAAAAAAAAACTCCTAATCTTAGTCACTCTTTCGCTCGACTCTCATAAGCCACCCTCTCGCTCGACTCTTGCCTCCCTCTCGTGGACTCACTCTCTTGCTTGACTCTTGCCTCCCTCTCTTGCTCTGTTTTTGGCCGATTGTGATCGTGATCATAATCGTATCTCATCAAAGTAAATAATAATATCCAATGCCGCTCTTGTCGGTGCTATCTCTTGACGCTTGCTTCTGGTCTCTGCTTCAACACCGTTTGACCAATGGGCTCCTGCTATCTATCTTTGCTCTGTCTATGTTTGAGATTATTGAATAAAGTTGGGTCATTTTTTTTCTAAAATGGCGACTTGCCATGATGTCCATTGATATTCTCTTGTATGCCCCTTTTATTTCCATATTAAATCGTTGGAGGTGTTCAATTCAACTGAGCAGCATGATAATGCAATTTCCTGCATTATCTAATAAAGAATGAAGTTCAAAGATTTCTTGTCTTCTTTGAACTTTATTTGCTATCTTTTCTGTCAAGCCATATGAATTTCCATTAGGGGTTTAACATCCTTTTCATGAAGATCCTATAATGATTAGGAATTATATGCTTAAAAAAAAAAAAAAAATATGCCACCGGTTTCGTTGGCCCACCCGAAAATCATTTCGGTTCAGTTCCAAGACCAGGTGGGTCGATTTCTGGTTCCATAAATTGAGAACCAACCCTCCGTTCTCGTTCCCGTTCTTGGGTGGGAATCGGCCCACCCAAAAACCGATCACTCCTACCTCTATTTTTTTTTGGATTGAAACCCCTACCTCAATTCATTGCTTGAAAATTCAGCATGTTAGGGTTAGAATAAAACATGACCATCTTCATCTCAAATAGTTTCATAAGCAACCTGGAAGGCCCTTAGAGAGAAGACCACGCACTCATTTATCCAAATAAATCATAGCTTGACAAGTGTTATGAACTTTCTTTTCTTTTTTTTCGAAATCCATGATAATGCTTTCCCATACAATGACTAAATTTGGTGGACTGAATCGTCACATTTCAAGTGCACCTCAAAATTTCTCAGTAGATTGAGGTTTTGTTCCTTCTTCCGTCCTCGGTCTACACAAGAAACACAAATACCGCCGCTTAATGTGCTTTCTAGCTAATGGTGGGAGTGTTCATGTCACCTTAACTGCTAATAATCATCACCGTTGACCGTGCCATCTTAATAAGGATGAGTCTAGGCTTACTACAATCAAGCTTTTTGTGGGGTGCCCCTAACGAGCTAGAAATAGCACGAGGATCGTCGACACGAGCCCATAGCGCGAGGAGACCACACGCATGGCCATCTGCAAAAGACCATTTCATTTTTTGCTTATCCCAAGTTTCGAACTTGGGAAATAGGTCTCTGGTCTTTTGCAGACGACTTGCTGGGCTCCGTCAATGGACTTCCGACAACGATCCTAAGGGATCGGTGAATTGAGAATTGGTGACACGTTGGCGTTGGCAATAATGGTCTTCACTCTTCGTCGGAGAAAATCTTTGGAAAACACCGCCAGAGCTTTTGTCTGTTCTTGGTAGTTATTGATCGGAACGCCTTCCGGTCGAGGGAAGTCAACGCTGCAACTTTCACTCCGACCTCCCAACGTGAAATTTTTTTACTTTGTCCGAGTGACGCATGCAGTGACGCCGCATTGTTCCGTCTTTTCCTATTATAAATTTGTTCTTTCTCCGATGTTGCCTTCACAAATTGTCACCTTCTTCCCCTGAATCCTCACTCCCAGTGCCTTCCCACATTCACCAGGTTTCCGGGGAAGGAAGGAAGATGTCAAGCCCTCAGTGTTTTGAGAACCCACCAAGCCTGAGCTCGACTTGTGGAGCAGGACGTGTTGAAGAGCTTGCAGGCTTCAAAACTTACGTCACTGGCCCTTCCGATTCCAAGCGCGCTGTTATTCTCATCGCTGACGTTTTTGGTATTGACCCGTTTCTTTGATTCTGATTTTGTGTTGTTTCTCTTAGTTGGGTCTTTTCTTTTGGTTGATTATGCACTCCTTCTTGGTTCTTTGTCGTTCTTGTGTTTTTCGATTGGTCCATGAAATTGCTGCTTGATTGATCCTTTGCTCATCTGTTTGTGCAGGGTATGAGGCTCCTGAGCTGAGGTATGGCGAGATTACTTGCATAGAATCTTTCTCGGGTTGTTCTACGTATATGTTGTTCTATAGTGCCATCTTTTGAAGTGAATACCTCTTTATTGTCCTTAGAGCATACATTTGAAAGCTTCACCTTTCACCTTTTACCTGTGCTGCTGAAGAGCATTACATAGCACATGAGGGTGAGTGTACATGTTGTTCTGTGGTGCCAATTCATTCTGGATGAGTGTGTTTGGTGTTTTTCTGTTCCATGTTAAAACATCATCGATTGAAATGCATAAACGCATGACTTTGTGGCACGTTCCACTGACATTTGGTAGACATTGCTTGATTCGACATAAGTTACAGTTTCTGGTTCTAGCAGACTTCGCTACTTCACAGCCTAGCTGTTTATATGATGTGGTTTCATCTTGATATAGAGTGAGCCTTAGTTTCAACACTAACAGCATATAAGCGGGGATCGCCTTGTTAGCAGTCATGGCATTCTATGTTTTCACAAGATTGAAAATGATAGAGTTACTTTTTCAAATTGTCATACTTATTCGCGGACTGCTTTTGTTGTAAAGGAAACTTGCAGATAAGGTTGCATCTGCAGGATTCTTGGTGGTTGTACCCGATTTCTTGTACGGAAATCCCTATGATCTCAGTAATCCTAATTTTGATAGAGATGCTTGGAAGAAAATTCATAGCACGGTGAGTTTTTCACTCCTTCAGGCTGTGAAAGTATTGAAGTACATTTAGAAGTTCAGCGGAAACAAGGGGCTTTCCAATGTGCAAACTTGATTTCTAGACTCGTATCACACGCAGTAAGTTGCATTAGTAGCTAGACCTGGTTGGAGTTTGCACGAACGGCTTTCCAATATGCAAACTTGATTTCTAGACTCATATCGCATGCAGTAAGTTGCATTAGTAACTACTAGCTAGACCTGGTTGGAGTTGCCGGTCATTTCAAAGATTTTAGACACCCATCTAGACCTGTATTTTCCCAAATTTCAATGCGAAACGTGAGACAGTATCAGTAGAATGAAAGCCTCATGAAATTTCCAATTTGCAAACTTGATTTCTAGATTCATATCACATGCAATAAGTTGCATCAGTAGCTACTAGCTAGACCTGGTTGGAGTTGCTGGTCATTTCAAAGGTTTTAGACGCCCATCTAGATCTGTATTTTCCCAAATTGCAATGCAAAACATGAGACAGTATCAGTAGTATAAAAGCCTCATGAATTTTCATGTCAACAGTTTTTTAGTCGTCTTTTCGTAAACTGTTACCTCATTTGCTTCTTTAGGATAAAGGGTATGAAGATGCCAAGCCAGTGATTGCCGCTCTTAAGAGCAAAGGCGTGTCTGCCATTGGGGCTGCAGGATTTTGTTGGGGAGGTGAAATTTTCTGAATTATCTTTCACACCGTTGAGGAGGTTCTTCGCTTTAGTAATGGGAAATTTGTTTTACGTTCACCATTGAAAAACTAGTTCTGTTCACTTGTAAAAAAGTTCTTCCAAGTTGTTAAGAAAAGCTTGCTATTCTTTTCAGGAAAGGTACTAGTGAAATTAGCGGGCACTGAAGACATTCAAGCAGCAGTTATTCTGCACCCTGGTCGTATGACTGAAGATGAAATCGAAGGTAAAGCTATTCCAGTAAACATCGAGTTACTTACTATTTTCTTTTCAACCACAGCAATATAATTTCTTCACGAGGGTGTTAGACTTGGTACGGGAGGCTTTTTGGGCTAATTTAATATGCTCATGAATGATTAAGTTTGTGAATTCTGGAGAGATATGCAAATGCAGCCAAGAGGGATGAAGAAACATGCTATAACAAGTCCGGTCAATCACAAGAAATCGATGGCACGACATTGTCTGCTTGAGAAGTGTTCCTTAAACTGAATCCTATTTGTCTGTTCTTTGTTCAGCCGTCAAGATTCCAACTGCGATATTGGGAGCCGAGATTGACCATGCTTCTCCCCCCGAAGAACTGAAAAAGTTCGGGGAGATCATGTCGGCTAAAACTGAAGTAAGCGTCTTGGGATGTTTTGTGCATTTGTTGCAAACGAATTGTCAGACAAGGCAATTGTTTTTCCACATTCCCGTCAGTTCGCACTCAAAGCACTTCCCCTCTCCTGTTATTTCTACACATCACTAATTCAGAGACCCCGGTTTTGCAGTTCGAGAGTTATGTGAAAATATTCCCTAGTGTTAGTCATGGATGGAGTGTGAGGTACGACGACAGCAACGAATTTGCTGTCAAGAGCGCTGAAGAGGCCCAACAGGACACGTTGAATTGGTTTTTGAAGCATGTCAAGTGAAGAGAAGGCATTCAAGAATATAGTGAGGGAAGCAGTAGATGACTGCATGTGTGAGATGAACAATTTGAGGACTGGTCATCTGTTTTGGACTAGCCATCTATTGTAATATTCGGTGAGGAAACAGCGCACTGTACTGTTGTTGCTTAGAGAAATAAGATAAGCGGTTTCGTCCCTCAAACTTTGAAGATTGAAAAAATAATATGGCGTGTCGAGTGGTATCGTGCCAATTTGGATGCATTTCTTGTTCAAATTGATTGGAGGTGTTCACTGTCAACAAGATGAGGACCACAAGGGGAATATAAAATAGCAAATTCCTTGTTCATTTTCCATTTTCCATTTCCATTTTAGAAGGATATGTTGTTCCAAAATGCTATCAGCTAAAGTGGGCAATGTCTAGGTGATCTCAGGACCGCATCATTTCAAATTCATCCTCTATAGATGTACATAAATAACCTCTTTCTATCTATCGAGACGTGTCAAATTTTGAATAGAAGATTTTATTGAAGATACATGATCTCGAAATTATATTACTTGAGAAGGAAAAAGAGATGGAAGTAGGGACATCGAGAAGAATGAATCATTCAAATTTGTAACACAACCGTACAAGAATTTTGAATAAAAGCGAAGTGTTTGTTTGTTTGGTTCGGATTTGGGAAAGCAATAGAAAAAACCCAAGTCAATATGATACTAGATAAGATTTTTGGAAATCAAGCAAGATACATCTTTCATTTAGATGGTATATATTTTCACAATGTACATTTGTGTAGTAATCAAATAGTTCACTCATCAAACAGTGTTTCGCTTTGGACCAAATTAATGATTTTCATGAAAGGATGCATGTTTCTCTCGGGCTAATAAGTGACGACTTCTCTAATTTCGTCTTGTTTATTTCTTGAAGTGATCGCTTTCCGAGTAGATTGGTACCCGGCCTAAAACTAGAAACCTATCCCGTGACTTTTGGTTCCAAAAGATTTGAACTAAGAACCTAATTGCTTATAGTTTTGGAACTACCTGTTCCTAATGGCCGGTTCCGCTTCCCCACAACTGGTTCTCTATTTAACCTGGAAACCAACCCATTTTTATATTATGTATCAAATCAAGTTTTATAATAAAATATAAATGTTTGCACCATTTTACTGTAAAAACGTACATAGACCCAGTGGTAGATCAGACGGCTCCAGACTGAAATGAAAAACCGAGCCGGTTCTAGGTATACAAAACCGGGAACCAAATTGGTTCTCTTTAGAACCAGCCTCGATTTATGCTGGTTCGATCCGTTTCCCGAGTTAAACCAGACCCAACGAACGCGCAACCAATTCATTTCTCGTGTGCTTCTCACTCACCCTTTTCATCATTTCGTGTCAGCGTAAGAGATACGCATATACCTACTTCTTGTGGATCAAAATGAAGAAAACGTGCAACCGATAATAGGGCCCTAGAAAAACATATCCTGATATGGATATGCACGTCGGGAAGCGACATTAATCCGAACCATAATATCTTTTGATGACCGATCCGAGCCATATGATCACACATGAAAGGAATCTACAAAAGTATTTTTTCGGACATTCCGATGTTACATCATGGATAAGGCTATAATTCTCAGAAGGTAATCTTGGCGTGCCATCTAGGACCATAGAATCACCGTTACATCGTACTTATGACATTGCCTCCTTTCTCCTCCTCCTGCAGATTCTTGCGGTCCCAAAGCCTGACCTTGCATTCGCTCTCTTTCTTTCTCTCCCATCTTCTTGGTGTATCTCTAGTCTCATTGCCTCCGTTCTTACCCCAGTAGCACGCAGCGATCACACAACAGAGGCAAAGTCCCGGAGAATGTCGGGACCTCAATGCTGCGAGAACCCTCCAACTCTGAACCCAGCCAGCGGACAAGGCCATGTTGAGGAGTTGGGTGGGCTCAAAAGCTACGTCTCTGGTTCCTCCGACTCTAACCTCGCCATCGTCCTCGTCTCTGATGTGTTCGGTACTTGCCTAGTGCTTCCTTTTATCGATAAAGTTTGTATTTTGGGTTCATGGTCGGTGCTTCTGGTTCAATATGTGATCTGGGTCAGTGATTAAGTTGCAATTTTGTCATAATCTCTTGGTCAACCTTTTGATTTCAGAGCTTTTCTTGTAATATAATGAATCTATCCGACTCATGTTTGTGAAGCAAGAGGCTATGTTTACGGAGTAGTAGGCTGTTTCTTGGAAGTTTATTAAGAGGTTAAATAAGGAAAACCTCTTTATATGGTTTCATTTTTACCGGTAAATCTTTTTTTCCTCCTCTCGGAGCTAATCACATGATTTGGTTGGTCGGGTTGATTTTGCAGGATATGAAGCTCCGAACTTGAGGTATGGACGATTACCCTATAATTCTTTCTTGATACTAGCTAGTTGAATTGTTTTTATTCTTCTCAGACCATGCGTGCGTGTGTTAGTGGAAGAGGTCAT
Source organism: Syzygium oleosum (assembly GCF_021117445.2). NCBI lineage: Eukaryota > Viridiplantae > Streptophyta > Magnoliopsida > Myrtales > Myrtaceae > Syzygium > Syzygium oleosum. The sequence goes on along the minus strand of NW_026607485.1, from coordinate 6,835,440 downwards.
GCAGGAATCAAGACTTTCCTTCTCTTCTTTCTTTCCTCTAGCTTTATGCTTTAAATTAACAGAAGTTTGCTAAGGTCTAGATAAGGCGATTATGTGTGTATTTCCCTTAAAACTAGAGATCAGAGGAACTACTTCGTTGGCAGCTTATTCAATATTGCAGTTAGGTTGTTCTCTTATGGCGAAAATCCTTGAGGTTTTTTACTCTGCGCGCTCTCTTGAGTTAGGTCTTTAGATTCTCCACAGTATTTTCGATAGTGGCTTTGAGAGAAGCTCGTCTTTAGAATGTTCAACTGGGGGTGAGTCTTCTACGTTGACTTAAGTGTCTCAAGCGCATGAGCATGGAGATCTCTACAAAAAAGCAGGACTTGCCCTGCGATTAGATATGTCTTTTCCTTAGTATTATCGAACTGCTACTGGTCAAGGACCTTCTAATCTTTCCGTCTGATGAAAGCGTAGTGAATATAATGCCTTGGAATTTCCATATGGTGATAGATCTCTTCGACGTCTTTACTGAAAATGATTTAACTTCAGGTTTGGCTGTTCCTTTAGTTAATTACCATGTACCTCCTTTCATTTTGCAAGCAGATTGTTAAGCACTTTTCTTTTTGTAGACTTCACCGACTCTTCATTGTAAACCATGAATCCTTCTGGGGAATAAAGTCAATCTTTGAGAGTTACCAGCTCCAGTCAAGATCTCAGAAGCTGAATAAATTTTCTAAAACTTATAATTCACTTCACAGCATAAATTTTTTGTTAAATCCTCTTTAAATCTTCGCTTATTTTCTTCTGTGGAGCATATACGTTTGCTATACAGGTTTATAAGCACTGTAAGTTATAAATGTGTGTGTATGTGTCGGGTTTGGTCATCTTTTGATTATTTCTTTCGTAACTTAATAATCAGTGTTTATACTGATGGACAGGAAGCTTGCCGACAAGGTCGCAGCTGCAGGGTTTTATGCGGTTGTTCCTGATTTTTTGGGTGGAGAACCTTATGTACCTGAAAATGCCGAGAGGCCCGTTACAGAATGGCTAAAGGATCATGGAACTGTGCATTCTCGATCTTTCATCGATAGACACTTGCTAGTTTTTTCCTAAAAAATTGCACTAGTGTTAGTCATAAGTTGATCCAGAATTGCCTATCTCAAGATGCTCACTGTTTTCCCATTATTGATGTGACCATTGGTAATTGTGGTTGCTGATGCCAAAAGAATTTTTTTTGGCAGGATAAGGGATATGAAGATGCAAAGCGAATAGTTGAAGCTGTGAAAGGTAAAGGTGCATCTGCAATTGGGGCTGCTGGCTTTTGTTGGGGAGGTGAGTAGCTTTGTTCTGAATGATTCTTTCAAAGATCTCTTTTCATGTCTTGGATATGATTTACAAGCTCGTAATATTGTGCAATGCTCATGGGATCTTCGTTTCTTCAGGTAAGGTTGTGGTTGAGCTGGCGAAGACAGGGGCCATCGGAGCTGCTGTGTTATTACATCCGTCGTTAGTCTCTGTGGATGACATCGAGGGTATGATCATCTTTACTTTTGGTATTTTATTAGGCTCTTGGTTTGCATGTTTTCAATGCCAAGAATCTCTAGTAGCTGTAGGAACCTACCTGTGCACATTTTCAGTGTCATGCACTTGAATATATTGCATATGGCTTGCATAACGAAGAAAAAGCATCTCCTGGTGGCTTGGAAAGTTGGAACATACACTGTGTATGACTATACAGATGTCACGATTTGCCCTGCTCTTTATGACCTCTATGAAATAAACATTTACACAGCCCACAAGACACTAAAGATGTGATGCTTTATTTACCTCGACGCATTTCCAGGACAACTATTGCAAGATTTGATGAGCTACGTTAACAAAGGCATCACCATAACTTGTCAGCTTCATCAGTTTTGCACCTTAAGAGTTGTATGCAATTTTGCAGGAGTTAAGGCTCCAATAGCCATATTAGGAGCTGAGATAGACCATAGGTCACCACCGGAACTCCTGAAGCAGTTTGAAGAGATTCTAGCTGCCAAATCTGAGGTGAGATTGAGATAATTCACCTATGTTTTCGAGTTCATGCACTTCTATTTAGTTTCCAATTGGGAAGTTTGATTTATGTGAGCCACTCAGAGAGTTTATTTTGCCACATGGTGGTAGAGATTTCGTATAAATATAGACTGTTTCACAGGTTGATGCACGAGTGAAGATTTTTCCGAAAGTTTCCCATGGGTGGACTGTCAGGTACGATGTCGCTGATGAAGAAGCGGTGAAGTGTGCTGAGGAGGCGCATTCGGATATGCTAGAGTGGTTTGCAAAGTTTGTCAAGTGAGGGAAGTTCCTGGCATCTGTTAGACGAAATAGAATCTCTCCCGATCGATGCTTGTATTCTATTTATGATGATTTGGTAATGCTTGAGTAGGACTTAGGATGAACATATACTGAGTTTTTTTCCGTTCTGCTTCCATGTGAAAAGAGGATAAATTCACGCTCAACTCACTATTAAAAGTCAAGAACTATATTGACAATGCATTATGACCCTCAAGGCCCTCTTCATTCAGCATTCTTGCTCGAAAGCTTTCAAAACTTTAGATTTTTTAGGTGGGTGCACATTCAGTTTTGCTTGTCTTGTGGTCCGTTTGCTTAGCAGCCGCACATTTAGAAGATTTTTATCACTGGATTCAGAAAATTATCCGCCAAGCTTTGTCGTGTTAGCAGAGCAATGAGTTGGCAAAGAAAAGTCAGCATCTTGCACTAGTCCTAAGTTCAACGCTTGGAACGTGCTATCCGCCAAGGGACTCGAAAGTTCTGTGTTTCCAAATCACAACAAGCAGAAGAAAACACAGTGAAGAGTCGCCGCCTTTTAGGTAAAAATTAGGAGAATAACGCGTCGCCCTAATTATGCTTTTTTTTTATTTCATTTTAATGATGTCACACATAACAAATCTTTCATCGGTTTTTGAATTTTCTGAGTAATTTAGGGGTGAGAATTATAATGCAATAGCCGCCACCTGACCGGACCTTGAACATATAGCAGGGGACCATTTGGGTGTCCTCTAGCTCGAGACGAAGTCACTCAATAAAATATTTCTGGCAAGGTACAAAAGACATGGTACAATCGTGTATTGCATGACATTGAAATAATCGTCGAGGACCGAGTAAGTTGCCGTGGAAATCCAAAAACGTGCCGTCATGTAAGAGATTATAATATCACTACTTTCATGACCAGGCCGATACGACACACACTGAATAATGAGGTACAAGAAGTGTTAGGAATTTTAAAATGGTTGGCTCCTTTACCAACTGCTTTAACAAGGAGGGATTATACCTTATAATAATACAGCTGGCCAATGACTCTCATGAACAGAGAGACCAGAAGAAAAAGGAGACTTTAAAGGTTCAACTTCAAGAAAAATCTTCCTTTCGTTGATGTTGAAGTCCATGCCTCCCAAGGAGCTGTGCATGGCAATATAGAACTCAGAGCCAGATCATTCATTACGACATCAGAATCTTTTCTTTGTTCAAACGACATCAGAACCTCAGCCACATACTCCTCTGACAGAGTCAACATTGTCTCAAGTCCTCTCTTTCGTACAAGGTTTCTTCAAGATAAGCCCAAGCAAAGTATTAACCAAGTAACAACGAGTCACTTCGATGTGCAGAAAGAGAGTGCAAGATCATCATCGGGCAATCAAGAAAGCTCCTCACTGGAACTTTAGAAGTAAACGAGCGGACGATATAGAAATCTTGTCCAAAGGCGAGAGAACTTCCAGGAAAGTTGGCGATAGAAGCTGCTTTAACCTTACCTTTTCCTCTGCTAGATCCACTTATTCTCCCCACCTTTTATACAGGCACAGCTGCTCGCTCTCATCTCAATCCAGGCAATTCATAAGCAGAAAGTTTGCAAATCGAATTTAGGTTCCATCGAACCGCCAGATAGAAGTTTTCCTCAGCCGATTTGATGTGCAAAGAAATATCTGTCTTTGAGCTTCTCCAGACTGCGAAATGAAGGTCAAGAACAGTGCTGAAGGTCAAAGCAGCATTCATCTGGATATTCCTCAGCTTCAGAAGAAAAATGAAGTCATCATTTCACCCACCACAATATTTGAGCCGCAAACAAGTGCTGGTACAGATGGAAGAAGCGGAAACTCTGTTTCCCCCGCGTTACCGGCTGTTCCGGCCCCGGAGAAAAAGCTGACTTTGTTTGCTCTCCGCCTTGCGGTTCTCGAAAAAGCCGCCACTGGCCTGGGAACCCTCGGTTTCATCTGGGCGACGGTCGTACTCCTGGGGGGCTTCGCCATCACCCTAGAAAACACCGACTTTTGGTTCATCACCATCATTTTATTAATTGAAGGAGCTCGAATATTCAGCAGGAGTCATGAGCTGGAGTGGCAACACCAGTCCACTTGGTCAATAGCTGATGTCGGAATTAGCAGCTTCCGAAAGCTCAGATCGAGCTCTAAAGCTCTAGTTGAGTCCATGAAGGATATGTTGAGTCCCGTAAGCTCTGGTACGAGGAAGCAAAGTCAACACAGCAGGGAAATTTCCGAAACTACAGATGCGACAAATGTCAGAGATCAGAAATTGCAAAGGAAGCCGGCCCGGATATGGACTTCTTCAGAAGTCTGTATTCTACCTTATGGAGGGTGGTTTTTCCTCTCGAGAAATATCAGCAAGATTCTCTATTGGCTTCAGCTCTTATCTGCGATAGCCTGCGTCGTGCTCTCACTGATGAAGCTCATTGAGCACAATTATGGTGAGGTAGCTAAAGGAGACACGGACAAGAGAAACCGGAAAGCTGCTCTGATTCTCTTTTATGCCTTGGCTTTGACTGAAGCTCTGGTCTTCCTGACAGAGAAACTTTACTGGGAGTGGAAGGTAGTCATCTGTAAGCTTCTCGAAGGGGTGAACCAGGAATGCGATCTGGGGGCTTCAGGTATGATCTCGACTCGGAGATTTTTCTATGACTCCTACTCGAAATGTATTAATGGGAGCATTTTTGATGGCCTGGGAATGGATCTGGTCACTTTTGCGATGGATCTATTATCTTCAAACTCGCCGGATGAGCAGCTCATAGGAGCCAGGATTCTTCACCAGTTTTCTACGAAACAACGGTTTTCAGATGACACGCTCCGGAAGATGGGAACAACTCTACCAGTTATGGAGAGACTCGTGGAGATCTTAAACTGGAAAGACCCACGAGAAGAAGAAATCAGGCTATCAGCCGCAGAAATAGTTTCCAAATTAGCCGGGAAAAAGCAAAACTCCCTTCGGGTCGCTGGAATACCTGGGGCAATGGAATCGATATCATCTCTTCTCCAGACAAACAGAAGCCCCAGTTCTGCAGCAGACGAAATTGGCGAAAAGAAAATCATCTTTGACCATGAGGACTATGGATACTGGACTTTCAACAACTTGGGACTTCTCATTCTGAAGAAACTAGCCCGTGATCACGATAATTGCGGAAAAATCGGAAACACAAGAGGCCTTCTTTCCAAAATCATAGATTTCACTCATGCAGATGAAAGAATATTGAAGGACTCAAGTGTCACCACATCGCAGGTTTTGAATGTTAAAAGGTCTTTGCAGGTTATAAAGATGCTGGCAAGCACAACGGGTACCACAGGGAAAAATCTCCGTAGAGAGATCTCGGAGATAGTCTTCACCATAAGCAACATAAGAGATATTCTACGGTACGGGGAGAAACGACCGGAACTGCAGAAACTAGGGATTGAGATCCTTACCAGTTTGGCACAGGATGACGATGCAACGGAGCGAATTGGAGGGACCGGTGGAGTTCTGAAAGAACTGTTAAAGATTTTCTTCCAACAAGGAGTACCGGAAGATCAAAGGGATGTGAGGATTGTGGCCGGAGAAGCCCTGGCAATGCTGGCTTTCGAAAGCAAGAGCAACTGTCATCGAATTTTTAAGTTAAATGTAGTGGAGAGCCTCCTCGAAGCATTGGAGATTCCGCTTCTTCATGTTAATGCTGGAAGAATTTTGAGGAATCTGTGCGCTTGCAGCGGACCAGAGTCCTTCAACCAGCTAAAGGGAGTAACAGCAGCGGCACCAACGGTAAGTGCATTATTTTGCAAAAGCTGAACCTGAGCCGGCATCTCGATAACCGGAAAGGGCAGTTATGTACAAGTTTAAGATGTCATAGAGAAAAATGAAATTAATTGTTCCTGCCTAACCATATTTCCTCAACTCAGGTCCTCAAGGCAATCATGTCAGGAGAAGGCAAACTACAAGAGGTGATGGTTGGGTTAGCGGCACGTGCTTTTAAGTTCATGACAGCAGAAGAATCGACCGCCATCTTCGAGAGGGCAGGGTTCAGAGAAGCTGAATTAGCTTGCGCTTTGGTCGAGATCCTCAGGAGCCACCGGAACCCAGATACAAAGGTGCCAAGAATGAGAAGGTTTGCTATCGAGCTGGCAATCTGGATGATGAGAGACAAATTGAAGAATGAGCAGATCTTCAGGGATCTGGGCATGGAGGAGGAGCTTGAAGGAGTCTTGGATACGACATCAGAGCTAGAGAGCTTCAATATTTTCTCTGGCACCATTGGACTAAGCAGGCACAGCACGACCATTCACTCACTTGTTGAGACTGCACTTATGCTGCTGAAGAACAGGTTTGATCAACCCATAGGTTACTGAGCAAATGATGATACCAAATTAACCAACAAATGGAAACATGAAGGTGTGCTAGACTACATATTTCATTCTCTGATCCCAGAAGCGAGGCAATTGCTTATTTAGAAACTCAGCTCTGCTTCAGTGTAATGAAATGCTTCTAAAAGTTATCATCACCTTCATTTGTTCCGCACAGAATTTGTGCAATTTGCGACACACCACATGTACTACTACCAAAACATATGCAAAATGTGGACATACACCCACGCATTGTTTTGTTTTCCGGATTTAACTCCTGAACATGCAATCATCCAAGAGTTGCATAATACAGAGATTTTGAGCTCACTCCCGCAATTATAAAAGACCACATTTTTCGTTCCAAAACTTGTTCTACTTAGCGGCGAATCAAAGACTTAAGGTCGAGATGTAATCTTGGGCAATCTGTATACATTTTCAAATGACTGCACAAGAACAAGAATCCCAAATGGCAATTCACCATCCAACTGAGGAAAGAACATATTGCTTACTTTGTGACTTGACTTTGGAAGGAAATCTCATGATGAACCCATAAGTTGTCTGCATTATTCGCTTCTCTGAAACACCCTTCAACAGAACGAGGTGAGAACCAAAGAAAAAATGTGAACTTGCGGTTGAACAGTTCACTCTATAAAACGAAAGACAATGAACTAAGCTCATAAACTCCGAGAATCGAGACATTCTTGTGATTGAGTTCGCGAGAAACCTCGTTTAAATTTACTAAATGTTTTAAGTGTTGAAAGCACTTTGTAGGCAATTCATCTTAGTTGACAAGAAACTGGTGTTAGCCGACAGAGGTTATGAGTGAAACAGAATGTTGACAAATGAAGATCGACTCAAATGACAAAAAGCCACGATTGATATAATCTTTGACGGAGTGAAAGTAAAGTAAGCGTCTAAGCATTTGAGCCGACAATCTTGGATGCAACCATCCGAGAAATATTCGTAAAAGGGGGAATTCGACGCAACCTATAAGTAACGGAGCCAAATATATCGGAAGCAATTGAGGATGACAATAGTGAAAGAGTGGAGAAGAAACAAACGTCGAATAGCGGAGTTGGTTATTATTAAATAACCGTATGTAAATATAAATTGCTGAATTGTAGGTATAATGTGGAATGTGTTTTGATTTCTTTGCAACCATTGTTAACTGTAGATATAAATACTTGAATTGGAGTTTGACTGCCAATTAGTCAAAGAACACCATTTGTTCGATTTCATCTTCCTGTTCATCTTTAGTTTTCAGTACCTTTTATATGGTTAAACACAATTGTCTCAAATATCAGTACTTTTAATTTTTGAGCCTTTTGTGTTTCATGTTCAAGAATCAACAAATGTCCGTTTACAACCTTATACATGGTCAAATATATAAATATTAAACCATGGGAAAGTATTAAAAAAGTCCTAAACCTATTGCATTTATGCCAATTTAGTCATAAACCTTTTTTTTATACCAATTCAGTTCTAAACCTTTTGTCTTTGTGCCAATTCAGTCATTGCAGCTAATTTTGGCCGAATATTGCTGATGTGGATATTGACTGGCCTACATGGCACCGCCGGCAATTATGTGAACAATTTTTAATAATATTTTAATATTAGTCGAATTTATTTATTTATTTTATTAATTAATTAATTTTTCTATTTTTTCCTTCCCTTTCTTCTTCCTTTAGGATCGGCGGTCGGTTAGAGGCCATCTCTGGTGAGCCTCACTAGCCACTAGAAGGCTCACCTCGCCAACGGCTGGGCGAGGCACAACCTCGCTATCGCTGATGAGGTCGAGCCTCGCCCATGGCCGGCAAGGTCGTGCCTCGCCTAGTCGCTAGTGAGGCTCAAGTCCTTGCCAGAGGCCACGAAGTTGCGGCCTTTGACCTTGTCGGATGGCCGTGAGGGCGGCCTCGCGCTAGGTTGGCGAGGGTCGAGCCTCGCCGGCCATGGGTGAGGCCCGACCTCGCTAGAGGCCGTGACCATGTGGCCACTGGGGAGGGCAAGGCGAGCCTCGCCATCGCCATCAATGGCGAGGGCGAGCCTGCCAGTGGCCGGTGGGGCTTGCCAAAGGTCAACAAGGACCTTGACGGCCCTGGCCTCTAGCCGGTTGCCAGTTCGGCGACTGGCTGGAGGAAGAAGAAAGGGAAAGAAAAAGAAAAAAAAAGGGAAAAAGAAAAGATTTTTTTTAAATAAATAAAAAATTTGAAAAATATTAAAATAATATTAAAATTTGTCCACGTCATTGCCGGTGGTGCCACGTAGGCCGGATGACATCCACGTCAATAATATATGGCCAAAATTAGTCAGAAGGATTGAATTGGCACAAAATATTGAGGATTGAATTGTCGCCAAAAAAATGTTTAGGACTAAATTGGTACCAATGCAATAACTATAACTTTTTTGACACTTTTCCCTTAAACCACGCATTTATACAATAGATTAATCATTTATAATAGTCGGCAGTGATTTTACAAAATCTTACATGGTATCAAAGCAAGAGGACATGAGTTCAAATTTTTCCAAGCCCAACCTTTGCATGAGTGGAAGTGTTAAATTATATACACTATAAATTAAGCTTTCGTTTGACAGCTTAAACTTTTAAAATAGTTGGTGACGATTTTGCAAAATTTTATGATACACTTAAAAAATTATTTCGTTGATACTTTTTGATGGAACAGTCTCCTTCCTTTGTATTCCTCAGAAACCCCTGCCCACATCGCCATTCAATATTTCTTGGCCCACTATTGGCCAACCCTCCTGGGCCCTAGGCCCAATGTGAGTAGGGTCACTTAGCCAAGGCTCATAATTGGAAAAACGAGCACCATGGACATGCCACCCAGTTAAAGAAAGATAACGGAAAGTTGAAAATGAACACTAAATACTTTTTGGGAGGTCTCCTCCTAATCATTGGTATGGCTATCGAAATCATGAGTATCAACACGTCGGTTCCAGATTCAAATTTAGTATAAGGGCCCTTAGCTATTGTTCTTGAGAAATGACCCAGTTTGGCCTATTCCTCAAAAGAAGTTTTAATGGAATCCGTATCTATCAAAATTTTGACACTTGGTTCTGGCGAACAAATAATCACGAGTCCTTCACAAAATCTTTCAATACACATGAAAGATATTTCATGATACTTTTTGGCCGAACAGTTTCCTTCCTCCTCCAATGTCTGATTCTCACTGATCCACCATAACACCCACGGACTCGACTCCTTTTCATCTCCATCACAAGACCCCCACAAAGCCTTCAACGCAGCCTCAACTCAAAACCGTCGTTCTCAGCCAGTACACAAAGAATGGCAAGTTCTCCGACCTGGTCCACTACGTCGTGGCTTCGTCCACTGTACTCCTCGTCGTGAGAGAGAGAGAGAGAGAGAGAGAGAGAGAGAGCTATGCGTGCTATTTGTTCCTTGTTCCAAGGTCTTTAGTGAAGAAGACGAAGTCGAAGGCAAAAAAGGAGAAGGAGAAGAGAATGCAAATTAGTGAGTTAATTAAATCATATGCCAGGTAATCCTGTCCTTTGTCTACATTGAACTTCAAGATTTTTTTAAAAGAAAGCCTCGTATGAAATAAAATTTCATTAAAAAAGCTAGGTAAGAAGACTCGTCCGAATTTGTCGCCAAAGGCACTAAAACGATCGTTTCTCCACTGACGTGGTACTCCAGTGATCGCTCGAAAAGATTTATTAGTATTAAAGTAAGCACCGTACGAAAGGCATGACATTTTTTGTGTCTTTTTTTTTTCCGTTTTTATTGTCTTGTTTTTAGATTTTCTAGATTACCCTTCATTTCTTTCATTCGTAAGCATCCATTTTTCAAATGACTACTCACTTTTTTTTCTTCTCTTTTCTCACTATTAGATTTTCTGCGTTGTCCCTACTTGCTCTATCTTATGCGCACCTACGATACATAATTATTCACCGTATTTCTATTTAATGAATTATGCATACACGAGCGGCAGCTGCGGCAAGTGCCTTGACCCTAGTTGAATATTAAGGGACAATGGGGCCAATAAAAATTGGCATTTTTACTTCATTTTAATGGGTAAAATTGTCCCAAAAGTGTAAAATCTATTGCACTATGGCTAATTCAATCATAAACTTTTCAATTTTGCTAATTGAGTCCTCAACCTTTTCACGTTTTACCAATTGAATTCATCTGGCTAACTTTAGCCGGAAATCGTTGACGTGGATGCCAGCCATCCTACGTGACACGATCTGCGCTGACATGGAAAATTTTTAATTTTCTTTTTGCAAATTTTATGTATTTTTTCTTCTTTCTTTCCTTTTTTTTTTCTTCCAAGCCCAACGAGGTTGCCAGCCAAACCTCGCCAGTCACTGGGCAAAGGCCGCGAAGCCCTCACCAAATCTGGACGAGTGCCTTGTAGCCCTCGCTTGTGGTTAGCGAGGGTTGGCCGGCCCTCGCCAGTCTTGGTAGCAAAAAAAAAAAGAAAAAGGAAAAGACAGAAAAAGAAAAAGAAAAATTCAAAAATTGTAAAAAAAATATAAAAAAATTGTTTACGTCCGTGACGGCCGTTCTACGTGGCACTACCGGTCCACGTCAGCTATTTCTGCTTAAAATTGACCAAATGGATTCAATTGGCTAAACGTGAAAGGGTTTATGAATCAATTGATACAATTAAAGAGTAAAGGCCTGAGTTGACCAAAATGAACTAGGTTTAGGACTTTTTGAACAATTTTCTTCATTTTAATGAGGTCTCACATAATAAGTTTTCTTTTCAGATAATGGTCCATAGGTTTTGGAATTTTTGTGAGTAAAAGGTAATAATTTCTCATCATTCAGTAGGAACCGCCCTGACTGGACCTCTAACGCGAAGCAGGGGACCATTTGTGCGTCCTCTAGCTCGAGACGAAGACGTTCGGCAAGGTAACTCCAGCAAGCAAAATGCCGAACTGCGCTTTACACGACATTGAAAGACATCGTCGAGGAGCACGCAACTGGCCGTGGCAATCCGAAGACGAGCCTGTCATGCAAGAGATTATAATATTATTGCTCCTTGCACGATCATGCGGATACGAAACATATTTACGAGATTTTCACGTAACAAACTGCTTGACTAAGGAGGCAAGACCCAGCTCCTCACAAGCAACGTGGCGATACAAAACTCAGAAGCCAGATCAGTCATGATAATATCAGGACCTTATGCATATATATTCCTCAAACAGAGTCGATATTGTGTCAACTTGCCTTCTCTCTCGTGCAAGTTTTGTTCAACACAAGCCGAAGCTGTCACCGAGCAGCAAACACGTTGCTCCCATATGCGCAAAGAGAATACAAGATCTTCATCGGGCAATTCGAATTCAGGCTCCAATGAACCGCTAGATAGAGGTTTTCCTCAGATTTGATATGCAAAGAAGCTGTCTCTTATTGAGCCACTCCGGATTGCAAAATGAAGGCCAAGAACTACGCTGAAGGTCAAAGAAGCATTCATCTGGATATTCCTCAGCTTCAGAAGAAAAATGAAACCATCATTTCACCCGCCACAATGTTTGAGCCGCAAACTAGTGCTGGCAGGAGAGACGGAAGCAGCGGAAACTCCGTTTCCCCCACACTGCCGACTGTTTCAGCCCCGGAGAAAAAGCTGACTCTGTTTGCTCTCCGCCTTGCGGTTCTCGAAAAAGCAGCCACTGGCCTGGGAACCCTTGGTTTCATCTGGGCCACGGTTGTTCTCCTAGGGGGCTTCGCCATTACCCTAGACAACACCGACTTTTGGTTCATCACCATCATTTTGTTAATTGAAGGAGCTCGAATATTCAGCAGGAGTCATGAGCTGGTGTGGCAACACCAGTCCACATGGTCAATAGCTGATGCTGGAATTAGCAGCTTCCGAAAGCTCAGATCGAGCTCTAAAGCTCTAGTTGAATCCATGAAGGATAGGTTGAGTCCCGTAAGCTCTGGTACGAGGAAGCAAAGTCAACACAGCAGGGAAATTTCCGAAACTTCAGATGCGACAAATGTCAGAGATCAGAAATTGCAAAGGAAGCCGACCCGGATTTGGATTTCTTCGGAAGTTCCTATTGTACCTTATATGGGGTGGTTTTTCCTTTCGAGAAATATCAGCAAGATTCTCTATTGGCTTCAGCTCTTATCTGCGATAGCCTGCGTCGTGCTCTCACTGATGAAGCTCATTGAGCACAATTATGGTGAGGTAGATGAAGAAGAGACTGACAAGAAAAACCGGAAAGCTGCTCTGATTATCTTTTATGCCTTGGCTATGGCAGAAGCCCTGGTCGTCCTGACAGAGAAAATTTACTGGGAGTGGAAGGTTGTCATCTGTAAGCTTCTCGAAAGGGTGAACGAGGAATGCGATCTGGGGGCTTCGGGTATGATCTCGACTCGGAGATTTTTCTATGACTCCTATTCAAGATGTATTAATGGGAGCATTTTTGATGGCCTGGGAATGGATATGGTGACTTTTGCGATGGATCTCTTATGTTCAAACTCACCGGATGAGCAGCTCATAGGAGCCAGGATTCTTCACCGGTTTTCTACGAAAGATCGGTTTTCAAACGACACGCTTCAGAAGATCGGAACAACTCTCCCAGTTATAGAGAGACTGGTGGAGATCTTAAACTGGAAAGACCCACAGGAGGAAGAAATCAGGCTATCGGCTGCAGAAATTGTTTCAAAATTAGCCGGGAAAAAGCAAAACTCCCTTCGGGTCACAGGAATACCTGGGGCTGTGGAATCGATATCATCTCTTCTCCAGACAAACAGAAGCCCCAGTTCTGCAGCAGACGAAATTGGTGAAAAGAAAATCATCTTTGGCCATGAAGACTATGGATACTGGACTTTCAATAATTGGGGACTTCTCATTCTGAAGAAACTAGCCCATGATCACGATAACTGCGGAAAAATTGGAAACACAAGAGGCCTTCTACCTAAAATCATAGATTTCACTCATGCTGATGAAAGAATGTTGAAGGACTCAAGTTTCACCACATCACAGGTTTTGAATGTTAGAAGGTCCTTACAGCTTATGAAGAGGCTGGCAAGCACAACGGGTACCACAGGGAAAAATCTCCGGAGAGAGATCTCTGAGATAGTCTTCACCATAAGCAACATAAGAGATATTCTACGGTGCGGAGAGAAGCGGCCGGAACTGCAGAAACTAGGGATTGAAATCCTTACCAGTTTGGCACAAGAAGACGATGCGTCAGAGCGAATAGGAGAGACCGGTGGAGTACTTAAAGAACTGTTAAAGATTTTCTTCCAACAAGGAGAACCGCAAGATCAAAGGGATGTGAGGATTGTGGCCGGCGAAGCCCTGGCAATGCTGGCTTTCGAAAGCAAGGGCAACTGTCATCGAATCTTGAAGTTAAATGTAGTGGAGAGGCTCGTAGAAGCATTGAAGGTTCCGCTTCTTCATGTTAATGCTGGAAGAATTTTGAGGAATCTGTGCACTTACAGCGGATCAGAGTCCTTCAACCAGCTAAAGGGAGTAACAGCAGCAGCACCAATAGTAAGTGCACTCCTTTGCTAAAACTGAACCTGAGCCGGCATCTTGATAACCGGAAAGGGCAGTCATGTACAAGTTTAAGTTGTCCTAGAAAGTATGAAATTAATTGTTCCTACCTAATCCTATTTCCTCAACTCAGGTTCTCAATGCAATCTCGACAGAAAAAGGCAAACTTCAAGAGGTGATGGTTGGGCTAGCGGCGCATGCTTTCAAGTTCACGACAGCAGAAGAATTGACCGCCGTCTTCAAGAGGGCGGGGTTTAGAGAATCCAAATTAGCTTCGGCTTTGGTCGAGATCCTCAGGAGCCATCGGAACCCACATATAAAGGTGCCAAGAATGAGAAGGTTTGCTATCGAGCTGGCAATCTGGATGATGAGAGAGAAATCAACGAATGTGCAGATCTTCAGGGATCTGGGCATGGAGGAGGAGCTTGAAGGAGTCTTGGATACGACATCAGAGCTAGAAAGCTTCAATATTTTCTCTGGCACCATTGGACTAAGCAGGCACAGCTCCTCCATTCACTCTGTTGTTGAGACCGCACTCATGCTGCTGAAGAACGGGTTTGATCAAACAATAGGGTACTGACCCAGTGATGATGCCAAATTATCCAACAAATGGAAACATGAAGGTATGCTACACTACACATTTCCATTCTATAATCCCAGAAGTAAAGAAATAAAGGTAATTGCTTCTCTAGCAACTCTGCGCGACCTTCTGATGAAATTCTTCTGAAAGCTATCACCTTCTTTATTTGTTCCGCACTTATGCAAATGAGTACATAAACCAACAGGTTCTTTTATGTTTTTTCCATTTTACTCCTGAGCATTCAAGCGTCCAAGAGTTGCATGTACCGTGATTCTGAGGTCCCTACTTCTGCTGCTAAAAGATCAGGTTTTTCCTTCCAAATCTTGTTCTACTTAGCAGCAAATCCAAGACTTAAGGACGACATAATCCAAGGCAATCATTACAAATTTTACAAGTGACTGCACAAGAACAAGAATCCCAAAAGGCAATTCATCATGCAACTGAAGTTAAATAAAAAGACAAGAAATAACATATCGCTTACTCTGTGGCTATGGAAGGAAATCTCACAATGGATCCATAGATCGTCTGTGTTATTCGCTTCTCTGAAACCCCCTAAACCGGATGAGATAAGAACCAAAAAAATAAAAACATGGGAACTTGCAGTTGAGCACTTCACTCTATAAAACAAAAGTCAACGAACTAAGTTCATAAACTACGAGAACCGAGACATTTTTGAGATTGGATTCGCAAGAACCTCGTTTCCTGCCAATATCAGGGAGTTTCGAAGCTAAGATGAGTTCGGATTGAGCGTCTTGACGGTGAGCGAGCTCAGTCGCTGTGAACTGCGAAAATGAAGAAGAAACCCGTAAGAATATATTGTTGAAACAATATGATAAAATAGATTTTGCTGACAAAGCCTCCATGAAGCACGAAAGACAAGCAGGCAGGGGGCAGACAAAAGAAAGAGAAGATCATGTGAGCGTGGAAGCAGATTGGCCACCGAAATAATAAAAAAAGTGGCCTGGTCTGTCTTGAAGCAGAATTAGTCGTAGCCTCAATAAATTCTAGCAGCTTGCACTTGTCTTCAACTGCAGAAAGTCATAGGACAAATAAATGCAGCAGTTTTTTGAATACTAAAACCTTAGCTATAAATAGAGCGCTTGTGAAGCATTGTAAAGATTTCCGGGTGTTCGGACATTAGCCCGTCGCCGTTCAGGCATGACTAGCTCTCATTCTTCCCCGTGTTTATGTTGAGCCACCATAGCCGTGCGCCATCAACATGGGAGGGCAGCCGCATGTGGTCCAACATGGAGGACACAATTGCCCACGATGGCGGCGATGGCAGGTGGTCGTGGGACGAATGGCCCACTCGGATGCTCAGCTTGGTACAAAGAGCTACGGGGGATGCCTGGCGGGAATTACTTCCTCCTTGTACTAACGGATTGAATGTAGCAGCGTTGGACATTACATGACATGATCACACGAGGTTGGTCCAAAAACTGATCGTCTATAACATGCCTCGGCATTGTCTGAACCCATGATTCGTAGTCGGGATTGGCAATCTGCTGCCCATCTTCTTGCTCAAGTGTTTGGTGGAGGAGCGGCTGTTTCGCCAATTAGGAAGCCTTGAATATCTTCACTTTCAACTGAGGACAAGACATTAGTCTCCCGGAGAAGATAATTGTTGTCATTCAACTTCTAATATGAGAAAGTTAGCCACGTTCAGATTTGAAGGAAATGGATATTTGGGAGCAGCAGTCATTGTTGTAGCTTGTAGGGAAGAAGTCTGCGTGCCCTTGTCGAGCTCCGATACCATAAAGACAAATGAGAATAGGAGAGTATTTTGCTAAATTTCCCTATACCATTTCATAGGTATATACTAGATAAAAATAAAATAATTCAAACAACTCAGATTATAGAATCAAAAACAAAATAAAAACAACTCAACATTAATTCTGTCACGCGCAGTTACTATCGAAATCTTCCTGATTAGGCTCCGGTTTAGACCGAGATTGAATGTGTGGATCAATACATCTAACCATCTAATCACAAAAAAAGAATTCTATGTACAGATCATCTACTATCGAGACACATGTCCAATTTTAAAGAGAGCTGCTAGCATGACCGGTGTGACGGTCAAAGGCCAGCCACAAAATTTTCTTGTCTCCAACACAAGCGCTTGGAAATTTCCAAACAAAACACAAGTCTCTTTCTCTCTCATAGAAAATATGTGGCAGGGGGTTGACCGTCCATTTTCCAAGCTAACGGCATAGTTATGCAAGTGTTTTCCAATTTTGAATAGAAGATTTTATTAAAGACCCATGGTTTTGAAATTACATGACTTGAAGAGGAAAAAGAGATGGAAGTAAGGAAATGGAAAAGAATAGTAGCAAAAAAAAATTCTAAAAAAAAATTCAAATTGGTAACACAATTGTCAAGGAATTTTAAACAAAAGCAAAGTGTTTGTTTGTGTTAGGAAAACCTTCGTATGATACGAAACCATCCATTTTAATTATTATCTGATCAATGCAGATGTTGTTGATAGGTAAAGTTAATATGAGGAATGCTTTGCTACTATCTGTAGTATCCAAAGCATACAGTAGAAAGGCATCTACAAGCTAGATGGACCTTTACAGAAGGTGAACGAGCCTGGTAGAATGAAGTGTTCACAAGAACTTGGAGAGACCATGATAAGATGAACAACTAGGTAAAGTCTTGATCACTAATATATTCAGGAGAATCAATAGATAGCAAATCAAAAGTCAGTTTTTAGCATAAAGCTCATATAGACTCATTGGATTATTAATAAAGGCAGTTCTCTCTATATCAACTGTATGTAACGACTCGATCTGACGAGAGCGGAGAGTGGTCGCCGGGGCCAGAGGGTCTGAATAAGGAGTGACTTGTGGTAGGCTTTTAGGATGGCGAAAAGAAAGGGGGAGGAATGAACTGAACTTTGTACCGAACAGGGACGGGGTGATTCTGGAATATATATATGAAAACTGGAATTAACTTACGGAAGTGTCTTTTGACGTAACGACAATATTTAGCTTTGGAATTCTAAAGTTAAGCGTGCTCAGGTGGGAGTATTCTTAGGATGGGTGACTTTATGGGAAGGTGCCCATCACGTCAAAGGACAAAACCGTGATGTTTGGTATGGGAAGAGCCAAAGTGGACAGCACCTCAAGTACGTTAAATCCAGGGCGTCACAATGTGGATAGCCAACTATTGTATCTATTAACTCCAATGTCTATTTGATCTTCTTAAAGATTCTCCAACATCTAATTAAAGCACTGTATAAGAAGCTCAAAGCAAGCTAAAGCTCAAAGCAAGCTAAAGGATTGGGTGAAAATTGAGAAAGCTATAATTCTGATATTGTCTTGTTCTTTCTTGGTACTCCAATCGCGATTCTGCTCACTTGTGATTCTCTCTATCAGAATATCTTGTTGCATTTTGGAATTTGTGATTTGAAAAACGAATAAGTGCAATAGCAGTGTTTTTTTTATGGGATATGTACACTAGAAGTTCTAAAACTTATTACGAAAGTGCAATTGAGTCATAAAACTTGCAAAAAGTGCAATCGAGTATTAAAACTTGTCAAATGGTTCAATCAAGTACTAAAGTTAACACCGTCTAATTTACTAAAGGAAAATGCTGACATATCTTATTTTATTACTTTTCTTGAGACACGTGGCGATGATAGGCATCCAACAAGCGCTACGTTAGAAAAAGATAAAAAAAAAATATAAATTAAATTAGAAAAAAGCTAGAAGTTCCAAAAAAAAAAAAGCCAAATCTACAACCTGCGGTTGTGGCTAAGTCCTCGCTGGTGGCTGCCGCCACAGCTGTCGAGAAGGGTTGGCGGAGGTCGCCTCGGCCTTCCCGAAGCCCATCGACCCTTGCCGGCCTCGGGCGAGGCCTTGCCTGGGGCCGGCGAAGGTCGTCGGGCTTCGGGAAGGCCAAGGCGACCTCCGTCGACCCTTCCCAACGGTTGTGGCGGCGGCCATCGGCGAGAGCTTAGCCACAGCCGTTGATTGTGGTTTGCTTCTTTTACTTTTATCTTTTTTTTAAATTTAATTTATATTTTTTAACATTTTCTAGCATGGCGTTGGACGCCACATCATTATTACATGTCTCGAGAAAAGTAATAAAATAAGACACGTCAGCGCTACGTCTGCATTTTCCGTTAGTAAATTAGACGGTGTTAATTTTATGACTCGATTGAACTAATTTGATAAGTTTTAGGGCTCAATTGCACTTTTGGCAAGTTTTAGGGCTCAATTGCACTTTTGTGACAAGTTTTAGGATTCTTAATGAACATATCCCTTTTTTTTTTATTGATAGTGTGATCTATTAGCTTTTGATAACAGCAGCACTTGCCACATTATAACATCTCTTGAGATAATTAGTGAATTCCAGCCTTGATGGTAACCGTTAGTCTGGGAGAGAGCACGTAGCTTTGATATAAGCCAAATCATTATAAAATATGCTTGCAATATCTTCTATCTCTTTAGTATCTCAATATCTATTCGATAAAACCATTTGAATCTAATATTGAATTGTTCATGTATCTATCAAGTTTTAACTTAAATTATTCCGCGAAAATTTGTTAAGTTTTTATGTCAATCTATTCATTCTTCTAAGTTGCATCGTTATCGTTAGCCTCAAAAGTTTGTTTGGTTCGGATTTGGGAAAACAAAAGAAAAAACCAAATCAATTTGATGATAGATCGAGATTTTTGAAAATCAAAATAAGATAATCATCAAATAGTTTACTCATCAAACAATTTTAGCTTTGGACCAAATAATGGTTTTCATGAAAGGATGCATGCTTTCGTCAGGCTAAAAATAGGTGACGATTTCCCTAAACAAATTCTAATATGGACTACACATCTTGTTCATTTCTCATCTGTTTCTTACTCACCCTTTTCTTTATTTCATGTCAGCATAATAAATACGCGTATACTTACTGTATTAGATCAAAATAAGGAAATCATGCAATCGATACGCGGCCCTAGAAAAACATATCTTAATATAGACTACGGGCCTATTTGGTCCGACTTTGGGGGAATGTCTTTGGCAAAATGCAAAGGTCTTTTAGATAAAAGGGTATTCCAAAATGCAAATAGTGTTTGGTAATATGTATTTTAAAATTACGTTTGAAAGCAACTTTAGTCTAAATACCGTTTGGTAAAAACTAATTTTGTAAAGGACTTTTGCTAATATTTAACAAAAAAAAATTTAGGTGGAGCTCAGCCACTGGCAGGCCAAAACGGCCGCTGGCCAACCGCCAACGCCCAGATCTGGCCGCCGGCTAGCCTTGCTTGAGGTGCCCAACCTCAGGCGTTGCCTGGGTAGTGCGACAAGCGACGGTCGCCGGGGTCACGCGACCCCTCATGCAACACCTTAGGCCTACACTGTATAATATTGTCCGCTTTGGGCCCACTGACACTCACAACTTTAAAACGCGTTACACAGTTATAGAACTCCAGGCCTTATAAGCCAGTCAAGGACTCCCCCTAGGCGATGTGGGACAAGGGAGGCTCCCCCTCCCTTCCCTGCGCACGTCCGAGGACCGAGGCGCAAATGCACCGCCATCCCTCCTCCCTGTGCACCGCCGCTTGGGTCATCACACTCTTCACCCCTTACGGGCACAGCGCCCTCGCTGTGGCCCCACACGCGGTTGGGAGTCGGCTCTGATACCACCTGTAACACTCCGGATCTACACTGTATAATATTGTCCGCTTTAGACCCACTGACCCTCACAGCTTTAAAACACGTTACACGGATATAGAACTCCAGGCCTTATAAGCCAGTACAGGACTCCCCCTAGGCGATGTGAGACAAGAGAGGCTCCCCATCCCTTCCCTGCGCACGTTCGAGGATCGAGATGCGGACGCACTGCCATCTCTCCTCCCTGCACACCGCCGCCTGGGCCGTCACACCTCAGGTGGCGGTCACCAACCTTCGGACCAGATCCTTGGGGAAGATGAATAGTCCATGAACAGTGCTACTAGCATTCCGAAAATGCAATTTGCCAAAGTGCCTCTAGACCTGCCTTGGGCTAAAGGACTTTAGAGGTCTTTGGAAATGCAATTGCATTTCCCCAAAGTGCTCCAAAAAAATTGCTCAGCGCCATTTGCATTTGGCCAAGGGACTTTAGAGTCCAAATGCTCATTTCAAATGCCGAACCAAACTGGGCTTACGTATAGTGAGGTCAGCTGTTCAACATATCTCAGCCTAGACAGTTAGAATTTGTTACTTCTGCATATAAGGTAAAAATTGAAGAGGCACTATGCTTCTTTGGACCATGGAACACTGGTACCATACTTATAATATTGCCCATCTTCTTACTGTCTCTCTCCTCTCATTGGCCCTGTTCTTACCTTAGAAGCACTCAGCGAGCACATAACAGAGGCAAAATCACAGAGAATGTCAAAACCTCAATGCAGCGAGAACCCGCCAACCCTGACCCCGCCAGCGGACAAGGCCATGTTGAGGAGCTGGGTGGAGTCAAGAGCTACGTCTCTGTTTCATCTGACTCTAATCTCGCCATCGTCCTCGTGTCTGATGTGTTTGGTACTTACCCTGCACTTCCTTTTATTGATGAAGTTTGTATTTTGGGTTCATAGTCGGTGCTTCTGGTTCAATCTACATTATGGGTCAGTGATTTAGTTGTATCTTTGTCATAATCTCTTGGTCTACCTTGAAGTTCTGTTTTTTTTTTTTTTTTTTGGGATGTAATCTGACGAAGCTATCCGATTCCTGCTCTTGAAGCAAGTGGCTATGTCTACGGAGTAGGCTGTTTAATGGAAGTTTATTGAGAGTTGATTCATCATGGCATGTGATTTAGCAATTGGAGGTTACTGAATAGGAGCATAAAGATGGAAAGCCTACTTATATGGTTTCATTTCTATTAATCTGTGTTTCCTGTTCTCAGAGCTAATCATAATTTTGTTGGTTGGGTTCAATGTGCAGGATATGAAGCTCCAAACTTCAGGTATAGACGATTCCCCTATAATCCTTTCTTGCTCCTTGCTAATTGAATTGTTTTATTCTTCCCAGTCCATCTCTGTGTGTCTCTTTTGGGGGTGGTGGAAGAGGTTATGCATGAATGAAGACTTTCCTTCTTTTGGTTCTATTGTTTTTTTTTTTAATTTTCCTTTTTATCGCATTTTCAAATGCTTCACAGTTCACGGTGTTATGACTTTCCTCTAGCTTTGTGCATTAAAATTAACAGACGATTGCTAAGATCTAGATAAGGTGATGACGTGTTTATTTCCCTTGAAAACTAGAGAAGTCAAGAGGAACCACTTCCTTGGCAGCTTATCCAATGTTGCAGTCAGGTTGTTCACTTATGACGAAAATCCTCAATGTCTGTGACTCTGAGCGCTCTCTTGAGGTAGATCTTGAGATGCTCTAGAGTTTTTTGGATAGTGGATATTAGAGAAGCTTTGGTATTCAGAATGTCCAATTGGGGGTGAGATTCTTCTATCTCGACTTAAGTGTCTCAAGCGCATGAGCTTGGCGATCTCTACCAAAAAAGCAGGCCCTTGTCATGCAATTTGATATGTCTTTTCATTAGTATTATTGACCTGTTATTAGTCAAGGACCTTCTAATCTTCCATACTGATGAAAGGTTACTGTACGTAATGCTTAAGAATTCCCAGATGGTGATCGATCTCTTCAAAATCTTAACTCAAAATGATTAAACTGCATGTTTGGTCATCTCTTTAGTTAATTACCAGATATCTATTTTCATTAAGCAAACAGATTGTTAAGCACTCTTTTTCGTAGTCTCAAACGACTCATTGTACAACGTGGATCCTTGTGGGGCATAATTTTAATGTTCAAGAGTCACCGGCTCTAGTCAAGATCTTGGAAGCTGAATAAATTATCTAAAACTCATAATCCAAGGCCTAAATTTTTGTTTAAATCCTCTTTAAATCTTTGCTTATTTCTTCTGTAGAGAGTATACGTGTGCCATACAGGTTCGTAAGCACTGTAACTTATCAAAGAGTGTGTGTGTGTGTGTGTGTCGGATTTGCTCATCTTTTGATTACCTCTTTCGTAACCTAATAATCAGCTGTTTGTTCTTATGGATAGGAAGCTTGCTGACAAGGTCGCAGATACTGGATTTTATCGGTGGGGATCCTTCCGTACCTGAAAATGCCGAAAGGCCTGTCACGGAATGGCTAAGGATCATGGAACTGTGGGTTCTCGATCTTTAATTCGTAAACACTCGCTGTTTTTTCCTCAGAAACTGCACCAGTATTATTCATAAGTTGATCCAGAATTGCCTATCTCAGGATGTTCGCTGTTTTCCCAATATTGATTAGCCGCTTAAGCTACGACTCATAATTATGCATCCAATAGTAATCGTGATTGCTGATGCCAAAAGAATTTTTTTGGCAGGATAAGGGGTATGAAGATGCAAAGCGAATAGTTGAAGCTGTAAAAGGTAAAGGTGCGTCTGCTGGCTTTTGTTGGGGATGTAAGCAGCCTTTTTCTGAATGATTCTTTGAGAGATTTTTCATGTCTTAAAGGATAAGCTTTACAAGCTTGTAATATCGTGCAATGCTCATGGGATCTTCATTTCTTCAGCTAAGGTTGTGGTTGAGCGGGCAACGACAGGGGTCGTCAAAGCTCCCGTGTTATTACATCCGCCGTTTGTTTCTGTGGATGACATCAGGGTATGGTCATCTTTAATTCTGGTACTTTATTAGGCTTTTGGTTTGCATTTATTCAAAGCCAATAATTACTTGAAGTAGCTGTAGGAACCTACCTTTCCACATTTTCACTGTTATGCACATGAATATATTGCATATGGCTTGCATAAAGAAGAAAAAGCAGCTTGGAAAGTTGGAACATACTCGTCGTGTGTAAGATATGATATTTTTCTTTGCTCTTTATAACCTCTGTGAAGAAAATCCGTTTACTCTGCCCACAACACACTAACGGTGTGATGTTTGAATTACCGCGACGTATTTCCACGGCAGCTATTGCAAAGATTAGACAAGCCTATGTTAACAACACATCACTATAATTTATTAGCTTCGTCAATTTTGCACCTTAGAGTATTATGTGATTTTGCAGGAGTTAAGGCTCCAATAGCCATATTAGGATCTGAGATAGACCGTATGTGACAACCAGAACTCCTGAAGCAGTTTGAAGAGATTCTAGCTGCCAAATCCGAGGTGAGATTGAGATAATCGACCTTTCTAGATCCCAAGTCTATGTTTGCATGTTATAAAGAATACATTGCTTTAATTATATCTATTTTCCACAGTTTTTCATTTAAAATATCAATGGCATCAATTCATGATCGCATATCAGAATTTCTACAGAGAACAATTTCAGGGGTGATGTTCTGATTTCTTCGATTTTTACATTTGACGTATAATCTATGGTTCTTGAGTTCATGCACTTCTATTTACTTTCCAATTGGGAAGTTTGATATATGCGAGCCACTCAGAGAGTTTGCTTTGCCGCATGGTAGTAGAGATTTTGTATGAATATGAGACCGTTTCGCAGGTTGATGCAGGAGTGAAGATATTTCTAAAAGTTTCCCATGGGTGGACTATCAGGTACGATGTTGCTGATGAACAAACGGTGAAGTGCACCCAGGAGGCGCATTCGGATATGCTAGAGTGGTTTGCAAAGTGTGTCAAGTGAGGGAAGTCTCTGGCATCCGTCGAACCCCTACTCTCTGGCATCCGTTGAACTCCTACTCTCTGGCATGTGCTGTTTACTTTCTACATTTTGTGATTGCCCAGAAATGGAGAAAGCCTGTGGGGATTCTGTTTTCTGTTTCTGCATCTCGACTCGAGTTTTGCCATAAAGATTATGCAGAGATAGAATCTCTCCCGATCGACGCTTGTATTCTATTTATGATGATTTGGTAATGCTTGAGTAGGACTTAGGATGAACATATACTAAGTTTTTTTCAGTTCTGCTTCCATGTGAAAAGAGGATGAATTCACGCTCAACTCACTATTAAAGTCTAGAACTATATTCACAATGCATTATGACCCTCAAGGCCTCTTCATTCAGCATTCTTGCTCGAAAGCTTTCAAAACTTTAGATTTTTGAGGTGGATGCACATTTAGTTTTGCTTGTCTTGTGGTCCTGTTAGAGTAATTAAATAT
Source organism: Syzygium oleosum (assembly GCF_021117445.2). Lineage (NCBI taxonomy): Eukaryota > Viridiplantae > Streptophyta > Magnoliopsida > Myrtales > Myrtaceae > Syzygium > Syzygium oleosum. The sequence continues at coordinate 6,810,645 of NW_026607485.1, read as the reverse complement.
TAAACCATACCTTCATCTAATAGCTTAAGCTTTTAGAATAGTTGGCAGTGGTTTCACAAAATTTCGCAGGTCTATTTGCTTACCAACCGCACGTTCAGAAGATTTTTAACACTAGATTCAGAAAATTATAGGCCAAGGTTGGTCATGTTAGCAGAACAATGAGTAGGCAAAGAAAAGTTAGCATCTTGCTCTAATCCTAAGTTCAACGCTTGGAACTTGCTATCCGCTGAGGAACACTCCCAAAAGAGGAAACATCAAAGAAAAGGGACACAAAAGTTCTGCGTTTCACAATCACAACAAGCAAAAGAAAACACAGTGAAGAGTCGCCGCCTTTTAGATAAAGATTAGGAGAATAATGTGTCGCCATAATTATGCTTTTTTTTTATCATTTTAATGAGGTCACACGTAACAAATCTTTCATAGATTTTCGAATTTTCTCGAGTAAATAAGTGATAAGAATTATATGAAATAGCCACCTGACCGGACCTTGAACATAAAGCAGGGGACCAATTGTGTGTTCTCCAGCTCTAAGACGAAGACATTCGATAAAATATCTCCCGTAAGCTACAAAAGAAATTCCGCAACTGTGCATTGCATGACATTCAAATAATCGTTGGGGAGCAGGTAAGTTGCCGTGGAAATCCAAAAAAATGTGCTGTAATGTTAGAGATTATAATATCACTCCTGGCATGATCGTGCCGATACGACAACATTACTATATTATGAAATACAAGAAGTGTGAGGAATTTTAAAATGGTTGGTTCCTTATTTGACTGCTTCAATAAGGAGACGAGATCCAGTTGCTTACAAATAATGCTGGACCGACTGATTATACCTTATAATAATACAGTTGGCCAAAGACTCTCATGCATACAGAGACCAGAAGAAAAAGGAGACTTGAAAGGTTCAACTTCATGAGGAATCATCCTGTCATTGGTGTTGAATGCAATACCGCCCAAGGGGCTGTGCATGGCAATATAGAACTCAGAGCCAGATCATTCATTACGACATCAGAAGCGTAGGCACGTATTCCTCTGACAGAGTCAACATTGTCTCGACTTGTCCTCTCTTTTGTACAAGGTTTCTTCAAGACAAGCCAAAGCGAAGTCGTAACCAAGCAGCAACACGTCGATACGTTGAAGTCAATGCCTCCCAAGGAGCCCTGCATGGCAATATAGAACTCAGAGCCAGGTCATTCGTTACAACATCAGAGCCTTAGGCACTTGCACCTCTGACAGAGTCAACATTGTCTCAGCTTGTCCTCTCTTTTGCACAAGGTTTCTTCAAGACAAGCCTAAGCAAAGTCGTAACCAAGCAGCAACGCGTCACTTCAATATGCAGAAAGAGAGTACAAGATCTTCATTGGGCAATCAAGAAAGCTCCTCAATGGAACTTTAGAAGTAAACGAGTGGAATTTTGTCCAAGAGCAAGAGAACATCCAGGAAAGTTGGCTATAGAAGCTGCTATAGCCTCACCTTTTCCTCTGCCAGATCCACTTATTCCCACCGCCGCCCGCGCCCGCGCCCCCCCCCCCCCCCCCCCTATATAGAGGGATAGCTGCTTTTTCTCATCCCAATCCAGGAAATTCCTAAACAGAAATGAATTCAGGTTCCATTGAACCGCTAGATAGAAGTTTTCCTCAGCTGATTTGACATATAAAGAAGCGTCTGCTCTTGAGCAACTCCAGATTGTGAAATGAAGGTCAAGAACTCTGCTGAAGGTCAAAGCGCCGTCCATCTGGATATTCCTCAGCTTCAGAAGAAAAATGACACCACCATTTCACCCGCCACAATCTTTGAGCCGCAAACTAGTGCTGGTAGGAGAGATGGAAGCAGCGGAAACTCTGTTTCCCCCGCATTACCGGCAGTTCCTGCCCCGGAGAAAAAGCTGACTCTGTTTGCTCTCCGCCTTGCGGTCCTCGAGAAAGCTGCCACTGGCCTGGGAGCCCTTGGTTTCATCTGGGCCACGGTTGTACTCCTGGGGGGCTTTGCCACTACCTTAGAGAAAACCGACTTCTGGTTCATCACCATCATTTTATTAATTGAAGGAGCTCGAATATTCAGCAGGAGTCATGAGCTGGAATGGCAACACCGGTCCACTTCATCAAGAGCTGATGCCGGAATTAGAAGCTTCCGAAAGCTTAGATCGAGCTCTAGAGCTCTAGTTGAATCCGTGAAGGATATGTTGAGTCCCATAAGCTCTGCTACAAGGAAGCAAAGTCAACCCAGCAGGGAAATTTCCGAAACTACAGATGTGACAAATGTCAGAGAGCAGAAATTGAGAAGGAAGCCGACCCGGAAATGGACTTCTTCGGAAGTTCCTATTCTACCTTATGGAGGGTGGGTTTTTCTTTCGAGAAATATCGGCGAGATTTTCTACTGGCTTCAGCTCTTATCTGCGATAGCATGCGTCGTGCTCTCATTGATGAAGCTCATCAAGCACAATTATGGTGAGGTAGCTAAAGTAGACCCGGACAAGAAGAACCGGAAAGCTGCTCTGATTATCTTTTATTCCTTGGCTTTGGCAGAAGCTCTGGTCTTCCTGACGGAGAAACTTTACTGGGAGTGGAAGGTAGTCATCTGTAAGCTTCTTGAAGGGGTGAACAAGGAATGCGATCTAGGGGCTTCAGGTATGATCTCAACTCGGAGATTTTTCTATGACTCTTACTCAAGATGTATTAATGGGAGCATTTTTGATGGCCTGGGAATGGATATGGTGACTTTTGCGATGGATCTCTTACGTTCAAACTCGCCGGATGAGCAGCTCATAGGAGCCAGGATTCTTCACCGGTTTGCTAAAACAGAACGGTTTTCAGATGACACACTTCAGAAGATCGGAACAACTCTGCCGGTTATAGAGAGACTGGTGGAGATCTTAAACTGGGAAGATCCACAAGGAGAAGAAATCAGGTTATCAGCCGCAGAAATAGTTTCCAAATTAGCCGGGAAAAAGCAAAACTCTCTTCGGGTTGCTGGAATACCCGGGGCAATGGAATCAATATCATCTCTTCTACAGACAAACAGAAGGCCCAGTTCTACAGCAGACGAAATTGGCGAAAAGAAAATCAACTTTGGCCATGAGGACTATGGATACGTTACTTTCAATAATTTGGGGCTACTCATTCTGAAGAAACTAGCCCGTGATCACGACAACTGCGGAAAAATTGGAAACACAAGGGGCCTTCTTTCCAAAATCATAGATTTCACTTATGCTGATGAAAGAATATTGAATGACTCAACCGTCACAACATTGCAGGTTTTGACTGTTAAAAGATCCCTACAAGTTATTAAGATGCTGGCAGGCACAACGGGTACCACAGGGAAAAATCTCCGGAGAGAGATCTCAGAGAGAGTCTTCACCATAAGCAACATAAGAGATATTCTACGATATGGAGAGAAACGACCGGAACTGCAGAAACTAGGGATTGAGATCCTTAAGAGTTTGGCACAGAACGACAATGCGACGGAGCAAATAGGAGGGACTGGTGGAGTTCTGAAAGAACTGTTAAAGATTTTCTTCCAAGAAGGAGTGCCGGAAGATCAAAGGGATGTGAGGATTGTGGCTGGAGAAGCCCTGGCTCTGCTGGCTTTTGAGAGCAAGAGCAACTGTCATCGCATCTTGAAGTTAAATGTAGTGGAGAGGCTCCAAGACGCATTGGAGATTCCGCTTCTTCATGTCAATGCTGGAAGAATTTTGAGGAATCTGTGCACTTTCAGTGGGCCAGAGTCCTTCAACCAGCTAAAGGGAGTAACAGCAGTGGCACCAACAGTAAGTGCGTTATTTTGCAAAAATGAACCCAAGCCGGCATCTCAGTAACCGGAAAGGGAAGTTGTTTACAAGTTTAAGTTGTCCTAGAGAGAATGATATTAATTGTTCCTACCTAACCATATTTCCTCAACTCAGGTTCTCAAGGCAATCTTGTCAGGAGAAGGCAAACTACAAGAGGTGATGGTTGGGTTAGCAGCACATGCTTTCAAGTTCATGACAGCAGAAGAATCGACTGCCGTCTTCAAGAGGGCGGGGTTTAAAGAAGCAGAATTAGCTTGCGCTTTGGTCGAGATCCTGAAGAGCTACCGGAACCCAAATATAAAGGTGCCAAGAATGAGAAGGTTTGCTATCGAGCTGGCAATCTGGATGATGAGAGACAAATTGACGAATGTGCAGATCTTCAGGGATCTGGGCATGGAGGAGGAGCTTGAAGGAGTCATGGATACCACATCAGAGCTAGAGAGCTTCAATATTTTCTCTGGCACCATTGGACTAAGCAGGCACAGCATGACCATTCACTCACTTGTTGAGACCGCACTTATGCTGCTGAAGAACAGGTTTGATCAACCGATAGGTTACTGAGCAAGCGATGAAGCCAAATTATCCAACAAATGGGAAACATGAAGGTCTGCTGGACTACACATTTCATTCTCTAACGGCCACTCACCTTTTTTTTTATCTTCTTTTTCACTGTTAAATTTTTTGAATTGTCCCTACTTTCTTTATCTGATACTCGGCTGCGACACATGTCATTATCCTAATTGAATATTAACGGATATCAGGGCCAATAAAAGTTACGACTTTTTTCTTCATTTTAATGACGCGGCGCATAACAATTTTTCTTTTCGGATAAATGGTTCGTGGGTATTCAAATTTTCGTGAGTAAATAGTAGTAATTTCTCATCATCCAATAATGGCCACCTAACTGGACCTTTAATACAAAGTACGGAGTCGGGGACCATTTGTGGGTCCTCTAGCTCGAGACGAAGACGTTCGATAAGACACCTCCAGCAAGCTACAAACGAAATGCCAAACTGCACTCGACACGACATTGAAAGAATCGTCGACGAGCAAAGCCAGCGGTTGTGGAAATCCGGGAATGCGCCTGTCATATCAGAGATTACGTTATGACTCCGTGCATGATCATGTGGCTACGAAACGCATTACTAGATTTTGACGCAACGAACTGCTGTAATAAGGAGGCAAGACCCAGTTGCCCACAAGTAATGTGGCGATTTCCAAACTGGACCGATTGATTATGAATATTAACAGTACAGTTGACCGGATGACTCTCATGCACAGAGAGACCCGAAGAAAAAGGAGGCTTTGAAGGTTCAACTTAGTGACTAATCTTCCTTTCAATGAGGTTGACGTCGACGCCTTCCAAGGAGCTGAGCATGGCGTATAGAACTCAGACCCTGATCATTCATTATAATATGAGGAGCTTAAGCATATGCTCCTCAAGCAGAATCAAATACTGTCTCAAACTTGTCTTCTCTCTTGGACAAGTTTTGTTCAACACAAGCCAAAGCAGTCACCAAGTAGCAAGCGCGTTGCTCCGACATGCGGAAAGAGAGCACGAGATCTTCATCGGGCAATCAAGAAAGCTCGTCAATGGAACTTTAGAAGTAAACAAGCCAACGATATCGGAATATGGTCCAAGAGCAAGAGAACTTCCAGGAAGGTTGGCAATAGAAGCTGGTTAACCTTACTTTTCCTCCGCTAGATCCACTTATTCCCACCACCCTCTTATAGAGGCATAGCTGTTCTTTCTCGTCCCAATCCAGGAAATTCATAAACAGAACTTTTGGAAATTGAATTCAGGTTCCATTGAACTGCTAGATAGAAGTTTTCCTCGGCTGATTTGACGTATACAGAAGCGTCGGTCCTTGAGCCACTCCAGACTGCGAAATGACGATCAAGAGCTCCGCTGAAGGTCAAAGCAGCATTCATTTGGATATTCCCCAGCTTCAGAAGAAAAATGAAACCATCATTTCACCCGCCACAATCTTTGAGCCACAAACTAGTGCTGGTAGGAGAGATGGAAGCAGCGGAAACTCTGTTTCCCCTGCGCTGCCAGTTGTTTCAGCCCCGGAGAAAAAGCTGACTCTGTTTGCTCTCCGCCTTGCAGTTCTCGAAAAAGCGGCCACTGGCCTGGGAACCCTTGGTTTCATCTGGGCGACTGTTGTACTCCTGGGGGGCTTTGCCGATACCCTAGGCAAAACCGACTTCTGGTTCATCACCATCATTTTATTAATTGAAGGAGCTCGAATATTCAGCAGGAGTCATGAGCTGGCATGGCAACACCAGTCCACATGGTCAATAGCTGATGCCGGAATTAGCAGTTTCCGAGTGCTCAGATCGAGCTCCAGAGCTCTAGTTGAATCCGTGAAGGATATGTTGAGCCCCGTAAGCCCTGCTACAAGGAAGCAAAGTCAACACAACAGGGAAATTTCGAAAAATACAGATGCAATAACCGTTAGAGAGCAGAAATTAAAAAGGAAGCCGACCCGGATTTGGACTTCTTCCGAAGTTCCTATTGTACCTTATGCAGGGTGGATTTTCCTTTCGAGAAACGTCAGCAAGATTCTCTATTGGCTTCAGCTCTTATCTGCGATAGCCTGCGTCGTGCTCTCATTGATGAAGCTCATCAAGCACAATTTTGGTGAGGTATCTGCAGGACACACCGACAAGAGGAACGGGAAAGCTGCTCTGTATATCTTTTATGCCTTGGCTTTGGCAGAAGCTCTGGTCGTCCTGACAGAGAAACTTTACTGGGAGTGGAAGGTTGTCATCTGTAAGCTTCTCGAACAGGCGAATGAGGAATGCGATCTGGGGGCTTCAGGTATGATCTTGACTCGGAGATTTTTCTACGACTCCTATTCAAGATGTCTTAATGGGAGCATTTTTGATGGCCTGGGAATGGATATGGTGACTTTTGCGATGGATCTCTTATGTTCAAACTTGCCGGATGAGCAGCTCATAGGAGCTAGGATTCTTCATCGGTTTTCTACGAAAGAACGGTTTTCAGATGCCACGCTTCAAAAGATAGGAACAACTCTGCCAGTTATAGAGAGACTGGTGGAGATCTTAAACTGGAAAGACCCCCAAGAGGAAGAAATCAGGCTATCAGCAGCAGAAATAGTGTCCAAATTAGCTGGGAAAAAGCAAAACTCCCTTCGGGTCGCTGGAATACCCGGGGCAATGGAATCGATATCGTCTCTTCTCCAGACAAACAGAAGCCCCAGTTCTGCAGCAGATGAAATTGGTGAAAAGGAAGTCATCTTTGACCATGAAGACTATGGATACTGGAATTTCAATAATATGGGACTTCTCATTCTGAAGAAACTATCCCGTGATCACGATAACTGCGGAAAAATTGGAAACACAAGGGGCCTTCTACCTAAAATCATAGATTTCACTCATGCTGATGAAAGAATGTTGAAGGACTCTAGTGTCACCACATCGCAGGTTTTGAATGTTAAAAGGTCCTTACAGCTTTTGAAGAGGCTGGCAAGCACAACAGGTACCACCGGGAAAAATCTCCGGAGAGAGATTTCTGAGATAATCTTCACCATAAGCAACATAAGAGATATTCTACGGTGCGGAGAGAAGCGACCGGAACTGCAGAAACTAGGGATTGTGATCCTTACCAGTTTGGCACTAGAAGGCGATGCGTCGGAGCGAATAGGAGAGACCGGTGGAGTTCTGAAAGAACTGTTAAAGATTTTCTTCCAACATGGCGTACCAGAAGATCAAAGGGATGTGAGGACCATGGCTGGAGAAGGCCTGGCAATGCTGGCTTTCGAAAGCAAGAGCAACTGTCATCGAATCTTGAAGTTAAATGTAGTGGGGAGGCTCATAGAAGCATTGGAGATTCCGCTTCTTCGTGTTAATGCTGGAAGAATTTTGAGGAATCTGTGCACTTACAGTGGACCAGTGTTCTTCAACCAGCTGAAGGGAGTAACAGCAGTGGTACCAATAGTAAGTGCATTCTTTTGCAAAAGCTGAAGCTGAGCCGGCATCTGGAAAGGGCAGTCATGTGCAAGTTTAAATTGTCCTATAGAGAATGAAATTAATTGTTTCTACCTAACCATATTTCCTCAACTCAGGCTTTCAATGCAATCTTGTCAGAAGAAGGCAAACTCCAAGAGGTAATGATTGGGCTAGCGGCACATGCTTTCAAGTTCATGACAGCAGAAGAATCGACCGCCGTCTTCGAGAGGGCGGGGTTTAGAGAAGCCGAAGTAGCTTGCGCTTTGGTCGAGATCCTGAGGAGCCACCGGAACCCGCATACAAAGGTGCCGAGAATGAGAAGGTTTGCTATCGAGCTGGCAATCTGGATGATGAGGGACAAATCAATGAATGTGCAGATCTTCAGGGATCTGGGCATGGAGGAGGAGCTTGAAGGAGTCTTGGATACAACGTCGGAGCTAGAGAGCTTCAATATTTTCTCTGGCACCATTGGACAAAGCAGGCACAGCACGACCATTCACTCCCTTGTTGAGACTGCACTTATGCTGCTGAAGAATAGGTTTGATCAACCAATAGGTTACTGAGCAAGTGATGATGCCAACTCATCCAACAAATGGAAACATGAATGTAATCTAGACTATACACTTCATTCTCTGATTCCAGAAGCAACTTAATAAAGGTAATTGCTTCTTTAGCAACTCAGCCCCGCTTAAGTCTGTTGAAATGCTTCTGAAAGTTTATAACCTTCTTTACTTGTTTTGCACGGAATTTGTGTGTTTTGCGAAACACCACATGTACTACTGCCAGAACATACGAAAAACGTGTACATACAACCACGCAATCCGTTTTCTTTTTTTCGATTTAACTCCTGAACATTCAACCATCCGAGTGTTGCATATACCGCGATTCTGAGCTCCCTACTTCGGCTATTGAAAGACCAGATTTTTCCTTCCAAATCTTTTTCAACTTAGCAGCAACTCGAAGACTTAAGGAAGATATAATCCAATGCAATCATCACATATTTTCCAATTGCCTACACCAAGAACAAGAACCCCAGAACGCAATTCGTCATGCAACGGAAGTTAACACAAAGAAAAGAAAGAACCCATTGCTTACTTTGCCACGACGGAAGGAAATCTCACGATGAACCCATGAATCATCTGCGCTATTCGCTTCTCTGAAACCCCTTAGACTGGACGAGACAGAAACCAAAGAACGAATGGGAACTTGCAGCTGAACAGCTGACTCTATAAGGCAAGAAGCGAACGAACTAAGCTCATAAACTGAGAGATCCGAGACACTTTTGCGGTGCATATCAGGGAGTTTCGGAGCCGAGACGAGTGAGGATTGAGCGATGGTGAGCGAGCTCAGTCGCTGTGAATTGCGAAAATCAAGAAGAAACGGTGGAGTGGAAGGAAGGAAACGAAAATAACGAAATTGAATTGAAACTGTTGACCCTGAACAAGAAATTAAAAAAGAAATATTATTCTATATATATATATATTCTAGGCAAAAACATGTTTTTAACTCGTTTTTTAATTTTTTGGATTACGCCTTCCCCATTCTTTCACTCTTCCAATGAACGGTTGACAAAAAAAAAACGACCACTCATTTTTTTTTTGTTTCTCACTATTAAATTTTCAGAATTGGCCCTACTTTCTCTCTCCTACGCTCACCTCCTATACATAATTACTCATTTTCTTTCTATGCATAATTACTTAATTATGAGCACGCGAGCGGCGGCTGCAACACTCGCCATAACCCTAGTTGCGTATTAAGGGATAACCGGGTCAATAAAAATTGTCATTTTTTTCTTCATTTTAATGAGAGATTCGAACGCTAGAATTGTCATAGCTTACAACGTTCGCTTGAGTACTGTAATATTTTTTTTTCGCTCATTTAAATGCCATATCAGTGTAAAATCATTTACTTGAATGCCTATTTCGAAGAAATTGAAGTCTAATGTGGAAAATTCTTCCAAAGAAAATAAAGTCTAATGTGGAAAATTCTTCGTCCGACGTGGCAAGAGCCAAAAAAAAACGAAGACGGTTATTGTGTGTCCTCTAGCTGGAGACGAAGGCCTTCGATAAGACATCTCCAGCAAGCAGCAAACGAAATGCCAAACCACGTTTTCCATGATATTGAAAAATCGTCGAGGAGCAAGCAAGCAAGCAAGCCGCCGTGGAAATCCGAGGATGCGCCTGTCATGTAAGAAAATACAATATATGTATGGCTCCTTGCATGATCATGTGGATACGAAACAAATTTAACAGGTTTCGACGTGACGAGCTGCTGCAAGTAATGTGGCGATCTCCCGGGCTTGACCGAACGATCACGACCTGCAAAAGTAACAGCTGACCAGATGACTCCCATGCGCAGAGAGACCCCGAAGGAGAAAGGAGGGCTTTGAAGGTTCAACTCCATGACTAGTCTTGCTTTCGATGAGGTCGACGTGGATGCGTTAGGAGGAGCTGTGCATGGAAGATGTACAACTCAGACCCAGACCATTCATTATAATATCAGGACATTAAGTATATCTCAAGCGGAGTCAATGTTGTCTCAAGCTTGTCTTCTCCCTTGTAGCACAAGTTTTGTTGAACACAAGCCAAAGCGGTCACCAAGCAGCAAACGCGTAGCTCCAATACGTGGAAAGAGAGTACAAGATCGGCATCAGGCAATCGAGAAAGCCGGAACTTGGGAAGTAAACAAGCCAATGAGATTGGAATTTGGTCCTAGAGCAAGAGAACTTCCAGGAAAGTTGGCAATAGAAGCGGCTTAACCCCTTTCATAGAGGTATAGCTGCTCTTTCTCATCCCAATCCAGGAAATTCATAAACAGAAATTTTGGAAATTGAATTCAGGTTCCATTGAACGGCTAAATAGAATTTTTCCTCAGCTGATTCGGCGTGTAAAGAAGCGTCTGTTCTTGAGCCACTCCAGACTGTGAAATGACGATCAAGAGCTCTGCTGAAGGTCCAAGCAGCATTCATCTGGATATTCCTCAGTTGAAGAAGAAAAAAGATGCCATCATTTCACCCGCCACAATCTTTGAGCCGCAAACTAGTGCCGGTAGGAGAGATGGAAGCACCAGAAACTCTGTTTCCCCCATGCTGCCGGCCCCGGAGAAAAAGCTGACTCTGTTTGCTCTCCGCCTTGCGGTTCTCGAAAAAGCTGCCACTGGCCTGGGAGCCCTTGGTTTCATCTGGGCCACGGTTGTACTCCTGGGGGGCTTTGCCATTACCTTAGACAAAACCGACTTCTGGTTCATCACCATCATTTTATTAATTGAAGGAGCTCGAATATTCAGCAGGAGTCATGAGCTGGAATGGCAACACCAGTCCACTTGGTCAATAGCTGATGCGGGAATTAGCAGCTTCCAAAAGCTCAGATCGAGCTCTAGAGCTCTAGCTGAATCCGTGAAGGATATGTTGAGTCCCGTAAGCTCTGGTGCGAGGAAGCAAAGTCAACACAGCTGGGAAATTTCCGAAACCACAGATGCAACAAATGTCAGAGAGCAGAAATTGCAAAGGAAGGCGACCCGGAAATGGACTTCTTCGGAAGTTCCTATTCTACCTTATGGAGGGTGGGTTTTCCTTTCGAGAAATATCAGCAAGATTCTCTATTGGCTTCAGCTCTTATCTGCAATTACCTGCGTCGTGCTCTCATTGATGAAGCTCATCGAGCACAATTATGGTGAGGTAGCTAATGGAGACACGGACCAGAGGAACCGGAAAGCTGCTCTGATTATCTTTTATGCCTTGGCTTTGGCAGAAGCTCTGGTCTTCCTGACAGAGAAACTTTACTGGGAATGGAAGGTAGTCATCTGTAAGCTTCTTGAAGGGGTGAACAAGGAATGCAATCTGGGGGCTTCAGGTATGATCTCGACTCGGCGATTTTTCTATGACTCCTACTCGAGATGTATTAATGGGAGCATTTTTAATGGCCTGGAAATGGATATGGTGACTTTTGCAATGGATCTCTTATGTTCAAACTCGCCGGATGAGCAGCTCGTAGGAGCCAGGATTCTTCGCCGGTTTTCTACATCAGAACGGTTTTCAGATGACACACTTCAGAAGATCGGAACAACTCTGCCAGTTATAGAGAGACTGGTGGAGATCTTAAATTGGAAAGACCCACAAGAGGAAGAAATCAGGCTATCAGCCGCAGAAATAGTATCCAAATTAGCCGGGAAAAAGCAAAACTCCCTTCGGGTCGCTGGAATACCCGGGGCAATGGAATCGATATCATCTCTTCTACAGACAAACAGAAGCCCCAGTTCTATAGCAGGCGAAATTGGCGAAAAGAAAATCATCTTTGACCGTGAGGACTATGGATACTGGACTTTCAATAATTTTGGGCTAGTCATTCTGATGGAACTAGCCCGTGATCACAATAACTGCGGAAAAATTGGAAACACAAGGGGCCTTCTTTCCAAAATCATAGATTTCACTCATGCTGATGAAAGAATATTGAAGTACTCAACCGTCACCACATCGCAGGTTTCGACTGTTGAAAGATCCCTACAGGTTGTGAAGATGCTGGCAAGCACAACGGGTACCACAGGGAAAAATCTCCGGAGAGAGATCTCGGAGATAGTCTTCACCATAAGCAACATAAGAGATATTCTACGATACGGAGAGAAACAGCCGGAACTGCAGAAACTAGGGATTGAGATCCTTACCAGTTTGGCACAGGACAACGATGCGACGGAGCGAATAGGAGGGACCGGTGGAGTTCTGAAAGAACTGTTAAAGATTTTCTTCCAAGGAGTGCTGGAAGATAAAAGGGATGTGAGGATTGTGGCCGGAGAAGCCCTGGCAATGCTGGCTTTCGAGAGCAAGAGCAACTGTCATCGCATCTTGAAGTTAAATGTAGTGGACAGGCTCCTAGAAGCATTGCAGATTCCGCTTCTTCGTGTTAATGCTGGAAGAATTTTGAGGAATCTGTGCACTTACACTGGATCAGAGTCCTCCAACCAGCTAAAGGGAGTAACAGCAGCAGCACCAACGGTAAGTGCATTGTTTTGCAAAAACTGAACGCGAGCCAGCATCTCGAAAACTAGAATGGGCAGCCATGTACAAGTTTAAGTTTCCTAGAGATCATGTAGTTAATTGTTCCCATCTAACCATATTTCCTCAACTCAGGTTCTCAATGCAATCTTGTCAGAAGAAGGCAAACTACAAGAGGTAATGGTTGGACTAGCAGCACATGCTTTCAAGTTCATGACAGCAGAAGAATCCACCGCTGTCTTCGAGAGGGCGGGGCTTAGAGAAGCTGAATTAGCTTGCGCTTTGGCCGAGATCCTGAGGAGCCACCGGAACCCGCATACAAAGGTGCCGAGAATGAGAAGGTTTGCTATCGAGCTGGCAATCTGCATGATGAGAGACAAATCGACGAATGTGCAGATCTTCAGGGATCTGGGCATGGAGGAGGAGCTTGAAGGAGTCTTGGATACCACATCCGAGTTGGAAAGCTTCAATATTTTCTCTGGCTCCATTGGATTAAGCAGGCACAGCACGACCATTCACTCGCTTGTTGAGACCGCACTCATGCTGCTGAAGATCAGGACTGATCAAACAATAGGTTACTGACCCAGTGATGATGCCAAATTATCCAACGAAGGTAAACATGAAGGCATGCTAGTCCATTCTCTAATCCCAGATGTAAAGAAACAAAGGCAATTGCTTCTTCGGCAACTCTGCCCGGCAATTAGTTCTGATGAAATACTTGTGGAAGTTATCACCTTCCTTATTTGTTCGCACTGAATTTGTGCGATTTACAGCACACCACATGTACTACTACCAAAACAAATGCAAGATGCGTGCATACACCTGCACATTCTTTTAGTTTTTCAATATGACTCCTGAACATTCGAGCATCCAAGTGTTGCGCATACCGTGATTCTGAGCTCACAACTTCTGCCATTATAAGATGAGATACTTTCTTTCCAAACCTTGTTCTACTTAGCAGTGAATGTCAGACTTGGGGACGATATAATCCAAGGCAGTCATTGCATATCTTCACATGACTACACAAGAACAAGGACCCCAAAAGGCAAATTCATCACACATTGCTTACTCTGCGACTGCAGAAGGAAATCTCACGATGAATCCCTGGATCATCTGCATCATTCCTTTCTCTGAAACCCACTAAACAGGACGAGACAAGAACCCAAGAGAAAAACGCGAACTTGCAATTGAACAACTCACTCGTTAAAACTAGAGGCAATGAACTAAGCCAATAAACTAAAGGCAATGAACATAGCCCGATTTTTTTTCTATGTAATTTTTTTTTTTTGCCGAAAATGAGATCGAAACCATCGATGTACTTCGATTTGTAGATGACTCGAAATATTAAAATACAAAATGCATTTTGGGCATCGAATCTTTAAATTCTTGAACAAAATATTATGTACTTAACTTCAATTGCTTTGAATGGATCTATCGATATTTATTCCTGAAGATGAATATTATTCACAATTTTTGTAAATTTACTAGGTACTTGCCCATAGATTTATCTTGCAAGTGTCGCCAACATGTGCAATTTTATTGAGATAGCGATCCATTATGCTCTTATCATATTATAAATTCTCTAGTTAGGGAGCCAAATATTTTTAAAATACGAAAAGAAAAAGTCAAATCTCGAAAAATCTCAAAGTACCGTTACAAAGAAAACTCATCGCAGGGCACTTGACATTTAACTGACGTAAATATGACGCTTAAGTCATGTGAAAGCTTGGCCAGGAAGAATTGCCATAAAAAATTAATTTCCAGAAAATAAATTTAATACCAATAAGTATTTTCCCCAAGACGCAATTTTCACAAAAGCACCGCCAGACTTGAATACGAGAGTTGATTAGTAAACAAAATTATAATTATGATACATATCCTCACATATGTGAATTTATGTTAAGTATTTGATAATTGTATTTTAGAGTCGCGAAATTTGATAATATTTTAAAAAAAATTGAAAATTAATTAGAAAAGCGAAAAATTTTGGTTTGAAGGCCCAAACCGGCCCGAACCGAACCGAGCAATTTCATTCCCGGCCTTCTTTTTTCGAGCCGGGCAAAAAATCTCTCTATGCCCGGGCCGTTTGCACACCTTAGTGGGATTAATGTTGCTGGAGGGGGAATTTTTTTTTTTCTTATAATAGATCATAAGAAGACTTGGTTACACAAATCAAATAACCTCGTAAAAGGACACGATATTAGTATAACCATAACAAGTATTCACAATATTCCAAACCGCCGTGTACAAAACCGGAAAAAAAAATCAATAACCCGGAAAAAAGATTTGTTTGAAATTTCATTTACATCAACTAATCAATCATAATCTTCGTAGAAAAATCACGATTTCTCGGTGGGCAACTTGTAGCGACACAGAGGGCATGTGTGGTGGATCCTCAGCCAAGTTTCGATGCAATCTCTGTGGAATTCATGAGCGCAATCCAATCGGACGAGCTGGTCTCCGGCCGCGACTTCTTCCTTGCAAATCACGCAATCCAATTCGTCGCCGCTCGAGCGCCGATCACCCTCGAACACCACTTTGCTCAAGCTTTGAATTATCGACTCCCGCGCGGCTTCGAAGTTGGCCGCCGGTTGGTCCGGCGACTCCCTCATGACCCTCCTCCTCCTCCTCCTCCTCCTCCGCACATCTTCCCTGCCGTGATCAGGGTTCGCGACCAGCCCTTCTTGCCTCATTAGATTGAGCAGGAACCGCCGCTCTAGAATCGGGAACCGCCGCCCTCTTGCCTCCTCTCCAAGCATTCGAGAATGCAGGTACTGCAACTCGAGCCTCCGCAGTTGGGCTCGCATCTCGCGGAACTCCCGCTCCGAGATCATCACCTTGTGCATCATGCTCACTGCGATCATCGTCCTCTTGCGCCCCTCGTTCCGAGGACTGCTCACGGCGCCGGACGCGACCCCGGCGATCTCGGACACCAGCTCGTCACGGGTCAGGCACTTCTTGGCAGCGTTCGACCCCGCGCTCAGGTCGAGCCACCGTAACCGGTCCAACAGGAAGGGTAGCTGCATGCCGTCCAACGTGGAGGACACGATCGCCCATGCCGCCGGCGACGGCAGCGGGTGGTCGCCACGGGAGGCGAACGGCGCGCCCGGGAGCTCGGCTCGGATCGAGAAGGTGCGGTGGTCGAGTAGGCGAGGCGGGAACCCGGTCCCTCCTCGTGCCTCGGACTGAAGATAGTAGAGTCGGACATCGAACGACATGATCAAACGAGATTCGGGCGAGGACTGATCGTCCGGAACGGGCGTTGGCATTGCAGAGACTAAAGTTTGATAATTTGACATCTTCGCGACAATCATTGAAGTGTTCTTGGGACTGGGCGTGTATGTTGTATATACAAAAAAACTTTCCTTTTCTGAACACATGCTATTTTGGAATCACCTGTATTTCTTGGAAGTTACCTTTTTCATTTATTTCCTCTTCTAATATTTATTCCCAAAAATCCACGTGTGCTGTGCGAATTCAAAATATTAATATTTAAAAGACTTTTAAAAAATCGCTCCATAACGAAATACTAGAATTATTGTTAAATAATGAAGTTGCACGTTCGAAAGGGGGACAAAAAATTCGAGATTGAGAACTTTTTTTTGGTAAGTTTGTTCATAAGATGGAAAAATTCAAATTTCAAAATTGAAATATGCGAGAAAATAATGAATATACTAATTTGTATATTTGTTTACCGATAGAATATTTATAAAATGGTACATCCGTGATAAATTTACCACAAATTAATTTTTTGACAACGAAAAACCCTAAACTGGTAAATCCTCACTAAAGAAAATCACCATTTAGTGTACCCAAAAAAAAATTTAAAAAAAAGGCCGTATTGGGAGCTGCAAACGAAATCTTAAGCTACGACATAATGTCTTCCCAAAGGCAAGAAAACTGGGCAGAAAATGATACATAACATTGTTTGTCATTCTTTCCAGTGGCGCATCGATTGAGTTACTATAAAAGGGCACAGCTCTCCCCTTGCCTTGACCACCGCGCGCTCCGATGAACATCTGATATAATTCCAGGTCCTTGGTGCAATCACCGAGTAAAGTAGCTAGTTTTTCACATTCGTTGCTCTCCTTCAGGGCGAAATGTATTGCGGAATTTCCAAGGTTTTTTCAATAGGCGATATGACTTAAAAGATCAGAAAGGTCCCAAATTGCCTCTAACTAGAGGTTAAGAGTCCTTGCTAGGGTGGCAATTCCCGACAAAACACAACACGAGAATATAAGTAGAACCCCAGCAAGAATTTACTGAGATAGGCCCGAAGCCGACACGACACGGCACAACTTAAAACCAACATGAATCGATACATTTTCACTCATGCTAGGGAAACACGTTACGTAATCATGTCGAAAGATTTTTGGGATGACACGAACATGACATGCAAACAAAAATCGAGGAAAATTGCTCAAAAAGTCATAAACTTATTGCATTTTTATCAATTTAGTTCTAAACCTTTTTTGCAATTGTGCCAATTTAATTTATCCGGCCAACGCTGACATGATAATTTTTAATATTTTTTGAATTTTTGAATTTTTTATTTTTTCCTTTCTATTTCTACCCTTCTTCCTCTTGCCGGTCTGGGTCATTATCAGTGCCACATGCCCAATCAAAACTGGAATGGAGCATGTCCTTGCAACCTGTTGTGAGCCAAATAAGAGATTTGCCATATCATATACCAACAAGAGAATAGAGTATAGCCCATCCAAAACAATAATATCTTTTAATCCAATCCAAACAAGCTCTCTGTCTACAACTTAAAATTTTGATATTTCTGATGGGTTTGGTCCCAAAAAAACCATGGTAAAAAGCTCATGTTCGAGGTGGTGGTCGTGGTCGTGGAGACGGCCAAGCTAGAGGGAGTAACGGTGCGAAAAAATTCAGCCCGACCGGGATCGAACTGACACGAGCTTTCGAGCCCGAGTAAGACAGGGCTAGTCTTCGATGGCTCTTCAACTTCTCAATCGGGCTGATTTGGGTTTTCGGGACTAAGATGGTCGGGCCCGAATCGGCCCAGCCTGGCCCGATTCTAATTGTTTTAGGAAGAAAAAAACGAAAATACACATAAAATAATGGCCTACTTGGGTACTCGGTTCCGTGCGAGAAGGCGCCGTCGAAAAATAAAAATCATTCGATTAATCGACCAACCTAAATCAGTGATTCATCCTTGATACAAATGTAGGACACTACTATATTTATACTCGTGCACCACTTTGGTTCCACATGTTCCTAAAATAAAATTCAATAAAAGGTAAAAAAAAAACCCCAATTGATATTGTAAAAGCATCCGTTGAAAATTCTCACCTCGCTTGACAATAGGATTTGCATTTGATCTCCCTCGGCTATCGGTTTAAGCTTTTGAGCTCGATTTTCTAATGGAATGGATGAAAACAGCTCCCATATTGGTTTCATACATTCAACATTAATTACTGTACGTTTGCGTTCAACTAAAGAAGATTCGAATGACCAAACTGGCAGAAGAATTCGGCAGCCCAGAAAAAATAAAAATTCTGGAATTTCATTAAGAACCCCAATCACCAAAACGTTTTGCGGTCGAATATTTAAATTCTGAAAATCCAGAATTCAGAAATTTCTTGTTCTTTTCTGCTTAACTTTGATAACCAAATTTCCAATGCAATGAAACATTAGGAAGGTGACATTTACTGGAAAACAATATTGTCATTCATCATTCAAATTTCAAACTCACAAGCTTTGCACATATTGTCTCGTGTGTCTCCATGCTGCAAAACGTACACAAGGAAAGCACGATCAAAACTAGAATTTGGACTCAAAATTTCTCATCGCATCCTCAAAGTTCAAACACCAGTCTCCTCAAGCTTCGCATCATGGACTCGTGAGCAGCTTTCATGTCGACTTTTGCCAATTCATCCCTCGACTCCGTCTCGACTCTCCTCCTCAGCCCATGTAATTCCGAGTTGTGATCGGGGCTCGCCGTCACCCCTTCTCGCCTCATCAGATCGAACACGAATTCCCAATCCCGGGCCGGTATCCTCCTCCCGCTTTCCTCCACCGCGAGCATCGTCGAGTGCAAGTTCCGCAGCTCGAGCCTCCATCGCCCTTCTCGCATCCGGCGGATCTCGTGCCCCGAGACGGCGACCCTCTTCGTGATGTCCACCGCCATCTTCATCCTCTTGCGCTCGTCGTTCCAAGGATCGTCCACCACACGGCCAGCGACCCTGGCGATCTCAGACACCACCTCGTCGCGGGTAAGGCGCCTCTCCTTCCCCGTGCTCTCATCTAGCCACCAGAGCCGGTCCAACGCGAAGGGGAAGCGGATGTCGTCCAGCATGGAGGACACGATAGCCCACGACGGCGACGAGGGCGAGCAGTCTTCAGACGCGAATGGCCCGCACAGATGCTCGAATTGGAAGGAGAAGGTACAGTCGTCGTCCGCGAAACATGCCGGGGAGTTACCTCCCCGCACATCGGACTCAATATGGAAGCAATTGACATGGCATGATATGATCAGAATAGCGCGAGGCAAAGACTGATCATCTCGAATAAACGCTGGCCTCGCAGAAACTAAAATTCGATAATCCGACATCTTTCGTGAAAAACCTTTGAGGATTAATTATGAAGTGAATGTTCTTGGGCTATGTATGTGTGTGTATATATATAGAGTTATTGTACCGGGTCGGTCGAGAAACATCGCCAATCCAAAATAGGAAACATAGTAAACCGTCCAGCAAAAAGTTTCAAGTGAGTTTCCTCTTTTGTTTCCGGCTTTGATTTGTCTAGATTGGGGAAGATCGTGTCATAGGAATTAATTTGATTATTAGATAAAAATTCCAAGATCTTTTGAGCTGTTAATCTCCCAAAACTTTCCTTTTCTTAAAACACGTGATTTCTGATTCCACGATGCTCCGATTTATCTGTATTTCTCGAAAGTTAACCCGATTTTGTTCACGCTCATCCCTCTTTTCGGCCTAGTTCCTAACTCTAATATCGAACCGCACCTGGATTTGTTTTTTTTTTTTCTCTATGTACCAGTAAACATGTACGTGCATTACGCGAATTCGAAAAAATTGACATTTAAAAGGTCTTGCAAAAATCACTTTACAACATAATGTTTGAATTATCAAACCAAGAAATTGCACATGGGAAAGGAAGAAAATTTCAAGAAATTGAACCTTTTTTTTTAGAAGGTTGTTCATTAGATAGGAAAACTTTGAATTTTATAAAATGCGCGAGAGATAAGATATTATAGCTAATTTACACGATTGTCTGTTAATAGAATTATTATAAGGATATTTTAGCGAAGAAAAAAGAGATTACGGTAACTTAAAAGGGAGCGGTCCTCTTTATTTTATATAATAGTATAGGTAAGCTATAGCCATAAAATTAAGCGATGAACTTGGTGTTTAGGGAAAAAATTTCAATCGGACTTTTATTCCAAGAACGATTTTCATTTAGAATTCGGTGAGGGGACTGCAGATGTGCACCCTCTAGTTCTTTTAGTAGCGACCGAAACCAAATAGTTTCTGTATCAAGGATTCATACAAAGCGAGTGAACAGTGAAAGGTAAAACCATAATGCAATGCCTACGCTCGATGCTACATCAGCTCATATCAGCTCACCATGTTCTTAAATATTGGCGATATCTTTGAATTAGCTCCCCCCAAATCGAATTTAGTTAAATTCTTCCCGATCCAACAAAAATACGAACAATCACGTAGAGGCTATAAAAGTATCGGCGAGAAAATGCTTGCGAGTGATTTGATCTGAAGATGGCGATGCTTCATAACATAGGACGTAAATCGCAGTCGCTTGCTACCTCATCCTACACGAGAACATTCCAAATTTTTTGAATCTTAGTCCCGGAAGCATAAAAAGAAAATCGGGAAAAAAAAAGGAAAAAAATAAAGAAAGGGATAACGAAAGAGCTGTTGTACCCTTCTGTGAACCCTGGCACGTGTCACCTCCCTACTGGGCGGTGTGCTTAAAACTCATCGCGCTCGTAAAATGGCCTGAGGAAGAGACCACCAGGGATACGATGGTCATTTCCCAGTGGGTTTTTGACGGCTGTGGGACCAGCAACCGAATCAGCAGCGAAGGCACGTGAGGAGAGGGGAGCGACACCCCTCTCACGTGAGGAGAGGGGAGCGGCACCCTTCTCCTCTCCTCTCTCGTCTTTGTGTTGGATGTTTGTTTGTAAAACAAACAAAACAATGCTTTTTCCTTTATCCCACATAGGAAAGTTTTGGGTAAGTGGGCCATTTTATAACTGTGATTGTCTTCTTACTCCTTAGAGTGAAGACAATGGGGTGTGTGCTAGTCCACACAATACCCGCGTGCGGATGCGCGAATAATTGCGCGATTTTGGCGCGATTATTAGCCGCGGTTTAATTAGCTCTAATCCCTTTTTTTTTATTTTATTTCGTAAGGTTATCTCCTTAATCTTTATTAGTTGAAAGGTTGTTTTTTGTTTATTAAATAATTTTCGAAAGTATGAAAATTCGGAATTTTATTTATATATATTTTTTATTTTATTTTATTCCGAATTTTACATGTGTCTTTTCAAGACAACTTTTGGAGATTATACTTGTTCAGTTTTCAACCTTTTCCGAAGCGTTGCATTTGTTCAGTTTGCAACTTCTTCCGAAGGAATATCTTTGTTAGCTTTGCAACCTTTCGTGAAGAGTTGCCTATGAAGACCGATTTCTATATATGTCAGTTTTTGGCAAGAAGGAAAATCATTCAATTTTTCAAGTCTTCTTTCGAAAAACTACAGCCATCATTTTCAATTGTTTCCTAGAGAGATCCTGGAGAAATACTGAATTGCTATCTAAGTATTCTCATTTTGAGACTTTGTTGTATCCCGGAGGATTTTTGCCGCAGAACCATTAGCAACAATTGTGAGGCAAATAAATCCTTAAGGAAAGTGATATCACGCCTCAAAGTCCGACTTGATTGCTCTCTTGATTCGAAGCCATTCAAATTTTACAACACTTTGCACAATCATTACCATCGTCTCCCTCTCTCCTCTCCCCTGCTGATTCTCTTCCCATGCATAACTGCATTCGCTGTCTCTCTCTCTCTCTCTCTCTCTCTCTCTCTCTCTCTCTCCCCGCCATCGCCATTTTCTCGCTCAGAAAGCTTCTCTGAGATTTCGTTTCTCAGGCGCCCGAACGTTGGAGGTTCTGTTGGCCGCTCAAACCTTCTCTCCTCTCGTCCTTCCTCTTCGTCTCTCTCTCTCTCACTCTCTCACTCTCTATGGTTTTCTTTTTCTCTAACCTCAGTCGTTTCCATCGACCATCGCCCTCAAAAGTTCCATCTCTTTTTGCAGGATCGGGGCTCGGCACCTAGCTCGGAAGACCAGTCGAGGCTCGGCCGATTCCCAGTAAAGGTACGCGCCTTTCCTCTGTTCCCGTCGCTTTTTTGGCGTAGCGCGTTCTCGCTTCTTGTCTTCGAGAGATGAAGGGAAGGGAAACCGCTCGGTTCCATTCCATGGCGGTTTAGCACGGCCTTTTGACGAAGATACTCTTCTCCTCCTCTTATTCTTGAACTCATCCTCGTGCCGGACTCGTCTGTTCCCACTCTTTCTTTCTGCTCTGCGTGCATGCTACAGAATAGCGGAAGCGAGAGATCGCCTGGAAGCTAAGGGCATTTTGCCAACAAGCAAATCCAGTTCGTTCATTTTGACGCCTTCGATCTGAAAAAAAATGACCGATACTCGTCAATTTTCACGAGCATATCCTCAAAGCCCCGTCGTTGTTCTTCGATTGTCGATGATTCCCGTTGCTTGAGAGTTGAGAGCCCCCCCAGTCAAAAGCTCTGGAAAACCCCTCACCGTTTTCGGAAATCCTCGGTCCGCTGATATGCGCAGGCCCCCCATCTCCCAACGTTTCGCTCAGCTTGCCATTTTTGTCCCGAACGTGTGCATTCTTTTTCCGAGTTCGAATGAGCAAAGAGCTTTTCCCCGATTTCCTCGTTTGATGTGATGATCTCTGTTCTCTTTCGGTCAATGATCCAAATGAAACCTTCTTCTTTCTTCTTCTCCTTCTTTTTTTTTTTTTTCTGTTAATGATCCGCTTTGATTCTCTCGAAGCCCTAATCATGGAGAAGAACAGCTCGTGTTTTCATGGAGCAGCTACCCACAAAACCACCCCTGTAATGAAATCTCCTCAACAGCGTCGCTCTTTCGATCTTTCAGTTAATACTCCCCATCCCTGCGAACGTAACCACGCGCCCCCTCACGCGCCTTTGTCAAAAGCGTCCATCGCGTCCCTCCCACGCGCTCCCCTGGAGAGTGGGGGAAACGCCGTGCTCTGTTGGCGCTAGCGATTTCAGCGTTGGCACGAGTTACGGGGGCGCGTGCGTGCAGTGCGGCGCACAGAGAGAGGGCTGAAAACGAAAGACCAAAAAGCCTGCACGAACGAGCGTAGCATATCGCAGCAGTATATAATCGCCATCATTACATGCAGCGTATGTTCTTGCCCCAGGCTCAAGATCACTCGCCCACGCACGCACCCGGAGACTAGGCTTAATCGGGGTATTTTAAGCGTCTTTCGAGTCGGGCTTTTCCCATTTGCAAGTCGGTGACGATCGCCGAGGTGAGAGAGAGAGAGAGAGAGGACGGGGTGACTCTCAGTGTGGTGAACTGTGACTCTGGTGGGCGGGTTTTATTTGCAGAAAACGATAGTACTTGAGCAGCCAAGACGGCGCACAGACCCCATGTTTGGCGAGGCAGATAGTACCGTTCGCAGCGACACCGCACTGTGCCCAGTGTATATTTCTTTCTCAGACGTCCCCCCCAACTCCCCCTCCTGTTTCGTCCCCATCGATCATCAGGCCTCTCTCCGTTTCGCGGTGAAAGTTACATGCATATTTTAGGTTTCGACACTTCTCTTCTGTCGATGCCATGTGTCCAATGTAGAGTGGGAGCAAGTGTTGCTTACGACCACCATACATAAGTGTCCACATCACCATGTCCAATATGTTATTTCTGCAGATGAACGGTGGCGACGGCCAGCCGATCATCAAGAACGAAGATTGGAACTTCATAGAGCAGTGCATGCATAAGATGGTGAACAGCGTCGAACATCGTCCTGAGCCAATAAACGAGACAGAGCTCCGCAAGCTCGAAGGGTATTCAACCTATGCTCTGCTCGGCTGATGATCATATCTTTTTGTAAACTATTGTTAGGCTTCTTTGATATATATATATTATTTTATTTTTATTTTTATTTTTTATTTTTTTGTAGAACTATTGGCGGTCTGCGTAGTCAGAGGCCTCTTCTTCGCATCGCTTGCCAACATTTCTTTTATGAAAAGTGCAAATTATTCATTGAGCAGTACATCACTTCAGAGGTGAGAAACTAGTTATTGTCTTTTCATTTAGTTTCACCAGATATCGTGATGACTAGAAACTGCCGATGATGTAAGGCTTAGAAATTTCATAATTAACCTTTTCCATGTTGTAAGACATGCTTTTCCCTATGGACAACATTTCCTTGGGCTCTTGAGTATTCTATTTCTATTAACTTCAAGGTCTGGCTTTGATTTAGGTATTACCTTCATTTAGAGGGAAGCGTGACGAGTCTCTGCTGGGACAATTTGTGGACAGATGGGAAAAGCATAATCGGATAGCTAAAATGCTAAATGATGTGTTTTATCGCCCCATTTGGGGAAGATCAATGCCGCCCCTTGATGAAGTTGGTCTGACTCTCTTTCGTGATATGGTACGTCTCCGGTGACCCCTCGTGTGCGAAGTCATCATTCTGCTGATCATCTGTAGAAATGTTCATGGTTCAAATATGCCTGAATTATGCTGACTGCAGTTTGATGATGTCTACTTTTTCCGTATGATCTCATTGGACTTCATGGATGATGTCTTCAGTTATATAACGAGCTATATGCAAAAGTGAGGAAGGTTATCATGTATCTGGTATGATTGTATCCACCCCTCTGATTCTTGATAGGTTTCTTAGTTCTAGAAATCTCATTAGTTGTTATGACCGATTTGAATTTTGATTAGATTGATCAAGAACATGAGGGAATGCAAATTGACCGGTAGCTGAAGAAGGTTTTGGATATATTTGTTGAGATTGGGGTGGGGAAAATGGATCGTTATGAACGTGACTTTGAAGCATCACTGCTTGAAAAAACTACCATTTATTATTTTAGGAAAGGCTGTGAATTGGCTACCGGAGTGCTCTTGTCCAGATTACATGTTGAAGGCAATGTTTACACTTGATACCATTATTAGCTTGAAATGTCGCACTTGATTATTTTTTATGATATCAATCCATGTTATCGGTGATCACAGGTTGAAGAATTTTCTAAAACACGAGAAAGAAAGGTGTTCTCATTACCTGCATCCAAGTAGTGAGCCAAAGTTACTAGAGGTTGGTAATTGGTGTAACCTTTGGAATGACAATTTCGTATGGAGTTGCAGTATATCTTTTTTATCTAGCTGGAGTACCTTTTTTCAACTCTAATTTGCAAGGTTTACTTCCCGATTTCTACAGCAAGTTGAGCATGAATTACTGTCTTTCTAGATAAAAAGGGTACTTCGGCTAGATTAAAAAGATATACTACAACTGCATGCGAAATTGTCATTCCAAAGGTTATACCAATTACCAACCTCTAATAACTTCGGCTCACTACTTGGATGCAAGTAATGAGAACACCTTTCTTTCTCGCATTTTAGACATTCTTCAACCTGTGATCGCCAATAACATGGATTGATATCATCAAAAATAATCAAGTGCGACATTTCAGGCTAATAATGGTGTCAAGTGTAAGCATTGCCTTCAGCATGTAATCTGGACAAGAGCATTCCGGTAGCCAATTCACAGCCTTTCCTAAAATAATAAATGGTAGTTTTTTCAAGCAGTGATGCTTCAAAGTCACGTTCATAACGATCCATTTTCCCCACCCCAATCTCAACAAATATATCCAAAACCTTCTTCAGCTACCGGTCAATTTGCATTCCCTCACGTTCTTGATCAATCTAATCAAAATTCAAATCGGTCATAACAACTAATGAGATTTCTAGAACTAAGAAACCTATCAAGAATCAGAGGGGTGGATACAATCATACCAGATACATGACAACCTTCCTCACTTTTACATATAGCTCGTTATATACCTGAAGACATCATCCATGAAGTGCAATGAGATAATGGCCAATAACATACGGAAAAAGTCGACATCATCAAACTGCAGTCAGCATAATTCAAGTATATTTGAACCATGAACATTTCTGCAGATGATCAGTAGAATGATGACTTCGCACACGAGAGGTGACCGGAGACGTACCATATCACGAAAGAGAGTCAGACCAACTACATCAAGGGGCGGCATTGATCTTCCCCGAATGGGGCGATAAAACACATCATTTAGCATTTTAGCTATCCGATTATGCTTTTCCCACCTGTCCACAAATTGTCCCAGCAGAGACTCATCACGCTTCCCTCTAAATGAAGGCAATACCTAAATCAAAGCCAAACCTTGAAGTTAATAGAAATAGAATACTCAAGAACCAAGGAAATGTTGTCCACAGGGAAAAGTATGTCTTACAACATGGAAAAGGTTAATTATGAAATTTCTAAGCCTTACATCATCGGCAGTTTCTAGTCATCACGATATCTGGTGAAACTAAATGAAAAGAGCAGGAACAATAACTAGTTTCTCACCTCTGAAGCGATGTACTGCTCAATGAATAATTTGCACTTTTCATAAAAGAAATGCTGGCAAGCGATGCGAAGAAGAGGCCTCTCACTACACAGATCAACAATAGTTCTACAAAATATATATATCAAAGACGAAAACGGCTGATGATCATATCTTTTTGTAAACTATTGTACGATTTCTCGTAAACATGTCAAATTATGATACTTTCGTCTTTGCAATACCAACCCGTTTTCGAGATGACGAGGAGTCTTTGCCCCAACCTTGCGTGATCATGTCATGGTGTGTCAAACGTTACTATACTCTGTGCAAAGTACAAGGAGGAACAGAAGGCCCAATCTACGACGGTAGCCTTTCGTACCAAGCTGAGCATCCGAGCGCGCCGTTCGCGTCCCACGACCACTCGCCGTCATCGCCGTCGTGGGCAGTTGTGTCCTCCATGATTGACAGCATGCAGCTGCCCTTCCCATTGGACCGGCTACGTTGGCGAGCCAAAAGTGCGGGGAATGAGACGACCTGGAAGTGCATCACCCGCGATGAGCTAGTGTCCGAGATCGTGAGGGTCTTGTCCTGCGAGGTGAACGACCCTCGTAACATGGGACACAAGATGACGAAGGTGACGGTGTACATGATGCACGAGGTCACCATCTCGGAGAGCGAGATCCTTTGAGCGGTTTGCGGAGAAAAAGTTAGCATGGAAGACCCACCTGCTATGATCGATGCTCATGAATTTCACAGAGATTGCATCGAAACTTGGCTGAGGACAAACAGCACATGCCCTTTGTGGTGCTGCAATTTGCCCACCAATAAGTCATGAAATCTTTAAGTTATTTTCTGATTTTCCTAGGAGATTATGTTGGAATATATTGATGTAGATGAAGTTTTTGCTTACAAAAGTTTAATTTTTTCCGTTCCTCTAACCTGCTTTGTAATTACACCTTACCATATAATACTATTCGGTTTCTTCGTTCCTTTCTTCTTCCAAACATCGAAGAACTTCCTCTCTCTGCATGAGCTGGTTTTCACTGCTTTCTTGTTTTTTTTTTTTTTTCGAATACTGCTTTCTTGTTTGCACTGTGCGCTGTGCGCTGAGAGAGGATCTCCTTGTTTTGAATTCTGAAGCCTATGGAGCAGTTCGTCCACTTTGTCATACGGCCTCCCAGGTAATCTATTGAAAAGGCTACATCTCGCTTCTGATTCAGTGATGGACGAGTAAGCAATTCGACTGTGTGGTTCTAGTCTTAGACTGTGCTCGTGATCGTTTAGTAGTCTCGGTTTCGATTTAGTCCACTGTTAGGAAGTCGACGGATTGATTTCGAGGTGCATGAGTGGTGTGATCGTGAAAGTTGGGATATTAATAACAGTGTGAGTGGCGCAACTCGATCTCTTGGGCATATTTTTGGCCTTCTTTTGGATTCTCTTCTTTATGAATCGTTGCACGGCTAGTTAATAGTTATCCAAAACATGAAAGAAACTCCACATGGCAAGGTTCGAGCCCTTTAGATGTCATTGTGAGTACATGCATCACTAAAATGCAGGGCGGAGTACGATCCAAAAACTGATTTACTAGACCAAGAGTTCGTGCTGAAAGGAAAATTCTATCGAAGGAGGAAGGATGTTGAGGTAAACGGGAAAAGTGCCAATTTAGTCCTAAACCTTTTTTTGGTGCCAATTCAGTCCTAAACCTTTTGCATTGGTGCCAATTTAGTCTTAAACTTTTTTTTTGTGTCAATTAAATCTTAAACCTTTTAAATTGGTGCCAATTCAGTCCTAAACCTTTTATTTTTGTGCCAATTTAGTCATTCCGGTCAATTTTGAACGGAATTTGCCGACATGGACGCCTGCCGGCCGGCGGTCGGTCACCGGCGCCAACGTGGCGCTGACGTGCACAACTTTAATAATATTTTAATATATTTTTTGAATTTTTATTTTTTTCCTTTTTTTTCTTTTTTTTCCACTTTTTTTTTTTTGGTCCCCCTCCTTCCTCTGGCCGGTCGCCGGACCGGCGACCGGCCAGAGGCCAGAGACCGGCGAGCTCGACCTCGCCGGCCACTGGCGAGGGCGGCGGCCTCGCCCGACAAGGGCGAGCCTCGCCTTGGTCGAGCGAGGCTCGACCTCGCCGCATCCGGCGAGGTCGGGCCTCGCCGGCCATTGGCGAGGCTCGAGCCCTCGCCGGAGGCCGCGGCGAGGGCGAGCCTCGCCATGGTCGGGCGAGGCCCGACCTCGCCAAATCCAGCGAGATCGAGCCTCGCCCGACCATGGCGAGGCTCACCCTCACCGCGGCCTCCGGCCGAGGGCTCGAGCCTCGCCTTGGTCGGGCGAGGCTCGACCTCGCCAGGTGGCCGGCGAGGCCCGACCTCGCCAGATCTGGCGAGGTCGAGCCTCGCTGGAGGCCGCGGCGAGGGCGAGCCTCGCCATGGTCGGGCGAGGCCCGACCTCGCCGAATTTGGCGAGGTCGCCGGACGAGGCTCGACCTCGCCAGATCCGGGCGAGGTCGGGCCTTGCCCGACCATGGCGAGGCTCGCCTCGCCGCGGCCTCCGGCGAGGGCTCGAGCCTCGCCGGTGGCCGGGCGAGGCCCGACCTCGCCGGATCGGCGAGGTCGAGCCTCGCCCGACCAAGGCGAGGCTCGCCCTCGCCGTGGCCGGCGAGGTCGAGCTCACCGGCCTCTGGCCTCTGGCCGGTCGCCGGATCGGCGACTGGCCAGAGAAAGGAGGAGGGACCAAAAAAAAAAGTGAAAAAAAAGGAAAAAAAATAAAAATTCAAAAAAATATTATTAAAGTTGTCCACGTCAGCGCCACGTCGGCGCCGGTGACCAGCCGCCGGCCGGCAGGCGTCCACGTCAGCAAATTCCGATCAAAATTGACCGGAAGGACTAAATTGGCACAAAAACAAAAGGTTTAGGACTTAATTGGCACCAAAAAAAGGTTTAAGTCTAAATTGGCACCAATGCAAAAGGTTTAGGACTGAATTGGCACCAAAAAAAGGTTTATGACTAAATTGGCACTAATGCAAAAGGTTTAGGACTTTTTTTGGCACTTTTCCCTGAGGTAAACTTTTGCGTTAGACTTGAAGCTGATTTCCCATCCAATCTCAACTGACATAATAGGCGAGTACTTGCCATTTTGCGCCCGCTTCATCGAACTTTGTATATATACATCCTCGCTATATGTCGTGAGCATCGCCACATGAGTAGGAAGTGTATTGAGGACAAGATGGGTGAGACATACAGGAAGACAATTACATGGCTAGGACTGTCATGAGGTATAAAGATGGTGTTCATCTTGCCGGGACTTTCTGGCTGCCAGGGTCGAAGGGATCAACTTAGTAGGAAATGTGGGATTAGAGGGTTGGGACCTCTGTTCCGCAAGGATATTTTGATTATATAATTGCTTGATTTGGTCAAGGCGAGCAGAGCACTAGCTCTTTTGATGTATCTTTGACTTGTCCAAGGCAATGTGACAAGTGACAAAGGCCGCCTAAATCAATGAGACAGAATTTTTCTTTTTTGTTTCGGATGCCGAGTTCCCTTGCTTTATCTGGATTATAAAGGTGACTTTGCAAAACCTATAATCTGCGTACATTTAAGGATTTGCATCGAGGTCGATCTCAATATATCTCACTCACGTGACTTACTAGAATTTGCGTATCTCTGTCTGTGTTGGCACTTTTAAAGGAAAGCCTCGCTCATTTGCGCACTACCATGCTTATAAAGTAGTTTGTGTAGCCACGAAGAAGGGTGGTCACGGCTCGATAAATGCGGGAACGCTGGACTTATCCTTTTGAAGCG
Organism: Syzygium oleosum; assembly: GCF_021117445.2. Classification (NCBI taxonomy): domain Eukaryota; kingdom Viridiplantae; phylum Streptophyta; class Magnoliopsida; order Myrtales; family Myrtaceae; genus Syzygium; species Syzygium oleosum. Next base: position 6,780,438 of record NW_026607485.1, on the reverse strand, counting down.
CATGGGCCGGGATCATTATGTCATTCTTGAAGTTTGATATCTCCTTTCTGACTCATATAAATTCAGATGAAGAAAGGTTCTGGTTCAGTGAAGAGGCATGGAAGGAGATATGTTTACTTCTGGAATCAAGTGACCTATAATTTAGACTCGGTGGTGCTTGGGGAAACAAAAAGATACCTTGGAACAACCGGGCATTTATGGAAGAAGGTGGAAGTCATGCATATAGGCCAAACTGCACCATTTGTTGTTCGTCTTGCATGTAGTTTTTGGAAGCAGAATAGTGTCATGGACAAAGCTTAAAACATAACAACAATGCAGAAAGGGACAAACATGAACACCAATATATTTCTTAACTACTCGAAGACTAAAGCAAACTCGCACTGAATCAGCTAAAACATGGTGAGCTGATAGCTTCAAGCAGGGGGGGAATTGCAGTATGGTTTTTCATCTTTTCACTTTCTTTTTCTAAATACTAGGAAATCATTGAAGGTTTTATACTAATAAAAAAGGACGGACCAGAGTAATTGCAAAACAATGCACTTCAGTTCATTTGACTTTTCCTGAGAAAATAAAGATCCCAACGGCACCTCAAACCATCTATAATATGGCTTGCCGGGTCCTTACCAAACACCGTCGTGGCTGTCATATGGATGGACATATCTGAATCGGCATATGATGGAACTGAGCATTTTTTTGAAGCTTCACGCGCATCAGGAACCTCTTCGCTTGAATCCATGGATGGAATTCTGAATGCCAATGACATGCTTGTATCAGAAGATGGATGTTTGATTTCTGTTGTTGAACTGCGCGCTCTGGCCAATGAAGTGGAAGATGGTTCTCTTTCTAGCTTCACAACTGTTGGCGGCTATAAGACTTTCAAGATCACCTGCATGTGAAGACTCACATATGCCTGTCGAGCTATCACCCGGATGTGCTTCATCTTTACCAGGGTGATGCATCTCTCTATCGCGTACTGCCTCCATGCCATCTTGCATGGACATCTGATGAAGTTCAACTGAGCAAGGGTAAGTATGAGGATAACATTTCACCAGATGATCGTTGTCAAGACCCGAGTTATAGACAGTAGGATTTTAAAAGTAACAATTCACCATGTCTTCCTCTTCTGCATTGCGTGGGAAACCTTTCAAGTCATTGAGTTCGCATTCCGGACTTTGGTCACCGTCCATTGAGGTCGGAACATGGGGACCCCATGGCTGACCATCAAGTAACTCAGAGTCTATTATTCTAGCAGATGATGCACAACAATCGTCATCAATCTCCACATCCTGCACCATAATTATCATCTAGTGTCAGTAGAGCGACTCTAATCAAGTTCACTGTGGTTTACAAACTGTTTTTTCTTCTCAAAACAGATCTGATTTAGGTATGTTATTGAAGCGTCGCGAGAGACCATAAAAATTGACCTCAATTAATCGGAGAAGTTCTTGCTGTTTTTACCATTACGATTCTGAAATATGAAATGGCACGAGAAGAATCATAAACTAGATTTATTGATCTACCTCCTGTCAGCTTAAGATTTTCCTGGCCAAAAAAGAAAAGAAATTACTATAATGAGCAGATAAGTGAATGTTATAACAAGCAATCTAAGCTAAGTCACACTTGACTATCGATGCCCCAACTCGCGGGGTCATTCCAATTTAGGTGGTTTCACATGTAGAATTCAGTCTGTTCTCAAGGAGTGTGTTGAACATATTCCAGGCGGCAGTGATAAGGCAGAAGTAATTTATCTCGTTTTCCTGCGAGTTTAAGCTTTTGGAAGAACTAATTTCAAACCACTGTGTGCTAAATGGACAAAGAACTCCCTTTCAGTTTCTCCTTAAAAGCAAAGAATCGGAATGTTTCAACCAGAGATCACTGGTGAAATACACAAATATAAAGCAACCATTCCCTCGGCCTAATGCAGATCTTCATGGAGTCCTAATTCATGGGACACTGGCCCAACCACCCTGGAGCAAACCAATCTAGGTATCTTGAAGTGAGTTCTAGCAGCACAATCAAAAGCAGAAAACCAGATGCATCAAAACTCTTCTTACCTTATCAAGGAAATCATGTGTGGTATGAAAGAATGTCCCAGCCAGTTCATCTTCTGGAGGCTGCAGAACATTGCGGAAAAAAATGCTTATAGAATCGAAGTAGAATTGTGGACGTGGAGAGTTGTGATCTCCCTCAAACTTAATAGTATTTTTGTCACCCTAAATAAAGATAATCACCATTTAGTGTGCCAAATATAAAGGCTGGACTGAGTGCTGCAAACAAAATCTTAAGCTGTGGTATGGTATCTTTTCAAATGCAAGAAAACTGCAGAAAACGATACATAACATTGTTTGTCATTCTTTTTGTGGCACATTCACTGGGTTACTCTCGCCGAATGAGTAGCTAGTTCTCTCATGCTTACTCTCCTTCGAGGCAAAATCCATTTGCAAAATGTGGAAAGATTTTTTGATGTCCATAAGAAATATGACTTAAAAGACCAGAAGGTCACAAATTGCCTCCAACTAGAAATTAAAGTCCATGCTAGGGTGGCAATTCTTGGCATGACACAAGAAAACGGCTCTAACCCAGCAAAATATTCTGAGAGAAACCCGAATCCGACGAGACATGGCGTGACTTAACTCGAAATTGACATGAATTGACACATTCACACTCATTTTCACTTGTAGTGAAAAACATTATGTGATTATGTTGAAACATATTTGTCACGACACGAAATGACACAGATACTCGACACGAACACGATACAAACAATAATTGCCAGATGCTACTTCGCAGCGCTTTTAAGATCAAGCTACTAGGAAACTAGAAACGCAGTAATTAAAACAACTTAATGTTTTAATTTATCCTTGCTTGTATCCAGTAAATTTCTCAGATCCAATATGTGTAAGTGTCACGCATCTGTAGCATTTTATGCGAAAGACTTACCATATAGGCTTCAAAAATTCTATCTGAATGATACGGACGTATAAAGTCATCATCAGTGGCGTGACCAATCAAAACTGGAATGAAGCATGTCTTTGCAACCTGTTTTGGCCAAACAAGAGATTAACCATACAATTTTCCATCAAGAGAAGCAATCACAGGCCACCAAAAACAATAATTTGTATGTCAGATTGAATTTTAATCAACTCAGCTTCTTCAAACATTACATTTAGAAAGCCCTGACGTTCTCATGAAACAGAGTACACAGACAAAAGTAATGTCGTCAAGCATATAGGATTCATAACAGTAGGACTTCTCCATTTGCCAGGGGGGCATATAATCGGTCATTACCAAATATTAAATGCAACAAAGCAATCACAACATAATATATAATGCAACAATACCTTAATAGCATTAAGTTCCATAATATCAAAATTTGTTCTTTTCTGGACTGCCCTCCGGATGTATTGAATCGCAAATTTAACCTAGCGAGCACACAGAAAGAAGAGGTTTAGGTACTAGGACTCCAAAATTCTGATTAAATGTCTGCCAGAGACTCGCTCAAAGCAGTAAAAGAGAATCTCGTTTTAAGTGGAAGCATGAAGTAACACCCTGAGATGATAGCATAAAAGAAAAGAAAAAGGATATCCAGAAGTAGACTTCATTTTACCCTTTAGCTGAGATCAAAAGTCCCTTAAGCCTTATAAGTTATATTACCAATGGTTAGAATAGACCGAGTTCCCAAAAACCTTCTGTCTTGACCTTTTGTCCTTAGCTTTTAACTCCAACAAAATCTCACACTTGTGCCTGCCAGCTAATCCAACCAGAAATGACTCGTGAGTCTAAATTTAAGAAAAAGAGTCGACCTTTTAAAATTATAACACCGATTCTTGAGTGTCGTGAGTAAACTGGATTTCACAGTGTGATGTCTCAACTGAGAGTTTTTTCCTTGCCTAAACCACATCTTAGTGTTGTGAGGATATGGAACAAGCTGCTACACTCTTAGATCAATATTTTAGAGAAGCACTTTCTCCTACCACCCCACCCCAACCCAACTTCAAAGGGTTCCATCTTAGTTCCTGAATAGAATTACCATTTGGTTTGTACCTGTAAGCTCTATACAAAAAAGTAAGTCAAAGCAAAACTAAAGGTTTTCGTTAGGATAACCCAAAATTAGTCGAGACTTAGCACCATGATTACAACTCAAAAGCAAAGTGGATACCCAGATAAAGAAATTGTAAGGGAGTCTCCAGGAGTATGCTCCCCTGTATGTTCAACCTGTACCCAATCTCCCATTTAGATAGTGAAAGTTATATGCATATTTTAAGTTTCCAGACTTCTCCTGTCAGTGCCATGTGTCAATGTAGAGTGGAGCAAAAGTTGCTTATGACCATACATTAGCCTCCACATCACCATGAGTTTGGACAAAAATTAATGGCCAAAACTTAAAGAAAAAGTACTTGTTTCAGTTCAGAGAGTGTTAAACATTAAATGGATCTTCTATTACATATTTCAGAAACACGTGCCAAGTAGTTAGACAAAACTATAAGATAATAGTCTATAATTTTTTTCTTCCCCCTACCCTTTGGAATTAAAATAAGTTCCGGAGCATTTACTTACAGTGAACTTGGGCAAGGTATATTTATAGGTATCCACTAATTCCACCATCAAGTCAACTAAAACAGAGAAGGGACTGTCAAGAACCATTCCAGCAATTGATGGATCCTCAGCTCCATACATTATGCTGTGAAAAGTTTTACATATTGTTAAGGACATATCAAACCGACAAAAGTGCTTTCGACATAGAATTCGTGACAGTGACTAACAAAAAGAAGCAATCTTTTCAGGGGACAATGCAAACAAATTTTCTTAGAGCAGATTTACCAAGAGAGTTCTTAAGGTTCACTCCCAGTATGATGATTGCATTGTTCCTTCACAAAATTCTCACGCTTTTTTTGTCTTAGATAAGCGCTCTTTTGCTTCCCCATAAAAAAAATCAATTCAAAAGTTACGAAAAATCCAAAGCCCATGTGAGTACTTTTATATAATACTTGACATATACAGGGTTAAGTAAAAGTCAAACTTCAAAACTACGAGTAAAGCTAAAGCAAAAGAATAAAAGAAAAAGTCTCCCCATACACCCACTGAGATTACATGCAAAATTTCAAGCAAAAGAATGGGATCTCAATGACTATAAGTACATTGCAGCCTTGATCATCTAGCAGAGGATGATAAACTACAAAGGTTAACACTGATGAGGTCTCTGCTTTGTACATTGTAAAATTGCAAGCCCCAAGACAGAGTTTAAAAGAAAAGGATTAGAGAACCTAGTAACAGCACCCATTGAACGACCCCACAAGCCAATCAAAGAGACGTTTCCATCATCCCGAAGATAATCGACCACAACCTTCAGGTCATCCTTCTGGAGGGGGCAAAAAAGAGAGTAAGTTGGTAATTATAAGAAGAATGATTTTATTACGGCATGCATAAGGATGATAAGTTCAGAAGTTCTGCAACTGAAGCTGATGAGTTCTAATTAAGACACTGAAATTAGTAAGCCCAATTGCAAAAAAGGTTTCAACCGAGTGATCCAAATATTGGCTCTAAAAGCATTATAACCTCACAGCAGAGTACAATATGGTTGTTTCATTCTACAGGGACTATGCTAAAACTTTCCCTAGGGCATAAGTATGCCTAGCACAATCACATGGAAACTTACGTATGTGTCAAGTCAAGATTAAATAAAGCAAAAATACACAAAAGAATACAGGTAGCTGTGCATGTCCATCTTGGAAAACAAATGCTTGGAAGAAAACAATGATCAATAATTACTCTGATATACTAGTAGAAACTCACTTCATTCCACCCCAAAGTCGCATGTTCTCCCCCAGAAAGTCCTGATCCAGCAAAATCGAGGGTAAAAACAGTAATATTTGAAGGAAGCAAAACATTGGCCACTTCACCCGCATCAATTCGGCACCCACTGCACAAAAGAAGAATATTAGAGCACAAAGACCTAATAATCTGTTATTTACAAGAGACTGTTGAAACTTGAAACTTTGCTAAAATCTTGCAGTACGTATCAAACAGACAGTATTTAGAACAACCACACCCCCCCCACAAACAAAAAAAAAAAAACAGATATTATACAGTAAACCTGTTCCCGTGGCAGAAAATTACGCATGGCAAAGGCTTTCCTCGACCATTAACCGCAGGTACATAATGACTGCATTTCAGGACTTCACCATGAATGTTTGTGAGCTGAAAAATGTGTAGACCAACAGAGAAGAATTATGGAAAATATGAACAAGGAGGTGGAGATATTACAAGACAATCCCATCTGCTAACACATTTATGGAAATTACATCATTGTGCTAAAAAAAAGTACAAGAGAGAAAATCCATTCAAAAAACCTCTTCAAATTTAGACGGCTTCCCTCTGCTCCTGAGAGACGACTAAAGACAGAGGTCACATCTTAAGAAATATATTGATGTTCATGCTTGTCCCTTTCTGCATTGTTGTCTACGTTTTAAGCTTTGTCCATTGATGACACTATTCTGCTACCAAAAAATACATGCAAGACGAACAACAAATGGTGCAATTTGGCCTATTTGCATGACTTCCATGTTCTTCCATATATGCCCAGAACTTCCTAGGCATCTTTTTGTTTCCCAAGTACCACCGAGTCTAATTTCTACGTCTCTTCATTCCTCAAGGTCATATATCTCCTTCCATGCCTCTTCAGTGAACCAGAACCTTTCTTCATCTGAATTTATATGAGTCAAAAAGGAGATATTAAACTTCAACAATGACATAATGATCCTGGCCCATCTGCTTCAGAAGGATAAGTCCAGCATTCCTGCATTAATTGAGCTGTGACCACCTTCTTCACAGCTATGCAAACTACTTTATAAGCATAGTAGTATGCAAATGAGCGAGGCTTTCCAGTTAAAAGTGCCAACACAGACAGAGATGTGCAAATCCTAGTACGTCAAATGAGTGAAATATATTGTGATCGATGTCGATGCAATTCTTTTAACTTCCACAGACTATAAATTTTACAAAGTTACCCTTATTATCCGGATTAAGCAATACTCAGCATATGCAACAAACAGAATAATTCTGTCTCATCAATTTAGGTTGCCTTTGTCACTTGCCACATTGCCTTGCACAAGTCAAAGAAACATTAAAAGAGAAAGTGCTCGCCTTGACCAAATCAAGCAATTATATCGTCAAAATATCCTTGCACAACAGAGGTCCCAGCCCTCTAATCCCACATTTCCTACTAACTTGATCCCTTTGAGCACAGTAGCTGGAGAGCCTTGGCATGACGAACACATCTTCATACCTCATGACGGTCCTAGCATGTAATTGCCTTCATGTAAGTCTCACCCATCTTGTCCTCAGTACACTACCTACTCATGTGGCGATGCTGATGATAAACAGTCAGGATTGAAATATACGAAATTCAATGAAGAGGGCACAAAGCAGCAAGTGTACACTTATTATGTCAGTTGAGATTGGATGGAAACTAAGGTTCAAGTCTATCACAAAATTTTACCTCTAGATCCTTCCTTTGGTAGAAGTTTCCTTTCAGCATGAACTCTTGGTCTAGTAAATCAGTTTTCGGATCATACTCCGCCCTGCATTTCAATAATGTATGTACTCACAATGACATCTAAAGTTCTAATGTCAAGGAGGGAAGTCAAAAAGTGAACAAAAGAAAGACTGGCAAGCGACTAATGAGAATATACCACCGGCAGCATTGCATTTGGAAATAAAATCCTCAAGGAACACAGATCAATCGAACATTGCCATGCAACAATGGCTCTTTCTTGTTTCGGATAACTAGTCGCGCAATAGTTCATAAAGAAGAGAATCCAAAAGAAGGCCAAAAATATGCCTAAAACATCGAGTTACGCCACTTATGCCACTTCCACTGTTGATCATTTTCCAACTTTCACAGTACTACTTATGAAACTTCTTCCCAAATGGGTGAGGTGAGAACACGATCAAACCACTTATATACCTCGAAATCGAAGCCGAGACTCCTATATAAAATCACGAGCACAATCTATGACTAGAACCGCATAGTCCAGTTTCTTGATCAAGATGTAACCTTTCAATAAGATCACCTGGGAGGCCGGATGACAAAGTTGACGAACTGCTCCATAGATTTCACAATTCAAAAGAAGACGAACAATCTCCTCTCTCTCTCTCTCTCTCTCTCTCTCTCTCTCTGTATGAGCTGGTTTTTAATGCTTTGTTGTTTTCACTGTGCGCTGTGCCCAGAGAGAGAGAGAGAGTAAGTTCTACGATGTTTCGAAGAAGAAAGAGACGAAGAAACCAGCCTCGGGATCGCTCCTTCCCTCCTTTTGTGTTTGTCTGTTTTCTTCTTATTCTTCTTCGTATTCTTCTGTCTCTGTTTCCTTGTACTAGAAACAAGAAACTACCCACTGCACTTTTCGAGCAGAACACTGTCTTCATTGTCATAACCCGATGACATGTCACCATAAAGAAAAACCATTTTATTCGAAGGAATCTTTGCGCAGATCTAGGCAAGGTTTATTGCTTATAGGGTCCTCGCCCGGCATCGTCGGACCCGAGCCGAACTTGTCCAACCTGAAAATTCGGTATATATATATATATTTTTTTTATTTTTTTTTATTTTTTTTTGTGCACGGGCGGATTTGGACTATAAATTTGGCCCGACCCGAGAACGTTCCCGAGGGCTGCCGATCGATCACCTCTACTGACCTCCTTACATGATAATTTCTCTTTTTCTTTCATTTGGTTAAGCTTCATGTGGATCTTAGAGTTAGCATCTGGTTTGTATCTTGCCCTGCCGATGCTACTTTTGCTAGGAAGAATTGTTGAAAGTTAAGGGGAATTCTCAAGCCTTTTGGGAAATACCAGATTGGACATGACACATATGGCAAGATTGATTGGCATCCACATGGTACTTTCTTGGATGTCTTCTCTTGGATCCCATTTCATGCAGAGGTTATAGCTAATGCTGGTCGGTATGGACCCCTGCTAGAACAGAGGAGTTGGTGTCTATCCAGGCTGCTTTATGCGGCACTTTGAATCCTAAACGTAATGCTGAAGATAAGGTCCTATGTACTGGTTCTAACTCTGGCCTTTTAACATCTGCAACTGCTTGTTCTGACCGTGTACTGTGTTACATGCTCCTAAAAAATGGGAATGGAAGTTTTTGCTTGGCTTAAGCTTTCTGGCGAAGGGAAAGATTTGCAGAGGCTAGTACTTATTGGAAAGCAAAAGGAATGACTAATTTCATTCACGGTTGGCATTTCTTTGATATGGTGCAGTGGTCAATTAAATTTTATGTTAAGCACAAATTTTGAAGGACTTCGAGGGAAAATTAATTGAACTCTTTAATGAGAAGCTCTGCTTGAGATGGCGAATTCATTGTTGATGCTCCTGTTCTTGCTTGTCTTGTTGGATTTATATGCTTTATTGACCGTGGCTGTTGGGCTTTGAACCAAAGTGATCCGAAACAAATGCAGTGCTGGAAAAACTTTTTGCCATCTTTTTTTGCCAATCAGGACCAAAGAAGTTATCTTCCGGATAGAGGATTGGGGATGCCCTGGTTGAGTAATTGTATGAACAAAGAATACCCACTTCCTTAAAATTCTCAAATTATTCTGGAACAAAGTTCCACGACCAGAATAGCATCAAAACCATATCCCTTTTCCTCTAGCATGAAGCAAACCCAGGCGGGCAAGGAATTGGAGAGATTGCTTCCAATTGAAGACAGTCCAGTGATTCTTGCAGAGACAGATTATAATATCATGAATCAATCTGATTAAGAAAGGAAGCAGATTTGATTGCTGAAGTCGAGTTTATATAACGTGTACTTTGTACACCTATCTGAGGAAGATAGTGAGTTTGGTCGAAGGTCTTTTGGTCTCTTCCTCTCTTTCTAAGCCTCAAAAGCTCATCATGGCTTCAGGACAAGTGAAATCAGCCGCATTCGTCCTGTTACTCCTCAATCTTCTGCTCTACTTCATTGTGACTGTCATGGCCGTGTGGGCCGTGAATCATGCGATCGTGAGATCTCGGAAAACTGGTAAATTTCCCAAGTCTTCGATCTGGTCAACCTTAAGCCTTTAGCTTATCTAGCCAAATATTTCCTGTCCTAAAAAAAGTTTTTGCCAAAACATTTTCTTCAAAAAGGATTTCGAGATGATCATTTTCAATGTTTAATGTGCACGATGAATGGGTATAGTTGACTGACCTTTGATAAATTCAGTGATCTAACGATAGTATTGCCATTTTCAGCTTCAGTTTTGACAATCCCGGCCCGCATATTCCCCATATACTTTCCGGTTGGAAACATGGCGACCGGATTCCTAGTCATCTTCTCACTGATCGCAGGGATCGTGGGCATGGCGACTTCGGCTACCGGCTACCTGAATGTCACTGATGGAAAAATCCAAAACTTGCACGCAGCCGCCGCCTCTTCTCTTGTCACTTTGTTCCTAACTTTTTTGGCTATGGGGTGAGAGTGAGACCTTTCTCCAAGCTCCCATACTTATATGTATAATTTTCTATGTAGAGTTAAAAATAAAACGATATGAGTCTTATCAATTAAATGAAGCTTACAGTATGACCTGTGCTCTTGCAGATTGGCATGTAAGGAAATCAACATCGGCTGGATTGATGCGAATCTGGTAAGTGATCGGACATCATAAACGTCCCCGTCAAATTGCATGAAGTATCTACAGAGATGGGGTAGGCTGTGTTCTAAAGCATCCTGAATCGAAAAACCGAACCTAACCCAGAATGTCTCTCTCTTTTTTCCTTTTCATTTGATTTTTTTTGTTGACAACCCAGAATGTCTTACCTTGTTCCTTTGGGAATTCCAGTCGCCCTAGACTGGTTTTAGTTTTGCTCTTTTACCTCTTTGCTTTTCAGGGTTCTGACAGTTGAGTTGTGCTGTTACTTTGATGTGCAGAGAACTCTTGAAGTACTGGTGATATTTGTGAGTGCAACCCAGCTTTTCTGCGCCGGTGCCATTCATGCCAGAGTTTCAGAAGTTGCAACGATCCTAAATATCTACGGCAGTGGAAGAGTTTGAAGTCGATCCTACCGTGTCTGGCCTAAACTGCTCGAACACACTCTTCTTCAAAAACGTCGTTTAGTCCCAACCTTCTGTTCTGTAATTTTCTTCTTCCCCATTTCTTGTATAATACTCAAGGGGCTGGTTATCTGAAGGAGTGTTTGATCCGATCTGATGTATTCTGTGTGTGTGTCGTGTGAATGTTCATAATGACTGATAAAGAAAGAAACCTGTGCTTCTAAAATCGCAATGTTTATACTGAGGATGAATTGCAGTATCAAAAGGATTGAGTTCATCGACTTGCCGTACAATTTATGTACCCGCATTGTTTAATCGGCTCTCGATCTTGAAGGCGCCGAAGTCTCTCGTGCAGCTTCCTATCGTTTCCTCAGATACTCATGGTCTTTCAATTTCATATGGCACTGCATTATTTACCGTTCAGCAGTCCTTGTCTCCTTCACCTAATAATTCCTGGTCATGTATCAAGAAAAAGAATAGATCACAAGATTCCTCTCTCCCTACCAAACTCCCCCATCAGTGTAATCTAGTCATATAGATCAGAGACATTATCAATGTCGAAAATGACAAACTAGAACTAACATGGACTCAAAGCATCAGATTAATAATTCATGGCAAAGAGTCATATGTTAGAATTTGTGAAAATAGCTAGTGACCATTCCATTTTCTAATCGAAACAGTCTTTGCCACCTCTAACAGACGATCTTGATCTTGTCGGAATCGCTCTCGTCGATGGAAAGAGCATCGGTGGATATTAATGTCGCGCGCGAAGACATCGATCGATAAGAACAACGAAGCGATTGCAGCGGTAAAAGTGTTGCCATGGCATCTGCACATGCATTAGCTCATTCACTCCTGTTCTTAGTGTTAAAAACTCGCCTGTCCTCAGCTGCTACAGTGAAGGATTCGAGTCCTCACCGGATCGTCACTAGGCTCATTCACCGAGATTCGCTCCTGTCTCCATACTACAACCTGAACGACACCGTCACCGATCGCGCCATGCGGATCGTGCAGAGCTCGACCACAAGATTGGCCTACTTCGAAGCCAAAGTCCTCGAGACAAACGTTCATCAGCTCAACCTTGTCCCGTCCTTCCCTGAGCTGTTTGTCAACTTCTCACTGGGCCATCCTCCCGTTCGGCAACTCGCGGTCATGGACACGGGAAGCAATCTCTTGTGGGTCCGATGCGCTCCGTGCAGGAATTGCCACGGACAAACCTCTCCGATGCTCGACCCGCTCAGGTCGTCCACATACTCCAGCGTGTCCTGCAGAACTCCCTACTGCAGCCATGCCCCGGGCGGTAAATGCGACGAACGGTCCGACCGGTGCATCTACAACCAGACATACTACGATGGTCCCTCATCAAGAGGAGTGCTTTCCAAGGATCAGCTCACATTCGAAACATGGGATGACGGGGCAATCACCGTGCCCGATGTGGTATTCGGATGCGGCCATGAAAACGGGAAATTCAAGGACGGGAGGATCACAGGCATCTTGGGGCTCGGCGCCCGGATGATATCCTTAGCATCGAGGCTCGGCTCGCGATTTTCTTATTGCATCGGCAATCTGATGGACCCGAGCTACGCGTACAACCACTTGATCTTAGGCGAAGGAGCCATATTCGAGGGCTACTCGACCCCTCTCGAAGTTGTGAACGGACTCTACTATGTCACGCTCGAAGGCATAAGCATAGGCCAGAAAAGGCTCGACATCGACCGCAATGCCTTCAGAAGGACCAGGCGATACGACGGGGTGGTCATCGACTCGGGGTCGCCGATGACCTGGCTGGTCGAGGGAGCGGCCCAAGCGGTCCACAGCGAGGTGAGGAGCCTGCTGGACAGGGTCCTAGAACGAGTCCCGAGCGGGCCGTCGTCGCCGTCGCCGCTGTGCTACAGGGGCACGGTGGGGCGGGACCTGATCGGGTTCCCCGCGATGACGCTGCACTTCGCGGGCGGGGCCGACCTCGGGCTGGACGCGGCGAGCATGTTCTACCAGGCGAGGGGCGACACGTTCTGCGCCGCGGTGGTCCGGAGCGACGTGGCGGGGCTGTCCATAGTCGGGCTGATGGCGCAGCAGTATTACAACATGGCCTACGACGTTGCAGGGAAGAAGCTGTCGTTCCAGAGGATTGACTGTGCACTTCTTGATGAGTAGCCATTTTTTAATGTAATAATGGAATTATTATATTCAAAATGGAAAATATTTTTCTAGTTAATTAAACGGGATAATCACACGATTAGTCCATGAACTTTGATTTGATAAGCAATGTAGTTCCTAAATTTTTAATTTGTTCGATGCGGTCTTTAAGCTTTACTCTCATGTGCAATGTGATCCATGAACTAATAATTTGTTCAATGTGATTCATGAATTTCTGAAACATGTTCAATTTAATCACGAACTACATGACAATGTTCGATATTGTATATTTATTAATTCAAGTTCAGGAACAACATTGAATGTTCTCATAAAGTGCAGGGACTAAATTGAACAAATAAAATTCACGGGGCATATTGCGTGTTGGGGTAAATTTCAGGGACTATATTGAATAAATTAAAAATCTATGGATCACATTGCACGTTAGTCCAAAGTTAAGTGACAATTTTGTGTCGTTTTTCCATAATTATAATTTAGCAGGATCAAATTAATAAAATTCAATTTAAATAAAGAGCGCTCGGACTTACCAACGAACTCGAAACAACGTCCCACCGCCTGATTCGATCTCGAGACCTCCGACGACATCGGACGGTGCAGATCAGGTGGCAGTCAACCGTCCAAATCCACCCAATTCCTTCCCCCGATTTTTCTCACAGATCGACACCCCCCACCTCTTCCTCCTACCTTCATTTTCCTTCCGTTTCTCGTCAGATTTTCTCGAGAAAATCACAGAGAAGAGAGAGAGAGAGATGGACGGATACGCGAGAGTGGGCAAGCTGGAGAAGGACCTAGAGCTCGGGGGCGGGGAGACGCTGTACCCGGGGCTGAGCTACGGCGAGAACCAGCTCCGGTGGGGCTTCATCCGCAAGGTGTACGGGATCCTGGCGGCGCAGATCGTCCTCACCACCGTCGTCTCCGCCGTCACCGTCCTCTACGCCCCCGTCAACGACCTCCTCCGCGGGAACTCCGGCCTCCTGCTCTTCCTCGTGTTCCTCCCCCTCATCTGTGCGTGATCGCTTCAGATCTCACCGCTTCTGTTTCCGCTGATGTTGATGTTTGACTTCTCTTTGCTGCGTGCGCCGCGCCCCTTTGGCGTGTGTGGGATTCGTTGGGAAATTGCCTGCATTTTGTCGCGATTCGGTGTTTCGTTGAGTTGAATACCTGATGGTCAATTTGGGATTGCTGATCTTGATGTCTCTGTCTCTGTTTCGCTTGCGATTTCGGGGGAATTGTTTCTGTTTGTAGGCGGATGTTCTGATTATCAGTCGATTTCATGTAGAGCAGGGGATTGACTTTCGATGGGGTTTTTCGGTTGGTGGTGGTGGTGGTGGTGGTGGTGTTGTTGCAACCATGTGTGTTGCTGGTGAATTTTCGCATTTGGTGTGGATGTTCGCATTTGACCGGGGGATCGAATTGCTTTACTTTCAGCCGCGTGACTTGTGGCTCTATTCTCTGTTGTTGATTTATTTCTTCTCTTATTGGAGATCTCTCCAGATGACCATGTGATGTAGCCCCCCTTGTATCATACTAGAGCAAAGCATACGTGCGCTTAGCATCGGAGTTGCGAGTTGAATTGCCTGAGTTTGGTGATCCCATTGCTGCCAAATCAAACTCGTGATTTTATCACGGATCAGTAAATTTATGTGCCATTGCAATTGGGTTTACTTTTGCTAGTGTCGCGGTACCGACTTGGGATCAAGTAACGTCTTTTGGGATTGCTTCCGTGAAGGAACTTTTATGACAAGCAGATATCTTCTTCATCCAAACGTAGAGTTCACAAGGAAGTTTGAATTTGTTTGTCATTGAGTATTAGAATTGTCTCTCTCGACACGATTGGTATATTTTCGGGTGATTGAGGTGCCAGCCACTAATCTAAAACCCAAGTCAGCTCCTGAATTAAGTTTTTGTCTTCCGTAGTTCTTGCCCCGTTCATATCTCTCCAGTTTAATAATCATCTGCTCCTTTATTTGTTCAATAAATACTAGCTATACAAAATATATATATATATATATTTATCTTGCCTTGGAGTTTCACGTTGTTTCTGCCCCTCTGTTATGTTTCTTTGGTTGTTTCATGCATTAAGTAATGGAACTGCATTTCCTTTATTGAGTGTTCATGATCGCTGGCAAGTAAATTCTTAAATTCCTGCAGAGGCCTTTTTTCTCTTTGGCTTTTCAGGTTGTGGAAGTGTGGAGGATTATTTTTCTCTATTTTAATTTGTTAAGCAGTTTTAATCGCGATATCTCTGCAGTGTTGTGGCCTCTTCATATTTATCAGCAGAAGCACCCATTGAACTTTGTCTTCCTCGGTCTGTTTACCTTGTCACTGAGCCTCACTGTTGGTGTCAGCTGTGCAAATACCGATGGTTGGTGTCTATTCCCTACTCCTTTGTTTGTCCGGCTTCTACCTGTAGTTCAGATTTTCCCTGGAGCATCATGCGCAAATTAGCTCTTGCAGTTTTCAGTTTGTCTGAAATTTGCTTGCGAATTGTCTGCCTGCAGGAAGAATCGTCCTTGAAGCCTTGATTTTGACCTCATCTGTGGTTTGTGCCTTAACTGGATACACATTCTGGGCTTCTAAGAAGGGCAAGGATTTCAGCTATCTTGGTCCAATCCTCTTTACCGGCCTCATTGTTCTCCTCATGACTAGCTTTATGCAGGTGGGGTTCTTCAACCACGTATACAATATGCCTCCAACAGTCACCTCTCGGCATGTTTTCATGAACTCATTCAGATTTTCTTTATTATGAATATGCAGACGATGTTCCCGCTTGGCTCTACATCAGTGGCCATTTATGGTGGAATGGCCGCTGTCATCTTCTCAGGGTACATTGTTTATGACACTGAGAACCTGATCAAGCGCTTTACCTATGATGAGTACATTTGGGCATCCATCACTCTGTATCTGGACATCCTGAACCTGTTCCTTACGATTTTGAGGATGCTGAGGCAGGGAGACAACTAGATGTACATTTGATTTCTCCTCAGCAAAACTATCATGCATTACAACTCCATATGCATATGTCCCATACAATGCTGAGAACCCGTAAATTGGGGGTGTGTACTTATGTTTATCTGTTCTACTTTAGCTGAGAGTTATGGGGGTCTCTCACCGGATTAAATTGTTGGCTCCCTTTCTTTATATCCTTGGTCCCTCTGCATGACCGGAATGGATGTGCGCATTCATTGTCAAAATGCTTGCTATCTTCAGGTTGTCTTGTCCCTGTTTCAAGTTTAAGGTGTGTAAAGGAGTACATGTTGCACTCTGGAAATTGCTGCTATACTCTATCAAATAGTGTGATTTGCGGTTTTGCTCGTGTATATTGAGTCGGTGAGTATGGTCTGATATGACACTAGGACCAACACGATGGAATGTTTACGGTGAATCGAATTGAGTGGGTTAAGCCTAATATGACCAAACGGCAATGCGTCTCTTTCCAGAATCGCAATAGATGGAGGCAAGAGTGAAGCCTCTGCCTCTCTCAACTTCGAAAACCCCTTAGCCTGGTTGGTGCAGCCTGCCGACCACCAAAGAGTGGCAGAACTACCGAAGCCATTTCGTTAGGCAAAAGATGCATCTTTGCTTACTTTGAATGTCTTTCTAATGGCCTCTCGCATCGAAAGAATCAGACTCATGTCCCCATGGTTATCGGTACCTCGTCGGTTCAGTTATATAACAGGAAAAGCCCGAGCTTCGGTGGTTTGGCCACCGTGATAATTACAAAGACAAGGCTAATGGAATGGACTAGTAACAATGACGGAACCTTAAAAGTTCTATCGTTAAGACTCGAGCAAAAGTTTTATCGTTAAGAAGCTCTCCTAGTTAGAACCGCAGCAAACGGCAAAACATCTCTGAAACTGCAGATGTTCCATCAAAGCCCCTATTTCTGGCAAATGATAGTGAACAAGAAACGAAAGCCATCAACTTCCCAGTCTCATCCATGAAAACCATCAACTTCCCAGTCTCATCCACAATCATGTACACACTAGAATCGCAACTGCGAAGCCCGCAAAGCTGCTATAAGCTTGTGTTCATGAAAGCATTAACAGCATCGAGATCAAACCACCTGCGTGTCGAACCGATTCGACCCTTCCAAGAAATACTCTCGTGAAAGCTAACTCCTCCCAAAAGAACAATACAAACCTTAGTTTGAGGAAGGCGTAAAAGAAAGGACCAAGCTTTTATTTGTAATCAAGAATGGGCAATTGCACGGTTACATAGCTTCCAGCTGAACTCTAAAAGAGTATAAAACGAAGATAAACTATCCACAAGACACGCTGGTAAGTGATAACAACCCAAATAATGGTTTTCGCACAACTTAAAAGAGACCAAGTGCAACGACATGATATCAAGGGGGAAAACTTGACCCTCAATGTCTACAGCTCTAAACGTTTTGAATAGTGAGAGATCATTTACTTCATCGCAATTTGGTAGGCTCGTCGTCCTCGTCATCGTCATCGTCCTCGATGTCCCAAGTTAAATCCTCCTCATCTGCTGCGCTCAGGCGCTTTCGCAAATCGACTCTGCTCGCGCTGGAAACGCTGTCCCTCTTACCCTCGTCATTGCCGACCACGTCCTCGATCTCATCCCACCCGAGGTCCGCAACCTCGGGCATCGACGGCTGCGTCGAAATGATCGATACATCGCTATCCTTGCACGACCCGCTGGCATCCGTCTTATCGGTCTTCCCTTCCAAATTCGGTCTCTCGTCGACTTTAACTTCCGACGCATCGCTACCCGACTTCTCCGAATCCGACTTCTCCTCTTCTTCGCCGGCCACGCTCTTCTCCCGAGCCTGGACAAGCCCAGACGACGAAGCCTCGCCGGTGCCCTCCTCCGTTTTCACCGCGTCCGGCGCATCTTTCACCAGCACGGCACTTTCACTTTTTGCCACCAATGCTTCTCCTCCTTCCTCCTCATCTTCATCCTCGAAATCCCACCTCAAATCCTCCTCTTCTTCCCCAGAGATCGCCCGCTTCACGAGCCGAGCTCTGGCATCCTCCGCTGCCTGGAGCTTATGCACTCTGTAAAAGTACCTAGACCAGAAATTCTCGTGATCAACTTCCTCAGGCACAACCTTGGCATACATTTCTCTCATCGCCCCACCCTCCCCAGTCAAGCTCTCAATCTCCTCCCTCTTCTCCTCCAGCGAAAACCCTAATTTCCACTCCCCATACTCCTCCGAACCCTCCGGCTCGTCGCGGTACACGCTCGCATCGCTCTGAATCTGGCGCAATTGCGCGTCGAACCTGCTGTACTTCCTCACATCCGAACTCTGCGCGCCGCCGCCGCCGCCGCCGCCGAAGTTGCCGCTGCCGTGATCGGACGAATCGGAATCGAGATCCAGCAGGGCCTCCTTGCCGTGGGAGAGGATCTCGGCCGTGGACTTGAGCACGGTGGCGCCGATGTCGTCGATGGCCTGCCCGACCGACTCGAGCGACTCCTGCGCCGCGGAGGCGCCGGCCTCGAGCGAGGTGGGGAGGTCCTTGACGGCGCGGGAGGCGGCCTCGCGGATGACCGCCGTCTCCTTCCGGAGCCCGGACCCGAACTCCTCGAGATCGCGGCGGTAGGACTCGATCGCCGACTCCGACCGGGTGGCCAGGGTCTTGATCAGCCCCCCCAAGCTCCACGCGCCGCCGGGCGATCCGGGGCTCGGGTCTGGGACCGGGTCGGGGCGGGGGCTCCGGGGGGATTCCGGCGGGCCGTCGTCGGAGAAGACGGATTTGAAGAAATCCATGGGAGGAGAGAGAGAGGGGGATCCGGCGGAGGGAAGAGAGAGAGAAAGAGAGAGAGATTGATACAAGGAAAAGGGAAAATCGGTGGAACTTCTTTTTACCGTTTTGATTGATTTTAGCTTCTCGAGATTTCATGATCAATCGCGGTCAATCCTATTTTACCTGACATCGTTTTGCATTTCACCCATGGGGCCCAGGCTCGGCCTCGTCTGAACCGATGTGGTCGAGCCTCACCTAGCCATGGCAAGGCTCACCCTCGCAAGTAATGGCGAAATGTACTAATTTAGAGATTTTCTGAGGTAAATTTATCATAAGTGTATCAGTTTGAAGTTTTTCGCAAGATTAGTCCTTTTTTAAATGTATATCACATTCATGCTTTGTTTTTTTTGTCAAACACAATCATGATTGAAGAAGAGCGATAAAATTGTATGTCGAGATGTGGCTACTAAACGAAACGCTACATATCTAATGCTTGAAGGTGGTCTTGTCTTCTATGGAGTATAGCAAATTCAGTTTCATTTGAAAAAGGCAATAAATATTTAGGATGAAGTATTAGTTCTACGGCTACGAATGCTAAAGAAGTTCAAAAAATTTCGGAAGTGTTAATAGTGTTGTTTTATCTTTATTAATAGTATTGCCAACAATTTTAAAGGGCAAAATTGCTAAGAATTAGAGTTTGGATTTGATTGGGTGTCGGTTGGGTTCGAAATGGGTTGTGTATAAATCGTTAAAACTGTATTACACAAAAATAGGTCAATATGGATTAAATGGATTAATTTTGATTGGACCTATTTTAAACCCACCAAAATTCAACCCGACCCACCCATTCAATAGATTTTTTTTTTGGTCGAAACCCGTTCGATAGATTTACCTACAGCTAAACTGCCCGAGTTTATGAAGACTCGATTTTCATTAAGTAAAGTAATTGTCCTCGATTTTCTCTAATTACATTTTTCTTTAAGCAACTTTTGATTTAATGCCATCTTCCTGAACAAAGCTCCATTTCTTTGTTTAAAAAAATTCCAAATTTATGGAGATTGACAATTTAATTGATATTTGATATACTTCCACTTTATTGCCTTTTGCTTGATCAGCTTGTTTATTGTTTTCCTAAATCATAACAACCAGCTAAAATAAATGACATCCAATCCATTTCGGCATATGATAATAGGGAAGAATTTTTTTTTTTTTTAGGGAAAATGAGACAAACAATCCTTGAACTTTGACTCAATGTACAATTTGGTTCCTGAATTTTTAAATTATTTAATGTAGTCCATGAACTTTAATCCAATATTCGATGTGGTCCATAAACTTTCAATTTGTTCAATATGGTCCATAAAATTTTGGTACATGTTCAATTTAGTCCCTAGACTATATGATAATATTCAATGTTATCACCAGTTTAGGGATCACATTGAAAAAATTAAAATTTTAGAGATCATATTGCATATTGAGTTAAAGTTTGAGAATCAATTGAACAAATTAAAAGTTCGATGACATTTGTGTCATTTTCCCGAAACAAAATGGCCGAACCCCAATGAATTGCCATTGCACTATGAAATCATCAAGGCGTTGGGGAATAAGGGACGATAGGCCTAGAAAGCCTAAGTCCAAACCCATAGAAGGTCCAACTCGAGCCCAAGAGAAATGGTTCGAAGGCCATTGCACTATGGATTCATCAAGGGATTGGAATAGACATAATTTCTCTCAATGAGCCGTCAAGTCCATGAACACACACCTCCTCAATCGAGCGACGGACCAATTCCATATCTCAAAAAGAAAATTCAAGAAAGACACCATGATCGCCTGCATAATAAAATTAATTCGTCATTAGCGGGATTAATCAAAGGTTCCGACGGATCCATTAAGCCCTCGGAATTGATTGGATCATGAAACCTATCTCTTTTGCCAAGAATTATAGTAGCTACGCAATGTTATGAGCATGGAAGGTGGGCATTGCTTATTTTATTCGTATCGCGTCTCAATCCATCATCAATTCTGTTGTTAGTTAATTCATTTTTAATAATCTCCACTTTGGCAACAAATCGAATGTGCTGGCGTGATTCATCTCGGCCTAGGCATTAACACCATGCTCATTAGGGCATCGACTCCGTAATCATTATGATGTTGCCTCTTGGAGTAGCAACCTTCGCTTATTTTAACCATCCTTCGCAATCTCCAAAGCCCACCAGGTTCAAAGAATTCCGAGAACAAATGGAATATAATAAGGAGGAAGACTAAGTCGAAAACGAAAGATCGGGCCGACAAAATCAATCCATCACGTCTCATCTTGCCCTATAAATTGTTTGGTAGAGGATCGGGTATAGGACCGGACATGTTTTTATATCGTAACAACAGTGGAGAACGTGGAATGTGTAAATCAAAGCCATGTCTTGATCTTATTCGAGACACGGTCGCCGGAAAAGTTATGTCTTCATCTAAGCTTTAAGTTCGAGCGATACCAAAACCCTAGTTTGGGTACCTTCGAAAAGGAAATTCATCACTGAGTTTCTTTTTTTTGGTTTTGGCCGGATTTCGGTAACGGGTTTTCGAGCCAAAGAATCCATCACCTCCCATAATTGAGGATACCGAAGAAAACTAGTAGTTTGTATCCTCATCTTCATGTCCCTCCTAGGTTTTACAAGTGCGATGGGCATGATCATACGAGCTGTATCTTTTAGAATGTCTGATTCCTAGCAATGAAGCAATTAATTTAAACGTGGATCGACGGTCGAGGGTTGAAGATGTCGGGCGAATGCGATGCTCTTAGTCATTCGATAGGCCACTTGATTCTATATAACATGCCAAAGGGAGTAAGGAGAAATGATGGGAGCTTCTCGACAACTTGGAGAACCGAGTTGGTGAAAAACGCCACGGACGTATATAATAAGTGGGAGGTGAGTCAGCTCGCAGAAGAAGTGTGATTAGCATGCTACTTTCGTAAGTCAAGCTGCCGACATCTACAATGGAAAACAAACTACACTAACGTATTGTATTCTTGCTGTGGGACACATCCATGAGCTACGAGAAAATAGGAGTTAAGACTACCACACATCTCGGCTCTGCGATGCGGATCGTTGTGCACGATACGTGTTCGATTCCCAGCTGAATTAGGCTTACAACCGACTGGATATGACGGCTCGAGCACGTTCGGTGTACACTCGAGACGGTCCGCCACATAACAAAGCAAAAAGTAAATGTAGGAATTGGTTTGAACCTGAAAGAAGCTCTTCCGAAAGCAACCCGAACTAGTTACTGGTGTCATCAGAAAAGCAAAAGTGAGAAGAGGACTGAACTTTATCAATGGTGAGAGAAGAAGACAAGGAAGATACTTGCACTGTACGGGAGGGAAGAAAGACATCATGAAGCTTTTTACAAGCTTCTAGAGAGAGAGAGAGAGAGAGAGAGAGAGAGAGGTTGAAGAAGCTACAGGGCAGAATCAAAGGCCTGCCCGAGACAGCAATCGATCAAGATTCTCTGATACTCCCATCGAGAAGGCAAGAGTGCAGCAATGTTTTCTTTAGGGTTTTCTTTTTATATGTCGAAAACGCGAGCACGAGAGGAATGATATGCATGGCATGCCCATGCAGTTCTTTATTTTCTTGATATAATTGAGATTTAGTCCCAATCGAGATTGATCTTCATCTTCACTGTCCCGGGGCTCGAGAGAATATCCATGATTTTGGTCACTGTCCTCTGTCTGGTTTTTTCTCCTTTTTCTTGTGCGTAGGCTGTTGTCGATCGATGTCGATGTTGGAAGGAATAGAGCCCGACATGAAACGGTGATTTTGATAAATAAAAATTGACACCAAGTCTTTTTTTTTCTCGTGAAAAAAAGCTGCAAATTTCAATTGATCTCGATAGATTTATGTTCGAATTTTTCTTTTTAACAAAACCATACTATAAGCAAAAGCTGAGCGCAGCTCCATGTCAATCCATAATCAAATTTGAATCAGCTTGAGTCCAATATAAAGTTCACCTAATTTGATGGGCGAAATATGTCCAAATAGAGACCATATAATTCGAATCCATGCAAATATTTCTCATGCAAAAGAATCGAGTTATATTCAACAAAAGAAAACATCGATGCTGATGTGTCGGCGCCATGAGTTCAATGAGATAATCCTTATGTTTTAAATTAAAATTTTAGATGTTACTAGACGTGTAGCCTTAACACCAACCTATTGGAAGGGGACCATAACCTTTATGAATCAACACAAGTTGCTACTTGTGACACAATCATGTCATGTTTTTCACTAATGGGTGGAGTCATTGAATAGTGTATTGACCTTGGCCACTTCTTCAATCCAAAGACAATACTTCGATATCGGGACTATAACGAGTTTTATTTTGATTAGCGTGGGGTGTACACTCGAGAAGGAGACGTCATAATAACATAAATCACAATTCTTAGTATATCACTTGCCTACGAGATTTGTTATAAGATGTTTTATCTATCAATATATATATATATCATATAATCGGAGAAACTGTGTAGTTCGGCCTCATGCTACTATTTGTCATCCACAGATCAATCTTAGACTGAAAATATGTGGGGTTTACCTTGATAACGGCAAAAGGATCAAAAATAAAGTTTTGAGAGGGATGTTTCATGTATGTACATCCAATGACTTTTCACTAGAGCACTAGTTCTCTTGGTCACATATTCCCCCAAAAAAACGATTAACAAGGGGGCAAACAATGGTGGGCTCCTAAGAAATTTCAAGCAAGATATGGTGCGCGTGGCACAGTAGCACTAAGGTTAATACTGCTCAACTAGTGCTCCAAAAACAACCCATTAGATTTAGAAATTTGCCACATGTGGGCAACTGTGAGCATGCGAGCTTGCACGACGGCTAAAGAACAAGACCCCGAAAAAAAAATACTTTAATAATCGATCATATAACTAGTATGGTGTAACAAACCGGTCACCTTATTCACATTATATGTATACCAACTCGCTTTGATTTTAAATTATAAGAATAGCACATTTGATCGGCTTGTTTCTATATATGTCACCATTACATTATGAATCCGATATACAAAATACAATTTGTAGAGGCATATTTGATTCTACATACGAAAGAATGCAAATATTTTCTCAAGCAAGAAAATTCTTGTGGGGTCTTCGTGTCCAAGAATCACTCAAACCCTAGATCAAGAAATGGACCTCATGTGCCATGGAGTTGGGGCACATACTCAAGACGATGTGTGTAGTTTGTGTGGGGTCTTGACATTGTTGTTGTCAGAGACACATAAGTGGGTCCAATCATAAGCTCTTTTTTTTTCCTTCTTTCTCTTCGGGCCTCTCCATGATCCTTGTTGGGAGGAGTGAGCTGAGGGAGGCTTAGGTTAAAAAGGCGACTTTTGGGGGACCAAATCAAGATTAGGGTTATCGATTTTTCCAATATATTCTTCCCTTGACTTGTCCTTCACCAAAGCCCACATGAGTTTGTCTTCTACAAAAGAACATTTGAGTCACCATCTTTATCTAGAAAATAGCTTATTCAAATATCATAAGCTGAAGTAATTCATGACATACTCTTAAGAAAGGATCCAACAGCCTTCAATAAAATGGTATTTGTACCCAAAATCGACACAACTAAGTCGGTAGAGAATACCTAAGGGCACAAGACAACTCTCTCTAAAGATATCGACAAAATAGCCTCGTAAACTCAGGAGAAGGGGTACCTACTCACAAAGGAAAAGTGATGCCCGTCGTATTATCTCTCAATATTCATACACACCATCACTATGCAATACCCATCAAGACCATGATATGCTTCTTTTTATTTTTCTCTTGTTTGGAAAGAGCAATTCAAGAATGGTACATGTTCTTTTAACACAGAAACGTGCATACGTATCGGTGGATAATGAGATGGTGTGTATTGCGCGTGAGATATGTAAGCTTTGGGGTTTGGTGGGTGCGCGTGCAAGCACAGAGATGTGGGTATGTGGTCATCATGTGGTGGTGCCAACAACAGCCACCATTTTAATGCATATATATAAAAGATTTTTTTCCTACTTTTCTTTAAATTCGATTGAAGCAGACACTCCAAAATCATTTCATGCCTTAAAATTGCAAAATCTGATTCTGAACTCAAAATTCGCCATCATTGCATTACCCCCTCTCAACTTCCTTTTCTCATCTCTCCTTCTTTTGTCGCCACGCAATCCCTAGCTTGTATGTAGTCTTCTCTTTTTCACCTTTTCTTTTTTTGCCAATGGGATTAATTTCTTGAAGTCAATCATGTTAGGGTGGAAGTGCAAATTCATTTGGAGTAAAGAGGATGCTTTTGCTTGGTCTAACTATGCCTATAATCCTCACAAAGAAAGAGGGACCAATTGAGAGTAAGTTTAGTGAAATCAAATTGATACCAAAGGGAGACTTACACATATGAACTTCGAGGGCTGGTTGAGTGGGTGAGGCAACTAAAACTTTGCCCCCCATTAGGGTTTCTTGGCAAAATTTGTTTGCCACCGCAATCTCTTAAGTCATGAGGAGCCTCGATTTCTCCAGAATCTCTTGTTATTAGTACAGATGATTTGCCTTTAAGCATATCGATCACGTCACATTACTCGACAATATAACACAAAAGTGGATAACGTTAGAGGACTCGATGCTTAATAGTATTTTCAAGGGCAATCGAATAGTGATGGTTCAGGGAGGGATTATCTATGGATACGAATGGGATTCTATGATGATGATTGTGCCTCCCCCATGTACATTTTGCATCGAGAATCAAAATCATGTGGATGCGCTTTTCAACCTCATGATCTGATGGGTGCCCTCCCTAATTTTGGAAAAATCCTCATTATTTATCTGCCACGCATGATTTTCTTTATTTCCCTTTCCCCTGCAAAAAAAATACCAAGCAATTATTTTATTTCCACCAAAAACAGTGATGATATTTGGGCACGTCGTCCATCCTTTCTTAATGAACAAGGACAAGGTTGTCCCAACTCTCGAGCTGTTGTTTTCATTCGACGCAGTGGGTTCTTTGCTTTTTCTCATGATACATCCGCCCATGCTCCGTCCTAAACAAGCTTCTAGCTTGTCAAAGGTTAAATAGAAAAGTCACTGTGCAATCAAAGTTCAACATGTCACTTAAAAGATCTACCATGTAATTTATCTCCACCTATAGAGATAATTAGGAGATTCTCAATATCCATATCTTCCTTAACTAGGAAGTACGTAACCGACCAAAAAAAAAAACTAGGAAGTACGTAGAGATTAGACGATGGCATGTGCCGTCGCCTGGCCAACTCAGTTTCTTTTTTAGGGTAAAGACGGTTCCCTTGACACCGTACGAGAGCACAAGTTATAACGCTCCAAAACTCGAATCATGGACCTTTGAATTCCTAATTATTCTTATTCTACCTATTATTCACATTCTTCTGTTCATGCTTAAGATGGATCTGTTCAAAGTTCTTGGGGGGAAAAAACATTTGCATGTCTAATATAATCTCTATTGTGATTGTTCTAGTCCTGCCCTTCGCACGCTTTAATCAGCTAGACTTCGGTGGACGTTGTCAAGAAATGCAAAAAACTAGGGTTTCATCATCCCATCAGCTGATCATCAGTAGGCATTCTCAAGTAAAAAGCATTGGCATATGGATGTAATTCTTGGAGGGGGTGACTGCAGAACTACATATTATATAAATAGCTCACAATGTTGTCCATTAACATGAAACTTTTGAAGTTAATCATGCTCCATAATCAAGGTTAGTTGGAGGATTAGATGATTGAGTGGCCGAGCTTAATTTGACTCCCGCCTATCTCTTAAGTCTGTTTGTGTGTCTCCTTTTGGTTAAGCTTCGCCACTCGACAACACCTTCGAAAAGATGGAAGATAGTTCAGTTAGGATCGGGGTGAAATTATTCTTGCCATGAATACTGTTTGCGTTCTCAGGGACATGTAGCCCATAATGGTGCTTGCATGTTGGACAACTCTGTTTTCCGGTTGTTGCTTGATTTTTCTCTAAACATATGCCTTTTTCCTGGGCAAGTATTTTGTGTGAGCGTTACATCAGCGCTAATGCCGCATTTTTAGTGAACATTGAAATTATGGCAAATAAACCCCTTGAATCGACCCAATTATTTGGGAGGGAGGATTTCCAGCTCGAGAGCTGGAGGTCACACGTTTGAATCTCATCAACTACGTGCACACTGCTCTGGATCGGGGTCACCTGTGCTTGACCGTTTATGGGGCTTGGAGGGTGTTTCATAAACCTTCAGGTATCCGGGTCTCTATGTCAAAGCTCGTGAATTATCGGCAAAACAAACACAAACAAAGATTGGATTGGAAATGGCTTAACGCGACATGCGTTAGCTTGGATTTCTTTTCCCCCCTGGTGATGAACCCCTTCTTAGTAGCCTCCATGGTGTTCATTGCAAATTGATGGTTTTCCTGATCTTGCCGAGACACGAAATAGAGACCGGAAATTCATGTTCGACGGGCACGAAGATGACCAGTTTTTGTCCTGTGGATCTTCTTTTGTCCCCTCAATGATCACCCGGCACCATTATTGTGTGCGCACAGAAAAATAACACTTCAGCCAAAAGACACGAAAAAGGAGGAAGGGAAAAGGCGGAAGAGGAGGGTTCTAACACGATTTTGCTCCTACCCCTTTTTCCAAATAAATGTCAACAAAGGAAAGAGTAAATTTCTTTAGGTTTCTATAGAGTTATTTCGTTAGAAAGTATACATATTGTCCCCTACCAATATATGTATCTGATGAAAGACTCTGAAAGAGAAAAAGGGCAAACACAGACATCATCTTAATCGCTTCATAATGCTAATGGCAATCATTGTTCCTGGTTGCCTCACACCCGCATGCCCTCTCTTTCACTTGCTTCTCTCTCTCTCTCTCTCCCCACTATATATACACTCCACTCCTTCCACATCACTACAGTCACAGTCCCATCCCTTATCGCACCACCCATAGTCCCGAGCCTTCTTCCTCACATCTTTACACCATCATCAATGGCCGCTTCCGGTTTCGAGGGCTTCGAGAAGCGCCTGGAGCTCCACTTCTCCGGCGACAACCCGGCAGCGGTCCGAATGGGCCTGCGGCGGATTGGGTTCGAGTCGCTGGAGCGGGTCTTGGACGAGGTCCAGTGCACCGTCGTGTCGGCCCTCGGAAATGCTCACCTGGATGCCTACGTGCTGTCGGAATCGAGCCTCTTTGTGTACCCGACTAAGATCGTGATCAAGACCTGCGGGACCACGCA
The DNA here is from genome assembly GCF_021117445.2 of Syzygium oleosum. Taxonomy (NCBI): domain Eukaryota; kingdom Viridiplantae; phylum Streptophyta; class Magnoliopsida; order Myrtales; family Myrtaceae; genus Syzygium; species Syzygium oleosum. The sequence goes on along the minus strand of NW_026607485.1, from coordinate 6,752,277 downwards.
GCTGCTCAAGTCGGTCCGTCCGCTGGTGGCTCATGCCCGTGATCTGGGCCTCACCCTATGCCTGTGTAGGTACACCAGGGGCAGCTTCATTTTTCCTCTCGCCCAACCTTTTCCCCACACCAGCTTTCAGGAAGAGGTGGCCTACTTGGAAGGTTGCTTGCCCACTAACGCTTGCTCCAGGAAGGCGTCTATCATGCACTCCCACGTGGCGGCCACCCACTCCTGGCACGTGTTCACCGCGTGTGATCCGGCTCTCGTTGCGGACGCGTGGCCGGCACCGGACGTTATCTACACCGTCGAGGTGTGCATGACCGAGCTTGACAGAGGGCGGGCGCAGAAGTTCTTCGGGCGGCCAGGCGACGGGAAGACTGGCGACTCGGCTGGGAAAGAAATGACCGCCGTCACCGGCATCGGGGAGATCAATCCCGGGGCACTCATCTGCGATTTCGCTTTTGACCCGTGCGGGTACTCGATGAATGGGATCGATGGCGACCGTTACTCGACGATACACGTGACGCCAGAAGAGGGGTTTAGTTACGCAAGTTATGAGTGCGTGGGATCCGTATACGACGATGGCGATGACATTGTAAGGATGCTGAGACAGGTGGCGTGGGTGTTCCGGCCGGGGACCATGTCGGTGTCGGTGACGAGCGTGAGCAGCCAAGTATGGACGAGAGTCGCGAATGCGCTCGAGCCACTAGGGCTGAAGTGCCGGAGTTGTGCAACGGATCAGTTCCCAGAAGCCGGGACAGTCGTCTTTCAGACGTTTACATCTAGACGTGCGTGATGACAGCGACGAAACTGGTTGGTATAAATGAAAAAACAAAAAGAGGGTGTAGGACATAATATTAGGAGTTTAGAAGAACAAGAAAGAATTTCTAGGGGGAACGGTTGAGCAAATATATATGTGGAGTTGACTTGTGTTAGATAAAAAACATGAGACATAGGGAGCCAGAAAGAGAAGGTTGATGTGCAAAAGTTGTAATAGGGGGTGGGCTCATCATGATAATGCACCCCACTTATGCTAAAGTTTTTGTTTGTCACGCCTAAGTTTTTTGCGGTTTATGATAAGTGGGGAAGAGCATTGATGTCGTGCTTTCATCAACCTTTTTTCTTGCTCTTTATGAGACCAATTGGTTTTTCTTTTTGTGTAGTTTCATCCTGTTTTTATCTCCTCATTCCCACTCTCCTGATCACTCCTAAGACAGATTAGATGAAAATATTGATAGCATATGGATTACTTACGTTTTCCGGGGGCTTTCGTTTCATACATATTTGATTATGCGTATGGTGCCTGCTAGCCTCACCCAAGCCAATAAGCCCCGAGGGTGCAATTCGAGCCAATGAACCCATATATAAATTGGGGATGTGATTTTCACATTCGATCTCAATCCCACGCGAGTCCTGCTCTCGTCCTAGCTCGCCGCGCATCCCCCTGAGCTTTCTCACCAAATCCTAGTCCACCCTAGCTAGAAATCAAGACGTTCTCAGCATTCATAAGATAATGATCTCATGTCAACGTAGTCGATGATTTACAAACAACTCGCAATACCAGAATTCAGCTCATGCTCTGCAGAGCTTCTTTCCTCCTTCGATTCAAATAAGGATTTCTATTCAGTATGTCGGCGATGTAGAAGAAACATTGCCCCACAAACTGGATTCAAATGTCCCCACGTGTAGTCTTTAATCTTGGTAATTGATTTGTTTCATTGTGCAACCTGGATTTGGATGATCACTCCTCTACAATCAAAGCCCATTCAGGTGTAGCCCAATTGTCCAACGAGTTCAAGGCCAGACCAAGCATATGTACCGGGCTTTGAATTGAGGATGCTTCTTCCATTCCTAACTAAATTCTAATTACTGTATAGGCCTGAGGAATTTCAATTGGAACCTTCCAAGTCCAGCTGCAACCATCTTCAGGCGAATCTGTCCTTGAAACTGCCAATGGAACCCAACAAGTACAGATTGGAGATAAACAAATGAAGATTTGACTTTGGAATCAATCCATGGCAAGCTTTTAATTAAACAATGTTCAGACAACAGAGGCAGATCACTGACCTCTTGCATTTAGTGGACTGTGATGCTGTGGTTTTTGTCCATATTACATGTGATCTGATGAAAGAGATTTTTATATATCTATAGTGGCAAATCGATTTGCCAAGGAAGAAAAGCTTTGCTATGTGCATAAATTTGAGTCAATAATTTGCTGAGAAACACAAAAGCATTAACACTGAGGTAATCTTTGACACCATCCTGAAAGTTACGTCATGTGTGAGGCTTACGCGAAACTCATAAGAAATTCCATTTGGTCATAGGAGACTCAACCGAAATGAGCATTTTAATCGTGGGAATCGCGACGGTCCTTAGACCGACGATTCAACCCATTTATCAACTTGAGATGGTGTGGATATTAAGACGAATTTAAGGCCGTTGTATCAAAATCATCGGCAAAAGCCTTCATTTAATTTGAAACGTAAGGAAGAGTCATTTCACTAGACTACTAGCCGTGGTCCATAATACAACTTGTGTCTTCCCTAGTTCTTGTCTTGCGTCTATGGTTTTTGTCAGAAGGAAAAAAAATAAAGTTTCCATTCTTTTCCGATCGTGGAGTCTAATAATGATATATGAATAAATGCAAGATTGAAAGAAAATAAAAATGTAAATTTAAATGAAAATAAATGCTGGATGAAGGACAACCTATTCAATTATTTGACAAGAGATGATCTGTGGGGAACTCTGCCAAGACAAAATTTACACTCCACTGTTTTCCCTGACTCTCAAGTAAGCCATCCCTGTCTACACCTAAGCACACCCAATACAATAATGGAGACTGTACAGCTCAATGGAATTCCGATTTGGTTCCTTGAGTTAGGATCAATGTTAGGAGAATCCGATGTGATCGCTTGGGAAAATGACACGAATAATCAACTTAGATCTAGATACAATGCTTTACATACCAAGTTAGGAAACTCGCATCGATCGTGATCCTTCCCTAGTGAAACTTCATATATATTAAGTTCAGTCGGTATTTGGTCGACTTAAAGTTACTATCACGTTTTTCAGCGACCTAACTTGACCTACACCTAACGATGACCTCTTATAGATAATAAAGAAAAAAAAAATTTCGAAAATGTCAGATCAGGCACAAAGTATGCCAATCATAAATGTGAATAACGATAGAAATTATTTAACAGTGCAAAACTCTAATAGATTTGTGATGCCTCTTAAAATTTTATTCTGCATAGTTTATCATTTTATTTTCGCTTACATAGGCTAATATTGACATGCATGCCAAAAAAAATCAGATTTATATGTGGCCAATTAGTTTTCCATTTAGGCTCCATTCGTTTGGCGGAAAATATTCTCCTTTAGGAAAATATTTTCCCGGAAGTCATTTTCCTGGAAAATATTTTCCCGAACATAATTTTCCGGTGTTCGCGACCAATATGAAAAAGTTTCGGAAAATATTTTTCGCGCCGATCGGCAGCGCCGGCGGCGGCGGCCGGCGGCGGGCGACCGGGCGGCGGCGTCCGGCGGCGGGCGACCGGCGGCGGCGTCCGGCGGCGGGCGACCGCGGCGGGGGACCGGCGGCCGGCGACTGCCGCCGGCGACAGCGGCTCCGGCGGCGGCCGGCGACCTTAGTGGAGAAGAAGAAGAAGAAGCTCCGGAAAATGATTTCCGCTTTTGAAGAAGCGGAAGTCATTTTCCGTAGACTTAGGCTATTTTGTGAGGGGGGGAAGGAAAATATTTTCCCACGGAAAACGTTTTCCGCCCCCCGAACACCGGAAAACCCAGAAAATATTTTTCGGAAGAATATTTTCCGCCAAACGAACAGAGCCTTAGTTTATGCTCAGAAGGCCAGCAGAATCTTACGAAAACTTTTCAAATTCATGTACTGTCGTCCTTTAATCTATGTGTATTCATAACACCTGATTAAGGTTCTTTGATTCCACTTTCCTTTCTCTTTTGTTCCCCTTGCGAATGCTATGAAACCGGTCGAGCTTCAAGGATGGGAAAAGAAAATATGGAATAAGTCCATCTCAGTTAAAGGTTGTGAAGAATTTGGAAAATGCAGAAGAAGCAAATCTCCCAACTTGCTGTGCACACGCGTGCCCATATTTGAATTTTTGAGTAGCATGTAACTATAGTATGTGTTTCCAAAATCATGCCGGAAATAGAGCGGCAGATTTGTAAGCGGTGCGTGATTGACAGGTTTTTTTTTGGTTTTGACGGTTAACGGATTAGGTCGCCCAGATTCGGCTTTCGAAATGCTGGTAATTAGCTGATGAAAAAAGGTCATCTGTGGTAAAATGACGTCTTCTGAAGACACCTCCAGCATCAAGTTTAGCTGAGGATTTGCGGCGATTGCAGTGAAGTTTATCCTCACAGTCATCTCAGAAGATTCCTCAAGTAGCTCTCTCGGAGGGATATGATTCGTAGAGTTACCATATAGAAGTCGAATTCCTACACAAGAAGAGAGGAGTTGCGAAAGGCGGCAGTCAATCCAAAACATCACTGCAAGAGCACTCCCCTTTGAGATCACGTCGACCCATTTAGGTCTGGATCATATGACGGACCAGCAGAGTGATTTGTACACGCACGTGATAGCGACGGCTAGTTGGATTATAGGACTTCAAAGGTTTTCTAGCAAGAAGGGAAACAAAGAGAGAGATGTGAAAGCATGCATCTGGGGTTTTTAAGCCTGGTGGGGCTCTTTGGTCATGTGAAACCCTACTTTTGTTACCCAAAAGCCTCTCTAAAAGCAGTTCTTTCTCATCCTTGTGTTGGAATATCAATCTCTCTCTCTCTCTCTCTCAAAACAGCCTCTTTATAACGCAAGACTTTCTGAAGCAAACGTGGGGTGTCTGCATAATTCTGTGTATAAATTCCACAACAAAGGGAAAAGAGCTTCCAAACCCGAGGAGAGACGAGCTAAAAAGTTGGAGACAACCTGTCTTCCAAGTGGGGAAGTGACAAAACTCCAAGAACAACGCATCGGACTTTTCGGCTTTCCGGGAATCATCTCTGACTCGAAAAGGGTCGGATGATGAGTTGTGCAGCGCGTGCGCGTGTGAAGCAAGCAGGCAATGTGGATCGACCTCTCCTTTTCATCTTCTTTTTAAAAGTGGGTCTCTCCTCCATCTCTGCAAACAGTGAAAAGCAAACGCTTCGAATGGAATTCCTTGAGGCTGCCTGTTAAACAGTCGTTGTTGTCGTACTTGGGAAGCGAAGAAGGATAGGGTAAGAGCTGGCCGAATGAGGCTATCGTAGCCTTTAGCTGATGCTCGTTTTGGTAATGATGAATGTGTTCTTTGCATGAATAGGATAAGGTGCATGCATATAGGTGTTTGTAGATGATTCATATACAAAAAAGAGAAAATCAAATGGACAAAAAAAAAACGTATAAAGAAAAGGGAAAAACTTATAAAAAAACTATCGAACTATGTCATATCTACCATGAATTTTTTTTATAACATAAAAAATCCCAAATTATACTCACGGTGACATATTTACTATAAACTTTTTCTTGCGAAATAAAAAACCCAAGATTTGTATTTATATGACACTTTTACGCTCCATAAAAGTTCTGTCAGATGATTTTTCAATTAAAACAACGTGTCACGTGAGTGTTATGTCGAAAACGTTTGCTTTCCGGTGTCAATGTGGGAAGATATTTAACAGTTCTCATTAGCGGAACTTTGACGGAGAGTAAATAACTCACACGGGTACAAAGTTGAGATTTAGTGTACTCGTGAGGGGATTTGGATGACGAGATCTAATGAACTTGCGAATGGATTTGAATTCTTCGATGATGATAGTCATGTGGTATATAACTTCTCATTTTCACTTTCAGTTGTCAGAACACGATGATAATAACGGTGGTTAGAGGCAACGGCAATAACGACGGTCAAAGGCAACGACGATCGGCTATCGTCGTGGTGGTGGTATTCGCGTTGCTGGCGAAGCAATATTCAGATGTGTCACTCTTGATAAGTTACTTTAAATTATTATTTTTTATCTAATTCGACCTCCTTCTATTTCGAATTTCTGAGGACGTTACCAAATAATGAATAGGTTCCTATATCGAGACTCAAATTGAATTTCATAATTGCTCTTTTTCAAAACCCGATGTTGATCGTCGGTGATCCCAAACCAACATAATCATAAAAAGAGTATTGAAGATTTTTGGGCAAGAAGCTTTTGTGCGTACTTCCATCGCACTTTTCACTCTATGACCTGTCTGGGGGATTATGATCCTATCAAATCGAAGAGTCCATCTTCTTCACAGAGTGGGGCACCTCGGCTTTTTATGATTCGACAGAATTTATTCGCCATATGTTCGTACCGTTCATTCTTTAGAGAAAGTAAATCATGTAATGGTTTATGGTCATGCAGTAGGTTAACATGAGATCAAATGCTAGTCGAGACCTTCTATGTACCAGATATTAAAAAATTCGGGCCATATTTACTCATCTATATACGCGCACCCAAGAATAAACAAATGCAGACGTGAAGGGCAAGACGACAAAGAAAAATTACCTTATTATCTCTTAATACAATGTATGTCATCGTCTCTATCTAACTAATGGAGAACATTAGTTTACTCCGGTGCATGAAAACCGACTCTTACATAAGATAAATTATGGAAAAAGTGTCAGAAAAGTCACAAATCTATTGAATAGGTGTTAATTTAGTCATAAACCTTCTTTTGATGTTAATTCAGTCATAAGTATTTTGCTTTTGTGCCAATTCAGTCATTCTGGCTAATTTTGGCCAAAATTTACTGACGTGGACGCCGGTCGACTTATGTGGCACTGTCGGCAATGCTCGATCTTGCCAAATCCGCTAAGGGCGAGCCCCGCCAACCCAGCCCGAGGTCGCCCTTGCGGCCATCCTGCGAGGGCGGATATTGTTTTGTACGAACGTTTGGTATGCTACAGCTTTGATATTGTTTTTGGCTTGATTGCTCAAAAACAGGTCCATTTAGACGGCCAACTTAACAAAGTCACATGCGAATTTTCGTCCCCAAAAAAAAAAAACACACACACACGCACGCACGCACGAACGTACGAATTTTCATCGAAATTCATAAATTTTGAATATTCAAACGAGGAAGAGAAAAAGAAAAGAAAAGTCGGGCAAACCGAAATTTGAAAGACGGAACGGTGAACAAGAAGCCAAGAATAAGAAGAAGTCAAGAAATTAAAAAAAAAACCCACACACACACACACAAAAAGCAAAAAAAAAAAATCCAATTTGTTTTTTATTTTTTTATTTATTATTTTATTCCCCCCTGCTTTTTTGAATTTTCTTGTGCGGGCGTGGGTTCTTGGGACACGGCCTCTGCGAGCAGCAGCAGCAGGAGGAGCAGGAGGACAACACAAACCCCCACTCGAGCACGCAACGCACAGCATCATCCTCCCTTTCTCTCTCTCTCTCTCCTTCCCTGCACTGTTCGAATCATTCAATCATCAATTCCTCTCCCCCCCGACGATCGTTTTCACGCCCCGTGAATTCGCGTCCATCCCCTCTTCTTCGCGTCCGTTCTCGCTTTCGAATTTCGTTTCTTTAACTGCCCCCCCCTCCTTCGTCGCGCTCTTGCTTCTCGAGCCGTGTGATCTTGCCCCCGCGACCACTTACACCTCCCTCGGTACACTCCCCCCCTCCCTCCCTCCTCTTCTCGGTTGTGTCGCCCCTGATCAGCCCGACAAAGTCCCTCGCTTCTTCCCTTGTTCTCTCTCTCTCCTTCTCTCTCTCTCTCTCTCGCTTTGTGCTCTTTTTGGATTCGATTCCGTCGGCTTTCTTGAAATTCTCGGTGGCGAAATTCCTTGCTTGTTTTTGGGACTGCGGATGTTCCCGCACCCATCTTTGACGCCTTTTGGCGGAGACCCTTTTTAGCAAGGCCGCGTCTTTCGCGGAGGCTGGCTCTGGGTGTCTTCGCTTTCGAGGGTTTTGCGGGCCGCATTTGGAAATTCAGCTCCTGGGTACTGCCGCCCGCGCGCCATGACCGCGTCGACAGCTTCGGAGCTTGTTCCCGCGAGTGCCGCCGCCCATCTGCGGATTTTGTGGAGGAGCTGCGGGGAAAGGCGGCTCTGAATCCAAAGCTTCGTGCTCCGTGCTTTTCGGGGAACCTCTATCGAACAGGCGGTCTGCTGCTGTTGGAAATTCCTTTGCTTCTTTTTGGGGCCTTCCTGGAGGATCTTCCTTCATGGGTTGCGCACATGGAAAGTGCGGTGGGCGCCGCCCCCAATCTTCGGACTGTGATTCTGGGGAGTTTCAAGAGGCGGGTCAATTCGGTGTCCATGGGAAGCACGTACTCACCCAGAGGTCGATAGAGCGCGCGCCCGTTCCTTCCCACAACTTTCGTTTGGAGTACTCTGTTCTGACGCAGCGTGGTTACTACCCCGATTCCCCTGACAAGGAAAACCAAGATAGCTTTTGCATTCGGACCCAGCTTCAAGGTAACCCGAATCTCCATTTCTTTGGTGTGTTTGATGGGCATGGTCAATTTGGTGCCCAGTGTTCCAATTTCGTTCGAGAGAGATTGGTGGATATCTTAGCAAATGACCCTGGGCTGTTGGATGATCCCGTTAACGCCTACAGTTCGGCGTTTGTAAGGACAAATCAGGAGCTGCATGATAGTGAGATAGACGACATGATGAGTGGTACTACCGCTATTACAGTCCTTGTTGTTGGGGATAAGCTTCTTATTGCAAATGTGGGTGATTCAAGGGCAGTTATCGCACTTAAAGTTGGTAACAGAATTTTAGCTGAGAAATTGTCCTCTGATCAAACCCCCTTTAGGCGAGATGAGTGTGAGAGAGTGAAGCGCTGTGGAGCTAGGGTTCTGAGCGTAGATCAGGTGGAAGGGCTAAAGGATCCGGATATACAGACATGGGGTGATGAAGAGAGTGAAGGCAGTGATCCTCCGAGGCTGTGGGTTCAGAATGGAATGTATCCTGGCACAGCATTCACGAGGAGTATAGGAGACGGTACAGCTGAGAGAATTGGTGTGATTGCCGATCCTGAAGTGTCCATGGTTCAGCTCACACCTGATCATTTGTTCTTTGTTGTTGCAAGTGATGGAGTTTTCGAGTTTCTCCCTAACCAGGCGGTTGTCAATATGGTAAGGCTTTTCATCCTATTCTTAATAGATTAGCAGCCATTTTCAACCCAATGCAACTTGCGGCTGTTCTATTAAAATATCCTCAATCTGTTGTTGTCCCCATACCTCACCACCGACTAGTCGAAGTCGAATGATTCTCCGATGGGGCATATATTGCTGCACTAGAAAAATGGATGATCTGGAGCAGCTGACTGTAAAAAACTTTGCCATCCTCCTTTGCTTTGTGCTTGGATACTGTGTTTTTGTTTTATTTTTGATCTACTTAAGTTGACAACCAGAGCCATACTCCTTAAGGATTTTTGTAACTGGAAGAGGCAAATGCTGTGGCGAAACTGATTAATCTGTTTTGCATCTCTACCTTTGTGTTTTCTTAATGTTTGCTAATCTTACATGCATGTTGATGCCTTCAATTCTCTGAATATAGCATTTTGCTTTTGCTAGGGCATATTTCTACAAATAACAAATAACAATATTTTATTGGATACTGAAAGTAGCAGGCATTCATTGACACTCGCTGTCTTATTCTTCTTTTTGATATTTGATTCTCTTATGCATTGCAATTATGATCTCCTTGAGGTCATATTCGAGCTTTTTAGACCATCAGCTCTTCATGGATGCCTTAACCATCTTGACCACACTTCTACTTTCGTATTCTTGCCCTGTACTAATTTTATCTACCATTTATAGCATCTTCTCTCGTATAACAGTTTATCTAGGGCGATTCTCCACTTTGTCTGCACCCTCATCAAAACCATGATGCCTCTTACTGTCCAGCTCTTCTTTCCACAGTCACCTAGCGATCTCATGCATAATTTGCTTCTACATTTGATATATTTTGCTATTGAAACTAGATTACTATTAAGGCATTCTACTTTAATTTTATGGAAATTTATACAAAGTAAGCAGCCCCCTAGCGGCGCTGCTCATAGCATCTGGATTTCAGTGTGCGATTTGAAGGATATCTCTGCTGCGTTTATTCAAAACTTAACTTGTGCAATAACTGAAATTGTTGGGTGAGCTCTCCACATGGGAAACATTCTGGTGATGTAGTGACCATTGGATTACTTTGCATCTTATATTTCCATATTCCACTGAACTTGTTTTATTCATGTTTCTCCATACAGGTGGCAAGTTATCCTGATCCTAGAGATGCATGTGCTGCCATTGCTGGAGAATCATATAAACTATGGTTGGATAATGAAAACCGAACAGATGATATAACAATTATTATTGTACATCTTAAAGACTTGTGTAATGTACGAATCTATTTCCCCCTCTTTTTTGGTCATCTCGCTGCATTATGGCAGATTGTTTTAGCTCTTTTTCACTATTTTTGTCAATTGATTATTCCTAACTGGTTTTTTGGGAAGTATCTAGGGCAACAAGAGATTATTAACATTAGTTTCGCACACCATCACATATTTTTCTTTCTTGCGTTGTGATAGCTCATGTATCTAGAAAGATGCATGTAATGGGTTTTGTCATTTCATGAGAATTCTTGCTCCTAGAATGATAAGCAATGACTTTTTGTATCTTAAGTTTGATTCTCTTTTCCTGATGCTTCTTTGTATTATGTCCTATTTTTACTTCATTCGAAGTCATAGATTTCTAACTTTCTTGTGCTCTAGGCAGGTGCCTATGCTGCAAGGACAGCATCCTTAAGAACGGGAAGAGGAAGCTCCAACTCATCCTTTACGACCGCATCAGAAATGTATAGATCGATGAGGAGTGAGATTTCTGATTTTGAGACTTACCAGCGCACCATTTCTAACAACCGAAGTCCAGCAATCGTTATTCCATCTCCGTCACGTTCACCACAGTCGGTGAGTAAACTATGTCTAAGTCACCCTCCTAATCAGATTGGGCCTTCTCTTAACAGTATCTTCCCTTATTTTCTGCAGTAGCTTTGATAAAAGGACATCCTTCAAGCTGCCTAATATCATGAGATAGAAAGACATGGTAAATATTTTATCTCAGCTTCGATGATGAACAAGTGGCATTCGACACTTCAAAAGGGCCTTGACGTTTACATGTCAATGGCATCTCGTTTGACCATTCGCGTGTGTTTGGTTGTAGGAGACATGCGAATTGTTAACCAACTGATGGCTCAAAAAGATTTGACTGCATGTAGAAACTTCATTTGGTAGTGGTTGAAAGGCCAAGGCTATGTCTGACTTTGACAATAAATCCGTTGCTAATTGTGAAGAACATGCCATCTGCAAAAACAGAGCACCGGACCAACAGCCGCAGCTTTGCTCCTGCATGGCTGCATATCCAAAAAATGATGAGGTAGTTGAGAAATAAGAACTGGAGTCTGATTTTAGTTAGCTTGTGACGAAATTGGGCTGTGAATTGTAAGGTGATGGCGGTGAGAAATTTTGTGTGTGGCAGCAGTGCAGTCGAAAGGTCTCCGACCTTACTGTGGCCAGAGTTTCCCACGTACAGAACGGTTGGCAATAGGTTTAACATGAAGTTTTGCACGGATAAGAGATAGGATGAGAACTGAGAATGCACTGTCCCGTTGCTGAGAGACTAACCGCCTGTTCATAATTAATCTGCCTTTCTTCCTTTGTCAAAGCTTGAAACTTTTCCTTTGGATGAGAACTGAGAATACACTGTCAGTCCATCTGGTTGGCTGTTGACGGGAAAACTTCATTTGCGTATGTTTTAAGATGGAAGCACAAGCAAGCGCATGTGGTGGGAGGTCGAGGATGAATGTGCGAAAATTGTCTTCGACCACGACAAACGTGAATCATTATATTCACATGTGATATTTGTTCATCATGAAATTATTTTTTGAAGGCATGCGATTCATCATGTGCTGTCCATGCTTACACAAGATTGTCAGTGCTATCTTGCAAAACGCGCACGATTACGTGACAAGGAACTTGGGTCAATGAAAGTTGCGAATTTTGCTGAAAAGTGCACTTGGTTTGCTGAGAAGCGCATTTAGTTTGATTAACTCCAATGGCCAACTTGATAACGCTCGCATTACAAGTGGTCACTACCTCAAATTATACCAAAATAGGCTAGAAACAAATATATTTGAGTTAGAATACATAACTAACGGATTGTTTTAGCAATCACAAATTGCAATTATCCCAAACTGTCCGCTCAGCACACGCGTTTTATTTTATCAGGCAAACTGCCTAACCCTTGATACATACTATAATCCCTACATGGCGAAGGGCTCCATCGAGGTGCCAAATTTTCCCATTGATGTGAGCTCTAGGGGGATGATCAACCTACAATGGCTCGAGCAAACTATTCTCCGTTGAGAGACGGCCCGTCCACTTGCTCAGTCATATCACTAATGCCGACATTTAATAATAAAAAAAATCAAAGGTTATTTTAGACATACAAAGTTTTTACATTTGTGCAAATTGATAAGAGGTTATTTTAGACTTACCTAAATATAGGAAAATTGGTAACTTAAGAAAGTTATTAAGCTACCAAAAGAAAAAAGGTTGTTAGCTTGTTACAAAAGTTCAATAATTTTGAAAGAGTCCGATAAACCTGGGTAGGTGACTAATGATAGTAGACAGAAGCCAAGAAAGCAGCTCCTGGAGCGAGCTCAGCAACACTGACTCTGTACTAAGAACGGCTCAAGTTGTCCGAGACCCTGTCCGCATCGCTTCCTCCACTTTTGCAGTGGAGTCGGTTGATTCAGCCAAAACAATCTAAGGGCGGCGATAAATTGAAGAAGAAAGGGATTCAAACCAGGAATAAGGCAAAACGCATTACCACTCGCACATCATTGGCATGATCAAATCAAACGGGCAGCATTAATAATTAATCAACAAGGGTTCTTTGGCTTTAACCACTTGCTTACTTCAGAAGTACAAAACTTCTTTTATGTTGTCGAAGTTGATTTTAACCCACTCTGCATTTAGGTGTACTGATGCATCTGCAGAGTCAGAACATCCACGCCCAGCTCCCATCTTCCACAAGGTGGTAATTATTTTGGTCTCAACTCGACATGTGCAAGACTTCGGCACGAGGTGGAAGAGTGAAGTTGGTGCAATATCGTCAAGAACGGGAACCACTCTTACTTCCTCGGTTGTACAATAATGTCTGTCAACAGCGAAAAGATACAGAAGAGACCAACGACAACCAAGACTTCTCAATGACCGATCAGAAATACACCGATAGCTTTTCATCTAGTGCGTTCTGGAGTAAATCACACTGCTGCAATAGCCTACTCAGTTTTTCGCTTCCATCAGTGGCCTTGGCAGAATTCACCAACATATCATTGTTACTTCTCAATGTACTAATCCTAAATGCATCATCATCTACAGAAGCCGGTTCATTATCCTGAAGAATATTCATTCTACCTGCTGCTGCTGGAAGGTCGTCGACGTGTGCAGCATCCCAAGTTTGGTCTCCACCGTGGATGGGTGATCCAGTCATAGGCTCTGATATTTCTGGCTGAGAACTAGATGTGAGACGAGACAGATCGGCGCAACCAACTTCAAGCATTTCATCTAGTGATGGATACTCCAAGTTAGGGCATGAATCTTCTTGTAACATGTTCTCAGAACCATGAGTTTGAGGAGCAACATGTTCTCGAACATAAGACACTGAGAGCTCCTCTCTCTGCAGAATCATCAACCGCCAATTGAATATTCTCCGGAAAATCATCACCCAGTTTGGAACTATGTAGTATGCTGAGTCCCGAAGCTCAAGCCGAGCATGTTTCTGTAGCATTAAAGATGCCTCGTTTCTGGCTAGCGCATCCCCCATCACATTACTTGACTGGGTAAGGTATCTCATCAAGCACGCTTCTAGTTCTAGTCTCCGACTCTCGACCTCCTTTCCTACTCTACAGCCTCTTCTCAACCACGAAATGTCATCAATGAAATGTGGGAGCTTACATTTTCTTAGAGCGGACAAAATCGGCTCAATTCTAGCTGATGTACTCCACCCAACACTCGGCAAGTAAAAATCTGCCATTCTGCGTTCTTTACAATGCTCATCCAGCAAAGAAATCTCAGGGCAAGGCCAACCGGAGGGATTTGTATATGCAGCAGCGGCAACTTCCCCCAGCGCCTGATCCAAGGCTTCATTGAGTGCTATGATACATTGGTCGGGACCCACTTCAGAGCCACTCTTCTCAAGCCTTTCCAAGAAAGAATTCAGATGATTAAGAACTAGCTTGCGTGTTTCTACGCAATGAACAGGAGAATGAAGTGGCGATGTGCTTGCCAGCCAATGCAGCCCTTCCCTCAGTCGCTGGTCACTGAAAAATTCATCCAATAACTCCATTTTCTTATCTTCTACAAGGAAGATGACCGAAAGGCTACCCACCCTTGATCGGTCGATATTATTGAGGCCCAACTTGTTAATGGTTTGACGAGTTGCATCTTCTGATCCCAGTTTTGCCCACGAGTCAATTAAGATCAGAAGTGGCAATCGAGAGCCGGAAGGAAGTGATGTTATGAGTTGATGAAGTCGTATCTTTTGAGGCTCCAAAGGGATGCTTTCGGCCAAGAGGAAGAGAGCAGCACTCGCACCATCTATTGTCGTGCTTGAATTATTTAAACTTATATGCTCAATCACAGATAAGTGGCACATTAAGTCCATATTAGACTGACAAGGGACCCATTTTCTCCATATTGACAGACACGGAGTGGAAAAGACCAGATCAGGATGCCCAGTTCCAGCTGCCATAATCTTTGAAAGCAACCACCTGACTGCACTTCCATGGGTGAAACTTCTCTCCGGTAATATACTATCTAGACTTTCCAACTGTGAACAAATTACAATCTTCCAGCACAGGCATTTAGCATTTGGGTTGCGCTTGATGAGTTCACCAGCAGTCACGTCTGCAACATTCAGCTTAGACCACGATTGTCTGTGCTTTCCACGTCTCTCACTTGTGACTTGGTCAATGTCAAACTCGTTGAAAGTGCTTGGTTGCTGCATAAAAGTTAAACATGAATGAGAATCCAGAGAAAAAAAGTACAGCTGTCCACCATTTAAAAACTACTCGTGCATGCAAGAGACAAGAACTGCAACAAGTATTTATGCATTATACATATCCTTATTTAGATTACAACAATGATCAAACCAAAGGCCTTCCAACACGAGCCAGTTTTGCAAAAGGACGATGGTGAGAGGACACGGATGACTCAACTTATTTTTTCTCTAATTTTCTCTTTTGAATGAGAAGAAGCATCATAAACACCGGGGAGGGGGAAAGGAACAAGAACCAGGTTTGAGGAACCAACTCAGAGAGATAGCAAAAGCAACATTTTTGGGTGGCATGCGCCGACTCAAACAGCACTGATCTCCATCGCACTGTCAACTAGAATCAATAGTGACTTCAGTAGAAAGCATGAAAATTCTATACTGCTATGCTATTGGCTTTAATTCCTTCAATCAAACCAAGAGAACAAGGCATATAAAGAAAGTCAAAAGACTCGTGGCTTAACGTAGAAACCCGGAAATAAAGCTCAACTCAGTCAAAACTAACATCATTTTTCCATTGAACCCGAGGTCCCAAAGACAGTGAACTTAATGCATCAGCAGCCGCTAGTTGCCTTTGCTCACGTAAGTCCCTTCTTCTGGCAGAATGCCGCTTCCATAACCTGCAAGAAACGCCAGAACAATTAGACATTCCTGAGAGAACTAATTAATCCAAAGAAAAAGCAACTTATCACAAACCTTAAGATCAACTTGAGTTTTGCCTCGGCAACTTCTTCATCCTCGTCATTAATATAAATATCCTCGTTTACACAGACTTCATCAAATCCATTTTCTTGATGTACATGTGAAGCTTCTTCATTAGCAATACACATGGCATCCTCCAGAGATACTGAGCTTTGCCAAGCACCATTACTTTCCAATTCAACCGGAAGCACCTTTTGCTGGACTGAACTAGGTGAAAAAGGCAAGGGCGTAAGTTCATTTCCAGGAAGACCACTTATCTCAGGAGGATTTCTGAAATTATGCTCTGCATTTGCAAACAAATTAATCGATGCAGCTTTGGGTGAGCTATGAACCACTGGAAAGTTCCATGGCACAAAACCCTCCCCAGATATTTTATGGTCAACTTCCACGTGCCGAGCAACTTTTGGGGATCGGAAAGCTACGTTGACATGACAAATTTCTTTGGGAGACGATATGGTTTCAGAAATAGCCATATCTTGATCAGGTGCATAGATAGAACGGGATGGTGTAGTTTCAGAAATAGCCAATTCTTGATCAGATACATAGATAGAACTATCCTTCTCGACAGGTTGGATATTCTTCGTTTCATGTTTGAGATCACTTGTCACCTGGAACTTCATTGCTTCCATGGAAAGTGGGGAAATTGACTCAGGAATCAAGACATCCTTGATTATCCTGGTCGACTTCTTAAGATGAACAAGCTCTGAACACTTCGTAGGGAAGTCTCTATCACCATGGAGGAACGGACCTTCCTTCACCAAGTATGGGTCTTCATATTCCCTCACAGAAAAACCATGGTAATGCAAAAGGCTTTCTATGTCTTCTTCCTATTTCCATTGCCAAAACATCATTATGGACACAATATTCAAATAAACTTTGCAAAATAAGTAATGTTTAGTCCATGTCATGTCACAATAAGCACCTCCATCGCCAGCCATCGAGCAACAACAGCAACAGGGAGACCTTGATTACTCTGCAGGCCACTGTGTAGCGAAGCAAGTGCTTGAGATCGTAACTGTTCAAAAGAGCTTTAGCTGCATAAGGAAATATTAAAGACAGCGTATGCCTACGCACACAAGCTCGAAGTAAAACATTCTCATTTACTACTACGAGAAGGAGAATAAGCCAAGCAAAGGTGTAAAGTTATATCTTGATATCACTACTCAGAACTTGCTTCGACTTTTCTCAGTATTCAACCAAAGGTTTCAAAATGTTCGTGCAGTCGAGGTTGAGGACGGCAATCAATTAAAAGTAGTAGCAGAATATAAGTAACAACAGAAAGACTTAGAAATATTCAAATAAGCCGATTTGTGAGGGCTGTTTAACAATACCATAAAGATCTGGGAAGTATATACGTAGCACTTACTAAGATCAAGCGCCACTCGTGATGCTAATCAGTTTTAGTTTGAAACATTTAAATAAGCCAAAAAATCACTTAATTGGTTTAAGTAAACGAGTTATTTAATTCATTCAATGAAGAGATGTCCAATGGATATTGAAATCACCCATTATGTTGATAAAACCTACCAGCATCATCCTTAATCATATGTTTGGTAAGAAACTAATATTACTTGAACTAGATTTTCAGTTATTATATAATAATGTTCTCTATCTATTTTCAATGAATAAGCCAAAAAATCACTTAATTAGTTTAAGCAAATGAGTTACTTAATTTCATTCAATGAAGAGATGTCTAATGGATATTGAAATCACCCATTATGTTGATAAAACCTACCAACATCATCCTGAATCATATGTTTGGTAAGAAACTAATATTACTTGAACTAGATTTTCAGTTATTACAATATAATGTTCTCTATCTATTCTCAGCATTTAAATTTTCAGCACCTATCTTTTAGTTTTATCAAACAAGCTGTTAATATTACAGATGATTTCCAGTTGAGGAGCCACTGACTGCGGTCATAATCTCAAAAGTTTCTCACACCATCTGTTTTTTCCCCTCAACTAGTATGGCATCTTGAATGGGACCCAAAAGAACCAATCTTAGTGATGCTCTGAGCTGTATGATAATAAGAACCATAACAACCTCCAATTACCAAACTCACAATAGTCGGCATGGTTATTCAATTCTAACATGCAAAAACTTTGTGCCAGGATCATACATTCCACTACAAAAAAGCAAAAGCTATTACTTATTTTTTTAGTATAAAAAAGGGCTAAAGCCGAATACAAAAATTTAATGCATAAATCTACCATTCCTATTTTATCACCTAAAAAAAAAAGAAGTAACTCTCTAGGAGGCAATAGAAAGAATTTAGTATCCAAGTTTCGATTCTGAGATTAGCAAGCCAGTTCACCAAAGAAAAAAGTGGCTCACAGACAAGTGGTAATAACCTGTGCACAAGACATTGTAAATACCTGCCCACTTAAAAATAAGGGCAGCAACTATATCGGTCATAGGCCAAATAAGCTCACGTAAGAGGCATCATGTATAGCCATGAAATTCATAGTTCATCAACTGTCACCAAAACCAAAACAATTTCCCATACCTTTGCAAAATGAGCATGCATTAGGCAAGCTTGAAGGTAACTAGCTTTTCTTGCGAGTCGAAAGAACGCAATAAAATTGCCAGTCCTGCATGCTCTGCAACGACAACAAATGAACCTATCTCAGTTAAATGCGTCAGTAACAACCTGAAGTTCATCAAGGGGCAGTAAAAAGACCTTGCTACATCACGGGCAAATAAGACTTCTGGCGTTTGCCTCATTTCAGGAGTCATTTTAGCAAGGTCAAGGGAAAGCTCTGCTGGTTCAACCTAACAGAAACCATTTTTACAGATAAGTCACAGTGAGACATTCAACTGAACTGCCACTGCCTATCTTGCCATACTAAAAAAAAAAAAAACCACTGCGTTGCTATTACTTACTCTATAACCAGGATGTTTATCCAGCTTGAGCAACGCATAATACCCTCTAAACTCTTTTTCTGTTGGTATACTGATTCCTTTCTTTCTGTGATCATCATACAGTTGGAATAATTCTGCCGATGTTTTGTTCATCTGTTCTATGTTGAGGTGCGCATCAAATCCTTCTGAAAAGCCCTCTCCTTTAGTAAATTCACATAATTCGTGCATCGCAATAACGTGAAGTCGTATCTGGGCAAGGCAAGAACAGAAACACTATTTAGCCAAGAGAAAAACCCCAAGTACAAATATCAGACTATCTCTCGGTCAATAGATAAGTTCGACCACTTTCAGGAAAAGCAATCAGGCACACCTTCCACACACTTCAGAAGAACAGAGAGAAATGGTAATGAGAACAAACCATTTGTTCCAGCATTTTTACAGCCTCAAGATCAAAAATATGCTGCATCCTGAGGTCCATTCTGACTGCCCTCATCCTATCCCATAGAAAGTTGTATAGACCCAGAAACCTATCGTCATAAGGCTGATCTAGCAAATTCAGTAGATAATCAATGGTTTTCAGCAGGACCGGCATCGGCCTAATCAAATCTGCTTCCCTCTCAGCTGTCCTAGTATACTGGAAAAACATCATCACAAGTAAATTAACAAGCTTCAGCTGACAAGCCTAGTTCAAACAAAGAGGAGAAGATAATGTTTTTAAAATCTGTTTAGGAAGTATAAAGAATCAGATAAACCTTTTTAACAGCAAGAGACATGCTTGTTTGATTTCTATCACCATCTAAACGTTCATAATGATCAAGATCCCCCTTTCTTTCTCGCTCAGCCCTTTCCGATTCTGAAATACAATGAATATGGCAGTTCAATTTGACATTCAAAGATTTTACAGTCATAGAAATACTAGAACCAACAAAAACCCTGAACAAAATAAATTGGCCTTTTCCTGACTCCATGTCATTTTGCCTTCTGAAAATAAGAAACTAAATGAAGGACATCCTCGTTTTATTTTTTGCGATGACAGTCAGGTAAAAATCCCAAGTTAATGCAGACTACCTTTAGACTAATTTGATTACTGAAAAAAATTTGCAAGAGCATACCAGGGCACATATCAGGACATAATCCCACAATGTTACTGGAGGATTCCACATCTCCATTGTCAAAGCTGCCAGATGGAAAATCTCCCATCACATCATCAAAAGTCTGCCCAACAAATTTTCTTTCCTGCACCATATCATGATGGACAAAAGAAACTCTTGGTTCTGCAATGATGGAGCTGCGCTGCACAGGTTCACTTAATTCAACTTTGAATCGAGCTAAACGCTTAGCCTTGGCCTGCATTTCCCTGTAAATGCATCAACATGTTAATCATGTAAACAAGCTCCAATGATATACTAGAGAGAGATTCCAAGAGAATGCACATGCATCATACTACCGTTCTATTTCCTCAGGAGAAGAAGGGGGGTTTTGCTGAATGTCATTATCTGAGGGAGCTGGTGACCTCGTTCTTTTAGGAACTGGAAAGTAACTTAGCTTGTTCGGAGGAGCTTCCAAGCTAATATCAGAAGATGATAGAACATTCTGATGAACGCCAGAATCAGGGCGACTGAAAATCATTCCTGTTTTTGTAGTTGACACTGGGAGAGACACTGAAGACCTGATGGAGGAGATTCATATGCTAAAATTTACAAAAAGTTCCCTCAAAACAGTGAGAAAAGTACAGAAAAAAAAAGACAATGTGACTGTATCAGTCCAAACTGAAGAATTGTTCACCTATTGTAGTTATCGTCAGATAAAGGTGAACTCTCCTGCAGATCATTCATTGGTGACAAAGGCGGAGATCTGGTTCTCTTTGTTTTTTCAACTTTTATGATGTCAGTTGGAATGCCTCTTCTAGAATTGTCAGACCCATTCAGGTCATTATGAGGAACAGAGTTGGCATAGTTGCTTGGAGACTTTGGTCGACTACCCCATGCAGTGGAAATTGGAGCAGGCCTGTCGAACAAATGCAAGGAGATAGTGATTATAAATTGAGAAAACTAAAGCCACGCAACTACAGTGTGAGCTTAGAAATGTAAAGATTAGGTCTACATTAATTTCACTGTAGAGAATACTACACGAATGAAGAAGTGTCCTTCTAGTAATTCCCTAGAACTTAAAAATCCCTAAAGAGATAAAGAGAATGCTAAGCTAAGAATACGGAAAACTGTCTCAATGTAGGTATAATCAACATATGTCCAACACTGAATATGTCACTTGAGAAAATCTCGAGAAAATGCCAGTTTGGGAGGGGAACAAAGAATCGATTTATAGCTTACAATAATTTTTACATACATCCTCTGTTGACCACTAGTAAAAACATTATTCTCAGGTCCAATCATCAAATTTACAGGAAAAAGTAGACAGGATCTTGTGCAGCTGAGAACTTCCCACATGGAAGTGTAGCGAGTTAAAACATGTCTTGCTCACAATTTATGCATGATATAGCCAACATACATTAGCAAAAGCAGAAAGAGGATTAATAGATGAACCTTCACCTTTGAGCTTCTTCAAAACGAGGAATTTCTTGCGGTGAGTAACTACTCCTGATACTTGGAAGGGCTAATTGAGTTGCTAGTGGAACTGGTGAGTAATTATTCCTGATACTCTGAGGTGAATGAGTTACTTGTGAAAATATGGTACTGCAATTATAATCAAGTTTGTCAGAGCAGATATATTATCAAAAACAAAAAGAGCAGTTTAGAGGCTTCAAGTTAACTTCTAATATAGCAAGGCAATGGAACTCGACCAACAAGAGAGGCTAGAAAGGTGAACATCTACCGTTGACCTTCCCCATAAGGAGGACGAAAATCATCATAGATGTCTTCATAGCCTACAGGAGAACGTGGTCGTGCGTCAAAATGACTGCAATCAATAAGAAAGGTATGAATTCAGTTCAAACGTGGAAAGAACGGAACCCCTCATAAATTGTCTTCAATGTCAGTGTACTGCTCAAAGTCAACAATAATTGAATATGGTACATGGACAAATAGACTTTTAGCAATATGTTAGGGAACTTCTGAAATTACAGCCAGTCAATAGGACATGAATGTAGCTAGCACCAAACCTCCTAAAAGTAAAAAGTGATATCCTGAAATTTACAGTCTCTAAAACCATTAAGAATTGAAGATTCAAGTTAAAGGCTTAATGGTATCACAAAACATGCACAAGATGTACGGCATGAAATCCAGAGTTTATCACAACATACACAAGAGCAACAAACGCATACTTCCAACTCAAACTCACACAACAAAATGAAGAGTTTCTCAACATAGCAGAACAGATTGTCATTTATCCAAAAGACATCATCAGTGCACGAGCCAGAGATACACCACAAATATCGATGTTGCACTCAAATACAATGCATTTCACATACCACATCCTGATGCATATGGCCTCAATGTCCAGAAGCACAATAATCCTCTCTAAACACAAGTAAGTCTAACAATAATCATTAGCAGGATTTCAACTGTAGCCTTTTTTCCAAAATAAATGTAACTATCAGTGATCCCATTTCACAGGCATGTAATTAACTCAGTTAAATGACAGTACAGAGAACTCAATAAAGACAAGCTTTATCTTCAAGAATCAAACGATAACTTCCCCTAAAGGTGTTGCAATTTAGCCCCTCGTTTCCCTCCTGGAGAACAATCATTTTTTATATGTTATTCAAGTCTTAATCTCTGATTGATCAAAGCATGTTTCTTATCATTCAAAATTTCTCAGGAATAATAAATTATGACTACGTTTCACTATCAAAGAAATCGATGAAAGTCTTGATCTTTTATTTTCAACATCTTGGATCACATTGGTGGTGGTAACGTACGATTTTCATTTTTTTCAAAAGAAATAAATGAAACTAAAGAAATGGAAAGGCCAACACTAAAAAAAAAAAAAACGAAGCCACATCAGTCCATTCACTTCATTGGAAAATGTGATGGTCCTAGGTCATTCGAGAAATCACAAGAAATAACTTGGATGAAAAATACTGTTACACTAGTTGATTCCAGTGTTAGCCATATTTGCACATTAGTTCTAATTACAGAAGCTAAAAGAAGTACAATTACTTTTCCACATTTCAGTCGATAATTCCAGCAAATGCTCCGAACCATAGCATGACCGATCTAGTGAACTAGCTAAACCTCCCTTTCTCACACCATGTACTTGACAACTTGGTATAACCTAGTCCCATAACACAACCCAAACCATCCAAATTAGCAACCATAACCCTTAAGCCCTTTATCAAGTTACAATTAACATAATTCGTTTTCCCTACTCACAGCCAGAATTTTTATAAGCTGAAAAGTGAATGAAAACAACTTGAGACAAGGAGAAAAACAGAACATCATCATTTTCACAACTCAAGTCCAAGGATGATATAATTAATGCAGAGATGCTCCAAATGCACAGTTTTCAAACCAAAAACCAGCTATGTAGTAGCCATAAGCTATGAGGAGTCCAAGGATGAAATAATTAATGCAGAGATGCTCCAAATGTACAGTTTTCAAACCAAAAAACAGCTATGTAGTAGATATAAGCCATGAGGAGAGCTACTCCAAGAGCGAAAGCAACTGAGCTAAAAAGGACATTCAGATTATAGTCTGAACAGCCAAAAATGGCAATTTAAATACAGGTAAGTTACCTGATATAGAACTACAAACAACATACGATAAATGGGAACTCATCTGACAGAGAACTTGCCTTGTTAAAGTATATTTACTGAAGTTCCTCGAATTGTCTCTTTCTGGAGATGTTACTGGCAAGTTGCTTCTTCCTGGATCTTGGAATCTGGCAATCCCGGCAGTTACACTTCCTTGATGACGTGCAGCAACCAAAGAGGCGACAGAGGAGGACCTCTGACTGATTTGTGCATCAGGATATGTGTACAAAGGGTTTTGCCCCCTACCCAATCTTGGAAAAGACTCATTTGGCCTGAAAAAAGAAAAGGAGTTATCAATATCTGATATTGCATAACACTGGCCAATGTAGTTTGGTTTTGACCTGGAAAATGACCAAAAAAAGCAAAAAAAACCCTAAGGTCGAAATGTGGCTGAAGATTGCGGTAAAGAACATTTGCGGTAAAGAACAATGTCTACCACTGACTCCAGATCAAAGAAAAAGAAACACTAAATGAGATGCACCGTGCTTATAACAACAAAGAACAATAAGTGCAAGAAATAGTACTAAAATCTGGAAACACATGCGTCATGATGCGGGGAAACTTCCAACTTCCATAGTGAATTTTCATCACATTAACAGGTAACAGGACGACCAGTTGCTTGCAGTGAGACAGAGTGCGACAATCTTAAGAGTTATTGCACAACCATCTAGAAGTATCATCTCAAAGATGCACAAATTACAAAATGGCTAAGGGTGTCAGAGCAGAAATTAAAATGAAAAATTTTCCTGCATGATATAGCCAAACAAAAAAGCACCTTATGGACAGGAGACAACAAGGTCACAGATGGACTACTAACACAAATGCACTGTCTATTTAACAAGCTGATATTAAATTCCAGTATGTTCAACAGAGAATTTCTTTCACGTCTTCTCAGCGCTTCATCTACAGAATAACAAATATCTTAACTCAACATCTTGTTGGCACTGTTGCTTCTTGTTTTATTTCGATAGCAGGCAGCATACTCGCAAGAGTGGTACCACTAGTTGCGATGTTAAATTATTGCACGCATGGCATCTTAAATAATTCAATGTGGAGCGTCTACTTGTAGGACTATCAGAACAATACACAAGCAATCATGTTCAGCAAGAGAGTATCAGCCTGTACCACACGAGAAATATCGAAAAGGAAAGAGACTTTTAGCAAAATATATAACACAACAAGACTGTAAATCTGTATAAATGATTACCTCAAAGCAGTTGAAGATGTGTAAGGACGAACAGGTGCCCGGTAGCCATTATCAAAAGACGAAGGCAATAACTGTGTGCCCCCTAAAATTTCAGGCCTCCTGTTGTCAACTCGAATTCATCAGTTCCAGCAGTATGGTAAACGGTGCTCAAAAACATTAAAGGACAAACAAAAGCATGGTCCGATCAGCGAATCCTTGCATCAGAGTCACAATAGGGCTACTGGCTAGAATACATACATGAAGTGACTGTCAACAGCAACTACAACCCCGAAATATTAACCGCAACTATGGATGAGTGTATCATGCAACAAGATGTCGAGAACCACAAAGCTATACAGAAGTTACCTCACTTGCAGTTGTTCGATGGAAAAACATGGTGTCAAATCTTCTCAAATAATTCATCTTTTTCACACACGAAAAAGGAGGTTGGTGAACAGGGAGACGGTTGGGGATGTATTCAACCAAACTACTAAGGTGATTTCTCACAAAATCTCGTACGCTATGGATTACCAATTTTGCTATGCATAGGAACTATTTCTCAGTGACATGGCATGATATAGTTAAACGTACTTTGAAAATCTTTGAACCATCATTGCGAGACTACCCTTTTTCACTTCTTCTGCATAAAATGGCAGCAAAGCCATCCAAGATCATCAACACGAGACTTCTTTCATCCAAAAATGCAAAAGCCATTATAGCCTCTGTTCATGCCATTACACTTCGATCCTTTAGGTTACTATAAGAAAGCTACTACTCTGAGGTCTTCCAGCAACATCGAAACACACAGTGAAACCACAACTTTCACCAAGAAAATCAAATATGATCTCCAAAAAAAAAAAACACTCTTTCAGCATTTCCAAACTCAAATTTCCAAATAACCCAAAATCCAAAAGAAACCAACCATTGCAAATTCTAACGATGAGTACGTGTTACCATGCTCGAAATTCAAGATTTCTCAATCACGGAGGTCACGGAGCCAACAAGAAAAGATGGAACTTTTCAGCAACCCATCATCGCAAACCACAGGAAAAAAGAAAAGAAGCTCCCAAAAACGCGACGCGACAAGAAAAGGGGCACACACCTCGGACTCGGAGATCGGACCGGAGAAGCACCAAAGAGAGGAGAGGGAGGAGAAGAGGAATTTGACGGCCGCGGCGGCGGCGGCGACGGCGACGGCGACGGCGACGGCGAAGTTCGCGGCGGAGAAGGGCGAGGGAAGCCACCAAAAGGGGCCGCGGAGCTTCGCGGGCCCGGACCCGATGGACCCATCTCCCTCCCGAACCCGGATCCGGGCGACGCCATGCGAGAGATTCCCAACGCTTCTTCTCACGAAGCCTCGTCCGGTTTCCTCTCTGCTGTATCAGCTGCTCGCGTCCGCGCGCCGAGCAAAGAGATGTTGAGTAGTAGTAAGCCCTGAAAGAGAAAGCTCGTCACTGTGGATTTTGAAATTCGGCCATCTTCGCGCACGGCCTTCCTCTGTTTGCAGCAGTTCGTCGCGCTCTGCTCCGCGAGAAAGCAGGGGAGAGAGAGGGGGAGCGAAGAAGAGAAGGGGAACGACGTCGTGGGTCCCGTGGGTGTTGGGCCTTTCTCGTTTTCGAGCCTGGGCCAAGTTTTAGGGCCGTCAAATAGGTGGGTCGGGTTTTGACCCATGGATCGGGTCGGGTCGGGATTAGGTCTGACCCATTTTATATTCAATACAAATACAGCGACTCATACTCGATCCGATCCGTACCCAACTCACATTAGTAAAACACGTAAATATTTAAAAACAAGGACCTTTATGCTATGCGTGTGGTGTGTGAAGGACAAAACTTTTAGTAGTTTTATTAGGTTCCGAATAAGATTTTCGGCTTAGTTGCGATTTTTTCTTTAGGGTTAATACCACGAAAAATCCTAAACTGGTACACTTGTGACACATTTACCCCAAACTATTTTTTTGACCAAAAAAAACCCCAAACTGGTACACCTGTGATAATTTTACCCCGAACATACCACAAAAAACCCCAAACTAGTACACATGTGACAATTTTACCCCAACTAATTTTTAATATTATTTTTTTATTTTTTTGAATTTTTTTGAATTTTTTCTTTTTTCTTTTCTTTTCTTTTCTTTTTTTTTCTTCACTTCAACCTCTAGCCGGTCGCCGGTCCAGCGACCGGCCAGAGGCGGAAGCCGGCGAGGGCCGCCCTCGGCAGCCGCTGGCGAGGGCCGCCCTCACTCGACTCGACAAGGGCGACCCTCGCCGATCTAGCTAGGGCGGCCCTCGCTCGACTCAGGCGAGGGCCGTCCTCGCCCGCCCAGGCGTGGGCTGCCTCGCCCGGCCGGCGAGGCGGCCGAAGCCGGCCGAGGGCGGCCACTCGCCCTTGCTGGGCGGGCGAGGACGACCCTCGCTCGGCAGCCGGCGAGGAGCAACCCTCGCCGACGCAGCGAGGGTCGCCTCGCCCGAGATCCGGCGAGGGCCTCGCTGAGTCGCGAGGATCGCCTCGCCCTAGGTTGGCGAGGGCGGCCCTCGCCCGACACAGGCGAGGACGGCCCTCGCCCGATACCGGCGAGGGTCGCCCTCGCCGGATCTGGCGAGGACGGCCCTCGCCCGACGCCGGCGAGGGCGGCCCTCGCCGGCTTCCGCCTCTGGCCGGTCGCCGGACCGGCGACCGGCCAGAGGTTGAAGATAAAGAAAAAAAAATAAAAGGAAAAAAATAAATAAAAATTCGAAAAAAATAAAAAATAATATTAAAATTTTAATTCAGGGTAAAATTGTCACATATGTACCAGTTTGGGATTTTTTGTGGTAAGTTCAGGGTAAAATTGTCACAGATGTACCAGTTTGGGGTTTTTTATGGTCAAAAAAATAGTTTGGGGTAAATGTGTCACAAGTGTACCAGTTTAGGGTTTTTCGTGGTATTAACCCTTTTCTTTATTGCAAATTTTTCAATAAATCGATAAATATTGACAATGTAAAATCATCGACTAATTTTTACGATTTTCTGAAGCTTGAGAGATCATAAATCTAAGATCAGAAGTAGAAGATAAAATCAAGGGTTAATACCATGAAAAACCCTAAACTGGTACACTTGTGACACATTTACCTCAAACTATTTTTTTGACCATAAAAAACCTCAAACTGGAACACCTGTGACAATTTTACCTCGAACTATTTTTTTGACCATCAAAAACCCCAAACTGGTACATCTGTGACAATATTACCTTGAACTTACTACAAAAAACCCCAAACTGGTACATATGTGACAATTTTACCCTGAATTAAAATTTTAATATTATTTTTTATTTTTTTCGAATTTTTATTTAGTTTTTTCCTTTTATTTTTTTTTTTTTATCTTCAACCTCCGGCCGGTCGCCGGCCCGGCGACCGGCCGAGGCGTGGCTGGGCCGAGGGCCGCCTCGCCGGCGTCGGCGAGTGTCCTCGCCGAGATCCGGCGAGGGCGACCCTCGCCGGCAGACGGCGAGGGCCGTCCGCGCTCAAGGCGTCGGGCGAGGGCCGCCTCGCAGGCGCGGCGAGGGCCATGCCTCCGCCCGCCCAGGCAAGGGCGATCCTCGCCCGACTCAGGTGAGGGCTGCCCTCGCCGGATCTGGCGAGGGCGACCCTCGCCTGCGTCGGGCGAGGGTTGCCCTCGCCGGCGTCGAGCGAAGGCTGTCCTCACCCGCCCAGGCAAGGGCGAGGGCTGCCCTTGCTGGCTTCGGACGAGGCAGCCCACGCCTGGGTGGGCGAGGACGACCCTCGCCCGATGCCAGCGAGGGCCGCCCTAGCTAGATCCGGCGAGGGTCGCCCTTGCCGAGTCGAGCGAGGGCGGCCCTCGCCAGTGGCTGCCGAGAGCGGCCCTCACCGGCTTCCGCCTCTGGCCGGTCGCCGGACCGGCGATCGACCAGAGGTTGAAGTGAAGAAAAAGAAAAGAAAAGAAAAAATTCAAAAAAATAAAAAAAAATAAAAAATAATATTAAAAATTAGTTGGGGTAAAATTGTCACATGTGTACCAGTTTGGGGTTTTTTTTTGTATGTTCGGGGTAAAATTGTCACAGGTGTACCAGTTTGGGGTTTTTTATGGTCAAAAAAATAGTTGGGGTAAATGTGTCACAAGTGTACCAGTTTAGGATTTTTCGTGGTATTAACCCTAAAATCAAAGAATAAGTTGTCCCACCTAAAAACCCTCGACCTGAACTTGAAGACAAGTGAAGAGGGACTGCAGGGGGTTGGGCTTTAGACCCATTAAAACCTTCATTGTATTGCATTTTATTACTCAAATTCATATCAACTCATTTAACAAAACTTAGCTAATCCATATATGACCCAACGCACATATACGAGTTAATAAATGGGTCTTTAGCCCATTTTAACACCGCTAGACACGATCGATGATTAGAGAAGGCATCTTTAAGCAAAGATGGGAAGTTGGTACGCTCTGCCTCGCCGTAGAAAATGTCCTTTCTAGTTCCCACAACTAGCCATAACTAGAGTTGATTTCATAGGAATATGATAAAAGATGTTACAAAATTTGGACCCTTTTTTGTTGGTGTCCTTGGGGCATTTTAGAAAGAGAGAAAAAAAATACATAATCTAATATACATCCTGTAAATTAAGCCTATCAAATGCCAAAACAAAAAAAGGAAATATGATCTTAATCTATTCTCATATATTAAACACATGAAACTCAGCTCCTCCTCATTAATAATACCCACTAATATCTGAAAGATTTAGAAAGAGGCAAAAAAAGGCAAGGAATATGCAATACATATCCATAGTATTAAATGCCAAAACAAAAAAAAGGAAGGCAATATGTATTTTCTTGGCAACTCATTTAAGTCCTTGCAGAGTCTTCTCTTGCCACATTTGCTTTAAAACCTTAATGCTGGTTTTTTTTCTCCGAAAGGGAACTGAGTTGTCATAAAGTGCTGCCATAAGCTATTTGACTATGAATGCGCATCTCTTTTACATAGATTTCCTTATTGACCAATCGTATGTACATGCTTAGAAAACCTAGATTAAAGGGAAAAGTCCAAAAGGCCCTCCCAATTGGATGCCTTTTTTCCTTAACGTATTCTCCGGAGTAGGACTTTTCTTAAAATACCCCTCGAACCGGAACACCGGGTTCCGATCGACCGCCCAACTCGTCGCCGGTGCTGAAATTTACCGTTCGGTGCACACGAGACGGTCACGTGCCAATTTCCAGCCTTCGGGCCAGGGCAATTTTGTCCAAAAAAATCCATTCGCTCTCTCCAACTCACCACCACCTATTAACGAACTCCAAATAAAAAGTCGCAAATTGACGAACTCAATTAAATATTTTAGCTTTAACTAAAAAAAAATCTCTAAGCCCAAACTATTCTATCATTAGTGATTTTGTCCACTATTCATCCATGAGGGCAACCATGTCGATTTTACATGTCGAAATCATGCAATTTCTTGGTGGGCTGCTATGGAGCTCCGGAGCTCCATAGCAGCCAAGCTCAACGGAGTCCTGGTCAATAGCCGCCATCGTCTTCACTCTAGTAAAGGCTCAACAGGTAGTCGCCCATGGACTTTACCTTACACTCTGATCCTCTGCCTCTAAATTCACCGACGCATTTCTCTTCAGCGATGTAGGACCTCTTACAGCGTCAGGTAGCTTCCTTCGTTTATGCACACCCGGCCATCTCAACACCTGCAAATGCACGACAACGTCGTAGCAAGCCTGATCCTCCGGCGGTTCACGGCTCCTGAGTCCGATTCACTATATATTCAAAGCTCGAGGACTTTTAATTTTCTCCGAATTCTCATTTAAAAAAAAACGCATACGACCTCCCTTCAACCCTAGGGTGCCAATTGCATTTTGGTTTGTAGCCAACCATGGTGGTCATTGACAAGGTAAAATAATCAAAACAGGAGAGCTCCCAAACTACGGGTGAGCATGGTCCGAGTGGGCGATTTTCACTCTAGAAACGGGAACCACCCACTAAGGATCGATTCTGAAAAATTGAAACCGGGAACCGTCCGTTAGTTCCATGAAACCGGTTCTACTGCCCAAGGACGGAGACGAAAAGACCGAGACAGAGATAGAGATGGAGAGTTGAGGTGAGCATCGACCGTGAAGAGTGAGAGAGTGAGAGTGAGCGTGAGACGAAAGCGAAAGAATGTGTTTCTTGACTTTATGTGGGGCTATAAACGTCGAGCAAGTTAGATTTAGTTTAGAAATTTAGGAGTTTTTTTTAAAATTAAAAATTAAAATAAATATATTATATTTATTATTATATTACCGGTCCGATCCGAGTAGGCGGGCGGGCGGTTTCACACTTGGAACCGGGAACCGGACCGGTACCCATTAGTTTCCAAAAATTGGAACTGGGGACCGGAACCAGTTCCCTTAGGAACTACCGGTTCTAAAAGGGAACCGGTTCCAGGCGGTCCCGGACGGTTCGGGTGATTCCCGGTTCTTTTACACACTCCTATCCCAAACACACACAAAATAATTTTGGCAAAATAGAAAGAAAAAAAGACAGAGAAGGGCAAAGACATAAGAAAATTGCCAAGCCCACATGTTTGGGGGACAGACACAGACGTTTCATTCTGCTGCTGCCGTATATAAAGCACAGAGGACTGCACAAACGGAGGCCCAAAACCAAAGAAGACGGGAAGACTGAGATGTATATATTGCTCTGTTTCTCCATTCCTCGTCTCTGGAGATTTTGTTCATATGTTTCGCGTCACTCCTCTTGAACTTTAGCTGGAATCGGTACGTCTCCGATCGTTCCCGCACACTGGTTTTCTCGCAAAATCAAATTTTGCTCACTCATTTGGGGATCTTTCGCGAATACGAATAGTGGGTCGTCGATATCATTTCAATTCTGGGTTTGTTTCTTCATCCGTCGCTCGATTCCGGGTATCGATTGGGCAGTCGAATCTGATAGGATGGTGTGGAATTTGCCCCGGATGTGAAGTGGGTGTTTGACAGAAGCATTGATCATTGAGATGTTGTGACGTGGGTTTCGTTTTTTCTTTTTTCTTTTTTTTGATGTGGTTTTGATCGGCGATTTCGATTGTTAATGCAGGGAACTTTTGTTCGTCCACTCTCTCAGTTGAATCCGTAATAAGGTATCGCTTTGAATTCTTTTGTTGAATGGATAATCTCTCGTTTCCAGCCTGCGGGTAGTTGATTCAATGTTAGCTTTGATAGTGCTGTTACAAGGTTCTTTGATTCTTCATACGGCTACGTTTTTGTTGTCTTCGTTTGATTTTTATGGTAATCATTGAAAGGCTCGAGTATATGGATTTGTGTTGATGGAGGATTGATGAAATTGTATTAATGTGACTAAATGTGATTTAGTCTTATGAGAGGAACTATTTTGTGCAGCTCGATAATGGCGTCGATAACTTCTGCTAAGAGTTGCAATAGTACTAGCAGTAGCTGCTGCCAAGTGTCGCCTTCGGCATTGGTCCAAGAAAAAGCGAGTCGGAACAAGAGAAAATTCAGGGCTGATCCGCCGTTGAGTGATATGAGCAAGCCTTTATCCATGCCTCAAATTGATTATGTGAGTTATGAGTTCTCTGCTGAGAAGTTTGAGACCATGACAAGACAAGGACAGGCTGCTCCTTGTGGCGCTTGTAATCACAAGGATTATCTCGACGGGTTGAAACTTGACCTTGAATTGTCCAGTGCCGCAGATGCATCCGAGGTCGGGCCCAGCCGGAATAAGGAAGAAGTAGGAGCAGACGAGTCCGCTGATTGGAGTGATCTTACAGAAAGCCAGTTAGAAGAGCTTGTGTTGAGCAATCTCGACACGATCTTTAAGAGTGCCATTAAGAAAATCGTGGCTTGTGGCTACACTGAGGAAGTTGCTACAAGTGCTGTATTGCGCTCTGGCCTTTGCTATGGCTGCAAGGATATTGTGTCAAATATCGTGGATAACACTTTGGCATACCTGAGAAATGGTGTGGAGATTGATCCTGGAAGGGACCAATACTTTACAGACCTAAAGCAGCTGGAGATGTATGTTCTTGCTGAACTTGTTTGCGTTCTTCAAGAAGTAAGGCCTTTCTTCAGCACTGGGGATGCAATGTGGTGCTTACTGATATGCGACATGAATGTGTCACATGCTTGTGCAATGGATGCTGATCCCTTGAATGGTTTTGGTGGTGATGGAGGTCCGATTGCGAGCTCCTCTATTTCCATCGAAAGCCGTCTTAGGTCGGATGTGAAAAGTTCAGAACTGACCTTGTCAAATCCTTGTAACGCAGTCCCTGCTGCTCCTTGTGCCCATAATTATCAGTCAAATGAACCTACCGTGGGAGTACATCAAAATTTATCCCAGCCAGAAAGTTCGCCGGTACAAAATATATCAGGAGAAACTGTGAGCAGCTCACTTGTTACTGTCAACAAATCTTCGGATTTTGCAGCAGCATCTCTAGCCCCTGCTGTGGAAGAAAAATTTGTTAGCAAAAAGGTTCATGGTGGCAGCAAGAGAGATTATGCGCTTCGTCAAAAGTCACTACATCTAGAGAAACACTACCGAACGTACGGTTCTAAAGGGTCCTCAAGGGCAGCGAAGCTTGGCAGTTTGGGTGGACTGATGTACGATAAGAAACTTAAATCCATGTCCGACTCAACTTCTAAGAGTGCTTCCTTAAAAACAAATAAGGCAGTTGCAATTAATGCAGCTCAAGGAAACGGTCATGGCGGTCTTTCAAACAGTTCGGAACCACCTTCTTCTGCAGTATTCAATTTGGAAAGTGTATCTACCGCTCCGGAAGTTTCTCGTACTAAAATCCCATTAGATTCACCTGTCGTGGGCAGCCCATCTGTGGTATCTGCACTGGTGAACGTGCCTCCATTTTCGGCTACCAATCCTGATCTTTCTCTTTCACTTACTACAAAAAGCGACCTGGTCCCTGTCTCCACAAGTTGTAATGCCGAGAGATCCGATTTCAATTTTGCTGGAATACCATATGACAAGACTTCTGGCCAATGGGTACCTCGGGATAAGAAAGAAGAGTTGATCTTGAAGCTTGGTCCAAAATTACATGATTTGCAAAGTCAGCTGCAGGAATGGACCGAATGGGCCAATCAAAAGGTTATGCAGGTTGCACGTAGGCTGAGCAAGGATAAGGCAGAGCTCAAGGCACTGAAGCAAGAGAAAGAAGAAGTTGAGCGGCTGAAGAAAGAGAAGCAGGCTTTGGAGGAGAATACCATGAAAAAGCTCTCTGAGATGGAAAATGCACTGTGCAAGGCTAATGGCCAAGTGGAGCGAGCAAAGTCTGCTGTCCGGAGGCTTGAGGTGGAGAATGCTGCTTTAAGGCAAGAGATGGAAACCGCCAAGTTAAGAGCTGCCGAATCAGCTGCAAGCTGTCAGGACGTATTTAAGAGGGAGAAGAAGATGCAAATGAAGTTGCAGTCCTGGGAGAAGCAGAAAACCATGTTCCAGGAAGAGCTACTGACTGAAAAACACAGGTTTGCACAGCTTATACAGGATGTAGATCAGGCTAAAGATCTCCATAATCGGCGTGAGGTAAGATTTTAACTGTGACTTGACTGTAGAATCTTACGAGAATTTGAGGCATTATTGTGATGATCGGATATGGTTTGTGTAAATTTCATTTCATTTAGGCTATTGGGCAGTGACAGATTGATGTCACAAGCCTATTTTGGTCGCTCTGACTGGACCTGAGTAACTGCAGAAGTCTGACTCCCTTTTATTTTGGGGGTGGATTCAAAAAAGAGTCTCATGCCAGATTATATCGTTGTCCTTTTATAAGTTAATACCCTCTTTGTTCGCCTTGCTGCTTTGCCCTTTTATGTTTAACCTACAATATCTAATATGCCTTTCACGTGGGCAATGTCCTAGCTAGTCAAGGTAATTTCTTGAGATAGTTGAATGAATCCGATGATGCTATCACGAATTTTTGTATGAGATGAACCCATTTCAATTATGCCAACAGACAGTCTCAACGGAGAAGAATAATTATACATGACCCTGCTCATGTTATAAGCTTAATGTTCTTATTTACGTATGTTCTTATGTGCATGACACATGAAATGGGTTTTGTGCTGTACATGTGTCGTCAGGAAAAAGGTTCTGGGTAAATGATCCTCTCCAGCAGAGAATTGATCATCAATAGACTCTTAAAACAGTATACATTCTTGATATTTTCCATTTACAATTCTATCCTTTTAACTGTTAATAATTCTCTCGGAGGTAAATGTCGGTCAAGGCTCTGATACATCACTTGGTTTTCGAGAGCACTTTCTTTCCACCTACATATTCTTTGTGTTACACTTTAGTAATTGAGTGTATTTGTAGCTTATTCCTCTTTATTGGGTTAAAGTAACTGGAGAATGTGTGCTGTTGTGCAAGCAAATAGATCTGCGCAACGATTCAGGAAATAGTATCAATATGGGTTATGGGATTGTGGCTAGATGTGTCAAGAGCCTTAGAAAATACTGCTAAAAAGTACAGCCGATAGAGAAGAAATTTGATATATGGAAGAAGCAGTTAATCACTGTAATTTTAAGGTCCTGCATCTTAAAAAATTCGCTATAGTTGACTCAATGATGACAACATTTCTGGTCTCTGTTCATTTTACATAACCTTGATATGGAGATTGTAAATGTCACAGGCTAGGTGGCAACAGGAAGATAAGGCAAAGGAAGATTCATGGGTGCAGGTCAATTCATTGAGAAAAGAGACGGAACAGATAGAGGCTTCCACAAAATCCAAGGAACAGCTCACTAAATCGGATGCAGAAAACACTTCACAGAAGTACAATGAGGATATCCAGAGGCTTGAAAAGGAAATCTCTCAGTTGAGGCTGAAGGCAGACTCTTCCAAAATCGCTGCTCTTTGGAGGGGGATCGATGGAAGTTATGCCAGCAGGCTCACGGACCCAGGAAAGGGCTCTCATAACTTGCCCGAAGACCCTCTTATGCTGGAGGTTGTGGACTTCCAAGAGTACTTGGGGATTGGTGTACGACGTGAGAGAGAGTGCGTGATGTGTCTCTCGGAAGAAATGTCTGTGGTGTTCCTCCCCTGTGCCCATCAAGTGGTGTGCTCGACATGCAATGAGCTCCACGAGAGGCAAGGTATGAAGGATTGCCCTTCTTGTAGGAGCCCCATCCAGCAAAGGATCTCTGTGCGTTTTCCTCCTGCTCGCTCTTAATATATTTTCCTAAAAGCGAGCGTGACTCAGTCTCCTGAATAATGGGTTGATGGACTCCTCTGAAATGAATAAGTGAATTGAATATTACTCCTCCAAAGAGTTTCAAGTGACAGAGCTATATTTCCGTTCTGCTGTAAGGTTGATGACTTATGCATGAAATTGAGTCAGACACATGGGGATATAATTATGAGCAGTCGTCCTTTTTCCTTAAGTGAACCAGGTTCTTATTACAATTTTCCGGTAGACAAGCTTTTGTAAGAGTCATTCATACAGAAGTTAGCCATTTAGAACAAGTGATTTTCAAATTTTTTTGTCTCCCTAGGATCCTGGCATCAGGTTTTCGCTCTCTATTCGGAAGAAATCAGATTTTCATTAGCTTCCTCCATAAGCCTCCTCACTACTTGCTTCTCCTCTGGTAATTTCCATTAGCTTTCTTGACAGTACACCTTCCCTGGTTTCATGTGCGCTCACTTGATAATTGGTTTGGATGCGCTATTGATTGCATCTGATCGTTGTGATTATGGTTGGACTTTGCCGCAAAATAAAGAGCTGAAGAAGATTGGAGATTTTTCCTCCATCATGTCTGTGTCATTTAGGAGCAAATTGTTGAGGGCAAGTCTTCTACAAACAAGCATAAGCCACTCGGTGATTAAGTTCTTATAAGCTACAAGCCAAGTGGTACTTGACACCAAGGACTCTTTTTTGGTTTTCGGCCTTTTCTTTTTCTTTGTTTAGCTGAATCCACAGTTAGAATATTCTTTTGGGGGCATTGTTTGTGCTTGTAGTTGCATTGCAGCATTGAATATCTTCAAAGTTTTGAGGGGTTGGTGGTAAGTTAGAATCCTAGCCAGAAAAGAGGAAAAGAGAGAATTCTGTTTGCAATATAATGAGTTGCCAACACCAATTCCTGCTGAAATCTCTTTCTTCTCAAGAGATGGCTTCTGCTACCGAACATTTTGTAACCAACGATGTTGTTAATCTCGCAACACTTGTGGGGATTACCGTGGACAATAGGTTCATTGGAAAAATTTTGGACACTTGAAAAGGGCCACATGACGATAATCCTGCATCTATGGAAGCTAGCCAACTCTTGTTTTGTTCGGGACTCGTATTTACTTGTTGATGAGTTCAATAATCCTAATGCTATAACTTGGAAGTCATGTCCATCTCGACATTCTTTATTGCAAAATTTGTTCAAATTAGAGTCCTTTAAGTATACTAGTAAGTGACACCGAGATTAGCATCGCCGTAACAAATATAAAGCAACATATGCGAACTAGGTATCTTTTACAGCATGAGATATGATGAAAATGATTGGAGATAATGACTCACGCTTGCTCATAGTTTGGTGTGGGAAATTATTTTCCTAACGAGAGGCCAATGAATATGGTTTTTCTTGATGAGAAACATTCACGTGAAAATACATTTGGTTCATAGAATAACAATTCATCAGAATTGTGGCAGAAGGATAAGGAGAGAGGAGGATCACAATTTCATATCTGTCCGAGAGCAAACCACGTGGCAGAAGCCCTTTGGATGCAAAGTATATTGCTTTCTGGTGGGTTCCCAGGTCCCACTGGTAATGTTTTTTCAGCTGAAAAGAGGAGTTGTCCATTCATCATTTATTAAATGTTGACCATAATAATAACTTTGAAATCCCACAAATGTCCTCCACTTGAATTTTGATGGAAAGATTTCTTGCATCTTCATGGAAAATCACTTGGAATTGTCACTTGTGCTTAAGCCATTATGATGTGCCAGCTCAGTCTTGATATTAAGTACCAAAAAAAAAAAAAAGCAGCATTATAAATAAAAAACTCGGTGTGTATTTTTAATATCGTTTGAGATGTATTACTTTAATTAGAAATCGACTATTTCCTCATTGGGTGCGGCACTCTCTTCTCTTACACATATCGGGTAATTACTAGAGCACACACGTCCATGGTCATGATAGCGGCCTTAAGATTATGTGCAAGTG
Source organism: Syzygium oleosum (assembly GCF_021117445.2). NCBI lineage: Eukaryota > Viridiplantae > Streptophyta > Magnoliopsida > Myrtales > Myrtaceae > Syzygium > Syzygium oleosum. The sequence goes on along the minus strand of NW_026607485.1, from coordinate 6,714,575 downwards.
TAGTGATTTGAATCCAAATTTGTATGAGTAAACCAATATGTTCGAATGCAATGCATTACCTGACATTGTAACGTGTTCTTTCAATGATGTTTTGCAATTGAACCAGACGCACTTCCTGAGGCACAACAATAGAAGAGTCACATAATTTGAGCAGACTATCTTGTACCATAGATAGGCTTGAACCTTTCTTTGAAGCTTGTCCATTACACTCCCTAGATGAATCCCAGTTAAAAACTAGAGTAAAAGCTATAAAAAGCGATTACGTTCTCTTTGAATAAAAAAACCCCCAGACAACGTCACTACTCTTTCTAATCCAATTCTTAATTCTGGTGTAACACGCATGAAGATTGATGTCATGTTAAAGTTATTTTAATCTTGTGCTCACCACTTTGTAGTTTGTATATCATAGATATACCACAAAGCATAGTGAAAACGATAATTATATAATAATGTGGGCATCGAAATGTGTGCCTTGGATAGCTCAAGCAGATCATGACCTGTTTATCTTTTCCTCTTGTTCATGCTTAAGAAGTTAATAACTTAAAAGATATAGTGCAGTTGAGTTTTGTTTCCTTCACTTTAAAGAGGGAAAATATAATAATTATATACTTAAAATCATTAGCTACTTCGTGTTGATCGTGTCTACTATGTAATGTGAACTTAGCAATATATAAGTTCGTTTTTTATTTTCAATATAGATTATCTATCTATAAAAGATATCTCAAAGGGTTTTATTGTTATTTCCCATAATTCAAGGATTACACACTCCTGTGGAGTTGGAGACAACCAAAAACAAAAAGCTTGAGTAACCACCATAACTTAAGACCTCATCCACTCATGTCACTTGTCACTCTTTTCTCTTGTTCATTAACCACCAATTAGATTAAAGAAATAAAGAAAAAAAGGGAAACGAAACAATTCAACCGCCATTTCTAGTTTCAAGAAGCTCTCTGAGAGTCTGAGCCTCAAGCATCATGAAGAAGTTCGCAGATCCCTTTTAGTTTCTTGGTGAATCAGGTATGGCATTGGTTACAGCTTCAGAATGGTAGACTTCATCACTTTTTTGCATGTTGCATGTGGATCATTTGATGGGCGAACGTAGCTTGTGAATGTTTGGTCCAACTTCTTGTTCAGGTCCTGAGTTCATACAAAATTTTGCGAGCTTTCTTTTCGGATGCAAAAGAGCCGCATTAGATCTTCGGGTCTAGTGTATCGTGGAAACGGAATATGGCGAGGTCTATATTAGCTTAATCATGTCATTTGAAAGCTTGTTGATTGTTGCAGTTGCACCATGTCATCGAACTATTCAGTAGTCTGGTACTGATATGACGTGTGAAATCCGTTTTGAATAGAATATTTATGTGGCATGTGACTTGGAGATCTTATGTTTGATTGGAATTGTTTGTCATCCTTTTTTTACATTTTGTAATTACAGGTTGTATCAGTAAGGAGATAATTGCCTTCGACGATGGAAGGCGTGCTCATGAGGACTACCTCGGATGTTTTTAAGCATGGTCTGTTCAAGAGGCATCATTTGGAGCAAGTGGGTGTCCTGGTCAGGGACAACCGCCCTTCACTTCAGGCAAGCCGGGGCCATAGGCCTCATGGTATCCTCTGTCAAGAATCGGATGGAACTGGGTTTGTAAATCCGAAGCACAAGAGAAACAAGCCATCACTTACGAAGACACAAGCAATACTTACACCTGTCACAGACCCAACCTTTACGGCAAAAAAGGTGAATCAGGTTGTTTCAGCTTATGACACACTAGCAAAACAGGAAATGCATTACCAGAGCAAGTTTATTACCAAATTTAAATAACGTTTGATCACCTAATGCGGCTGCTTTAGAGAATCCCTTTACCAAATGACAAAACAATCTAGGAAACTAGGAAGTACAGTTCAGCTTTGACTATCTATCCTCGCATGTAGTTACCAAGCTAGCAAACCATGTCAACTATAACATCATATCAAGTGATAATTTCTTCTGTTCGTTCGTGTTGCAAAGAGAGGTTTTATTCTGATCTATGTGTTCTGCAGAGAGTTTTTACATTTGGAAAAGGGAGGAGCGAGGGAAATAAGGGCATGAAGTCCTTGGTAAGTGCCTTATTTCCTAAAAATTCAGCCAATGGAATGTGAAACTTTCCTTTTTTGTGTTGACTTATATTGAGGTAGCATTCGATAGGTGTTAAAAGAACTGAAAGTGAAACATATGTCATTTGAATCATGGGACAAAGTATACGCTCTCCAATATGACATTGTCAAATTGAACATTCACTTTTGAAATTATGAACTTTGAAACCTATGACCGTGATGAATGCCTTTGAGATTATGCATTTATTAAATTTTGTAGTTGGGAGGAAAAGGAGCGAACCTAGCAGAGATGGCTAGCATTGGATTATCTGTGCCTTCCGGGCTTACCATATCGACAGAAGCATGCCAAGAGTACCAGCAGAATGGGAATAAGCTTCCGCACGGTCTGTGGGAGGAGATTTTGGAAGGTTTGGAGAGCGTAGAGAAGGACATGGGGGCAGTCCTTGGTGACCCTTCAAAGCCACTCCTTCTATCTGTTCGATCTGGTGCAGCGGTAGGAATTCCTTAACCGCTCCAGAGCTAAATTTGTCAGACTATCGGTGCATTATGATTCTCCTATATTTGTAGATATCGATGCCTGGCATGATGGACACTGTCCTTAATCTTGGGCTTAATGACGATGTTGTTGCTGGTCTGGCTGCGAAAAGCGGGGAGCGCTTTGCCTATGACTCTTATAGACGATTTCTAGACATGTTTGGAGATGTTGTAAGTAAATAGTGCTCGATTCTTTTTAGATCTTTGCTTAATGCTTAGTCTACCTAATCATGGTCCTGGCAAGTGAGCCAGAATTGTACTTGCATTATTTCGAGTATAGTGTTCAACTTCGTTCTTGCACCTCTTTCATTTTATACCAACATTACAAAGGACTTTCTTTTCTGCGTAAATTTAGGTCATGGGCATTCCACATTCATCATTCGAGGAGAAGCTAGAGCAGTTGAAACACTTGAAAGGTGTTGGACTAGACACCGACCTAACAGCTTCAGATCTTAAAGAGCTTGTGGCACAATACAAGAATGTTTATCTTGAAACGATGGGAGAAGAATTCCCTTCAGGTACCAAGTACCAGCCAGTTTACATATCGCAACATAACAATAAAGGAGATAAGATGATAACAGTGCTTCTTCTAACATGTATAAGAATCGAAGAATTAATTTTTTTTTGTTTGAATTGCATCCGTTTTGCAGATCCAAGAAAGCAGTTAGAGTTAGCTGTCAAAGCCGTTTTTGATTCGTGGAACAGTCCAAGGGCTATAAAGTACCGAAGCATCAATCAAATAACGGGATTGAAGGGCACCGCTGTGAATATTCAGTGCATGGTTTTTGGAAACATGGGAAATACTTCAGGGACAGGAGTGCTGTTCACCAGAAACCCGAGCACGGGTGAGAAGAAGCTCTACGGCGAGTTTTTGGTCAATGCACAGGTTATATATCTGGTCTTTTCTTCTTTGATGTGTTGCCGCTTCTGGTGACTCAGTAATGTCACAAATCAGTCGGCATATTTATTGACAAGCTAGTTTGTGGCTAAATAACATGACAGGGGGAGGATGTGGTAGCGGGAATTAGAACTCCGGAAGATTTAAACACGATGAAGAATTGCATGCCGGAAGCTTACAAAGAACTCGTGGAGAACTGCGAAATCTTAGAGAAGCATTACAAAGACATGATGGTATGGAATCTCTTTCTATTGTTAGATAGATCATTACACCACTGTGCTAGAGCGATATCTCCATCCTTCAACCTTAGCAAGACATACGCACCGATTTTCTATGTTAGTTCCCTGCTCTGAATTCGATGAGATAAACTGGATCCTCATTTGCAGATGTAGGCCTCAGAATTTGAGACTAAAGTCGTTGCATGTCTGACTTTGATACATACAGGATATTGAGTTTACAGTTCAAGAAAATAGGCTGTGGATGTTGCAATGCCGGTCTGGAAAGCGTACTGGCAAGGGCGCAATAAAGATCGCGGTAGACATGGTGAATGAAGGGCTTGTCGACATTCGTTCTTCTATGAAGATGGTGGAGCCTCAGCATCTCGATCAACTTCTTCATCCACAGGTACACATGCTCAAATTCTGCAAGACACTTGGGTCTCTTTACGATCAAATAGTGATGAGAGAATGTAGGAGTAACTGTGTCTGCATCCTAATCCATCTAATCTGCCAGCAGATATCTCTCGTTGTAAGTATAAACAATTTCACTGAGTCCTATATCCAACCTAATGCCTTTGTGTATCTTCATTCGCATATAAATGTGACACTACCAACATTTTCAAAGTACTTAATCTCGTTGAAGGGATAATTTCATGAGTCTATAAAAATTATATGACATCATAAAAGGCCCAAACAGAACCCGCATTAACGTAAATACCTGTATAATAGGACGTGCATCCGCATTGCGTCTTTCTGGGGTCTGTCTTTCTTAAATTTATTGTATAATTTGGTCGGGACGGAAAATTTACACTCCTGTATGGATTTATGCTCACACTTACTACTATTCAAGATCTTGCTGAAGTTTTCAACTGCTGTTTTCAGTTTGAAAACCCAGCCGCATACAAAGATAAAATTGTTGCTACGGGGTTGCCTGCTTCACCAGGAGCCGCTGTGGGCCAAGTTGTGTTCAGCGCCGATGATGCCGAAGAATGGCATGCTCAAGGAAAAAGTGCCATTCTGGTATGGCAGTTCTGGCATTAATTCTCATGCTCTATATGCATTGTAACTGGAGAGGGAGTTCTTTACTGTGCTATCTGGCATTTCAACCTTCTAAACTGATGACATAAACTATGATCGATATGTATTGAGCAAAGAAAAGTGGTTCAAACAAATTTGATCACGAGTTGACGAACTGGCAATGGAAAAATGAGCCTTTTTCTTGGAATTAAAACTGTGAGGATCTCTTTTGGGATGCAAGCTCAAATTAAGACAGGCGAATTAACACTTTTTCTGTGTGTGTAAAGGTTAGGACTGAGACAAGCCCAGAGGATGTTGGTGGAATGCATGCTGCTGCTGGTATTTTAACAGCTAGAGGTGGCATGACATCTCATGCGGCGGTCGTGGCGCGTGGATGGGGAAAGTGTTGTGTCTCTGGCTGCGCTGATATCCTCGTAAATGATGCTGAGAAGGTAATTTTTCCTGCAAACCCTCTCTCTCAGCTATGTTACTCTGGCTCTTCTGTTGAGTTGACATACCCATTCCTAGACAGATAGGACACAAGTATCGGTGTGGTTATGGAGACATTTCATCTTGAACTCCACAATTGTGAATTTGTGTCTTCTTGTGAAACTACTGTCTAGATCACCGTTATAAAAAAATTTAGAGTGTGATGAACCCATTAAATTTTCAGACACAAGGTGATCACATCAGTGGGTTCTTTTCCAATAGTGCAGGTGGTCACAATTGGAGACAAGGTAATTAAAGAAGGCGAATGGATCTCCCTTAACGGATCGACTGGCGAAGTGATTTTGGGTAAACAACCACTTTCACCTCCAGCATTGAGTGGTGACATAGAGATCTTCATGTCCTGGGTCGATGAAATAAGGTCTCTCAAGGTACAGCTCCTTTTCTCCAGTCTTTTCTTCATCTTGTAAAAGTTCTTGCAGTTTAACATGTATGTTCTTTGATATTCTCTTAGTGATCGGGTGATATCATACCGTTCAATGTTAGGTTATGGCAAATGCTGACACCCCTGAAGATGCTCTTACAGCCAGAAACAATGGCGCCCAAGGGATTGGACTTTGCAGGACAGAACACATGGTGAAGATCATTTTCCCACTTTGATCAGTCATTCTTGTCATGGAAGCAATAGAACGCAAATTTTGCTGGTCTTAAATACTTGCCTTGTCCAAAGGGTCGAGAGGAATCTCTCATATACTTGAAATGGCATGATTATAATGCCTCCTTAAGGTGTCAAAATGGTGGTTTATTGAGTTATTGATGAAGAATCCAATTATATTAGCATGCTGTCTTGTTTATACCGACAGCGGGTGAAGTTGTTGCGGATGGATAATTTTCTCGCATGTGCATGAATTTCCTTGTGTGACATGCAGTCATGTGTCATGCGGTACTCTGAACTCAATTTTGATCATCTATGTTTTTTCATCATGTTCAGTTCTTTGCTTCGGATGAGAGGATAAAAGCAGTGAGAAAGATGATAATGGCGGTCACCACTGAACAGAGAAAGGCAGCATTGAATCAGTTGCTGCCTTATCAACAATCTGATTTTGAGGGGATATTTCGTGCTATGGATGGTAACTGTATTGCCTTCGCATACTATTTATGTCTTTCTCCATATTCTTTTTTTGCAAACATTTGTGTTCTCGGTAATTACATGAAATGGTGTCTCGAAATTCCAGGCCTTCCAGTGACCATCCGGCTGTTAGATCCGCCACTTCATGAGTTTCTTCCGGAAGGGGACCTAGAACAGATTGTTAGTGAACTAACCACAGAGACCGGCATGACTGAAGATGAAGTTTACTCAAGGATCGAGAAATTATCTGAAGTAAATCCCATGCTTGGATTCCGAGGCTGCAGGTTTGTGATCCTTCTGATTATTTGCAAGCTGTGGTTTCTGCTTAAATGCTAATGTTCAAGAAAAATGGATTTGCCTACTTCCTCTAGTTTTTGTTTTTTATTGTATTTTGTCAGAATACTTACTTTAGTTGACTAGTCCGGAAGTTACATAAACTCACATGCTCCGCAAGTTTCGTGTATAATTAGCAATGCTTGAATTATGGAAACGTCGAATGCATCCTCTCAGTTCAATACTAACCTTTTCGCTCAAACGGGCAACTGCTTCTATTGCGTCAATATGAATTTCCTTTTATTTTCTTGGCATGTAAACAGGCTAGGCATATCATACCCCGAGCTGACTGAAATGCAAGTTCATGCAGTTTTCCAAGCCGCGGTGACAATGAGCCGCCAGGGCTTCACAGTTCTTCCAGAGATAATGGTTCCACTAGTGGGAACGCCTCAGGCATGACTATCTTTCATTTCCTCTTCTAAATATGCATAGTCCAAATCTTTTACAGTTAAGAGTGAGTTCCCAAAACTCTCATTTACTGAACTCTCTTAGCTAATATCTCCACAAAAATAACCACTCATGCTGAATATGAGCTTGAATTGATCTGGGTTTCACTTTTATAGTCAACAGTCCCCCTGGAAGTGCCTCCACTCAACTGCATGAACTGTAGTTTAATGACCTTTTTGGACATTTTGGTTTTGGATGTAAGGACTGAAACAGTCCTCATGGAAAATTTGATGATTTTGATTGCCAGGAACTAGGACATCAGGTGAGTTTAATACGTAGCATTGCCAAGAAAGTATTCTCTGAGGCGGGTTCATCATTAAGCTACAAGATTGGGACAATGATTGAGATTCCTAGGGCCGCTCTTGTGGCCGATGAGGTGCGTAAACCATTTGTTCCTTATGTGCCGGGTCTAACCGACACTATGCAGTGTTCCCATTCTCTTCTCTGCAGTTGCACTTTCGTTGTTTTTACTGTTTTAAAGGATCGCTCTGATGAACACAAATGTTAATGCTGGAGCATATTGCATATCATTGTGTTTATTGACTTTGCTCATTCTTTGGTGCAATTAACCATAGATTGCAAAGGAGGCAGAGTTCTTCTCCTTTGGGACCAACGATCTAACGCAAATGACGTTCGGATACAGCAGAGACGACGTTGGCAAATTCCTTCCTATATACTTGTCCAAAGGCATCCTGCAAGCTGATCCTTTCGAGGTCAGTCCCACACCTTACCTCCAAGAGCCGAGGGAGAGCCTCGCCAAATTCCTGACAATCCGAATTTTCTTGCTTGCAGGTGCTAGATCGGAGAGGCGTAGGCCAACTTATCAAGATTGCAACCGAGAGAGGCCGAGCAGCTAGGCCAAACTTAAAGGTAATCGTCAGTGAATGAGTAGACTTGCTCATTAGTACACTGCAGCGGTAAACACATCATTCCCCTTATTACACCCGCATATTTGGCTTTCCATGAATTCACCTTACATGGTTGATTTTCCCGTACATCGTTCTCGCGTTAGTTCTTACTGCATAAAAACTGCTGTCGTCGAAATATCAGCGATGCCCGGCTTCTAAGTTACATATCATGAAAAACGATCAGCCAAACAATAGGGTCCGCACTTGGACTTCAGTGAATAGTCTGCGACGGAGCGTCGTGCGCGACAGTTTCCTTCATCTACTTATTTTCCTTTGAGATGTGCAAGTGATGCGGGACTGAAAACAGGTCGGTATATGCGGAGAACACGGGGGCGAGCCATCTTCGGTTGCCTTCTTTGCGGAGGCTGGACTGGACTACGTTTCGTGTTCTCCCTTCAGGTCTCTATCTAATACTCTTTTAACTCTTTGCTGAATTCGCCCGGGCTCCGCGTCTGCTGTCTCACTTAATTCTCTCGACTTCGGAAGAGTGGCATTCTCATTTTTCATTCCGCCTTCGCAGGGTCCCTATTGCTAGGCTCGCGGCGGCTCAAGTAGCGGTTTGAAGACAAGTCGCCCCATCGACGATGGCAATTGCTCTCGCGCATTCGACGATTTTGCGCCCGGTCTGTATATAATCGCCGTCCATGTAAAGAAGCGACGATAATAATAACGATTCTGAGATGAATAAAGGGTACCCATGTGTTGGATCTGATGTGATCAATCTATGACATTTACCATTTGTTACTGTTTCATATTCATACCTGTCTGAACATGTTAAAAATGCAAACTTTTTACGGCTAAAGCCGCATATGCCCATGAAAAGTTTCATGATAGAGAAACATCCATCTAAGAGCGTCGGATACACGGAAAACGAACGCGAGACATGCGACAAAGGAACCACCTTTGTCCTGTCAAACGACATCGTATCGACCATAAAACCTGCTTCTCCTTCTCCTCCTCGACAAGCTCGAACCAGCAGAAGAGAAAACCGCCCGAGGTTTCAGACCCATCTCTCTCTCTCTCTCTCTCTGCCTTTGCCTCTGCCTCTGCCTGCCTCTGAGTCGAAAGAGAAAGATGGGTGTAGAGAGCTACGTGGTGGTGCACAACATAGCGAAGCGGCACAACGTGGGGACCCTGGCCCGGAGCGCCACCGCCTTCGGCGTCTCCGAGCTCATAGTCGTCGGCCGCCGGGACTTCAACGCCTTCGGGAGCCACGGGTCCACTTCCCACCTCGCGTTCCGCCACTTCCACTCCCTCCCCGAAGCTCGCTCCTTCCTCAAGGTGGGTCGCGTTCTCTCTTGGTTTACGAGCGCTTCTTCCGTGAAGCGATCTGTAGTTACTAGTTACCCAGCTGGGTTTTCGGATTCCGTTGCGTAGGAATCGTCAAATTTCTTTCTTTTTCGGTTTTGCGTAGGCCAAACGTTGGAGGTGTTTTGCGATTTACATTGTGCTGCTTAATAATCTTTAGGAGAAGGATTGTGATATATGTGGTGTGGAAATCACAGATGATGCTGTAGCCGTCAATCAGCATCCTTTCAAGAGGAGCACGGCTTTCCTCGTCGGCAACGAGGTAAATTTGTCTGCACAATTCCACTTTTCCTCCATGAAAGAGCAATCTTTGATTGATTCAGGGTGACTGTTAGTCGGTTTTTCGATGACCTATAACTATAAGCTGCTCTTCTATCTTTTTTCTAAGCATTTTCGGTCAAATGTAGTCATCTCGATAGATGGGCATACTTAGTATTCGATCGGGTGATTAATTATAAATACACATTGAATTTACATCAACTGAAAGCAGTTTGCAGATACTTGACCCATGAATGTTTTATACATCGCTTCACAGCTTGCAACTGTTCATTGGTGATCAATGAACTTAGGGGCAGACAAGTGTATTGAGCTGGAGATAGAATCCTCTAAGTTTACCTACTTTATTTGTTAATTAAAGCTGATGAAGCATGGCACAATAAATCGAGAAATCTTATCTCAATACAGTAAACCCTTCTTTTATGAAACTTCTCAAAGGCTGATTTTGAGAATCTGATTTATTCTCACTGAGAACAGGGAACAGGCCTTTCTGCCAAAGAATGCGAGATATGTGACTTCTTTGTCTATATTCCTCAGTATGGCTGTGGCACTGCTTCACTGAATGTCACTGTAGCAGCTTCCATAGTTCTACATCATTTTGGAGGTAATCTCTTGGGAATCCCATTACTTTTGAAAAATCTTTGAAAGACCAAGTTATACTTCTGTGCTAGTATACATGGTAGTAAATGTGCTTGCATTAGAAATCTAAGCTACATTGTTAATTGATATGCATGCAGCGTAAGCTACTGATATATGAGTTTAGTGACCGACCTCCAAAACTCGTGCGTTTCCATAATCTTATTTGCTGCTATGCATACCTTGTTGCGGATTTGTCTTTATTGCTGTGTTTCATATCTCCGCGATTCTATTTGAAACTGTATGTCATGCTAGACAGTGGTGGAGATGATCTTGTGTGGGGTTCCTACTGCATAAACAGGCTTGTTCATCCTTTCTTTCATGCAGCAACTATATGCAACTTTTCCTTTGTTCGTTGTCTTGAGTAATCCTTCTCAGGAGATTAGAAGATATCTTTTGGAGGTGCATCATGCGTTGTCATTAGTTAGTATACTTCATTTTTGGCCCAGCTGCTCACATGGGGTTGTAGCAAAGTGTAAGCATTGAGGTGTTTAAATGTCATTGGTGGGTTGGATTAACGGATAGGCCTGAGCCCTTGGATGAATACTGAATGTTTATGCTTGGACTGACGACAATTATACTTGATTTTATGGTTCGAAAGGATCAACTGTTCAAATGGCTCGAGAGGATTGTCATCACTTAAGTTGTGGTCGAGTCATCAATGATATCAAGAGGGACACATAATTTAGCAACTTTGCTTTTATATTTGGAAAAATAGGCGCTGGTGGTCCTGTGGATGGATATTTGTTTTTGTTGTTTCTTCTGTGAATTGATTCTCTTAAATATCTCCAGACTTCATGAGATTCTGAATGTTCTTCTGCACATTGAGAATTGATCACGTGTAACTCGAGAACTTAATCTGTATTGTCCCGTTTCCTTTTACTCCCACATAATTCTGACCCACACCTAAAATCTGAGACACGGATTCTCTTCAGTTTGGGCAGGCTTCTCCGAAAGAATCCGTGATGGAAATAAGTTTGTTGTGGCTGAGAAGCCAGCAAAGCAAGTGAAGCGTAATTTCTGCGCAGAAACCATGGATGCTATCATTGAGGAGCGGAAATCTAGAAAGCAAAACACTTCGGAATTTTTTGATGGCAATGGAAATGCCCAGTCGTCGTCAAATCTTCTGGAGGGATTGTTCGGTGATGATCAGTAATTTCAGGAAAGTGAATTTTCTTTCATACATTCTGACAACCCAAGCCTTTGGGAATGATAGAAGAGTCATAGGTGGTCATCTGCATGTCTACATGCTGAAGAACCGAGCGGCTAAATTTGATGCGTCCATGTCTTTGGAGCGAGCCAGCCGGCAAAGAGCCTGTTCCGGTATTGAGCAGTTTATGCTTTTCTGATTGTATGCATGGGGACGTTAGTTTTTGCACGAACCAAGGATTAGATATGTTCCGTCCCAGAGTCTTGTGCTTTGCGCAATTAAGTCCTCATGCTTTTCTGTTTCAATCAAGTTCGCTGATTTTTCTTTTGTACAATCCAGTTCCTCCGTTACATATCCTATTCATTGCTGGCGGGTCATGCTTATGTGGCACACCGGCATTTGTACGGTAGAAAATTAAAAAAGAAAACATGAAGATATGAATTTCTTTCTAATTAGAAAGTATTTGAAATCCCTCTTTTTGTGAGAGATGATGTCTTGAAACTTGAGGAATAAAAAATGAAAAATAGAGTGCAGTACAGGTAACCTTTTCCTTTTTAACTTTATTGTTTTGGCGATGTCTAGCACTTATTCATCAGAGTTCGTAAAGCTTCATTTCTCACGTGGAAATGAAGACACTCAGGTCACTCTCTATGCCATGGACCAAGTCACGTCTTCTTCACCCACATTCTTATCTAGCCCCAGGGCACTCCACACGGCATCGGAGCCATCAACTATGTTGTTTCGACACGGCAGTTGATAAGCATGTTCGGTATGGCAACCATTTATGGAGTCGCACCCGTCGACTACTTTAGCCTTCGCAGTCCTCCCGGTTTTAACAGATATTATGTTAATCATCTTGCCGCCGCGGGATCCACCACTGTACCACCCTGTCGATAATGGGACGATCAGCTCTGAATTCTGATGGTACACGTTGTCGCACTCGGATGGAGCCCCACCGTCACCACCTTGACTGAAGTCGTTATTTGTCAGAATAGCGGAAGTCAAAGGGGTAACTTGGGGTGAGCAGCTATATTCGTGATACGATGCGCCTCCACAAACCAGAGTGCCCGAAGATTGACATTCTCCGCTTGACGGAGGAGGTGAGGAACGTACGCTTGATGGAGAAGGAGGAGGTACAGTCGACGGAGGGGACACGGGGGTGGTGGATATGTGAGTGCCCAAGTCAGGATCGTCATTGCGTTTCCCATCGACACATATCAATTGGCCTGCACGGTCATTGAACGTTCGACATGGGCCATTACAAGAGGAGATGGTGCGCCCCCCCCCTCACGGTGGAGGCGGAGGTATGGTTGATGGAGGGGTCCCGCCACATAAATGAGTGCCTAGGTCGGGATCGTCGTTGCACTTTCCATTGATGCAAATCTATTGGCCCGCACTGTCATTCAGCGTTTGACATGAGCCGTTGCATGAAGAGATTGCGTCGGGTGTGAAAGGGACACAAGCAAGGGTCAGTAGTACCAGAAAGGAGGAGAGAATGGTATGAAGCTCATATCTGGAATTGGAAGTTGATGTGGTAAAGATGGTTGTGGAGGAGAAAGGAGACGAGGTGCTTGTTATATAGGGTTCATATACAAGTGGGCGAATTAAGTCCTTCCTTCTATTCACCGCCGTGATAGTGTTAAATCCTCTTTTGCAAGTGTGCAAACCACTTTAGGGCAACAATGCCAATTAGTAGGGCCTTCAAAGCATAAGTTGGAGGGTAACTAGCTAGATTATTACTTCCAAATTGCTAGCATAGTTGCTTATTGAGAAGTTATGCATGGTACCACCAACTTGGCAATCGCAATTGCAATTCGCATCGAACAAAAATTATTAACGACGGCTGTATTTTCCTTCATCCCTGATCAAAGAAAATTTACTCCGATTTCTTTCGATCAAAGCTCGATTGAAGGTTTGTGAATGTGGACATGCAGGTTTAACTGAAAATAAATGTGAACTGTGTTTATGTTTGTAACCTAATAATTGGAAAATTTATTAGGGTAAACTGTGTCTATGGTAAATTTATAGTCCCTTAAAACGCATTCTTTTTCTCTTTACTATTTGGCTCTATTGTTGATGTTTACATTTTATTTATTACATTTTAGGTTTTCTGTTCACTTCGATGTCTTGTAACAATCTAGATAGGTAACATCATATCGCACTCAACTACCTCCACAAGCACCATCACCATAGAGAATAGTGGAAAGTTACATATTTCCATCACAAGTTCATTTTAGACTTACACAATTTACCTATTTGTGGCAGTTGAAGGAAGTTTCGCACATCGGGTGTTATTCAACATTTCTTGATCCAAGAGACCGATTCTATACTACGCCAAAAAAAATCTATAATTCCTCCAATCATGTGTTTTGATTGGTGGTTTACAAGTTTGAAACATCATCCATATACATGCTTAATCAAATATAAATGTAGGCAATATTCGTGTCTTTAACCCACCAATCTGACGACTAGCTGGAGGAATCCAATCAGGGATGGAGGAAAATATGTCTCTAGAGAAAGGTAAACAATTCCATGCATTAGATCTAGAGAGTTTCACAAGTTGATAAAGAAAGAGATTGCATTCAACGGATTTGGATGGCTTTATAAGGTAAACGCGTCATTAGCTACCCACGTGCAATTAGGTGGACCATATCTAAATGTGGACTTAGGCCCAAGATTTGTTCTATGTTCAATGATTTGATTGAAATCTTGTCATCTATCAGTAATGCTTTGTCAGGAAAGAATGCATACATGTTGCATACCACATACATACGATCTTTGGAGTCTTACCAAATTGGATTAACATTAAAAGTGGGCTGTTCTGGATGAAGCCCAATCCAAAACTCATCTCTAGGAAAATACAACTCCCAATCATGGAAAGTTTCTGGGCGAGTGTTTATGTTAATTGGGGTTGATGAACTCTTGATTTGGCTATTTCACTCTTACTTTTTGGATAATGTTTTTGAAGGCTGATCATTAACTTCTTCTAATGAAACTTGCAAAGGTGTATCTCGAACTACTCCTAAATTGGGCCATTTTGGGCCTTAATGCGTGATACGAAAGCATGCCATGGAGATAATTTCAAACTCGAGATCTTGTGCTTCTTAATTCACCCGTCAAGGTTATAAAATTCACTTATCAAGCTACTATGGTGTAACATAAACTAAACAATGATAAATTCAAGACCATTGTCATGCCACTCTTCACATAACCCACATATTATATTATGAAAACGAGCAAGAGCAAGAAAGTTACAGCCACACAACACCAAATATTGGACACCACAAGCACACCGCTCAAAGGGAGAAGTACACTTCCCTAATTAACAAGCAAATGACATACGAAAGCTGTTGTTTTTTTAATCTTTACAATCATTCTTCCTCCTTGGTAGCACTTTGATCACTGGACTCGCCACTGTAAGAAGGATACCCAATCCCATGCCTCTTGTTAGGGAATACCATGAAAACCATGCTGGAAGCCACGCCGATCACCGGAGGCAAAGCCATGAGCAGCACCTTCTGCTTCGACTCGAACGATGGGTAGAAGCACTCCACGGTGTTCAGGTCCAATAGTGACACTACCGCGAAGACCATCGTCGAGAGCAACGCGTGCACAAAGTCGCTGGCCCGGAGCTTGTACTTAGACAAGTCGACCGAGCCGGAGTACTCGGCCGATGAGGGCCATAGCCCTTTAGCCGTGGTGATGCCATAGTGGATCATACCGTCAGAGCCGGTGAAGCTGTCGGTGAAGCAAGAGAAGGCGCACGAGAAGCCACACGCCCCGATGAGGAAGCCGCTGAGGTACTTGTTGAAGGTGTGGCAATGGCCATTGTTGGTCAGGACGGGGTTGAGGAACTGGAACATGAAGACCGTCCCTGTCGGGAGGAGCTTGACGAGGTTCCCTAGAGACGCAAACGTGGCGTCCCTGATGCCCTGGAGCTTGGACGCATTGCTCTTGGATCTCGAAGAGCTTGTGGGAGCCATATCTTGCACAAAATCGTGAGCTGGTATTGCTGTAGTAGACGACAGTGAATTGGGACTGAAGAAATTCTATAGTGTTTGGATGTGATGAGGTGCTTCTTTTGTGTTGGGAGGTATTTTATAGTGAAGGAAGAGTGAGGAAAGAGAGTGGGTTGCTTCTACGTAACGTGAGAGATAGGCGAGGTTTTAGAGAAAGGTTTTGCTTTTACTCTTGGAAACGAGTTGGCCTTCGTCTCGCTTTAAGCTTGGATTGTTAGGCTCGTGAAGGATTTGAGACTTGCACCTTATGTAGTTGGTGGATACATTGCTTCCTCAAGACAATGTTCTTGAATTTATTTGCATTCTTCTACGTATAGCATTATTTGTTTCATTGTATTAACTAAAAAAATTCCCTATTGAAGTGGAGTTTTATCAGGATATACTTGATTTTAATGTCGGTGATTGTATGGCCACTCCTTGTTGAATTGTTATGCATATATCATGTTTGCTTACTTTTCCAATAAGAAAAGGATTAATATTTGTTTTATTGGTATTTACTTCTACACATATCAAAAGTTACTAATCTCGTAATTGTTGAGTGGTTGAAGATTTTTCATGCTCTTGGAAAATTACACTATGTTTTTTTGGTTATATAAAAGGAGATGTTTATTTTTCCTACATTAAAAGTTATAGATTACAATAATGAAATTACTTAAATGATAAATTACTTTTCTTTACATAAAAAGCTATCAACCACGAGGAGATCTCATATTTGTGAAATTAGTGCAATCGAGTTCTCAAACTTACAAAGAATGCAATCAAATCTTAAAAATTATTAAATTAGTGCAATCAAGTCCTTTCGTTAACACCATCCAATTTGGCTAATCTAAAATGTCCATGTGGCTTTTTTATTATTTTCTCTCTCTTACGTGGTGCTAACGTAGCTAAAACATAAAGAATAAGGCTATGAACCTTCATTTAAGAAGGGACTTATGTGCAATCAAGAGTATTGAAAGAAGCACAAAGCCCTTAAAATACCAAATGTCACAAAAAGCCACGTCAACGCTGCATTAGTTTTGCAGCTTTGTCCTTGATGTTTTAGCCATTAGTGGCACGTAGGAGAGAGAAACTAATAAAAAAAAGTTCCATTAACCAAATTGAACAAAATTAACAGAAAGACTTGATTGCATTAATTTGACATGTATAAAATCTCCAGCTGCTTGAAATATGCAAACAGAGTCAGCTTGGATGGACTAATCATTCAAATTATTTAGGGTTAATCACGATAATCAGATTTTTAGCGAAGACAATATCGTGACCCTACATTCGATCCAATTCCGAAAAACTCGTCACTTGAACACTTTTTCTTTTTGAAAATCGAACTGCATTTTTGAAACAATCGGGTTATGAGCTTCCCGTAAGTAGAAAAATCGAGTCAATTGAAGGTGAGACAGAAAAGACATGCTCAGTCAAAGTTTGGTTAAATTTGGGTAAATATATATATATATTCATTTTTTTTAAAAAAACTTCCTTTTTAATATCCTATAAAATGCTTGACCTTGTGAAATTTAAAATGTCAGAACTTGAAATTTCCTTATTTAAAATTTTCTCAATTTCTCTTCACTTTCTGTGACATCATCAATCCGACGCTGCTTAATTATGCATCATTGGACTTATTCGGCCCCGATTAGGCGCCAATCAAGAGGCTAAAGCCCATCTCACCACATTTGACCTTGGTTGATTTTTGGAAGATTGCACATTAATGTGCCTTGTGCATGATTAGTGTTCTATGTTTATTAACCTATAGTTTAGCTTCTAATGTAACTTCTAGAAGCTTTGTTTGGGGAAAGACCAAATTGGGTCTTGTTTTGAATGGTTTGGGCGCCACTTTGGGGAAGAGAGGGAAGATGTCAACTTGGTTGGTTTCTAGTTTGGTTCCCCTAATTAGTCCCTAACTAAGTACTTGAACTTAGTTTGTTAGCCATGATTACCTAAGGGAGAGGCTTGTTGAAGAAGACTTCCAAGATGGCTTCTTGTCCATAAAGTTGCTTGGTTGGGAGCAAATTAAGGAGCTAGGCTAGGCTTGGTGGTTGAGCCATTAATGCATTTGTATTATTGGAGTCTTCTAACAAAATTACTTTAATGGAAACCCTTCTCACTTCTCTCATTCCACTCTCGCATTCACTCTCATTTCTCTCCCTCTCATGCCCTTCTCACCGTCGGCCACCACCACGCCACTCATCGCTGTGCCGTGCCGCTCTCCGCCGTCCATTGTGCCGTGCCATCCTTGCCGCGCCACTCATGGCCGTCCAACGCGTCGTGTCGTCCTTGTTGCCACGTCGCCGATGTTCACCACAGTCTGTGTTGTGCTGTGCCGTTCACCGCCATTCGCCACGCCGTGCCACCGTCTGCTCGTCACCACTGCTTGCTATTGTGCTGCCGTGCCACTCGCCGCCGTACCGCATCCCTCACCGCGCCATCCACACCATCGTGTCACCGCTCACCACTGTCGCTGAGCCGTTCATGTCGTGCAGCCGTCCATCACCAAGTCGTTTGCCACAGCCGTACCACTGTCGCCGTTATCCGCACCGTTCACGTCGTGCCGCCGTTCGTTCCTCGTTGCCATTCGGGTGTAGTCCAACCGGTTTCGTAAGTAGTGTCACAACCTCCCGGAGGTGAACCCCTAGGGGATGGTTAACGGATTTACTAAACGGGAACGAAGGTTCCTCTCATGAGACAATCGCTCGCGTTTAGTGCGGACTCTTCCAAGCCCATCCGATCGCAACTTGGCACTCGATTTAATCATGACATTTATCTTACCTTTCAGAGCCACCACTAATCGGTTGTGGGTCGATTAGACACCCAAGTAAAATGTGGGAGTGCATTTTACTTGTGCGAACCAAAAACCAAAAATTCAAGGGATTCGGGACTTGGTTACGCTAGATTAATTTAACGCACTTTCGGTACCTTTTCTCTTCATTTCAAAAATGTTTTTGCGGATCAATGAATCGCGTCTAGATAATATTAAGGGTTTGACCTTAGTGTCTAAAGGTCCAAACGTCCTAATATATCTTGGTTAATGCGAAGAAAATATATAACTAGATAAAATCATGTATTAAGTATCAACAAATTTAAACTAACAGTATCCTCACCTTAGTTATAGTTATCCACGAGAAGTCGATCTAAAGTGAGGTGGATCGCAACAACAATAACAGTGATGTAACAGCGAGCAGCGAATAGCGAGTGTCAGCGACAATCGAACGGCAGCAAGCAGCGGCAACAGCGAACGACAATGAGCAGCGGCAGCAAGGACGCATCAGCAGCAAACAACCACAAACAACGACGAACAGCAGCAATGCAGCATACGTCAACGAGCAGCGACGATGATTAGTGATAGCAGCAAACGGTGATCAGCATACGTCAACGAACAGCAACGATGTTCAGCATACGTCAACGAGCAGCGACGATGATCTGTCGGAAACTCGCCAGAGAATGGAGAGCGGCCGAAGTGGAGTGAAACACAGCTCAACGTGTAGAGCAAACAAGGACTGTATAAGGGCAGTAATTCAATAGGAATAGTGACGTTGTCAGAGAGCAGAATGAGCTGCTGAGCGCAGCAATATTGTGCAGGCACTTCACGGGAAAACTTAGTATGGTGAGGCAATGATCTGAAAAAACTACCCCTTTCCTGCATTCCTTTCCCCTCCTTTTATAATGGCTCCGAGCATCTCTTTCTATGGGCAACTTTCTGAGTTTCCTTTTCTCATCGCCATGATTCACGATCAAGTTTGCGCACAATTTCATGGCCAGCTTAATTTTTTCTTTTTATGTATGCTACTTAGCCTCGAACGCTTTGATTCCTTCTATTTTATCAAATTTCCTGCCTTCTTATTCACCTGATTTCTTTGCACAATTCATGGCTCTTGATCCTCAAGTGCCCAAGATTGACAGGAAATTCGGCTCCTCAATCACCGAGATTTGAATATCTGTCAATGCAAGAATGGCTGGCCAGAATTCCCACCTTTCTTGCATGATCAATCAAATTGATCCCCTCTTGTTTTCCTTCAATAGTTCATTTAGCTGAATGATTCTCGGCAAAGCATTAAGCTGTTTGTCTCTTACTTCCTTTTTTATTTTTCTTTCTTTTTAACCCCCACTTGCCGCGCCTTCAAATGGGAAAATATCCCCACGATTTCCTTCTCTAGACTAGCTGAAATTTGCTGGTTGATTGGTTCGCTCTCGAAGATTCAGCTTTTGTCCAGAATCATGCAAATATTTGGCCAAATATACTTTGCACTCAATCGTGGATATGTGCTCTCTCCCAAGATTCACATGCCTTAGCAAGAATATCGCTCGACATTCCTAGAGTATATTTCTTTTGTTCTTTCTTGCTCCGCACATATTCTGATTTCTGACGACTCCTCCTGGCCCTTCATGATTTCTTGCTATTTCAATTAAGCACGTGCACTCCTTCATTGAATTTGTTTCACATTCGCTCAATTAAAATACATGTGGGTCTAATGCTTATGAGAAATGCAATTTAAGAGTCGGGATTGACCCTTAATGTTTTTTATGCAGTATATGACTAAACATGTCATCAAAATTTAGGTGTTAACAACTGCCCCTCTTTGAAAGGGAACTCGCAGAGATTTCCTTCAAAGATAAACGACACCTAAATTTAAACCATGCAAATGCAATGCAACAATCTTTTGATGTTGGGAATGGACTTTAAAGAATCTGATCCCATTTTCGAAATGCAATGTTATGCAATAAAGAATTTGAAGTAAATGCTAATGATTTAAACTATGCAATGATCTTTTGGAATGGACTCTAAAGAATCTAGTCCTATTTTCATATGCGATGTAAATGTTGATGCCAATTTAAATAGGTAGAATACTACATGTTGTCACTTACCTGGAGATCTGGGAAAGCACACTTGGCCACAAAACAATTTTTGGGAGTTTTGACAAATATCTTGAATCCTCTTCAGACATTTTGAAAAGTCTTTCAAAAATGTGATGAGAATGATGCCAATGCAAAGATGAAATACGTATCTGCTGCTGCTTACCTAGAGGTTTGGGAAAGTGTATTCAGGTATGGAATGATTTGTTCGGAACTATGACAAATACCTGGATAGCCCTAAGGTCTTCGACGATCTTGAGAAACAAACACCCGAATGGCCCTCGAGCGCTTGAAATATCTTGGATTGGATGTCCTCATTTGAGGATTTGATGAATTGTCTAGTGGGTTTTTGCCAGCAGGGATCAGATTTCTGAAAAGTCTTCGAGTGCCTTGAACTCACACTAGATACTTTGAAAAGACTTAACAAATGAACACCTGGAACTCATATAAGACATTTGGAAGGTTCGAAGATCTTTCAAGTACCTGGAACTCATGTAAGATACTTGAAAAGACTTAACAAATGAGCACTTGGAACTCACATCACGCATTTGGAAGGTTCAAAGATCTTCGAGTACTTGGAACTCACGTCAGATACTTGAAAAAGACTTAACCAATAAACACTCGGAAGTCACATCAGGTATAAAGATTCAAACATCCGGAATTCATGTAAGATATTTGAAGAGATTTTATAGGGTTAATACCACGAAAAACACTAAACTGGTACACTTGTAACACATTTACCCCAAACTATTTTTTTGACCATAAAAAACCCCAAACTGGTACACCTGTGACAATTTTACCCTGAACTATTTTTTTGACCACCAAAAACCCTAAACTGATACACCTGTGACAATTTTACCCTGAACTTACCATAAAAAACCCCAAACTGGTACATATGTGACAATTTTACCCTGAATTAAAATTTTAATATTATTTTTATTTTTTTTTGAATTTTTATTTATTTTTTATTCTTTTCTTTTCTTTTTTTTTTCATCTTCAGACCCTGGCCGGTTCTGGGTCCGGCACCGGCCGAGGCGGAAGCCGGCGAGGGCCGCCCCCGCCGGCGTCGGGCGTGGGCCGCCCTCGCCGGCGTCGGGCGAGGCCGCCCTCGCCGCGGCGTCGGGCGAGGGCCGCCCTCGCTGCGTCGGGCGAGGGCCGCCCTCACCGGCGTCGGGCGAGGGCTGTCCTCGCTGCCCGAGGCAAGGGCGACCCTCGCCGGTATCGGGCGGGCGCCCTCGCCGGATCTAGCGAGGGCGACTCTCGCTGCGTCGAGCGAGGGCCGCCCTCGCCTGAGTCGGGCGAGTGTCGCCCTTGCCCTGGGCAGGAGAGGACGGCCCTCGCCGGACGCAGGCGAGGGCCGCCCTCGCCGGCTTCCGCCTCTGGCCGGTCGCCGGACCGGCGACCGGCCAGAGGTTGAAGGTGAAGGAAAAAAAAAGAAAAGAAAAGAAAGGAAAAAAAAATCAAAAAAATTAAAAAAAAATAATATTAAAAATTAGTTCGGGGTAAAATTGTCACATGTGTACCAGTTTAGGGTTTTTGTGGTATGTTTGGGGTAAAATTGTCACAGGTGTACCAGTTTAGAGTTTTTTATGGTCAAAAAAATAGTTTGGGGTAAATGTGTCACAAGTGTACCAATTTAGGATTTTTCGTGGTATTAACCCGATTTTATAAACACCTAGAAGTCATGTCAGGTATTTAAAGATTTCTTGACGAAATATCTAAAACACACCTTAGATCGGAAGGGAGAGGAATGTAGGAAAGGGGCAGTTTTTTCACATCATTGCCTCACCATACTAAGTTTTCCCGTGAAGTGCCTGCACAAAACTGCTGCGCTCAGCAGCTCATTCTGCTCTCTGACAACATCACTATTCTTATTGAATTGCTGCCCTCATACAGTCCTTGTTTGCTCCACACGTTGAGCTGTGTTTCACTCCACTTCGGCTGCTCTTTATTCTCTGGCGAGTTTCCGACAGCGTGTGCAAAGCACGGCTTCTGTCGTTTTCCCTTGGTGATAGTTGGACAGATCTCTGTTAGTTCCACCCCAAGTCTGACAATTCCCCAAGAGTCGTGACTCACACCTCCAAACGTGCTGCCTCTGCCATCGCCAAGGATCCCCATCGCTGCTGCTACATTGTTGCTACTTGCTATTGCACTGCTGCGCTGCTGTTCATCGCAGTCACTGCTGTTTATTGCTGTTTGCTATTGCTACGTCCCTGCTGCCGCCGCTCGCTGCTGTTGCTGCTTGCCA
Source organism: Syzygium oleosum (assembly GCF_021117445.2). Classification (NCBI taxonomy): domain Eukaryota; kingdom Viridiplantae; phylum Streptophyta; class Magnoliopsida; order Myrtales; family Myrtaceae; genus Syzygium; species Syzygium oleosum. The sequence continues at coordinate 6,692,074 of NW_026607485.1, read as the reverse complement.
CCATTCGCTGCTATCACTGATCATCGTCGCTGCTCGTTGACGTATGCTGCATTGCTGCTGTTCGTCGTTGTTTGTGGTTGTTTGTTGCTGATGCGTCCTTGCTGTTGCTGCTCGTTGTCATTCGCTGTTGCCGCTGCTTGCTGCCATTCGATTGTCGCCGTTGTGCTGTTCTTCATCGCTAACACTCGCTATTTGCTGCTCGCTGTTACATCACTGTTATTGTTGTTGCGATCCCCCTAACTTTAGATCGACTTCTCGTGGATAACTATAACTAAGGTGAGGATAATGTTAGTTTAAATTTGTGGATACTTAATACATGATTTTATCTAGTTATACATTTTCTTCGCATTAACCAAGATATATTAGAGCGTTTGGACCTTTAGACACTAAGGTCAAATCCTTAATATTATCTAGACATGATTCATTGATCCGCAAAAATATTTTTGAAATAAAGAGAAAAGGTACCGAAATGGCGTTAAATTAATCTAGCGTAACCAAGTCCCGAATCCCTTGAATCTCTAGTCGCACAAGTAAAATGTACTCCCACATTTTACTTGGGTGTCTAATCGACTCACAACCGATTAGTGGCGGCTCCGAAAGGTAAGATAAATGTCATGATTAAATCGAGTACCAAGTTGCGGTCAGATGGGCTTGGGAGAGTCCGCACTAAACGTGAGCGATTGCCTCATGAGAGGAACCTTCGTTCCCGTTTAGTAAATCCGTTAGCCATCCCCCGATGGTTCACCTCCAGGAGGTCGCGACAGCTTGGCGACTCTGCTGGGGACTTAAATTAAAATTCATAGTGGACTTAGGCCTAGTGGTGGCCACGGGCCGGTTTCGGCCAGGAACCGGCCCGGAACCGGACCTGTCAAACTCGGGCCCGCGGTTTGGAACCGGCCCGGAACCGGCGGTTCCGGAAAAAAAAAAAATGCTGCACTCTGCAGTCTGCCCTCTATCGCCCCTCAGCAGCCCTTGGCTGCTTGGCAACGGTCCGTTGCCAACGGGCAAAGTTAAAAAAAACCCCCCCCCCCCCCAGCCTCGACCTCGCCGGCGTCGGGCGAGGCCGACGAGCCTCGCCAGGATCCGGCGAGGCTCGACCTCGCCGGCGTCCCGGGCGAGGCCGGCCTCGGCCGGCGAGCCTCGCCAGATCTGGCGAGGCTCGACCTCGCCGGCGTCGGGCGAAGCCGACCTCGCCCTGCAACCGGCGAGGCCGGCCTCGGCCGACACCGGCGAGGCTTGACCTCGCCTCGCACCGGCGAGGCCGGCCTCGGCCGACGCCGGCGAGGTCGAGCCTCGCCCGATCTGGGCGAGGCCGGCCTCGCCCGGCCCAAGCGAGGGCGGCCCTCGCCCGGCGCCGGCGAGGCCGGCCTCGCCTGAGGCCGGCGACCTCCGCCGGCCCCGGCTATGGCCGGCGGAGGAAGAAAAGAAAAAAAAAATATGAACCGGCCCGGAACCGGAACCGGCCCCGGAACCGGAACCGCCAGGGGAGGTTCCGGTTCCGGTTCATGCTTGGCCACGAACCGGAACCACCGGTTCCGAACCGTGGCCATGACTACTTAGGCCTAAATTTCTCTTTTTGAAAAATGTTTTTGCTTGGCAGCGCAAAGATCAGGTACGCCACTAATGTTAGGTGTTAAATGGTTTTGCAGATGAGAGATATAAGAGGTGAAGTGTATGCTAACACTTGTTTTGTAGGGAGGTGTTGTGAACTAATGCTTTAATTTATTGTTGAAGTGGTGTATGCATCATATAAATTGTTGTGCCTACTTTACATACTTTAGCACTATACATTTGCACACACGTCCCGTGACTGGACCTGGGTTACATGCTAGGAAAACAATTAGGATGGTGTTAAGAGTATCCGACCACGCTTGCACACACGCAAATTAAGAACCGCCCTCTTTAATCTCGCTTTTTCTAGCTATCGAAAGTGTTCGTCTTTACTCGCAGACCCGCGATAGTAACGACAACATTTTGACTAAGCTGATATCAAGAGGACCCGATTTAGTTAGCAAACACGTCTGACTAGTCGATGTATCCTCTTGGACTATGGTTTCAAGCCTTTTAGTATACCCCACCTATAGGCATCGAACCTCACATGTACATGTACATGCGTATGTCTTTGTGTTTTACTATCCTCCATTATCAATGTAAGTGTTCTATACTCATTGTCCCTTTTATTTATTACATCGTGTTTCCCAAACGTTTTCTCTTGATCAATTACATGCCCTCCATGATCAAGTACAAACATTTTCAAATCAAGGGGGCATTTGTTTTGATCGGTATTGAATACCACTTTCTCTTATAATGAAATCACTGCAAAAGAGCACATCCTCGTTTGATCCGAGGATAACTCGAGTGCTTTGTTTTCATTACCAGAGACAATCTCACTGAAGACCCCAATTCCCTTTTCTTTATCATTGCACTGATTTTCATTTTTTTATTTAAGGAAAATGACACTCAAGAAAAAGATGACCAAGAAGTGGGTGCCCAAATGGAAGGATGACGATGGGATGGCACAATTCCAATGTTGAGTGGACGAGTTGAGAATTGTACAGATACAACTTTTGGATTGCCTAGACAACTTTGCAGCGACTCCACCTCTGCCTCCTGAGTTGCACTTGATAAATCGAACAAAGCCCACTGATGTCAATCCGAGCAGTAAAATTGTAACAAGCGCTAGTTCTCGAAAGCCAAATGCCTCCCTCCGGAAGAGGTATGAAGAGGGTGATCTAGAAGTCGGTACATTGGTGCAACCAATTGGCAAATATGACTACTCTGTGTTATACTCTAGACTGCCAAGTGCTGATATTGACATCAAGGACATTGTACCCACAAGATGGGATGATTTGCCAAATGATGAAGCTGCCTAAATGATAGGCGATATCGTTTCCAATTGGAACAAGACGATAGGATGAGTTCGAATCGCCTAGAGAAGGGGCATTTTTAATTATTCGCATACTCCTCTGTGTAGGAGTCTTTCTTGCTTTTCAGTTTTTTTGTTGCTTTTCAGGATGTGATTGCTTTCTAGAACTTTCCTTTTTCAATAATGTAGTTTAGTCCTTTAGTTCAATAAAATTGCGGTTCATAAAAATGTTCATGTTTTGAGGGCATGTTGAAGTATACCAAACTAGCCCTATGATGAAATCTATCTGAAGGTTGGGCTTCTGCATAATCCCTCCAAAATTTGTGAAAATCAAAATTTTCAGCACGTCTTGCATTTAAAAAAAATTGTTGCAACTACGGAATGCACATAAGGGGGCATGACAAATTCCGATGATCTATTGGAGGAATGAAGGCCCTAATTCTAGTTGACTGAGCCATTCCTAATTTTGTCTTTATAAGACTGCCTTGGAATATTCTCACCTCCAAAATCCAATTGATGAGGGAGAATTGAGCAGATCCTAGTTGTTCCAACTTCACATGATTCATTCAGGTCCTAATATATGCTTTTGTGTTTAATACAGATGACATAAACCCACTAGTCTGGTAGAGACTCAATCACCTTCAAACATGTCCTTGAGGAAATGGTGGTATTCTCTCCAATTTAAGCTCGATTTGCTTCGAAAAGGGACTCATTCCTTTTTCTATTTTATTTAACAGAATTTACAAAGGCAGACAAGGTCAATGTGGGGCAAATCTCCTACGGCGAAAAAGACCGCCTCTTGATGAGGCGTGATGATATATCCAAGAGCGAAAAGGAGTGTTCTCTCACAAAAGTCCCTACATGCCAGTGACAGTCGACAAAGCGGGGCAAGCTGCTAGCAAATGAGGAGATGTAGAAGAGCGGAGAATAAAAAGGATCACCCAATTTTCGGAAAAATAGTGTATCCCAAGTTTGAACTTAGCTTGATTAATGACACCCCATTTTTTCTTTGCAGGTGACAAGTTGAGGGGCATGGACGATCAAAGTGTCAATTTCTTATTGGTTCAAAGATGCCTCTTTGTGTAAACTGAGTAACAATTTGTTTTGTACAGGGGCAAAGAATGGACTTGAATGGGTGATTAGTCGAAGATTCAAAGTCCCAAATCTTTGTAAAGAACCTATACGAGCTCTCCTTTCAAAGAGGGACAAGTCATGACACCGGTAGTTCTTATCGCAGGATCCGACATTTGTTCTTTTGCAGATATGCTTGTGTCTTTGTGGTGATCAAGATACAATGGCTTGTCTATCCTAAAATTGCAAGATCACTTGTGATCAATCATTGAGTTGATGGAATGTTCAAACTTCTTCAAATGAAGGTTTTGCATGATGTTTCACTTGTCCAAATTACCAATTTCCTCTGAAATTTGTTTAGCCGGATGACTCAATGAATGATGTTTGGTGCTGAGAATGCTAAATGAGAAATGTCAGGATGATGAAAGGCAAGCTCTATCCTACATACAGTCCCTTATACACTAAGAGGTGAACATTAAAAAATTATGTGTTCTCAAGGTAAAGGGTTTTCTCACGAAAGGTACGTAGACCAAAATAATGAGAGGCATTTCGTTTCTCTACCATAAAAAGTACTTATAACCATTGTTTAACCCATTTGAGCCTGAATGTTAGAAGAAATTCTTTCAAAGTAGCCCTGTCAAGAACCACCCCACATTGGGGCAGATTGGAGGCGAGGGTGACATTACAAGGTGAAAAATGGATAGAACTTTCTTGCCTTTACTTACATTAATCTTCGAGTGTCTCTAATACGGATGAACTCAAATGTGAGTTTAAGTGCCTTAAAGTGATGAAGAGCATTTCTTTCTTTATCATACACACTTTTATCCCTTGTGTAACCCGATTGAGCCTATAAATTCATTTCTCAATCATGATTGGTGATCATCAAGGCAAATGAGTTACTACATTGAGACAGCACATCCAGAGCGTCGACTGGAGATAGAGACTCTGAGAGTTCAAAAGTACTGAATTGTTTGATGGCACCATTTGACTGAGTCTATTGGGGCATTGCAAGAAATATATCGAAAAAAAAATGAAAGAAAAGAAAAGGAAGGAAGATAAAAAAGGAGAGTGAAAAAAAAGGGAAAGAAAAAAGGAGAATAAAAGGGGTGAAAGAAAAACTGTTGAAGCCCAACTGTTGAGGCTGAAGGCCAAGTTTGGGAAAATCATCCTCATGAAAAGGCGGTGATTTCGTAAAGAATAGTGTTACTCTCATGGTCGGTAAAGCATCTACATGAGAAGACAATCCTTGTTGAAAGAGAAGATTGGTAATGATGCCGAGATGATCACCAACTTCAAACCTTTTCCATGAAAATCTTTTGAGCCTAACAAATCCTTTCGTTTCTCAACCCTTACCTGAGCCTACATTATGTCCCTTTAAAGTCTCTTCAAATTAGGGCCTTTAAATTTACGTAAGAGTTTCAAATGTTAAAAGTTTCCTTCGTGGAAGTGAAGGCGAGATTGTTTCTATCTCAGTCATGGCCCTGCGCGGTCGTAAAAATCGGAGGATGTGTGATTGCTTTATGCCTGAATATGTGATATGAAGTGTTATTGATTACTATGTGCAATTGTCGCATGCCAATTGAAAGCAAGGCTTCATCTGTGGTTATTTGTGTGAATTGTTTGTGCCGACGGGAGGTAAGTATTCGAGTGTGATTATTTGATTGCGTTTTGGCATGCCAAGAGGTTGAGATTACCGTTCGTATTTCCGAGGCGAGGTATTCTCTTATACGGGGCTTAGAGAATTTACTTATTGAGTTATGCTCATGTGTTGTTGCTTAACCCTTTTAAGGCCCTTAATATGGACACTCGGATTGTACGTTTTGGTGTCCCGGTAGACCAAGACGTAGAGGTGGTCGAGTACGTAGCATCGGATACGGATACGACGTACGAGGAGTATACAACGATCGTTTGGGTCGGCGAAAGGCTTACCAACTTGGTTCCTCATCATTTTAAGGCATGGTATGTTTGGTTCGGAGGAGAGCATTGGGAACCTCTCCAGGGCTTTGATGGACCCCGTCGGGCGCAATCCCGTGGGACCCAGTGGTGTCAAATGTTTCCGATAGTGTCATCAATGATCCGGAGTCGGATCTGAACTACGACCCCGAACCCGAGCCATAGTATGCTCGAACATGGAGGAAGCCATGTTCTTTTTGAGGTAGCCCTCGTAAATAGAGAAGCTAAGTAGACCCCGACCCCCTTTTCTTTTTGTAATGTAATCGGAAAAGGGCCAGTGTAGTGGGCGTGCAATTATCCTTACTTCCGATGTGGGTCGTTAATGCATATATATGAAGCATGCTTTTGTGAATGTGTTTCCCGTGCTATCCTTTCTGTGTTGTTGGTTGGGTGATTTTGATTTCGCTTCCACATGTGCTTATTTGTTAGATAATAGGATGGCGACACCTCCTGAGACGTCGCAATTCATGACCTAAGAAGGGAAGTTGCGCGCTGGAGCCTTGGTGGATAGGACTGAGGCGTGACACTTTCTCTCCGTATTAATGGAACAAAAACTTACATTGCACTTCAACATACATAATCTTGTAAAGTAATAGCCTGCTGTTTGAAAATTCCCTATAATCTCCTCATCTTTCCAAATATTGACGGGCTTGATCCTGATGCAAAGTCACCAATGAGGACTGCATAACAAATGCTTTTTTTTTTGTCAAAGTATAACGAATGGCTTGACATGCCTTACAATGTGGATTCAAGCAACCACCCCTGTTTCAAGTTGCACATTATATCATCATATTATATGGATTTATCATCAAATAATACATGGTAACAACCAAGTCCAAAACAAGTAATAGAGAAGTTACATAAACCTCGAAGGTGAGTTAACGGAAGGATTTAATTGTACTTTTTGTAAGTTTTTTGGACTTGATTGCACTAATTCGACAAGTATGAAATCTCCAAATCCTTGAAAATGCAAATAGAGTTGGTGCAGCTTGACTAATCTTCTAAATTATTTAGGGTTAATCACAATGATCTGATTTTTTGCAAAGACAATATCATGACCATCCGTTTGATCCAATTCCGAAAAAATCATGATCCTAACACTTTTTTTTTAAATCGAACTTTATTTTGAAACAATCAGGTCATAAGCTTCTCATAGGTACAAAATCGAGTCAATGGAAGGTCGGACGGAAAAGTCATGCCCGGTCAAAGTTTGGTCAAATTTAGGTAAATATATATAAACATCATTTTTCAAAACTTTTCCTAATTATACGCTATGAAATAGAAAATAGAAAATAATAAAGGGAAATAAAAAAATTAGAAAAGAAGTTAAAATCTGGATATAATAAGAGTCGGTCGGATCCAATCGATAGGCTGAATCAGATTTGAGTGTTGTGGGCTGGAGGCTGGGCCGAGTAAATGGGCTGAATGTTGATGTGTCTAGGCTGCGCTTGGATTTGGGCTTAAGTGCATTGAAGACCAAAAATTAGAAACTTGGGCTTAAGCCCATCAATCCATTATTATATTCAGATCGGATCATAAAGGCCGGTCCGAATCCAAACCCAATCTAGACTTCTAGAGTCCGAATCAGTCCACTGAGTCAGTCCGGTCTTAAGTCCTTCTTTTAGAATAAAATATAAAAAATAAAAAATTTAGAAAAATGAAAAATGTGGGTAAAGCTAAAAAGTTAGAATTCATCTAGTTTAGGCCTTTTAATAAAAATTTTGGGCTTAAAAAAATTTGATTCGAAATTAAATAAGCCTTTAGCGCTTTACCATAGGGATTTTTAATTGCTTTTTCCTTTAAAGATATGCTAACTCGCTGTTTGTGCACTTTCATTTTTATTTTTCTTGATTGCGCACTTTTAATACATTGATTATTGTTTTCTTTTCTTAGAATGGTTAGGTTAAATCATTAAGATTTTAATGAATACAAATATCGCATGGACACGTAGTAGATGAAAACATTTGGACTCATAATTGGTAAAAAGTCTACATGGTCACTTTAGTGAACAAACGATCAAGTTTAGAAACCAAAAGGGTATTAGTTAAAAAACTAGTGTAATCAAGTCCCTGTTCTTAAAAATCCCTGATTGCGCATGTATCGAGATGACATTCCCGCGTCTCGATTAAGGTTTCTAGTCGACCCTCAATAATGGATAATGGCGACTTCTAATGAATACATAGACTAGAACAACCAATGTCACGCGAGGTATGGACTTAGGAAGGGTCCCATAAAGTATCTCTAAACCTATTTCCTGATAATTGGGTAGATCGTGACAGCTTGGCGACTGCATAACAAATGCCTTGGTACGCCCTTACAATGTCAGTTGTAGCAACCATATGGATTTGTAATCGAATAATACATGGTAACTACCAAGTCCTAGACAAGAATTGTCAATTAATTAGTAATAGAGAAGCTACACAAACTTCGAAGATGAGTTAACAGAATGACTTGATTGCACTTATTTAACAAGTTTTAGAACTTGATTGCTTGGATAAGAAAAATAAATAGAACTTGATTGCACTTTTTGTAAGTTTTTGGATTTGATTGTACTAATTTGACAAGTATGAAATCTCAACTTGAAATATGCAAATAGAGTCAGTGTGGCTTGACTAATCATCTAAATTATTTTGGGTTAATCACGGCAATTGGATTTTTAGCGAAGAAAATATCATGACCCCATGTTCGGTCCAATTCCGGAAAATTTGTGATCCCAACGCTTTTTTTTTTTTAAATTGAACCGCATTTTTGAAATAATCTGGTCATGAGCTTCCAGATTTGGGTATAAAATTATGTCAGTTCAAAGTTTAGCCAATTTTGGGTATAAATTTATACAAATATCATTTTCCAACTTTTTTCTAATTATATGCTATATGCAATTAAATGCATTGCATCTGTCCCAAGCCTACAAGTTTAGTCTCACATATAAATTTTTTTATTAATGCTGATCATGTTTCCCTTCGTCAGCGGTCAATGCATTTTGCATTGCATACGTCCCTCAAGCCTACGAGTTTAGTCTCATACATAACAAGAATTATTAACGCCGGTCATATTTCCATTCATCATTGGTCAATGAAAATTTCATCCAATTTCTTTCAATCAAACCTTGAATGAAGGTTTGTGAATATAGATATCATCCAAATGCAATTTTAACTAAAAATAAATGGGAGACACATGTCTATAACCTGATTATCAGAAGATTTATTAGAGTAAATTTCATTCAATTAGGAATGAAAAAAATATAGCCCATAAAATGCCTTCTTCCTCTATATACTAACTGCCTCTGTTGTTGATGTTTACATTTTGTTTATTAGATTTTAAGTTTTCTATTCGCTTCGATGTCTCGTGACTATTTAGATGAGTAACATCAAATCGCACTCAACTACTACCACAAGCAACATCATCACCATAGAGAAAAGTGAAAAATTACGTATTTCCCGCACAAGTTTCCTTAGACTTACGTAATTTACCTATTTGGGTCGATTGAAGGAAGTCTCGCACATCGGGTGTTTATTCAAAATTTCTCGATCCAAGAGACCAATTCCAAGCCATGCAAAAAAAAAATTATAATTCCTTGAATCATGTGTCTGATTGATGATTTACAAGTTATAAATATCATCCTTACACAAGCTCAACTAAATATAAATGCAGGCGATGTCTATGTCTACAACCCACCAATCCGGTGACTAGAAAGAAAGTCAACAACTGCATGCATTATATCTAAGTTTCACAAGTTGATAAAAAAGAGATTGCATGCATAGGATTTGGTTGGTTTTATAGAGTAAACTCCTAATTAGCTACCCACATGCAATTAGTGGATCATGTTTAACTGTGGAATTAGGGCCCGTTTGATTCGGCTTTTCAAATGCTACTTGGGGGAATGCAAATATCTTTAGGTGAAAGCCACTTGGGGAAATGCAAGTGGCGTTTGGTAAAAAAAAATTTGTAGAGCTATTTTGACCTAAGTAGTGTTTGGCAAAATTTTTTGCAAAGGGCTTTGGCAATTTTTATTTTTAATAATCCTGTTTTGCCCTTGTTACTGTTCATCTTCTTCACCAAAATGTGACCGGCGAGGGCGGATCTGGCCGGCGAGGTCGCCCGACCCAGGCAAAGGCCACCTGGGGTCGGGCGATCGCCCAGCGCCGTCGCTCGGGTCGCGTGACCCAAGCCAACGTCGCCCGAGGTCGCGCGACCCAAAGCGACGGCGCTCGGGAGGTCGCCCGACCCCAGGCGGCCGTTGCCTGGGTCGCGGTCGCCTAGGTCGCGTGACCTCAGGCGACGGCCGCCTGGGTCGCGACCCAGGCCGACGTCGCCTGAGGTCGCACAACCCAGGCGACGGCGCCTGGGTGGTCGCCCGACCCCAAGTGGCCTTTGCCTGGGTCGGGCGACCTCGCCGGCCCTTCGCCGGCCAAATCCGCCCTCGCCGGCCCCTCGTCGGCCGTCCTTCGCCGGCCACCCTCGCGGTGAAGAAGATGAACAGTAACAAGGGCAAAATCGAAATATTGAAATTTGAGTGAGGGTAATTTGGGAAGAGAAAAAAAGGCTTCAGCATTTGTGGAATACTGAAAGCCCAAAGCTGGTCCGGACCAGCTTTGGGCTTTCGGCATTCCAAATGCTAGCTTTTGGTTTTTCGGACTCGGAAAGCTGAACCAAACGGTTCAGCATTTTGGGAAGGGGCTTTCGAAGTCAAAAGCCCCTTCCCAAAGTTGAACCAAACGGGGCCTAAGGTTTGTTCTATGTTCCATGTTTTGGTTGACATCTTGTCATCTAGCAGTAACGCATGAAATTGTCGGTCGGAAGTTTTAGTCATACCAAATTGGTATGACGTACAATTTAGGCTGTGCTGAATTTGGCCCAATCCAAAACTCATCTCTAAAAGAATACAACTCACAATCAGGGGGAAACTTCTTAGCCAGTGATCATGCTAATTGGGGTTGATGAACTTCCGATATTTGCTATTTCCTTCCTACTTTTTGAATAATGACTGTGAAGGGTGACCATCCTTTTCTTTTAGTGACACGTGCGAATAATCAGGCTCCTTGGGCCTTAGTGTATAAGTCAACGATTTCCGATAAAAATTGATCAAAATGACTAAATTGAAATTTCGCATACAGGTTTATGACTAAATTGACAGAATTGAAAAATTTAGGATTGAATTGATATCCGTACAATAGATTATAAACTGATTGGGCAATCTCCCCGACATAACCCGCGAGGCTTACAAGTCCGCTTATCAAGCTAATACGGTGTAACATAAACTAAACAATGATAAATGCGAGACTCTTGTCATGCAACTCTTCACATAACCGACATTTTTATTATGAAAAACAATAAGAGCAAGAAAGTAACAACCACACAAAGCAAATCCTAGACACCACAAGCACACACATTTCCAAGGAACAACTACACAAACCAGCACATAACATATGAAAGCTTCCTTCTTCTTCTTTTTCCCCTTCAAATCATTCCACCTCCTTGGAAGCAACTTCATCATCGGACTCGTAACTAGAAAAAGGATACCCAATCCCATGCCTCTTGCTAGGGAATACCGCGAAAACCGCGCTAGAAATCGCGCCGATCAACGGAGGCAGAACTTTGAGCAACACCTCATGCTCCTTCTCAAACGATGACGAGTAGAAGCACTTAATGGAGGTCCGGTCCAGCATGGTCGACACCATGAAAACCATGGTCGAGATCAAAGCGTGCACAAAGTCGCCGACCCGGAGCTTGTAGTTGGACAAGTCGATCAATTCAGAAGCCGACGATGGCCACAGCCCTGTACATGTGGCCATGCCGTAGTGAACCAGACCGTCGGACCCGGTGTAGCTGTCGGTGAAGCAAGAGAAGGCGCACGAGAGGCCGCACCCATAGATGAAGAGGCGGCTGAGCAGCTCATTGAGGTCCTCGCAATCGCCATTGTTGGTCAGGACGGGGTTGAGGAACTGGAACAGGAAGACCGTCCCCGTCGGGAGGAGCTTGATGAGGTTCCCTAGGGACGCGAGCGCGGCATCCCTAACGCGCTTGAGCTTGGACGCATTGCTCTTGGGTTTCGGAGAGCTCGTGAAGGCCATTATCTTGCAGAACGGGTGATGGTGGAGTGAAGAGGGACTGAAAGATTCTAAGTGTTTTGTGGTGTGATGCGAAGCTTCCTTGGTGTCGGGGGCTATTTATAGTATCCGAAGGGGGAGGGAAGAGGGTGGGTTGCTTCCACGTAACACGAAAGAGGGGAGCTTCGGAGAAAGGTTTTGTCTTTGCTATTGGAGAGAGAGATGGCCTTCATTTCCAATCCGAGGCTTCGAGCTTGGACGGATATGCTCGTACGTGAGGTTAGCTTTCATTTCACAGTTCACCCTTTTAAAGAGAAGGGAAAAGAGGTAACTTGAGGCTAGCGCTTTGTGAAGTTATGGGATAGCGTTGCTTCCTTGAGACAATACTCGTGAGTTTCGTTTGGATTCTTGTAAAATGTATCATAGTTTGTCTAGTTGGATTAAGTAAATAAGCGTCTTATTCCTCATTGAAGTGGAGTTTCATGATGATCTATATGATCTTAAGGAATGGCCGATGACGTTGTTAATTATATGGTGACTCCTTTTTGAAGAGTTTAATATTTCGTCCGACCGCTCAAGGAAAATTTCAATCTTCCAAACCCTAATGATTAGTTTGTGGTTGAGGAAAAAGAAGCTTATACCTATGTGGATGAGGCATACAACACAAAGTTTGATTTCCTACACCACCAAATGCAAACGATCCTATGTTTCGACCGTTCACTTGGATTTTGACTCACAGTCTAGTGTATGCAAATTACAATTCTATGTCGCGTTCGCTCACGGTATGAATCGAGCTCGTGATCTCGTGGAATACGGGTGACCCGTTCACTACTGGGTCAACCACTTGATTTATAACCTTTTTATAGTCCGTGGGTATTTTAAACATGAAAGTTCTTGAAAAATAACAATGGCTAATTACTAGAAAAGCACTTAAATGGATCGAATACAATCTCACATTAACCATTTTGAAAATACGAATTGAATAACATCTTTATTTGTTTATCTGTTGGATTTCGATCTGTTGCTTTTAGCGACAATCCCAATAAACCCAAAAAGGAGGTATAAATGTAAGTAACTACACTTTTAGTACACGCTAGGCTCCAAGACCACTCTTGATACTTTGGTCTATCGTTAGTTCAGGAAACTTCCTAGGTTTTGGTTGCATTTGGGGTAGCATTTCGGAAGAGTTTTGGGCTGTAAAGGTCCTCAGAGCCAAAATTTTGGCATTTAGTAACACAATCTTATAAGCGTTTTAGTGTAAAGTTGAGCTTTGAAAATCTCATAGTTCAATGCTCAAAGTTCCAAGCAACTTGGGACTAATTTTGGTTTTTGACATTCCGAATATGCTACTTGAGGGATTTAAAAATAAAAATTCTTCCAATCTTACCCTACTAATGTTTTCATGTTCATCATCTCTCTCACACGGAGACAATAGTGGCTCCAAATCTAGCTCGCCAGGCTCTGGTCGACACTCGCCAAGGGTCGTGCAACGCCGACAAGCTTCGTCAGGGTCGCTTGATGTCAGCAAGCTTTGTCAGGGTCGCTCGACGTCAGCAAGCTTCGTCCTGGTGAGATCTGTCTCACCTTGGGTTGAGGGTTGCGTGATAGCGGCAAACGAGCCTAAGTTGGGACGGTGGGGCTCTACGTCGATATCCACTTCAGAAAAAAAAGTGTATTGAACAACATTTGCATCGAGCAAATAATCTTGGAGTCAAAGTCCTTTGTCTAAATGCAAAATCATTCTCCCAAAACTCCCCGAAACATTCCGACGAAAAAAAAAATCTCCCAAGTGCGCCCGTATACATACCCATTTGCATTTGTCGCTTTTAAAATTCCCATTCTGCATTTTCAACTTTATTGCAAAACTTTTGATTTAGACTAAGGTACCGCATGATAACCATTCTGGTTCTGTCCAGAACTGGTTTTTTGTTCCCAGAATCAGTTTTGGACCAGAAACCCGTTTGTTAACGTAATTTCATTTTTCTATTTCTGGGACAAGTTTTTGTTCCAGAACCGATTCTGAACCAGAAATTAGAACCAAAAAAAAGTTGGTTTTCTATTTCTAGACCAAAAATGATAATCATTTCTGAGAAAACTCTTTTTTCAAAACACATGTTCATCTGGAAGTCACGATCTTTGAGGTGGGAAAAAAAAAGCAAAAAATCAAAAATTTCAAAACTTCACATAATGGTTTAAAATCTGTGGCTACCACTTTGAGCGAAATTTAAATTTTTTTAGGTGCCGAAAAAAATAAAAAAATCAAAAAATCAAAAATTTCAAAATTTCACAAAATGGCTTAAAATACCTATGGCCACCCACTTTGAGCGAAATTTAATTTTTTTTAGATGCCAAAAAAAATAAAAAATAATCAAAAAATCTAAAATTTAAAAACTTCACATAATGTCTTAGAATACATGTGGCCACCCAATTTAAGCGAAATTTAATTTTTTTTAGATGCCGAAAAAAATTAAAAAATTCAAAAACTCAAAAATTTCAAAACTTCACAAAATAGCTTAGAATACCTGTAGCCATCCACTTTGAGTGAAATTTTAATTTTTTTATGTGTCGAAAAAAATAAAAAAATAAAAAGTTTCAAAACTTTACAGAATGGCTTAGAATACCTGTTGCCACCCACTTTGAGCGAAATTTAATTTTTTTTTAGATGCCAAAAAAAATAAAAATAAGAAAAAAAGTAAAAATTTCAAAACTTCACAAATGGCTTAAAATACCTGTGGCCACCCACTTTGAGCGAAATTTTATTTTTTTAGGTGCCTAAAAAAATTAAAAAATTAAAAAAATTAAAATTTCAAAACTTCACATAATGGCTTAGAATACCTGTGACCATCCACTTTGAGCGAAATTTAAATTTTTTTAGGTGCCGAAAAAAATAAAAATAAGCAAAAAAGCAAAAATTTCAAAACTTCACAGAATGGCTTAGAATACCTGTGGCCACCAACTTTGAATGAAATTTTATTTTTTAGGTGCCGAAAAAAAGAAAAAAATTAAAAATTTCAAAACTTCACAGAATGGCTTTGAATACATGTGGCCATCCACTTTGAGTCAAATTTAATTTTTTTTAGGTGTCGAAAAAAATTTAAAAATAAAAAATACCATTTGGGCACCTAAAAAAATTAAATTGCACTCAAAGTGGGTGGCTAGAGGCATTCTAAGTCATTCTGTGAAGTTTTAAAATTTTTGATTTTTTTATGTTTTTATTTTTTTTTTCGGTACCTAAAAAAATTTAAATTTCACTCAAAGTGGGTGGCCACAGATATTCTAAGTCATTCTATGAAGTTTTGAAATTTTTGCTTTTTTTTCACCTCACAAAATTAAAATTTCACTCAAAGTGGGTGGCCACAGGTATTCTAAGCTATTCTGTGAAGTTTTGAAATTTTTGAGTTTTTCAATTTTTTTAGGCACCTTAAAAAATTTAAATTTCACTCAAAGTGGGTGGCCACATGTATTCTAAACTATTCTGTGAATTTTTGAAATTTTTGGAATTTTTGATTTTTTTTGGGAACTTAAAAAAATTTAAGTTTCACTAAAAGTGAGTGGCCACAGGTATTTTAAGTCATTCTATGAAGTTTTGAAATTTTTGATTTTTTGATTTTTTTTGAAAAAATTCAACAAATTTCCTATTTTCTAGAAAAATCTGATTTTTTATATTTTTTGGAAATTTTGATGAATTTTTCTAGAATTTTTCTATTTTTTTGGATTTTTTGAATTTTTTTGAGATTTTTAGGAATTTTTTGGATTTTCTAATTATTTTTATTCCATTTTTAAAAAAAATGGATTTTTGTTCCTGGAAATAGAATTTTGTGTTGTTTATCAAACGGGTTTTTGTTTCAGGAAATAGAAATTTTGTGCTATTATCAAACAGGTTTCTGTTCCAGAAATAGAAATTTTTTATCGTTATCAAACGGGTTTCTTTTATCAGAAACTCATCCTGAAACCAGAAATAGAAAAATCTATTTCTGTTTCAGGAACTCATCCCGGAACAGAATGGTTATCATTTGCTACCTAAGTTACCGCTTTTTCTTTGGAAAACAACTCTCACACCAATTTTCTAACCTCCCCCTGAATTTTGTTCGTTGAACAAAGGTTTTGATCTCATGGAAAACGGGTGTTCCATTCACTATGAGGTCAACCATTTTAGCGGTTAATTTATATTCTTTTATGGTTCCTTGGGTATTTCAAAGATGAAAGTTCTTAAAATATAACAATGGCTAAATACTAGAAAAGCACCAAAATGGATAAAATTTTTTAGGGAAAACACCACCAAAAACCTCAAACTACGTCACTTGTGACAAATTTACCCTGAACTTTTTTTGTGATACGAAAAATCCCAAACTATGCCACTTGTGATATATTTACCCCACAATACTTTGGCCCAAGGGCGTTTTCGTCGTTTTCCTTTTACTGTTTTTTTTCCTTTTTTCTCTTCTTCTCTCTTCCCTCCACCATGGCCGGTGGAGGGAAGAGAGAAGAAAGAAAAAAAAATGGAAAAAGGAAAAAGACAAAAACGCCCTTTGGCCAAAATATTGTGGGGTAAATGTGTCACAAGTGGCATAGTTTGGGGTTTTTCGTGTCACAAAAAAAAGTTCAGAGTAAATTTGTCACAAGTGGCGTAGTTTGGGGTTTTTGGTGGTGTTTTCCCTAAAATTTAATCTCACATTAATTAAATAAAAAATTCAGATCCTAATTCAAATCGGGTAAAATCTTTATTTGGTCATCAGTTGGATTTCGACCTATTGCTTTTAACGACAATCCCAATAAACCCGAAAAAGAGGTATAAACGCAAGTAACCCCATTTACTACTGTTTTTAGCACACGCAAGGCTCCAACACTACTCTTGATAATTTGGTCTATTATTAGTTCAGGAACGAGGAAACTTCCCAGCTTTTGGCTGCATTTCGTGTAGAGCATTTTCAGTGAGTTTTGGGCATCTAAGGACCTTTAGTGCAAAGTTGAGGTTTGAAAATGTTCAAAGTTGAAGGCAACTTGGGACTAATTTTGGCTTTCGGCATTACGAAAAGTGCTAATTTAGAGATTTAATGATCTTTTGTCTTCCAATCTTGCCCCCGTTAATATTTCCATGTTCCTATTTTACCCTTGCTATTTTTCTAGATAATGTTCGTTGTCTCTCTTAGACAGAGACGATCGTGGCTTTAGATCTAGCTCACCGGCCTATGTTCAACGCTTGCCAAGGGTTGCACGACGCCGGCAAGTTTCGTCGAGGTCGCTCGACGTCGGCAGGCTTCACCCAAGCGAGATCTGTCTCGCCTCGAGCTGAGGGTCGTCGAAGGTAGCACGACAGGAGGGTCGACGAGTTGGTAGGGGCGACAGCGGTGGACGAGCCTAGGTTAGGATGCTGGGGCTCTATGTTAAAATCCAATTTAGAATAAAGTGTGTCAAATAACAATTACATTGAGCGAAAGATCAGGGAATCAAAGCCCTATGCCTATATGCAAAATCATTCGCCCAAAACTCTCCCGCACATACCACTTTGTATTTCTTGCTTTCGAAATTTCCGTTTTTTATTTTACTTTGCCACGAAACTTTTGATTTGGACTAAAATTGACCGATTTTCTTTGAAAAAGCTCTCGCCAATTTTTTAACCTCCCCCTGAGTTTTGCAGGGTTCTAAAATTTGAAGATGTAAAGTGGTAAGTCGATGTGGGGTCGTGCATCAAGTCAAAGGTAAAGGGGATGATGGAAAAGATCAAGTTAAATTTTGTTTCTGAAATACGCAAATCATTTCACGGAAATTTAAACGATCGGATAGCTGGTCTTTCGTGAAGATAACTGACCTTTTTAATTATATTTATAAGCACGTGTTCGCCGGTCGGTGAAGAATTGATCGGCTGGCGAGCTAGGGGCGATACTGAATCTGTCTACTCCGAAAATTCTTTCAAGAAAATGCTCCCGTTTTGAGAGGCTATTTGAAATTTTCGAAAGATTAATTAATTGCCTCCGAGGAAGGATTAGCTTTTAACTCAAGCATGAAATGAAATTGCCTGTTCAACTAAGATAGTGGACACCGACCAAAAAAAAAAATAAGAAACTGACAAAAAGTACCATCAATTTCCCTCAATCCAAACAGAAGTATACACTCAACTAAATCGTCTAATCAACAATTCATAATCATTGGGGGAAAAGACCACCAAAAACTTCAAATTATATTACTTATAATAAATTTACCCTGAACTTTTTTTTGTAACACAAAAAACCCCAAATTATGCCATTTGTAACACATTTACCTCATAATACTTTCTCCTATGGCATTTTTGTCTTTTTCCTTTCTTCTCTCTCTTCCCTCCGCCGGCTATGGCGGAGGGAAGCCGGCGAGGGCAGCCCTCGCCTGAGTCGGGCGAGGGCGGCCCTCACTCCCCCAGGTTAGGGCTGCCCTCGCCGGCTTCCCTCTGCCATAGCCGGCGGAGGGAAGAGAGAGAAGAAAGGAAAAAAAAAAAAAAAGGAAAAAGATGAAAATGCCCTAGGAGAAAGTATTATGGGGTAAATGTGTCACAAATGGCATAATTTTAGGTTTTTCGTGTCACAAAAAAAAATTCATGATAAATTTGTCACAGGTGACATAGTTTGAGGTTTTTTGTAGTCTTTTTCCTAATCATTGATTTTCATCAACTTCTATTATGTTCGCTCACAATACATATTGAACTCCTGATCTCGTGAAAAATGGATGACCTTATTCTTTATTACAACCTCATGGGTAATTATGTTCTTTTTATGGTCTTCGAGGATTTCAAAGACAAAAGTTCACCCAAAAACTTATTGCATAAGTGTAATTGAGTTATAATGCAATTAAGTCCTAAAACTTATCAATTTAGTGCAATTGAGTGCATAATTTTGTCCAATTTGAGTGATAGAAATACCAACATGATATTTTTTTAATAATATTTTTGAAGAGACGCAACATTGCCGCATCACAAAAATGACTTGAAAAATTAAAAGAAAAAAACTGACAATTTAAAAGAGAAAAACCGTTGCACAAAGAGAGTGATCAGGGTCTGGATAGTCGACGGTCGACGACCCTATTCTCTCTCTCCAATGGTTTTTGTTTTTTTATTATTTTTCAGCCCTTTTTTTTTCTCTTTTTATAAAATGTTTCGACTCTTTTTTGTACTGTGTGCTGCATGCCCTCGAAATTATTTAAAAATGTCATGTCAGCATTTTTTACAACTCAAATATGATGAAACTAATCCAGATGACTTGGGTGTGCACAAGTGATCTGATTTATATGTTGGGAATTGCGAGAGGTTAGGCCTTCTCAACTTCCCCCTTTTGGCATATGTCGGGCTTTCACATAAATATTACCCATGTCCCTCAAACCCACGGCTTTAGTTTTACTAATAACTTTAGGCCTTTGTTATAGAAAAAATCAGATGAAGCTAATGGAAGTACTCAATTACACTGGTTTAATACGTTTTATTGTCTAGATCGAACTTTTTGAACGTTTTAAGACTTTTGATATATGTACCATTTATAAATAAGTATATGAGTATCTTTTTCAAATCCGAGTAATTTTCCAAATTTAAAAAAAAAAAAACAAGAAAACTATCGGTAACAATTGATTTTTTATTTCATTTGTTAAGCATCTTTCCTTATCAAAAGTCAAGTTTTGAAAAAAAATCATTTGAAAACCAATTTACCCGTCAATTTAAAAAAGATAATCCAAAAATCAGCACTGTTTCATTAGAATCGGATGGCCCAAATCACACAAGCATCATGTGCATGTCCAAGGCCTCAACCACATAGATTTCACCGAACCATTCATCTACTTTATCAGAACCAAACATTAACTTTCATCTAATGGGTAATCAATTTAGTGTGATCAGATAACTTTCATCTAATGGGTAATCAATTTAGTGTGATCGGATCTAAGCAAATCCTTAAGAGACTTTTTTGGAACCTTGGGATGTTAAACATAGAGGGAACCATCCAAACTCTAGAATGTAAAACATAGCAGGTATAGTTAACGCCCAACACATTAGAATAAGGAACGCATCCGGGAATCTTGCCTGGTTATAAGATAGGCCGTGAAGGCCCCTATCGCGATGAAGTAGGGAAATCCCCAAACAATTTCCCTAGGGAGCTTCCTGAACCAAACATTAACCTTCATCTAGTGGGTAATCCAATCTAGTGTGAGACCTACATAGACAAAAGGCAAAGGTAAGCATGGATTGAAGGTCCTTAACCCCATTTACTAATCCAACCAATCAAGAACGTTCCACCGTTTTAAAGTTACTAATCACTGATCTACATCAACAATCTCTTTTCGATCCCAGAGAAGTCACTATCTAGATTAGACTTAATCATGTACCAGACACATTTAGTCGTGTAGCCCGAGCCCAACCTAACCGAGCCAGGCTTGCCGAGCTCGAAAAATGCGGGCATGGGCAACTAAGTTAGGTTCGAGGTTGGCTCGGATCGGGGAGGATGCTTCGAACCTCGTGTCTGAGTTTCCCCTCAATCAAAAAAGCAGGGGCATGACAGCAAAAGAAGTTCTTTCACAGATTCGTCCCAGACAACAAGAGAGAAACTTTCACATTCACACCCCCCCACGAGGCACAGACTCGGTCTACGCTATTTCCCAATATTACAAATCGACCCCACCATTTTTTCTTTCTTCCTTCTTCGAACCCTTAAAAGTTACCCACTATTACTTACTAATCACTAAAAGAGCCCACGTATTTACAGCCAAAGAAGCAGGTATTGAGCGAATGCTCCTCCTAGTTTCTCGAAATTCTGGATCTCCCCCCCCCCGTTTCTGAAAATACTCACGGAAAGGACCAGACCTCGAGAACATCGAGAAAAGACGATGGAAATGGACGTAAATCGCCTAGATCTGATCTGGTTTTGCTCACAGCAGATCGAGCCGGAGCAATCTCCGGAGGTCTCTGGTGGCCGAATCGTCGACCAGGAGCACCTGCTTCTTCTTCTTCTTCGAAAACGACGGCAGCGGGAGCGAGCTCGGCTCCGGCGACACGGCGAACGCCGATCCGGCGTAGACCACGGCCTTCCCCCCCACCGCCGCCGGGGACCTCAGCTCCGGCGCGCCAACCTGCTTCCGCGCCATCTCCGGCTCCGGAGCGCCTCCTCCCCTCTTCGAACCGGCCTCGTCGTCCCTAGCCGCCGCGTCCAGCGGCTCGCCTCGCCGGAGGATGGTGACCTTCCCCATCCCGAGGAGGCCGCCGCCGCCGGGACTCGCCGCGCCGGCCTCGTAGGGGCTCGATCTCTCCGAGGCGGCCGGCTTCCTCTGCTGGTGCTGGTGGTGCTTCCTGTTAGGCCTGGGATTGGAGCAGGAGCTCCCGTAGCCGCAGCTCCTCCGGCGAGGGTAAGCCGCCGCCGCCGGGGAGGAGGCTCCCATCCGCCGGGCCAAGCAGTCCTGAGGCCGCAAGATCTCCGTCGCCATGGCCTCGATTCCAACCAAACTGACAAGATCAACTGCACAAATGAACAATACCTAGAGAGAGAGAGAGAGAGAGCTAGAATGGAGCTGGACGAGCTCGGAAATGGCGGAATTTATAGAGAGAGAAAAGGGAGGAAGGGAGGGAGGGAGGAAGGAGAGTTTCTCTCTCCTGCCTCGTTCCACTGACCTTCGCTGGTCTCGACGCGTGAAAGCTAATCCCTCCCGTCGTTACGTGGACGCAGGAGTCTCTCTCTCATCTCATCTAACGATCCCCCCCGCCCCGTTTTCCACAGTCAAAGCTGTAGTTTTGACCGAGAAGCCCGCCAATGGGCCGGGCCAGGCCGGGCCTTTCATCGACCCTGACTGGGCCCCAGCTGGCCCACACCGACGAGCTCGGGCCCACTTGGCCAAAAGCATGATGCCGTGGCGTTCGTCGAGTCGACGTGGCCACGATGGGGACCCCAGCGGGTTGACGACGAAACAGCGGTGGAGATAGATCTGTAAGGAGCGCGTCCGTCGTACGATGTTGCTGTATCCCAGTCATTACCAGAGCGACCGCCGCGTCCGATTCCGAGCCGTGTTGTGTTGTCGAATTCAGCGGGAGCTCGACCGGAGGTCTAAATTGCTTCTGATGAAAAACGTTAAGAATGCGTGTAACAACCCGGTTCAATGAGGGGTGGAGACTCGAGAGTGTTCGGCAAGGCCAGAGGAGCCCAAAACAAGGAGCGGCCCTTGACGTGCTTCCAGGACGACGGAAAGGGCGTGAATGAACCAAATTGCACGCTGAATAGGGAGAAAACATTCTTGGATTGTATATATTTGAAACCGGAATTAATTTACAAGAGACGCATTTTGACGTTATGGCAACTCTTAGCATTGGAATGGGTGACATGCCGAGAAATTGCTTACTTGCATGCCAAAGGATAAAAAACCGTGAGAACCGGTATGAGACGAGCCAAAGCGGATAATACCTCGAGTGAATTAATCCAGATGTGTCGCAATTTTAATTATACAAATCGAAACATTTATGACTTGATTTCACATTGAGCCACACATTTAGGACCGTCAGTGCAATCTCCCTGAAAACTTTAGCAAGAAATTAGTGTTCTCTCATTTTAAAGCTTTTTTTTTTGTAGGAAAATGATACAGATAGTCTCTAAACTTTGACCAAATATACAATGTTGTCTTTCAATTTTAACCCAATATACAATATCATCGCTGAATTTTTAAATTGTTCAATATGGTCCATGAATTTTTGGTACATGTTTGATTTAGTTCCTAAATTATATGAAGATGTTCAATATTGTCTCCTAACTTAAATTAGATTGGACAACATTGAACTTTTTTATATAATTTAGGGACTAAATTGAACATATATTCAAAATTCATGGATCATATTGAAAAAATAAAAAATTTAGGAATCACGTTACATATTAAAATAAAATTTAAAAATTAAATTAAAATTTCAACAAACATGCAACATGTCGAGCCAAATTTCAGGCAGCATTTATATCATGATCCCTTTTTGGTATTCTTGGCTTGTCTATTCTGGTATAATCCGAAGCACTTAATCAATCAGAAGAGACAACACAAGGGCAAATTAAAGTAAGAAAAAAGAAAACAGAAAAGTTTTTCAGACAGCAAGCGTGCGGAGCACAGAAAACGACGAGCCATGCCAGCAAAGGACGCGACCGCGCCGCCGACCTTCGATCTCCCCGACGACGTGTTACGCGTCCTGCCCTCCGATCCCTTCGACCAGCTCGACGTGGCCCGCAAGATCACCTCCCTCGCCCTCTCCGCCCGCGTCTCCGAGCTCGAATCCGAGTCGTCCGCCCTCCGCGCCGACCTCGCCGCCCGCGACCGCCTCGCCGCCGACCTCCGGTCCCAGATCGAGTCCCTCGACGCCTCCCTCGCCCACGCCGCCGATCGGCTCGCCCGAGCCGACCGCGAGAAGGTCCCCGTCCCCCACCCTTACGGCTCGCCCCGTATCTCGGCGACCGGCCTGCGTGATTCGCGTTGACAATGGTGGAGGTTTGACTTTTTGTATCTTGGGGTGGTGCAGGAGGAGTTGCTGAGAGAGAACGCTTCGCTGTCGGAGACTGTGAAGCAGCTGAATAGAGATGTTGCGAAGGTAATGAATAACGCCTAATCATGTTCATGATGGTTTGTTCATTTCTTTTTCTTTCTTCTTTCTTGATGTTTAGAACTGGTTGTGATTCGCTGTTTCTACGTGCGATTCCGTGGAACGGACCGATGATTCGTGTTTGCTCTGAGAATTCGATTTTCTTAGCGAGTGGCTAGGAGTTCTGTTTTTTGGTGCCTACAGACAACCTTGCGGTGATCCTTACAAGAGAATGTTAGCTCATAAGAAGTTTGAATGGGAATGAACAATGTCAGTGTCCCCATTAGGACTTTTCATTCTTTTTTCCCATTAATTGTTGTGTATGAAGTATTTCGGAACAAAAGGAATAATACATCGGTTGGCATGATGCGCGATGACAATCCGGCATATGAAAATCCAATACTAGTATGCTGTTACTAATCCCCAGCCCTGAAATTCTCTCCGCTTGCATCGTGATTTTAGAATCCGGGCTCCCCGCTAAGCACGTTAACGGGGTATTCTTAGATTGTACTATTTCCGAGATGGTTCGGTTGATTGTGTCTACTTTCAACAGCAACAATAAACCCCCCGCGGTTGTGGGAAGACACTTTGAATGTGGCACTTCGTGGAAGTGCTTAGTTGTTTCCACAGTTTTCATTGAGAATGTAGTCCTTTGGTTCTCTGAGATATGACTGATATGTGATTGCTCTATAAGTTGTATGGGGATTATAAGATATTAGTTCTTGGGAGGTGATAAAATGTTCCTGTACTCAGTCTTCTTCCGCATAGAAAGTAGTTTAGAAAGTGTATATTTGCAGAGACATGCTTCGTTACGGTGAAACTTTGTTTGGCAATTCCTAATGGTGGGGGGAATGTGCTCGATTTAATTTAACTTTTGGTTTATGCAGTTGGAGGTATTCCGGAGGACGCTTATGCAGTCCCTTCGAGAGGATGATGAAAGCTTTGTGAGTGAGTTAGCCTGGAGTTATTTTTGCATTCAGCATCTAAATTTTCTTTCTATTGCCTAAGATGT
The DNA here is from genome assembly GCF_021117445.2 of Syzygium oleosum. Taxonomy (NCBI): domain Eukaryota; kingdom Viridiplantae; phylum Streptophyta; class Magnoliopsida; order Myrtales; family Myrtaceae; genus Syzygium; species Syzygium oleosum. The sequence continues at coordinate 6,667,577 of NW_026607485.1, read as the reverse complement.
TAGTTTGCTTATTAGCTAAAATACTGTCTTTTCGTTTGACTCCGTACGAATTATCTACCACAGGCAGGAACACCGCAAATCATTGCCAGGCCAACGCTAAGTGGTATGGTCTTTTCGCACCATGTCCTTCAGATTGATTATATAGCTTCAGTGTGATGCCCTTGGAAATAGTTAAACATGGTTTACCCGATGAGTTTCTAATGCAAGCAAAGAAATTATTCTTGAAGTTGGTGCAACCTTGCCTTGTCCTACTCTGATCTCCTGAATGATAATCTTCTTTGCCATGTTCTTTTTGCGAAATTGCCGAAACAGCTTTATAAAACAACTAATAGAACATGACCAGGGAAAAATATATAAGAATCAGGTCTGCTGATGGTTTAGAAAAATCCTCCATGGTTAATGGCAAACAGGTGCAGCATGCTTGGAAGCTCCCATTTAGGCATTACATGCTTTATGATGTCGTGGCCGGTGATAACATGCCACTGAGCTTATGTATATGTTGCTGCTTCGATGCGTTTGTTGATTGTTTCAGAAGATGATGGCTCCCTGCCTCCTTCAAGATCATCGTCGGTTCAGAGCCGGTTATCAGAAATGGGAAACTCATCAGTAGAGGATCCTGAAACAGAAGGTGTGTTGCTCTTTTGATTTTTGGAGAGTATATTTATTTAACTCAATACCATTTCAAAATTAGGCAAGCTGTGCTTTTCTTGTTAAAAAGATAGATTTATACTGTGAAAAGTATCAATGTTTCTAAATGGTGCTAAATCTTTTGGAGGAAATGATACTGAGTACGTGTTAATCTCTTTAGAGAAGATCAATATTGTTTAGTCAATTAGTGGGAAAGACTCTTCCCCATTAAAAAGTACTGATTTTATTTAGTTAAGTACCCTGATCACAAAAGAAAAATATCATCACTCTAAATTTGCTTGTGTATAGACTCGAGACCAGGGATATCGCATGGCCTGATATTCAGTTCGCAAACTAGCACTCCTCGGCTCACTCCTCTTGGATCTCCGCTAAGTTTATCACTATCTGGATCTCCTTCAAGAGTTTCTAAGGCAGTGTCTCCAAGACGGCAGTCCATGTCATTTGCAACTCCACGAGACAAGTTTGATGACAGGTCCTCCGCGTGCTCTTCGTTGCCCTCAATCAGCCATGGTTCTGTAGCAGGCTTCGAGACAGGATCTCAAACAGGTGAGTATGATGCATGACCTCAAATCTTTGACGTCATCAGAGTTCAAAGAAAAATGCATGGCGACAGTTTATGTTAGGGGAAATTTTCTTTTCTTGATCTGCATGTCATATGCTCTTTTTTTATCCTCATCTACTTATTTGTCTGACTGTTTCAGGAATAACTCGAGTCGACGGGAAAGAGTTCCTACGGCAAGTGAGGTGAGGATTTGAATTTGTACTTGCTATGGATGGGTTTCTAACTTTCCTGTTGTGTTGTACTTTCGACAAATAGGAATTCTTACATGTGTTAGGGCTTTTGAGCATTATTGAGCGCAATTCATTCATAAAAATTTCAGGCATTCTTGAAAGCACAAAATAAAGGTGCCAGCACGATCTGTTGTGCATACACATAATTTCTCATGATACACATAATAGAGAGAGAGGTGAGGTTGAAGGTTTGAATTCTCACAATTCTTTTGGTTACATGACAGGACCCGATTACCATATGAGCAGTTTGCTGCTTTTTTGACAAATGTTAAGGAATTGAATTCTCACAAGCAATCAAAAGAAGTACGCACTCTGTCTCTCTCTGCCCCTCTCTCTTAATTTAATTAGTTGCTGCTAATGGTTTCGTTTCTTTTCCTTCATCTTGTAACACAGGAGACTCTACGGAATGCTGCAGAGATCTTTGGTTCAGATAATAAGGATCTCTATGATTTATTCGAGAGATTCTTGACTCGCCATTCTGGTTAACTACATCAACCGGCGAACAAATGCCTTAATGATGCGGTACTGTCTGTAAAAAATAATTTTCATCACTTTAATTGTACAAGTCGAATAAATTTAAACTCGTCATGGTCGGAGAGACGAGGTTTTGGTCCTGCATTGACATTGGTTTGGATTCAACCAACCATCCTCATTTGGGGTGAATTGTGCTTTTGTCTGTGGTCTTGGAGATTGACTGCTGTTAAAGATAGCGCACTTAAAATTCTTTTAAAAGCATGTAAGGGTTAATGTCTATATTACTCATATGTCGAGGGAAGAGGAGGCAAAATTTAAATCCTTCATTGATCAGCATCATTAAAGGGAAAACGAGCTACCATGATAAGGGAAAACAAATCCAATTAACTAATAAAACATAAGGAAAATATTATTATTTGATGGGCAAAAAGATTAATGGGTGAGAAATGTCCAACTAATTTTAAATGCACGTATATTGATTTAAGTCTTAAACTTTTTAATATTATCAATTTAGTCATAAAATTTTGTGCTAAATTTCAATGTAGTTTATCTGGCAAATTTTCGTTGAAAATTGATGAAGTAATGGTATGCCACGTAGGACGGCCGATGATAATTGGATTGTTATTTTTAATGAAAATTAATTAGAATGATAACATTGAAATTTCGCACAAAGATTTAGGACTAAGTTGATAAAATTGAAAAGTTTAGGATTAAATTGGCATATGTAAAATAAGTTTAGGATTGATCGAATAATATTTCCTAAAACAAGTGGCTTGAGATTCTTATGTTCGGGTGGTAAGAGGATGCGAACTTTAAAGTATTAATTTTTAATTAAAAAAATCATGAATTTTCTCCTTCAAGATTGGCTTTTGCAACCCATAAGGATGGCTTTTTGGTAGGAGTTTTGTTGAAGGGTGATTGTCTTGCGAGTTCCTCCTTTTCCATTTTCTTTTGAAATTTTTTTTTATTCTTATTCTTTCAAGCTTTTTTATTTCAATTAAGTCCTTGTCTATTTAATTTGTTCAATTAATTCTTTTTACTTACACAAATTTTCTAATTAAGTCGTTTCGATACCAAAGTCCAGCTAAATTAAGTTGACATGGTCTTTGAACGATGCCAAACTATAATTTAAATAAAATATACGGAAGCCTGCATCGACGTGGATAGAAAATATACCTAATGTAGACAACGTCCAAGTATGACATGAATAAAATTTCGGATGCCGACATGGACATTCGCATAAGAACTCTATTCACATTGCACCATGACGTTGCCCTGCGATCATGCTAATTAGATTTGATTAGATTTGGCATCCAAGATAATTGATTACAACAATTACGAAAGTAGCAAGATAAATCAAAAGGGTAGATACTTAAGAGAAAATGTAAAAATACTTAGACAAAAAGTACAATTTTTTTGTTTTTTCCTAGTCACAGGTGGTCGGAGTTCCTTCCCTCGTTGGAAATTACATGAAATCTCCAAAATTGTGAAAAGACCATGAGAAAAATAATTTTGTCGGACTATGCACGAGATTCCAAACGATGTACTTGCCGAACGAATTAGAAGTTTCCCATTAACCTTATACTCTTTTGGATGCGAGAGACAGTTCTAGCAGGAGAATAATTGTGGTTTCTGTTCATACCGTATCTTTTTAGCAGGAGAATAATTCCTTCATTTTGTCCCATAATATTAAAGTTCATCCTGCATTTTGTCAGCTGAAGAATTGGGTGTGTCAGGTCGAGTACCCAATTATGGAAATTAGAATATTTTTCTCCCAGGACCAAAGAGGGTTGTTTCTCAGTCTCTCTTCCAACTCACATACCGTTCGCATAATATTATATGATCCCATGTAATCTCGGATTGATGATGAGCTTTTTCAAGACCAGTATTTCTAGTGACTGGTTGGAACAGAACCAATATTTGAGGGATGGAAAAAAGTGCTACATCGGACACGTTGAACAACTAAACAAATGATGCCGGCCGTTATTTTAACACCTTTCACTTTCTCTCTCTTCGTGACAAGTGCCCTATGAATGGACATTGCAATTCGGTTTGATTTCAGAACATTTGTGATCTCAACACTTTTTTTTTTAAATCGAACCATTTTTTAAAACAGTCGGCTCATGAGCATTTCGTAAGTACAAAAATCGAGTCAATAGAAAGTCGAATGGAAAAATTATGCCAGTTAAAATTTAGTATTATTTGAATGCGAATATATATATTATTTTTAAAAAAAATTCTAATTATATGCTAAGAAATGCGTTACATCTGTTTCTCAAGCCTAACAGTGCAGTCACACATATCATATTTTCCTTCATCATTAGTTAATGAATATTTGATCTTGATTGAAGTTTGTGAATGTGCATATCATCCACATGCCATTTTAACTAATAATAATTGTGAATTGTGTCCATGGCTATAACGTAACAATTGAAAATTTTATTAGAGTAAGTTTCATTCGATTAGGAATGCAAAATAATATGGCCCTCAAAACGCATTCTCTCTTTATACTATTTGCCTTTGTTGTTGATGTTTACACTTTTTTCATTGGACTTTAGGTTTTCTATTCACTTCGATGTCTCATAACTATTTATATAAGCAACATCGTCTGGCACTCAACTACTACCACAAGCGCCATCACCATAGTGAAAAATTATGTATTTTCTATCACAAGTTTCCTTATATTTACGTAATTTACCTATTTGTGTTGATTGAAGAAAGTCTTGCATATGAGTTGTTATTCAACACATAACAAAGAAGAGAGAGAGGTTGAAGGATTGAATTCTCACGATTCTTTTGGTTACATGATACGAGCCGATTATCGTATACTCTCTCGTGCAAGCCCAATTTATTTAGTTGCTGCTAATGGTTTCGTTTCTTTTTCTTCATCTTGTAAAGCAAGAGACTCCATAGAATGCTGCTGAGATTTTTGGTTAAGATAATAAGGATCTCTATAATGTATTCGAGAGATTGTTGACTCGCCACACTGATTAATTGTGTTAACCGTCTACCAAATGCCTTAATGACCCAGTACAACTTTCAAAAATATTTCTCATCACTTTTATTGTGCACGTTGAATCAATTTAAACTCGTCATGCTCTGAGACAAGGTTTTGGTCCTACAATAACATTGGTTTGGATTCAACCAAACACCTTCATTTGTTTGTGGTCTTGGAATTTAACTTCAGCTAAGAATAGCACACTTCAAAATTGGGATAAGTACAATGGAAGACCTAAAATTTATCACAAAAGTATAATTGAGTCATGAAACTTTCAAAAAATGTAATCAAGTCCTAAACTTGTCACAAAAGTGTAATCCAATCGAAATAAGTCCTAAAATTTGTTACGAAAGTATAATAGAGTCTTAAAAATTTCAAAAAGTATTATTAACTGAAGGACTTGATTGGATCAATTTGACAAGTTATAGGACTTAATTGCATTTTTCGAAAGTTTTAAAACTCAATTGCATTTTCATGACAAATTTTAGAACTTAATTGTACTTTTTGAAAGTTTTAGGATTCGATTGCATTTTCGCGATAAGTTTTAGGATTTCCAATGTACTTATCCCAAATCTTTTAAAAGCATGTAGAGGTTAATGTCTATATTACGTATTTATCGAGGGAAGAGGTGGCAAAATTTAAATCATTGATCAACATGAAAACGTGCCACCCAGAATAGGGAAAAATAATACTAATTAGCAACAAAAATAAGGAAATTTTTTTCATTTGATGGGTAAAAAGAGTAATGGGTAGCTTCCTCTAACTTAAAACAAGTGGGGGAATTGTCCAATCAATCTTAAACCTAGTGTACAGATATCAATGTAGTTCTAAACTTTTTTATTTTGCCAATTTAGTTTTAAATCTTTGAGCGAGATTTCAATATAGTTCTTTTGACCAATTTTGGTTTGGAATTGTTGGAGTAATGGTGTGCCACGTAAGATGGCTGATGATAACTGTCTAACTGGATTGTCATTTTTTATGAAAATTGACTGAAAGGATCACAATCAAATTTCGCACAAATATTTAGGACTAAATTGACAAGATTAGAAAGTTTATGACTAAATTGGCATATATATAATAAGTTTAGGACTGATTGAGATATACCCTAAAACAAGTGGCTTGAGATTCTTAGGTTCGGGTGGTAATGACATGCGAATTATAAGGTATTAATAATTAATCAAGAAAATTATGAATTTTGTTCTTTAAGATTTGCTTTTGCAACCCACAAGGATTTCCTCTTCTCCATTTTTTTGAAAATGTACTTTCAAGTTTTTCTTTATAATTAAGTCGTTGTATGTTTAATTTGTCTAATCAATTCTTTTTACTTATACAAATTTTCTAATTAAGTGTTTTTGATACTAAAATCCGACCAAATTCAATTGACATGATCATCGAACGACGCCAAACTCTGATGTAAATAAAACATACGGACGCCTCCATTGGCATGGATGAAAAATGCTCATGAGAAAACGTAAAAAGATACACAGGCAAAAAGTAGGAACTTTTTTGGTTAAAATCTCCGAGACCCAATAAAAAAAAATGATTTTATCGGGTTTCAAATTTTAGCGAATCTTTTTAGCACGGAGAATAACCTCCTTGATTTTTCCCCATAATATTAAAATTCGTCCCTCCTTTTGTCGGCCAAAGAATTTGGCTGTGTCCACGTGTCGAGCACCCAATTGTGGAAACTATAATATTTTCTCTGAGCACGAACATCCCTTGCTCCGTGAGGGAAATCTTGACAGATATGCACTCAATCTCTGTCTCCCATCTCAGATGCTGTTCGCACATTATTGGATGATGCGCATAATAATCTAATGAGCTCTTTTTTTCTTTCAAGAATGGTATTTCTGGATGGATCAAGAACCGATTTTTGAGGGATGGAAAAGGTGCAACTGTCAATGGACATTGGACAAGGAAGAGACAAATCATGCCAGCCGTTATTTTGACACCCCTCCCCCTCTCTCGTGTCTCCATCTGACAAGTTCACAGCCCGAATTCTCTGTCTCTTCCTCTTCTGGTTTCTGTTGGGGAACCTGAGGTTTTTGTCACCACCTCTGGCTCATGGAAGATGTCCAGGAAAATGTTGTTTCCTCCAGGTTTTTTAGCTCCCCTTAGAGCTCTGATTCTTGCCTCAGTTGGGTGTGTGTGGATTCACATGATTTAGTGCTCTCATTTGTCTTCATGTTCAAGCAACTTGTGTGTTTGCCATTGATTTTTTTTCCTTGGTTTTTTTGTTGGCTCTGTGAAAAATCCTCATGTTTCTCACGTTTGTATAAGAGTACTAGTGCGTATATTGCAGAAGAGGGCAGAATCTTTAATTATTTTTATAAACTCCCCCGTGGGATTTCTTCTTAACTTAATCAAAGTTCAGCTTCTTCCAAAACATGCTTAACATTCAAGCTTTAGGGAACAAAAACTGGCAAATTGTTAAGAAATCTGCTTAATCATTGCCTAGGCCTTTCTTGTTTCCCGCAATTTCTTATTGTCCTCCTCCTACCTAAAAGATCTCTAGGTGGTCCTTTAACTTGTTGATCTTTTGAATCGAATCATTGACATATTCTTACTGTAGATATCTTTTAGGAAAAATTTCTTTGAACGCTTCCTATATCCTTCCACCCAGGGCGCATATAGTGTTTGTTGGGACTGGCCATCATGGGTTACTTGGGCTTGTTCTTGACTACTTTAATCTCAATTTGTCACATATCCTATTGTTTACTGTCATTTTCATTGTTGGCTTTAAATTTGCCAGCAATGGTCGTGTTATCAATGCCAAAGAAATTCAAGAAGAACAGAAAGAAGAAGAGGAGGAAGAAGGAGAAAGGCTTCGTGTTAAAGGCAAGAAATTCCGGGCCGGTTTCTCCGACTCTATATCCTCCCATGGTAGATTCTAGATCTTTCGTCCTCACTTCACATCATGAGTTTGTTTGTAATTAATCCTGATGGGTGTGTGATAATGCTTTGATCTGTGTACGTGCTAGACTTAAGATCTTTGGAGATGGAGGGGAGGGTGGATGATTCTTCCCCCCGAGGAGTTTTCGAGGATGGCCAGAGCAGCGTAGAACTCGATGTTACTTCCCCTGCCAGCACCTCAAGTTCCGAATGCCAGTCATACTCAAAAGCCTCTAGCAATAGGTGGCGGGGTTTCCTCCGTTCGCTGAAGAAGGGATCCACCGTGCGCTTCCACACGTTTCCTCTGAAGAGCGTCCCCAAGCTCACTAGGAGGAAGAGCAGGAGGATAAGAGAAGACATGGTGCCAGCGTTCCATGCCAGCCTGGACACCGAGCTCGGCGAGCTGAGCTATTTCAAACCGTCCTGGAGGAATTTTACGCTCTTGGAGCTCCAAGATGCTACCGACAACTTCAGTCGTGGTTTGTGACTTTCCATTTCACTGGATACTCGGTATCTGTCAGATGTGAAGGACATGCTGTCAATGTACTTCTTATGTATATTTTTGTGGCAGATAATCTAATTGGGGAAGGAGGATGTGCTGAAGTTTACAAGGGTGTACTGCCGGGTGGGGAGATCGTTGCGATCAAACGGTTGACGAGGGGATTGCCGGAGGAGATGACAGCAGATTTCTTATCTGAGCTGGGAATCATAGTACATGTGGACCATCCGAACATCGCCAAATTGATCGGATATGGAGTCGAAGGGGGAATGCACTTGATTCTCCATCTGTCTCCTCACGGGAGCCTCGCGTCTCTATTATACGGTTGGGTTTTCATGCTTAAGAGTTTCTCGGATATTTCATACTTTTCGGTTGGAGTTACGCGGACGAATTGGAATGAGGATTGGTCTGGTACATACTTGCAGGCTCTGGGGAGAAACTGGACTGGGGTATCAGGTACAAGGTCGCTTTAGGAACTGCCGAAGGACTATTGTATCTTCATGAGGAGTGTCAGAGGAGGATTATTCACAAAGATGTGAAGGCCGCTAATATATTGCTCTCCGAGGATTTCGAGCCCCAGGTAGCGAATCACTGAGATATACATGCACTTCTTAGCTGTACTTTTCTGATGAATTACCTAAAGTATCTTCGGAAGTTCAAATCTGGAACAGAATACCGTCTCTTGGCCTTCCTAGTATGTGCTAATCATTTGGGTGCACAATCTGTCAAAATTTGCAAACAAAAATGAGAGAGAAATGTGCTTGTACTACTTAGATTAGGACATGTTTAATCCAGACTTACACAATTCTTTTCCTGAATTCTATTTTTCGTGTAGATATCTGATTTCGGGCTTGCAAAGTGGCTGCCAGAGCAATGGTCTCATCACACTGTATCGCAAATTGAAGGCACATTCGGGTTCGTGATCCACAACTTCAGTTTACCTTCTCATTACCGCAAAATTCTGCACAATTTTATATTTCCGCTTCCGCCCCAATTAATCTGTTGTTGCAAAACGCGATTACAGATACCTTCCTCCCGAGTACTTCATGCACGGGATTGTCGATGAGAAAACAGATGTGTATGCATACGGTGTACTGTTACTGGAGCTCATCACGGGACAGAAAGCTTTGGATAGTTCGCAGAAAAGCCTCGTCATGTGGGTATGTTTTTTGTGTTCATTCCTCACAAAACAATCTCGATCGAGTACCACCAAAATATCAGAAGTACTAAGTTGATGTTTAAATTCACACCATCTATTTTTACCTGCACATTGCCCTAGGCCAAGCCTCTGCTTTCTGATAACCGCATGAAGGAGGTCGTGGATCCATCTCTTGCCGGCGCCTACGACTCGGAACAGATGGACCGTTTGATCTTGGCAGCCTCTTTATGTACCCATCAGTCTTCGATCCATAGACCCCAAATGAGCCAGGCATGTCATTTTTCCTAGAATAGTCTCTAAGCATGCTCCTCTATGAACTCTCATCCTAGTAGTCCTAGAACCTAATAGACATGACTGGATTCGTGTTTTACAGGTCGTAAGCCTTTTGAAAGGCGAACAGCGCAGTTTGGAGCTCGCAAGAGAACAACACCAGGGGCCTTCACTGCAAAGAACGTACTCCGAGGAGCTGTACGCCGCGGAGGAGTACAACGCGACCAAGTACCTAAACGATCTGGATCGCTACATGGAGATTGTCCAGGGCTTAACTAAGGAATGCCGAACCGAGTAGCTTGTCTTTTTGTAACCATGACTCGTAAAGGAGATACGTTAATCCAAATGTAACTCGTATTGCTTCGACTGGTATATATTCAAGTTCTCAACCAGATTGCGTGCAATCATAACCGCAAAAGTTTCGGATGCAACAAATGAGGCAGAGTTCTAAAAGATCAAAGTACACGAGGTCGAAAGGATACTATTGAGGGATGAATTTTGGTTTGTAATCACTTAACTGCGCAAGTAATACTGCAATCAATCTTTCATTAGAGCTTAAGAAGAACATAAGCAAACGGTTGAACTGAGGGGAGCGAAGTTTACTTGCAGTACGGTGGTCATTAACATTCATTTACTGCTAAATCATATTAATTTTTCTATCGAAGGTTACTCTAGGAATGTGACATGGCCTTAATTACGCCCATTTTAAGACAAAACACTACCCGCGTCTCGATTACATTCGAGCCTCGACAAGGACAACCTCCTCGAGGCCGCTCCGGGAGCCTTTGGGCTTCATACCCAGATGACCACGCAGTCATTTCGCATCCGATTAGTAGGAGTTCTCTAAGCGGACCACGCCTCTCATTAGCGAAAAAGTGAAAATCTTTTGCCGATGAATGTCAACCTGATGTTCGCGCAACCGTCCGTCATGGCTTATGGGTACGTTGTCCAAAGCGGCTCAATACCAGACGACGTCGTACTCCACAGCCGCAGGTTGCTCTTTTCACTCTGCCAGAAAGACAAATTTTGGGGAAGTAGAAAAAATCTATCGGCTTGTCAGAAAAACGACGTGTCTGCATACGAAAGTAATTACAAGTCCCATGGATGTATCATGGGTCGGTCGATGGACAGTTAAAGAACCGAGGACAAACGGAAAAATCAACGCTTTTCCCAGAAAGAAAGTTGACATTTTTATTTGTTTGCTTGCCTCCATATCTCTCTTCCCGCAAGATCCCCAAATCTCGAACGCAGCACCATGTTCGTAGCTTCGTTCCTGCGATCCCTCTTGCTGCTCTCGATCTGCTCGATCCTCGTCCACTGCCCGAGCGCGGACGCTGCTTCTGCCAGCTCCATCATCTCCCCCGCGAAGGTCAAGCAGGTCTCATGGAAACCCAGGTCCCTTCTCTTTCTTTCTTAATTTCGATTTCTGAAGCACACCCAGTTCGCTGCTCGGTCGCGACATCACTTTTGTCTGGTCAAAGATCGAACTTGATGGTGTTTTTCCGCAGAGCGTTCGTGTACGAAGGGTTCCTCACGGACTTGGAATGCGACCACTTGGTCTCTCTGGTGAGTGCCCCTTCGTTACCGCAACTCGATCGGTGTTCGGATTGCTCGGATTTGTTGATTGAGTTCGATCCCGCAAATTGTTGAATCGAACGAGCAATCACGGGTTATGCTGATAGAGGACGGTGCAATGTATGTTTTCTCATATGATGAGACTTGTGAGTATTCATTTGAAGTTGCTTGATATGGTGGGACAGGCGAAATCAGAGTTAAAGAGATCTGCGGTGGCGGATAATATGTCGGGAAAGAGCAAGCTCAGTGAAGTTCGTACCAGCTCGGGGATGTTTATTCCGAAGGCCAAAGTTAGTTTTCATTACCCTTCATTGTTTGCTGGATCTTTATTTGAAATTCTACGCTTAAAGCTTATGATGATGTGCCGTTATATACATGGAATTAAGTTTCAGTTGTACGATTCGTGGTGTACTGAAGGGGAGGAGAGAAAAAATGACTAACTTCCTTGGAGTTGTGATTCCCATCTTATTGAAATTCTTGTTCATTTATATTCCTTGTAAGTTAAAGTAAATTATTTACAAAGGCAGTAGGTGCGATCAATTTGCCAAATCTTACTCTGTTGGGGCAAAAAATATATTCATGTTCACAGAACATTTGCCGTCTAGCTTTAGGGCGTGGGTGGAAGAATGGCTATTTGTATCAGCACGTCATGTGTTTGTAATTGCGTCTGTATATGTTAGCACCAGGACATTGTATCATTTATTCAAGATGTCAATAGAAGAGAGCTGCCAAAAGAACTAAGGTTGCCTGCCGGCTTCTGCTTCCTCCTGAATTGCTAATAGACTCAAATTTGCGCGTTGTTGTAAACTTGGGAATTATTTTACAGATAAATGAGAAAACTATTTCTTCAGATCCATTTCTAGTTTTTCTAATTTGCTTTTCATGTCCTTCATCATGCTTGTTTTAAATCAGTATGTCTATTATAGGATCCTATTGTCGCTGGGATAGAGGAGAAGATTTCAACATGGGCCTTTCTCCCAAAAGGTATACTATATCCTTAAGCATTGTTCGATTCTCTTCTTTCCAGAAGGATCTGTTGTTGATCTTTCAGTTCTGACTCATATAGTCTGTACTATGTGCCATAATTTAAGCTTTACAGTGTAATTTACTTGATGCTGAGCGACAAGCTGCTCAAAAAGTGATTGCTGATTGTTGTATTCTGATTTTGCTTGATTTGTGGTACTGGGAGGAAACAAAAAACTAGATGCTTTATATGAGGAAATAGCTTATTGGTCTACATGCTTTCAAGCTGTACCAGTGTTATTTGGCCTGGAAGTCATAAAAGAGTTTCCTTGGATGACGGTAATGCAAGTTCAGTTCTAGCTTTGGTCTCATGTGCGTGACCTATGAGATGCTTATTTAGTGATTTTTTTGTTTAAGAAGTTTCCTTGAAAGTTAATTTATTGAAAGTACTGGTCGAGTGTTATGTCTGAGCAGATAGCAAGAAAAGCAGATACTGAGACCACGGGCTTGAGCTGAGATACTTGTAGGTAGAATGTTTGGCTTTCGCATTGATGCTGAAGTGATACCCATTGACACTGATGATCAAAGCACTGGTCTTACTTTAACCTTTGTCTAAACTGAGAAGTTGTTATTTGTTGTCATCAATGATAACTACAAATGGTACTCAAGAGTGAGGTGGTCAGCTATGATGCTGTGCTGTTGCTTAGACAAACACAAATGGACTTAAATGAAGATGACGATTTTATTAATGGTTGTCTCTGGGTTTTAGAAAGGTATGCGAGGTCTTCAGAAATCCTTCAAGTGTTTATTCAGTTTAACATAATTTTCTACAATCAAAGATATGTACTGATTAATGATAGTGGTGACCTCATCTGATGATGAATTGTCCTTTGTCATTATCTTAGATGTTGGTTATGAAGTAGAAGAACATGGCCGGTGGTATTGATGGATAATAATTGTTGTTGTTTTTGTACATTATGGGTATTTCATGTTGATTTCTCCTTCTGGTGGATGAGTGAGACAACTTATATTTGGTGCTCTTGAACTTCAGAAAATGGAGAAGACATTCAAGTGCTGAGATATGAGCATGGACAGAAATACGATCCACACTATGATTACTTTGCTGATAAGGTCAATATTGCCCGAGGTGGACATCGCTTGGCGACAGTGCTAATGTATCTTACTGATGTGGAGAAGGGCGGTGAAACAGTTTTTCCCAACGCAGAGGTTAGTAACCAGAGGCTGAAGTATTTACAGACTTTTCAGAAACATCCTGCATGTTTTGATATACTTGCAGTCATGTCTTCCTTAACATATGGTTGTATCAGACCCAAGTAATGGCTTTGTCTTCTGTTGAAGAAAGGACTATGTGGATCCCCTAGATTTGTCTGTGGGTTTCACAATGTAGTATTCATGAATGTGTCTGACGGACTGATTAAGCTGGTTGAGTTAAAGTACTACAACCCAAAAAGATATGGATGATGAGGAAGACCATCATCATGTCTATTAGGAGAGTACCCATGGTTTTATTCACAATAATGCACGTTTGGGCTTTGTTTTCCTGGTGAACTTTGTTCAAGAACTGATTAAATAGTAACATTATACTTCATCTGATAGGATCCTCCTCGTCGTAGAGCTTCTAACACAGATGACAATCTATCTGAATGTGCAAAGAAAGGGATCGCAGGTCAGCCACTGTTTTAGTCATTGGTTTTTCTGAATTTTATGGTCGCAATAGCAGCCTGTTAATGTGCTTCCATTACTCTCTGATTGAACCCTGTGAATAAATAGTGAAACCAAGAAAAGGCGATGCGCTTCTTTTCTTCAGTCTCACGCCGGATGCTGTCCCCGACCAGAACAGCCTTCATGCGGGTTGTCCGGTGATCGAAGGCGAGAAATGGTCAGCAACGAAGTGGATTCACGTGGACTCGTTCGACAAGATAATTGGTGAAGGCGGGAACTGCACGGACACGAACGAGAGTTGCGACAGATGGGCTGCACTCGGGGAATGCACCAAGAATCCTGAGTACATGGTCGGAACTCCTGAGCTCCCTGGTTATTGTAGGAGGAGTTGCAAGGTATGTTGAAGACTAGAGGTTTGGGTTTGCGCATCGCTTGATATACTCCTCTTGTTTGTATCTACACAGCCACGAGTTCAAATACTCTTAGGATTTTCTTTTTTCGGTCGAAAGGATGCAAGTGCTTTTGTGTACCCCTGTTCTTTCTTAATATTTATATTGTGAACTGAACTAGTTTAAGACAATCATATGCATTTATGCGCAGATTTTGCCAACATGAGGGTCACCTGTCTTGAGTTGCTAAACGCCCAATTATTTGCGCATTTCGAATCATTATTATAGTAGTGACGATAGCAATGAATCGATAGAAGATTTCTTTTTTCCCCTATTTCAATGCACCAGTCGCATGATCACAAAGTCAACATGTTTAAAAAGTCAGTGGATGAAGCTCTAAATTTGATGACCACGCTTTAGATCTGTCACAATGCTGATTAGAGAAGAGAGGAGAACCTGCGGTAAGTGGCCAAGGGAGAAGAAGGAAGAGAGGAGAAACTCAGAGGAGGAGGAGAAGAGAGGAAGGAACAAATCGTCAAAGTCATCAAGGGGCTCTCGGTTTTGTGTACACTTTACCCTAGACCTATCGTAATGTATTTATATAAACTGTACATGACCATAATGCACTTATGTATGTAAAAAGAAATAAACACAAATAAAATCGACACCACTCAAGTAACGTAACAAGACCCAAGTCATTGTTTCTGTATTTGCTTTCTACTTGTAAGTTGCAGGTCAGTGTCCTCGATACCCTCTTACCAAGATTTTAAATCCCATTCGAGTTTGTATCTGGAACTCAATTTTAGGATATTCTTTCAGTTAGAACTAATACTAACTCAAAACAAAATCGAAAACTAGCCTCATTATATCATTTTTTTTGTTCTTTTTTCGATTTTAAGGGGGCGAGACAACCTAATGAAATTACGTACTTTGAGAATGATATTCAATAAAGCTAGAGTGAAAATTTTCAGCATCATCCAAGTCGGTAGATAATACGAGTCCTAACATATGGCTTTGGCATTCGTAAACCTCTCCAATTCATTGAAGGCATGCTCGTCAACCCCCATTTGTACTTCTCAGCCACAACAAGTACATTTATTGACATACTAATTTTCTCTTGACAACTTGGGTGTTTGCATTTTCGGCATGACTTATCTCACTAAATACACATAAATTTTCATGTCCGAGGTTTCATGATAAAATTAAATTTTGCTAAACAATGATTAAAAAGGTGGCTTGTAGAACTAGAAATTATGTAGACTATCTCTCTCTCTATATATCTATGGTTATAGTCTATTGGGTTGCATTGTTATAAAGGTATTTCTTTTAAGGATTAATACTACCAAAAATCTCAAATAGGTATACTAGTGCTATATTTACTTCAAATTAATTTTCGACTAAAAAATAAACATCCAACTACTTTCTTTCCCCTTTTTTAACACAAGTAAGCGCTCTTGTTTATCTAATTTACTAAAAATTAAAAAAAAATTAGAATGTAGTTTTCACCAATGAATTTCTCTTAAGAAATTACATGCGGCCCCTTTAAAAAAAGTTCTTATCTACTTAATTAAAAATCTTGTCGTAAATAAACTTTTCCAACGATCCCAACTATCTCCCTCTATGAACCTCGCAACAAAGCTCTCCCTTCTCCCTCTAAATTCTATTTTCTATACCGGCCCAAAAAAATTATATCCTCTATAAGTCTCTCATTTCACAATTTCTTATATTCTCCTTCATAGGAATGTTCTAATTCTCGAAGATTTAGTCATTTCATAAGACATAAATTTTTTTCATACACTAAGTTTGTATTAATATTTATAGGGATAAGTGCATTGGAAGCCTTAAAACTTATCACGAAAGTGCAATTAAGTCTTAAAATTTTCAAAAAATGCCATTAAATCCTAAACTTGTCATGAAAGCGCAATTGAGTTATAAAACTTTCAAATTGTGTAGTCAAGTCCTATGACTTGTCAAATTGGTCCAATAAAGTCCTTCTATTCATTGCACTCTTTGAAAATTTTAAAGCTCGATTACACTTTCTTGACAATTTTTAGAATTTGATTGCGCTTTTTAAAAGTTTTAGAACTCAGGTTAAATTTTCACGACAAATTTTAGAATTTAATAGCATTTTTGAAAGATTTATGACTCAATTACACTTCTGTGACAAGTTTTAGAACTTTCAGTGAACTTATCTCATATTTATATTATTGTTCGGGAAGTTGAAAACTTTCTTTGTGACATATAACATATGCGCAAGCGCGCGCGCGCGCACACACACATATATATATATATATATATATGTTTTGGTGTTATTTGGAGGTTTTTCATTTATGTTCTTTTGTCATTTTTTGGTCGACCCTGATTTAAGGCGACAGGCGAAAAGGGGGGGAGGGGGATCCCAAGCAATCCAAGAAACTACTATGAAAAGCACGAATCCAAAGCATCATCAGGAGCTTCTGGTCCTGTATGAGCCGACAACATCCGCAAAACCAAGTAAAGTTTGCACCTTTGGCCCATGCAATTTAATTCATCAAATCGCTTTCAAGGTTTCTTTAGCATTTATGGCCTCCAATTGAACAGTTGTTCCACAGGATTTGGAAATTTTTTCTCTGTTTCTTTATTTAAAGGGAAAACAATACTACTACTAGTGCTTAAATTTTGATACAATGTGCAATGTCATCATTAAACTTTTAATTTGTTCAATTTAGTTCTCGAACTATTCCTAAATGTTAAATCTAGTTTCAAAACTTTAATTTCTTCGATTTAGTCCCACAACTTTCCATTGCAAAGTCAAATCAGTCTTTCGATATGCCGTTTCCCATATTTTAAAAATCTTTTCATTTCAATCCATTTCCTAGAAAAAATATTACCTTATTATTACTTTTTGCCTTTTTGGTCTTTACAAATATTACGATAGTTCTATTTTAGAATCCTTTAGCTTTTTATCTCTATACTAGGCGAAGTATAACCTTATTTTGAGTTATATCGGGTTGATATTTTTGCTATTTTAAGATTAAGTGCTTTCATAAGGATATTTAAAAATGATATCAATTTATTTATAAATAATTGTATATATTTATATATAAATTGTGTTCCTAATTTTTTAGATATACAAGATTTTCAAGCCTTTGTGTTTCGTGCTTTCTTAATTAAATTTAGCTCGATCTATAAATTAGGAAATTAAAATAGCAGGATTATCAACTCAATAAAACTCTAAATGAGGCTAATTTTACTACTATAGAGATTATATATTAAGATATACTGAATAAAACTATCAGACCAAAAAGAACGATAATAAAAAAGATATAATATTATTTCTTGATTTAGGAAATAGATTGAAATTAAAAAATAATTTTTAAATCTGGGCAATAGTGTAATTATAGAAACTTGTGACTACTAACTAGTACCGAGGCTTGATTTGACATTGTAATGGAAAGTTGAGGGATTAAATTGAACAAATTAAAAGTTCAAAAACTATATTGAAGATTAAGAAATAGAGTAAAAGCTACGTTAAATAAATTAAAAATTCAATCATGATATTGCACTATTTGTATGATTTCCCCCATTTAAAGCCACCAACTTATTGGCGGAAACACGAAGTGGTCTGTCTGGTTTTGTTCTGTTTGAGTTCGTGTTTGTTTGGAGGGTGAGAAACAACAGATCAAAGCAGAGAATGGATGTGGGTCTGTCGCAAATGCAGAGGAGGTCGGTTGATCACTGGAACTCCGTGTTCAAAGAGGTAAGAATCACACAAATTCATGCGAAGTCTTATGGGGTTCTGTCTCTTTCACTCGGCTCTTGCATTAGGTTGACCCGTCAATGTTCTTCTGTTTGCTTCGCTATGTGCATTTTTCTTTTTTGGCCATTTGGATGAGAGTAGGGGATTCTGGACTCTCAGTACTTGGAGCTTCAGGAGCTGCAAGACGAGAGCAACCCCGAATTTGTAGTGGAAACGGTGTCTCTTTTCTTCACTAATTCTGAGAAGCTGCTCGATGATCTCTCCAGTGATCTGTAAACACACCAACCGTCATTTTTTTTCTCCTATTTTGTTCTGTTTCTTGATGCTCTCTTCAACATCTCTTCAGCACTCCTGGGTTTTTTAAGTTTGCTTCATCCTGTGAAAAGTTCATTGATCTCACTCTCTAATGTAGAGCTCAGCAAAACGTGGACTTCAAAAGGGTGGATGCTCATGTTCACCAATTGAAGGGCAGCAGTTCCAGGTATTGATAAATTTCCTCCTTTCTTCAAATGAACGAGTCAACTTTTATTCATTTATTTTTATCAAAGCTTTTCTGGAAGAATGTCACTTACTTTAATTGGTGAAATTTTAAGCTTTCGATTGTAGAGACATAATGGTATGTGCAATGGTTGATGAGAAAGTCATGACTTTGGTTGACAGTATAGGAGCATCGAGAGTTAAGAATGCCTGCATAGCGTTCCGAGACTTCTGTCGGGCGAAAAACATTCCTGAGTGAGTTTTTGCCCAAATCTCTCGTCTGTGAACTGCCTTTTGTTTTCCGATTGTTTTTCCGATAAAAAAATATCAAATTGTTTAGCCATAAATATGAGGAACAGAATGGGCTTATGAAACCTCAAGATCATGAGGAAAGAGATGAATTTTGTTGCAGGTGCCTGCGATGTCTGCAACAACTGAAACAAGAATTCCTCCTTGTGAAAAGCAAGCTCGAAACTCTTTTCGACGTGGGTATAGATAAATTCTTCTTAATGACTTTTTTTCAACTACTACATAGACTGGTAATTTTTCAATCTACTTCTATGAATCATTCTGACATTCGTTGGCTTGTTTCGAACTTGAATTGCAGCTGGAGAAACAAGTTGTGGCTGCTGGTGGGTCAATCCCCAAGATGCAACCAAGCGAGTGATCGTAATAGTGGGCATGTTTTGAGGAAGAAGAAGCATATAGAAGCTACTATAATACTTCTTAGGCTCCGCATGTGCAATGTTAGCAACTATGAAATTGCTGGTACTTAATAAAACTTGAGTGAAAATTTTCAGCAGTGTCAAACTGTGTAGATCATATTAAACCTATATTATATAACGTGGCTTTGGCATTCGTAAACCTCTCGAATTTATTAAAGCCATGCCGACTCCCATCTTACTTCTCAACCTCAAGAACATACATTCTTGACAACTTGGGTGTATGCATTTTCGGCATATCCAATTATTTCAATTGATAAAGGGAGCGACGACTAGAAGTAACTTTGCTAATTAGTGACAATTAACTATGCCGATCATGTTGAGGATGATGTCTTATATTCTGTTATATGGAAAAGCTAAATATTTTAGGCTATGTGGGCAATTTTGTAATTTGTGCCATGTAGGGTTTCGCTATATATGTTTAGGGCGAAACAGGTCTCTAAGAAGAGAAGGAGAGAGTGAGAAAGAGCGGATGTACACTTTTCTACGTTATTAGTGAAACAGATCTCATCTCCCCGTGGACGTAGGTAGGCGGAACATCTCCCCTGCTGAACCACGTAAATTCTTGTGTTGTGCGAATTTCCATTACTTTTCTTGCATCGTTGATAGGATCGAATTAGATATTCGACAATTGGTATCAGAGCTTGGTTCGACAAGCTATCAAGATGGCAGGAAAGGGTTTGAGTGTCAAGTACGACATCGAGAGGTTTAATGGAAAGAACACCTTCACTCTCTGGCGACGAAGAATGATGGATCTTCTGATTCAGCAGGGCCTGTCGAAAGTGCTGCTGGGGAAAGGGAAGAAACCAGAAACGAGTGATGAAGATTGGGGGGAGATGGAGGAAAGGGCGGTAAGCGCCATTCGATTGAACCTATCTGATGAGGTTCTGCAGTATGTGGTGGATCTCAAGTCTTCTCCGCAGGTGTGGTCGAAACTTGAGAGCATCTATATGACCAAGTCCCTAACGAACAAACTGTTTTTGAAAAAACAGTTATACTCTCTACAGATGGAGGAAGGCTCGTATCTGTTAGAACACATCAACACGTTCAATCAGATTCTGAGTAAACTTGCAAGTCTGGAGGTTTCAATGGAAGATGAAGACAAAGCCATATTACTGCTATCGTCGCTACCAGCATCTTATGATCATCTGGTGACGACACTCTTGTATGGAAAGGAGACGCTTGAGACAGATGAGGTCATCACGCCCTATTATCTAATGATACGAGAAAGAGGGTTAACAAAGCTACGGCATAGGGTGAGGGTCTCATCGGAAAAGTCAAGGAGCAGGAACGGGGAAGAACAATCCAGCGGGGATCCGGGAATAAGGGTCGATCGAAATCAAGAGGGGGTAAAACAAAACTCTCTTGTTATTATTCCAAGAAGGAAGGCCATCTGAAAAAAGACTGTTATAAGAAAAAGGAAGACTTGAAAAAGCACGAGAAAACTTCTAATCAAGCAAGTGTGGCTGATAGCTCAGACGGTGATGATGGAGATCTTCTCTCTATATCATCAGGTAAGAATCAGTTCGCTGATTCATGGATTTTAGACTCTGGATGCTCTTATCACATGTGCCCGAATAGGGATTGGTTTGATTCATACCGGTCATACAGTGGTGGATCTGTTCTAATGGGGAATGATGCGGTTTGCAAAACCATTGGAATAGGGACTATTAAAATCAGAATGTTTGATGGTATAGTCAAAACTTTAGTGGATGTAAGGCATGTTCCAGATCTAAAGAAAAATTTGATATCTTTGGGTGCGCTTGATGTGAATGGGTGCAAGTACGCAGCAGCAGGTGGAGTTCTCAAAGTCATCAAGGGAGCTATGGTTGTCATGAAAGGAGAGTTGACTGGAAGTTTATATAGGCTCATAGGGAGTACAGTAACAGGTGGAGCATCTGTGACTACAGCTGTAGAGTCCGATACAGATGACACTCATCTGTGGCATATGCGGTTAGGGCATATGGGTGAAAGAGGTATGATGGAGCTTCATAAAAGGAAGCCGTTAAAAGGTGTCAAAAGCCGCAAATTGAACTTCGCAAATATCGTTGGAAACAGAGCAGTGGTTAGTTTCGAACCTGCGAAGCATACGAGCAAGGATGTACTTGATTATGTACACAGCGATGTATGGGGTCCTACACCGATCAAATCAAAAGGTGGAGCCGAATATTTTGTGACCTTCATTGATGATTACTCAAGGAAAGTCTGGGTCTACTTCATGAAGCTGAAGAACGAAGTCTTCTCCAAATTCAAAGAGTGGAAGGCTGAAGTAGAAAGGCAGACAGGAAAGAAGCTAAAGTGCTTGAGAACAGACAATGAAGGGGAATACAGGTACACACTATTCCTGGAACTATGTAAAGCTGAAGGGATCACACGTCACTTCACAACATCAGATACACCACAGCAAAACGGTGTAGCTGAGAGGATGAACAGGACACTTTTGGAAAGGGCTCGGAGTATGAGGCCGAATGCGGGGCGAGTAAAAGTTTCCGGGCGTAAGCGCTAATATGGCATGCTATCTCATTAACGTCTCCATCTACACCATTGAATGCGAGTTCCCGAGGAGTTGTGGACAGGTAATCCGATTGACTATTCTAGTTTGAGAGTATTTGGTTGTCCAGCCTATGTTCATGTACAAAGTGGACATCGTTCCAAGTTAGACTCAAAGTCTAAGCAGTGTATCTTTCTTGGCTATGAGAAAGGTGTGAAAGGATTCAAGCTATGGGATCTTAATGCACGGAAGACCGTGGTTAGCAGGGACGTTGTCTTTGATGAATCTGACATGGTGAAGGCAAATAACAGTTCACATGCAGATGGCAGAAGTGAAAAAGGATCTACTGTGCGGGTGGAGTCAGGTGAACCAGAAATAGCGGGAGGAAGGGAATCATCCAGTAACTCACCAGAATCACAGGAGACAGTAGAAGATACCTACACCATTGCAGAAGGTAGAGGAAAACGTACTCACAAAGCACTTGTGAGATTCGGGTTTGAGGATAGGGTTGCTTATGCCCTCACAGTAGGTACAGGCGATCCATCTTCCTATCAGGATGCGATATCTGATGCTGATAGTGATAAATGGATGTCAGCTATGATGGAAGAAATGGAATCCTTACAGAAAAACAGGACTTGGAAGATTGTGGAGAAACCTAAAGGGCGAAAGATGATTGGGAGTAAATGGATCTTTCGCAAGAAAGAGGCAGTGTCTAAGAATGAGCAGGTAAGGTACAAGGCTAGACTTGTAGCTAAAGGGTATGCACAGAAGGAAGGGGTGGATTATAATGAAATATTCTCTCCAGTAGTAAAGCACACTTCCATTCGGGTTCTACTTGCCTTGGTAGCCATGTTTGATTTTGAGCTGGAGCAACTTGATGTGAAGACGGCGTTTCTTCATGGAGACTTGGAGGAACAGATTTTCATGGAGCAACCTGACGGGTTCAAAGTGCCAGGAAAGGAAGATCACGTTTGTCTGCTTAAGAAATCACTTTATGGCCTTAAGCAATCTCCAAGACAGTGGTACAAGCGTTTTGACTCTTTTATGGTGCAAATTGGCTATTCGAGAAGTGAGTATGATTGCTGTGTTTATTTTAAAGTGTCAGATGATAATTCGATTATTCTTTTGATGCTTTATGTTGATGACATGCTCATTGCTACTAAGGATATGCATAATATTGTCTCTTTAAAGTCCTTGTTGAATAATGAGTTTGAGATGAAGGATCTTGGTGCCGCTAAGAGGATCCTTGGTATGGAAATTCATAGAGATAGAAGTGCGGGTAAACTCTGGGTATCTCAAAAGAGGTATGTTGAAAAGGTGCTTAAGCGTTTCAACATGAATAAGGCTAAACCAGTGAGGACACCATTAGCTAGCCACTTCAGGTTATCTGAACAGCAATGCCCCACAAAACATGAGGAGATTGAGGAGATGACTCGAGTTCCTTATGCTAGCGCAGTTGGGAGTCTCATGTGTGCTATGGTGTGTAGCAGGCCAGATTTATCTCATGCAGTCAGTGTTGTTAGCAGATACATGAGTAATCCAGGGAAGGAGCATTGGAATGCAGTCAAGTGGATCTTTAGATATCTGAGCGGGACTGCAGACTTGTGTATTATGTTCAGTCGCGACGGAGGTTTGAAGGAGTTAGCGGGATATGTTGATTCAAACTTTGTTGGTGACCTAGACAGGAGGAGGTCTACTACAGGATATGTCTTCACATTAGCTGGTGGACCTATCTCATGGAAGGCGATGCTCTAGTCCACAATTGCATTGTCTACTACAGAGGCAAAGTACATGGCAGTTATAGAAGCTGCTAAGGAAGGGCTCTGGTTGACTAGGTTGGTTCGTGAGCTGGGTTTAGAGCAAGGAGGTGCGGTGTTACATTGTGACAGTCAGAGTGCCATACATCTCGCCAAGAATCAATTATTTCATGCAAGAACAAAGCATATAGATGTGAAGTTTCACAAAATCAGGGAGCTTGTGTCAGATGGCAGCATTCACTTGCGGAAGATTCACACAAATAGCAATCCTGCAGATTGTTTTACCAAGCCAGTCACTATTGAGAAGTTTGGGTCCTGTTTGGGCTCAATTAATATAACTCGCTGTTGAAGGTGAGGGACGCACTCAATAAGTGCGGGAGTGTACCTCTTATGGAGGTACGGGGATGAAGACATCTATATTTCATATTCTTTCACAGGTGGCTTTACAGAATCCAAGCCAAGGTGGAGATTGTTGAGGATAATGTCTTGTATTCTGTTATATGGAAAAGCTAAATATTTTAGGCTATGTGGGCAATTTTGTAATTTGTGCCATGTAGGGTTGCACTATATATGTTTAGGGCGAAACAGGTCTCTAAGAAGAGAAGGAGGGAGTGAGAAAGAGTGGCTGTACACTTTTCTACGTTATTAGTGAAACAGATCTCATCTCCCCGTGGACATAGGTAGGCGGAACATCCCCCGCTGAACCACGTAAATTCTTGTGTTGTGCGAATTTCCATTACTTTTCTTGCATCGTTGATAGGATCGAATTAGATATTCGACAGATCACTGATTGAAAAAGTGGCTTGTATAAAGAAATAATCACGTAGCCTATAATTATATATAATTTGTTTTTGGCTATACTCTCTCTTAACGAAACAAGTTGAGTTGCATGATTATAAAAGCATTTTTTTCTATATTTTGCAGATCAGATGACATCTTATGGAAAAGTACGACATTTTACCAAGGATTGCATGAAGATATCGGACTCAGTAGTTCCAAGTTTGATAGTTAATCAACAAGGACCCAACTCGCTCATGTTAATTGTTAACTCATGTCATCCAAAGACTTTTTGTATGTTTGACATGTGATTCTGTTTATCCCTACTCCCAATCCATTTGAGTTAACGCAACCAATCTCCAACTATTATTTCCTTGAGTATCACTTCACGAGCAATGTCCGACAGAGTTATGGATTTGAGAGCTCTATTTTCACGCATAGTCCTGTCTAGTACTCAAATGGCACGATGTACATTAGAAATTTTCAAAGAAAAAATGAGTTGTACATTGTAATTATGCACATCTCTGCTCTTTATTGAAAAAATTTGATGGCATCGTCGCTCATCAATTTTGACCATCGAATTCTACTAATTGCCTCTATGGAGTAGAATAGTTAATTTTTTTGTAGGTCATTATCCAAACTGGACATCACCCACTTTTCTGCACCCCTTTCTTCTTCAACCAACAGCTAGCTACCTTCTTTCCCTTTTTGAAATCAAGTAAGCGCTCTTGTTTTATCTAATCCACTAGAAATTAAAGGAATTGGTAAGCGGTTATCGCCGATGAATTTAAGAAATTCCATTCGACCCCTTTAGAAAAAGCCCTTATCTACTTAACTTAAAGTCCTTATCTATTCAATTTAAAGTCTTATCGTAATTTAAACATTTTTCGCGATCCTGAATATCTCCCTCTCGGAACCCCACAAATAAGCCCATCCCTCGCCCTCTAAACTCTATTATCTATACGGGCAAAGGCACAAAAAGAGAGGAGACCCGCAGCAATCCCAAAAAGCGACCATAAAAGCACGAATCCAAAGCATCATTAAGAGCTCCGGGTCCCGTACTAACCAACGACATCCGCAAAACCAAGTAAAGTTAGCATCTTTACCCGCGTAATCAAACAGTTGTTCCTCAGGATCTGCAAAGTTTTCTCTGTTTCTTTATTTTAAAGCCACGACTTGTTGGCTTAAAGACAAAGTGGTCCGTCTTGTGTTGTTCCGTGGGAGTGCGTGTTGGTCTGGAGGGGGTGACAAACAACAGATCAGAGCATGGATGTGGGCCTGACGCAAATGCAGAGGAGTTTGGCTGATTACAGGAACTCCATGTTGAGAGAGGTAAGAGTCACACATCTTCATGTAAAGTCTAGACCCGTCAATGTTCTTTTTTTTGCTTGGTAATGCGCTTGTTTTTTTTTGGCGTTCTGGGCGGGAGTAGGGTGTTCTGGATTCTCAGTACTTACAGCTTCAGGAACTGCAAGATGAGAGCAACCCAGGTTTTGTAGTGGAAGTGTTGTCTCTTTTCTTGACTGATTCTGAGAAGCTGCTCCATGATCTCTCCACCGATCTGTAAACACACCGACCAACTTACTTGTTTTTCTCCTTCTTTTGCTCCGTTTCTTGCTGCTCTTCATCATCTCTTCAGCATTCCTGGGTTTTTCATACTGTAAAAAGTTCATTAATCTCTCTCTCCCCAGTATAGAGTTCAGCGAAATGTGGACTTCCAAAGGGTAGACGCTCATGTTGACCGGTTAGAGGGCCGCAGTCGTAGGTACAGATAAAGTTTCCTTCTTTCTTCAAATGAAAAAGTCAATTTTTTTTTCATTTATCTTTTCTACAGAAAGCTTTTTCTCGAAGAATGTCACTTCCTTCACTTGCTTTTAGTGAAATTTTAAGCTTTGGATTGTAGAGACAAAAAGGTTTGTGCAATGGTTGATGAGAAAGTCGTTGACTTTGGTTGACAGCATAGGAACACCGAGGCTTAAGAATGCCTGCATAGCCTTCCGCAACCTCCGCAACTCCTGTCAGGAGAAAAACATTCCTGGGTGAGTTTTTCCCCAAAACTTTTGCTTGTAAACGTGAAGTTATCAGCCTCTTCTTTTTCTGATAAAAAATATCAGATTGTTTAGCCATGAATAGTGTTAGGAACATGGGAACAGAATGGGCTTGTGAAACCTCAAGATCATGAGGAAAGACATTAATTTTGTTGCAGGTACCTGAAATGTCTGGAACAAATGAGACAAGAATTCTTCCTTGTGAAAAGCAAGCTCGAAACTCTTTTCAATGTGGGTACAGAGAAACTCGTTTTAATGATCTCTTTCCATTTATCTACTTCTACGACTGGTAATTTTTCCATGTACTTTCGTGAATCATTCTGATATTCGTTGGCTTGTTTCGAACTCGAATTGCAGCTGGAGCAACAAGTTGTGGCTGCTGGTGGGTCGATCCCAAAACTGCAATCAAGCTTTTGATAGGCAATAGTGGGCATGTTTTGAAGAAGATAAAGACGAAGAAGCTTATAGAAGCTAATATGATAGATACTTGGGCTCAGCATTTGTAATGTTAGTAACTACTAAGCTTGAATGCTAGTAATCAAGCTTAAAAGGTTTTTAGTTTTTCATAGGATCCAAACAGTCTGAAGAAATTACTGTCACTTTCGAAATGATATTTAATAAATTTTGAGTGAAAATTTGCAGCATCATCGAAATCTGTAGATCATACAAATTCTATGTTAGATATACATTAGAATTTTCAAACAAAAAGGGGTTGTACAATGAACTTGACGGCATTATCACTTATCAATTTCGACCATTTTCTATGTATTGCCTCTTTCGAGTAGAATAATTCATTCGTTTTTTGTCGGTCATTGTCATAATTGGAGATCACTCACTTTTCTATGTCCCTTCTTCCTGAACAAAACACTCAGCTACTTTCTTTCCCCTTATTTAACACAAGTAAGCGCTCTTGCTTTGTCTAATCTAATGTGGTTTTCATAAATAATAGAAATTTCATTCGCCTTCTCCATCATATTGGGGAATTCCTTACTGTCTCTCCTTGATCCTTTTAAGGACCTGCTCAAGTCCATGCTTTATTTACTCTACCAAAAATCAGAAGAAGTAATATGTGATTTCATAAATAAAAGATACTCCATTCGACCCTTTTAGAAAAAAGTTCTAATCTACTTAATTCAAAGTCTTACCGCAATTTAAACTTTTTCTGCAATCTTGACTATCTCCCTTTCTAAACCCCACAAATAAGCCCACCCTTCTCCCTCTAACTTCTATTTTCTATACCGGTACATTTCCATTTTCTATAAGTCCCTTGTTTTGCAATTTCTAGTATCCTCCTTTAGAAGAATTTTCCAATTCTTGAAGATTTAGTGATTTCACAAGACATGAATTTTCTTCATACATAATATAATAAATAATCATTAAAACTTTCTATACAATGCGTTTGTATCAATATCCATATCATTGTACGGAAGTTGTAAACTTTCTTGTTCCCTCTAACCATAACTTTGCCTTGGATTCTTGATATTTGATTAAGAGGGAACCTCACCAAAGCAGAGATAAACGTAGGCCGTTGCGGTCTGTCCGTTTGACATTCATTGATGACGGGCTCTATAGATGCAATCTTTTGCCCTCCAAGTTAGAGAATTGTTTTTTTCTTCCCTCACCTCAGGGAATACTCCGAGTTTTACGTCCTAGAGTTTGGACAAAGCCTTTTAAGGTCTTACTTAGACCATTTTGGACATATAATATATATTTACGGATGCTATGATGTCATTATAAGGTTTTCTTGTGTTTTTTTTTGTCAGTTTTAGGTCAGGCGAGTGTGTGGGCCACATACAAAAGGAGGGGAAGCATGAATCAAACCCTTTTAATATTTAAATATTAAATCATGCATTCATTCATCTTTAATACGAGTTCAAAATTCGATCTTTCACGTGAACACATGTGAACAAGTGTATTAGGATTTATGTAACGACTGAATCTTTTAAAACAGTCATAAGTATCCCACGAAATTTTTTAAAGATACAATTTAAACTAACTTTGAGGGTTTCTTTAGCATTTATATCCTCCACTTGAACTGTTCTTCCACAGGTTCTGGAAAACTTTTCTCTGTTTCTTTATTTAAAGCCACCAGCTAGTGGTCTATCTTGTCTTGTTCCGTGAGAGTTTGTGTTTGTTTGGAGGGTGAGAGAAACAACAGACTAGAGCATGGATGTGGGTCTGATGCAAATGCAGGGGAGGTTGACTGATTACATGAACTCCCTGTTCAAGGAGGTACGAACCTCAAACTCATGTAGAATCTCAAGTATTTCTCTCTCTCTCTCTCTCTCTCTCTCTCTCTCTCTCTCTCTCTCTCTCTCTCTTGCATTAGGTTGATTTTCTCTTTTTTGCTTTGTGATGTGCTTTTATTGGCCTTTTGGGCGAGAGTAGGGGATTCTGGATTCTCAGTACTTGGAACTTCATGAACTGCAAGATGAGAGCAACCCAGGTTTTGTAGTGGAAGTGGTGTCTCTTTTCCTCACTGATTCTGAGAAGCTGCTCGATGATCTCTCCAGGGATCTGTAAACACACCAACCATCTTACTTATTTCTTCCCCTATTTGCTCCGTTTCTTGATGCTCTCTTCATTATCTCTTCAGCATTCCTGGGATATTTTTGTTTGCTTAACCCGTGAAAAGTTCATTAATCTCTCTCTCTCTCTCTCTCTCTCTCTCTCTCTCTCTCTCTCTCTCTCTCTCTCTCTCTCTCTCTCTCTCTCTCTCTATAATATAGAACTCAGCAAAATGTGGACTTCAAAAGGGCACATGCTCAAGCACACAAGATGAAGGGCAGCAGTTGCAGGTATAGATAAAGTTCCCTCCTTTCTTCAAATGAATGAGTCAACTTTTATTCATTTAAAAAAAGCTCTTCTGGTAGAATGTCACTTAATTGCTTTTCCTAAGAGTGGCAACTCATTAGAAAAGTTAAAGTTTTAAGCTTTGGTTGACAGCATAGGAGCACCGAGAGTTAAGAATGCCTGCATAGTCTTCCAAAACTTCTGTCAGGAGAAAAACATCCGCGGGTGAGTTCTCGCCGATATCTTTTGTTTGTGAATGTGAAGGTATCTGCCTTTTGTTTTTCCGATAAAAAGTGTCAAATTGTTTAGCCCTAAATATTGTGGGGAACATAGGAACAGAATGATCTTATGAAACCTTAAGATCATTACAGGTGCCTGAGATGTCTGCAACAAATGAAACAAGAATTTGTCCTTGTGAAAAGCAAGCTCGAAGCTCTTTTCGAGGTGGGTATATACGTACTTTTTAATGATTTCTTTCAAACTGATCGACTTCAAAGACCGCTAATTTTTCAATCTACCTTCGTGAATCATTCTGATATTCGTTGCCTTGTTTCAAACTTGAATTGCAGCTGGAGCAACAAGTTGTGGCTGCTGGCGGGTCGCTCCCCAAAATGCAACCAATCAATCCAAGCGTTTGATGGCCACTGTGGGCATGTTTTGAAGAAAAAGAGGAAGAAGCAGCATTTAGATGCTACTATGTGATACTTCTTAGGCTCAGCATGTGTAGTGTTAGCAACTAATAAGGCTTTGAATGCTAGTAAACAAGCTTACAAGGTATTTAGTTTTTTTTTCATATGAATTAACCTTTTTTCGGTTTAAAAGGGGCTCAGCCTCATTTCACTTTGGATATGGTATTTAATAAAGCTCGAGTGACAATTTTCAGCATCATCGAAGTCTGTATATCGTATGAATCCTATGTTAGATAACATTTGGCAAGCCTCTCAATTCAATGAAGTCGTGACAACCCCCATTTGGATGTTTGCATTGTCGGTATGACTAATCTCTGTAAATGGTATATGTAAACCGTCACGTCCACTGAGTTAAAGTGATCAAGGCAGGGACTCCCGAGGTTTCACGGTATAATTTAATACAGCCACAAGTAAACTTTGCTAACGAGTGACAAACAACATAATTTCTTGTATAAAGAAAAACTTACATAGACTACAACATTTTGCAGTTCGGATGGCATCTTATGAAAAGACAATGGCATTTTTTTCCAAGAATTGCATAGAGATAATGGACTAGGTAGTTCCAAGTCCGATGGCTCAATCAATATGGACCAGACTCGCAAATGCCGACTTACATCACCCAAATATTTCTTGCTCGTTCAATATGTGATTTCGTTTATCCGAACTCTCTATCCATTTGATCAAGGTAACCAGCCTCAAAACGAGTATTTGGATTATGACTATTTTTTAGAACATTTTTTTTTCTTTTGAGAATTACTGCACAAGCAATGTCTGACCAGATATAAATTTGGAAGCTATAGTATCACCCAAAGTGCTAGCCATTACTCAAACCGCATAATATACATCAGAATTTTCAAAGAAAAAACAGTTGTACAATGTTATTATGCACATCTCTGCTCTTTATCAAAATATTTGATGTCATTATCGCTCATCAAATTTGACCATAAAATTTCATTTATTGAATACCATGAAAAACCCCAAAATGGTACACTTGTGACAAATTAATTTCAAACTAATTTTTTGACCACCAAAAATCCCAAACCGGTACATCTATGACAAATTTATCCCAAACTAATTTTTTTACCATCAACAACCCTAAACCGGTACATTTATGATAAATTTACCCTCCATTAGTTTCTGTTAAATTGGATTAATATCACGAAAAATCATAAATTAATACACTTATGAAGAACGGAGAATAAAACCCAAAACTGGTATACCTGTCAACTGCCACGTATCATCCAACTCAGCAATTTAATGGCAAAATTTAATGGAAATTAACGGAGGGTAGATTTGTCACAGATATACTAATTTGGGGATTTTAGTGATCGAAAAATTAGTTTTGGTAAATTTATCACAGTTGATTGTTCGTAGTATTAACCCTAGAATATTTCATATTTCTTTTACGGTTATGGTCGTAGTTGGACATCACCCACTTTTCAGCACCCCATTGTTCCTCAACAAGCACTCAGCTGCTTTCTTTCCCCTTTTTCAACACAAGAAATCGCTCTTCTTTTATCTAATATGCTAAAAATTTAAAGAACAAATATGCGGTCTTCACCGATGAATTTCTCTTAAGATGTTCCATTCGATCCCTTCATAAAAGTTATTATCTACTCAATTAAAAGTCTCATCGTGATATAAACTTTTTCCCGATCCCTACTATCTCCCAAAACCCCACAAATTTGCCTCCCTTCTCCCTCTCAATTCTATTTTCTTCACCGGCAAAAAATAAACATCATATTCTCAATAACTCCTTCATTTTACAATTTATTATATTGTTCTTTATTTGAATGTTCAGATCCTTGAAGATTTAGTGATTTCATAAGACATAAATATTCTTCATACGGATGTACTAAAAAATTTCATTTGTATCAATATTCATATTATTGTACGCGATGTTGTAAACTTTCTTTGGGACATATAACATATGCGTACATACACACATACATACATACATACATACATACATACATATACATATACATATATATATATATGTAATTTTAAGGTTATTTTTATGTTTTTGTCAATTTTTAGGTCAAGCGAGAGTTTGGCAGGATTCTAGACAACAGACAAAAAGAGAGGAGACCGGCAGCAATCCAAAAAACAACAATAAAAGCACGAATCCAAAGCATCGTTGAGAGCTTCGGGCCCTTTATCAACCAACCACGTCCGCAAAACCAAGTAAAGTTCGCGTTTTTGCCCGTGCACATAAATTCATCAAATCGCTTTCAAGGTTTCTTTAGCATTTATGGCCTCCGTTTGAACAGTTGTTCCACAGGATCTGCAGAGATTTTTTCTCTGTTTCTTTATTTAAACCCGCCACTTATTGGCTTACAGACAAAGTGGTCTGTCTTGTGTTGTTCCGTGTGAGCGCGTGTTGGTTTGGAGGGTGTGAGGAACGACGGATCAGAGCATGGATGTGGGTCTGATGCAAATGCAGAGGAGGTTGGCTGATTATACGAACGCCCTGTTCAAAGAGGTAAGAATCACACAAATTCATGTGGAATCTCAAGCGGTTCTGTCTCTTTCTCTCTGCTCTTGCATTAGGTTGATCTGTCAAAGTTCTTTCTTTTTTTTGTTTTTTTGCTTTATGATGTGCTTGTTTTTTGTCTTTTGGGTGAGAGTAGGGGATTCTGGATTCTCAGTACTTACAGCTTCAGGAACTGCAAGATGAGAGCAACCCAGATTTTGTAGTGGAAGTGGTGTCTCTTTTCTTCACTGATTCAGAGAAGCTGCTCAATGATCTCTCCAGAGATCTGTAATCACATTTACCATCTTATTTGCTTTTTGCTCCGTTTCTCGATGCTCTGTTCATTATCTCTTCAGCATTCCTGGGGCTTTTTAGTTTGCTTCATCCTCTGAAAAGTTTATTAATCTCTCTCTCTAATATAGAGCTCAGCAAAATGTGGACTTCAAAAGGGTGGATGCTCATGTTCACCAATTGAAGGGCAGTAGTTCCAGGTATAGATAAATCTCCTCCTTTCTTCAAATGAATGAGTCAACTTTTATTCATTTATTTTTTTTCAAAAAAAAGATTTTCTGGAATAATGTCACTTTCTTGAATTGCTTTTCCTGAGAGTGGCATTTCATTTGAAAAGGTGAAATGTTAAGCTTTGGATTGTAGAGACATAAAGTTATTTGCAATGGGTGATGAGAAAGTCGATTACTTTGGTTGACAGCATAGGAGCAGAAAGAGTTAAGAATGCCTGCATGGTCTTCCGAAACTTCTGCCAGGAGAAAAACATTCCTGGGTGAGTTTTTTGCAGAAATCTTTTGTTTGTGAATGTGAAGTTATCTGCCTTTTCTCTTTCCTATAAAAAAAATATCATTTTGTGTAGCCATAGATATTGTAAGGAACATAGGAACAGAATGGGCTTATGAAACCTCAAGATCACGTGGAAAGAGATGAATTTTGTTGCAGGTGCCTGAGATGTCTGCAACAAATGAAACAAGAATTCCTCCTTGTGAAAAGCAAGCTTGAAACTCTTTTCAAGGTGGGTATAGAGAAATTCGTTTAATAATTTCTTTCAACTGATCTACTTCAAAGACTGGAAAAAAATTCCAGTCTACTTTTGCGAATCAATCTGATTTTCGTTGGCTTGTTTCAAACTTGATTGCAGCTGGAGCAACAAGTTGTGGCTGCTGGTGGGTCGATCCCAACAGTGCAACAACCAATCCTTTGATGGCAATAATGGGCTTGTTTTGAAGAAGAAGAAGAAGCATCTAGAAGCTATGATACTGCTTAGGCTCAGCATGTATAATGTTTGCAACTACTAAGCTTGAATGCTAGTAAACAAGCTTAATCTCTCTGTTTTTCTTCTTTTGCCATATGATCGATGAGAAAATGAAGCTAATGGAAATGTGATGGAATATGAGGCTTGCTATGGGAGATGCAATCTTGCTAGTTGTGGTGGATTCTGCTGGGATGGAGAAAGATATATTGTCATCAGGTAGTATTTACACCACGTCGGCCCTCATATAAGTTGATATTATGATTTATTGCCACATGCTAAAGATTATTCTTCGGTATGTTAATGTCACTGGAAACCGAATCTGCCTCTACGAGGTTGATCTATGATTCCAACATAAGCATTGCAAGCGCACTCCCTTGTTGAGAGGATGGGAATAGTTGAGATACAGGCTGTGGCATAAGTTGAGAGAGAGAGAGAGAGAGAGCTCGGATAGACCACTTTATGGCCTGAAGCTCCCGTGCAAAAGCACTTTGAAGTCGGGATTTTTAGTCCGGAGAACCGTTCGATCGTGGTTGGAGCATGAAAAAATAAATCTCTATCGGTCATTGGAATTTTAAGTATCTGTACATAAGTATCGAAATTACTCACAATGCATATCACCCAAATCATAATATCATTGGGAAAATATAGGGACCATAGAAGGACCCAGCTGGAAGAACAAAACAAAACTTTTCACAGGGAAAAGAGCTTTTTATCTCTTCTGTTTTTTTTCCCTCTCTTTCAGGATCACTTTATATAATGCTTTAGCACAGTGTAAATTCCTAGAAAAAGTGCTCCTACTTGTTTTTCTGGGAGGAACTTCCGGGATTCGAGTCTCTTTTGCAGGATACGGTTCCTTTTCTTGTCTTATTGTGCTTCTTGTTTTGTTTGATTTGGACAGAAGTGGAAATCTGAGGCAGTGAAACTGCACAGGCTCAAAAACATGGAAGAGGATAAACTTTTGCTTTTGGATTGAAATATTCTGCATGAAAGAATCGTCACCCAATCAAAATTGCCGGTTGAATAGCTTTGGATGACAATTTGTCTTCGGTTGAGGGGCAAAAAATTGAAACTTGGGTCAAGAGAAATGATGAAGAACTGACCCTCAAGCCAGTTAAACTTATGAAAAACCATTGAACTGGTGTAACTAGAGTTGGCTAATTCGAATCAATTCGAATCAGAAAACCTCATTTCCTGTATGTCAAAATGGTCATCTCTCTTTAGTCCTGAAAAAAAAAAGACAAGATTTGTGGATAGGCATGTTGAGAAGTCTAAAGATATTCTAAACCCAAAAGGATTAGAATTTTAAACATATCAGCTAGAACAGGTTGCTTTTATGCGTTTAATATTGCCAAAGTGGAGGAGGGGTCAAGAATCAATCACTGATTGTTACCGTTCACTAAGCAAAATCCAAGCCCTTCTAGGGCTAAACACTGATATGTTGAAGCAAGCTAAATTGTTGCCGCACCTTCACTAAATAAATGACCAATCACAGGTGTCTTTAAAACACAACACAGGCACACAAAGACTAAGTTAATGGATGAATATAGTATTATAACTTCGTGCCTAGCATCCATAATGCAATGATGCAACAAAAGGGCGTTTTATAGTCAAGAAAGCTCATCAGAAAGATGATAGGAGGCATCATTGCAAAGAGAGCGGCGAGGAGAATAGACACGACTGCTTTTACAATAAAAAAACAAAATTAAGTGGATTCTTCCACACAAAAAAAGTGCAAGAAAAGGTCAAGGGGATTGATAAAGGAGGCCCCCTCGTTCTTCTTTGTGCTTCAGGAATATTATCATCTCTGCCACACAATTCACCAGTATCTGATGACTTTGAAGGTTGAAGTCAAAAGAAGGGAGAAAATTTGCCCAAAAGTAATTCTCCCACTAGAGATAACATCATTTACTTCTGGTTCTGTCTGATTCAATACTTTTGCTGCACTCGAGCACAGTGAGTCATGGCATAAAAGAAGCCTAGATTTGTTGAATAAAGAATATTAACATACTTATGTAACCGCTGAGTGCTGATGCACCTCAATGGGTGGTTTGCATAGAGTTAATCGAGTCAAAAGATTTGAAAATCCTGTGTGTAGGGGAAAAACATATTTAAGCAACTAAGGATGGACAAAACTAAATATTGGTAGAATTATTATTCATGTATTGGTAAGTAAGCGTATGTTTCTTGTACTTTTGGTGTTACAAATTGTTTCTTTACATTGAGATGGATAACAAAGCATAACTGTAATTTGGAGATGTGACAGTTTTAAGCTTCTTCTATGAAGGAAATCACAATTGCTAGTGAATCTGTTCTATCTCAAGACTAAAAATGAACACTTTTTGTTTCCTATAGTCGAAGAACGTCGATAAGAACAGGGTGTTACGATGAACTATCTGTCCGATTTGAAGGCGTGCTCCACATTCTTTTCTGGTCATCAAAGCTTCCTATTACAGCAGACTGCTTCTCATTGCCAAGTTCGTGTGAAAATAGGTCGTAGAAAGCCTGAGGATCCACATTTTCCAATAGTTTCGCTGATTTACCGGCGTTGTCAATATAGGTGTACCCGTCTTTGGATTCGACACCTTCAGTGAATACTTTGATGGCCTTGATGGAGAAGGTCGGCTTTAGAGAGGAATGATCACCGGCCAAGATCACTGCACCAAGGACTTCACCCAAGAATATATCCTGCAGAACAAAAACAGAGATTGTTAATGAAAAGACATAATACTGGTTTAGCAATTACTAGATGGGACGGGAAAAATCAAACTATGAGGTCGAAAAAATTAATACTTTTACCATATGTTTATATCTGTTGTGATTTTTCTTCAGCCAGCCTAGCCTTGAGAGAAGGCGGGAGACAAATAGAGCTTCCGGTGTTCTCTCCGTCTTGTCTAGTGCTTTGAGGACATCGGAAAACGAGCTGATTCTGCGCTGGACTCCAAGAGGAATTAGTGTCACATTTACGTCAGAGTTGAAGACTGTCTTCGCAGCCAGTGGGTCAAGGAACATATTAAGTTCTGCATATCTGTTAGAGAGAATTGTGAAAACGTTTCCTCTGTCTGAGATACTGCGGTTGATGTGCCCTCCGACTACGTATACATCCTGGAGAAAATATGAAGCGAAGGATTAGCATTGGAGCGGGAAAACAAATACAATTGTCTTCCCTAGAAAAAGAGCCAAAAGAAAAGGAACAGAGCTATTGCTTGTATGATCTGAAGCAGCATTTTGAGTGAAATGATGGGAATGGCGCATAAGAGCTCATTTCCTCAAGACGCTTTTGATTTTCCTGGGGTTCCACTGTCTTCATATTTCATCTACCGTGACATTCAAAATTCATCCTATGATGTTGACACCTAGTCATTTTGGAAAGGAAAACAAAAAGACAAGATAAAATCTGTCAAAATCTACCGACCTGAATGAAGTGGGTTGCAGTTTCATTCGCTAAAATAATATTCGCTAAATTCGTCAGAGGTCCGTTCGTCAATATGGTTATCTTTGATCCCGGCTTCAGTGAGCTTACAACCGAATTCCAGATCTCCAGAGCTAATGGTTGCCTAAGTTGAGGGTGATCGGTATCTCGAGGAGCTCCATATTTTACTGAATTCTCTGCCGTGTATCTGGAACAAAAGAAATATCAATTATCGTCCTCGGTTATAGAAATGACAAATCGTCAGCAACTCAGCACCAATGTGAAGGAACAATAAGAATGCACAGCAGCAAAATTAGCAACACAACAGTTTTGTGTTAATTAGCTTCTCGACATTAACTCCTAGAGCAGGGGTCTCCATTAGTTCGCACTATAAATCTCTAGCTAGTATCATAAAATTTGTAAATAACATCGATAGATCAAACAATTAAATTGCTAACTGCATTATCGTCGCTGCCCGAATCCGTCTTCTAACCACTTACTCTGCATCATACTTCATCTTATTTTAATGACAATACATCTTTCCTTTGAAGAATCTAAATCTGACGATGTCAACATCGGGCATCAAAATAAGCCACATTCATGGCTTCGTGTGAGAACATAGAGATACCTTCTGGGGCTTCGGGGCAAAGTACGAGCCAATCCATAGAGAGTGTCTGAATCGAGGAAACCACCACTCCCGTGTGGGATGGCCTTGACATACTTGCAGTCACCTACTGCTGACTGATTCAGTGCAAACGCATTGCCCAGACCAACTGGAATGTCATCTCGACCCATCATGTGTAGCATGTCATATATGATGTCAATTGTTGCTGCATTTGCCCATCCTGTAGGACTTACTAGTATCGCCTGCATCATTATGTACAAAATTCAGATTAACCTGATCTAGCATGAGGGTGTTTGCATATTTCTTCAAGGACTAGGCAACTGTAGTAGACTAGGAACATGATGTTCCAAAGAAACTTGACAAAATTAGATTAAGAGGATCGAATGTCTAACCTTGAGATTGATTACTTCCATAGGAACTTTGAGAAGATAAAACAGGGCAATAAAATCTCCCGCACTCATATCCATGTCAAAGATTACGGGCTTTCCCAGCTTTTTAGTCCTCAAATCTGGGTTGTAAAGAACTTGCTTGTAGTAAGGAAATTGGGTTGTAAAGTTGAACCTCCCTGTCTGTAGAGGGTTGTTTAGAACCTGTAATATAAATGGAAAATGATTTACACTTTTTGATGTTTGTAAATGCATGAGAAGATAAATTTTGGAAATAAAATTCACAGAGAAAGGTGACATGAAAAAATTTGAGAAAGTATACTTGCATATTTTAGCAACGGACTTACGTCCAAAAAGCTTCTGAAAAACTCTCTATCGAGTGGGCTCTCGCCATCCTGATTAGGTTTGGCCCTTGTTGCAACAAGAACGCGCACTGACTCTGGACCAGTGGTCTCTTCTGTGTAACCATCCTGTTTCATGTTTGCCACAAAAGATGATCAATAAGAACCATGAGAAGTTCTAGCTGATATAAGTAAAGCTCAGATTTCAGGTCAGAATGTCACGTAAGATAGAAAAAGCTTAGGCCAAGCAATTTTGTATAAAACAACCAAAAGAGAAAAGCTACCTTGCATTTTCCTTTGCTATTTTTCACAATACAAAACGGGTCGCGAAGTCCTGTCTGTACATGACCGCTATGCACACCACCCTTTTTAAAATGAAACTTCGGAACTTTGAGGCCGTCGAAGAATGGATTCGATCCATCTGATATCCCGTAAGGTTCGTTCGAAGTAACCACGGTTATATTCATGTACTCCATTACTGCAAATTCATTCTCCCCGTTGTTATTATGCCCATTCTTCATCATTGAGACTGCCACACCGGATGTAAAGGAGTCCCACATGAAATAGCTCTGCAGGAAATATAAGTAGTTTGCAGTCATCACCTTGAGTTAGTACTAAATCATTCGTGTCCAATATTCTGCTTAATGGAATGCACTTACCGTATAGAATTGGTTGTCAAACCACGTATCATGAGCCATTTTCAAGGACTGGAAGCAGTATTGAGCCTCATAAGTACTTTGACTTTGCTCAAAAGTCTCAAAGAATTTCTGATTTATTGGTATTGTGTTTGTTGCGTCCAGAGGCACAAGGGTCACCGCAATACCGGAATGAATCACCTGTGATAAGACCAAATGTGTCACCGTCACATGCAGCCATTTTTTGCCTCTTCAGGTACATTATCCATGAATAAGCACTTGAACTACCGTTTGAATTTGTAGAAGATAGACACTTCTAAGAGCTGTTACTTTTTACTTAACCTGGTAAGCTGCAAAAGGATCTCCAAAGATATTGAACTCTGCATAAGGATTGCTGGTGTAATCTGTGAACAAATTACCGGCGTCGCCACATTGCTGAGGCTGGCAAGTTGAGCTAGAATTTGATGGGCAGCAACCAGTCGGGTTCTTCGACCTCACGCCACCACCCATTACATAAATATGCTCAATGTTCTTCTTCAGATGCGGATTACTCATGAGAAAAACGGCGAAATTCGTGTGCGCTCCTATTAAGAAAACAGAGATAGGCCCCGCAGATATTTTATCAATCAAAACCTGCTGAGCTGTTGGCTGCCGAAGAGGTGCATATTTTCTGTTCCCCTGAATATACTAACTATTAGAAGCCATACATAATAACCACTTGATTATGAAGAAGATAAGGAAGCCAGGGCTCTATCAATGTATTGCTAACTCGCTCATGCCTTGATGAGAACACAACTATTATAATGACAACAATGCAGCCTGAAGTTTTCCCTTTTTTGTAGATCGCAAAATCTTACTATGATTTTTTTCTCGAGCATATGTCCGAACCATGATAAGAGGTTTGGTCAAAAGTGTCTTGAGGCATTACGAATCGCATCGGCCAAAGCACAATAGAAACTCACAGGAGGCACGAAGAATTAATATGAGACTCAGCAACTACAACGAGAAGCTCAATAAAGGATAAGTGCGCACCTACTGCAGGAAAATGACGATCTTTACCTGGGGAAGAAATGCCTTTCTGATTCCAAAGTTCGAGTCAATATCCAATCGGCCTCCAAGGCCTATAGGAATCGCTTGTCTGTATCTGCAATAACCTGCTGTCGAAAGACCCTGCCATCAAGTAGCTTATAGTAAGCAAGCGCATTTCTTATGCATAACAAATACGGAACACTTTCACTTTGTGGTTTCTATGATTCCGGATTGTGTGATGCAGACAATTCCGCAGCTAAGATTCAATAAGTCATTGGGAATGGACAGTTCGTACCTGCTCAATGATGGGTAGATATCCTCCAACATTTGGGAGAATGGTGCCATCTTTCAGTATACCCCCTTCGCCTCCCACACCAACAGGGATATCGTCGCGACCCATCATATAAAGTATGTCGTAAATTTGATTCACGGCATGGCCCGCATCAGTCCATGCATTCGCGTTAATGGTGACCGCCTACATACATCCGGATGGTAAATACAGGCGATATCATCTTATCCGCAATCGCAGAGAATCGAGAAGGACAGAGTAAATGATGACGGTAGTTACAAGTTCCTACTGGAAAGCAGAAGAAAAAAACTTACTTAATTCGCAAAATGGTACATACACATTCATTCAGGATGGTGCCAATTGAAAAACTTAGGTCTTTACATGAATCTTGAATGAAGATTTCTTCAGTTACCATATACAAGGACTATCAAAAAACGAAGAATCAGTATTAACCACCACTAACAGGAAGGATTTTCAAGAACAAGAACAAAAATCACCCAAAAAACAAAAAGAACCTTTGATTAACATCCGTAAGAAAGAAGATAAGAAAGAAAAACACAAATGCTCACCTCAAGTTCAAATTCTGATCTGTTGAGCTTCAGAAGGTACAAGAGAGCAAAGAAATCATCTGTATCCACATCAGTGTCCAAAAGAATCCGACGCGGCACACCATCCACAGTGCAAGAAAATGCTCCAAGAATCCCTATAATCGATACTAGAGCTACCCAGAAATTCCTCTGCAACACCACCATTTTTGGATTTTCAAATCCCAACCCAGAAAAAAAAAATTAAAAAGGGTCTGCCACAAGAGTATCAAGAACAAGCTTTTTGATCAGCAATGAACTGTTTCATCCATTTCAATCCTGAAAGAACCCAACAAACACACGAAAACCAATATAAGCAACAAAGAGAATTGGACTTATCATAAACTCCGCACAGCCCAACTTAGAACAGAGAGAGAGAGATCAAATGAAATGAGTAAGAAAATGTAAGAAATCGATGCCATTACTTGTAGAGAGAGCACGTTAGGGGAGAAGGCGAAAGTGGCGGCGTGAGAAGAGAGAGCCGTGTTCTCATTGCTTACGGGTGCCAGATTCTCAGGACTCGGAAGACGGAGCACAAGATTTATAGACATCACAGACACAATAAAATTAAAACAAAACAAAATATGTTCGGCTGTAGGGAGGAGTTTTGGGTGTTGTTAGAGACATCATGGGGATGGGTCGTGGACGTGATTGAAGTCAATCAATTGCTGTCACAGTTGTAGGTGGCCACTGCTTCCTCTGCGTTGCTTGGGCCACCATTGCATATCCACTATGCAAGATCTTGCTGGTATTGAGAAAGTGAGGAGCTTAATGGCATAATGTCATAATGATGTTACTAATGCAACCCGCTTCTTTTAGCACAGTGTTCTCGATATGCAAATTCAAACGAAACAGCCACGCTCCTATTGTTATGCATCTTCCTCGCGCGACACAACTCCTCGATTTTAGACCGTTCCTTTCAAATTGGAATTTCACAGAAGCTACAAAGGGCTATCAGCCATCTTATCACCTAGGGCTCAAGACATGTCAAAGGGAGGCCAACAAGCCGATCAAGAAACAGACACGGTTTGCTAAAAGACGACGACGACCATTGACTTTGATTTGTGCACACGCACACGGCAGAGGCAGTTGAAGAACATCATCCAGCATTGATTCTGAATAATTCCCATTCTTAATGCCAGTGCTTATTGGGCATCCCATTTGAGCACAAGGCCAATGAGTGGGGTGGAAATGGGGGGTGGGGATCTCCTTTCTTCTTTTCTTATTCTGGGGGTGTGCTTTGACTTTTCATTAATATAAGGATTAAAGTTCATATCACGTTCATTATGCTGCAAATTCTCAATTCTTGGCATCAAATCTTGGTCCCTTTTCCTCTCTCTCTCTCTCTCTCTCTCTCTGTGGTGGACTGCTAACTGCAATTATGCTGTGATGATCACACGTCATGAGTTGCCACCATTGTCTTGATGAAGGGTCCCCACGTGGAGATCCTCTTGATCCGTGAATAAGAGACCAGAGATGAAACGCGAAAAGAAAGGGTGATTTTTTTGCCTCCCCTTTTTTTTCAAAAGGTGGAGCTGCAATATTCTTGGACCAGTTTCCGTTAACTTCGCTGACAAAATCTGGCGATTGAACATCGCTGTTGATTCTTTGTCTTCCAAGGAGGTGACTGTACTTTTTGGACCTTAACACACGTGGGCGCCTGTGATTGGACCAATCCGCTGACCCGACCTTGAATACTATGCTCTGCTCGAGATTTGGCCTTTCTGGCCCCTGAGCGCCAATGATTTTTCTGCTGACTAAGGAAAAATATATAAACAAAGAAAGCAAAAGGGGAGAAATATGAAAAGATTTTGAAAAGATGGTAAAAGAGTTTTTTTTTAAAATTTAAGTAGTTTAAGAAGAGAATTAAATGGTTATAGCATGAGGAAGATTTAACTTCCAATTTTAGAAAGTGAGAATTCTCGTAGAATTTTCTTGCAATTATTTCGAAAATTATTGACTTAACAATCTTATACGTTATATACAATATTGTCAATTAATTTTCGTTTTAATGATAGACATGAGTCTGAAAGAATTTCGAGTCAAGGCGCCATTCACCTGTCTTATATAGAGCAGATATAATCGGTAAGTTTGTGAATTTCGTTAAGCTTGTCTTGATATTAAGTCAGCTACGAGAACATGTCATAGAACAGCGCACGGATTGATACTATGTGGGTTCAGACTCTTCCTCTAAATAAAAAAAATCATTAGCTTATGAATATTTTTAAAGATTTCTTGATTTCGTGTGTGGAATTTATTCGGTGTATACGGATGGTATCAAAATCATTAATTGCTTGTGCTGTTAAAAGCTTGTATAGTGCGAATTTCGCTCTACCACAATGCATATAGGACAATGGCATATGACGGTTTGATTAGCAATTTAGCGGCCCGCTCAGAACTCAATCCAAGAAGGTGATGAAATAAATTGGCATCATGACATATGAACCAATTCCTATTGCAACCCGAATTCTATGCAACCCCCTAGTTGAGGGAAAGATTTTTATCTTCAGTGCAACAATTGTTCATAACACGAAGAATGGTGCTTTGAAAATGACGAAATTTTTTTTATATGAATGAGGGACACTCGTTAACAAAATCCTTTAACGAACTGCAAGAGTAGAAAGAATATGCATTTCTCGAGAGGACGAAATCCCTATTAAAATTAACCCGATTTGCAGTGCCCTAGTTGGTCTCATCTAAGAAGGACTATTGCTG
This sequence comes from Syzygium oleosum, assembly GCF_021117445.2. NCBI lineage: Eukaryota > Viridiplantae > Streptophyta > Magnoliopsida > Myrtales > Myrtaceae > Syzygium > Syzygium oleosum. Next base: position 6,623,989 of record NW_026607485.1, on the reverse strand, counting down.
TTGAATCCGTGATACGATTGTCTCCGGTGCATGAATGCGACCTAGTAAGAATTTTCCAAAATTGCCTACTTTTCCATCGTTTGTTTTTCCCTTTTTCTCAGATCTAAAGTAGGCGGACATTCTTATAAAGTGTGTACAATCCGAGGAAAGGGACATACCTACAAAAAATGGGGTCCAATTTCAATTTGATGAGGCAGCTTACACGTGTAAAATTGTCATCGAAATTGTTTTTTTTTTCTTGTTTTGTTTTCTTGTTTGGAGGGATCCAAATTCAACAGTCCTCAATGAAAAGACCGAAAGGATAGGACTACTGATGTCCCTTGTCCAACTTTGTGCGTTCCTACGTATGCCATGTGTCGCAAATCAAATCCAAATGCTTTTCCCACGTGGATATGTTCATGTGAAATTTACTTTTTCAAGCTTCCACTTTAATAATTTTTATTTTGTTGTTTTGTGCTTTCTGAATTTCCCCTTCTTTGTTCTTTTTATGGGGGCCGTCTATCAAATCATAATGTTCGAATCGGGCCAGTTGGTGGGGGCTCAATCAATGCGTCGTTGCCTTTTTACGGTTTTGGTAGTTGGGACTTTTATTTATTTATTATCATTTTCTATATGTTGTGGAATTAGGTACTACGTACTTGGTCGGAATTAAATAAATTTAGGCTTGCGCGGTCCCAAGTCCTTTACCGAATCGGTTCGCTTAAGAGCTTACCAGAATGGGATCATATAGAAAACGCACATGGGATCGAAGAACAAATGATAATTATATCAACGAGGGTCGGACATTTGAAGTGAAATATGAAATTGAGCATAGGGAATTAAATAAGTTTAGCTTCGATACTATGTTTGAAAGTGTATTTTAAGAAATATTTAAGCTCCAAGAAGAGATGAGATTGCATGTATATAGAAAGTGTGGTTAGTACATGAAGCATGTGACATGGGATAATCCAAAATAACTCTTTAAAACTTATGTAGGCTATTGATTGGCTAATGATACACCAACATGGATATACCACGATTCGATCAAATGAGGGAAAAAATTTAAATAAGGGTTTAAAGTTGAGTCATCTGCTAAAAAGAGAGTCCATAATGAATCTTGTGTCAAATAATGGATTGAAGTGATGAAGTTAGTTTTAAATAAGAACCTGAAATGGACTATTTTTCAAAAAATGGGGTCAAAGTGGACTTTATTTCAAATAAGGTTTCGAAGATAAACCGTTTTTTTTTCAAAAAGTGGCCACGGTGAACATTATCTCAAGGGCATGAAGTGGCTAACTTCATCTTAAATAAAGGTCTAAGCTCGCCAACTTGCACGCGTGACTCATTTGCTTATTCAGGCGGCAACATCAAGAAGCCAAGAACACAAGACAAGATCGAAATGGAGAAGCTACATCACTGATATTAAGAGGAAAATTACCCTTAAGAAAACCGTCGAAGAACCCTAACTTTGATTTGGCGCTTCTTCAAACTGGGTCAAATCAGAATATTTCGAGTCAAATTGTCCCTAATTTTGCCCCCTTGCTATCGAAATAAGCATGTGAGTCACACGTACAAGTTGGCCATCAAAGTTTTGGCCAACCGGTGAACTTGGGCCTTATTCAAGACTGAGTTTGTCACTTTAGGCCATTGTTTGAAATAAAAATTCACTTTAGGCCTTAGAGGTGACTGATTTTAGGGTAGGTAAGTTCCATACCTAACTTGAAACCCATCATTTTGGAACCGGTTCCCAATTTTTAGAACCTAAAACCTACTTTGTAGACCTTAGAATTGACCTTGGAATCCAAATTGTCGATCTAGTTCGGTTCTAGGGTCTACTTAGAAACCAGCCGATTTTTTTTTTTTGTCTCATTTTTTTTGTTCCATGAAAGAACAAACTTTTTCTATTAGCTTACTAAACGGCGAGAAGTAAAACATTTCCTTTTTACAACTAAGACAAATGTTAGTTACAACAAAAGATAGTATAGCAACAAGATGTTGAGAAGCAAAATGTGGGTACAAAACAAATAGAAATAGCAATTGGGAAGTCTCAAACTCATTGCTTAATCAAGCAAAATGAAGGTTAAAGTACCAATAGAAATCCCCATTTGCCAAAGCAACAAACCATAAAAAGACGAACTCATATAGTGAAATAAACAATAAAAAGTTCAAGATGCAAGAGTAAACAATATAATGAATTAGGTTATGTCGGTCCGGTTCTCCGGTTTGGTCAAATTTCAAACCCTAGACTGTTGATAGCCGGTTCCAAAAATGTGGAACCAAGAATTGGACTAGCTCCTGCTAAAACTAAACCAGAATTGGCCAGGTAGGCCGGTTTGTCCCTTATTTAAAACAAGGTCCAATCTATGCTCTTTTTTTAGAAAACAACCTCACCTCAGGTCCTTATTTGAGATTAAGTTGGCAATTTCAAGACCTTATTTGAGGCAATATCCATCCTAAGTTCTCTTGAGAAAATTACCCATACTTTATTTGATATTTTTCCATGAAATAAAGGATGCTCGTGTATGAATTCAATCAAGACAAGTCTTAGAAACAGCCATATGTTGATATGTGTTAGACATTATTATTCGAATATTGTGCTATAAGATCTCTTTGATAAATGTGACGTTTAAGTTTCAGAGATAAAATTGATGGAAAAATATTAAGCATTCAGGTTCGATATATTATTAGGATGCACGTATGAGTTGTGTTAGAGAAATCCCACATCGGATATATATATATATATATATATATATATATATATATATATATATATATGTTTGATCAAAACTATCATTTTCTTTTCTTTTAGAAAACTTTTTATCGAATTTCCTTTTATAAGGTTTCTTATAAAATTTCTTTTGATCCTTTTGTTTAGAAAGACATTTTCCTGAACATTTGGATTTTTCAAAAGATTCAAAAGAAAGATCATATTGGGCACAAAAATCTCCTAATCCTTTTTTAGAAAGTTTCTGTTCTTTCTTGATTTGTTTTTGGAGACGAATACTAGTGCATAATTGTGTTCCTATTTTATAGACATAAGAGGTTAGTTCACCATAAGAAAGATGGTCATATGGAATTTGATTTCCATATTCTTCTATGTTCAGGAGGGGTTGTCTGAGTTGACTGAATAACCACCTCACTAGAAATTCAGCGTTGTTCTAAATGCTCAAAATATTCAATGTATTGAGAAAATAAATAAAGAATCTCAGATATGTCTCTAGATTTAGCAACAGCAAAAATATATTCTAGTACAAAAGTGCAGATTTCTACACAGAAAATTATTAAATAAATAAAATTAAATAAAAGCGCAAGCATTATAAATAATAAAGAGACCGTAAGCAATGTATAAAACGAGAAGTAGAATTACTAGAAATTCTATATATATATATATATATATATATATATATATATATATATATATGCGTCTGTTTTGACATCGTATGATTCTGACATGAAAATATTAATCGCCAATTTTTAAAAAAGCACTCCTTTTTTCCCCATAATCATAAAAAATGAAGAGAGTACGTTTGTCAAAATTTATATGTGATGCAAATATGATGGTGAAGGTGATGCAAATATGATGGTGAATGTAATGCAACTAAACATAAAACAGTTTTCTTCTTCTTTTCTTTATGTTAAAGAGAAATTTTACATCTGATAAAATATATCGATACACGGCCTTTCTATTTTTTGAAATGTTCTAACCTTTGACGATAAATCACCCCTGCATTGTCTGGGTGTGCACAAATGAAGTTATATATAACTCTAATTTATCGAGTTAAGCTTTTTTTTTTTTTTTTTTTGAAAATGGCAGGCTCTACATACCGAATCACCTCTTATCCCTAAGCTCCGCGACCTTTAATGTGACCGATTTCTCGTAAGATGGAGGTGAAGTGAGCAACCACGTGAGAAATACGTTGACTGGTGAGCCATTGAGCAATCTGGTGGCCTTATTGAATAGCCAGTACTCTAAGTTGGTTTGCCATTTGAATTGAATTGTGTGACCTAAGTTTTGTGCAATCATTTAATGAACATACCGTTTACCAAAAGCTTAAAATAAAATAAAACCATCGCCCACAAGAGAGGCTGTCTTGAATCTGAATGCTGCAGCTGTTTTGCTGCTCTGATTCTTGTGGTCTAGCCGCATCGGCCTGCAAACATTAATCCATGAAATTGACATGATTTAATATAGTTTTTTCTATGCTCGACTTCTACACCGTTATTGCTGGTTGGTTCAACTTCTGAACCAGTGGATCTTGCTATATCTTCTTTTCTGAGTAGAAAAATTTAAACATGTCTAACATATGATATCGATGGACGGTCAACAAGAGAAAAAAAATTCACAAGCAAGCAAGTGCAATGAAATTACTCGTGGTGCATAAGGAAGGGATGATATTATAGATAAATTTCAGACCCTTCAGCATATTCAAAAAAACTCGTCGTGGTGCATGAGGATAGGATGATTTGCATACTGAATTGGGATCATCTACTAGTTTGGGATAAACCGACATTTTCAATTTGCTTATTTATATGGTTGACCTATTGAAACAATTAGATCCCAAAGTTCATCTCACGACATATCTTACAAGTGCATTGAAGTCCTATCCCTGCACAAATGAAGTGAAAGCGCATAGAGCAAGAACTGTCCGCTCTTTTCTCTTTATGACGTCAGGTGTTCGGACGGAATAAACACATAAGTTTTACTTTATGATCACTTACTCAAGTAAAATGAATCAAGAGTGTCCAAAATCATGACTTAAAATCTGATTAGAATGCATTAACATTGTTCCACGCACCACCGTGGTCTGCAAATATTTTTTTCCCCACTATTAAAATTGGTTGATGGTGTGGTTCCAAAAAGAGGCACAATAGATTTCTTTTTATTATCCTTGAGATAAAATATATGAAAAGTGAAATCTTGTATACACATATACTGGATAAGTATAAAATAATGAAACAAATAACAATATAAAAGGCAAAGCAAAAGGTCTATTATTCGATTTTAATATTTGGATGTTGGCCAGATAAAGGTGTCCTTCTTTCTACCACTAAAGTGGAATTTATATATTTTAGCAAAAAAAAAGTAGATTTATATATTTTTGACCCAAAAAAATTGGATTTAAATATGCTGGTGAAAGTTCACCTTTCTTTTATTTCATTTTTTTTTTGTTTTCGCTAGAGCGAAATAGAAAAGTAGATCTTTTTTTACCATAATCACAGCTTTATTTATTCTGAATTTTGATTTGCTTTGTTCTTTTGTTCACATGAACAGTCGCGTTTAAGGAACTTCTGGTTTTCAGCCAAATTTTTTTTAGCAGCATGTGTTTCTCGAGTTTTCAGACTTATCGATGATTGATTGGTGACGACTATACCGAATTCACAGGGACAAACTATCAAAGGATCAACAGCTCTCTCATCGTCTTGCATGACACGTGACTGCATATAATGCCATATTGGGTCAAAATAGTGCTAGCGACGTGATTGGAGACATCACAGTATTTGCATGGTTTTCATTTAGTTTTACAGGTTATCGTGTGATTTTTGTCTATGATTTGCTTGGTTATATATATCCACTACAAATGAAGTTACAACATTTTTATAGCGTAGTTATAGCACAATTGAACATGAATTCTAATAAAGTATATAATTGCTTCGGAACGCACTTCCGACATATATATGCCACTAAATGAATTGAACTTTATTGAAGTAGCTTCTATCTATCCCTATGACGAAAATGATTAAATTTCATTTTATCCAAAGGCTTAGTGAAGATATCTGCTACGTGATCATTCGTGTTCACAAACTCAAACACTAAATCTTTCTTAACCATATGATCTCGAATGAAATGACGATGAATATTAACACGCCAGGTGAGAGAATGTTGAATTGGATTTTTGGACAGGCTAGTAGAACTGTTGCCACATCTAATCAACACATTTATAAGGATTATCCGTAATCGTGCAGTTGATGTTTTTATCCATAAAACTCGAACACAACGACTACCCGCGGCAATATATTCGGCTTCTGCCGACAAAATAGCAATGGGAGTTTTGTCTTTTCGAACCCGTACGATCCTGTTGTATTTTTCTTGATTTTTCACACATACATTTGGCCAATGTGGTACTTATAGATTGTTGACTTTTCTTGATGGCAAAAAGTCAAAGTGTGTGATAATGGGAAACGTCGATCAATATATATATATAAGTCGAACGATCAAAATCAAGTCTGACCAGAAGATTTCCTGCCGTACGAGCTTGTAAATTCTTCGTAGGTAGGCATTGAAAATTTGATCATTCGATGTTATCATAGGAGCTTTAGGAAATAACATGAACCACGAGAATTGAAAATTCTCCACATTTGATAGGATTAGATATGGGAGTGCGGCGCCAAGCATACTTGACTAATTTTTTATATGTTCGATGAATTTCAGCGTGTATGAAAATTTGACCCGTTATTTTTTAAGTTTCCACGTCACTAAAGTTTGGTGTGGACGAGAGTTAATCTAATATGTAGTAATTGACTCAGTATACTAACGAGGCAAATTTAAGAGAAAAATCAAAATATTTGTGTGCAAGGGACACTTGCATGCTCGACAGGCTTCACTAGATTAAACTGTCTAGTTTTGTACACATTGCGAAAAAAGTCTATACCGACACCCGATGATCTAGCCGTGTTGGAATTACGGTCTCTATCACTCGGGGTAATCTTAGCAATCATGTGCTCCACTATATAGGAATCATGCACCACTTTGATTTATTTGCGGTAATTACGATAATCATCGCGGGATTGGTCCGGTGATTGTTTATGTGGATTAATTGCACGACACATGTTAAAGTACTTAACAAGTTGATATTTGGGCCGCATACTTGAGCTTTGACTTGCAATTTACCCGACCCATGAAATTAAAAGGTTATTTCTTTGGACAAATGTTTATCCACCTAATTGGGGGTTTCTCATAAGGAAAAAAAATCATCCTTTAGGAAAAATTCATGCAATGTTTTTTTCCCCTTTCCTCTTAAATGCCTATAATGCTATTTTCTAACCCAAGTCTCCCCTAAAATAGCTCTTCAAGTCAACTATTATGTCGTGGGGTCCGTCTAATCTAGACTATTCTTTTGGCCAACCTAATCTAGACTCTAGTTAGTACCCTATTGGTTGAGGACTATTCGTGTTCACAAACTCAAAGACTATATCTTTCTCAACCACACGATCTCTAATAAAATGAAAACGAATACCAATATGTTAGGTACGAGAATGTTGAATTGGATTTTTGGACAAACTAATAGCACTAGTGTTATTGCTCCTGGTCGGAACATTCTAACGATTGTTCATAATCAGGCAACTAATGTTTTATCCATAAAACCCTAGCACAACAACTAACTGCGGCAATGTGTTCGGCCTCCACTGTCGAAATAGCCACTGAATGTTGTTTCTTAGAAGACCAAGAGACAAAAATGTTGCATAATATAAAGTGAGGATAATGACACAAATGGTCCCTGTACTTTAGTCTAATGTGCAATATGATCCCTGAACTTTTAATTTGTTTAATGTGATTCATTGACTTTTGGTATATGTTCAATGTGGTCCCTAAACTATATGAAAATATTATATGCGATTCTTCTATTAATTCAAAATTAGGGACAATATTGAACATTTTCATATAGTTTATGAATTAAATTAGACATGTACCAAAAGTTTATGTACTACATTAAACAAATTAAAAGTTTATGGACCATATTACACACTGAACCAAAGTTCAAGGACAATATTAAACGAATTAAAAGTAGGAATCGCATTATTTATTATGCTAAAATTCAGGGACCATTTATGTCATTTTCCTTATAAGAAAGCATTTGATGTTTGTTCAGTGCACTCCAACCCCATTACTTGATCTAGTGAAAGCTTGGTTTTTCCAACCTGTATTTTTTTTTTATTCTAACACACACACATATATATGGCCGATGTGGTATTTAAGGATCGTTGAATTTTGAGTATGGAGTTCGTCCTTTTCCATGCGATTGTCCTATAATCTTCTTCCACTTCATGTCAAATTTAAAACCGCACTTTCAAAGCAATGATGTAGGCAAAATTGGAGACCCTAAAGATAAGCCGCAGTTGACGGTGGCAATTCAAAGTCTATAATAATGGGCACCATCGATCGATATCAATGAAAAGATCAAAATCAAGTCAGACTAAAGAACATCGCGTTGTATGAGCTTGGAAACTCTTGGTGGGTAGGCATTGAAAATTGATCGTTCGATGTTATCAAAGGACCCTTTAGCAAATACCCGAAGCACAAGCACGAGAACTCGAAAATTTTCTCAGGCTCCATATACAGATGACCCGCATTTGATAGAATTGGATGTGATCGTGCAGTGCCACATATACTTAGACTCGATTTTGTGTAATCTTTGGCATGTTCGATAAAGTTTGGCGTGTATGGAAATTCGACCCGTTAGTTTTTCAGTTTTCACAGCACTAAAGTTTGACGTGGACGAGAGTTTGTCTGGCATGTAGTGATTGACTCTGCATACTAACGAAAGACAAATTCAAGAAAAAAAATTTAAATATTGGTGCAAGGGACACTTGCATGCTAGTTCACTAGATTAAATCGTCTAGTTTTGTGCACATCGCAAAAAGTCTGCAGAGACATCCGAGGGTTTAGCCGCGTTGAAATTATGATCTCTGTTGAAATTATGATCTCGGTCACTCAAAGTTATCTCAAATTTCATACACTTCGCTGTTGGTGGAGCCTTATCAGAGTCACATGGATCCATTTTGATATATTTGCACCACTTTGATATTTTTGCTGTAATAACCAATAATAGTCATCGGATTAAATGAGTGATTAAGGGATGAATTTGTTTGTGTGGACTAATTGCATGACACATGCTCGACTTTTCGCATTACTATGTACAAACTAGTTGGTACTTGGGCCACGTACTTGAGCTCTGGCTCGCAATATACCTAACCTACGAGTTTGATGAGTTATAGAAAAAAAAAATCAACAATAGGACAAATTCATGCAATGTTTTTCTTTTCCCTTTTGCTTTTAGACGCCTACAATGCTATTTTCTCAACCCAAATATTCCCTAAAATAGCAATTAGGCTGCGTTTGTTTCGTAAAAAATAAATGAATTGGAAAATATTTTCCAAACAATGATCGTTTGTATCTCTTACAATAATAAATGAACAAAAAATATTTTCACAGTTCACAAGGGGAAAAAGCCTCCAAAAACCCCAAACTATGTCCACTGTGACACATTTACTCTAAACTATTTCTTGTGGCATAAAAAAATCTCAAACTATGCTCACTATGACATATTTACCCTAAAATTTTTCTTGTGACATAAAAAAACCCTAAATGTGTACCTATGTAACACATTTACCCTCTGTCAACGTTTTATTAGAAGATTTTTCAGCCAAAACAATGATGTTTTTATTTCACTTAAGCCATATGGTCGCGATGTCAACACTGTTTGCTTTTGGGCATTCATGTATGTAGATTTTTAACCGTTCTCATTAAAAGAATTTTGACTGAGAGTAAATGTGTCACACAAGCACAAGTTTGAAATTTTAGGTATCACACAGAAAAGTTCTGGATTAACCGTGTTATAGTTAGTACAATTTAGAAAAATATTTTTTAAATTATATATTTTCTGCGAAATAAATGGAGCCATAGCTCAAGTCAATTATTTTATTGTGGGGTTCGTCTAATCAAGACTGTAGGTTTTTCTTTGGGGTCAACCTAACCTAAACTCTAGTTAGTACCCATCTAGCTGAGGGGTTCACGAAGGCCAAAAAGAAGAAGAAAAAGGAACCCTTGAAGGATCCCCACAAAGCTTCATTTTCATATTGAAACCCAAATCATTGCGAATCCGCACGACTTTGCAAGATCATAGGCTTACGCATCGTCGTCCCGCCTGTTCTTTATGCTCGAGTCATGCTCCCCCCTTGAAAAGTCCTTTGACTAATCCAATAGCCCACTAACCAAAAGGAAGCTCTTGCTTGGTACTTTTCGATGATGACCCAAAAGTAAACAATTCTTGTTTAGTTGGTGGCAACAGTAACAAAACGACGTCATATTTCACGAGTGAGCATGAGCGAGAGATGCTAAACATTGTCGAAGTTGTCGGCTCGGATCTATTGATAACACAACAGATAGGTGCGGCTCAAGCCCAAACATCAAAAGCAACCAACTTTAGAAGCCCATCAACTTTCCAGTAGAGGTATTGTGCACTGATCCATGACTTACCAAGAAGCCAAAATAGTTCATAATCTAAAAGATACCGAAAACAAGACTGGGTCATTACTAAATATCTACCAAAATATAACTTCTTTTGGGAACTAACCCTTATGTATTCTACTTTGGGACAATACTGATAAATATCAGACTTCAGAGCATGGACCTCACAGTGCAGAAAGGATTTCTGAAACTAGTGTTGACAACTAATGGTGTCCCATGCATATGATATACTCACAGCTTCACTGGTGCATCGAGGTCAATGTTGCGACATGGTAGGCTTTTCAGTACTTAAATTCCACATAATCAAAGGAAAATCAGTAAAATGATTCGTATGCCTATATGTTACCACTTGAAAACACTCTTTTTAAATTTCATCCTCTTGAAATCATGCCTGGTTTATTACCATCATATTTGTGAGACAAACCAAAGGAGAAAATAGATAGAAGAACTAGTTGCTTTTTGAGTTCTTTCATATGATCCAACATCTAATCATACTAAGCATTCATTTCTAATTTCAGGTGCTATTCCCACCGGTAATCTCATGGATCCAACATCCCCTGCGGCAACTTAGTCCTCTTATTGAGGATTGACATATTTTTTTTGGGTCTGTCCTACTCTAATTCTCAATTCATTTTCAGACTTTTACCCTACTTCTTTGCAGGGTGTGGAGTCGAAACTCACATTTGGAACTAATTCTCTCCACCCTTAACTCCCCCGAGAAGGTGGGGAATCGAACTCTCCACTTCCCTCTTCCTAAGTAGGAAGGTGGCCACTGGGGCAAACTCCAGTGGTTAGGATTGACATTCAAGAGCACATAATTTCTCATACTCAAAGGTGACCACTTGTGTTGTGGATCGTCATCTATTGATTGTAACCATCAAATCAAGATCAATACAAAACCCAAACAGGAGTGAATAGGCAGTCTATCTATCATCCCAATGAATGAAGGTAAAATCATACAAAGCAATACAAATATGCCAGAGCCAAAAACACTGTTCCCCGCTCAGAGACTAGTTTTGAGCGATAAAGCACTTTTCGAGACTGACACTTTCGGTCAAGTAAGTATTTGAATGGTGACAATCTGAAGGCTGTGGTAGCACAAATTATACAGTGCAGAACTGATTATGAAACTTTCTAAGAAACAGGCCAAACCGATTCGAGCCAAGCGGCCAACCTCCTTTCTCCACATATAACCGTTGCTGCAACTTTCCAACTAAATTCCAACCCAACCAGCGCAACACGCCATGCCACCAGTACCATGACAATGTTGTAAGCAAAACCCATTTCTACAATTCTGTTTCCTCCTCTTTGCACGCGTATGCAGGCAGATGCGCACACTCATAAACAGATATTTCTTCATATTGATTCTCATACACACCCATATACATATTCATGGGAGATAATGTCCACAGAAAAATCCACCATACTTTTGCAACCCATGGCAGTTTGGAAAGCCTCAGTACCTTAAATGCCACAATCCTCCGAAGTTGACTTCAAGAAGATTTTGAAGTTACTGTTTTACAAACTTTGGGGAGCTTAATTTTATGTAGATAAAGATAATCTCATTAATTAAAATACTCTTTAGAATTATTTTAAGGGAATACCATCAATAATATTTATTATCAAACAACTTTGAACATATTCTGCCACTACGAAAAGCAATGTAACTGCAGCTCCAAGCTACAACTAGAAGCTATGGTAGAGCCAAACCATCATCATCAGCCTAAAAACACTATTGTAACTTCTAAGCCAATTGGCTTTTATTCTACTTTCATCTTATTTTGTTTCATTTCATTTTGTTACTTTTATGTGACATACAGTAGCCAATTTAGCACTCTCTCTTTTCAAGAGAGAAATGGAAGTCACAGTTTGGCTATGAACCTCTTGGAAAGAAATACAGCCACCACTTGACAGACAAGATTCCAGCATGATATGCAGTTGGCTCTCTTTACTCCTAAAACTCCCTCAGTTATAATTTTACAGCGTTCAAAAGTAGGAAACACAAGTGGTGATAAATCAAAATAGATACAACCCAACAAGATATTCTAGTAAGGGGCATTTCAGCACTCCATACTCAATATTACCATTAACAAAAAAAAGTAACACCACGTCTTGTCACCTGGCAATGCCGGGGGTCAAATCATCGTGATATCACGAGTATTCGAAGCTAGATTAATTCGCACCTCCTATTTTTTGGCAAAACAATTTGCATCCACTTCGTAATCGAGCTCTAGCATGTGTTCACATACGCATGCACAGATTACATATATACACAAGTTTCTATTTGTGGCCACATACCAAAATACTTCAATATACATGCATATCAAGTTTGCACCGTCTCAAGCTGAAACATGTATCCACCACTTGACTATATCCCATATAATGCAGAAGATACTCCTCTGAAGAAACAAAGTTTCGACGCGGCGTAACACTCTACCATTCCCAGTTGCAGAAACAAAGACACCTTTATGGAATACACACCATCACATCCTAATACCCCCACTAGGCCGAGGGCGAATTCGCAGCCAATTCATCAAACGAGTATGGAGATACAATGATCCAGACACCAATCCGAATTTCATTACAATGCAGCCACTATCCACTTTGCAGTTCCACAGCATAACTTACAGATCAATCGATCAAATCGATCAAACCGATCAATTTCACAGATTGGCCTCGTAAAGCAGCCTCCGACTCGCCGCCGACGCCCCTCCCATCCCGCGATCCTCCCGGGCGCCGGAGTCGGATTCGTCGTGGAACCACCCGACCGACTTCTGCGCTTCGTACACAATCTGGGACAACCCTGAAACGACAGACACGGGACAAATTCCAATAAAGGGCTAACTCGAACCGGCGAGAACCACCGAAGGAACCGGACGCTGTATCGTTACCCTGCTTGACGGTCTGCTTGTTCTGGCGGATGTCGTGGACGGTGGCGGAGATTTTCCAGTAGAGGGGGCGACCGACGTAGAAGAGGACGAGGACGGCGAGGACGGCGAGGAGCACGCGGAACGAGACCTTGGCCCCCGGCGACGCCATTGCTGCGAGGCTCGAGCTTGCTTGGCGTTCCGTGGCGAGTACGAGAGAGAGAGTAACGGAAGCGGGAGTGGAAAAAAAATCGGATCTTGCGCTACAGATCTGCATCCTTTTATACAGGGGTGTGCAACCGGATCGGGTTTACCCGGAAACCGGACCGGCCCACCCGAAAAATAGGTTCGGGAACCGGTTCCATTTTTTAGGAACCGGTTAGAACCGGTCCGGTTTCCGATTCCAAGTAAAAATCAACTTGAACTGGTTTTAGAGCCGGTTTTGAGATAATGTAAAAAAAAGTAAAAACCCTAGATCACGTTACCCTACTTCACCGGTTTTAGAACCGGTTTCTGGTTTAATATTGGGATCTGTTTCACAACTATGAGCGAAACAACACGGTCCTTAAAGTCATCTAAATATTGTGTGATTCAGATGAGATATATAGACATTTTCTCTAGTGAGAGCACTTTACTGCTAACTCTCTTGATTTTCCTTTCAAGATATTTCATTCGGAAACAGAAGTGATGAGTTCTCTCATCATGGCGCAAAATAAAGAGCTAAACACGTTGAACAGATTCTCTAGAAACGTGACTCTTAAAGATTTATTCGATTGGACTATGTCTTGCCACATGGTGCTTTTGGATTGTTGATTTTGATGGATTGTAATTTCAATTGCTCATTTTGGGGATTATTACTTTTGGCGGATAGTGGTATTTGTTATTCATCTTTTACTTTGAATCGTTTCATTGCTACCTATATTATTTTGCTGGAAAAAAATGAAATCGAAAAAGGAACCAAAAAAAAAAAAAAACAGGTTCTCGGGTAGATCCTAAAATCGAACCGGAAAAACAGGGTCGGTTCCAAAACAGGGTCCAGGGAAAATAGGGTTAGTTTCAGATTCCAAAAATTGGGAACCGGTTATAATAAGGTTGGTTTCAGGTTTCAGGTCTGAACCCAACCCACCTTGGAACCGATCACCCCTACTTTTATATTCTCTCTCTCTCTCTCTCTCTCTCTCTCTCTCTCTCTCTCTCTCTCTCTACATATGATTTGCCCATTTTGTCATGCCACGTCATAATTATAAAATGAATTTATTAATTATTCGAGCGATACACGTGTCTCTCTCTCGCTCGAGACGAGTTCGGCGGATCTCGCTCGTGCGTTCTCTTGAGGCGCGTCCTCGGTCGCTTAAGGATCATATTGAACAAATTAAAATTTTTGGGTAACAGTGCATGTTGGAATAAAGTTCAGGGACCATATTGAATAAATTAAAATTCCAGGATGATACTGCACATTGAGCCAAAATCTAGGGACCATTTGTATAATTAAACCAAACAAAAATAGAGGTTTTCTCGTTTGGGCCAACAAAAGAAAAGTTGATATTTTTGCTTGTCGTCCAGTAATAATTTTACGGTCACCATATTATTTAAATATTTTTCTGAAAAATCATTAGTGACCTGCAGAATTCTGCATTTTTTGTACTATAGGATCTGTTTTACATCCATGGAACCAGCTAGGCAATGCCCTAAATGATGCCAAACCGTGCAATGCTCACTCAAACTTGAAATAGGTAACCCTCTAAGCAATTCTCAAATCTACTCCACAATAAAACATCTGAATTTTCTTCTAGTATTTCCCCTAAAATCATTTCAAAGTTGGTAGTCCTCTGCTGTCTGAATTGATGCAAGCCTGGATTTCTTCCAGTGTCTTGCCCTTTGTTTCCGGGACCAATTTCGCCACGAACAGGATGGTCAGCACCGAGAAGCCGGAGTAAATGAAAAATGTACCTGCATCAAGTTGGAAACTTTAGCGATTATTGTCTTACGTGAAAAGGAATGATGAGATTGATCATGAGTGAGGTTGAGTGATGTTCTACCTGAGTTACTCCAGACCATGAGGAAGTTGAATGTGTAAGAGACTGCCCAAGCACCCAACCAGTTCACTAGCACCACTAGGCTACCAGCTGCACCTTTTATGTCTATTGGAAAAATCTGCAGATCAGCAAAATAATCTCTTTTCAGATTTCAAAAGTTTCGCAATCCTTCATCGCTTAAATGTAGAGAAGACTAATTCTGCCAATGTTCTTTGTTCGTCAAGTGAAATGTAAAAAGAGAATGTTCGCCATTTTGATGAGTCGCTATCTTTATATGAAGACCGAACAGGGGGTAAGATTGAATCGTACCTCAGACATTATCACCCACGGAACTGCCCCCAACCCAATCGAGAATGATGCGATGTAAATCTGATTTCATTGCACAAAAGGAGAAGATGGTGAGGATCCGAACCGACCGACCCACCGTGTGATGTATTTAGTATCATTATAGGATTAGTGGACTTACCAATACCCCAGTAACTGCCATGAGTGGTACAAATTCTGGAAACATATTATGTGCCTAAGTGCACAAAGAAAATTCAAATTAATTCAGATACAAATCTAGGAACGGCAAGATGAGAAATTGTTTATCAGAGTGATTTATACTTCTGAAAATAACTGACCTTGAGAAAGAATGAAGATCCTGCAAGAAAGCAGCCTAAAAATGTTCCGGTTGCAGAAACCTACAGATCCGACATTTTCGTCACGAGTCGTCTTATAAGTCTCATTGAGCCGCTATCTTTTTATTCTTACAGAGGTACAGATATATAATAGTTACCATTATGAGTGGCCTCCTTCCAGATTTATCCATTAGTACAGCTCCCAGTAATGAGATTGGAACCTGTCAATTGGTTCTCTTGGTTAAGTCATTTTGAATGATTGCTGTACAGGGTGAGTTTCAGACTTCAACCGAAAAGAGACGAATAAAAGGTTACCTGGACACAAGCATAAGCAATTGTTCCAATCTTCCCTGAAGAAAGACCTGGATTTCGTACCACGGAAGTTAAGGAAGTAGAAGTATAGTGAGCAACAACAAATTGACTCGAGTAAATAGACCATTTGATTTACCAGCTGAAGCAAAGGTTTCACTCACGTAGAAACCTATCCCATTGACTCCACCGAATTGTTGGAATACCATCAGCCCGACACCAATCTATATGCAAAATCGCCAAGTCAGTTGCAACGTCTTACATGAACACAGCGTCATTTCACTTCTCAACCTCAACATGAAAGACTTTGAGAAGAACAAGTTGCTTACAACAACGGAACGTATGTACTTGCTTTGAAACAGGTCCGTCATTCTAGCTTTGGGCAGACTCTGAAGAGTTTCTATATACACCTGTCAAGAATATTTATTCCAGCCAATTAGGGAAAGTTACTCCTCTTTTATCTGTTCTTTTATTTAATTAGTTCTTCTTTTTTCGTAATAAGAATGGCTGCTTAAGTTGTCAATACTTGGATTTCAGCAGCTTCTCGAGAGACATCAGTGTCTTTGCCACGGAGAGTCTGAAGTGCCAACTGGAACTCTTTCTTGCGACCAACCTTTGCCTGAAAGCAACAATTACCA
The DNA here is from genome assembly GCF_021117445.2 of Syzygium oleosum. NCBI lineage: Eukaryota > Viridiplantae > Streptophyta > Magnoliopsida > Myrtales > Myrtaceae > Syzygium > Syzygium oleosum. Next base: position 6,607,294 of record NW_026607485.1, on the reverse strand, counting down.
TTATCGGTACTACTCCCTACTAAATTCTTTGGTGTTGAACTGCGTGTCATGTTCAAGCGCTTACCAGCCACCTAGGTGACTCCGGGATCAAGAATAGACCCGCAAACAGCACAATGCAGGGTACAAGCCCTATAACATCAAACGAACAATTAGCCACTTCATGCCGATCTCATAGCTCAAACTATACAATATTTGCCATTATTTCCTTGAAATTTCAACAGTTATGATCGTTGAAGATGCTTAATTATTTCCTAAGAAATCAGAATGTACCTGTCAGAGCCAGAGTTCTCCAAGTTACGACGGTTCCCATTAGAAACGCAACTGATGCCCCAATGACAATCATGAGCTGCATAGAAAACATGAAGGAAAAGATACAAGGTTGATGTTTACTCCTTTTTTATCAGAGAGAGAAAAAAACGTGACATACAGGCTTTGAGATTTCTCCACCTGATTTAGAGTAGTGAGCCCTCCACGAAGATGTTTTGGCGCGATTTCCGCAATGAATATAGGAACCTGTTACATCCATTTACATAAAGTTTCATTAAAATCTTTAAGTGCTAATCCTGTCTCTAACTGTCATGACCCCTAAATTAAAGTATCAATGTGCCATGCCATCATCACGGTGTCGTAAAGGAAGGTCTAGAGTTTGAAATCATTACCACGTATGAGAAAACTCCAATTCCATATCCTTTGAAGAACCTCCCCAAATCGAGCAATGACGCCCCCTGTATCCGAACCATTGGAATTAGCAAGTAAACTAGGTTGTAATCTCTTGAAGATCATCTAGAAACTTGAAAAAATTTCCACTTATGTGCCGGGTTGTACATTAGAGAAGTAGACTGCTAGCCATCCTGCAATGCAGAAGATTGCTGACATTCGCATTGCCTGCGAAATTTTGAACGGAGCAGACATTAGCATGACATCAAAATGGCCCAAAAGTCTATGATTTAGCTTGATTTTAAGATAGTCTTCATACCCCTTTTCGACCGAAAAAGTCTGCAATTCGACCACTCGTAATAGCACCAAGCATGGCGCCGATGGTCAATATAGAACTGAACATTGAGTACTGTCATATGCAAGAGCACCAGAGCTGACATGAGGCATGTGCATTGAATAACAAGAACAAGAAAGGCGAAAAAAAATTAATGCAAACCTCTGCCAAAGAGAGGCTAAGATCTTCCATGATAGCAGATTGAGTTGGTGCAGAATAACCCACCTGCCAAAAGAATTACTTAGGCCAAAAAACACCCATTTTTCTCTTCTTTCCCCTTTAACATTTTGGTTCATAACCAAGAAAAGAGAACACAAAAAAAGATTCTTTTGGTTCACCCATGAACTTTACTTATAATGGAATTTGAAAGACTCGGCAAAGGCACCATTTCTCATAGTTCCTCAAGTTTTCAAGAACCCAAAGAAAGGAAAAGGAAGTTTCTCAGCTCCAGTCATCGGTGTACTTACACAAGAGCCGAATTCAAAAGAGCCACAAACAGCAACAAATGTGCTCAGCAACACCGTTGCAATGGAAGAACTACTTTCGACACTCTCGTCACTCTCGCTGTCTTCATAGCTTATAACCTTCTTCTCCAGCTTAACCAAAGGCTCCTGAAGGTCTTCAAGGCCCTGGTTATCACCATTCTCAACATCCTTGTGCTGCTCAATGGCCATCTCTCTAATAGCAGAGGAGGCTACCAATCTAAAAGTGTCAAAATGAGAAAAAGAAAGAACAACAAAGAGGAGAAAAAGGTCAAAAAGGTCTTAAAGATACCAATGACAAATTGGTGCGATAAGCATGGTCACTTGAGGGGGGTATATATACATATGGAGCTTGGCAGCTAGATATTTATTTACTTTGTCTTGTTCTATTGATTGGGGTTATCATAATCAGATATCATTACCGGCATGTGGGTTGAAGCTGTCACTGACGTTGGCATGAGCATTTGTAACTTGTAAGCTTGCTCATGCTCAAGGAAATAGATCGGAAGCAGAATCCTGTTGTAATATTATGCATTTTAAAATTACTATGGAACATGTGAGTTATGAACCATTTTCTTATATTTTCGTGTACGTCCTTGGTGTGGCCTTTGCCTGTACAAATTGCCATGAATTTTTAGGATTTAAGCTCTTTGGTGCAAGCTAGCGAAAGCTGCCAGAATGTTTTCTAATTGTAATTGGCCAAATAAAAAAACATGCACATGATACATGTGAACAAGGAAACTGATGGCATGTCAAGAACAGGCAGCTAGTCGATTTTCCATTGTAGAGTTAATGTAACTGATTCAACAGATAATAACACAAAAAGGGTCATTGAAAACCAGAATTTTCTGCTGTGATTCAGCGAGTTCATTGCGTCAAAGTGTGGAACGTCTACAAAATAATGTTTCAAGACTGTCATCCCATGGTGAGTAGTGATATGGCTGATGGGTTTTTCTGTATAAATATTGCTTATGTTGTGTGCAGTTCTTGAGGATACGTATCTGCTAAATGATCTTTAACTCTTTCTTGACTCTTCCAGTGCTAGGTTGACCACAGTAACTGCAGTAGCTGAAGGATGATTAAAATGGCTGACTTAAATAAATAGCTCGTTTAAGCCAAAAATAATTCAAATCCCGGTCAAGTCAGCTTTTCTCAAACGAAGGTCTGTCATTCTTTTACAAGATGATATTTACCCAAAATGAGATTTTTTAAGAGTCATTGATAATTTGGCAGAAAAGGATATGAAAAGAAGAAAAAGATGAACTTTGCCCAATTGTCTTATCTGATGATTCAGGCGAAAGTGACTTAAGGAATTTCAACAAATTGGCAACCAATCCTAATGAGGCTTATTCAGGATATATTCTCTCTCAGAAATCTTGGGTCCTCTTTCTTTTAATAAAACTTTCACCGTGAAGAATGTACAAGAAAGAATTTAAGAATTATTTTGGTAATCTATAACAAGTTCAGTTCATAATTACGATAGTTATGGCAGTATTGTCCCAACTCGCACTTAATACTACGTCGCAGTTTACTCCTGAAAGCATGATTTTATTCAACCAGAAGAATACATTGGAGTCTACCGTCAGCATAAGATGGCAGGAAAAAAGAAATAGTAAACAAACTTCAAGAAATGAAATGAAGGGAAGATAAGAGGATACTTTTTTTACTTTAGTTCATGATTCTTTATGATCATTAATTCACTTTATTGCTGTTAATCAACTGTTGGCAAAAGGTTTGCTCATCTGATCTCAGCTTCACTAAAAGACAACACCTTGACCAGCATCTCTTCAGCAATTTGCTCAAATGGCTAAACATGATTTAACATTGAAGTTTCTACTGACACTGACATTACAAGCCAAATAAACAGGAAAATATGGTCATGTACACTTGTGCATATCTACATAAGCCCACTCATGATTCATCTTATCTGTGTTAATGCAATTGGGTTGCTAATTCCTCTCCTTTAATCTGTAAAATTTAATAACCCACCAAATGAAACGAGAGAACTATGCCGACACTACACCCACCATAATCATCAAATGTATCTTGATACTAGTTAATGACAGCACTAGAACCTTATCACCTGTCCCTCGATGTTCACCAAAGAGCATCCTCGAAAAATGCATCACGTTTGGCTTCCATCGTTATTCTGGGCTGATCTTTCCTGTTCCCGCAAGCTGACATGAAATAATAATATTATCTTGGGAAGGTACTTTATGGGTATGGGACAAAGGATCAGCCAAAAAAAATCAGTGATAAAATAAGCAGAAAAATAGCTGTGTGTGACTCAGCCCAGAACCCAAACTGTGTCAAGTGGAAGACTGGTCTTTGTGCAATCTGGCCATCCGGGACATTACAATACTAATTTGCTGTTAAGTGTGTTCTTGTTTTGGAATAATTTATGTGGTGAAGAAAGTGGTAGATGAAAAATGAATCCATGGATCGGGAACATGTCAACTATCAGTCTGAGTCAGGACCAACGCGGCCAGATCGCCAATTTGATTTCATCGTTCAATGATCATCGACAGCTATATTATGGTATCGATCTGAATGCAGAAGCGTGAAGAAACTTGGAAAGTGCGAAAGATACTCTCCGTTTTTTTCCAGGATTAATCTATGAATTTATGTAGAATATGGACGGCATTCTAGCTTCGTCTTCGACAATTTGTCGACAAATTTGCAAATGTAGGGAGATGAACCATGGATTTCAGAGCCTCGGGCATTCTTCCAACATGCTAACGAGGAAATATTCGGTTTCCTCCGATGCAGTTGTTTTGCAAATCACATGGACATGCAATGCACTAAAAAGTTGCAGCATGTCTTTTTTAGTTGTATGTGAATTTGCTGTATCTTCTTTTGGGGTAAAAGTTGGGGCAAGAAGCCCATAAGAAAATAATTACAGTAAATGCTTCTCGACATACAAATTTGGTAATTTAGCGGGTTAATTAAAAAAAAAGCACAACTTTAGGCTGAGGGACAATTCTGGCCCGAACTTATTTTTGTCCCGTAAAAAAGTACCAACTTTAGGTCGAGGGACAATTTTGGCCCGAACTTTTTTTTGTCCCCGTAAAAAAGCACCAACTTTAGGTCAAGTGACAATTCTGGCCCAAACTTTTTTTTGTCTCATAAAAAAGCACTAACTTTCACTTAAATTTCAAATCTGGCCTCTATTGACTTAGAACCATTACTTATCTAACTTGACTATTCCACCTTAGCAATAAATCCACGTGGCTTGCTGATTGGATTTAAAGCAATATTCATTGTCTTATTCTCTGAGCCACAATTTGAAGAATAACGGTGAAATTGTTCGCCTCCTTCACTTCATCGGCAAGTCAAAAATATCTCCAGTTTGAATCTCTCTGGCCAGACGTAATCTGAAGCTGACCACCGCTTGTCGACAGACGCCATGGACGAGATTCGCTAAGCTCGTCACCATAACCTTTTTTTCTCAAACAATGGTGACTTTAGACAGAAAGTCAACAGGACCAGATTTGAAATCAGAGTGAAAGTTTGTTATTTTTTATGAGACAAAAAAAATTGGGGCCATAATTATCACTCGACCTAAAGTTGGTGCTTTTTACAGGACAAAAAAAAGTTCGGGCCAGAATTGTCCCTCGACCTCAAGTTGATGCTTTTTTGCTGGACAAAAAAAAGTTCAGGCCAGAATTGTCCCTCGATCTAAAGTTGGCGTTTTTTTTTTGGAATTAGGCCGTAATTTAGCAGAAAAATTGATAATTTAATATAGAGGTCGGTAATTTCAATGAAATTTGTGATTTATTCAAAAAGTTGGTAACTTCGAATCAATTTAAATGGCTCAAATAAGAATTAGTAACCTAGGGGCTATTATTTGTATCAAGAAAATGTTTTGTTAATCGTTATCTCCACGGCCGTTGGCAAATTGCATTGTCCGCTCGAAGGAAGATGACCCAGGTAACTTTCCCTAGAAGCTTTCTGTAGTCTTTGAGATAAATGAATTTAGAAGACCTTCGTGCCGTAGTCTAAGTTTTTCTTCTTTACCATCTGACTTTTATTTTGGAATGAATCCGTTGTATTGGTAACTTCATCGAAGAAAGTAGATCATTCACTCAAGTTAAGGTTAGTAATTTCTTATTAGAGTTTATAACATTAACACATTTACGATTCACCCTAATGAAAATTGATTATATCGGAAGAAATAATCACAATGTAAGTACTTAAATTTTTGCCCGCTTTACAATTGAGTATCCCAATCCTTTGTTTTATTTGATCAAGTACCTCAACTTTTCGAATGTCAATCAATATAAGACGTCCATTAAATCGTGGACTAAAAAGGCCAAATTAGACACTAATGCTAGTAAGTAGTTGCTTATCTTGCACATTGGCATCGCATTGTGACTTTTTAAAATGATGCCGAGCCAACTGAGATGTGTTGGTTGGTCAACATCATCTAAGTTAGCACACACTCTTTTTCTCTCTCCTCATCACTCAACACCAAAATGAAGATGGCATAATTTTCGCTAGCAAGCGAGTCATGTCAGCCACATCACATGGCCTAGTAGAAGAGATTTTCTTGGCCTCGTTAAGGTAAGATACCTCATAAAGCCAATCGATTTTAGAAGCATCAAATTTAAGATAAGAACTGGAAGGAGTAAGAGAAACTGTAATATTTTTACTATCGGAGTTGGAGTTTCTACCTGGGTTTTTACACTCGTGATTATGATGATGCTTCCCTTCAAAACCTGTGTTATTACATATCTTAAAAGGATAGTATAGCACTTAATCCATGGCTCTGATACCAAGAGGGGGTTATGCCAGGAACAAAATCAAAGGTGGCGTAGGTAATCAGTCCATCAGCTGTGCCTCACGGGCCTTTCTTATTTAGGACCGACTTTTAGCATTTAGCTTTGATTCTTATTGCAAGTACTTGATTAAACGAAGAAGAAGTTAAGGTACTAAATTGTAAGATGGACAAAAATTCGGGTACTTGCAGTGTTATTATCCATTTTGTAAACAGTAAAGAAATGTTGGTAACTATATATAAGAGTTGGTGAATTTGTCGTACTGAATTCTAAGCCCCCCCCCCCCCCCCAAAAAAAATGAAAACAGCATTTTGAAAGAATTAATGGCGAAATCTGTTAGGTATTTGTTCAGCAGATGAATAAGCTGTTCTGCATTCTCTCATAAACGAATCCATGTGCAGAAATAACGATTACCCGTTTGAATTTTTCGTTCAGTGGTCTGTCGGGCAAAGTTACGCGAATAGATGCCACCGATTCACCAGACTGGCGCAGGCAAAATGAATTGTCTAACGAGCGGCTGCAACAGCAACCGTTACGTAAATGCCAGGATGCGTAGTTAAAGAAAGCACAGTTACGAAGCTTTTTTTGGATCATGGCTTCTGCTACTAAGAGCAGCAGAGTGTCAGTTCTACTTGAAGACGTCGACCAGGTTATACCAGTCACAGTCGTAGACAAAGTCGGACCCTACACGTGAAAGCAATGAAAATATGACATTTTGAGGCTACTGCGAAAAGGGTGTTTCAAACAAAGAGGGAGCATAGTTATAGTTGCACTAATCAATGAATGTCCCCCTAGCTTCAAATTTGGGTAGACAAGATAACATGAAGAATAAAATCCACCCTCCAAGGAGCCATTCGTGTTGACATAAGTAAATGATGTTCAAGCCAATTCAATCAAGCAACCAAGAAACGAATAGAAAAACAGAGGGAGAAAGAGAGATCAGTGAACTGCCAGATATAAAAAAGAAATTGCCGCTCATTCCAACCATGAAGTCATGGTGATAATACATGCCTGAAACAGGTGGATAAGGCTAGTCAGCTTGAAAGTATTAGACAAACGAAAAATTATGGAAGAGAAATGGCTCAAGGAAACAGTGCACTTCCGAAATTTTTGTGACAAGAATGTCTTGCTCAATACGAACTGCCGCAGATTATTAATCATTGCACCATCCCGTCAATCACTCCAACGGGCAGGCTTTCTCAAATTCGTGTTGCTCTTTGCGACACGAGTCAAACTCATTCGTATAGTAATACATACAACCCACATAAGCATCCATTTCTTTCGTGCATCTGTGATGAAGATCCTTCAACCTGATGAATAGACAAACATCATTGATCTTAACAAAGCGAACATGCCAATCAGTGTGTCTCTCACTGGCAGCAAAGAACAAAGATTCATGCTTATCCATGCTACTATATGCATAACTTGGGCCGATCATAATTATAAAATGGAGTGTCTGCATGACAAAGAAGTTATATATCCTACTGGACAGGGGATAAACTAGGATAAACTAGGGGCCTTAAACATTTAGCCAGTTGTCCAAAACACAATATAGAATTCCAACAGTGGACATACAAGTCACACAGAAGACGAATGGAAAACTTCCAAGTTTAAAGAAAAGCAGCTGCTTAAAAGCCAATACACCAAAGGTGCCTGTTCAAATAATATAAGCTGTGGTTCCAAGGACCTGGGACCAAATTATGTCTCATCCAAGTAACTTCACCCTACTTATGTAGTCCAGGCATCAATAGTAGAAAAATTGGGATCCACAAAGCTAATAAGCAACTCCAATCGATCACCTACAATATAGTGTTAAAAAACCATGTCATAAGGGACAAAAATTGATGCTCTCACCCAATTGGATTACAAGAACCATGTCAATCCTTGTTTGAGAAAAGACGCAATTTCAATTCAATAGCCCAAACTTCTAGAGGAATGGACTCTCTCTTTGCCACCATTTCATTAGACAAATCTAATCCTCATAATCTACCAAGGTTCGTCTCAATCCTGAACTTTGAACCACAATGTCAGACTCTATAGTGCAAGTCATCATCACTTTTGCCCCAGACTTGAGAAATAGTTTTGCCTCACTGATTTATGTAGGAAGACTGCAGATGATACCGCTGGAGGGCTTCACATACATATTTGACTGGGCTAAAAAGCATACTAGCCCTAATGGATAGGAGGATTAGGAAATTCAGAGAAATCTCAGTGTTTCTAAATGAAGCATTTATTTGCAAACAAGATTAACTCCAATTTTTAATGCCACCGGGCACAGGATGGTCAGCTACCTGATTCACCTATGAACATTCAGCATTTTAATATGAACATGATATAATCATAGTAGTAAGCATTTACTACCAGTTGCTGACTAGGGTTCGCAGATCGGCCCCTTGTCCCCGAATACGGTAATATGTTCTCATAAAAGCTCGCTCCAATCTGACTTCTAAAAGGGAAGTGAGCACAGGTGAGAATTTTTTAGGAAGTTGAGAGGTTCCAGACTCTCCCTTCCCCCACCCCAATGCTGGGGCAGCGCTCAATCTTCCTTGGCTTTGTTGCTCTTTAAAACTTCACAAACGGGATATTTCTAATCGAGCAACTTGGAAAAAATTTGAGAGGTTTTTCTAACTGACCACAATGATCTGTCCACTGGATATTTTGTGAGATACTCTGCACACTGGAGAATTTATTGGAAAATTTTTCCATGGGGTTAAAAACAAAGTAGTGGTGATAATGGCAAAAGAAAATACAGAAATTTTACTTAAAATCTCATGATAGCATCAGAGGTCAATGCTTTCAAGCTCAAAATAGGGAAGGTCTATCTCAAACTTCCTAACATTATGATGCAAGTCATTCAACTCTTTCATAATGAAGTGAAAACAAAAGTAGAACTTCTCGTTTTAAAATCAAAAGGGCAAGTAAGGGCCTCAATGTTTACTGTAAGTTCGCAACAGTTGATAGATGAAACTTGATGGTTTTGCAAATCAGTGAATAGTCCAAAATCGAATAGAATTGCAGTTTATATGACAAACATTGTGGTTATCCTAGTTATCAAGAATAGACTGGGCAAATTTCGTAAGAGCCCACATCTATCTTACTCAAGAGATCTGATATCTATGTGACCAAAATCCTGAGCTTCTCAGGATATACATATCTTGGACAGCTAAAGAGGATAATCAGGACATTAAGCAAGTTGCACTGACTACGAGCAGCATTTGCCCTTTTCTTCAGGAGAGAGGGAAGGCGAGGTAAACGCCTCTACTTCTACTACTGTCTTCTGTCATCAGAATTTAGTAAAAGGCCAATTATAAAAGCCAAAAGCAGAAGCGCTTTCTCCACTCTTTCATCTTTAAGTGGTTGACTGGAAAATGTCAGGATTACTATCTATAATGTGACAAGTAGCATTTAGTCAACAATTCCTATTATTTCTTAGTAAAATTAAAAAGAAAAAAACACTTTCAGAAACGATAGCATACAGTTACTACATGTAATAACAGGTATTACTAAACGAGCACTGCCAAGATATGATAATCAAGTGACTTGTGTGCACGTTTGAGTTAAAATAAATTACCCATGTCCACACTATTATACATAGCCGCCACTGTATAGTAAAATAGTCTATTGTTAAAAGACACAACTCAGGCAGACACGACATGCCGCAACTGAAGTCAAGAGGTCATGCCAAAATTCTAGCCACACGGACATTAAAATTAAATAGGAAACCTCTGTTTTCCCTTTAGTAAGCCAAAGATGAGAATATTGCCCAGAACAAATTTCACATGTGGAAGTAAGATGTCTATCTCTACTCCCATCTTCCCCTGGTAATTAACGACCACTCAATAATTTGACAAATTTGGATATGATTGTTCATGTCAATCTTGAAATGATGATCATGATATAATCTGGATGAAGACAGGATATCATAGGCAACCCTAGATTATTGCTCTCGCAGTAGTAATCCCACCATTACATTTAAAGAGGTGATCCTAGTAATAAAGGTTCTATTTTTCAATACATAGACGAAAAGCATCTTGATTTGCATTTCCATTCAGTCTCAGTTCAGGAAAGACACAATGCTTGGTATCTAAAGCATCACATGATTCACATCCAACTCTAGAACTCTCAAGATCAACCCTTCATAATCTTGTCGAAGTGACGCCTTAATATAATCCTACAAAGTTGTCCATATCAACCGAGAAACAAAACACCACCCTGGGTATCTGGAGCACCATATGATTCACAGGACAACTCTAAAATTCTCATCATTACCCCTTCATTGTCTCATCGGAGAGACGGCTAAACAAAACCCCACACAACTTGTTTATATCAATCAATCAGGACAGAAAAACACCACCAACCCACAAACATATAGCCAGGGCAAAACAGTTCCTTACAGACTGAGCACGCAGCGAGTGACCTCGCGGCCTTTCTCGAGGCACTTCTCGGGGTTCGGGTCCTTCTGCTTGCACTTGAGGAACGCCACGTTCTCGGGCCTGCACCTCGTGGCAATGTGCTTCGAGGACGCCATCAGCACCGCCGACGTCGGGATGGGCTCTCCCGCCGCGTCCACAGGGCTCGCCATCCCCCCACGCGCGCCTCTCAACTCACCAAAATCCTGCCAAAATGGGCCGTCAAAATCCAAAATTTTTTTCTCAGCTAAAAATCTCAACGAGAAGAATCAGTGCTCGCGAGGCGCTGCAGCGAGGAATATCAACAACCAGAGAGAGCGCGAAACCAATGCGAATCCCCCTATGCGGATGATTCGACCATAAAAAATCGAACTTTCCAATCAAATCGATCTCATTGCGCCCAGAAAAACGATAAAATTGATCAGCGCAAGATCAGTGCAAAACAAAATCGCCACGCTAAGATCAGTGCGAGCCCCCCCAAATTCAACAGACAGTTCAGACGCTCACCTTCGGTTGGATCGAAATTTGTCAGAGAGAGAGAGAGTAGAAGAAGAAGAAGAAGAAGAAGTAGGCGAGAGCAACGAGTAAATTAGGGCACAGCGATCCCGAGACGGTGCTAAAATGCGCCGGGGGCAACGTCGTGTACGAGGACCGTGATTACGGCGCAATGCCGAGGGCATTTATGACTTTTCGAGCTCCGCCACCTTTTTTTTGTTTTTCCTGCTACTTTGCTGCTTGGGCGAGACTTTCGCTGCTACTTCTTCTTCTTCTTCTGCGAGCGGCTGTTGTTCTTCGGTTCTCCTGTTGATCCTACGCTTTTGCTCCGGAGATTGAGCGGGTAAGGTCGTCGCTTCGTTCGTTGATGCTTCTTGTTCTTTGTATCGTCTTGTGGTTCCCCGAGTGTTTTTGAGGAGGTTTTTGGGGCGAGGGGCTTGCGGATTGGTCGAGTTCTTGTCGGCACGATTTCGTGTCCCGAGATCGATTCTTGGAATTAGGTCGGCACAGTGGAACCATTAGGTTGTAGCTTCTGTTCTTAACTTATTGTTGCGGGCAAAGCTTCGAGTGAAGTTTCCGGTTGTGCGCGCGTAAGGTGTTCGATGAAATGACGACGAGAAACCCATTTGACGTCAGGTGCATTTGCACTGAGTTGGAGTTTGATGCTACAAAAAGAACCGGTCAAAATCTGCTTGTTTAAATCTATTTTAGCAGCATGACCCAAAAAAACAAAATTTTTTTAACAGAATGAGCAAAGCAGTTTGTTTGAGGAGCTTAAGTTGTCGAGACAAGGTGCCGCATTGCCCTCGGAAGATGGGTTTCGTGACTTTTTGCTGATTACCCTCGAGGTTTGTTTTGGGTTGTCCTTTTGAACTTGTGAAAGACGAGTTTGAGCTAAGATCGTCCGCACCTTGAGAAGATGCCGTGTCTTCCAATACATCTGCCGTGTAATAAGTTTTTTTTTTTGGTAACCTGCAGTGTAATAAGTTTTTTTTTTTTTTTGGTTAAGATGCAGTGTAATAAGTTAGCGTGGGCATTTTTGGAAGTTACTCGTTTTGGCAGATTTTTGTGTGGAGTTCTCATAGACCCGGATAAATGTGTAGTGAAGCCCACTTCTTGCTTCTCTGCGAGTGAATGTTCTTCTTATATTGTCATTCTCATAAGGGGCTTTTATCATTTGTGTTTGGACATTTATACTTTTTCACAATTTTTTCTATTGTTGCATGGCTTAGTTGTGTGCTTGGAGAATTGAATTCCATCAAACTTGCTTAATAGAGGTGTTCTTGCATGCGCAATCTGTTTTTGCATGTAATTCCGTCACTTTCGTAATTATCCTGTTCGTTTGGTATTTCTTTTTCTCATCATGACTTTACCCTTGTGTTTGTTTGTTCTGTTGAACTAGTTTGCGTTGTGTTCATTTAAGCTTGTAAATGGGGGACAAGAAGAAGAAGGCTGCATCAGTGTTTGTCAGGCTTGTTTCCGCTGCTGGGACTGGCTTCTTCTATGTGAAGAAGAAGAATCCGCGTAAGATGGTAGAGAAACTGGAGTTCCGAAAGTATGACCCTCGGGTTAATCGGCATGTTCTGTTTACTGAGGCAAAGATGAAGTGAGCGGTTGCCAATATTTTGACCTTCAGATGGCAGAAATAGCTATAGGGGAAGAGATACAAAATGAACTGCACTTCTTGTATGCCGGTCCATTATGATTTTTCTTAAATTGTTGAATTATAACTTGTTTTCTCATCTCGCTGGAATTTTTACTTTGTTGAATACCAATTGGGATTTGAATAGGTTAGCATTTGTGTTATCTATTGTTTGAGACATTTATATCATGTCTGCTTTTGACATTGCTCACAACCTAGCATAGTCCGTGGGCATGCTCTCTATTCATTTACACAGTGTTTTTTAGCAAGAGCGATTTCTGGTGAATTCTTTTCTTTTTCTGGTCGATAAGGGCCATTGAGATGGGCTAAGGCTACTATGATTGAAAGAGCTTTGCGTCTATTGAACTGTTCTCCTTTCTTGCATCGTTTTTCATGGAACACATGTGTAACACATTGTACAGTCAATGGTGTGAACGTGGAATCTCCACCCTCCACTGCTTTGTGTCCGAGCGGTGGCCATACTCAACAGCGGGCAATTGGGCAGGATTTCATGATCGCGACGATGGGGTAGTACTGCTCTTTTTTCCAAGTTTAACAAGCAGAAGGAACTCTCTATGTATGGTTGACGTTTCAATCACATGTCAATTTCTTCCGACATTTTTCAGTTTATCTTGTCAGCATGGGTTGTCTAAGCAGGATTTTGCTGAATTTTTTTCTCAAGGAGCATTTCTGATGAGTACTCTATCGAATCTTAGAAGTTCTCGATCGTTATCAATCTCTAGTAGTCCTTTTAATCCTAATTTGAATAGTTTACTGTAGTTGACCAACATATTTAGCTAGTTCCAGTCTTTTACTGAGTGTTGAGTAAAGTAATTCAACTAACACCACATATTGATTTTATATGTTTCGATTAAATATTTCCTTTACGTAAGCTGTGGTTTGCTTCCTGACACCTAGTTCCTCTTATGTTATCGTTGGAATATTTCTTGTCAACGGGACTTCCACGGCAGAGAATTGTCTGGGGCTTCTGGCTGGTTCACTATCGCTGTCTTTTATATTGCCATGTTCTGTTTACTGAGGCAAAGATGAAGTGAGCGGTTGCCAATATTTTTAACTTCAGATGGCAGAAATAGCTATAGGGGAAGAGATACAAAATGAACTGCACTTCTTGTATGCTGGTCCATTATGATTTTTCTTAAATTGTTGAATTATAACTTGTTTTCTCATCTCGCTGGAATGTGGACTTTGTTGAATACCAATTGGGATTTGAATAGGTTCGCATTTGTGTTATCTGTTGTTTGAGACATTTGTATCACGTCTGCTTTTGACATTGCTCGCAACCTAGGATTGTCCATGGGCATGCTCTCGATTCATTTTCAGAGTGTTTTTTAGCAAGAGCGATTTCTGGTGAATTCTTTCATTTCTTCCGGTCGATAAGGGCCATTGAGATGGGCTATGGCTACTATGATTGAAAGAGCTTTGCGTTTGTTGAACTGTTCTCCTTTCTTGCATCGTTTTTCATGGAACGCATGTAACACATTGTACAGTCAATGGTGTGAACGTGGAATCTCCACCGTGCACTGCTTTGGGTCCGAGCGATGGCCATAATCAACAGCGGGCCTAACATGTGTTTACAGCAATCAATTGGGCAGGATTTCATGATCGCGACGATGGGGTAGTACTGCTTCTTTTTCCAAGTTTAACAAGCAGAAGAAACTCTCTATGTATGGTTGACGTTTCAATCACATGTCAATGTCTTCCGACATTTTTCAGTTTATCTTCTCAGCATGGGTTGTCTAAGCAGGATTTTGCTGAAATTTTTTCTCAAGGAGCATTTCTGATGAGTACTTCGAATCTTAGAGGTTCTCAATCGTTATCAATCTCCAGTAGTCCTATTAATCCTAATTTGAATAGTTTACTGTAGTTGACTAACATATTATAGCTACTTCCAGTCTATTATTGAGTGCTGACTAAAGTATTTCGATTAACACCACATATCGATTTTATATGTTTCGATCAAATATTTCATTTACGTGAAGCTGTGGTTTGCTACCTGACACCTAGTTCCTCTTACGTTATCGTTGGAACATTTCTTCTCAATCGGACTTCCACGGCAGAGAATTGTCCGGGGCTTCTGGCTGGTTTACTATTGCTGTCTTTTATATTTTTTGCCAGAAAATAGCAACCTTTCTATGAGTACGTTAGCATGGGATTGTTGTTCGTATTTGGAACCACACGAATGACTCCATGAAGTAGATATTTTCATATGGTCGAGGACTTCCTGAAGTTTATGTATGGCTTATACATAAACTGGGTAGAATTAGAAGATTACAAGACCAAAATGTTTCTCGAGAAATCATTTGGAAATCCCTCATTTAGCGAGTGCATGCGCTATGCTTATATACATAAATTGGAATTCTGTTCTCATTCTGGGTGGTCAATACTTTGGAAATTCTCTATAATATATGCCTGGATCTTTATGACAGATTGGTTGATATCAATTTGTGTATTAAGAATCTCTCTCTCTCCCTCCCCCGTACTGTTGAAAGCTTTGCATATTACTTTTACTGCTTCAAGTAAAATTTTTGGAACTAGTTCTTCTATGGGACAAAGTCATCACCCATGGTAGGCCTCTTCGTTTTACCCAGGGATTTCACTTAAAGATAAAACTATCCTGTTCTTCAGGGTGCTTTGACGTCCAAGAAAATGCCAACTTTATGACTTTTTTACAGGATGGTATCAAAGTGTGCAAATTGGAAATAGGGACAGCTGAGATTGGAAGACTATCATCCATCCTAAAAAGTTCCAAGTGGGTTGTGGAATTGGATTATCAACATACCCTGAGAAAAGTTTCCTCGCCGCTTCTTATCTGCAAATGTCAAGTGTCATTTCATTTCTATCCATATCCACGCGACGTGTGCGATGATATTTGGAGATGGATATGTATAGTTTACTTCTCAATGTTAATGTTGCCTCTTCGTCTCGTTTGGCCAATTTCGCTGTAGCATTCTGATTTACAAGTTTAATTTCTTCCGTATATCATTGTGACTAAACGCAATTAGAAGCTTCTTACGAGGACATGTAATCCCCTTCATATGACTTGGATCTATAGTGTGCGAAGCAAAGCATGCCTGCTGGTGATATCACAATCGTTCGCATAAATCACGAGGTCCCCAGACAATTAGGGATGAATCATGTGGGTTTTTAATATTTACACACTATGATATAACAGGAGGAGAAAACAGGAACATACTATTCACACCAGGACAATTCTCAAAACGATATGGAAACACCTTGGATTTGCTTCTCCGTCAAATTTTAGAATGGTACCCAAATTTCGAAATCGAAGTGATGAAAACATAACATTCGTAACTAGTGAAAGTCTCGAGCGCTGCAGAAAAGTACACAGCAAAAGTCAAGCTAGACACGCCGCCTCGAGAGAAAATAGGGCGAAAGGGATAGAGGTACACCACTTACCAAACAGATCCAGAGCAAGACACATGCGTTGGATCAGAGACATTACACGTCCAATACATAGACCGACATGTCTATCTATCTGATCCGTTGGTGATTTCTGTCGACGTGGCCCAATGGGGATGAACCAGCCATCCTAGCTTTAGTTGCATGTCACTGTATAGTGGGCTACTTTAAATGTGCAAGGAGCAATGAAAGAACAGGGCCTTGGATTAAAGAAGCTTACCAGAAAGCACTCCCCAGTAACTCTCTCTCTCTCTCTCGCTCGCTCGCTCGCTCGCTCTCTTTCTCTCCCTGGAGCCTATCAACCGCACGTACCCTCTTAATTTGTGCACCAACTTTGCCACTATTAGCGCCAAATCACTTAGTGGCAACTACAGAGTAAACGCTCGACCATTCATTCATTCGTTCGTTCATGCGCGCACCCACTTTCATCTTTTTGGCTTCTCGTTTTCTCTGCTACCCGGAAATCTGGGTTGGTCGTTTTCTCTTCTGGGTCTCCGTTTCTTGAGGCTGTAGTGGTACAAATTCGTGGTTCTTGGATCCCTCTGCCTTTCGCTTCGTGCTCAGGCCCCGTTTTTCGCTTCCTTGGTCCCTTCCTGCATCAGTAGATATGGCTCTCTGTGCAGTCTCGTTCCCGGGCCATGTCAACCGTGCCGCCGCTTCAGATGCTCAGAGAAATGCCTCTCTTTCTTCTCATTTTGTGTGGGGCTCAGATCTGCTGGTGCAATCGCAGCACAACCTCGCTCAGGTCTTTACCACTTTTGCTCTGCTGCTTTGCTATTTCTTGGTTTTTTTGTTTGCCCTCTCGGAGATTGACGAAACAAAAGTCATAGCTTGCAAAACTTGAGGATATGATTTTTCATCTTCCAATCTCTGATGTCTTTCCATTGAAGCTTTTGCTGGAATGGGTTAAGCTAAAGTTCATTATAAATGCTTCGTCACCTATCTTGCATATGTGGTTTTTGGTGTTATTGTCAATTTCAGCTTGTTATTTTCCCGGAAATGATGCGGGGTAAAACTGGGTCTTTTTCTCTGGTTTAGGTCCAAGTGAGAAAACGGCCCGGTGGGGTTTATGCATCACTATCTGAAAGGGGAGAGTATCACTCCAAGAGGCCACCGACACCTCTATTGGACACCGTAAACTATCCTCTTCACATGAAAAATCTATCCGTCAAGGTACATATTAACCTCGTATTACATACTCCATCCATAGAGCGAGCTCATTGTTGCTAGTGGGGACTCTAATCCGGAACTTGTTTGGGACATAATCATCCGTGTAGGAGCTGAAGCAGCTAGCGGACGAGCTTCGTTCGGACGTCATATTCAATGTCTCCAAGACTGGCGGTCACTTGGGCTCGAGCCTGGGTGTCGTCGAGCTCACCGTGGCTCTTCACTTTGTCTTCAATGCTCCTCAAGACAGGATCCTTTGGGATGTCGGCCATCAGGTGTCGAAGATGCTTTCTTTCTCGTTTCAGCCTTTTTGGGATTAAATTCCACTTCACTGAAATTTATGATCAGCTTGATGGTAATTGGTTTTCGATCACATGGTATCTATATGCAGTCTTACCCACATAAGATTCTGACTGGGAGGAGAGACAAAATGCACACAATTAGGCAGACTAATGGATTGGCAGGGTTCACAAAGCGCTTGGAGAGTGAATACGATTGCTTTGGTGCTGGTCATAGTTCTACTACTATCTCTGCAGGGTTGGGTAATTCTCTTTATGCCTCTATCGAGTACATAATCCTAAGGTGCAGTACTTTTTAAGAGTAACGAAACTCACCGCAAGCACTTGGATCAAGATTTGACTGCAAAACTCTACTCTTTTCAATAAGAAATGATGATTTGGTTTTGTTTATATCATTGTCGGTCTGATAAATACTATGCTGGAGTCAGACTTTTCGATATGCTTCATTATTCAACTTAAGATCAATTTCTTCTTGATATGATTATAAGTTACAAAGTTGTCACTTGATCTTACATCAGACAGATCTGCAGAACTTCACTATATGCTCGACTTCCAATGCAAATAGTTTTTTTCCTTTGTTATGTTCTAATAGAGGATTTTTTTTTCCCGACAAACAGGTATGGCTGTTGGAAGGGATCTAAAGGGAAGAAAAAATAACGTGGTTGCTGTCATTGGTGATGGTGCCATGACTGCAGGTCAAGCTTATGAAGCCATGAACAATGCTGGGTATTTGGACTCTGATATGATTGTCATTCTCAATGACAACAAACAGGTCTCATTGCCCACTGCTAATCTTGATGGGCCTATACCTCCTGTAGGAGCGTTGAGCAGTGCTTTGAGTAGATTACAATCTAACAGGCCTCTTAGAGAACTTAGAGAAGTCGCAAAGGTAGGGCAGTGATTGCTCTTAAAGTTCGAGACTTTCATTTTCTGCTGTTCTCTTGGACATAAATTTAAATAAAATCCCCATCTTTGATATTATAGGGTGTTACCAAGCAAATTGGGGGACCTATGCACGAACTGGCTGCAAAAGTTGATGAATACGCGCGAGGGATGATCAGTGGATCTGGATCCACCCTGTTCGAAGAGCTCGGGCTCTATTATATTGGTCCTGTCGATGGCCATAACATTGATGATCTAGTTTCGATTCTCAAAGAGGTTAAGAGTACCAAAACAACCGGTCCGGTTCTGATCCATGTTGTCACTGAGAAAGGTCGAGGATACCCTTATGCTGAAAAAGCTGCAGATAAGTACCATGGTAAGGATCTAAATTGACTTAAGGAATTTATGAGAGTTTATTTCATTCATTTGTTTTTGTCCCCTTAAGAATCTGAAATTTGTGCCCAATAATTTATCAGCTTCATCATTGCAGGCGTGGTTAAATTTGATCCTGCAACTGGAAAGCAGTTCAAATCAAGTGCGGCCACACAGGCTTACACTACATACTTTGCGGAGGCTTTAATTGCAGAAGCGGAAGCAGATAAAGATATTGTGGCTATTCATGCTGCAATGGGAGGGGGCACAGGGTTAAATCTCTTCCTTCGCCGCTTCCCAACCAAATGTTTCGATGTCGGGATCGCAGAACAACATGCTGTCACTTTCGCCGCTGGTCTAGCGTGCGAAGGCGTTAAACCTTTTTGCGCAATCTACTCATCTTTCTTGCAGAGGGCTTATGACCAGGCAAGCCCACTGCTTTGACTTCTTTGCGCAATCTTATAATTTTCCCCTTTTTTTGGCTTGAGAGTATATTGTTCTCTGTGCAACAGGTCGTACATGATGTTGATCTGCAGAAGTTGCCTGTTAGATTCGCGATGGATCGAGCTGGACTGGTCGGAGCTGATGGCCCTACACACTGCGGTGCTTTCGATGTCACTTTTATGGCATGCCTCCCTAATATGGTGGTGATGGCTCCTGCGGACGAGGCAGAGCTTTTCCACATGGTGGCCACTGCCGCCGCCATCGACGACAGACCAAGTTGTTTCAGATACCCACGAGGAAACGGAGTTGGCGTTCCGCTGCCACCAGGAAACAAAGGCACACCACTTGAGGTATCTTCTTGTCTATTTTATGAAAAAAACAAGCATATCCCTGAAAAAAATTGGCATTCCGTCCTTAATTGATTCCCATTTCGATCACTTGCCAAAACTTTTCACCCACAGATTGGAAAGGGAAGGATACTTTTAGAAGGAGAGAGAGTGGCGCTCTTGGGGTATGGATCAGCGGTGCAGGGCTGCTTAGCTGCAGCTGCATTGGTCGAACCCCATGGCTTCAAAATAACAGTTGCTGATGCGCGCTTCTGCAAACCTTTGGATCGTGCCCTTATTCGAAGCCTCGCAAAATCGCACGAGGTTTTGATCACTGTCGAAGAAGGTTCAATAGGAGGGTTCGGGTCTCACGTTGCTCAGTTCCTGGCCCTTGATGGCCTTCTTGACGGCACAGTACAGGTATGGATGCTACAACTTCAGGAAAAAATATTGCGGAACTTTGGCTGAGTTGTATTATGATTAAAGTTGTCTGGAACCACCAGGTATTCTGGTGGCTGTTTCTTCCTTTTCCTGTACTTTCCTAAGTCACATGCGGACATTTTTGCAGTGGAGGCCTCTTGTTCTTCCTGATCGCTACATTGACCATGGATCGCCTGCCGACCAACTGGCTCAAGCCGGTCTGACCCCAGCACATATCGCAGCAACTGTATTCAACGTAGTAGGAAAAACAAGGGAAGCTTTGGAGATCATGGCATAGAGGACTTCTCCTGCAGGCTCGGTTATGGATCCTCTCATACCATGTACAAATAGGATGCTGCAACAATAACAATATAGCTTGTTACAAATCATTTGTCTGATCTGTAATGCTCTTATTGTTGCAATGGGGCGATTTATCATGTATAAGAAGAGCATCACCATAAATGCTAGGGGAAAAAAGTGACAAATAAAGGAAAGATAAATAAGAATACAGACCCTTGATATTCAACGTTGTCTCTTCTGCTCATTCTTGACTCCTGATGGATCTACTGGTTTCACTGCCAGAGGCAATATGCTGATTCTGTTCAAATTAAAACTGAGAAAATGCTCTCTCTTTCCAACAAGATTACACTGGTACCATCTTCGGTTTTTGCTTCCTGGGCTCATTTCACATTGCAAACAACTGAAAAATATCATCCAAACAAGGATTGTTAATACGTTGCTTTCTTCATCGGTATCACTTAAGATGATTTCCTAAGAGGGTTATTTGACACGAAGAGAATGCGATAGTGATTCCCATTATGATAGTGAGTCTTATGATCTTATTAATCCATATTATGCTACTCAGAAATATAAAAAGATTATCTTTTCTGTTTTTGACAAGCATTGGAAACCTTCTCTGTTAATGGGCCAGCATTGTACAGATTCATAAGCAAGGACAAAGAACGTGATGGATGATTAGACAATCAAGGCCTAAGAAAGCATTTAAAAATGAAGGTCGGTAATATATGCTTTGAATGCTTGGTTGTGGCCTGGTGCATGCTCTTGTCTGCCATTAGAGGATGTCTAGTAGCCCAGAGAGAGAGAGAGAGAGAGAGAGAGAGAGAGAGAGAGTTTAGTGGAACAACAAGTGAGACTTGCCTCCGCAAAGAGAGACACTTGGACTCCTTTGTGTCCAATCAATTTGGGCATGTTGGTGGGGATTACTTTGATTGGGCCTTGTGGCTGGTGGGATAGAGGAAAGAGAGATTTGTGGAGGCATTGTCTAGGTAAGGTGTATAGATTACAGGAGAGTTGGAAAGTTGGAGCTTTCTCTTAGGTTTGTCTGTTGGGTGGAAAGTGAGAGATCATGGCTATACATGATAGGGTGGAGCAACTTTTTCTCTTCTTTTTTGGGGCCTAGGATAGATACATTGCTGTGACAAAGCACCTATTGAATTCAAAGAAAATTTTTATTTGGAAGACCCAAATGAGGATGATGATGCTACATGGCAATGTTTTAGGGTTTTGGGTAATCAAGCATTGACTTACACAAAAAGAGAAAACTAAAATATTGAAGAAATTATATGCTATTACACTGACATTAGCCACACAGATACCTGAATAATAGAGCCTATAATGTTAGAGGAGATCTATGGAAGTTGATCCTACTTTAGGGGAAAAAGATTGATTGTAGGTGGTGATGGGAGTGTGAAGTTGCAATCAAATCTATTTTAGGTCAGATTTGTTTTTGCATACCAGATTCTGTCGCCATTTCCAAGTGGTAGAAAGCAAGCGATTTTTGGCGAGGATATAGTGATTATTGATGAGGAGTTAGTTCTACAAGATCAAATTCCGAAACTCCACAGTTAAAAAGATATGCGATTTCAATACTTACTTTTTATATGATTCGGATGTCGGAACTTTTAGTTTTTTGCTTTGAGTGATTCTCATGTATCCACCTAAGTAGCTCCATCCCCTTTTATGCCGATAGACCGATATGATTATCAATCGGCGAGTGCTATTTTACCAACCAACCCGGTCACTGAGCAAGCCCGGGCGGATTCGGGTCGGGCACATCTTGAGGGGTAACAACTGTTCGCCCTGTCCAGGTTTGCCTAGGCCCGAGCCTCCGGGGTTGTTCTCGGGACTCAGCTCACCCACAGAATGGCCAGCCAAGCCCGGGTTTTGCCCGGTCGGAGATTCTCCGACGAGCCGGTAACGGAATTGTGATGCTGTGAGGCTTTTTTAACCCGTTGGTCCTCTAAAGTGAACAAAAAAATCTAAAGTGAATCCACTAATCGGATCCATAATTTCAGTAAACTCGTATCCATGGTTCATTTTGGGATACTCGTACCAGAAAATTGCAGAGTACTCCATAATTGGGCTCAAATATCCAAATTTAGGCTCACCCGCCTTCCATAGCCAATGAAGTTAATCTGATATTTCATGTTTTCGCCATTTGTCTACTACAGAAATTGAGTCATAACTCTGGAACAACTATCGATTTGAATAAAGTGCAAGTACAGTTTGAATTGGTTCGTTTCGGGTAACGACACAAAAACTCGATTTGAGATGCTCACATTGCCCAAACTAAGAGATTGAAAAGATTTAATTCAGATCCTTGTCGCTAAACATCGTCTCTTGTCGCTAAATATAGTACAAAACTTCATTTCTCTCTCTCTCTACATCACGGAACATGCATTCGGATTCTCGTCGCTAAACATCATCAAGACTTCATTTTCTACGCAACAATAACCCAACATCGAAGGATGAATAACCGCATTCTGTTCTTCGGCCACCAACGCTTTCGATCCTCCTTCGCCTTCCCCGTCGTCCGCTCCGTCTTTGTTCGCTTGGTCCTCTTTGTTCTCCAGAATTTCGACTTTCTTCCCCGTCTTCTTCTTCAACTTCTTCAAAACCTTCTTTGGATCGATCCGTCCCGTCACGACCACCTTGTGCTGGTTCATATCTGTCGAGAATTTCTCTACCCCTACATTATCGCAAAAGAAGAAACAGTGTCTGCACACATGAAAATTTGTTCCTTCTCATTGTCATTATATCTGATCTGCATGTCTCATGCAACATGAACGTAGGAAGATTCACCAAACCCACCTTAAGATTTTTCTTACAGAGAAAGAGAGAGAGAGAGAGAGAGAGAGAGAGAGAGAGAGAGAGAGAGAGAGACCTTTGATCTTTGAAATGGTTCTTGCAACCGTTCTTTCACACGCGTTGCAATGCATTGAAACTCTGAATTCGACAACAACAACCTACGTACAGAACCAAATTTAAATCTCCATTTAATTCTTTGACCATGGAAAGATGTATTATCAAGGAAATGACGCCATACATGATGCTTGAATATTAAGGAAAAAAAGGGGGAAAAAAGAAAAAAACTGTGGACTCACTTTGGGTTCTTCCTTCTTCTTCTTCTTCTCGTTTCCCATTATCGAAAATGGAAGGGCAAGAAAGATTTTGGGGTGGACGTTGCATGGCAATGAATAGAGAAAGCGAAAGCTCCTTGAAAGCGAAGGAACCAAGACGTGTGATCCTTACTATTAATGGCCAAAGTCGTTTTATGTCACCAGATCTGTTCCACAGAATCATACCAATATCGATTGTTAGCCACAGGATCTTATTACACTAACATCATTTGAACTCTAACATATCTCAGACGACTGAAGCAATGTAATGCCTGAACTGAGTCCTTCTCCCTTTGGACAGGTGCAAAACTCAATGGGAGAAAAGTGTGGCTTTGGAGTTCAATTCAGGGCAAAGTTGCTCTCTCTTGAAGAAAAACGAGGGTGATCGCTTCTCTCTCTCTATTTATATCCAGGAGATGTTGCAACGATCTGTTGGAGAAAGCTCATCCTTGGGAAATAAGAATCATTCTCCGTTAAGCGCGGGAAGCTTGTTCCCGTCGATGTGCATGTTGGTGGTGAAATGCTTGTTCGTCATTTTAATCAGATCACTAGCGCTAGGAGGACGAGGTAACGGGCTTTAAATTTGGTTTTTCGAATTTCACCATCTTGTACGTTTTGATAATGTAGAAAGTCTAAGTGCTTGCTATATTAGTTCAAATTTTGGAAATTCTGATTTAGCTCTTGTGCGCATATGCAAGAGAGAAAAAGAGAGGTACACTATTTGTATTGGAAAAATCAAACGAACAACAATTACAATTTATTTGGTTAAGACTTGCCTAGAACACATCACCACATTCTCAAATTATTAAACCGCAAATAATTATGTTAAAGAGCAACGATGGAAACTATGACCCGCAACACACCAACTGATCGCTTCCCTTACAATGGATTCACCACACGACATTGTTTTCTAATCTCTCCGGCGGTTCCCGTGAGCACCTCAATGGCCCCCATCTTCTTCATCGACTTGCCAAACTCGGAGAAGAACGCGGCTGGCATCCGAAGCTGCTGCACCACCTGGGCCGCGCCTTGATTCGTCAAGAGCACGGTGTCAGATTGGACCAATCCCTCATTTTCCATGAGAATATCGAAGTAATGGCTATCGAAGGAGAGCGAGCTTTGCGGATCCATTTCCACCGTCATAGCCGGGTTGGCCGGGTTAGGGCACTGGGTCCAGAGGAATGCAGCGTAGGTGGCATTCAGAGAGGGGTCGGTGTCTCCTTTCCTAGCGAAGTTGTAGGGCCTCCTAGAAAATGTGCCACAAGGAGCAACTCCAATGGTATGTGCACGTAATCAAGGAGCAAAGGTACAGATGATTTCACTATACATCGTGCAATGTCTAACTGAAGGCAGGATGTCAGTTATGTACTTAAATTAGCTTCTAACAATCCAGATGTAAGTCATGAAATCTTAATTCGACCATCCCAAAAAAAATTTGCAAACAGTATAAATCAAAATGGTCATGTCGGCTTACTAAGAGAACGACGAGATCGTTTACATTGAGACCTTTCTTGGAGAAAATTTGTGCGAGGGTACTAAAGTCTGCGAAAGGAGATGGAATGTTCCCAGCGACGTTGGACGAATGAAACGTTGCCGTCTCTTCTTGCCGTCAACACATCCCACATCGGCTTCTTAAACTGCAATTCACGCCATCGTGTTCGAATGAAAATTTAGACCTTATATTTCGACCATTTTCAGTGAAGAAATTTATGGTTTTAGACAATCAATCAGGCAGATTTTCTTACAGGGAAAGAGATGGCATCCCGAGCGGCCAAAGAAAGAGCGTCGGCGCAAGAGACGGTGTTAGGGCAAGCTTGCTCAAGTTGTTTCTTGATGTCATCAATAACATCAAAACCACCCACGGTGAGATTTCGTACTGCATTCTTCTCGGACTCGTTTGTCCCCACAGGGTCCAGCAGTACAGATCCCTTGCATCCCTAAGAAATAATTATTTCGCCAATTTCATCAACCCTTGATGTGATTAAAGAGAAATTCAATGCAACTTTTTCTCTAATAATGTCAAATACAATGTAATACCTTCTTAAGCCCTAACTCATCACATGGAGAGTTGAGCTCGGTGAGTCCGGACGTTTATGATGTGAAGCATGAATCATGCCGAACGGTTCAGATATGTTAACGTCCTAATAGTATAAAAGTTTAAAGCAATTAGAGAACTACGTTCCCCGTCTACTGTCTCAACAAGCGAAGATGATTAATCGCATAATGACGACTTAAGCTTTTAAATAGGTTGACAGAAATCTCAAGTCACACACCATAAAGAAGAAAAGTCGACAATTTTTCTCGTAGACTGTGGTTACTCTTGACATGTTTCGATCTGGGAATCTACTGTGGGGATATCTAGGAATTTGCTACCAGGACAAAACAATCGTGGAAGTGCAGCCTGAGAAGCTTAGCACCCAAAGTAGGGTCAGCTTGGGACTTGCTCCAAGTGATGTCCCTCACAAGCTTCTCAGCTTGAGGGCAACTCTTCTTGTAGAAGTTCTTCCTCAATTCACCATCTGCATTGCACGCTACAACTAAGAGAAGAGTTACTAATAAAACCAAATGACCTTTCCTAGCATTCATTCTTTTTTTGTGATGATGATGTATGGAATTAGGCTATTGTATTACGAAAGGAAGTATGAGGGGCGAAGGCAAAGGATGAAGTACGAGGTGAAAGAGCTCAGATGGGTTTTCCTTTTACAGGAAATATGGAATCCCACTTGGTTGCACGAAAGAGAATTAAGTAATCCTTGAAACACACATATGTATAGATATATAACATCAAGTTGAACTTGTCCCTTTGAACTTGGCTTGTGGGTCTTGTTCAAAGTTCTCTTTTCCCGATGCGATCAGACAATGGCATTATTTTAATGCATTCGGATCCTTCCTAGGATATGTTTAGTTACAAGATGATCGATGACTGTTCTCATAATAGTGAGAGAAGATGACCATTTCGTGAGCCAAGTTGGGACGAAGCTTCATATGGCTCTGACGGTTTCAGAGAAGCTAAATTCTGATTTGTGTACGATTCCTATGAATGCACACATGATTTCTCTTAGAAACATCCTCAACTTATAAAGTTAGTTTGAAAAATACAATGCTCAATCAAGCGATGTGTGTTTTATGTAAATTTATTTAAGCGCTGAGAAAAATGTCTCAAAAGAGAATACTTGTGTACATACCAGTCCTACGCCTAAAAAGGTATGTAGTACCCGGAATAAATTATCGCATACCAAACTATCAAAATTTATATTATGGTCAAAGATACATAATTTACAATAAAACAATCGATAACTTATATCTTTTTTGAACTAACATCTCTAAATAATATTTATGATAAACACACGCCTGGTGCGTATCTATATAACTAATGGCTTAAATCTAAGAGGCCAATAATGGAACGTCCTCTAGTTTAAGTCCTATGAGAGATGTGCATCAACCCCGATAAAAACATAAATTAGTGGAGGATAACTTCGAGGATCGAAATGGGCCTAATTCCAAAAAAAACCCCAAACTTTATACTTTGTCCCAATTATACCCTGAACTTTTTTTTGTCTCAAGAAAAACCTCAAACTTTTCTCCAAGTCCCAAATCTACCCTATCGTTATAACTCCGTCCAATTAACGTCAAGAAAAAAAAAAAAAAAAAAACAGAACCAGCAGCTGCGGCGTGGCCAAGCCTTCGCCGGTGGCCGCCGCCAAAGCCGCCGGGAAGGAGCGGCGGCCCTCGCCTGGGCCTTCCCGAAGGCCGGCAACCCTCGCCGGCCCCGGGCGAGTCGCCGGCGAGGGTCTGCGGCCCCGATCCGGGGCGAGGGTCGCGCCTCCCCGGATCGGGTCCGCAGACCTCGCCGGGGTCGACGGCCACAGGGCGAGACCTCGCCCGGGCCTTCCCGAGGCCGGCGACCCTCGCCGGCCCGGGCGTAGTCGCCGGCGAGGGTCCGTAGCCCCGATCCGGGGCGAGGCGCCTCCCCAGGATCGGGGCTGCAGACTCGCCGGCGACTCGCCCGGGCCGGCGAGGGTCGCCGCCTTTGGGAAGGCCCGAGCGAGGCCTCGCCTTGGGTCGGCGGCCCTTGCCTGGGCCTTCCCGGGCGGCGACCCTCGCCGGCCCCGGGCGAGTCGCCGGCGAGGGTCCACAGCCCCCCGATCCGGGGGAGGCGCGACCCTCGCCCCGGATCGGGGGTTGCGAGCCCTCGCCGGCGACTCGCCCGGGCCGGCGAGGGTCGCCGGCCTTCGGGAAGGCCTGGCGAGGGCCGCCGCTCCTTCCCGGCGGCTGTGGCGGCGGCCACCGGCGAAGGCTTGGCCGCGCCGCAGCCGCTGGTTCTGTTTTTTTTTTTTTTTTTTTTCTGACGTTAATTGGATGGAGTTATAAAAGTAGGGTAGATTTGGGACTTGGAGAAAAGTTTGAGGTTTTTCTTGAGACAAAAAAAAGTTCAGGGTATAATTGGGACAAAGTGTAAAGTTTGGGGTTTTTTTTGGAATTAGGCCGATCGAAATGTGCCAATAAGTCAAAACAATTTAGGATTATATAATGTGAGGCGGCTGATAAACTTAGCAAAAATCAATCAAAGCTGGCCTTTGAGCTTCGTATATAAAAATGATCGAGTCTAGTGCTCACGCACAACTGTGGCACACGAGGGGAGGACGGTGCGCGGCGCCACGATTCCCGGCCACATCTTTAGAAAGTCAGAAGTATATCGAGTCAATCTCAATCTCTCAAATCTTGTCCTTGACTTTCTGAAGTTGAAGATATACATGACACTCCTCTCTCATCGTCTTTTCATGCATATCCGATGTGATGTCCAATCAATCTCTCATGCAAGAGTTTCATCCTAGAAGTGGCACTTGCTTCCAAACCCAGCACTCCAAAGTCAAAGCACATTTTCCGAAGCGTCGCCATAATTGTCTAACGTTATTATAATGTAGTAAAAGGAGAAAGGGATGGTACGCAAAGATGCTCATTGTAAAGAGTTGTAAGCATTGACTCCAGAATCTAATTGCTCGAGCTACTGATTGGACCGGACTGTGATTGGCTGCCACGAAATCGAAATCGATGTGAATGTAGAGCTTATGAGATTTTGTGTAAGGGGTGAGCAAACCTCTAAGCGATCATAATGTATAGGGAACAATGAGCCTAACGTTATGTAAGTTTCAATCGGAGAAGTTACTCTCTTGCCGGATGTTGGTCTTGCATTCAAGTCTCGTTGCCATTCTAATTTCTATGTTGTCTAATCAAAATATAAGGAAAATAAGCATCATCGATGATTTTCGTTTTTGGGAAAAATATTTGTCGCCTCTCAAATAAGAGTAATCACCCTATCTATCAACACGTCGTACTGTAATTGACTATCATGAAAGCAAAAATCTAAGATTGAATTGGTATTAATGCAATCTTAAGCGAAGTATTTGTACGCAGTGCCATTCAAACTCAAAAGAGGATACAGTAGAGCTCGATTATATCATAGTTTTTCAAATCTTCTTCGTTTAGTGGAATGGTCAAAACCACTGTCTTTGACTTTGCAACTCTACGAGGAAAACAGTATGAGGTTTCGTAGCGTATTTCGAGCGAACAGACATATGATGGGGAAGCGCACGTTATTACTATAATATAACAATGTACGACCTCTCAAATTCTGGCTTCTTGGTTGGACTTGGAAAGCTTAATTCTCAAGCTATTTGACGAATCCCTCAAGATTTTGCCTTTCGCTGAAATGAAACTTTCAGAAAATGAAAGATAAAGGAATGCATCTAATGAATCTTCATGCATTAAACTACAAAACTGTCACATTTTGTTTTGGTTTCTAAGACGTGGGACATGTACGTTTGAGAACGATTTGATTCTGTCTGGTTTCGACTATATTGGTTTGCAAAGTAAGATGATTAATAGCCGCCCTTACGTGATGGAAGTTACATTCTCTTATGCTTGTTCGATATAGTATTTGGAATTCGTAACGTTTTAGCACTTGGTGCAGGCCGCGAGAGCGATACCAAATTGAGGCAAACTCTGAATACTAGATGTGACCTTGATATAGAACCGCTGACAAATGCTTATATGGAAACCTTCAGCGTTATAAGAGTGGACGGTCTCGTCCATGCCTTAAATGATGAGTCGGCTTCAAACGATCATAACTTTTAATCCATATGGAGTTATGACTCGTACAACATATCAAATCAAAATCCTTAATTTCCGGACTTTCAAAGATTTTGAGCGTGTTTTGCATATTTTCGCAACTCATTTTGAAGACTTCCTCCCTTATCAATATTTATTCCTTGATTATGTTAATTGATTTTTATTATTTGATTATTTCTTAAAGGGCGACCTCCCATAAATAGACGCCTATTTTATTGTAAATGGTACTTCATTATTATAAATAAAGATTATCCTTTGAAATCCTCTTCTAAGTATATCTTCGTGTGAGTCATGTGGTATAACTTATAATAGTTTGAAGTTGACCCGTCATCTAAGGCGTGGGTGGGACCGTCCGTTCTTATGACACTCAAAGATTTCCATTTAAGCATTTGCCAACTATTCTACATCAGTTTCCTCCATTTCAGAAGAACTTGACCCTGAGTAATTGTCTGGATAAAGGGGAGTTTATGAGGAATGATACTCAAACAAGTTCGCCACATTGAATGTCACAAAGGTGTTGAGGTCACTCGGAAGATCAACAACATAGGCATTGTCGTTGATCTTCTTCACGATTCGACAAGGGCCAACTTTCTTGTGTTTCGGCTTGTTAGATGTACCAATGGGGAAGCGTTCCTTGTGGATGTAGACCATCACTTTGTCACACTTAGTAAATACTTTAAGGTGGCGGTGTTTATCAATAGCGGCTTTGTAGACAGCAATGGAAGCTTCTCGCTGTTGCCTCACACCCTCCAAACCCTCACCCGCCACCCTCAAGGGCTTTGTGGCCCTCGCCCAGTGGTCAACAAGGGTCAGCCGGTGACTCTCGTTGGACTTGGTACAGAAAAAAAAAAAATTCAAAAATATTAAAAAAATTTAATAATTTGTTTTCGCCAACGCCGGCCGCCCTACGTGACATTGCTGACGTTCATATTAGTGATTTTCGGCCAAAATTAGACTGAATGACTACATTGGCGACTTATCAAAAGGTTTGGGACTAAATTGACTATGAAAGGTTTAGAACTGAATTGACACGGTTACAATAGGTATAAGACTTTTTGGTAATTCTCCTACTATCTCTATCCAATAGGCGTGAACCCAAGTAAAAGCACAAACATGCTGATTCAAAAGCCCTAGTCTTGACTCTTGATCAAGGAAAATAACCTATATAACGATGTTCCTGGAGCAGTCCATGGTTTTTTAACATATCCACGACAGTGATAAACTTAATGTGTCGTACTCCCTTTTTTTTTTTTGTAAAGTTTAATTCAAAATTCTAGGGAAGATTGACAAATTAGATAACAGGCTGAATAGGTGAAGCTTTAAATTCATTGGTAACCTACGGCCATGCAAGTTTCCCAGAAGACCTTGTCCTCCATAGCATCCATTTCCTCCTTACTCAAGTCCCTGCCGCCGCTTCCGCCGCCATTGTCGACCTGTGATTCCTCTTCTTCATCCGCATCCATCAACGCGTGCCCATCCTCTTGATCGGACGCCCACACCACTGAGCTCCTCTGGCTTAGGTTGTTCCATTCTCGATCATCGCAATCATCCGCATGAGAACCCGAAACCTCACCAGTATCGCAACTGCAAGACTCCGCATCATCATCATCATCATCATCATCGACTCCGCTGTCACCGTAGATGGCAGTGGCTTTGGATTGTACAAAATTCGCTTCCGAGTCCGCGCTATCTTCCATCAGAAGGTGGGAAGACATCTACCAAATGCTTGAGGTCCATATGATACATCTAGGGTTTCTAGAGGGCACACACTCGGCGATATCAATGCAATGCGGGCTGTTTTGAGTCCCTTTTGGTGTATTCCGATTATATATAAGGTTTGTGTGGTCGATGTTTCTCTTCAGAGTAGTGCGACGGCGACACGGACAAGACGCAGGGATATAGACTTGAACAAAAGGTGGCTTTGGTACAGTCTGTTGCTTAATGGTCCCAATTCATCAGTGGTTCAAAAGTCATCCAACCACCGAATTAAATTAACTATAAGTGAAAATATACCTGCAACGATGTTACTTTCGGAGTAGTCGAGAAAATTAGCTCATGTTTACAACATCGGTCGCATGAAATCGTGTCGAACGACGTAGATCTTCGAATGACCCGAGCCTCCGTTTGTACTTTATTTTTCTTGTATACATAGCTCAAGAGAACAAGATGTGATGCTATTCTGGACGAAAGCCAAACGCTATCTCGAATGATGACGCTTTGGCCAGCTCCAAATCCAACTCCTAATCCCACTTGTTAGTGCATTGTAACAGGCTTAAATCACAGAAACCAGGACTGGCTAAGCTTAAGATGTCACGTACTCTTTTCACACCAACAGACATGGCGAAGTAGTCGAGCTGGTGTAGCCCCTAAGGGTGAGCATAGAGGACCGACCGAACCGGGAACCGCCTGGATCAGACCGAACTGACCGGTTTTGGGAAATTCCAGGGAACGCCAGTCCGGTTCCCGATTTTATAAAAATGGAACTGGTGATTTTCGGTCTAGTTTCCGGCTCCAGAGTGAGAACGGAGTCATCTCCACTCATGCCTCGCTTATTCTAGATGATGAAGCAAATCGTTTTTTCTTTAATATTGCTGCACCCATTCATCCAACTTGCTCCTTTTGTCTCTTGCTTCTTTCTTTATTTTATTTTCTTTCTTTTCTACAAAGATTCACCAATTTTACCTCCTGGCTTACTCGCACCTTCCTTAAATTTGTGAATCCGTCGTTTATGGAAAATAATCTACCGAATCCTCCTCCGTTTCGAGCGTACCCCTACGATCACGACCCCATCATCTCTTAGTCTTCTTCAAAAATCTTGGACGAAATCCCAGTTTCGAATTGCAACATGGATTGGCAATTCAATTAATCCAAAACTTTCGACCAAGATATGTTAATCCACCGGTTCCATTGGATTGCCCAAGAACCGGACCGGACTGGTCTAGTCTCAGGACCAGGTGGTCCGGTTCCTGGTTCTAGAAATTGGGAACTGGTCCTCCTTGTACAGTTCCCGGTTATTGGGTGGGACTGGACCGGATCAGGTACCAATCACCCCTAGTGGCCCCACGGGTAGATCTCACATTCAAAAACGTATTTTTCGATTTTAGACATTTTCAAACACGGTTGATTTCGAGAAGAAAACGAGAAATAGAAAAAGATGGGAGCACCATGGCCCTCTACGTCATGCTTGATGCGAGGATGACTCCACCCTTTCATGCGAAGACTAGTAAGCAGTGACGCGTTGCATGTGGAAGTTTCGTCGAATAGAGGGAATTTAGTCATAGATCAATTGAATCAATAGTCATATATGATGTCTCTTGACAAAAAGACATGGCTGTACTAATTAACTTTCAGTGCATTAACTTATGACAACCAAGAATACAACATGTAGACCGAAAAGGCATAATTCATGCATCGGGGCATCCATATTGTGTTTGTGTGTGAAGGGTCAATGTAAATTAGAAAATATAATAAGAAAGCTAAAAGCAACTTAAACCATTTTTGTATCAAGATAGATTAAGAAATATAATTCTATCTTGGGCCTATTTTTTATTACTGAGGGTTGACGGATGCACATGACGTGGATATATTAAAAAGGACATATGTTAAAAAAACAGTCAGAAAAGTTATTATATGATCTGTAAATTAGATGGACAAAATAATTTGAATCATTATTTATGTGGGTTCCACATCTCAATCATTATCATACGGATCCCGTTGAGAGGCTCAGATCAACGGTTCAATTTGACTTGATTTTGATTTTCAATCTATCGTTTAATGAAGACTCTAGCACTTTGGCTATCTTTCTCTAGTGGGCGTGAACCCAAGTAAAAGCACACAAGTGCTGCTTCAAATGCCCTAGTCTTGATCAAGGAAAATAACCTATACAACATTGTTCCTTGAGCAGTCCATAGTTTCTTTTTGACATATCCACAAGACTGATAAATTTTGTGTTGTGCTCCTGTTTTTGTGTATAGTTTAATTCGAAATTCTACTGAAGATTGACAAAAGAGATTACAGGCTGCATAGGCGAAGCTTCAAATTCATGGGTAACCTGCCATGCAAGTTTCCCAAAAGACCTTGTCCTCCATAGCATCCATTTCCCCCTTACTCAGGTCCTCGCCACCGCTTCCGCCAGCACTGTCGACCCACGATTCCTCTTCTTCATTCACATCCGTCGACGCGTGCCCATCCTCTCGGTCGGACGCCCAGACCACGGAGCTCCTCTGGCTGGGGTTGTTCCATTGATCTCTCAAATCTCGATCGTCACAATCATCTGCATGAGAACCCGAAACCTCACTAGAATCGCAACTGCAAGACTCCGCATCGTCGTCCTCGCTGCCGATGCTGTAGACGGCAGCGACTTCGGATTGTACAAAATCTGCTTCCGAGTCTGCACTATCTTCCATTAGAAGGTACGAAGACACATCTACTAAACGCTTGAGGTCCATACGATATAGCTAGGGTTTTGGGACAGCACGCGCACGGAGTTATCAACGCGATGCGGGGTACGATGTCATGAAACTTTCTTGAGAGAGAGGATTGAAAGATGTGAATCTCTTCTGATGTGTTCCTATTATATACAAGGTTTGTGCGGTGGAGGTTTCTCTCTGAGAGTAGTGACGGCGACAAGGACGACACGAGGTGGGGATTTACATCAGAAGAAAAGGTTGGCTTTGGTAAAACCCTGTTGCTTAATGATCCCAACTCACTGGTGGTTCAAAAGTCATCCAACCACCGAATTAAATTGACCACAAGTGAAACTCCACGTGCAACAATGTACTCTTGGAGTCTAGAAAGAAACATCTCGTTCTTTCTTCAACAATTCTTGATCTCCAGTGGATCTCTCGGTAGGATCCGAACCTAGACGAAGTCTTGACCATCTGCCAGAAAAAAAGAAAAGAAGGAATGGATGTTGTAGGATTCCCAGGAAATTTTTTGATTTCTTCCGGAAGCAGATGATTCTTCGTCTCCTTCTCACTCCGTGAATGGCCAGGAATATCTAGGAAGGCATTTAGAGAATCGGTTCACTTCTAGCTCCGTTCGTTTCGTTCGAAGAAAGGACGGATCCCAAATAATCAATCTATCTTTTAGTTGTTGGATCTCTCTTTGGTTGACTAGCACATACGCGATGTTGCTCATGTGAAATCATGTTGAATAAAGTAGATCCTGGAATGAGCCGAGCCGAGCCAAGCCGATGTTTGTATTTTGTTCATCTTACTTACATATCTCGAGAACAAGACGCGATGTGCTTCACAGAGCTACTAAATGCCTTCTCTAATTGCGATGATTTGGCCAACTCAAACTCCTAATCCCACTTGTTAGTGCGGTGTGTAATTGGCTTTAATCACAAGGAGATTGAGCTGTAGGGTTATGATTAGCTAAAACACGACCTGCTAAGCTAAGATGCCAGGTTATCTTTTCCACACCAACAGACATGGCGATCGTGGTGGAGTTACTGTAACCCCACGGGCGGCAGGTCTCGCTCTCAGACACGTGCTTTTCGATTCTAGTCATTTTCAAACAAGGTCCGTTTCGAGAAGAACGAGGGATGGAGAGCACCTTGGGCCTCTACGTCATGCCTGATGCTAGGATGATTCCACCCTTTCATGGCGAAGACTAGTGAGTGGTGACGCATTGCATGTTGAAGTTTCTGTCATTTATATTGCATGACTATTCGTATCAAGGGAATTTAGACATAGATCGATTGAATCAATTAACTTTCAATGCATGTAGATGGAAAGAATACAACATGTAGACCGAGAAGGCATAATAATTTGAAGCAACTTAAACCATTTTAGTATCAAGATAGATTGATAAATCTAATTCTATATTGAGCCTATTTTGATCACCGAGAAGTGACGTATGCACATGACGTGGATATATTAAAAGAGGACATGTTAAAAAAAAAAACAGTCAGAGAAGTTATTACATAGTCTGTAAATTAGATGGACAAAATAATCTGAACCATTAATTATGTGGGTCCCACATCTGAATCATTATCAAAGGGCTCGAATCAACGGTTCAAATGGACTTGATTTCCATAATTTATTTTTTACCATCAATCTATCGATTCTCACGAAGAAATTAAGAAAAGTATTCTTGCGCCACTCATGACTTCATCAACATGGCAAACTAAAATGGGGAACATGTACTTGACATAACGGTTACGTCATGTGATTGTAATGATATAATGTAATACATCAATTACCATTATCTGCGTGCTGTGAACTTTTATAAAGGTCAATAACCCCAATCATTTGATATGTAACAATCATTTGATATGTAATTTGTTTTTGTCATTAAGAAAAAAGTTCTTTGTTTCATCCCCTACGTAAGTTGATTTTGGCCAGGCGATACAAAAGTTTTTAATAAAAATCTTAAGTCTAAAGGTGTGAATGATAACCATTATATTTACTTATTTTTTAATTTTTTTGTTCCCTAGGACAGGCTTGTTACAGAAATCAATTTGGTAATATAATTTCATTTTTTCTATTTTTAGGATGAATTTTTAGCCCAGAAATAGGTTTGGAACAAAAAATGAGAAGTTGAAATTTTATACTTTTCTATTTCTGGAATAAATACAAAAATAACAACTCTATTTAATTGCTTGCCCTCGTTGCCCACCTGCCGGCCGTCCCCCGCCCGTCTGCAACTTTCCCGCCACAGCCCGTCCGCCGCTACCCTCTGGCCGTCCTTAGCCACCTACCCCGTCTGTCACCCGCTCGCCGACCGTCCACCTCCGTCCGCCACCGGGAACATAAATTTAAGAATAACTTATCAAACAAATTTCTATTCCGCGAACAGAAATTTTGTATCGTTATTAAACATTACTTTTTGCTCAGAAACTCGTCTGGAAAATAGAAATAAAATTTTCTATTTCTAGATTTTTCTATTTCTAGCTGGATATAAGGTCGGGGAAGAGAAATTTTATCATTCGCACCCTAATTCTTGTCCGAAAATTACCAAATATTATATGAAAATTTTGGTTATAGGGGAGTGGGAGCCACCATTACCCCTCCTTGGCTTGCCAAAGCATCTATGGTTTGGGCTTTGCCTAAATCCCTACGTTGCCATCTATCAGTTTGAATTTTTGAATGGATGTCAGCAATTCTGTATGATTTCTTCAAGTACTATTTAGGAATCGAACACAATCCCTTCATCTCCTCTTTTCTCGATCACAAGAAAAGTTCACATAAATCGTGAATCCTAACCCAAGGCATATCCTACTAATCTCATAAGTCGTATAAGACGCAATGCAATCAAAACTCCAGTGAGCGATTCAAATACGGGATTGTTTATACATGGTGGGGGGGAATCAAATCTTCATGCGTGCCCGATCTACATTCACATGTCCATTCCTCGGACCCCATTCGATCGAAGTTACTCTCGCAACGACAGTACGATGGATCAAACACCCACTAAACGCGATTCACAATACCCCATTTTCATTAGGCCAGAGCAAAAGGAAACCACTTGAATTGGTTCTGCCGACGCACGTTAAACCATCGCACTCGGATGGTGAAGTCGATGATGCACTTTCTCAGGTCGCCCAACAAAGCACTACAAAAAAAGACTATCATTAGTTGCATCTTTGACCGCTAATCAAGCTATTCATGTGTTGTTGAAATCTCATATCATAAAGTAGCTTGTGAATTTCGTTCCTTTTTATATGGCTCCGAAAGATTTTTAAGGATGGGGACGTATCGCAGAACTCAACTTGTTCAATGGCTAATTAGAGGGATTACCACTCAGTTTTTATGTTTCTAAATCGCAATTATGACCCACGAAAGCACTTAGTCATATTGACGCAATCCTAAATGGGATAATGACAAATAATCCATGAATTTTAGTCCAATGTACTATATGGTCCCTGAACTATTAATTTGTTCAATATGGTCCCTGAATTTTAGCTCACCGTACAATATGGTCCCTGAATTTTTAATTTGTTAGATGTATGGCCCGTTTGGTTCAACTTTTCAAATGCTACTTGGGGGAATGCAAATACCTTTAGGTTAAAGTCTCTTGGGGAAATACAAGTGGTGTTTGGTAAAAAATCATTTATAAAGCTACTTTGGCCCAAGTAGTGTTTGGTAAATTTTTTTTTTTTGTAAAAGGGCTTTGGGAATTATCTTTTTTATTAAAAAAAAAAAAACCTATCCTACCTTTCGCCAGAGCCGGCGAAGGCCTACAACCGCTGGTGACCTAGATCTGCCGCCGACGGTCGTTGCCCGAGGCTAGGGGACCCTCGGTGAGGGTCGAGTGACCCAAGCGCCGGCCGCCTGAGTCGAGCAACCCAGGCGACGGCCGCCTGTGGTAGCGCAACCCAGGCGGAAGATAGCCTCACGCAACCCAGGCCTGTGGCGCTTGGGCGGTCGCGCAACCTCAGGCGGTCGTCGCCTGGGTCATGCGATCTCACTTCTCGCCGGCCCGATTCGATGTCGGCTGCCCTCGCCAGCCTCCCTTGCCAGCCACCTCACGAAGAAGATGAACAATACCAAGATGGGCAAAACCGGAATAAGCCAAAATAAGTGAGGATAGTTTGGGGACAAAAAATTTGGGTTCAGCATTTGTGGAATGCCGAAAGCCCAAAGCCGGTCCGAACCAACTTTGGGCTTTTGGCATTCCAAATGCTAGCATTTGGCCAATGCTAGGCCGAAAGCTGAATCAAACGGGGCCGTAGTCCATGAACTTTTGGTACATATTCAAACTAGTCCCCAAACTATATTTAAAATATTCAATATTGTCCCTGAACTTAAATTAATGCAATGACAATATTTAATACATTGAATTCGTGGGTAATCCTAGCAAAATTTGCCATGCGCTTGTCTGTGAGAAGGGTTGCGTTGAACATGAATAGGCCTTGGTTTTGGGATAGCGCAGTGAAGTAGTATGTATCGAATGAGGAGTAACTGTTGGGGTCCATTCCGATGTTGGTGTTTACGGAACATGCATAGTTAATTATTATATAAACGCAGTGGAAGCACGAATGAAATTAAACCATGCATGTATCTCCAAAGAAATTGTTCGTACGTTTTAATAAAAAATCATAATAATAAAAGGGTTTAAACGGATTACCTCTTGTAGCGTGTCCAAAACAACTTGATTCGGATATTTTTCAGTTCAAGCCCCACAGTCGGACCTCTAGTTTAGACATACTACCAATCGCACGACGAATAGAAAAAAGAACTTACAGGTAATCACCATTATAATTGTGTTAGCAATCTCATGACGGCAACTTTAAGCACTCTTGATATTTCAACCACGGTACCAAAAGAGACAAAAGCCTTTTTAACTCTCATGCACACATATTGCACACGCTCTTTTGCACAATCACTTCTCTTTTAGCAACTGTTACTGATCACTCTTTTAATGTGCGATCAGCAACAGTTCCTGATTGTGCACGTGTGCACACTGCACACGATCAGCAACGGTTGCTAATCGTGCAGATGAACAGTAACCGTTGCTGTTTGTGTGTGATGCATGTTGCTGACCGTGTGCTGAGTTGCTGACCATGTGCGTGCACATTTTATTTTATTATTATTTTTTAATCATTTTATTTTTATTTTAAATGACTAAAAATAAGTGTGTATAATTAGCATGTGTGCATTTCATGTGCATCATATGCACGCACTCCCATGACCAAAAATAAAATTAAAATAAATCCCATTTAATTTAATTTCAGCTCGACTCAATTCGATTGTTGTGCTTGCAAACACATTTGCAACATTGCCTCTCCTATTCAACGTCATCCTGAATTGATTATGGTGTGTGACATCCCTAGGTTCATCACTGAGCTAGTAGAAAGACTTGCACCAACACATTAGTACTCCCAAGAAAATTGATTGTCTCAATCAACCTCCAGGTCGTACAAGCCATGATTGACAACTAGCAATATGTCATGGCTACCCAGATAGTGTGAATGCTTTAAAAACACAATAAACCTATCAGTTTTGGCTACAGTGTAATTCAATCCCTCTACCTTACTATGTACCGATCAAACAAAGACCATGAAATATTTGTCAAGCCACCAAGTCGATCATATGTACAAACCTAACTGACATGCATTTTATATAAGACATGAATAGTTCATTCTCGGTTACAATCCCAGTCGAGGATTTCAATATAGTGTCATGATTACATGACATTGGACATAATTATTGTCTATTGCATGTGACAAGGAGGCAGATTCCATTTTGCGCACACATATAACTTTTTGTGTGAACGAACCATGACCAAGTACAAAGACAGATCAACGAACCAGCAATATGCGCACCTGTGAACCATAGCTATCCGACACATAAGTCAATACTGTGCCTCAGGTTTAAGGATTATTTACACAAGACCAGTGCATGAACGATTAGACATTGACCACGCTTAAAGCTTCCATGCTGCTATGTATGTCACGTTCAGTAAACTTGTATGGTACAAGAACCTGTGTTTTGACTCGGGCATCACAATACCCAATGACTCTTGACTCGTCATTCCCTTAAGTATCCAATACTTAATGGCGAAGCTAAGAACACACTGATTTCAACAGGATCATTAATATATACTCAATGATCCATCAATTGGGAACAATTTAAAATTTTAGTAGAACTATGAACCTGTTACACATGTTCTTAACGTCTCAAGAATATGTCAAGTCATAATTGATCTTATGGAATCATTCATTTATATAAATAATTGGACAAATGAATGAATACGTTCTTGTCAAATAAACAATGAAATTGATAGTGCAATTTAAATTCCTAACATGTAACTACTACATGGTTACTTTAGGGCATACATCCAACATCCGACGGAATTGCGAGGGCTCAATCGGAATTGCGAGGCCTCGAGCATTGAGCCTTTAGCGCTCTGGATCGAGCGAAGGGTTGGTGTGGTTGTTGCCATTGAAGTTGAAATAGGGGTATGCAACCGGATCGGGTTTACCCAGAAACCGGACCGGCCCACCTGAAAAACAGGTCCGGGTACCAATTCTTGTTAGAACCGGTTCCTGAACAGGTTCCATTTTTTTGGAACCGGTTCCCGAACCGGTTCCATTTTTTTGGAACCGGTTAGAACCGGTCCGGTTTCCGGTTCCAAGTAAAAACCGACCCGGACTGGTTTTAGAACCGGTTTTAAGATAATGTAAAAAAAAAAACCCTAAATGACAATCACGTTACCCTACCTCTCTTCTCTCTTCGCTCTCTCTTCGCCGCTCCTCTGTATCACTTCTCTCTCCGCCGCTCCTCTGTCTCAGTTCTCTCTTCGCTGCAAGAACGCAATTACGCAACCGAGGAGGCTCCTCGTTCGCTTCGCCCGTCCATCCCTCACCGATCCGTGAGTCCTCCGTTCCCTCAGTCTCTCTTCTTCGTCTTTGTTGCAAGGTCAGATGGTTTCGAGCTCGAGCTCCAAATCTGTTCTCGTGTTGGGGAAATGTTCGAGTTCGAGTTTGAGGTTTTGCGTTCGAGTTTTAGGGGTTTTTTGCCGCGGGCTTGGGTTGGTGTAGAAGATTCTTTGAATTTTGATGATCAGTGGAGGACTTGAGGGAAGAAACGCCATCTAATCTTGCGGAATCCGGCTTGTCTGAGTTTTTTTTTTTTTTGAAACTTTTATCTCTTGCTTCTTGGACTTCTGAGTTTGTTTAATGGTAGAATATAAGCGTTGGTTGCATACCTGATTTCAGTCGTTGGCCTCAACTCGAAACTCTATATGTGTCAAGCTCCTTAAAGATCAGTGATTTTTGCGTTTTTGAGTTGAGAACCCCCTTGAGTTAACCTGATATGTTCATCAGGAGTCCCCCTTTATTCATTCTTGTCGTTCTTTTGGTTTAGATGAAGAACTTAAATTCACTAAAAAGAAATTTCGCCCTTTTATCCAATATAGAAAAGAAAAGAACTCGTGCTTGTTAGCATGCAGATCGCTAACATTTTATGCTTGCTGCTTGTAATTTATGAATAGGAAGGGAATAATTCGTCACATATCAGTTTCGCATCGTAGACAAGAACATATATTATTTTGCTAGAAAAAAATGAAACCATAAAAAAGGAAAAAAAAAATAGGTTCTTAGGTAGACCCTGAAACCGGACCGAAAAAACAGGGTCGGTTCCAAAACAGGGTCGGTTTTAGGTTCCAAAAATTGGGAATCGATTATAACAGGGTTGGTTTCAGGTTTCAGGTCTGGACCCAACCCACCCTGGAACCGATCACCCCTAAGTTGAAGGGCCTCCTATCAAATACTACACAATGTGCCAGTCCGATGGTGTGTGCACCTGAACAAAGTCTATATGATCAAAGTGGCCGGAATACGTAGAAAAATCGTTTAAATAGGAAATCCAATGAATTGAAAATATAGAGATTTGTTGACATTTAATTTAAAAAGTATAGCTACATTGCATCAAGAGTCCAAGATCGATCCATCTAAATAGCTGACTTTTCTCATTATAAGAAAGAGAAGTCACACAGCAAATTTATGTCATTAATCATCGGATTTTTTTATTTTATTTTTTTTGGTAACCCAGGGAACCCCCGCACGGCCGACAGCCGGATTTGTCTGGAGTAAAAGCCAAAACCTTGTTCTTTGATTTGCCAACCAACCCAATCATTCAACCCAAACCTTTTTTGAAACTGTATGTATTAAACCCTATACGAACTTATCATATTTACATAAAGATTGTACAATTCCCCTGCGATTTTCTGGTAGTTAATTA
Source organism: Syzygium oleosum (assembly GCF_021117445.2). Taxonomy (NCBI): domain Eukaryota; kingdom Viridiplantae; phylum Streptophyta; class Magnoliopsida; order Myrtales; family Myrtaceae; genus Syzygium; species Syzygium oleosum. The sequence continues at coordinate 6,564,906 of NW_026607485.1, read as the reverse complement.
GGTTGTGATTCTTGCTATTAAATTATTGTGCATAGCTTTTAGTTGACAAGAATAATCATATGCAGCCGTAGAAAAGTTAGAATAAGGTCCATCCTTCATTTTTCGATTGAGATAAAGATTAGCCAAAGATTTACCTTTCATCTAATCCGAGATTAATTAGCCGAGATGGCACCGCACCAAATTGGAAATGCCGGTTAATCGCGGTATATATGTCTTTAAAAGCTTTTTCTGATAGGGAAGTTCGGTTTGGTTATTTCTTTTCCATATATATACATATACGATGCCTATAAACTCAGTTAATGGAATAATTAAAGAAACACAAATGGATTGATGAACTTCAAACCTGAAAGAGCAACGAGATTAGAGACGTCCGGGCCATTATCGGCAAACTATTGTCGAAGGGTGTCGAAACCGGAAGCCGGTGATGGAAAATTGTTCAAGGCTTCCGAAACTAATGAAACTCTCTCCCATGTCTCCTATTACTTTGTACCTCCCACATTGTTTATATTCATATCACTATGTATTCACTACTTAGAAGGGACAATCAAGAGCTGCTAATCCCACCCTATTAACACATGGAAAGGCCCAAGTTAGTACCTGGAAGGAAGCGGCGTCTCGACTGGCAAGCGCGAGGGATATCGACGCAAGACACTGTGAGGGGACATACCGCTTTGAGATGAGAAACTAAATTGACATGAGACCGATGAATAAGGAGGGAGATGAGAATTTCTCCTACGAATGCTTCTTGGCAATAGTATCAGTCTGTCCATGATTAAAACTACCTTATCCCCGATTTCAGATACAAATACTAATGTGAATGCAGCTGTGTAGCCTGACTTTGCGATAGCAGCTAATGCTGATGAAGGTCCCGTCTTTGACAAACACAATCAATGAAAATACCAAAGCGCATCCAAAGAGAATCAAAGCAAAAAGATCCCTAGCCAAACAAAGTGTATTACAGTGCAAATATGGCGGGACTGTTGTAGAAGAGACAAAGTAGAGGCCAGAAGCTACAATATAGACACACACCAAGCATACTTTCTGAAGGCTTCTCGTTTAACCTTTTCTGCTGAACGTATAAGATATCTATAGTATGAGGTTACAATTTACAGAGATTCTATACCAATCCTACATCAAATCTAAGGGCTGGAGTTCAAATGTTGAAAGATAGCAAAAGGTGGAAGGACAGTGCATCTTTCTATGAGATCTTGAAAGATCGCGATGATTAGGACTAATGATCTTTCTAAAAGAGCTTGAACTCAGCTCATTCAGACAGCATGTTTGTGGATCAATACATCCCAATTGCTGCTTTGGATTCATACATCAAGCATCCACTCATTATTACTGCAATCTATCTAACAGGAACATATCTAACACATTCTTAGCATCAAAATCATAACCCATCATCATCATGAAAGGGATAGGCTATCGAGTAGAACAAGATTCTGCATATACAAAATCAGAAAAAGGAATGAGCTGTTAATCAATCAGATAGAACTCACATTGTTGACGAATTGCTTCCAGGTGGATTCTCCCTCGAGTTATTCTGATTTTCATTTTCAACCATACCTTCGCATCCCCCCCGATCCGATACTTAAATTGGATGCTTGCGCTCGGAATACGCTGCATGTTTGTTTCCTTCTTGATAATCCTCTCCATCTAAGCTACAACAAGAGAGAGATTAGGTTAGTCAGTATAGCCTGATTTTCGCTAAGCCAACCCAACCTAGTGTGCATTCAGCCCAAAAGAAAACTCACTCTAATTTGTCAGAATTAGTGCAGCCAAAAGTCTTACCAAGAAGGGTCATGCTTTATATTTGTCTCCTTACATGGAAAAGTACCAAAATCTTTTGTAACTCTTTTTGGCTTACAAGGAGTACCTTTCAACCTCAGTTGTAATATACATGAAGCTTATCTTCGGAAAGCTTAAAAGTTTTTTTTTTTAGCTTAAAAGTTCTCGGTACAACGTTATTCTGGTCATTCATAGGCTACATTTGATGGGCGGTTCCCGAGTTCACCAGTTTTCCATAAAATTAGAATCAGTTAATTTCGATTCGGTTCTAGAGATGAAACCGCCTATCTGGACCACTCGGGCCGGACCGATTATTATTTTAGTTTTTTAAGGCTAGCGCTTTTTCCACCCATTGTTTGGCTTCTGACACGCCTCTACTATCTTGAATTGACCAAATTACTCTTTGTGGATCCATTCTTGCGTTAAGATTATTTCTTACCTTTCTTTCTTCTTTTTTCTTGGTTTCTAATTTACTAAAAGACAAATCTACGATGCTCAACTCAAACAACAAAGATTAAGATCAAATATGGAGCTTTACTCTTAATTTAAGATTATTTCTAACAATTTTTTCTTCTTTTTTGGTTTTCTTTTTTTTCTCCAATTTGGGACAAAAAATGTTCAAAAAATAGTTTATATGACAAATAACTAACAAGTTATTGTTTAATGGGTTGTACAGCTCTTTTTTTTTTTTAACTAGGAAACTATGAATCAATAAAAATGAAAAGAATCGTGAACCAGTTTTAACGAATCCATTCAGTTTAATTATAACTTTAATATGTATGATTACATTATCATCACTGCATAATTTTTAAAGGATATTTTCAAAGAATTAAAGAATATGACAAAGTTAACTACATTCAAAATCCTAAAATCCATTATCATCACGCAGATTCAAAAGAAAATGCTCCTTAAAACATTATATGGAATATTATCTTCGCCTCGATCGCTTCGAATAATTAACTGCTGACATATTGCATTATAATAAGGCAATCCATTCAAACCATTTATAGAAATACATATCCTTGTCGATCCTAAATACATGCAAAAAAAAAAAATTAGGTGAAAAAAGCGCGAGCCCTTTTTTTAAATTTCTTACAAATAAATAAGTAAAAATACCGAAAAATAAAAACTAAAACCTTCACGCTTCGCTCTTCCCACATATCTTTGTCGCCTTCAAAAAGCCCTAATCGCGCCTCGCCCCGAGTCGCGCTGCTGCTTCACACATCTTCTCGCTCGCTCTGTTTTCCGGCCGAGCAATCGCATCGAGGTAAGCATCGCCGTGCTCTGTTTTCTTTTCCCTTGCCGTTCTTCGTCTTCGAACCGGTCGCTGTCCATCTGTTCGTCGAAATGCCTGAACGAAATTGCCTTTTTGCATTCATCCACATATGCCTCGAGGGTCATCTCTCGGTGGTTCCGCAGAGGGTTTTCCCACAAGGGGGCTCTGTCTTTTCTTTTTTTTTGTATCAATGGATTGTTGAGGAGGTGGGATTGTAGTGTCGAGCGTAGATCGATGGGATGGAGCCGATGAACGTCTGTTCCCTTTGTATTCGGATGGGTTCTTTGGGATGGTTTTCTCTGTTTCGTGATTTCCTCAGGCGGCTACGTAACGGAGCTCTCTTTTGGTTTTTGTTTAGCATAGTTCTCGTGTTGCTTTCCCAAAATGAGGCTGTTAAAGAATGCGTTCAACTCACAAAGGGAATTATGGCTGATCATGAATTTACCATGTTGTCGCCACCGGTTCCATTTACCCACCCGGGAACCGGATTGGTCGGTCCGCTCCGGTTCCGTTCCTCGACATGATGGTCCGGTTGGGAACCGGACAGTCCGGGAACTGATCACCCCTAGCCCACACCGATCTCCGCCAGCATTTCGTGCGGAGCAATTTTTCTTTCTTTGATTTTTCTGCTGCTTTCTGCTGCCATTCATGCGGCTATTTCTGCGCTGCTTGTTGTGTCTGCCGGCGAAAGCTTTCGTCTTTTCGTTCTTTAGAAAGATATCACTGTATGCTGCGATTTCTGGGCTATTCGAGAATTTCTGATTCCCAGCATCGGAGATTATTATTGCCGGGTATCTGTGTATGACGCGCAATCTTTTTTCCCCTTATTTTTCCATTCTTCCGAGTGTACTCTCTGACAAGATCACTTGGATATGGGCGTAATTTGGCTGATTTCCGATGTAAGTTACTGGAAATCAACCATTGTGCAACTTGGGAGGGCTGGAATATGTTAATTTATGTTTACCCTTCATTAATTTGTGCCTGGTCTAGCTTAGTTCCTTTTTTCTGCTTTTGTTTGGTCAAATTAAATTGCAGAATGAGTTAATTTGATTGCTTGCATTTCTTTAGACGGATGTGTAGTCCGTCGAGTGTTGTCTTTGTGCTAATCTGATTAGCTTCTTCTGATAGGTTGATGTTTATTTGCCGGAATTTACTGGTTGTTAGATATTAAAATGCAATGCGTGTGTCAAATTAGGTGAAAATTTTGAACTTTTATAATTTTTCGTGATTGCGTGTTTGTGCAGTCCTAGGTTTGTGAAATCGTGGATTCATGTGGCATTGGATATGCATAGTAATGGATTTGTGTTGGTTTTGCCTTTTCAATTAAAATGCTCATGCATGGACTTATAGATGTGTGCTGTTGTGGCTGTCATTTGGTTATTTGTCTACTCGTAAAGAATGTGTAGTGTGTAGATGGTGTGGTGACCTGACCTTACTCAAGAGCTGAGAGTCACGTTGAATCCAATCATTTTTCTTAATGTGCTCTCAACAGCCGTTTCTTAAAGACAGAGCTCTCTCTCTACTTTGAGTTGCATTGCTTCCAAGCAGAAAGCGTTCTCACTTTCCTCCATGGCCAACAATCCCTCACAGCTCCTCCCGTCAGGTCTGTAGGATGTTTTAATTCATGTCTGTTTTGTTTTCCTTAATTTCCTGGGATTCGCGGAAATATTGGGAGGCATTTCCACTTATGTTCATCTTGCGCTAATGAAATATGCAGAGTTGATTGACCGGTGTATAGGTTCGAAAATATGGGTTATAATGAAAGGAGACAAGGAGCTTGTTGGTACTCTTAGGGGCTTCGATGTGTACGTCAACATGGTCCTTGAGGATGTCACTGAGTAGTATGTATCTCTCTCTCTCAAATTTAGTTGTGCCTCAAGACTCTTCTCGTATTACTTTGGGGTGAAGGGAAGCCATTCTATGTTCTTGACATCAATTTATTATCTGAAGGGGCAAATGACCTCAATTTAAATGTTAATCATTGGAAGTTGTCAAATCCGTGGTTTATGAGGCCTCTCTGTCCTCAATATGATCTATGCTTCTAACTGAGAATCGATACCTGCACAAGCATCTGCAATATGGCCTTGCTCAACATCCAACACCTCCCTTCTTTTTCTCCCTCACTCCTCTTTTTATTGAGCTTCTAGGTGTAAATTGTGGAAGCTTCATGCGACCGTAAGATTCTGTTTTCATTCTTGCATACAGTGAGATCACTGCTGAAGGACGAAGGATAACAAAGCTTGATCAGATTTTGCTTAATGGAAACAACATAGCTATCGTAAGAAACTTCTTCCTTCTGCTGATAATGATATGGCTATATGTTTTAAGCCCTTGCATCGATAAGGGCACGGTCTTGCTTAAAGTTTTGGTGATCTATCAACTAGTAAGCAATTGCCTTAACGAAACAGAAACAATCAGCCACTCAGAGAGATTCCTTCCAATACGTAGACTGAAAATGCTTAGACGATGTTTTGACGAAATATTACTGGTCTTAATTTTGTGGTAAAAAAGTGATCATCGCCTATTCTTTACAAGAATCTGGTCCTTTGTCTCAATCAACCTTGTGTCTTACCTCTTGATAATTACATTACCGAAAAGCTAGAATTCTACTTTCGAGTGCCTTAATCACTTAAGTGATGATGCCTTCCTTTTTGTCTTGATGCAGTTGGTCCCCGGTGGCTCCCCGGATCTGGAATGAGTTGGATTCATCCTCTAATCCAATAGTAGATTATGTAGTTATTTTTAGTTGTTAGAAGTCTCATCAGCAACATCGTTTGATTTTATAACCCTCTTTTTTTGGGTTTATGAATGTGCAACCTTAGTTGATTGAGCTCTAATTAGATTGAGCTCATGTATGAATGTCTGATGCAAATAGGTCAACGCATGGTGCATGATCACATCATCTTATTATTCAATATCTATGTCTTGCTGAACTTGAGGGTGTGACAGATGTTATGCTTGGTGCAAGTTGTTTCTAGGTTTCATCTTCAAGTACATTGTCATTGAAGAACCTGTCTTGGCTTGTTTTAGTGCAACGAATGGGAACCCTATGGTTGTAGAGTATTTTCATCCAGAATGTGCTATCTTCTTGGTGGCCTGCTATCTGACTACCCTTTCTGTGTTATAGTACATTCTCAATCTAAATGCAGAAGTGTGTTCCCAACTTCCTCTTTGGAAAAGATCAAAGAATTGCACTTATGTACTTGTTGCTCCTGCTCGTAAAGCTTCTACTTCATTATGCAGTATGGTTCTGGTACCGACACATCAGGCCTAAGATGTGCACTTTACTGCCTACAGCTAGACGAATAATGGACGTATTTTGCTTTAAGTGATCTCAGTTTTCCACCCAAGTAGCTGTATTTGCTGCCTGTTACGAAAAGATCCATGCCCAAAGCAAACTCACTTGTTTTGACCTTGATTGGTTTCGTTGCTTGTGTTTTTAAATGGTTGGCTATTTGGGTGGAGTGCTGTTTCTTGTTTTTGCGGTAGCGGCATTCTTTATTCTTGAGGTCGGGAGAAGGGTATTGTGATGTCTTTATTCTTTAGGTCTTAGAAGCAGTTATGACTTGGTAATTGGAAGATTAATGTGTGATTAGTCATAACAGGGGGGTCATGATTTTCCCTGGATATGATAGAAACTCGCCAAGAGGTCATTGCTATGTTAGTTAGGTATCTCCTTAGTTAATTTGATTGTGGAGACCAAATGGAAGAAGAATTGAGTATGCTAGGGCTGAGGGGAAGAAGAATTAACTAATTCAATCAGGAGTGACCTCAGGCTATGGTGATCAGTTTCTCGTTCGCAGAGTGAGTCTACACAAAATGCAGTTTGATTTGACAAATAAAATGCATAGATTGCATCAATCCTGCAAAATTTATCATGACATATTCCCCTGAATAGTGAAGAACTGGTTACTTTGCTCAGTATCTTGTTCTTCTTGTTCTTTGTAACTCAAGCAATTGTTTAGGTCAAGAACGTGACGCCTTTAGGTGATTCAGACTTTACACTTGAAGAACCAGGACTTACAGAAAATTTTCTGTCGTGGCATTGGTTAATGACCGATCTTGACTGGGCTGATATGCAGACTTTACTTGATGTGCTTAAGCTGATGAATGGTATAATTTGATTATATCTTATCACCTCACAAATGGGTAAAGGAAAAGTCACGTGAAAAAGGGTTTTGAATGCATAATTTGATTATGTAATTTGATTATATCATATAACTATTCTTTCACATTCACATTGATTTAGAGTTCTCTTTTTATGTGACCAATGTATGATAGATGCTACCGATCATTGGGATGGCCCATTTCTGGGGCAAGAATGGAAGTTTGCTTGAGAGAGGAGAAATAGGAAGGTCCCTACAATCACTTAATGTTAAAAGGTCATCCTCTTAATGTGGAAAGAGTTGGATCATATTTAGAGTGACATTATGGACTTCCCTTTGCTTCTTAATCGCACTTAACCCCCAGTCTTGTGACAAAACCGGCCCTTATCGCTTTAGTCGATCATGTAAAGTTAACATCTCTCTAATCTGCGACAATTTAGTAGGATGTTTCACGTCGAATGAGTAGCACCAGCGAGCACACTTGTAGATAACATGCCATTATCACGTCTAATCTATTGAGGGTTTTGGGTTTAGACGGAAAGAGTCGGAAAACCTCCGAGATCGACGTCCAAGACTGCGTTAGGATCGCGCAAGTATGACCAAGTCATTTCGCGGGTCATAATTGCGATTTAGAATCGGAAAATCGAGTGGTAATCCACCTTATTAGCCATTGAACAGCTGGAGTCCTGCGATCACGTCCCAATCCTGAATCTTTGTGAGCCACTGAATCCAAACGAAGGGTCTGGGGAATCAGAAAAAACGTATATACGCCTCGTTTGGTTCACCTATGAATTAAAACTGCCGAAGGAATATTAGTATATATATAAAAAGGATAAGTAAGATGATTCTTATTCCAGTCTAAATTGTGATGTATCGGTTCACAACATCATCTTTCCTAACCATACATTTATGTAAGAGGCTTCCTCTCATTTTGATTCCATTGATAACAATTAGTGTAGCCTCTAGTGCCCGTGTCAAACCTACAAGTAGGGGTGTCAATGGGTCGGGTTTTCATGATACCCGACCCGACCCGAAACAATGCATATGTTTACTTGGCCCGACCCGAAACAAGACCCGAACATGATATAGCTGCGCGATCGGGTCGGGTCGGGTCGAGTTCGTGTTTTAGATTTTTGCTTGACCACCTACATCTTCTCTTAAGAAGGAAACAGAACATCCCATAAACAGAACTTAGGTTGTTTTGTTCGCCTGTTCAAACAAAGAAGTACAGAAGTAGATGATGACGGCACGAGAAATTCCTATTTACACAAGTTAACAACCCATTTTAACACCAGCTTTGAATCGGAATGAAACAAAAAGAGAGAAGTTGCATGAGGCTAGATCAATAATGTTTAAACAAAGTTAAAGGGCTAGTCAAGATCATGTACTCTCGCATCTACCCATGCCCAATAGAGAAAAAATGACAAACAAGTGATCTCGAGGGAAAATGTCTCTAATGTCTAATCAAATAACTATGCAAACATTTCATTTGAATTCAATTGGACGTTTAACACTAGCCGGATGCCAGCATTCTGTTGATAGTCGTAGTGATCCAAAGAGAAACCAAAGCAACTCCACCAAAAGTGAATCAAATCTACTCCAAAGCAAACCAAACCAAAGCAACTCCACCAAGGCAACTCCACCAAAGCATAAATATTCCACAATTATGTTTTCTGACCTGACTCAAAATTTTCTTGTTCTTCTAAGTCATCCTCAATTGAAAGTGAAAGTGGCAAGGATTGTAGCCAATCTTAAGCACATATAAGACCCTCCACCATTCTTGGGGTCAAGGAGCTACGAAAGACATCGAGTACACGACCTCCCGTGCTGAATGCGGCCTCTGATGCTACAGTCGATACGGGTACGACCAAAATATCTCGAGCAATGGAAGAGAGGATAGGATAGGATATCTCGAAGAATTAACTTTCCACCAAGTTAAGATATCAAAGTCGGGGCTATAATGTTCACATCCTTCCTCCAAATATTTATCCAATTCAGATTTTTCTTCCAAAATTTGTTGTCCCGTTTTGTTAAGATACTTTGCAGTCATAAAGTTCGCACCAACCACGGGAGACTTTGACACATTTACTGTCCTTGTACCATTTAATCTCAAGTTGCCTTGGGGGTATTTACCAGTGCGGTATTGCTCGTACAATGATGTTAGCGATGATGTTACTTTATCATGTAAAATTTCTGCTAGCTTGCTCTCATAAACATCATTAATCAACCATTTCACATATTCCCACTTATGTCGAGAGTCAAGTATGCAAGTAATGAACAAATTAAGATTGATGTTGTTCACGTTGCCATAATACTTACTGAATTTGGTCTTCATTCTTTTAGCCATTTTCTGCAAACTTTTATCCTCATTCTCACAATATTCATTAATCATCCTAAAAAGCCCATAGACATCCTTTGCCAAATCATTACTAGTGACATAAAAAGAACCTGAAACTTTTGAAGTCGTATCAAAGAACAACTTCAGGAAAGGAAGAAGGTGACGGGCATAATCCCAATCATCACTAGTAAGCAACCCTTTCGCCTTGGACAGTTCTTCAACAAATTTGCTATCTTGAATTTCCAATATGCAAAAAGCTTTTTGAAACTTCAAAGCCGCCTGCAACATCATATATGTCGAAGTAGGGTTCTAGAGAGCGAACTGAACATGGGACTTATAGACTGACACACAACGGCGAGTACAATCACAATCTCAAGGTACACGTTCGATTCGACTGACCTCTCTCTTCTTCCTTCGCTCCCTCCCTCGCAGATTCACCTTCATTGAACAGAGAACTTTTGGTCACAAACCCATGAGAATATTTCTGGAACACTGCAGAACCCTACTTCGCCAACTTGGTGATGCCAGCCGCAATCAGGGTGGCGCCGACGGCGAAGACGCCGATCGTCGCCACCATTTGCCTGCGCGTCGCACTACTCGATCGCTAGTTGCAGATCCGGAGCTCTAGAAGAAGATGATAGGGTTTGGGGCGGGCTTGCAGCAAGAAGAACAAATGGCTCTTGTTTGTTTTGGGTGGGCTTGTTTCGGGCGGGCTCGGGTAGATCCAAAACAAGCTTAAGCCTTGTTTGTACTGTTACCCAAACAAGTTAAGGCCAACCCAACCTAATACGAAAATTCCCTATTTGGATCGGATCGGTTCGGGTTGGTTTGGGTCGGGTCATGTTTGAGCGGGTATTTTTGACACCCCTAGTAGCCACATTTGACAATCTACATAAGTTAAAGAGGACCAAAAATTAAGAATTCCATAAGTTTTCAAATGCCATCGCCGAAAAAAAGGGCCCTGCCGGCCGGGGAGAAGACAATGACAGAAGCGCGAGCACCGCAGAGGTGGCAGGGCTTGGAGACCTTCTTGAAGAGGCCCTTGCGCCGCCGTCGTTGTCTCCTCCCTGCTGGCAGGTGGCGATTCTGGAGCTGGATTTGGTTGTATCATAAATTTTAGCCGATCAAGAGATGGATTCCGTTTTTGAGAGTTTTTAAGCTCGTCGCCGGAGAACTCGGCCATCAGCGGTGGAAGCTCGGGAGAGGAGTCAATGCTCTGCGATCCTGAGGGCTATGGATAAAATCCCGACCACTTTCTTCCGCTTGAAGATTTGGATGTTCCTCCGTGGTGTAAATGCGAAATGCGTGTGATTTTTCTTGTTAAACTGCATGGTACAGAATACACTTGGCGGGTCGTGTTCAAATTCGTCTCTTTTCGGATGAGAAGAGCATCATTCAGTCAGTTGCTTCGTGGGTGAAGTTTGGGGATAGGGGAGATTCATGATTTCAGTGGTACGTCTCTTTTGCTAGCTTGTGAAAGAGACGAGCTTCGATTTAGACCTGTCTTATTATGGCGATGAATTGACCGTCTCGGGTGATGAATGGCAATGCAGACAGTGAATGCGAAGCTTTCCAACTGTCTGCGGAGTGTTATTGCTCATGAGATCGGATAGTTTATGGAACTAATTAATATGTTCATTGATGACTTCTGTGGACAGAGAAACTTAGAAATTAGTTTTGGAGATAGTGGTTTTAAAGCTGTACTTGCGACTGTGATGCACGTCTCAAGAGAACATTGAGCAAGATTGTTCTGCGTCTACTTCATATCGTAGCAGGAAAAACGTGAAATTTCTGAAGGAACACAATTAAAAGCAGTGATGCGGTAGTGTTGTTATGTTTGCAACTCCTCTCTTATCTTTCTCAATGGACTTTGGTATAGACAAAAAACTGGCAGAATCTTGTTTGCTTCTGTAAGCATCTTAATGACTGAAGATCATCAGATACTTTACCATGCCATTGGTTGCTCGTTTTGCTATTAAAGGGTCCGTCTTTCAAGGATCAACCAAGTTCCATCATTGAAGGTATCGTATTGAAAGGAAGATGGCGGGGCTTGCATGTTGCAGATGATTCAAGGTATCATTGAAAGGTATCGGAGTCGGAGAAGCGGGCTTGGGAGAGTTCGCTAGAAGCTCAGGCTATCAGAGAAGCTCTTAGTCCTTAGAGAAATCATGATGCAGAAGCAACAAGGAATTCATGGTGCCGCCATTGTTGAGTTTGTCTCCGGTATGATTTTTTCTCGAACACTTCCATTCAACGAGGATAGAACTTTCTGCAAACCATGCTCCTGATGGAGAAGTTTGATAACATTCAGAACAAATAGGTCTAGGTGGTCGAGCAATTTTTGCTTTTTACTCCTTTTATTTAGTGTGTAATCCATGTATTTCATGAAACATTTTGGCGATAGGTCTTAATGATTCTGGCTGAATAGACTCGTGCATTATCATTGATCAGCCTTTCTGGCTTGCAAAGCTTCATTTTGACCCATGCGGTTCCCCATTTTGTGGCCAAGTCATTTCGCGGGTGGCAAAATTCGATTATCCTCTATTCTTATTCCAGTCTAAATTGTGATGTATCGGTTCACAACATCATCTTTACATTTATGTAGGAGGCTTCCTCTCATATTGATCCCATTGGTAACAATTGGTGAAGCCTCTGGTGCCAGGGTCAAACCTACAAGGACCAGTGGGATAGATGTTCCATTCACAATAGTGACATCTTCTCTCGTCCCTCTTTTGTACATATATATCGAACGAGTAAAATTCGCCCGGCCATGAAAAGCTGCAGAAAAACAACGTCCTCCAGAAGAAATCGGTTCCGAAATGGAAAACCCAGTATGACGATGGCGGTATCTCTTGGATTCCGAGATCGTCGTCCTTGGATTTGCAATGAACTGTCAGATTGGTTCTAGCCGGCAACTCGTTCCAGATGAAAACACGTGTCTCGGCCCAAACATCTCCTGCACAACTAGCCAGCAGCAAACAATAGATAAACACGAGCTTAGCTGATGAATTCATCATTTGAGGGATATCTTTGCTCCAATTTCAACATCATTCAGCTAATTAAGGCTGAAGAATAGAGGATATCGAATTTTGCCTGCTCGCCATAACCGTATAACCTTTTAATGTGGCATGAGAATTCTCAAATTACATTTTCCTTTTCTACATTGTTGGGATAAGAATTTCCATATAAGATCGGCTACAAATCAAGTGTAATGTCTCGTTCTTTATTGCCCTTTTGGTTTTTCTTCATTTTCAGTCTCCACGGTCGCCACAACCCTCCCTGAAGCTCTCATCGTCCTCCTTCATTTGCCTTCTTGAGCAACTTAAAATGGCAAAACTACAACCACTGGGTTTGCCCCAGTGGCCACCCTTCCTATTTGGGAAGGGGGAGATGGGGAGTTCAAATCCCCACCTTTTCAGAGGGGCTAGGGGTGGGAACGTGTAGTTTCAGATGTGGATTTTGACTCCCGCGCCCTGCATAGGCAAGGCAAAAGTTTGAGAGTGAGTTGAGAGTTAGAGTAGGACAGACAAAAAAAAAATGGCAAAACTACCGAAAGCGATTGCGACAGATTGTCCCATTCACCTTCCGCAACATCCGCGCATTGAAAACTTTTGGGAATTTCTAATTATCGGCACTCTTTAACCTACGTAGATTGTTTCGACCAAAAAAAAAAAACTCATGTAGATTGTCAAATGTGGCTACCAAAAGAACAAGAAGGAAAAAAAAATTACAGCAAATTCTCCAATATCCCAAGTGTTTCCCTATGAAAAACCCCATCTTTTCTCCAAAATCCTGTATTTTTTCAATGTGCTATGTTAGGCATCATATAGTAAAACAACATGTAGACAACACCACCTAAATTTCTAAATATAATCTAAAAATAAAATCGATATTGACGAACGTAAAATGAATTAACGACCTCGATTGAAATAAAAAAGAATTAAATCATAAGTATCATTCCCGTTACAATTGAACTACTAAATCGACATCACATAGCCATATGCATAGCTTATGTGCTATATTTTCCCTCCAACCATAACTAGTGGCAGTTGGGGGAAACTCCTTCCTAGCATTCTTTTAATTGATGCATAATAAGTTGCGGACATCACTCGCATGCAAAATTAATGGAATATAAATGTAGGTGGTGGCCGTGGTTGTTACTCACCAACCGGAAGGGTAGTGACGGAAATTTCGGAAAACACGATCCAATAATAATCCCATTTTAGCGAAAACATTATCAGAGATTATTGCCCGAACACGATTAACTCGCATTTACCTTTTCGACATAATACGAAAGCGAAATCACGGTAGTCGGACCAATCACAGGATTTGAATTGTATGTTTTAAAACCAAACGGGATTTTGGCGCATAGAAGAATAATATAACTATTTAGAATGCTCCGAATATGTCTACGAGCTCGATAAATCTCGACTGCCGGATCCTTTGACCCCACAATCCAAAGGATGAGATCCGTCGAGGAAGCAAATGAAGCAAATGAAATCGAGGCGACCGTGAACTCCGACCAATATGATCTCTACTTGCTCAAGGTGGGAATGGTTTGTGCATAACCAAAGGATAGACGTTTTACACATGCTTGGTGCGTGTTGAAGTCCTAAGATAAGCATTTGATCGGGCAAGTTTCTAGCTTAATTTGGACTAGCAGTGAAATCACGGGCTCATATGAGAAATGCAGAAGAGAAACACTGTACAGGTTCAATCAGCGGGTGATGCGACGGACCGTATAAATCACGGTGCAAAAATTGCACGGAATTTCTGATGAGACCGAGAATAAGTACCACAGGTTCTCGAAATGTGATTGACTTTAATTTAGTAGACCTTTGAGACGGTGTTTAGTCGAAAAACCGTCGCAAGCCTTTGACCCCTTGACCTAACCGCTATGCTCATCACATTGACGAGCCTGCTCGAGGGCCATGATATGATTGCTAGGTCCTTTGCGTCCTCGGAATCGTGCCAACACGAGTCTGACCGCTCGACATAACCATTTTTCAGTTCATCGACATGGTCCGAGGACAACCAGCCATCGGATATCACCTGATCAAAACCGAGTTTTTTCATAGAACTTCGTTATTATTGATCAAAGAGAAAAAAAGCACATGAAAGCTATACTGGGTTTTCTGCAGTAAGCCAAAGAGAATGTGAAGTACATTTGGATGATGATGTGGGAACTACCTACATAAAGAACGATGCCAATAGAACATATAAATTCCAGAGCCCGCATACAGGAAAATCCCACTCGCTGAGCGGGAAATAAGACAGAAATCGCATCAGCACATTTCAGGATGTTCCAAATTCATTCCAGGACAGAGACAGCCGAGGTGCGGATGCTGTCTGGCGTAATTTTAAGTTTCATGTTCCTGCAGACAAAGTTCAAGCATCAAGTTTACAATCTCCGTGTTTAGAAGTTCACATCCTCATCTCACACTCACGAAGCTCACAGTATCAGCATGTATAGTCGTCCAAGTTTAAATACTCTTTGCCGACATATAAAGGCAACAAGATTAAACATAATCAAATAGAACTAATGTTTGATCGTCCCGTCAATCATCCCTCAGCCATGTTAACGAGAAAGCCACAAAATGGGCGAATGTAAGGGTCAATATATGCTTGCGAACCAGAAAGGCTGACCACTGGTAATACATAAAGTCTAATAGCCAAAATTATTGAAACCTATGGCCGAAATGTTGCATGAATAACATGGTTTACACACTAACTAAAAGGAGTTAACCAAAATTGCTCGACCACTTAGACCTATTTGTTCTGAATGTCATCAGACTTTTTCATCAAGAACATCATTTGAAGAAAGGTCTAGTGACGTGCAATGAGAGCAGTCAGGAAAGAAAAAATCATACCAGGAATAACTCAACAATGGCAGCACTATGATTTCTTTTTTGCTTCTGCATCATGATTTCTCCAAGGATTAAGAGCTTCTCTGACAGCCTGAGCTTCAGGCGAATTCTCCCAAGCCCGCTTCTCCGACTCCAATACAGTCACTTTATCATCTGCAACATACAAGCACCATAATCTCGCTTTTAATATTATATTTTCAATGATCGAACTTGGCTGATCCCTTGCTAGAAAGACCTTTTGGTAGCAAATAAGCTACCAATGGCATGGGAAAGAACCTGATAATCTTCGTCATGAATATGCTAATGAGAGTATAGGTAATTACGAAGGCAAGGCAAGCAAACAACATTCTCCCAATCTTTTGTCTATACCAAAGTCCATTTAGAAAGATGCAAGTGAGGAAAGCTCATCTGTCTTCAATGGGATCACAAAGGAATTGCAATTATAACAGGGCTACAAATCACTGGATCTTATTGTGTCCCTTCAGAAATTTTACCTCTTTCCATATACCCAGAAAGATATGAAATAGATGCAGAACAATCCGCTCAATATTTTCTTGAGACGTGCATCACTTTTGTAAGTTCAATTTTTAAATCACTATCTCCAAAACTATTTTCCATAAGTTTCTCCCACAGATGTCATCGATGAACAGATAATTAGCTGCACAAACTATATGTTTACCACAGACACCGGAAGGCTTTGCATTCATTGGCATTGCCATTCATCACCCGAGACAACATTTTTCACATTAGGCTTTTCATGTAGAACAGCGAGAACGTTCAGTTCATCGCGACAGTCTAAATCAAAGTCCTCCTCTTTCACAAGCTAGCAAAAGAGACATACCACTGAAATCATGAATTTCCATCCTATTCTCAACTTCACCCACAAAGCTACTGACCAAATGACGCTTTTCTCATCCAAAAAGAGACGAATTTGAACACGACCCATCACCGGAAAATCTGCACCTTAGTGGTGCCTAAAACTAGCAACTTCAGAGTTATTTCGCACCAATTTTTAGCTATGACCTAAACCCAACAAAGAAGTGGAAACGTTGAAACAAAAAATTGCAGGAACAGGCAAAGAAATGGAGGGTTCTCACACAGAAACCGGTCTTGATCATGAACAACTCCATGGAGCCTCCGACGAGAGCCGAGAAGACCGCAATCTTCACGTACCAATCCAGAAACTTCACCGCCATATCGAAGCTGCTCTAGCGTTCGCGCAGTCCGCTGAAAGGTGGAAAAACAAAGGAAAAGGCGGACAAGTAAAAGGACAAAAACTAGGTAAAGTCGTGTGGAGAGGAGATCACTTAGGGCCCATCATGGCGCACTCTGTTCATCGGCCAACACAGCCCCACCATTTCCACTAACGAAAGCTTCTTTAGCTGTTGGGTCCAAGGAACTTGGGCCTTTGGCCATTTAGTGCAGCTCGTTGCGTCTTCAATATGCAATCTTTTCTCTTCTTTGTTGTTGCGTCAGCGAGGGCTGATGCTTATTACAGAGTCTAGGATGAGCACAAGAACATCATCCCCTGTGGTTCTCCTACATGTCGTACCGTGGATGACTAGGAAATCAAACCTTCTAAGAGAGAGACTGATTTGGCAAAAGCTTGTCACGGCATGCATAAGCTCTTCTAGGAGTATATTTCCGCTCGGCAATGACATTCGGTGCTCGATCTGATCTACATTTAGGACGGAGATTCAAGCTCGACGATCCCCGGAACTGCTCGAGTTTCAGCAAAATCCGATGAACACTTCTTAGCGACTAGCAAGCAGAGTCTGAGTCTATCTTGAAGATGATAGCTTATCAGCCCATTGAGCCTCTGATCAATCAGGCAACACCCTCCTGCTTGGAAGTGGAGATTCTTGAGAACTTAGTCAAATCGAGAAGCTCTTGGCAAGATCAAATGCCTGGGGACTCAATTCAACTCCATGATCAGCTAATCTTGTCTAGCAAAATCTTGCCCACCTAATATCCACCGGTCACACTTACCCTTTTCGTTTATTCCTTTTTGCAGTGAAATAGAATGACTGCATCTGAGGTAGCGTCACTAAAGCACTAAAGAAGCAACATTTTCGACCACAAATCCACCAAATGTTGAACAAGCACCCTAAGCATTGCAACGCCAGGGACTAGCCAATTTACTAACACGATAGTGACTAATCAGTCCTGCAGAGCATCTACTGAGCACAAAGGAGAAGGACTTCGACATCGGTGCAGTTCTGAGGACTGGCATCTACCTTCTTGTCCCTGTCAATAAGCTGCATCAGAGATATAGATCTCATGTCGGGATTAGCGGGATTATCCACCAATGCAACTCAGGAAGGAAGAAGGGCGAGGGTTCAACCGCCGCTATCAAGCAAAGCATCTGCAATGCTATTGAATATACTTCCATTCAACCGTTTTACTTAGCATATTGAATGTTTAGTGTTTCAGGATCTCGATCATGATCATATCTAATGGATGTTCATGAGGTACTATTCACAGCAAAACAAGCCTAAGGATCAATAGCCTCGAGGCCCTCTTCCCATTCCAGTCCTTGAACCTCTCTCTCATACCAATTCTTCTTCCTCTCTTAACTCGAATACGAAAAGCAAACAGAAACTGGGGTCAGCCAACAGAACCATAAGTGAACACAAAACTCATCAGAAAGCATCATAAAAGTTATGCATATCAATGGCCACAACAAATGCAAATACAGATGACAATGGTCCTGCTTCAACAGGGTTGGGTTTCATCTAATTTGGAAAAGCTTTCCACCTTATTGTGTGAGACCACAAGTCACTATGCGTTCCTTTATGGAAACTAATTGCATCGAAATCACAATATGCAAACTGAAAATGTGGGTTTAGACAAGTCAGGATTTTTTTACTTATTTTTCGGTTCAATTACCACAGACCGGGGCAGTCCAAGTGAATACAGGGGATTCCGCCAACTCCGAGGATACTGTCACAGTAATTTACCTAAATAATTTGGACTTTCACCTTGCACATTGCATATACCATTGAGATATCACACAAAAGAGTACAATAGTATATTTTTTTAGTCTCTACCCTGAACATACAGCCTAAACAGAGAAGTCGCCGTAAAGATTCATCAGAGCCATGGTTTTATTAACATGAATATGACGAAATTGGATACAACATTATACTATTGAGCTTCGAGGACCATTCCAAAGGTTGTGAGGAGGAGATTGTTATCTGGCTCCCTGTTGTAACATTCATAACATTGGCATAAGTACTTCTAAATAAATCCAGCTTCAGAATCGAATTGATTTGTCGTCGCAATTAGGAACTTCTGAAGTAGGAGGGAGGCAAGAATTGTAGAAGGGCTACACATAGCTTACCTGCATCTCCATTTGTCTTTAAGCATAACGCTGCATGTTTACTCTTTGACTCCTCCAGATCAGCCAACAGCTCCCCCAGATTTATCGTCGTTCGATTCACTTCGTCCTCAAGTCTCGTGATTTTTCGGTCCACTTTGACAAGGACCAAGTCTTCGCTTTCTTTCCTTTACTCCCACTACACCATTCAAAATCCCATCACAGTTATTTAGATTTGCACAATGTCCTTTTAGATGTGCAAATAATGAGTCTAAACATCCACAACCAGATCCATTACAGGGGAAAAAGAAATGAAGGGACTAAGTTTATCGTATATGCTTCTGAAGCCACACCAGCACACGATCTGGATTTGGTGTTGGCAACATCGCTTGAGAACCATGGTCATTCTTCCGCGGATTACTGATCGAACAGCTTTGCTTTCATACCTTCAGTTAGTATATTCAATGTTCATAACTCATTATGAGTCATGTGTCTGGTCATCTTGTTGGTATGACAATATATCAAATTTTGGCTTGGTTGAGATTATGCCTTCATGAAGTTTTTAAACTTTGTCCTCCATAATTAGAAAAAATGATTAAATCCCACTTATCAAGAACGTGAATAAGAAAAAGCAGAGAGAGCCAATGCCATTAAACCAGTGAACTGTAAATAGGGAAATTGTGTAAATAGAGAAATCAAATCCTGTACAATGCAGTTTAACAAGAAAAACCATCGTATGTTCAACATTTACATCACAGAGGAACATCCAAATCTTCAAGTGCAAGAAAGTTGTTGGCATAGCCCTCAAGATCGCAGAGCATCGTCTCCTCTCCCTCTCCCGAGCTTCCACCGCCGATGGCGGAGTTCTCTGGCAAAGTCAAGAAACTGTCACGGTCACCATCATCGACGCAGTCCTCGAGGAGACTAAGAAATTCATCAGGATTAAATCCACATTCCTCAAGGTTGCAGAGCATCGGCTCCTCTCCCGAACTTCCACCACCGCCTATGGCCGAGTTCTCCGGCAAAGTCAAGAAACTGTCCCGGTCACGGTCACCGGCGCAGTCCTCCAGGAGACTAATAAATTCGTCAGGATTAAATCCGCATTCGTCGCAGAGCATCGGCTCCTCTCCCGAGTTTCCACCGCCGATGGCCGGGTTACCGTCACTGACGCAGTCCCCGGACACACTAAGAAAGTTGTCCGGATCAAATCCACACCCCTCAAGATGGGAGCAGATGGGGGTGGAGTCCACTCTCAAACTTCCACCGCCAGCGGCCGAATTCTCCCGCGAAGTCGAGAAAGCGTTGCCATCGCCGTCGCAGAGGCAATCCTCAAAGAGAGCTGGGACACGAGCTTCAAAACTCTCGAAAACGCTCAAATTTTCAGAATTACAACCGAACCCAGCTTCAGAATCGCCAGCACCGATCGGGACAGATGAACCCTTCTCCAGATCTTCCAACTTCTTGCTCACACGATCACGAACAGCGTCGTGCTTCGCTATCAGGGACCCCACGTCCTCCCCTGTCGCGCTCGAACCCCACTTGCTCTCAGACCAGTCCACCCACTCGGGCACGCCCATCGGCGGCGCCACGCCGCCGTCCCCGCGAATGTGCTCCGAGATTATCGCTTCGGCAGAGGGGTAACCGAAAGAACAGGGCTCGCCGGCGGTCGAGAAGGCGGCGGCGGCGGGAGCGCGAGCGCCGCAGGGGCGGCAGAGCTCGGAGGCCTCCTTGAAGGGGCTCTCACGCCTCTCCGAGCACATCACCAGCGGCGCGGCGGAGCCGGCGATCTTGGCGATCTCTGCTCGCCGGCGCTTAACCATTGACGATGGATCTTGCAGATATCTATCACTTACAGAGAGAGAGAGAGAGAGAGAGAGATAGAGACGAGATGAAGTTTTGAAGTCGTAAAGGAGGGGAAGGGAGCCGAACGGGAATATCTACTTATAGAGGCGTCCGGGGAGTTTGAAAACCTTCCTGGAATTCTAAGTTTTGGTCCTCTCAACTTATGTAAATTGTCCAATTGGGCCCTCGAATTTAAATGCTTTAGTTTTTTCACAATTTGGGTAATTGGTGATTTATCCCGAGGGTGAACGATTCCAGATTTTTTTACGGGTTCCACTTGGAACCTACCCTTGAAAAGGTTTCTAACTTTTTGGAACGTGGAATCTACCATGTATATTATTAATTGAACGATTGCAATGAATCATCACCTTTTATGATTACCAATCACTGATAACAACTTATATTTAGACACAAAAATATTAAATATTAACAAAGTAAGAATTTCGGTTATAAAATGGAAGCTTATATTAGTAGTTCCAGATTATAAAATAAAATACTGTAGAATCACGCGAAGACATAGATCAAGAAAAATACAGGTACAGGTTCCACTTACCTAGAACCTAGAATTTACCCGTCAAAACAGGTTACCCAGTTTTTGGAACCTAAAATCCACCTTGCATACCTTAAAACCTGTACCAGTCCTCTTAGGTTTCAGGTTTTACCCTGGAACTATACTCACCCCTAATTTGTTTAATGGATTCCTTTTACCATTAACCGACGTGACTACTATTTAAATTAGATAAGCAAGGACATTGCTTTATATTATAAAATTCAATAATTTAACATAAGGAAAAAAATGCATCGAGAGGTTAAACGAGAGAAGCTCTTCATCACAAAGTTTTCATTGAAGTTTTTTAAAAACACGTTTGTCCGTTAATGTTAACTCTATGGTTTTTTTTCTTTTTACTCTCTTCAAACACTTGAAAACAAAAAATAAAATATATGTCAAGCTATGTTGTAAGTAATTTCTTAAGTTGCAACATTTGACTAAAGGAATAATTTTTTGAAAATAAAGGACACTTTAATAAAAAAATATAATACCCGATTAACATAGTTGCTCAAATGTATAGATCCAACAAAAAAATTGACGCCGAATAATAATATACATAGTTTTTTTTTTGTTGAAAGTAACATACATAGTTTAAGTGCGATATTTTTCTCCAATCACTCGCATGCAAAATAAATTGAATATAAATGCAGGTGATGTCTATGATTGTGACCTATTAGTCAAAAGGGTGGAAGAGGAAACTTCGGAAAATATGGTTCAATAATAAATTCCTTCATAGCAAAACATTATCAAAGATTATTGTGTATACATAATTCACTAGCATTTAACTTTTTCAACATAATATGAAAGCACATCGACGGTGGTAAGACTAATTATAAAATCCGAATTTTGATTTTTTAAACCCAATAGGATTTTGGCGCAAATATGAATAGTATGACTTTAGATATATCTAAGAGCTCGACAAACCTCCAACGCCGAATCATTGGACCCCACATGAAATCCGTGCGATCCAAGGGATGACATCCATCGAGGAAGAGAATGCCATCGTGGCGACTTTGAACTCCGTCCCATGCTCTCAATTTTCACAAAGAAGGGCACGAGTTTTGTGTGATCGGGGGGTCAAAAGCGATCGATCGGTGACTCATTCTCCTCCTCCCCTCCGATCTTCAGAAGGCGGGACGGAGTGAGCACACGGGCACGTCGAGGTTGAGGTCGCCATTATGGCGACGACGATAGGCCGACGGCAGATTTCACCTCTTTTTCGAGCAGTCTCAGGAGATGATCATGGCTTTGGATGTTGAAGAAGGCTTGAGCCATAGGCCCCCGTAGCGGAGAAGTGCAAAACACGAGAGACATTTGGCCAAACCCAAGTATAAGGTCTAAAATTCTTGCCCAGCTCTGCTTAGGATTAGTCAAAGTTTTGGATGTTCTGTAGCGAATTTGATAGGGTCCGCCAAGAGGACGGATTAGGGGGGCCAAGATGGGCTTAACTTGAGAGGGAAATACTCGTCTAAACCCGTCCATCTTGCCTTTCGAGCCGATTGGGACCGCTGTCAGACGATCGGGGTCTACTTTTGCGATGCCGCCCCGTCGTGACAATGTTCCGACCCGAGTAAAAGAGGCGTCGCGCCGACACAACCGAACAAAAAGATTAGAATTAGTCACCAGCTAATGTCTATTGCGTGGATGCTAGAATATGGTGCCCATCCTAAAAAAAGTCCAAAAATCCGTTTAGCAAATTATCGACTACTCTCCTTAACAACAATGACAATATCACACTAGCTCCATTAAAAAAGAAGAAGATGGGAACAGTTCACGCCATGACACGGAAGGACAGACGTCCACGCACGTGCGTAGCGCGTGCTAAAGTTCCAAGGTAGAGACATTCGACCGGGTGAGTTTCCGGCAAATTGCTGTCCAGCGATGAAATGACGGGGCTAAAAAAAAAAACATAAGCCAATACCCTGCATGTTCAATCAGCGGGCGATGCGGTAGACTGTACAAATCACAATGTAAAAAAATTCGCAGCACGACCCAATAGAAGTCTCATACAATTCTTTAAAAGGAAAATATCACAAAAAATCTCAAATTATTTCATTTATGATAAATTTATCATGAACTTTTTTTTGTGACACAAAAAATCTCAAACTATGCCACTTGTGATAAATTTATCATGAACTTTTTTTTGTAATACGAAAAACTCCAAATTATGTCACTTGTGACATATTTACCCCACAATACTTTGGCCCATGGGAATTTTCGTCTTTTTTTTTTCTTTTTTTTCTTTTGTTCTCTCTTCCTTTGCCGGCTACGGCGGAGGGAAGTCGGTGAGGGCCGCCCTCGCCCGACGCCGGCGATGGCAGCCCTCGCCCAACCTAGCGCCGGCGAGGACCGCCCTCGCCAGCTTCCCTCCATCGGAGAAGAAAAGGAAAAAAAAGAAAAAGGAAAAAGGCGAAAATACTCATGGGTTAAAGTATTGTGCGGTAAATGTATCACAAGTGGAATAGTTTGGGATTTTTCGTGTCACAAAAAAAAGTTCAAGCTAAATTTGTTACAAGTGGAATAGTTTGGGTTTTTTGTGTTAAAAAAAAAGCTCAAGATAAATTTATCATAAATGATTTAATTTGGAATTTTTAGAGGTATTTTTCCTTATTTAAATGCGATCGACGTTTTTTAACCCGAACCGGCGTCCGCGTCGGATTTACCGAGTCCCAAAGAACACGTACACGTGGCGCGTCGAGCAGGAGCTTCGCTTCGTAGGTGGGTAAGACACATCCCTTTCTTCCTTCGGGGGGGCGCTGATGCGCCATGATGAGACGTGGGGGGACCACACTCTTTAATGCGACGACCGAGACCTTTGACCCCTCGCGAGCCATTACCGGAGTCCTCTTCTTGGCAATTGATTACGACTAATAAGACCCACTCCGTCTCGTTTCAATGGCCTGCCGGAATAATCCGTCGACGGCGGTCCTTCCGCGGCGGCGGAGACGGCCGTTAGGTGGCCTTCCGACGGTCTCCCGGGATCGGTCGCGCCTGCCGCGAGGGTCCGGCCGCTCGGTCCCCGGCACGAGGGAAAACCCGGGGCCGTCGCCGGACCGAAACAGCACGAGCGGCCGGAAAAGGGGGATGATGATGCGGCATGGGGACCCAACGTGACGGCGACCCTCGGACAAACTCTCTCTCTCTCTCGCTGTCCGTCTGTCCGTCCGTCCGTCTGTCTCGTATTCTCAACCACCACCGCTTGATACGACGTGGGAAAATAAGGGGGCGAAATGAATTTGATAAAGGGACGACATACCATTGAAAATAAGACTCGTGTTCCATCCGAAAATCCAGCAGCAGCACACACTCCTCGGACTCCATCTCTCTCTCTCTCTCTCTTCTGCTGCTGCTGCTGAATTTGTTTGTCTGATCATGCAAGCGACTCAAGCTCACCCGCCTCCCACGCCTGCAGAGGCTTCTCCCCAGGTCCCCTCTCCCTCCCTCCCTCCCTCTCTGTTCGCGTTGCGAATTCTTGGGTTTTCCTTTTTCGTGTGAGATCGAGGTCCGTAGTGGGGTCTGCGGCTGTCACCAGCAGGTGATATGGGTTGGGTCGGATTCTTGCCGGGATAAGAAGAGATGGGTTGTCGGCGTTTAGGCGTTTGGTTTCGTTTCCAATTTCTGCTCGGTTTTGGCTGAACCCGTGCAAGCTGAGCTCTTTGAGCTCGATGTTGTGCGCGCCCCCCCTCCACCGCCGTCTTCCGCTTCCGTTGCTCTCGCTGCTGCGAAAGTTTGCTTGAGCTATGGCTTAAGATCTTCTTGATTTGGCTTGCGTGAGAAAAGTGGGGAGACCTATCGGAAAAAAAAGGAAAAAAGTGGAGTAACCCGAATGCGAGATGACACGAGTGCGATTAAATATGGGCTACTTTAGTTTGGAACTGATGATGGACACGGCGACGGCGACGGCATACGATTTGCCACCCCTACGGAGGCTTTGAGAAATTTGCGGATGGTGGGAAATTTAGCAGGAACTATGATTTTTTTTTTGAAATTATACAACTGCCTCCAAAAGATGAGAGCTTTACCTCATTTGAACATTTGATTGGTTTTCAGAATTCACGGCGAAACGAAACAAGATTAGAAAATGAGAGAAAACTCAATGCTAGATTTACATGGTTTGACCTCATGCGTACATTTAAAAGAAGGATGGACACAACACTATTGATATATTAGAGTTGAAAGGCATAAAGTGAAATCATGGCATCTCTGTGACATGCAGCTTGATGATAAAACCGTGAGTGGCTCAGAGGAGGCTTTAGGTCCTGCACCTAGTGGAAGGCGCAGTAATCTTTCCCTTCAGATTCCTCCAAAGCATTTTGGCAGCAGCTCTAGCAGTAAGGGCTTTCTCCAGTCGCATGGTTCCAGCAAAGGTAGCTTGTCTTCTGGAGGATTCTTGCGAGCTTTGAGTTTCAAGAAGAAGCTTCTCGCACCTGATGCCGAGAAAAGCTGCCTCCTCAGTTCGGACCCTAAGGCGCCTCCGGAAAGTCCTTCAGTGTCCAATTTCATGTCCGGGTTGCGTTGGAATAGATGTACCTCTCTTCCCGTTACGCCTGCATCCAACCTGTCCCCTGCTGTCACAACACCTGCTTCAGCAAGGATGCCGGGTGAAAGGCATAAATCACAAGTGAGTCCCCCGCATCCTTTTCCTTAATTAAGTTTTTAATGGTGTTAGTCTCTACTTCTGCTGCATTTCAGCATCTCATTTGTCTTGAAACATAGTTTTTAGAGTACTTGAGTACTTCTATGATTTAAGTTTGTCTTATATGGATCTTAACGACAATTGGGTTATTGATGCTAAGTGGCATTTTCTTACTTGTTTCGACAAGAGTTGATAGTGCTGAGTTATTGGGTCATTTCGGTAATTTCTAGCTAATTAGAATGGATGCTGATGTGGTTGATTATGCTTTTTGCAGAAAAGTTCACTTCCTGCCACCGTATCCAGGTCGCTGTCGGTACCGGGTCGAAATATGGTAATTGTGAGATCTGTTTCTTTTGCTGCCCACAAGCAACATCCTGTGACAGATTCTTCTGATGGTAAATAGCAACTTATTTAGTCTCTTTCTGTTCTTAGATTTATAGTAGAGCCAAGTGGACATGAGTAACTTAACTTATGATATTTAAAAATTTCATAATTGGTTTGGTACTATAGTCTTCACTTCACCGGTTTATGGTCGATCAGATTTTCTTGAAGAAACTTTTATAGTATTACCCCTATTATAATGATAGGTAGATAATGTGTACTCAAAACTTTCAGGATCAGGATGTAGATCCATCAGCTTTTGGACATGAGTAACTTAACTTATGATATTTAAAAATTTCATAATTGGTTTGGTACTATAGTCTTCACTTCACCGGTTTATGGTCAATCAGATTTTCTTGAAGAGACTTTTATAGTATTACCCCTATTATAATGATAGGTAGATAATGTGTACTCAAAACTTTCAGGATCAGGATGTAGATCCATCAGCTTTTGCCTAGTCATTTAATGTTCGACTCGGGTTATAATTGATTTCTGAAATGTACATTGATGTATGGGCCATGGGCCAGACAATACCATATCCGAATGTGAACTTCAAAGTCTGAGCACTCACGAAAATTAACCGATAGTATTTTGTCATTTCTGGACAGATTTGGCTCTATATAACACTATTTCTTGGTAAATTAGATCAAATAGCTCCTGCTCCTGAGGAAGATGCTGATGAAGAGATTCCTGAAGAGGAAGCAGTGTGCAGGATTTGTCTTGAAGTATGTGAGGAAGGAAATACATTGAAGATGGAGTGCAGCTGCAAAGGTGCCCTTAGACTTTTACACGAAGATTGTGCAATTAAATGGTTTAGCACAAAAGGAAACAAGAACTGTGATGTCTGTGGCCAAGAAGTTCGGAATTTACCCGTGACCTTGCTTCGAGTAGCAACCTCCGCTCAGCTCGCTAATGGACAAGAACAAAATCAACAGAGCTTGCATTCACAAACAGTGAGGTTGGACTAGCTTTCAATGACACTTTTTAAAACTTGTTGCCTTATCTTTCTAACCGGGTTTCATCATCTCGTCTTGCTGGTGCAACTCTGAGCTTTCAGATCAAATTATCCTTACTGTTCACAACTTAGTCGAGCACTCAAGACTCAAGTAATTACCCAATTTGTGCAGTGCCTGGCAGGATTTTGTGGTGCTTGTTTTAATAAGTACAATATGCTACTTCTTCTTCCTGGAGCAACTACTGGTAAGTCTTTTTGCCATGAAAAAAGATATACGTAGTGAAAGTTATTGATTCGTTATTACTGGGCGTTAGTATGGTTTTATAATCACATTTTCACAAATTTATGCTGGATAATTCTCTAGTTTGTGTAGAGATAACAGGAAAAGTAAGCACACTGAACCATCTTTTTCACTCAATGAAAGAGGTTATCTCATTCACTCTTTGAAAGAGGAACCTGAACCCATTCCTCCTTCAACCCCCACCAAAATTGCTATTATCATTTTCCTATCTTTGTTATTTTGCGCAGGAATAATCAATCTATTTCTTATTTTTTTTCTCTAGCTTCACGACTTCAAATCTCAAGCAATTATCATAGCAGCACCATTCTCTTTTACCTTGGGCCTCTTGGCATCCGTCTTTGCAATCATCCTAGGTATGACTTGTGTAAGGAATCCCTTCATCTTTTCAGTTGGAATTGTCTTGATCTAGCTTTTTATCTTGCAGCAATTAAGGAATACATATGGACTTATGCAGCTCTCGAGTTTGCTTTAGTGGCCATCACTGTCCATATGTTTTATTCTTTGGTACGTGATAGAGTTTTGCCATCCTGGATGCAATATGATGTGAATGACGATTTCACTTCTGTACATATGTTCACAATCAGCAGCACTTAATTGTAAAGACTCCGAGGCTCTTCTCCTTTTTAAGTGAACAATACTTTTTGCTATTATAGCTCAAACAAGCTATAAGCTATTACATGTTTAACATGAAGAATGAGCCCAAATAACTTAGTGAAGCATAATCATTTGAAACCATGGAGTCATCACGGTTTTCTTGTAGTACTTGAGGGTTTTTACCAAAGTATTTGTTGTCCCTTCTTAGGAAGAATATATTCACTTCCTTTCGCGAGAATCCCAAAATAGTGAATAGTTTTCCCTCTCAAGATATTGGTTTTCAGCATACAATTTAATTTGCTATTGTTTTGCCTGCTTCAAACGACGTGTTGTATGCTCATCGCAGCTTCATCTGAAGGCAGTCTATTCTATCCTGTTATCGGCTGTTTTGGGTTTTGGGATAGCCATGAGCCTCAATTCACTGTACATTCAAATCTACACTTGGAGACTTCAAGTTCCCCGGAATGCTAGCCCAGTGTGAATCGACTTGCACAGGTGTGGCAATTTTAGATTCACTTGAACCGTTCTTGGAATAGATGGACACAAACTGTTTGAAGCAACCACCGCCCGCAGTGGCTGCGTTGGCTTGCGCTCTTGTCCCCCCACGAAGGGATCGGAGTTCGAACCCCAGCGTAGTCGTTAGGGATTCTTAAGTGTGGCGCCGTGGTGGTGGGTTCTGCGCTAGCGTCACCCCAGGTTTACCCGTCCGGCTATCGGCCGTGCGGGGGATTCCTGGGTCATCAAAAAGAAAAAAAAAAACTGTTTGAAGCAAAGAGGAAACAATTTCAAGGGCTTGATGTGGGACTTTGTCTATTTTTGTTCCTGCAGGACTTAAGTCTGATATAATTATTTCTCTCATACCAATATGTAGGAAAAACTTTGATGGTAGAGACGAAACCCGATTCACTGAAGCTGTGGAAGGGCGTGTTTCAGCAGGTAGTTTGTCAAGGTTCCTCACATGCCTGCTTGCTGCAGTAAGATGGGAGGTTTCGGCCATAGTGGAAGCTGTCACCATGGCCCCGACAAGCGTGTACAGACAACCAGATTATGACTTGTCATTCCTCGCTCGGTTTCCTCTTGGTTTCCTACCTAAGTGTGCTCGCATGTGCATTACCAATAGCTCTTTCCCCTGTTGTGTCGTTATCTATGTTGAGGTTTTGTTGAGGTGAAGAGGTTATAGTTTAGATAGAACAAGTTATTTCATGTACCATCTTCAAAGCAGAGTCTGTCGGGAATATTCTAAGAAAAAGTACAAGAGTGTTATACATATGCGGTCTTGAAGAGTTTTATGAGTGCAAGTATGACCAGCATGGCGAGGATACAAATTTCCGCCGGCACTCTGTATGTTAGCCTAGCCATCCTCTATGTAATCTCATTGTATCATGTCTAGTGGAAAGAACAAGAAATCTTTCAGACTGGTTAAACCCGTTGATGTTTATGGAAGAATACTGGGGACTGATGAATGGATGCGTGCCTAAATTAACCTTAAATGCACAGAACCTAAAGTAAGAGTACATAGTCAAATGTGATCTCTAATTTCACTCTTATCCCTCCTCTTAAGCAAGAGAACGGAATGAAATTGTCTGGCCGTTTCTTGGCTCTGGCATCATAAACTTTCAAGTATGCGGAGGTGACTTTGCTTGACATGCTTTGAAACAATCATGTCATTGTCATTTTGGCCTACGAGAACTTCTCGGGTCTTTGTCGACAGACCGACAGATGAATCAGAATGCAAAAGGAGATGCCTCTGCTGTGGCGACTTACCATCGTATTAGCTGACAATAACGGCACCGAGACAGCGTCATTTTGCGAGTCATTTTGCGAGGTCAAAGGTTCATAGATTTTCGATAAATCAATAAGCTGTTCCCGCTTTCCAAAGGTTCATAGAACCAACAGTAGAGACGAAGGGTTGCTCTGGATAATAAAGCTAAAACTACTTGGGTCCAAATTTTTCCGTCATGTTCAGATTTTTCAACTATCCATGCCCATCCGAGCCAATGTACAGAATTCTGAAGTAAAAATGGATGACCCTAGCAGTATATTCATGCCAAAATACGGCAAGTTGACAGAATTTCCACGTTGGTAAGATGCCGAGAGAGAGAGAGGAGCTAAATGACACCACAGAACTAAAAAATGGCGTTGTGACATGTTGCTATCCCTTACCATTGCAGGAGTTTAAGATCCATAGAGGATCCACCAAAATGGAATTTCTACATCCAAATAAAAAGGATATTAAAGTTATCTACAAGATAAAGAGACTACTCTTGAGAAATTTTAGAAGGGTTAGTCCAGCATAACAGATTCAAGACACAGTGGGCTAACCTACAGCCTAAACAGCGAAGCTGCACAACACCTCAAAATGATCAGCCACCATATTCACCCCACTTCAATAAAGCAGTTGTGCAGGCACCAAAAGTAACCTAACAAGCCAAGATACCTCTCCGAAAAACAACTTATGCACGAGCCTATTCAAATAGAATTATGATGCGGGTTGTATCAGAGGTTCTGTGGTCCACTTCAGCTGCAGTTAAAAAAGCGCAAAGGTAATGCGGCTGTATCGATCTCCCAAAAGCCTCTTAGGCTTCCGTTCCTTTCATCCGTCAACCGAAAAGCGGGCACTTGATGAGAAAACCGCATCAGCTCTACCCGGGGAATTTCTATTGTAACCCTCGAATCTCCTCTTGCTTGAGGCTTGAAAACCGACTTGGACCCCATTACATGCTCTAAAGCCGCAACTTTAATCCCCAAGTCATTCTCCTCAATAACCTCCACCACCTCATAATCACATTTTTCTAACTCAGAGAACTTCATTTCAGGACACCAGTTCTTGTACAATGCCCACACTTCCTCTTTCCGAGGAAAGATGTTAAATGTTTCGGTCTTTCTGCCATCATCAAGTTCCACTTTTATGCAGTGCGAAAACGAAACAGTGGAAGTATAAATTTGAGGTTGTCGGCCCCTTTCAAGCCTAAATTTCCCACAAGATATGGGCATGCATTCATCGTGCCACTCAATGACATTGTCTGGAAGAAGAAAGACAGACATCCATCTCAACTGCAATTTAAATTCTGGTTCAGACAGGACTGTCGTTATCCGGCCATAGTACTTGGGCAAGCCCTCCTCATCAGAGTACAAAGCCCACACTTGACCAACTCGGAAATTTTCCAGTGATTTCGCATCATCGAAGTTGTGAAATTCTGGATCTGGAACTTCAATAACTTCTGGGGTTAAAGGAGCAGAAGCACTGGAATTTTCTTTATGCTTCACAGAGCCACACTTCTTGCGTTCTGTGCACTCGTCCTTCAAATCAGATTGGCTGGAATTTTCCTCAGATCCCATCTCGGTTTTCACTTCCTCAGGAACACGGGAACGTAAAGCTTCACAATGACTACCATTAGTACTAATTTCTGGATCTTCAGACGGAACAAACTCTTCCAGGTTCATAGGCATTGAAGCAGGGTCCAGTTCAAAAGACCCTTTTGGAACTCCTTCCCTTTCATCACCAGTCATTCTGTAAGATGGAACCCTGTGAGAAAACCTGTATAGCTCATCTGGACGAATCTGAAAACAAGAGATGCCATTTTCAGCTTTCCGAGACAAAAGACTGCCAAAGCCCTTCACCTTGCCCAAATAGGCAACGGACAAGCCAATACCTTCGGCATATCCAGACAAGATCTCAACAACATCAAACTCATACTTCCTATGATTGTCAGGATCAGAATGCAAATTAATGTCCCAGTTCTTGAAAAGGGCCCAAGTTTCCCCCATCTGAGGATAAATGTTATATGTTTGCTTATGACGTCCTTTCTCACAAAAGACCACGTGAGAAAACATGAGACGATGTCTAGTGTTCTCACTCTGTCCAAGTTTAAACTTACCACAAGAAACTGGTAAGCTCTCCTTCCTCCAATTGATCTCATTTTCATCATTGGAATCTGGTTCTAACCATGTCATTCGCAGTCTGAAGTCACCTGGGTAAACTCTTCTTATCAGAGCATAAAACCTAGGCATGCCATCCAATGAATCAAAAGCAGCCCACACCTGGCCACTCGCAAAGCAACCTTCTTTCCTCTCCTTGTCAAAGTCACTAAAGTCTGGATCAGGATAATTATAAAACTCTGGTTCTTTTGTGTCTCTCATGCCGAAGCTTGATTTGGAATCATCATTCGGTGGGCACCCTCCTGAACATCCATTTTCTGTGTGTTTTTCACCTTTCTTATCTTCATTCAAGTTAGTAGCTAAGCCATCTTTTCCATCCAAGTCAGATGTCTCCCCTCGTAACACATCTTCGAAGTCCTCTTCAGTAGAAGATGGGCTGCCCCCTCTAGACCTTTTCACAGGGTTGGTGTCTTCATCATCACTTAAATTTTCTTTATAAGAAACCTGCTGTTTTTGCCGAGTCGATCTCCGTAGGGACTGCTCGCCCAAGCGACCAATGTTCTGGCTCCCCCGAAACTTACCATCTTCACGGATAACTGAATCTTCATCAGACTCACTGCTGCTTCCACTGTCATAACTTTCACTAGATTCCACTACTTGTGGTCTGTGTCTCTTCTTATTTACCTTTTCAGGGCGAACTTGAGTCTTCCTGAAGACATCAGGCCTATCATTCACAGGGGTAGAAGTACCTCTGCGTCCCATTTCCACTTTAGATGCACCCTGAGTAGGGAAAACTTTCTGATGTTGAAAAGTCGGCATATACATTCCAGAAGCTGGAGATGCACCTGAAATATTCACTTCGCATGCAAGAAACGTCCTCCTACAATTTTCATTTGGACAAGGCACAGGCTTATTGATGAGTTCTCTGCAGTAATGATACCTAACAGAACAAAAAGGACAGACAGTCCAAAAAATCTCGCGCCCATTAGAAAATCTAGGCTGAGCTGGATGTTGTGGCTGCTGATGTTGGGTATTAAAGCCTGAGAAACTGCCACCGGTATTGTTTTGATGTCCAACATTTGGGTTCCAATTTGCCTTCTGCGGAGGCCGGTAAGTTGCTGAAGGTTGCCTATTATAGGAAGCACGTGCCGACGATCTAGGTACAGAAGCATGCCGCTTCATGTCATGCATGGACCGTTTCTCCCGATCCAAAAGAACTCTCTGAGCTTCCCCAATTAACTTAAAAGCAGCTTCTGCCCCAGCAAACTTGTTTTTATCAGGATGAAGATAAAGAGCAAACTTCTTGTACTGCTTCTTAATTGAGGCCTCATCAGCAGCCTGTTCAAGTTGTAAGATTCCATACCAGTCCATCTCATTACCGAACAATTTCCTTTCAGCAGAACAGTGGACATCACAAACCATAAGCATATGGGTAATATTCTCTAGATCAGGGTAAAGTTGCTGAGCTTTCAGCACAATTTTACGAGCCCCTGGAAAATCCTTGCTCTGTAACTTCTTCTCAGCCAGGGCCTTCGCGCGAAGCGCCTCCTCCTTATTGCAGTCCATTTCATGTACTAGATCCAATACACTCTCACCTGAATATCCTTCGACGTCTCAGCAGAGCTCAATAACTCATTGTGGCAAAAACCTTGCGATAGATATTGACAAGCAAAACCTGTAACAAGCCATAACGAATCCATTTCTCAAATCCTCAGCCTGATAGAGACTACACAATTTAGCCTTTCAACCAACTTAAAACTACGTACGGATTCCAGGGACACAAACTAGAACTTGGCATCATGAGCTCCTAGACGACATCAAACAAAAGCTATCTAACATAAACAAAATTAACGACATACATGCCAAGTTAAATTCATACATGCACACACACACAAATAATTTATCATGCAGAGTTTTACTACCAAGTCTTCTTTTCGCTTTTATGTGCACACCAATAATGATGCGCGATTTAACCCATCAGGAATTGGACGATGCAAAGTCCAAAGTGCACTAAAGTCCAAAGGGGCCCTTACTACCTAGTCTAATGTGCTGAATTCTATATCTATCCTAAAACAAACAATCTCGATGGGTTCACCAATCAGTGTCCAATTTCAGAGTTAACATTCACTTGAGAAAAAAAACAGAGAACTTCCCCAAGTTCACACTCTGCTGTGAAATCTCCACTCAACGTTAACGCTCAAGCCCAACTTCCTACACTTGTTCAGAAGACCATAGCCCCCATCATTTCAAAGCCAGTGCCTACAAAACTAGCCAGAAATGCAACCGCCCAAAATAAACCGACCATCAAACACCAACACGAACGTTGGAGGTCAATTAAACAAAAGGAGAAGGAAAAAAAAACGCGAAACGCGCGAAAGCCAAGAAAAACGTGCACGACCCAACACGCGCAGGGTCAGAAGCGAGGCGCTTCGCTCGCCAAGCACGAAGATTGACAAACCCTAGACATGGAACAACAATTCAAGCTAACAAGGGTCTACTTCCGAGACGTCAACCACATGGTTACAGAAAGGACGAGTGAAGTACAGCAATTCAGAGACGAAGGGCGCTTACTTGGCGAGTTTCAAATTCGAACTTCAGCTTTTCCAGGATCAGAGCTGGGGAGATGGGAGAGGCGGCCGGCGTTCTTCGATTCCCCCCTCTTGGTTTCGCCACTTCGGAATGTATGTGGCATTCTTAATTTAATGGATGCTGAGGGGGGGCTTTTTGGTCAATGAATATTTTCATCAATTTGCTGCTAGGTCCCTCTACTTTCTCAAGTTTTCGGAACTCGACCCTTGAGTACTCGAACAAACAAAATGATTGCGGCATGTAGAGCTGATCATGAGTTTGACGGCTTGTGTAGACTCGAAATGAAAATGGATTGGCAGGGATAGGTTGTTCCTTGGGCCTAGACTTGTCAAAATGGGTCGTGAATCCATTTCTTAGTCCATATTTGATTTGATGGATTGATTTATTATATGGATTAGTTATATTCACAACTTACTTACACCCAACCCACCTATATGACTCTCTTACTTCACTCGATCTTGAACTCGCTCACTCGTCTTAGTTTGAGTATGAGTTTTCGTAAATTTAGTTAAATATAGAAGTGCTTTAGTAATATGGGTCGGATATGTGTTAGTATATGTTGGGTCGGATATGGGTCATTAGATTTGTATTGCATGAGAAATTATCAAAACGGATTAAATGGGTCAAGTTAAGTCGTACTATTTTGACCAATCCGGCTCACTCATTTGATGAGTCTACTTGGGCCTAACATGTGTGATTAGGTCTGTCAAGACCTGTTCATATACATGAAAAAAGTTCATCTTTTTTGTGAGTAGGGGTATGCCTAAGCAAAGCTTATGAGGCTCAAGTGCATTGTGAGAGAGCTTTGGAACAATGACTTTGCATCTGAATAATGTACTTTGACCCTAAAGACTTTCTCGTAAATGAAAACATTTTTGGTAATCCATGTACAATACGCTTTAGAAAAGCACTTTGAACATTTTCAAAGCTCAACTTTGCACCAAAAGCCTTTCAAATTTTGGTTCGAGAGCCTTTAGAACACTAAAGCTCTTTGAAAATGTTGCACAATTCGCAGATATCTTACCTAACCAAACTCAAACTCAACCCCATAGAGTTTTCCCTGTTTGTTGGGTATATATGGGAGGAATTTAGTTGAATTTAGTTTGAACTAAGCTTCCTTTCAAAGTTTCTATATAGAAAAATGACATAAATGGTCTTTAAACTTTAATTTAATGTGCAATGTAGTCTCCATACTTTTAATTTATTTAATGTGATTCCTAAACTACTTGTAAATATTCAATGTAGTCAATTTGTTTGCTCAAATGACAAACTATTAAAGACGTTTATCTTTTTATCTATCTATTTTGAAAAGGAAAAGAAACATTAGGGCATTAATATGTTCATCGTTTTCAGATGACATATGTTATTATATTTTAAATTGAGATAAATATCTTACGTGGATAATCCATATGTAAACGTTTTTTTTCTACCGTCCAAAGCTAAACAATTTGAAACTATAATCATCAGACTCCATTCAAATTGAATTAACGAAATTACGATATTGGATATTTTCACATAATTTAGGGACTAGATTGAACGTTTATCAATATTTTAGGGGTTACATTAAACAAAATAAAAGTTCAGAGATGATATTGCATATTTGGTCAAAATTCGGAACCATTTATGTCGTTTTTCTATTCTATATGGAACCTTATTTAATGACTTTGTCTAAGCTAGACCTAACCTTGTGCTTCCCAGTAGTGGGCCAAGTCCAGGCCATTTTAAGCATGCTCAAGTAAAGGGCATTTCATCATGAAGCCTAAGACACGCTCATCGGCTCTAGAAAATACCAAGTACATTTTATTATTGGACTTGTTTGGGCAACAAGTTATGTATTTGATCACCTCCCGTCTTCCATTAGTAATTTCACATACAAGTCAACGGTTAGACTAGAAAGTCAAGCTAAGCCGGTGTTCGATGTCATTTTCTCGAAAACGATACGAGTTTTTAAACGCTATGGCTTTTGCTTAGAGATGGCAAAATGAGTCTAAAATCAATATTTTGAACCATGTTTGATGATGTAAAGTCATAATGGGTTGTCTTAAGTTGGAGATGGGTCATTAATGGGTTTACGGATCGATCGATTTAGTGTTCCCTTTTACCCTTGCGGCTTTAAGTTCGCTCACAAGGATCGTAGCGAGAGAAACTTTAGAGAGAAGCTTTGTATTGTATTTCACTTGTGAGAATGAGATACAAATTAGGAGAGTAGATACTTTATATATAAGTACAGGCTCAACCGTATCCGTAGATCTTTCCTCGATCTAACGGTGGAGATTGCATCTCCTCAACTACCATCTACCTGTATTTAATGAAAAGACTTTAGAATATTATATAATTACAGTATCGCTTGCCCTCGGGAACACTCAATAGAATACCGGAGTGGGTCGCCCGTTCCTCTTGGATGGTTCATGGTTCTTCGAGCATGGGAAACCTCAGGGACCGTGACATTCTCCCCCACCTAATAGGGCAACGCTATTGTCACATCTTTGGCATTTCTAAAATTGCCAAAGAGCTTCAACGGGTTCCCAACTAGCTTCACTCTCCAGAAGATCCTTCTATCGGATCAAATATTCGTGCTTCAGCACATGGTATCGTTCCCGTATGACTCGATCCGCCATGATGAAGTTGACGTCTCGATCATACGAGGTTTTCGCCCCAAGCGACACCCATTGCAACTCTCCTCAATTCGGGTGTTCTTCGTCAACATGGAAAGGCTTAAGCATAAATACCGGATGTACCTTTAGTTTCGGCGGAAGTTCTAGCTTGTATGCAATCTTCCCTTGCCTAACAACTTAAAGGATTTTAAATGGGTCGAGAACTACCCCATATGAAAAATAGAGAATTTTTTCACCAATTTTCTAGTAGTAAATAATGCACCCAATGCGTCAAGTGGAGTTGGAGATGTAAGGACAATTTTTATAATTTTTTTAAAATTTTTCTCAAATTTTTAATTTTTTTTAATTTTATTTTTTATTTTCCTTTTTTTTCTACGAAGTCCGGTCACGGTCGGCGGCTGACCGTCACCAACTCCAGACAAGGGCCCGACCACTTGACGAGGGCCAAGATTAAGTTAAATATGGAAGTATTTTAGCAAAATAAATTGGGTTAGGTATGAGTTGAGTATGGATTGTGTATGAGTTATACTGAATGGAAATGAGTGAAAATGGGTTAAATGGGTCAATTTAGGTTGGACCATTTCGATCCAACTCACCCATTTGACAGGTCTACTCTTGCTAAATTTTGGACAAACGCCAAACGGTGATAT
The DNA here is from genome assembly GCF_021117445.2 of Syzygium oleosum. Lineage (NCBI taxonomy): Eukaryota > Viridiplantae > Streptophyta > Magnoliopsida > Myrtales > Myrtaceae > Syzygium > Syzygium oleosum. The sequence continues at coordinate 6,527,217 of NW_026607485.1, read as the reverse complement.
CCCTCCATACCTTCACTTTCTTTACGCCATTATCAGTGCCAAGAGCAGTTCATGCATCGATGCATGAGGTGTTAATTGCTGTGCAACTTCTTTTCTTCTCTTCTTAATTAGGGGGAAAAGAATTGCTACCAATAGATACACATTATAATCCCCTTCAATCCGAAATAAACATTCTCGAACTTCTAGCTTCAAAGTCGAGAAAGCGTAACATCTCACGTAAATCTTCCATGAGCGGGTGCGAATTGTTCCCCGCGACAAAGGCCGTCACTACATTCCTCACTTCGATCCAACTGCAACCGGGCGTCTTCCTCACCCCTTGAGAGTTCATCACCCTCCTTACTGTCTCCGCTTCTTTCCAATTCTCGCTTGCGCAATACAAGTTCGACAAGACTACGTAGCTCATTTCGTTCTGGGGATCCATTACCTTCAAGCCCTCCCCACTGTATGTACCAACTTCCACATCTACATGAGCAGAACAAGCTCCTAATAGAGCGTCCCACATGGTCGTTGTGCCCCGAGTTTCCTCAGTCAGCTCTCTTGCTTCTGCTAAATATCCACCTCGACCTAGCATATCGATCATACAAGCCACATGATCCGTTTCATGTGGGACCCCGTATTCCAAGTCCATCAACTCGAAAAGCTTTCCGCCTTTCTCCAGTAGTCCCGAGTGACTACAAGTCATTAACATGCCTATGAAGGTGACCTTGTCTGGTTTTGTCCCGGATGCTACCATTTTTTCGAAAAGCTGCAGAGCTTCCTTAGCCCGCCCATGCAAACCGAATCCAAACAGCATTGCGTTCCAGGAGACTATGTCCTTGTTAGCAATGTCATAGAATGCACGACTTGACGCTGCTATGTGCCCGCATTTCGCATACATGTTAACTAAACCGTTACCCACATAGGCATTGGCTAGGAATCCGGAGCAAATTATGCAGCCATGGATCATTTCACCATGACCAAGCATTGCCAAGATAGAACATGCATGAAGCACAGCTCCAAATGCCAAGTCATCTGGTTTGTGACAATTCTTGATCATATCAATGAAGAAACAGAGAGCTTGTTCTCCATGTCCATTTCTTGCATATCCAGTAATCATAGATGTCCATGAAACTATATTCTTCTCGGGCGCTCGCTGAAACTCAAGAAAGGCTTTATCGGTGTCTCCTATCTTCATATGGGCATCAATGATGACATTCAAAGACACTAGGGTCAGCGTACCAAAAGAGTCGAGCAACTTCATAACATCCTCAAGACAGCATAGTTTAGAGTAAAAGCTCAGGATCGAGTTCTTTGACTCCACCGCAGTACCCCAGCCGCTTTTTATGATATAAGCATGCACCATACGGCCATGAAAATGTTTTGGTGATTCAGAACAAGTGTTCATGAGAGAACTTAAAGTCCACTGATCTGGCTGGCACCCACTCACCCGCATATCTTTGAACAAACCAAAACACGATTCAACGTCGCCCCATCTACCACAGCCTGCGATCATTATATTCCAAGCAATTTGAACCGGCTCGGGCAACAGCACGAACAAGTTGTTGGCTACACCAAAATTGCCACAATTGACATGTGCAAACAAGAGAGAACACCACGTTATTTCATTCCTAATGCTCATTCCTTCAAAAACTTTGCTCGCACTATTCGGGCACAAGCATTTTCCATACATGTCTATGAGAGAGTTATTAACCGGCAAGTAAGACAGGAACCCCAGAAGAATGATCTGAGCATGCACTTTGGTCCCATAAACAATATCATTCGATCCCGTGCATGCCGCCAGAGTCGCGGTCAACGTGAAATGATCAGGCCAGGCACCGGCAAACCTCATGGACCGGAACAGAAAGAGAGCTTCTTGGTGGAGACCCAGTTGAGCGTACCCACTGATCATCGCGTTCCAAGAGACAGAGTCTCTCTGCGGCATTTGGTCGAACAGCTTCCGAGCACACGAGATACGACCGGCCCTCGCCAGAGCCGATATCCGCGACGTGACACCGAACAACTCCGAGCGCATATTACGTCATTTTCAAAATTTGATGGGAACCCATCAGTGCAAAACAGCATCTGAGCATCTCACCCTGTAGCCGAAAGCGCAAGACGGGATGCTGAAAGAGTCCAAAGCTCCATGCGATGCAAGGAAGATCGGCAGCAAAGTGTGCATTCGGTTCGCACATGAAGGAATGAAATCTGAAAGAGGCGAGATTCAGTCTGGTTCGTGTGAATCAAATCTATATGGAAAATGTTTTCATGAGCATTCGAGGATTCGTGATGGGACGGTCTTGAAATGTGGATTTATCAGAATTTAAAATCAACTGTGTAAGTATTTTTCTTTTTTTCTTCTTTTTACAATTTTTTAGTTATTTGAAAGAGATATGTCGATTTGAACTCTTCTTGAAATTTCAAAAAGTGATAACGACTAGTTGCGAGTCACCCAAAAGTGCAACGTTTAGTTTGTAATATAATATATAGTACACAAGGAAATGAATAGGTTGAAAAAGATGTGCATCTTCCATAAAAAAAAATGAATCCAGTTTTTTTAAAAAAAATTATTATTAAATCTCTTTGGGTCGAAGGTTTTATTAATTTGCATCCGAACTCATGAAACAAAACTTAAAAAGAAAAAAATTAGTCTACTCTTTTTATGAAACTCAATTGCTAGAGCGGCGGTTACGAAATGAGAAAAATGAGTTCGAGCCACTTGCCTAGCCAGAATCTTGTGCACACTAACATTCAATCAACATTTTAAAAAATTCGAATCATACTAACGAATTGAACGAAAAAGTATGAGCTTTGATATTTTTTTCTCGACTTTAGCCGATTTGACACAAATAATATAACTTAAAATAATGACACAAATGGTCCCTAAACTTTGGACAATACGATCCCTGACCTTTTAATTTATTCAATGCGGTCCTTGAAATTTATCCTAATGTTCAATGTGGTCCGTGAATTTTTAATCCGTTCAATGTGGTCCATAAACTTTTGGTACATGTTCAATTTAGTCCATGAAATCCAATTAAACATTTTTATATAGTTCATTGATTAAATTAAACATGTACCAAAAGTTTATGGACCACATTGAACGAATTAAAAGTTTAGAGACCGTATTAAACAAATTAAAAGTTTACGAATCATATTGCACATTGAACCAAAATTCATGAATCATTTGTATTATTTTCTCTTATAATTTTCGTCCACGGTTAATTGGAACAAATTCAATTTTGAATTTCTATCTATTCATTTATTTATTTGAATTTAATATATAATTTATTATATATATATATATATATATATATATATATATATATATTCTTTATCTCTCTCTACACCTTCTTCCTCTTCTTCTTCCTCCTCCGGGGGTTTCCAATTTTTCAATTCGCTTTCGTAGTCCCGCCCATTTCCACAGTCCCCCCCACACACACTCTCTCTCTCTCTCCCCCACCACTCCGAGCTTCGCAAAGCTCAACGATCTCTCTCTCTCTCCCTCTCTCTGTAAACCTCATCCCGAAGCCATTCTAACAGTCTCTCTCTCTCTCTGTGCGCCAAGCAGATCTGTACGGCTACATCGTGTTCCCGTGACGTGGCCGGAACGAGCTCCGGCCCCACCCACGCTCCGATGAACCACTACCACATCTACGAGGCCATCGGCCGCGGCAAGCATTCGGTAATCTCTCTCCTTCCCTCCCTACTTTCCGTTTGCTCCGATTCCGCGCACCGGAATCCGTGTCTAATTGACTCAGCCGGTTCTTCTGTAGACCGTCTACAAGGGGAGGAAGAAGAAGACGATCGAGTACTTCGCCGTCAAGAGCGTCGACAAGTCCCAGAAGAGCAAGGTCCTCCAGGAGGTGAGTGATCGAGTATTGCCGCGATTTCGTCAATTTGGGCATTGTGGGGGCTTGCGGGGTGGTTTGGGGGGAATTCGAGCGTCGGATAGGCTCTTTTAGGGAATTCTGTCGGTTACGGTTTGATTTACTGAATGTTGGTAGCGCCGATTGGAGCTTAACTCCCCGCTTTCTTTTGCTTGAACCCTGTTCTCGCCTCGATTCCTTTTGGATGTGCAGGTTAGGATCCTTCATTCTCTCGATCATCCGAACGTACTCAAGTTCTATTCTTGGTAAGGCTCTCTCGTGTGCCTCGAATGTAATATCCCATGGCATTTCACCCGAGTGGTTGCGGGTGAACCGATTGCTTCCTTAATTGGAATTTTTTGCTTACTTGAATTATCTGTTCGCCTGTTTCGGTTCAAGGTATGAGACCTCGGCACACATTTGGTTGGTCTTGGAATACTGCGTCGGTGGAGATCTGATTACCTTATTGCGGCAGGTATTTCGCTGCACGGTTTACTGATATTTAGCTTTCCCATGGAGAGCAAGGCCTTTGTTCTTTTCTTGGGTTGCTTTGTGGTTGATGGAACTAGTTCGTTATGTGATGCATTTCTTCAAGCCTGACTTGTCATCGATCGATTATTTCAAGTGTGTTTTTTGTGTTTCCCAGTTATTTTTAAGTTGTTCAATATGGTAATTTCAAGAAACTTAAAATGTTGTTGCGACTAGAAGTTGTATCTTTGCTGCTAGGGAGCCATAAACAAAACAAGATGATGTTCTTTCAGTTACAACTACTTGAAACTTGTTTCTTCTTGAAGATCTGAATGTCTGACGTGCTGTGTGAAGCTTTTTTAACTCATTTTGCCTTCATGCCTAAAAGCTTTTGACCTTTTTCAGGATGGTCGATTACCTGAAGATTCAATTCATGATCTTGCCACTGATCTTGTCAAAGCATTGCAGTAAGAATTGGCTGCCAAGGTTGATGTCTTCTTCCTATGAAGGGGACCTTGATGGCCTCTCTCTCTGACATCTTCTTTCTATTTTAATTTTTACCAGGTACATTCATTCTCAAGGAATCATTTACTGCGATCTAAAACCATCAAATATTCTTTTGGATGAAAATGGACATACAAAGGTATTCTAGAGTTTAATTCGTTATCAATTTATATAGTCAGTTTTCATGGGATAATTTCCTCGTTCTTGCATGCTGCAGTTATGTGATTTTGGACTGGCAAGAAAGTTGAGTGATATATCTAAAACTCCTTCTGCTTCGGTATGTTTTGCACTCTTACGTTCATTCTTTCACCTACTCCTAGAAAGGATACGGTTTTGGTGCTTCCACTAACCACTCAATTGAACTTGAAATGTTAAGCTGCCACAAGCAAAACGCGGTACACCATGTTATATGGCTCCTGAGCTGTTTGAAGACGGAGGCGTCCATTCTTATGCTTCGGATTTTTGGGCCCTTGGTTGTGTACTTTATGAGTGCTACACAGGGAAGCCTCCCTTTCTGGGACAAGAATTTACTCAGCTCGTGAGATCCATTCTCACTGATCCGACTCCTCCACTGCCGGGGACTCCAAGTCGTCCTTTTGTCAATTTAATCAACTCTCTCCTTATAAAAGATCCAGCAGAACGAATAAAGTGGTCAGAGCTCTGTGGACATGCTTTTTGGAGAGCAAAGTGTCCTCCTGTTCCTTTACCTCCTCAGCCTGCTTTTGATAGCATGATTGAACTTCACACTAAGCCATGCCTCTCAGAGTATAACGGTGAAAGATCTGTCCAGAATAAGACACCTCCAAGGCATCGTGAAAAAGATGCTAAAGTGGGTTCGCGACGGGATGAGAACTCCATTATTGGGCCCAAAGTTCATGAGACACCTGTAAAGGCTGCTCTGAGCGGCCGGAAAAACAATGCAAAGACTTCTGGCAAAGGCGGTGAAGAGAAACACAAAGATAATTCCGGTGGTACCAGGGCCTTGAATCTACTAAGGCTCTCTAGAATTGCAAAATCAAACTTGCAGAAAGAGAATGAGAAAGAGAACTACCGCAGGCCTTTGCCTAGCGGTGCTGAGAACGATTCTGAGGTTAAAATTGAGAACACGGACATGGAACTTGACTTTAATGAAAATACAGAAGAGGATACGCAAGAAGAACTGGATGGCTCTGATATACCTTCTCCTGCCCTCAGATCATCAAATGAAAACCTGAATCATGAGGGACAAGTGGAAGAAATGGATATTGATGAAAAAGTTGAGCCTGCAGCTGCTTCTGATTTGCCTCTTTCAGATGAATCAAAGACAATGGAGCAAGAATCTTATTCAGAACTCACTCAAGTTGCAGCTACCCCACCCAGTGTCAGTCCTCTGCCCAAAGGACAGAGGGCAAAAGAAAGTTTAGGTTCTGCTCATGAATCCGATTCTGCAAAATCAGCTAGCAATATAGTACAAGTATTTTGGCATCAATCTGATCTTTCAGTGAGACCCGTAATGCCCAGTAGAAAATCTGATAGAACATCTGAGGTAGTTCCTTCTCTACCATTTGAGGCACTGCAAGCATCTGATTTTGTAAAAATGTCGAAAGGACAGCTTGATGCACTCAACAACAAAATCATAGCAATTTTGAGTGGAAGTAGTGGCACAGGGGAGAAGCAGAATTTAATCAAGTATCTGGAGATATTGAGCAGTTATCCAGATGCAGCTAATATCTTGACCAATGGGCCCATCATGCTAATGCTTATTAAAATGTTACGGCAATCGAAAGCTTATGTCTTGCGAGTTCAACTTGCCTCACTGATTGGTCTATTAATAAGGCACTGCACTTTCATTGAAGATGATTTGTCGAATTCTGGGATCTTGGGTTCACTTACTGATAGCCTTGGTGACAGGCAGGAAAAAGTGAGGAGGTTTTCAATGGCTGCATTAGGCGAGTTGCTTTTCTACATATCCACTCAGAATGAGCACAAAGAAAACATGCCCTCAGAATCTCCATCAAAGGACAACCGATCCACAGTCACATCGAACTGGCAGGTGAGCTTGATCATTAATGTCCTTGATTTCTAAGTTGTGCATAGCTTCTGAAGCTCTACTTAGATGTGAATGAATTAGATCTTCTGCGGTCTCTGTTGCGAAATGTTTGACATCATGCCATTTTATGCCCATCCTTGTTAAACCTTCAGTTTTGCCTGCAAATTTAAATCTTAAGCAGTGCTTATCAAAGAATCCCTTAGGTGGACGACAGTACTGATCCTTTATGCATTATTAGGCTGCCATTTCTCACTTTCTTTTCTCAATAGTTAAACATTTCCTTGTGGCCCAGGTTCCGAATTCCTTAATTTCACTCGTGACATCAATTCTTAGAAAAGGAGAGGATGATATGACCCAACTTTATGCGTTGAGGACAATAGAAAATATCTGCAGTCAGGGAGGGTACTGGGCAGCTCGTTTCACCAGCCAGGATGTTATTAATAACCTGTGCTATATATATAAAGCTTCAGGGAAACCGGAAAGCATGAGGCTCACAGCAGGATCTTGTCTGGTTCGCCTAGTTCGCTTTAATCCTCCAAGCATTCATCCGGTTATTGGGAAACTTTCTTGTAAGGATATAACATCTGCCCTTGTCAAGGGTGGGCCACGGGAACAACAGATCTGCTTAAATCTTCTGATCATGACCATGACAAAGAGCAATATGCTGACAAATAGTGGTCGGCTCCTTCTTCCAGTTGCAGAAGACAAAAACCTTGTGCTTTGTCTAATCTCTTTGATTGAGCAGGGACCTGAAGTTATGAGGGGAAAAGCACTCGTCCTTGTGGCTCTTCTCTGTAAAAACAGCCGGAGATGGTTGTTTCAGCTCTTTTGCAACATGAGGTTGATCTCCATAGTAGACAGACTGACAAAAGAAAAGGACAGCTTTGTTCAGCAGTGCCTAAGTGCATCTGTGCATGTTGTGGCATCAACCATACCAAATTTGCTGGAAACTCTCACGGCAGATATTCAACAGATGATGGGGGGAAGGCGTCATGGTCACATGTCCCCCCTTACTGGTCGAGCTGCGCAAAAGACAAACATTCATCTGTTTCCAGTTATCCTTAATCTTCTAGGAAGCCCATATTTTAAGCACAAGGTGGCAACTCTTCAGGTTCGACATCAGCTGGCAAACATAATCAAACTTATGGAGAGCCCATTTCAAGTAAGTAGCCGAAGCTATGGATCCTCCCCCTTTGCTCAATTTTTTTGTACTTAAGAAAATGATTTCAGACTTTATGGTATTGGAAGAATACATTTGGATAACATAAAACAGTGAATAAACTAGGCATGCTGCTCCGGCTTTCAAAGAAAATAGTCTATATGTCCATACATAGCACACGATTTTCTGGCAAGGCTCTACTTGTATTGCTTAAGCTATTGCAGAATTTGAATATCTATACACAAAAGCATGAAGTTTTCTTTCCCTCCTTGGAAGGGAAGAAGTTGGCTTTTTTTCTCTGCTCAGCTGTGTCATTCCATTTTTTTTTTTTTTGGTTTTTGTGGTTAGGTTCTCCCATGATTTTGATTTACTGACACTTGTGTACACCATATTTTGCATTTAAATTCAGGGAAGAGACGATTTCCAGTTAACAGTTCTTCGAGTTGTTGAGTCTATCACAGAGGAGTCCTCCTGGATTCTTGAAAGCTCTGATGTATTTATCCGTGGGATTCTGCCGAGTCTGGCTGTACTGTACAAGGGCAACAAGGATGGTGATGCCAGATTTCTGTCCCTCAAAATTCTGTTTGATGCGATGGTTGTTTTCCTAAATGAAGCCCCAGAGTTAGAGCATAAGCTAGAAGACTTGAAATCCATATCCAATGTGCAATTTCTCCCTCTTTACCCAACCTTGATTGAGGATGAGGACCCAATACCGATGTATGCGCAGAAGCTCCTCCTGATGCTCATCGAGTTCAACCTAATTAAAATTCCTGATATTCTACAACCAAAGACCGTCAGTCACTGCTTCAGATTTTTGCTTGGCGATCTGTCCAATGCAAATGTGAATGATGTCAAGCTGTGTGTGGCTCTGGCATCGGCACCAGATATGGATCCCAAGTTGCTTTCTCAACTGAAAGTAGTTCGGAGGATTGGAAACCTTCTGGAGTTTGTACATGTGAAGGATATGGAAGATTTTCTTGAACCGACGCTTGGCTTGTGCAAAGCTTTTCTTTTACGATCACTAGGTTCTAGGATAGGTTCCATGTACACACAAGAGCCAACCCTACTTGATGAAAGTTCTTCTGAGCCGGTGAGTACCGTAAGAGACATAACCGACTTTGGTGGCAGTGCCGGTGTTTTCCTGGAATTGTGTGGGTCTCGTGACAGAAACGCTGCCGATATTGCTTCTGAATGCATGGTTCTATTACTGAAGGTGGCCCCGAGGGAAGGTGCTGCCGGTTTTCTTACTAATCTCTCAAAAGTGAGTGCGGTTCTCGAGTCTTGGCAAAAGGGCGCTCCTTCTCTACTGGTACAGCGAATGCTGCATTCTCTCGGTTACTCCTGTAGGCAATATTTGCTGCACAGAATGATTTTGTCGGTGTGCACGTCTGAGATTGTGAAGATTGAAGGCATCGTTTCTGAGATAAAATATTCTGGTGCCGCTGCTTTAGCCAGTGCTGCCACACTCGTAATCTCGGAATTGCGGCGGCTTCCTCATTGTGGTTAAATCCATGGAGGTTATGGGCCGCCTTATTCATTACCTGTATCTCCGTTTATTCCCCTTTGTGTGGAATCTAGGAAGGTTGCCTGGATTTCTGGAAGAGCATCGAAAGAAGCTATGCATCTCTTTCTGCTTGCACGAATTCAGAATATCACTTGGCTTCCCAAATAACTCGGCAGACTGTTTCTGAATCTAGAACCAGTCCAGGACAGAGCATGTTCCAATGTACTCCGGCTCTTCTTTGTATTGTCATTGTACTTGTATTGCATATTGTCTTATTCAGTCAGAATATTTTTTAACAAGACTCGCCCTCGAATATTGAGTTGAATATATTCAGCTAGCTTGTGACATTGTTAATAACAGAACTTCCATCATCAAAATGGAACATGCCAAACTGCGTGGTTATTTCGAATTTGATCCCAAGAACACAAAACAAGTTAATGGCGGGGCGAACGATACTACTGTAAGTTAATTGATTCACAGGAATTCAAAATTAACTGTTCATTCCGTGGCATATCTGGTGGTGGGTTCATGTGGATTTATGACGAGCATCATGCAAGAAACTTTGAAACCCTCAACATAGTGATTAAGGCAATTCTGTAATTGCAAAAGGCCAGCTCCAGGCGGACATGGAACTCTGCTCGTGCTAAAAACTGAGAGAGAGAGAGAGAGAGAGAGAGAGAGAGAGAGAGTCAACGCAACAACCCGGAGAAAATAGAGCAATTGGGAGTTGCTGTAATCTAAATTGGGCACAACGACTCTGGAAATAAAATGCAAGTACATCGAAGACACAATTCGGAATTCTAGGACCAACGGGCACAAAGATAATGCATAAATTAAGAAGAGCACACGAAGAACATCTTCCTCACTGTTTCTTCAGACATTAAGCGCCCTTCTTCTTAAGTTGCTCTTCGATCATGTCCGCAGCTTCCTGGACAGTCGTGATACTTTGAGCACTATCTTCCTCCACAAGAATCCCAAATTCCTCCTCAATTGCCATCACAATCTCCACCTAAAAAGAGGGAAGAGCAGTGTTCTCATCACAATCCCATTTTATCTAATAAAGGAGTAAGCTGATAAAGGTAGGAACCGGATAAAAAGAAAAACAAATTCCTATATCGCAGAAGTACCTTCCTGCGGGAACGAATCGATAAAGTGAAAGCTCGTTATAATCTGCAGAAAAGGTAAAAGACATGTGGATGAAGGTCTAACCGTGTCCAGAGAATCAGCTCCCAGTTGAGAGATATTTGACTCTCCAATCACAGTAGCATCATCCGGTAAAGCTAGCTGCTGCCTTATTATATGGCACACTTTATCCACCGTCTCCTTTTTAGCCTGCTCATACATCAACTCGATTATTTACAAGTTCTAAGAACCTACGTGTGGGCTTCACACTGAGTGGTTAGAAGGTTGGCAAGACCAATTCAAGCATTCCCCCATGAGCAAACAAAATGATATGTTTGAATAAGATCCTAGGCATCCACTTTCCCTGTAACAAGCATGTTTCGAATGGCTTGATCGCACGGCAAGATTGTTCAGCAAGGGACGAGTTTGTAATGACCCAGACTTCAGATGTACAAGTACTTGTAGTCACTTTGCTATGCTCTAGTGCTGTTATAGTTGACATAATATAGTAACACATACCGCACAGAAGACCTGGAAGTGCCGTGCTTTAAGAGATGGGAAACTTCTGCCAGCCACGGGGAGGGAGACAGACCTGACATTACATATCTTGCTGACAGGCACCTGTTAAAAATGTCGAAAACTGAGAATCAGCATGGTGCTAGCTAGGTAAGTTGATGGTTCTATACAAGTCAGGTTTAAAAGTACAATGCCACATGTTTTATAAGGTTTCAGAGATCCCAATCTCCTTCAAAGTGCAGAACCTCAACGAGATCAGCCAAGCTCTACGCCTGAATTGCACAGAAAATTTGGGAGATTTACATTTTGCCCACCAAGTTTTTGGGATTGTGGCTAGTTTCCCCAGATGTTTCAATTTTTTGCAATTTGTCCCCCGACTTTTTGGTATTGGAGGCAATGTGCCCTCAAGCACTTGTCTCTTGGCAAAATTTTCTCGCAAATTTGACTATGTTACTGCACGTGACTAGTTATGGAAGGTAAACTGGACATATATCATCTATATATTTTGAAAATAATTATAGAGACTACCCCATAAATATATTTCAGAGCTATATATCGATGTGTATTTAGCGTTGATTCTGGTCAAATTCTCACCAAAACTTTGGTCGCATGCTCTCACATGCAAGCTTTTCGATGCAGTTTCAAATGAACGAAAAGCTCGGCATTTAGCACAACTCAATAGACATAAAAACCTCCAGGCTCCAGCACCAAAACATAAGCAGATCCATCCTAGTCTGGAAGTAGCTAACGTCAAGCTCATACTATGCCTTGAAAATCTATATAAAAAAAATGGCACCTGCATCCAATATCAATCGCAAAAACTATATCCACCAACCACAGCGATCAAGCATCAAACAAACCAATCACGCGGGACCGAGATCGACACTCTCGATCATCTAAAAGCATCGAACCCGTTATAAAGAAAACACAAAATCAAGCAACCCCGAATCGACCGATGCCGGTTTCCGTACCTGCACCTGCTTCAAAGCGAACGAAGCGCGAGCTGGTGTTCTGGTGACGAAGGCCATTCCGAGCTCCTTTCAACAGAAGCTGAACGAAATGAATGAGAGAGAGAGAGAGTGAGAGAGATCACCGAGGGAGAACGTGAGAAGTTTGTGGGAGAGAGATGATGTTATATATAGGGGAGTCGGAGTGAGCGGGAGCTTGCAGGACAGTGTTCGTTTGAAGCTGTCGTTCAGATTTGCCGGCAAGTGGAAAGCGGCTTCGTCCGCACTGATACTGTAGGGGGGCGTTTGGCTATCGGTGTTATCTTATCCCGTGTTCGGATAAGACCTCCAATGTCGCTTTTCCTTCTACTCTTGTAACTTTGGATTCCATAAAAAAAAGTTTTTTCTTTCGTAAGGGCTTGCTTTCATACACGCGGATCTGCAAATTATTTCATTCTTTATGCAACATCATAATGTATTAATAAGAAAATTCTTGACATTGCTTTATATATATCACTATACAATTTCTTTTCTAAAAGCAAACATTTTAATGGAGCATTTTGCTAAAGTGACAAAACCAGATATTCAAAGTTTAGCAAAAGAACGTGAGACAAATTGGTGGTTGCATTTTAGGGACAGTTAAGGGATTTAGGTAAGTGCATTTTTAATGGAAAGGGCTAGTTATGCCTTTTTTTTTGGGCCAATTCTACAATTTTCTCTTTAAAGCTAAATTGTATTGCAGTATTAACGTAATATGTAGATGAGTGCAAAAATGAGAAATTAAAAAATGAGATAAAATGTTGTTTCGGCTTGTACATTTATTAATACAAAAGCCGGTTTCTTTTTCATCTACAAGAATCGAAACCGTAAGAATGGTCTGTTTTATACAGCCATGGCTATGCTGCCGTGTCATGTTGGAATACATGTGTCTGGCAACACAAATCTTAGAGTCGTTGTGCTGTGGGTACGATAATTAATGTGTGTTGGCAAAACTGCTACTAGATTGACATAGTTATCAAAATGAGGAAAAGACTTATAACTTTGTCGTAGAATTTTTACCAATGTTTTACATATGTATTGTTCGAACCTTTGCAATATACCATTTCACCTTGTTAGAATATTTAAATATTACACAACGCGTTCATCTAAACGCTAAAACGGTGGGAAGTGATGCCTCAAAATATCACATAATATGAAGGTCATGAATCCAAATCTTTCCAAACCCTTATCCTCCAATGGTAAGTTCTGCCTGCAAAGTTTTGGTAAGTTTTTCGCTATTATCTTCTTTGTAAGCTAAAAAAAAAGAAAGAAGAAGGGCAGAGGTGGAAAGAAAAAACAATATTGAAGACGAACGGAAAGCACAAACTTGCAACAGAAGGCACGGAAAGAAGTTTGCTTTAGATGCATGACAACCATGCATAGGGTCGATGTTGTCTTCCCCACTAAAAATCAATTGTATCTCGTGGCCCTTTAATGGAATTTTATATGGTTTACATCCAAATAGAAGAATAATAACATACTTTAGGATCAACTACCGCCTGCAAAGTTGCTATTATCTTCTTTGACAACTCAAAAGAAAGGGAGACGTAGCAAGAAAAACAGCATTGAAGAAAAACGGAAAGCAGAAAACTCTCAACAGAAGGCAAAAGAGAGCTGTTCACTTTAAGATGCATGATAAACTACTAACAAACAATTTCACGTGGTCTCTAATGAAATTTCATAAGATTCTACATCCAAATACCAGAATGATATCGTACTTTATGCTCCACTACCGCCTGCAAAGTTGCTATTATCTTCTTTGAAAACTCAAAAGAAGGGGAGAGGCAGAAAGAAAAACAACATTGAAGAGAAACGAACATCATAAACTCTCAACAGAAGGCACAAGAAAGCTGTTTTCCTTAAGATGCATGATAAACTACTGAGAAACAATTATTTCACGTGGTCTCTGATAATGTTTTATAAGATTTACATCCAAATACAGGAATGTTATCGTACGTTATACTCCGCTACTGCCTGCAAAGTTGCTGTTTTCTTCTTTGAAAACAAAAAAGAAGGGGAGAGGCAGAAAGAAAAACAACATTGAAGAGAAACGAACATCACAGACTCTCAACAGAAGGCACAAGAAAGCTGTTTGCTTTAAGATGCATAACAACCATGCGTATGGGCATTGTTGAACCCTACTAAAAAACCAATTATTTCTCTTAGCCTCTAATGAGATTTTATAACCATTTCATCCAAATGGAGGAATAATATTTTAGCTTATGCTTCAGTACAATAATATATGTACATATCTGTTCAACGCGACCAAAAGAACTATGTTTCTCACACACAAATCTCTCCCAAAATAGGACAAGTTTTTGAGCATTTGAATTGTTTAAGTTCGAAATGTTAACGTTCTTTGGCATGGAAACATTGAAATTCAACACGGGAGAATTGCAAAATTGATCATAAACCTATTGTATGGATTCAAATTCAATCCTAAACATTTTAATTAAACCAAATTGTTTAAAGCCTTTGAATGAAAAATGCAATCAAGTCTTCTTGGTCAAGTCTCACCTGAAATATCTAACATGGCGGTCCAATCATCACTAACCATCTTATGTGTCACGACTAATGATCCGGCATGGACAAATTTACTCGAAACAACGCCATTGTTGCTCAACTCCACAAGCAATCGTCCTTGTCTGTTGATAATTTGTTTGTAAAACAAATTAAGAGGTGACTTGTCCCACATAAAAAGATATGAGTGTGTGGACCGATATATAAGTAGAAGGTTTCTAGCCTTACAATTGTAGGCTATGGGCTAAGTGGGTAGACCCTAAAATACCCACGCGCGAGTGTGCGAATAATTGCGTACTTATCAATTTGCATGCTTGTGGATTAGAATAGACACTTATTGACGGTTATTTTTTTTTTCTAAACTTTGAATTTATAGTTTTAAAACATGAATAGTTATCCTTTTGAAACAGCATGTTGTTTGTGAAAGGGTTTTGCTATTATATATTCAACGTTTCTCGTTCAATGTTTTTTTTTCACTTCTTAATTTTCTTTATTTTCCAATTGTTTCTTTTTTAGAGTTCTTGGAGAAATACCAAAACTGATATTTAGCATTCTAATTTTGAGACTTTGTTGTATCCTGAAAAATATTTGCCAGCAACCATTAGCAATTTTGTGAGGCAAACAATTTCTTAAAAACGGTGTATTCACGTCTCAAAGTCTGATTCCATTCTTCCCAATTATTTTTCTAACAATTTTAAGGAATTATTTCTATAGGAATGGAGTCAGAGTCAATCAAAGTCATGAATCAAGACGCGGGGAAACTCGACTATTTTAATGGCAACATTTTGCTCGTTGGAGAGACAAGATGATGAGTCTTCTCACTGCCTTGAAGTTTTTTACTTTCCTGGATCCCAATATGATGCCTATAGAGGATCCAAAGCCTACCATTAAAGGACGGAAGTCAAGTGCATAAGCCATTGAAAGGGTCAACAAGGAGAAGAAAAAACTTGAAGAGGACGAATTGCATTGTCGTGGGCATATTCTAAACACACCGTTTGATCGTGCCAAAGACATATGGAACGCGCTTGAATTCAAATACAAGGGAGAGGAGCAAGGTACCAATTATATTTGATTGCAAAATATTTAGATTTTAAATTTATTGATACAAAACCCTTGTTGGAGCAAGTCCATGAATTGCAAGTGCTTGTCAACAAAATGTGTGCCGTCAAGATTAACATTCTAGAATCCTTTCAAGTTGGAGCAATTATTGCAAAATTGCATCAAAGTTGGCAAGATTATGAAAAAAAGGATGCTGTAGAAGTCAGAGGACATCTCCTTGGACCAAATTCAAAACATCTTCGAATTAGGGAAGAGTCACGTTTACGAAATAATTTTGGTTTATATGAGACCAAGGTGAATGTTGTCGAGGGTAAAGTTTTCAATCCAAAAACCACAAATGCTTGAAAGTCAAGAAAGGGCAAAAATTTAAGAAGACATAGAAGTAAAAAAAAATGGTGGCTATTTTGTTTGTGGCAAAGAGGGACACTATGCAAAAGATTGCAGGGACTGCAAAAACACATTCAAGGACAAGAACACATCAACGGTGATGGCAGGTGGTAATGTGGTTAAAGAGAATTTCGTGGCAATGATTTCAAACTTGAATATTTCTCAAAAAATTAATGATTCTGTGGCAAAGATTTCTGAAATCAATATTACTTATGTCAAATCTGGTTGGTGGTTAGATCCTAATGCAACAATCTATGTGTGCAACGACCAATCATTGTTCAAGCATTTTAAAGAGACTGTTGACATGAATGTTCAAGAGGTCCAGATGGGAAACAACTCACTTGCAAAGGTTGTTGGTAGAGGCACAATGGAGATAGATTTTACTCTGGCCTTAATTTTTGAAATTAATATTACTTTTGTCAAATTTGGTTGGTGATTAAATTTTGGTACAACAGTCCACGTGTGCAATGACCAATTATTGTTCAAGCATTTTAAAGAGGCTGTTGACATTACTGTTCAAGAGATGGGAAACAACTGACTTGGAAAGGTTGTTGGCAGAGGCATAGAGGGTATAGATTTCACTTTTGGAAAGAAGGTTACCCTTCTTAATGTGTTGTTTGTACCCGAAATTAGGAAGAATTTAGTTCAGTTGGTTTACTTTGTAAAAGGGAATTTTGGGTTTTGTTTGAACTTAACAAGGTTATCTTGTCAAAGAATGGGTTGTTTGTTGGAAAGGGTTATGCTAGTGATGGTATGTATCAACTGAGTATTTAATAATAAGATTGCATCTTCTGCTTATATTGTTGAGTCTTCATTTTTATGACATAGTACATTAGCACATTTAAATTTCCGTTATTTAAAGAAAATGAAAAATTAGACTTGATATTTTTTAATGGTGAATTTGATAAATGTGAAATCTATGCAAAATCAAAATTAACAAAGAAACCATTTCCTAGTGTTAAAAGAAATTCAAATTTATTAGATTTGGTGCATAGTGACTTATGTGAATTTAATGGTATCTTAACTTGTGGTGGTAAAATATATTTCATTACTTTTGGGGATGATTGCAGTAGGTATTTATATGTTTATCTTCTAAGATCAAATGATGAAACATTTACCATGTTTAAGAAATATAAGGCTGAAGTAGAAAAATCAATTAGAAAAGAAAATTAAAGTTCTACATTCAAAATGAGGTGGAGAATATTTTTTTAAATGAATTTTCATCTTTTTTGCAAGGAACATGGTATTTTATTCATCAAGTTTTAGCATTATACACTCCACAACAAAATGATTTGGCTGGAAGGAAGATTTGGTCTTCAGGAGAAATGATAATTGGTAACTTTGAATTTGAAAGCATACAATTAACCATTTATTCTAAAGACCTATTCTTCCTTTTAGCTAAACCATTTTGTTGTGAAGTGTATGGTGCCGAAACTTGATAAATAATATCAATTTCTTACCAAAAGAATGAAAAATCATTTAGGAAATATTTTCCACCTCTATCTGAACGTAGAACTTTAATTTCTTTTCTAATTTGATTTTATACTTCAGCCTTATATTTCTTAAACATGATAAATGTTTCATCTTTTGATCTTAGAAGATAAACATATAAATACCTACCACAATTATTTACAAAAATAATGAAATACATTTTATCACAACGAGTTAACATGCCATTAAATTCACGTATATCACTATGCACCAAATCTAATAAATTCAAATTTCCTTCAACACTAGGAAATGGTTTCCTTGTTAATTTAGACTTTACACAGATTTCACATTTATCAAATTCACTATTAAAATTTATCAAGTTTGACTTTTTCATGTTCTTTAAATAACAAAAATTTAAATGTGCTAATCTACTATCTCATAAAAAAGAAAACTCAATAAAATAAGTAGAATATGTGGTCTAATTATTAATACTTAGTTGATACATGCCATCACTAGCATAACCCTTTTAAACAAACAGCCCATTCTTTGATAGGATAATCTTGTCAAATTCAAACAAAACCTGAAATCCTATTTTACAAAGAAAATCAACATAAACTAAGTTTTTCCTAATTTCAGGTACAAACAACACATTAAGAATGATAACATTTTTTCCAAAAGTAAAATCTTTCTCCTCTATGCTTCTACCAGAAACCTTTGCAAGTAAGTTGTGATTGAGCTCGTCCATGGCCGTCGAGCATGTGGCCTTCCAGATCTCGGCAAACTCGATGGCCATTGGCTAAGCCTCTGTCTATAGGTTTGGCTGCTCATCGTCAAGCCTAAATTTGGATGGCTGGCAAGCCTCGCTTAGATCTAGCTCGTCTGCTGAAAGACATAATGGGTGGATCGCCCAAGATGGGCCAAACCCGGCCCGTGAGCCACAAGGGCCTACAAGGTAGTTATTTGCCTATCACTATAAATAGTAGGCACCCCTTGGAAAAACTAACGTGTTTTCCCATATGCAAAAGAACACACTCCTTCGAACATAACGTTATCTATGTTTTTCCTTCGGAAAGCAAACGAGTACGAAAAACGATCGAAGAACTCTCAAGCGCAAAGTGGCACTTAATCTGTGACAATACTGGGTATGTTCGTTGTGTGATATGCCTGTACGATCGGTGATACAAGTTGATGGTCATCGGGCACGTTTTCCACATTGATCAAATTCGTTTCGAATATGTTTCGAATGTGTCGATCGGGGATTGAGTTTTCTCAACATTGGTATCAGAGCCTGCTTACTTGTTTCCCGATCATGCATGTGTATCGTCTCTAACATTGAAATGTATACTGCTTATTTTTCGTCTCGACCTCGTTTTTTGTTCGTTTTCTTCGCGTCACCGAATTGTTCATGCATGTTTCGATTTTTTGTTTTTCTGCCAAAACTTGAATTTTATTGCATAGACAGAAAGTGCTCGTGGAGACGAGCAAAATGAGGGGTGACACGTCGTCGGAGGAGGCTGCACGCGCCCTCACGCGCCGACAAGGGCCGTGGACGCTACGGCGCATGAGGCCCACGCGCGGCCGTGGCGAAACGGCGCGTCGGTCGTCGCCAACCGCCGACGATGACGTCAGCGTGACGTCATTGGAGCGCTGATCCGAGACCCGACCCGTGATCAGACCCGATTGTCTTGACCCGTTGACCGTTGACCCGACCCGGTTGACCATTGACCGGTCAACGGTCGGACCGGTTCAGACCGGGCAGAATGACCCCATTGTGTTCTTTCGGCCCGTTCGAGCTCATTTGAACTCCGATTTGGGCGTTCTTGGTATCGACGTGCTCGTATCGGAATGCTCTACGTTATGGTGTATTCATATTACATGTTTGCTGCACTTATGAATGTGAAAATGCACGATAAATCCTATGTACACGTACTTAGGGGTATAATCTTTGGCATTTTCTCTAGTATTTCATATACAAGTGCTAGATCATATGTATATGAATAAGCATTCCTTATCTTAATGTATCATGGATTATAAGTAATCCCTTTGTTTTGCATTCGTTGCAGGAACAATGATACATTGGAGACGCACTCCGATAATCCCAAGAACGGTAACTCAAAAGAAGAGGCTTGAGAAACTAAGAATCAAGCTAGCTCTTTATCGATGGGACGCTGGAGATGATATGATGACACACATCATCAAGGTCAACAAAATGATACAGGATATCATTTGGAACGGTTTTGTAATGCCGGAATATGTAATGGTTGGAGCCCTAAAATGCACTATTCCTGAGGAGTTGGGAAGAATTCTGGAAAAGGTTAAAGAAACCTTAAAGGGTCTAAACTATAAAATGCTTGTGGAGAATTTTATGCAAGAACACATAAGGGTCGGGGCAAGGAGAACATCAACCCTTGCATTGAATGGGTCTCGGGGCAAACCATGGCCCGGATCTAGGGGTTTTCCAAGAGCCTCCGTTTATGTTCCAAAGAAAATAGAACTTTCTAAAAAATTTTATGAGTCATTTCCTGTCTATGTGTGGGATTGATATACTTGATATTGTTCTTTTAGGATTTGGAATCAATTCTGTACATGTTTCAAGTTGATATTACATGTTCTTAAATATTTGTGAATGTGTTATGAAATATATATGGCTATGAATTTTTGTGATTTCTCATTTTATATTGCCATATTATATGTTATGTTATATGTGGGAAGTTCTTAAAAGTTTGTATAACTTTTGAAGAACCAATTTCTTTACATAAATGATTATGTTAATGATAATTTCAAATTAGGATTTTTAGACGATGATTGGGAACATAGTGAACTTTCGACTCTAAGACCTTTTGTGAAACTGTTCATTAATATGATTAGTTTATGTAATCATGATGCTGATGAAGCATTTAGATAGGCTTTAATAATTCGTGCGTATGTGTCTGAAATGTTCAGATACGATGGCTTCAGTAACTAAGAACATAGTTGCTGAACTTAATAAGGGAGAAAAATTGAATGGCAACAATTATGAGATTTGGAGTCTCAAGATTCAATATGTGCTGGAAGAGCAAGAGGCACTCGAAGCTTTTAACTAGATTATGGAAGAACCTGAGGATGGGACAACTGCCCAACACAAAAGGGACAAAGATGCCTTTGCTGTTTGGAAAAGAAAGAACTCTCTTGCTCGCATTACGTTGCTAAGCAGCATGGACAATGACATCATGCGAGAGTTTGGACGCTTCAAGAACTCCAAAGACATGTGGGCTGCACTGGCATCAAGATTTGGTTGAACTTCTGTGACCAAACTGAGACAACTCACTATCCGTTTCGACTCATACAAAATGTCTCATGGAAAGACCATGAAACAACATTTAAGGCAGATGTCGAATATGATTAGTGAGCTGAAGGATGCCGGCCACATACTCACTGATGAACAGCAGGTGCAGGCAGTAATCCGCTCCTTGCCTCAAAGCTGGGAGCACATGAAGATCCATTTGACCTACAATGAGGGTATCAAGACCTTCGAAGATGCTATGCGGCATCTTGAGCTGGAAGAGGATCGCCTCATGGCGGCTACGCCAGAAATTGATATTTACTTTGCTGGTTCTAGCTCGCATGGAGTTTCGGGCTCCAAGAGGAAGCACCATGCTAGGTCAAAGAAGTGGAAAGGCAAGGAAGCAAGTCCTTCAGGGAAGAAACCGAGGCACAACCAACGGGAGAAAGGAAAGCATCCTTTCAAGAAGAACATTTCAAGAGTGAAATGTTACAACTATGGCAAGAAGGGTCACTTTGCTCGCGACTGTGGAGAGCCAAAGAAGGTAGAAACCCTTAGCATTCATAAAAATGCTACTTATGTGTCTAGTTCAGTGTTTCTAACTGAATCTAATCCTTTGTGGACTGTAGACTCGGGAGCCACAGACCATGTAGCGAAAGACAGAGAAGCTTTCGTGGAGTTCCGACAAGTTCCACAAGGAATGAAGTGGATATACGTGGGGAACAATTCAAGAGTAGAGGTGAGGCATTGGCACCTGTCAACTACTTATGCGCGGTGGACGCACATTGTTCTTACATGATGTGCTATTTGCTCCGGAGATTCGTCGGAACTTAGTTTCGGTGTTGGTTTTAGTTAGACTTGATTTTAATATAAACTTCCATAACAATAGTGTAGACTTGTCTTTGAGTACAAGTTATTATGGTTTCAGATAATTTTTAGATGGTTTTATTGTATTAGATGTTAACTATTGTGAAGTTAATGTTAGTTATTCCTTATTTACATCATCTGATTCTTATGAGAATGATGTGAATGTGTGGCATGCTAGACTTGGTCATATTGGCCAATAAAGAATGAATCGATTGGCTAAAGATGACTTATTGGGCAATATTAAAAATGTTGATTTGCCCATATGTGAGCATTGCCTAGAAGGAAAAACAACCCGGAAACCATTTGGAAAAGGAACAAGAGCTGAATTTCCTTTGCAATTAATCCATACTGACATCTGTGGTCCAATGAATGTAAAAGCAAGGCACGTGTCTGTTTATTTCATCACATTCATTGATGATCATACTCGATTCGGACATGTCAATTTGATTTCTCATAAGTCCGAGGTTTTAAATTGCTTTAAAAGATTTATGAGCTTAGTGGAAAATCAATTAGACAAAAAAGTAAAAGCATTAAGATCCGATTGAGGTCGAGAATATCTGTCTGATCAGTTTAGAAATTTATGTGATGAAAAGGAAATAGAAAGACAACTGACTATTCCACATACTCCTCAACAAAATGGTGTTGCGGAAAGAAGAAACAGAATCTTAATGGAAATGGTTAGGTCAATGATGGCACAAGCTAACTTGCCCATCACTTTTTGGGGTGATGCTTTGTTGATTGCTGCCTACATACTTAACTGTGTGCCTTCTAAATCAGTTGCTTCTACTCCATATGAGTTATGGATAGGCAGAAAGCCTGATTTAAGTTTTCTAAAATCTTGGGGTTGTGCTGCCTATACTCGTGAGTCTTCTCACAAGTATGAAAAATTAGGCCTAAGAGGCAAAAAGAGTATTTTTTATAAGATACTCAGAGAACTCAAAAGGATATGTATTCATAGGTGAGCAAGAAAGCGGAAGTATAACTGAATTTGAATAATGGGATGTCACATTATTAGAGAATGAATTTCCTAAAAAGGGCGAAGTGGGTGGAGATTACTCACTATACGAATCTATGGATCGTGATAGTGAAGTTAGTGGGAGCATTGTGACAAATGGAGAGTTGAATGCAACCCAGTCTCAATTGCAACCACTTAAAGAGACGACACCACCATTATCTAGTTCGAGTGGGAGTGCAATGGAACGTGGTGAATCATTAGGAGTACATCATTCCATACGACAGTGAAGTCGTAATAGGATTCCCCGTCGACGTTTTGACATTGAAGGAGAAGCTTTCATGATCGCCCCACAAGATGAAGATGAGCCGAAGAATGTGAACGATGCTCTAATGTGCCCTGATAAGGAAAAATGGATACATGCAATGGAAGAAGAAATGGAGCCATTAAGATCAAACCAAGTTTGGGAATTGGTTGACGTTCCAAAAGGACGCAAAGCCATTGGGAACAAATGGGTTCTCAAAATAAAGCGTAAGGCTGATGGCTCAATAGAGAGGTATAAGACTCGCCTTGTGGCGAAAGGATATAATCAATAGGAAGGAGTTGACTTTGAAGAAACTTTTTCTCCTGTGGTTAGATTTACCTCCATTCGCCTTATTCTGGCAATAGTAGCTAGTATGGATCTTGAATTACATCAAATAGATGTAAAGACTGCATTCCTCAATGGAGAATTAGAGGAAGAAATTTATATGGAATAACCTGTTGGTTTCATTACAAAAGGCCAGGAACACAAAGTGTGTCGACTATTGAGGTCGATATATGGCCTTAAGCAGTTTTCGAGACAATGGTATATACGTTTTCACAATGACATAATGACATATGATTTTGTAATGATTAGTGAAGACAATTGTGTATATATCAAAAGATTCAAAGATCAATTTGTGATCTTATCATTATATGTTGATGATATACTAATTGCCGGAAGCAGTATGGAGTTTGTTAATACAGTCAAGAATTGATTATCTTCCAATTTTGAGATGAAAGATATGGGTGAAGCTGCATACATTCTTGGAGTTAAGATTTCAAGAGATTGCTCAAATAAATCCCTATCCCTTTCACAAGAGACGTATGTGAATAAAATCCTTGAGCGATTTCGTATGCAAAACTGTAAACCAATAGATACTCTTATTGCAAAGGGCGAAGCATTAAGCGACAGAATGTGTCCTAAGACTTCGCAAGAAAAGGAGTAAATGGAACAAGTTCCATATGCTAGTGCTGTCGGAAGCTTAATGTACGCTATGATGTGTACAAGACCTGATATTTGTTATGCAGCTGGAATGGTAAGTAGATACCAATCCAATCCAGGTCAAGCACATTGGATCACCGTCAAAAGAATCCTGAGATATCTAAAGGGAAGTGCCGACTATGCGCTGACTTATCAAGGAAGTGATCTACACCTTGAAGGCTATACTGATGCTGACTGGGGAGGAGATTTAAAAGAAAGGAAATCTACTTCTGGATACGTGTTCTTACTGAATAATGGCGCCATATCTTGGAGCAGTAAGAAACAACAGTGTGTAGCCTTATCTACAATGGAAGCCGAGTTCGTGGCTCTATCAGCAGCGGCACAAGAAGCTGTTTGGCTTGGAAGATTTTTGGATCACTTAGGTGTTACTGAGAATGCTGCAAACCCAGTATTGGTCTATTGTGACAGCTAAGCAGCAATAGCGTACACTAAGGATCCCAAGTACCATGGAAAGACCAAACATATAGATATCAAATATAACTATGTCAAGGACATGGTTACACGAAAGGAAGTGAACGTGAAGTACATATCTACACAAAGGATGATAGCAGATCCTATGACGAAGCCAATTCCTAGAGAAGTTTTCCATGGTCATGTAAGATCTCTAGGACTGTGTAGAATATGATGTACTAAATATTATAATTTTCCTTAAATGTTCACTATTAATGAAATTTGTTATTATCAATGCCTATAAGTTTGTATGACGTTTGTGAATGTCGATGCTGAGTGCATTATATTGAAAAGGTATGTCGGACAGATGAGAGATTAACCCACTCACACGGGTAATCGCCTATATTCATTGTGTGATGAATAGAGATTAGACAGTTTTAAGCTTGTTATCTAGGTGATTATTGAGAGCTCAAGCTTGAAGCATGGACGTCGCCTTAACAGAATGTTAAGATGAGGACATATAGATTATTATGTCCGAAAGTGAAATGACCAACATATTTCACTTTACATGTCTTTAATGCCATATGTAAGTTCTGATAGACGCTTATGAATAGAGTAGATTTGTGAACTCAAGTTAGGCATTGAGTATGTCTAAACTATCATCTGTACGGTATTGAGAGTAAAGACATACGCTCTATGGGAAAAGGAGAGAATACCGTAATACGTATTCATATTACGTAGCATGGGACGACCAATAAGAGTTGGCAAAAAATTATGATCTTAACTTTTAAGTCGTGTGAGACTCTTGAGGAAAATAGTTTTTCTCAATTAAAGTGCCCTCACGATTCTTACTTATTCTCAAAATTTCTATTCAGTGTTTGCTATCTTAGGATGTTGCCGATGATCATGATAATTCGATCTAACGGGGCAATTCTAGAAAAGCGAGTTGGACTGAAATGGAGAGGTTTAAGGAAAGAGAAAGATGAATTTAATTAATGATGTCACATTCTATATTTGTATTCACAGGTCGACCAATTATGATTTTGAGTAAATCATAGTTGTGAATACAATATACGAGATACTAAAAGAGATTAAGAGAGATAAAAAATGTGACTGATTGATCTAGGGAACTGCATACTAATTCTACTCTGGATAATGGCCAATTTGAGCTGTTATATATTCCTAACAGATGTATAACAACGAGCTCTCGTAGTATGCTGGTCGCACAGATTATTTGCCAATATGAACTTTACAAGGAAGAGAGTTGTGTTTAGCCCATCGTGGGCGAGTGGGAGATAAAAGACATAATGGGTGGATCGCCCAAGATGGGCCAAACCCGGCCCGTGAGCCACAAGGGCCCACAAGGTAGTTATTTGCCTATCACTATAAATAGTAGGCACCCCTTGGAAAAACTAACGTGTTTTTCCATATGCAAAAGAACACACTCCTTCGAACATAAAGTTATCTCTGTTTTTCCTTCGGAAAGCAAATGAGTACAAAGACGATCGAAGAACTCTCAAGCGCAAAGTGGCACTTAATCTGTGACAATACCGGGCATGTTTGTTGTGTGATATGCCTGTACGATCGGTGATACAAGTTGATGGTCATCGGGCACATTTTCCGCATTGATCGAATTCGTTTCGAATATGTTTCGAATGTGTAGATCGGGGATTGAGTTTTCCCAACATCTGCTATCGAGGATGGCTACACGATGGTGCAGCGAAGAATGCCATTAACTGTGGATGGCAGAGTCAAGACCTTGGGGCTATGGAAAAGAAGGAAAGAAAAGAAAATAGAAAATCTGACATGGTAGTCCAGTCACGCTGTCGTCGTTACACGTAAGACGGCTAGAAATTACTGGACTGCCACGTAAAAAATTTAAGCCAAGGTAGTCAGGATTTAATTGCATTTTCATTCAAAGGTTTAGAATTACAATCGAAATGTTTATGACTAAATTTGAATCTATACAATAAGTTTATGATTGAATTTGCAATTCTCCCAACTCAACACCTATGCTTATATTAAGTTTTCTTTTTCTTTTAATAATTATTCTTCTCTTCTGTCTCCTCTCCTCAACCGGATAAAATGGGCAATGAGGGGTGAATTGTGTAGTGGAAGAGAAACAGTCCTCCCAATGATCTTACTGGAGAAAGTTGACCAAAGTTCAAATCAACCAGGGGAAGAAAACTAACCTCTTTCAGCTTTGAATCACCACGCTGAGTGTTGATCTTTAACTCCTTAAAATCCTCTGGCACGTCCAACCCCTCAGGATCCTGGCATCAAAAGACAATCCTTCCAGATTCTAAGAGTGAGAGCAGAAGTAATATCCTATGATTTCCAATCTTTCACGAGACATCGAAACGGATTCACGTATAGTTAATATGAGAAGAAAGCTATCCTGTACACTCGCATTTAGTTGATAAAAAGGTAGATCAATTTATAGATGACATGCAGCAACTTGATTCCATTCACATATAAATAACATGCAGCCCAGTCATGGCTGTGTCAAAGTCCAAAACATGTATTAGATACTATGCCATCTCAATCCGTAAAGCAAATAAAGTGAAATTTTGATGTTTTCTGGTTGTCATACCCTGAGAAAAGGCGACACATTTTCACTCCAGCAGGTGAGACATCCTTTGGGATGGCTGTCTCGGAAGACGAATCTTGATTCCGGTCTCCATAATCTGGCAGCAACGATGGTGATTCCACTGGACTGGTGAGGACTGCTTTTATCGTCCTCTCCTCTATGTATTTATCACTTTCTTTATCGAACTGAAAATCTAAAAGAAAATTTATCAAGTTACTTATCCTGAAAGATTATGGAACATATAGCAGCAAAACCTACCATGTCAGCAGTAATGTCCTTTTCACCTGTATCAAAAACTTGTCTCCGCACTGCAGGACACGTGGAGCTACCTGCTGTGCTTGCATGGTAACTGCATCAAACAGAAGATAGGATGAAAAGCCTGTTCCAATTCTTTGGAAGTGTCAGCACAAAGCTTCTGAGGCCTATCATGGTTTTCCTTTATCTCAATGTGCTTAGGCTACTATGGTAGCTTGGTAGGTATTCAAAATCTTATTCAAAGATGATCCTTGCTGCAATGCGACTGACTCTACCTTAAGCAGTTCATATCCCAGTAATAATACAGTCTAATTGACATATCATTGCAAAGCAATTGCAGAAGAATCATTCAACTTATTCAAGTACTGTGGGCGAAGTCCCCCTCACAAGTATTTAAGCGGCTTTAATATGTGAACATGATGTTCCTCGGACTTGAGCGGCATATTTCGAAATCAGATGCTCCATTTGGCTTGATGATGCCTATATTTGGCTGCACACGGTAATTCTTTGGAGATGTACTCTTAACCCGAAATGTTATGGATTCCAGTAGAGAGCTCATAATGTTTCTCCACAATAGAGAGTTCTTGATGCGCTGCTGTCCTACTCTGAGAATTATATTACATCAAGAGGATACAAGATTGAAAGGACATTGTTCGCCCGCCATAACCTAAAATGGTAAAGCATGATCATGGTGAAAGAACAGGTCCAAAAAATCCTCACCTTGAAAGCAACATACCAATCAGCCTTATTGCCTAGTGGAATCGAGCATGAACTTTGTTTACTTAAATGAACTGCATAAACACAGAGAAGAGGCTTCAGATAACAGAACTTAACGAGAAAGGGGGCACGTCATGAGAGCAAGATGTGATGAAATGTACCATCGTTCATTTTCTTTGAAGATATAATTCAGTAATAAAATCTCATTTTATGCGTTGGTTTTCTCTACTAATCATTCTCACAGTCATTTGGCTACAAACACCATTCACCTACTTTATCTCCAGAAACTGGTTCACTCAGAAGGCATTCTTAGAGTTTGTGGTGCAAGGATAGAAACTATGCGAAAAAGAAAAACCTGACCAAATATTCAAAAAAATTATGAGGAAAAGAATTTGAAAATAGCGTGACTAGTGACTGATTCATACACGCCACTGAAGTTTATGCCTTAAGACATTCCTTCTACCATTATTTATGATGTTGAAACCCAAATTCTCAAGCAAATTATTGTAGAACAAAAGGATATTATCCCCTTCACTTATTGCCTAATAAAACTGGAGGCGAGCAACTCAAATTGAACGTAGCTCCAAAATGAAAATGAACCAAACGCGCAGCACTATATACTCACAGACAAACTCAAGTTCATGAGGCCGGATCTCCAAGAGCTCTTCAGCCATGTTGACGGCTATATCACTGATCCACATGAAACAGCAGGTCAAATAGCAGGGTAACAACAATCAAAGCAAAAAGCTTTGCATAAAGTTCAATTTCAAGTACGCATATCATTTTATCCAGCCGCGTGCAGTGTCGAGCAGATTGCTCATTTCATCAAGCACCCAAATTGCACATGATCTCCAAACACTAAGACAGGCAAAACTTAGATGGTTTCACACTCACACGAAGCATATAATTCAGCACACCAATTACAAACACAAACCAAGAGCAGTTCAGGATTTACCAAAAAAACCAGAGCACTGCATCGATCCGTTCCTAGAACCTGCATTGCCGTCTCAAAATGCAACCGTCTTGCTTTCGTGTCATTTTGTGAAAATTTTGTTCTATAAATAAAACCAACTTTTCAAATTTGGTATCTGCTGTCGATATATCCAATAAACCACATATAAAATTCTCTTGATGAGTCAGGATGGGGTAAAATTGTACTCCAACTCGCGAGATAGAGGGGACGGTTTTTTTTTCTGTTCTCTTTTCTGCTAGTACGTGCACCACTGTCATTGAAAATGGCGAGAAAATAGGAGAAAAATGATGTGGCAACGTCTATGAACGTGGGAGAGAGAAATGGATGGGAACTTGCAAGTGACTGCCGAATAACATTAGAAACAAAAACTATTAAGATTCTTTCGTGAAATTAATGCGGTGGCGTAGTGCGCGTCTTGTTCCAGTTCAAGTAGAAGGAGAACATAAGGAGAAGTATAATGTCAAATGTGAATTATGAACTAAGTAATTACAGCCAATCCCTTAAGAATTTCAAAGGGTTTGTCTGGTTTTTTTGTTTTCGAATTTTGTCACCATAACAGGCAATCCATACTTTGCATTTAAAATTCAGGGAAGAGACGATTTCCAGTTAAACAGTTTTTCGAGTTGTTGAGTCCATCACAGTGGAGTCATCCTGGATTCCTGAAAGCCATTATGTGTTCATCCGTGGGATTCTGCTGAGTCTGGATGTTCTATATAAGGGCAACAAGGATGGTCATGCCAGAGTTAGAGCATACGCTAGAAGACCAGAAATCCATATACTAGGTGCAATTTCTCCCTCTTTACCCAACCTTGATTGAGGATGAGGACCCAATACCGATGTGCGTGCAGAAGCTTCTCCTGATGCTCCTAGAGTTCAACCTGACTAAGATTTTTGAGATTCTACAACCAAAGACAGTCAGCCACTGCTTCAGATTTTTGCTTGGTGATCTGTCCTGTGCAAATGTGAATGATGTCAAACTGTGCGTGGCTCTGGCGTTGGCTCCGGAAATGGATCTGAAGTTGCTTTCTCAACTGAAAATAGGACAGCGGAACGGAAACCTTTTGGAGTTTGTACATGCAATGGATATGGAAGATTTTCTCAGATCGCCGCTTGGCTTGTGCCAACCTTTCCTTTTATGATTACTAGGTTCTAGGAAAGGTTCCACGTACACGCAAGAGCCAACAATACTTGATGAAAGTTCTTCTGAGGCGACGAGTATCATAAGAGACATAACCGACTTTGGTGGCAGTGCTAGTGTCTTCCTAGAATTGAGTGGGTCTCATGACAGAAACAATGCCGTCTAAAGGCTGCCCCGAGGGAAGGTGCTGCCGGTTTTCTTACTAATCTTTTGAAAGTGAGTGCAATTCTCGAGTCTCGGCAAAAGGGCGCGCCTTTTCTACTGGTACAGCAAATGCTGCATTCCCTCGGTTACTCCTGTAGGCGATGTTTGCTGCACAGAATGATTTTTGTCAGCGTGCACGTCAGCGATCGCAAAGATCGTTGCTGAGATAAAACATTCTGGTGCCGCTGCTTCGGCCAGCACTGCCCCACTGGTAATCTCGAAACTGTGGCGGCTCCCTCAACGTGGTTAAATCCACGAAGATCCTGGGTCACCTGATTCACGACCTGTATCTCCATTAATTCCCGTGTGTGGAATCTAGGAAGGTCGCATCGGCTTTCTGGAAGAGCATCGAAAGAAGCTGCCCGTCTCTTCCTGCTCGCGTGAATTCAGAAGATCACTTGGCTTCCCAAATTACAGAGGCAGACTGTAGCAGTTGGAAACCTCTTTTTTTGGTTTTACCAAGACTTACCTCGAATATGGAGTTGCAGATATTCAGCAAAGCTTGTGACATGATTAATGACAGAACTTTCGTCATCGAAACGAAAGATGACAAACTGCCCGGTTATTTCGACGACGACAAACTGCCCGGTTATTTCGAATGGGATCCCGAAGCTACCGCAGTTTATTTTGGTGGCGGGTTCATGCGGATCTATGGCGAGCATCGCGCAAGAAACTTTGAAACCTCAACATTGTGATTAAGGCACTTCTGTAATCGCAAATTGCCAGGTACAGAGGCGGACGTGGCAATCTGCTCATGCTAAAAACTGAGAGAGAGACAATGCGAGAGCCCAAAGAAACTAGAGCATTAAGGAGTTTCTGTCATTATTCTAATAAAATAGGGCACAATGACTCTTGAAATAAGAGGCAAGTAGTACATCAAAAACTAAATTCGGAGTTCCACGACCAATGGGCAGCGAGATATGCATAAATTAAGAAAAGCCACAAAGAACTCCCATCTTCCTCACTTCTTCTCAATTAGCTTTTCGATCATGTCCGCGGCTTCCTGGACAGTGGTGATACTTTGAGCACTTTCTTCCTCCACGCTAATCCCAAATTCCTCCTCAAGTCCCATCACAATCTCCACCTAAAATGAGAAAGAACAGTATTCTCATCACAATGCCATTTTATGTGATAAAGGAGTAAGCTGGTACACGGTCGGAATCAGAATAAAAGAAAAACAGTTCCCATATCGCAAAAGTACTGGCCAGCACCGTTTTAGAATGAATGGATAAAGTAAAAGCTCGTTAAAATCTGCGGAAAAGGAAAAAGACTTGTGGATGAACGGCTTACAGTGTCCAGAGAATCAGCTCCCAGGTTAGCAAATTTTGAGTCTCCAGTCACAGTAGCATCATCTGGTAAAGCTAGCTGCTTCCTCACTATTTGGCACACTTTATCCACTGTAGCTGGTTTAGCCTGCTCATATCTCAAGTCGATTATTTACAAGTTGTAAAACCTACACATGGGCTTCACACTGAATGGATAGAAGATTGGCAAGACCAATCCAAGCATTCCCCCACGAGCAAGCAAAATGATATGTTGGAACATAGTATGAATAATATTCTGGGCAGCCACTTTCCCCAGAAGTAGCATGTTTCAAATGACTTGGTTATAATCACACAGCAAGATTGTCCAACACGTGACAAAAAATGACCCAGACTTCAGACATATAAGTACTTGTAATCACTTTGTTATGCTTTAGTTTTTCCACTGTTGACATGACATAGTAATACATACCGCACATGAAACCTGGAAGCGGCGTGCTTTAAGAGAAGGGAAACTTCTGCCACCGATAGGGAGGGAAACAGACCTGACATTAGATATCTTGCCAACAGGTACCTGTTCAAAATGTCAAAAGTGAGCATCACCATGGTGCTAAGTAAGCTCATAGTGCTATACAAGTCAGGTCAAAAGTACAATGCCAAATGTTTTCTAAGGTTTCAGAGATCCAGTCTCGTTCAAAGTGCAGAACCTCAACCATGTCAGCCAAGCTATATCCCAAATTGCACAGAAAATTTGGTAGAATTATATTTTGCCCCCAAGTTATTGGGATAGTGACAAGTTACCCATGATGTTTCAAGTTTTGCAATTTGTCCCCTGACCTTTTGTAATTGGAGGCAATGTGCAGCAAAATTTTCACATAATTCTGACCAGGTGACCGCACGTGTCTAGTTATGAAAAGCAAACTGGACATATATCATCTATATAAGCGAAAAAAGAAAAACACAGGGACTACCCAAAAAGATATATTTCAAAACTATATATTGATGTGCATTCGGCGTTAATCCAGTCAAATTCTCGACGGAATTTTAGTCACATGCTCTCACGTGCAATATATTTGTTAATTATTCTTCTACTTTTTATATGTATGTGCTTATATGATGAATTTTTCCTCCATAATCAATCGCGTGGTTGGAGCTCTAAGCGGAAATTGATCAAAGTCAATCCAGGAAACACATTGCAATATATTTCTAAAATTCATGGGCATATTGCAAAAATTGAAACATCACGGGCCAATTTGCAACAACTCTAAAAACTCGGGGGGCAACATGTAATTTGCCCGAAAAAATATTTACTGAGTTTTCAGACCAGTAGATTACTAGCAATTATTAGACTAACATCAAACCTCAAGAACCTTTGGAAGCTAATGGAGATGCTACTATCAGCATCACCAATAACCACAGCAACGAGACAGCAAAAACAAACTAAAATAAGTAAAAAAAAAATGCATAAATATGCAAAAGCTACTACCTGAGAGCAACTTGACAACACATCGAAAAAGACCAAACTAGATCAATCACCAGAAAGGGTGCCCAAGTTGAATCCCCATATTTACAGCTTGCAAGACGGAACGATTAGAATCGCGAGCAGAGCAGCCACAAAGCAGCAGAAAGGTAAAACCAAGTATTACCAGCCTGAACTCATTATTAACCTCAGACAGCTCATTTAGTCAATGTAGATATTTGGAAAGTTCATTTGGCAGTGCTGTAGCTTTCCAATGTAGTTACAAATGCATGCCTTAGTGATGCTTACGCAGTTCACGCATTCCTCTATCTACCCAGACTACCGCCACAAACATGTACTCATCTTCCCAACGAGCCCTATCAAATCCTTAACATAGCCAAAAACTCGCTCTGTTTGATCAATCATCACACACATCTTCCAAAACAAAGCATTCAGAACCAGCATATCCCCTCCAGCAGAATTCATAAATCCAGACACTAAACACATCAAAAGTAAAACAGTTTCTCCTATCTTTTTTCCACCATCAAGCTGAACGAAACACCACTTCTCCACCAATCCACGACAAAAACTCGACATTCACCACAACCCAACGGACAAAAAAAAAAAAAAAAAACACCTCCAGCGCCAAAACCACGAGCACATTCCATCCTAATCCGTACAAAAGCTAACGTCAAGATCTGCATCCCATCAACCACAGCGATCAAGCACCAAAAAACACAAACCGACCGCGCAAGAATCGACACCCGCGATCAACCAAAGTCACCAAAGCCTCATCACGACGAAAACCCATTTCGAGAAATCGCGAACCCACCGACACCCATCACCGTACCTGCGCCTGCCTCAGAGCGAACGAAGCCCGAGCGGGTGCTGCTCCGGCGGCGGCGGCCATTCCGAGCTCCGAATCAATCAACAGAAAGCCGAACGAACTAAAGAGAGAGAGAGAGAGAGGGAGAGAGGGGGAGAGAGAGAACGCGACGAGCGTGAGAGGGAGAGACGATGCACCTATATAAGGGGAGAGGCGTGTAGGACGCTGTTTGGTTTGTTCGGAGGTTTCTCTCTTTTGTAGTTAAGACTTCTCGTGCTGGCGAGTGAAGAGAGCCGGCTTTGTTTGTATCGAAACCGCAGGGGTAGGGGCTATTTGGCTACGGGGCTTGTCCTATCCCCGCGATCGGATAGCACGCACCTCCGACTTCTTGTTCTCATGCACGTGCGTGGACGGCGCTTTATTTCGTTCCTTCCTGTCACGTGATCAATATCTTAATTTTAATTGCTTTCGTCGGACGAACATTGTTTTCGGGAGATAAGGACATTATAAATATCAGAAATTTCCGTACGGCTCTCGTTTCAATGCAAAAAAGTTTTGTTCGGATCACCGAAATGTCAACTCCAATTTGGATCATCAGAAATTCAACAATTTAATCTCTCTTGATTTAAACGATCACTAAAAAGGGTGCTGTTCAGTCTCCTTATGCCCGTTATTTTCTCTTTCTAACCACTCTACTATTGTTCTTTTCGAGAAAGCAAACATATTAAATGAGCATTTTTGTTATATTCTTAAAAGAACATTTTACTCAAATCGGTAGTTGGGTCGTAGGGATGATTAGAGAGTTTCACCGAGTGCACTTCTAATTGAAAATGGCTGGTTCAACTTCTTCCTTTTAACCCTACCAATCTACCCTTCTCTTTAGCTAACTCCACGTTTCTCTCTTTAAAGCTAAACCTATGTTACAGCAGTTAGGTAATATGTTGAATGAAAGCGGAATGAATATTTTAAAAGCGAGACGAAATAGTGTTTTGGCTTACAGATATATGGATATTTAAAGCCGGAATGAATATTTTAAAAGCGAGACGAAATAGTGTTTTGGCTTACAGATATATGGATATTTAAAGCCGGTCGAAGCACATGTATTCGGCAGCAAAATGATTACTGTGTTTGGCAAAAACTGCTACGAAATTGTTGTAGTTATCAAGACGACGAAAAGACCTACAATAACATTTATGTCTTGTAGTACCGGAACTTTTTTTTTTTGGTAACCGAGGTGTCCGGGCCAGTTTGCGCGCACCTCGACTATTCCTCGGGGGAGACTAACACAGCAATCAGTGTGCCTAACCACACAATCCTAAGTATGCCCTAACCAACTAAGCTACCCATGGGTGGGTGTATCGGAACTTTTGTAAATACCAATAATAACAACAATGATTGTGGAACTTTTCTTGCATTTTTGTCTTTTGGGAACTCAAGATTTTTCCAATTACACCATCCATAGAGTCAAACCAGGAATATACATTTTAAGAGCACATCGTCTCCAACTGAAATACCAAAGCTTCCAGGTTTATACATGAGATTGCAGACGAAAAAATAAGGCAACACAATGCTGAACCCTAGATATACACAATCTACTTAAAGCCCAATTAGGCGGCGACCAAAACCTTCTCAGCTACGGGTGGATAATGTATCCAACTGCAAGGGCAATAAGAGCGACCGCACAAACATACAGGAAAGGAAATCCCACTTGAATTGCTCTCCCACCTGTCTTCCTCAACATCTCCTGTTGAACAAAGCAACAATCTTTCCCCGTAAGCTTTGGTATTCGAATGTTGAAAGAAAGTATATTGCACCATATCTTGGAGATGGGGCAAGATTGGCATGATGCACGTAATGGGGAAAACATTAAAGTGCACATTACTCACCAGGTCACGCTTAAGTGCATCTCTCTCTCGATTCTGCAAACTTCTCTCCTCTGTCAATCTGCTGATGGTAAGCTCTGCCTGCAAAGTTTGGTGCGTCTTTTGCTATTATCTTCTTTGAAAACTCAAAGACGGAGAGAGGTAGGAAGATAAGCAACATTGAAGAGGAGCGGAAACCACAAACTTGCAACGGAAGTCACAGAAAGCTGTCTGCTTTGAGATGCATGACAGACTACGCATATGGTCATTGTTATCTTCATGGCCAAAAAACAATTATTTCTCTGGGACTCTAATTAAGTTTTATAAGATTCACATCCAAATAGAGGAATAATATTGTACTTTAGGCTCCCCTAATGCCTGCAAAAGCTACTACCTGAGAGCAACTTGACAACACATCGAAAAAGACCAAACTAGATCGATCACCAGAAAGGGTGCTCAAGTTGAATCCCCAAATTTACAGCTTGCGAAGCGGGACGATTAGAATCGTGAGCAGAGCAGCCACAAAGCAGCAGAAAGCCAAAACCTAGTCTAGCTAGCCTGAACTCACTATTAACCTCAGACAGCTCATTTAGTCCATCTAGATATTTGAAATGCTCATTTGGCAGTGCTGTAGCTTTCCAATGAAGTTACAAATGCACGCTTTAGCGATGCTCACGCAGTTCACGCATCTCTCTATCTACCCAGACTACCGCCACAAACATGACCGTTTTTCGAAAACCGCCAGAACACGTACTCATCTTCCCAACGAGCCCTATCAAATCCTTAACATAGCCAAAAATTCGCTCTGTTTGATCAATCATCACGCACATCTTCCATGACAAAGCATTCAGAACCAGCATATCCCCTCCAGCAGAATTCATAAATCCAGTCACTAAACACATTAAAAGTACAGCAGTTTCTTCTTCTTTTTCCACCATCAAGTTAAACGAAACACCACTTCTCCACCAATCCATGACAAAAACTCAACATTCACCACAACCCAACGGACAAAAAAACACCTCCAGCACCAAAACAACGAGCACATTTCGTCCTAGTCTTGGAAAACAGCTAACGTCAAGCTGATAACACGCCTCGAAAACCCGAAAGAACTACATCCCAGCAAACACAGAGATCAAGCACCAAACAAAAACCGACCACGCAAGAATCGACACCCGCGATCATCCAAAGGCACCAAGCCTCATCACAAGGAAAACCCATTTCGAGAAATCGCGAACCCACCGACACCCATCACCGTACCTGCGCCTGCCTCAGAGCGAACGAAGCGCGAGCGGGTGCTGCTCCGGCGGCGGCGGCCATTCCGAGCTCCGAATGAATCAACACAAAGCCGAACGAACTGAAGAGAGGAAGAGAGAGAGAGAGAGAGAGAGAGAGAGAGAGCGAGAACGCGACGAGCGTGAGAAGTAGAGACGGTGCACG
Organism: Syzygium oleosum; assembly: GCF_021117445.2. Lineage (NCBI taxonomy): Eukaryota > Viridiplantae > Streptophyta > Magnoliopsida > Myrtales > Myrtaceae > Syzygium > Syzygium oleosum. The sequence goes on along the minus strand of NW_026607485.1, from coordinate 6,490,187 downwards.
TATATAAGGGGAGAGGCGTGTAGGACGCTGTTTGGTTTGTTCGAAGGTTTCTCTCTTTTGTAGTTAAGACTTCTCGTGGGGGCGAGTGAAGAGAGCCGGCTTTGTTTGTATCGAAACCGCAGGGGTAGGGGCCGTTTGGCTACGCGGCTTGTCCTATCCCCGCGATCGGATAACAAACGCCTCCACCTTCTTGTTTTCGCGTGCGTCGGCGCTTTACTTCGTTCCTTCCTGTCACGTGATCAATATTTTAATTTTAATGGCTTTCGTCGGACGGACATTGTTCTCGGAACAAGGATACCATAAAATGCCAAAAATTTTATACGGCCCTTACTTCGGTGCAAAAAATTTTGTTCGGATCACTTCAGTGTCAGCTCCAATTTGGATTGCCAGAAATCTGATAATTTAATCTCTCTCGATTTAAACGATCACTAAAAAAGGTGCCGTTCAGTCTCCTTATGCCCATTATTTTCTCTTTCTGACCACTCTACCGTTGTTCCTTTCGAGAAAGCGAGCATATTAAATGAGCATTTTTGTTATATTCTTAGAAAAACATTTTACTCGAATCGGTAGTTGGATCGTAGGGCTGATTAGAGAGTTTCACTAAGTGCACTTCTAATTGAAAATGGCCGGTTAACTTCGGGATTGGGGTGTCGAGTTGGGGCTATTTTGGGGAAAACTGCCCCCAGTCTATGAGAAGTTGTTTTTTTGGTCGCAGATCATACGAGTTGTTGATTATCAATTGGATGTCTATTTTGCTGCTGCCAAATTATTCCAACGCCCTCATGGCACGGACCTAATTTTTCTTTTTAATGGTATGTCGGTCGAGTATGTAGGTGGCAATTGTGGACAAATGACCTGAAGGGATGGAAAATGTAATTCGGAAATTAAAGGCTTCCAAACACTCTTCTCAACGAAATTCATGATTTAGTGAGAAAGTCGCCCTATACAAAGGACAAAGATTGAAGGCAAAAGCAGATTCCCTTGTTATACACCACCTGGAGCTTTTCTTAGTTCTCCATTCCTAAAAAGCTGCATATTGTTAATCGCAATAAATCGCTTGATGGGATCCACCAGGCACCAATGAGCCACGAAGTCCAGTCACGTGAATTCACACCTTAACCTATTGAACGCCTTGCCCAAATCCACCTCGACTAGCATGTAGCCTTCCTTCCCCTTCATTTTGCACGGTTAATGAATGATTTCCTTAGCAATGATGATATTATATTGGACATGATGACTTGAAACGAAACTTACTTGGTTGAGTGGTTGAGTAAAGTCAAGTTTAGCTTAAATTTATGCAATCAAATCATGATAATCTCAATGATAATACCGAAGGAAATATTACAGAGGCTAATAGACCGACATTGCTCCAACCGTTTAGGAAAGTCAACTTTGAAAATCAAGGTGATAAGAGTTTGGTTGATGCTTTCTGAATTCCCAGCACCAAGCCAGAGTTTCTCAATTTCAAGACCGACTGAATAGCTCACAGTCATCCACTGATGTCGATAAAATACTGCTTAAAAGTCATTTGGTCCTGGCACTTTAAAAGGCCCCCTTTCCAAACATTGCAATCTAGATTTTATCCCTCCACAAACTCTAAAGCTAATCGTAGGATAAGTTGATAAGTTGATTAAGCCATTAGACCGAGTAAGCCTTCGCTCTTCTACTATGTACAAGTTCTAGACATAGGAGACAACCAAACTTCACACTCAACTGACCACAAATTGTAAATATCATCTTCCACTGGAAATCCTGACAACACGTGTCTTGATAGATGCCCACGCACTAGCCCGCAGATTGCAATAATGACACTGCTCGAGGCACGCTTGCGTCTTTGCCCGTATATAATTGCAGTGTCACTATCGCACTTGCCGGCGACTGCATGAGTGATGCGAATCCGCCAACACCGGCAAGATCTTCAGCTTTCGATAGATACAGATGTTGATTAAACGGACCGACTGCTACTTGATAAGGACAACATGGAGGAAAAAATAAAATCTCGCTAGATCCGGAGGTGTAAAAATGTTCCCATTCTGGAATTCATGAGTCCTTAAGTCTTTTCAGATGTAGATCCAAGCGTGATAAAAAAAAATTCAAGACTGAATTTATTAATCATGATGAGTCAAAAAAAGACTCTTGAAAAGTATTGAATTTCTTGAATCGAGACCAATGGAAGATCATATTTGTTCTCCGATAGCTTTAGCTTTGCTCATACTCCACTGAACTTTTATTTTACTAAACGAAAGTCCAAAAGTCTTGTTGCAGATTTTTTAAATTGGACTCCTTCCATTTGAATCGAAATTGAGCTTCCTCCATTTGCTCAAAAGCCCGGAGAAAAAGAGAAAATAGGTAGGATCCACTGCCTAACTCCTACTCTTTATAAAGGAAAAGAAACACTTTTCGTATAGATGCATGCGGGCCTTAACCATCAAGACCTCTTTGTTCCTTCACCACAGAACATTAAGGAACTAAAAAGCAAGATTTTTCTGAATGACTTTTCGGTAGGGCAGTGAACTTAGAAGCCACAGGATTGGCTGAATATGCAGAGAGCCGTGGGCCAGTTTTGCTACAAAATTTGGTCAGTAAGGATGCTTCCTCGAAGTATCGCTCCAACTTGTCGTCCCCCCCCCCAAACAAATAAGTGTGGATTCATTCAAAGTCGAAGTCAACAAAAGCAGAGGGAAAAGTGCCAAAAAAGTCCTAAACCTTTTGCATTAGTGCCAATTTAGTCCTAAATCTTTTTTTGGTGCCAATTCAGTCCTAAACCTTTTGCATTGGTGCCAATTTAGTCCTAAACCTTTTTTTGGTGTCAATTAAGTCCTAAACCTTTTAAATTGGTGCAAATTCAGTCCTAAACCTTTTATTTTTGTGCCAATTTAGTCCTTCCGGTCAACTTTGACCGGAATTTGCTCGACGTGGACGCCGCTGCGGCGGTCACGCCGCGGCGTGAGCGCGTGGACAAATTAAATAATATTTTAATATTTTTTGAATTTTTATTTTTTTCCTTTTTTTTTTTTTTTCACTTTTTTTTGGTTTCTTCTTCATCGGCCGGTCGCCGGTCCGGCGACCGCTCAGGCTGTGGCCGGCGAGCTCGACCTCGCCGGCCACTGGGGAGGGCGGCCTCGCCTTGGTCGGGCGAGGCTCGCCCTCGCCGCGGCCTCCGGCGAGGGCTCGAGCCTCGCCATGGTCGGGCGAGGCCCGACCTCGCCGGATCTGGCGAGGTCGAGCCTCGCCCAGCCGCCGGCGAGGCCCGACCTCGCCGGATCCGGCGAGGTCGGGCCTCGCCCGACCATGGCGAGGCTCGCCCTCGCCGCGGCCTCCGGCGAGGGCTCGAGCCTCGCCATGGTCGGGCGAGGTCGGTCCTCGCTAGCGGGTGGCGAGGCCCGACCTCGCCGAGATCCGGCGAGGTCGAGCCTCGCCCGACCATGGCGAGGCTCGGCCTCGCCGGCGAGGCCGCCTCCCGATGGCGGCGAGGTCGAGCTCGCCGCCACCGGCCTCTGGCCGGTCGCCGGACCGGCGGCCGGCCAATGAAGAAGAAACCAAAAAAAAAAAGTGGAAAAAAAAAGAAAAAAAGGAAAAAAATAAAAATTCAAAAAATATTAAAATATTATTTAATTTGTCCACGTCAACGCCACGTCGGCGCCGATGACCGACCGCCGGCCGGCAGGCGTCCACGTCAGCGAATTCCGGTCAAAGTTGACCGGAAGGACTAAATTGGCACAAAAATAAAAGGTTTAGGACTGAATTGGCACCAATTTAAAAGGTTTAGGACTTAATTGGCACTAAAAAAAGGTTTAGGACTAAATTGGCACCAATGCAAAAGGTTTAGGACTAAATTGGCACCAAAAAAAGGTTTAGGACTAAATTGGCACTAATGCAAAAGGTTTAGGACTTTTTTGGCACTTTTCCCCAAAAGCAGATATCAAACTTCCAACCAAGTTTGTTTCCCCCCATCCTAATCAAGGTGAACTCTGGTCGATCCAGTTCGATGGGCCGATCGGGCCAAGAAATAAAAGACAAGTGCTGTGATGGCATACATTAGACTAGGGGCCAAGGTAGAAACTCTGAAATTATCTACTAAACTTATATGTCAAATCTGCGATATAGACATCTTGTTGCAATATAAAATTGAAAGGTCAGGACTTTTTCCTAAGAAAATTAAGATTCCATGTCAACTTATTACAAAACTGAAAATTTATGTTTTCCATGATAAAGTAGAAAGTTAAGGACATTTTTAATAGCAATTTGGAAAGCTCAAGATTCTCTAGATCTGGAAAATTTAGTTTTTCCAAAAAATGACTTTTTTATGAAAGTAAATGAGAACCGTTTGTATTTTCACACTTGTATAGTATCTATTCTCACGAATCCATTCATTCACTTGCTAAGATGATTTGATCAATATCACTTAATATATCAATTTTAGTATACTTACTAACATTACTTGTAAATAACCCGGATTTATTTTGTTAAACTTCAAATGACGAAAAGCCCGTGCTTATAGAGTAAAAGCGCACATCTTTTTTAATTAAGATGCCATTAAATAAAACCTGTTATGCGAAACGATGAACACATGTTGTTTTACAGATTATCATTGAAAATCCCCCGAAATCATGGAATTTGTGTTATGGAGTCATTCATCAAATGCTGCCGGCCAAAAGAAAGAAAAATCATGTTATCAAACAGTGGCCTTAACATTCGTCCAACTTCTTTTTAGCACTTCAGTTTTGTTCTCTCCTTTTCGGGACAAGAAAGAATATAAAGGGATATGGTTGTTCACTTTGGATCTCTTCATTGGAATCAATTATATGGTCTACCGTCATTCAAATCTGACTTCTATCAACGACGTGAGCTTGCAAACACTTGTACAATTTTGTCCCAAAGGGTAATAACTTTCCCAAAAAAAGAAAGAAAAAAGATGGAACTGTCCCTCCTGTTCTTCCTCCTTTATTTAACTTAGGGTCACTTTATTTGATGAAATATCATTTTTCAGAAATTTTTTCCGTACTTTCCGGTGTTTGAATTATGGAAAACTAGGCGATCGATGGAAAACGTTTAACATGGGCTAATAATCTTAGAGAAAATGATTTGGCAAGAATGAATCGTTTTCCTTGATTTCTATCCTAATTTCTTTGTAATCGTTGTTATTTTGATGGATTACTGAATAAACAAAGATGATATTGATTCTAATTTATTAGTCAATATATGTTACTTTTAACGATACAAACCGCCTTTAGTGGATTTACTTATTATCAATTAGGATAAAATCAATTCTTTCATTTTGTTTTCACCATAATCAAATTCTTCTGGTTTACTTTCTCAGAAAATGAATTTTCTAAAAACATTTTCAAAGCTTGATAAACACACCCTAAGAGTTTGTTTTTATATGATTTTCGATTTTCATATGATGGTATTTGATCAGAGGAAATCGCAAGACGAAATTATCGATTAATATAAGAATTTGAGATCGATTTGTTGTCATGTGATTTTTGCGGGTGAATGAGAGAACAAATGAATCGGTGTTGAATTTTATAGAGTGATCTAGTGACATTTTTTCTTAATCTTTTTGATGAAATCTCTATGTTTATGGAAGTCTGACTGTGACGCACAAAGTGCCAAATAAAATGAATCATTGGTGTGATTCCTTCTTGAGTAAGTTGGTTCGTGGACTGTTCGTAGTCCAAGTCTTCGTAGACTTTGACTTGGACCCTCTAATCGCGTGATGTTTCGGTCTTCTTGCACCAACCGTGCGCTGTTCTGTCTTATTTTTTTTTCTCTCTTTCTGAGAGTGGTAGCTAATGTTAATGCCACGTTAAAACGAGGAGGCTATTGCAATTTTTGTTCTGTCTTATCGATGTAGAGTATTTATCTTCTACACCTTGCAATTTTGAGGAGGCTATTGCCGTAGAGGTGATGCCGTAAGTGCTGAGATATTTCACACACTTTATAACAACTAGTTTATTCTATACGGTATGACGAAGTTTAACGCGCTCCAGCATGAAGCATGGGTATCGAACAACTTCGGATTTAGTAATACGAAGCAGCAATTATAAGGATACCTCCGATAAATCGCCGTATAGTAAATTGACAAAATATTGCACTTGGAAGTTATACAAATTGACTTGACCTCACAGGGAAAGTTAATTAGCAATTCAAAGCCACTGAAACATCTAAACCGAACCAAATTAAAACAAAGAAGATCTGAACAAGGGTATATAGAATTACAAAACCATATAAAAAGTCAACATGCCAAGTGCACATGAAAAGAAGATTTGCATAAACTTCTTGGTGATTCATATCTATAACAGAATAGGAGGCACTTCTTATCAGAAAAAAGTACTCAACAGAGCAGGTATCCATTTTTTTCTCTTTTGCAGAAACTTGCCAAGTTTGATCAAGCAACTCCATAATGTGCTGAATTTCCAAATCACCCATAGTGAAGTATGCCTACCAGTTCTAATTTCTTTAACGTTGATACATTAGGAAACTTCAGGACTGAGTTGCCGGAGGAGATCCATGAATTTTCCAAAAATTCTGGTCAACCAGATTACCACAATGATGTAAATGAAAAGCCATTAGTTTCTTGAAGCCACTCAGATCACCCAATCTGTGCTGTTGGTTGAGTTCGTTCAGCTCCAAAGTTCTAAGACTTTCTAGACTCGCAAGGCCTGGAATTTCTGTAACTGCAGAATACTCAATTACAAGTTCTGATAGTTTCTTTAAGTTTGATAGGTCTATCAATGTATGCGTTGACCGGCAATGTCTGATTCATAAGGGCGTTAAACTTCAGGGAAGCATTGGGAGGCACTGTAGACATTCATTAGAAAGTTCAATTCTCTTTGAGATGAGACAGCTGCGTAATATATGGTGATATGGTGGTCATTGTTGAAGAGGACAACTCTAAAGACTCCAGTTTGTTTAACCGGGGGATAGCATCTTCCACAAGCTTAGACGGGTCAACAGGGTGAGGAGACTTTCAGCATCCCAAAGACAAATCTCTCAAGCTTTTCAAGTTCGAGAGATTGGAAATGCCATCATCAACTCCGTATGAACATGTAGATAGATAAGAATTTCTACGAGCCTCAGTACTTGGTGTATCTCAGCACATGTCAGTTTCAAAATCTTCCGGGAAGAATATCCCCAGATATAATGGAATTTCTATTAGCAAATTTTCACTAAGATCTGAATCTATTTTTCTAGCTTTTCCTGCTTCCATACTGCACTAGTTATCGTTCTTATGACGTAGAAGCTCATCTTCAAAACTTTCAAATGCTTCGTGCTCCCGACCAAACCAGGCAGCTTGTCTATGTCCGTGTTCAATTTATCAAACTCAGCAAGTGATTCCAAAGTCCAGATTGAGTCTGGTAGTGTCTAAATTGACTTGCAGTTTCTGGAAGACTAGTGTTCAAGGCTGACGAGGGATCCAATCGAGCCGGGTAGCTTCATGATCCCAGCTCCTCGCAGAGAAACCTCGATAAGGAAGTTAAGTGACCGATGGAAGGTTTTGTAGTCAGTGAGGAACGATGGCAAGCACTGAGAATTCGTGGACTCTTCAATCCTTGACATTCAGGCATATGCTTTATTGATGTCCCATCAATCAAGGGTATTCTCAAACATTCCATTTTACCAGGCTCCTTTGGGAGGTGGCGGAGATCAATCTTTCTAAATTCACATGCACCTGAAATCTAGCATCTAATAGCACCATTTCGACATCGAAAGGTCGACCCGATCTAACTGAATGGAGGTCATACAGCAATCCCTTTTAAGGCAGTAAGTCCATGTCAAACTTTCCCTTCCGTCTTGGTAGTTTGTAGATGTATTTTCCCTTTAAGATAGAGAACGTTGATGTTTGTCCCTTGAAACCAGCATGCGAATCGAACAAAGTCAACGTCTAGCAAGTTAGTCAACAATCGTTGAGCTGCTGCTGCTGCTGCTCCTCCTCGGAGCCGTCGGACAGGGTCTCGTCGCACGACGCCCACTGCTTCTAGGGTCTCGCCAGCCATGGCGGTGCTGAAAACCGGTTTCGGCAGAGATCGGTCGATTGATCATCGGTCAAGGTCGTCACTGTTTGTGCTAGAGAGGGAGAGAGGCCGAATCAGAATCCGAGGGACAATCCGAAATTAAAAAAAGGGAGGAGGATAGAGTCGGACTGAACGGTGGGAGAATCGTACCTGTTTGATCGGAGACGGTGTCCGAAACTGGAGGAAGCAGAGGAGGGTTTGCGTTTTTCATTATTTTTGTTTTAAATTGTTTTCTGGCTTTTCATTTTTCTTCTGTTCTCGAAGTTTATGGGCGCGTTCTTCTACATGTAAAACATTCAACCCCGATGATCGTGCAATTCATATCTCCAATCGAGCAATTATGGGAAAACAAATGCCATGATTTCCGATTGCAGTCGCTTTGTCAATAGTCGCGTCAGTTTTTAGACAAAATGACCCGACTCAAAATCAGAGTTAATTTATCTAATAAAAAAGCTATTGCATCCAATTCAATATAAGTCATTTAGAGAGTATTCAAGAATTGTTGCGTAATAGCAAGTCATCATATTGTCTCTCTCCACAACTCGTAATTAAGCTCAACTTGGTAGGCACTTAGGTTGAATTACATTCTTTTCAAATTTGGAGAACTCGAGTTATTAGATCAATTCGAGCTTGACTTTGAAAATATTTGACTCGAGAAGCTTGCCATCGTAATGGAGTAATCACATTTTCCTATACCTCCACAACAGATAAAATATTAACTTGAATTCAAGCTGGAACCAACTAATTGAACCGGTCCCGAGTCAAAAAATGCTAATGTGGAGACATCAAAGGAACCCAAAGTCCAAAAAAGCACGTCTCATTCTGTCAAGGCTAAAATGCAACGCAAGACATCGCCGTGCAGGTCTTTCTGAACGTTCCCATCTTAGCGAAACTTCCTTCAGTGCCCCTCACGTAAACGACGAAATCACCGAATCTGACACCGAATAATGCCCGCCAACAGAAGAAGATCTGAGGGCAAATCAGGAAAGATCCGTCAATTTGTCGTCCCCTCCTTCCTTCGCCCCAAATCGCTGTAGCTTTCAACTCCATTGCCGTAGATTGAATTCGAGCAATACGAACAAAGATCGTAGCGAATGATCCCTCTGGCCTACAATTGGATGTTTTCAAAGCATATAACCGACCTGCGATGAGTTGTATTTGGTTGGTTCTGTTAAGCCGCTAGATTACCGAGTTTGGATCAATGATACACCTGGAATAAGGTCAGATTGGTCGAATTTCCTTATATTTGTTAGATGCGAATCTCAAATCCTGCTGTTTCTACTTTGGGGATAGATTTTGTTAGAGTGCCTCACGGTGATTGAATATCGGCTATTCAGCTTTTGTCCAGCTGAGTTATGGACCATTTGAGAGGTGTGGCTCGTCGCCTTCTCAGCTAATACTTGCAAATTATCTATTGTAATAGAAAAAAAAGGCAAAAAGGAAACAACTTGCAGACAATGCGAGACTGCCTATGGTAAATCTTCAGACTTGGATGAAATTTTGTCACACTTGTATTCATCTCAAATTAAAGGATTTGGATTTTTCGATCCAAAAAGAAATTAAAGGATTTGAGTCATTATTTCATATTAAGCTTGACATTAAACAACGTTAGACCAAGTCCATTTGCAGCTGGAAACATTCCTGAATACAATCAATAATTGGTATAGCTTCTCTTCAACTCCTGTGAATTCAATTAAGGGCCGTGCTTTTGCGCCAAAACAAATTAGACATGTGTTTAGAAAAAATTTAATCAACAATTAGCAAAATCCTGCGAAAGCTGATAGGAGATGATTTTCGCGAGAGTTGTTTTCACAACACGAACCATACCCATGATTTCATTCATGTGACTGTTGACTCCGACCGAGCATTTGGATACTATCAAATGAGCCGTTTCAACTCATCGAAAGCTTGCTAGGCCACCTTTCTCCAAACCTCTCCTTCGTTATCGATATTTATTGGAGGTAGTGGTTGAAGGAATTAGAGAGTCACATCGAACGAAACTATGCTTCAAAAAAAGAAAAAACCCATTCAAACTACCGCAATAAACTATTGTCAATTGATTCTTTCAAGATTTCTAATTAATTTATAGATGGATTAATTTTGTCAAATGATAGTGAAAACGACTTTGAATTGAATGGCGTTGTTTGCAATGGAAAGAGGATTAAGATGGTCCTTCTAAGTTAGTGAAAAAGGGACAGTGTGAGTTGGCCCTTAGTTAGTTAGTGCCAAAGGAACTCAATGGAAGGCCATCCAGGCATCCAATCACTTTGTCATTGGCTTAGTTTGATCGAGCAAAATTTAGGAGATCAAGTATATTTCTGGATTCTTCTACTTACAAATCTTGCTGTTATTCGCAACTTAAAAGTACATATAATATCGAGAGAAATATCAATAGAAAATATAGAGCATGAGTAATATTTTTAGTTTATTTTCTAATTGTAAAGGGGAAGTCAGAAGCAAAAGTAATAGAGAATGTTTTTGTGTTTTCGAACAAGCCCTTTTTTAAGGTAAACTCAAATTCTACCCTCGCAATTTGACTAAGCTTTGTAAATTGACTTAGCGTCGTTAAAGGAACATAGGGTTTTGATTCAAGCTTGATGCGCCATTTTCGGTCATGCTAGAAGAAGTAATTTTCTCATGAAAGTCCCGTGAGAAATACTATGATGCTCTGGGAGCCCCACATTAGCATAAAGTCAAAGCAGTCGGAGACTGGTAAAATTCATTGAAATATATTTCTTGAAAAAAAGGTAAAAGTTCAAGAATTCACAACTTTTGGTGCTTAATGATAGGTTGTCACTAATTTCTTATTAGAGTTTGAACTATCTCCCATGCGATCTTCTTATCCCAATTCAATTGTGCACCATTTAAGATTGCATCTCGATCTTCTTATCCCAATTCAATTCCTTTCCGATCTCAAGTATGCAACTTCTCTCTTTCAAATGACGTTTTCAAAGATAAATTCAAGTAGATAGATCACACACCTCACTAGACCAAGTTGGTATAGCAAACCCACACACGAATGCAATAGTTACGTGGCATGCATCGGTGCAACCATTTTCACCACTTTAACTACAATAATTCAGATAAATAGTTCCGATTATGCCAATTTAATTGCCTGTGTAGTTACTAGATTAACCTATATTGAATGTCCTCCTATTGTCTCATTTAATGTTGACTATTTCTTCGCTTGCTTATTGAAAACATTCAATCGAACCCAATTATCAAATAAAATGTTTCGAAGAAAAGCACGAAAGCCTGCATATGATTTCATCGTATTGCATTTGGTCGATGTTAGTCACTGAAGACATATGCACCTTTGCTTTCTCTTATTAACATGGACTTTGTTTCTTTAGCAAGCCTGAAAAATGGACTTAAGGAAGATGTCCGTACGCAAGCGAGGGTTTTCTTGGGACAATTTCTCATCAAACGTTCTTCCAACCAATGTTCTCTGGGGATTTCAATTCTCCTTCCAGAATTGCGCGGGCTTTCTCTGAATAATTTCCCTCGAATGCTTATACATAGCGAATTTTCCCTGGGTGAATCTAACTATTCTCAATCTATCTCATAGTGAAATTACACATGATTGGAAAGCATGGAGCCACATGAAGGTAGGTTACTATGCTATGTGACATTTATTAGCATCCGATTTTATAAGATCAAACATTCGAGTAATTTACATCATTTTAAGTCTGACCGGCTGTCGCTGTTGCTTGAAGGGAACTCCTAATTTCTCTGCAACATGCAAATTTAGAAGATTTGATCCTACAAGAACATAGAAAATTGGTGACAATTGGTAAATCCATCGGTAAGTTAAAAGCGCTTAATGAAAAAACCAAATGACATCTACAGGAGTTCATCTCACACGATCTTGAAACAGACGAGTGCTCAAATACACGCAGTACCGAGGCTTCCGGCAAGTCTTGAAAGACTACGGTTGTCGCAATTGCACATGAAGACAACTTCCAGATCTCTCGAACCAGATTAGTGTAACAGGGTTCAGTGTGAGCTTTAGTGGAGGTGCTCGACCTCCTGAGTTTGCGGAAGATCCGATGGCCATTGTGGATTGGGGAGGTTTGATCATACTGGCAGTCTTTGGAGTCGTTTCTCTGAACCTTATCAACAGATAAACAGGTCTTCCTTTCTCGACTCCAGACGCTCGAGCTCCGTTGCTCGAAATCTGCATTACCGAATCCCAGTGAAACAATCCCAGGAAACCCAGTAGAACAGCAACTCAACTCGAAGTGTCCTAACTCGACATCCTCGATCCGAAATCCCACGCTCATTCCAAAACTTCTTAAAATCACGTATTCACACACGAAGCACACGTCCACTTCCTAGCACAAAATGCCAGGAGAGACCTATAACCGCAGCCGACCCGGCGAACCCTAGCAAGCAAACAAGAGATCCGCCGAATCTGATCGATCCGGCACCAAAATTCCAACTAATCCAGTAAAATACGGCGAAGGCAAACATCAAATCTCATCGCCCTCCAACTGGGCCTCGCCATTCTCGTCAACGTGGGGGGCGTGTTATTTAATTTAAGTGGCGTCGTTCCAGAAACCGGGTTCGAACCAGCTAATTGAACTAAGCTCGAGTCAAAAAGTGCTAACGTGGGGACACCAAAGGGAAGTCTCCATAAAGAGAGAGAACTGAGAAGATACAACCCCAAAATTGAATTTTCTTAGCTGAACTTCCTTCGGTGCCCTCACGCGAACGACGAAATCACCGGATGTGCCCTTCAACAGAAGAAGATCCCGAGGGCAAATCAGGAAAAAAGTCAGTAAAATTCACCGTCCTCTCCTTCCTTTGCACCCAAGTCGCCGTGGCTTTCAATCGCCATAAGAATCCACACGAACCTGCGAGACCGGAATCGAGGTTCGAATCCGAGCAAAGCGGACAAAGATCGCGATCGATCTCTCTCTATCTCGCTGCGCGATCGCGCCATTTGATCGCGTCTGCGCATGCGAAACGTGCGGCGATTGGATTTTTCCCGTGGCGCGGTTTTCGGTTTTTTCTCGATGACGCTGTTCGATCCGATTCTCTCGTAGAATGTAGAGCGGAACGGGTCGTGGTTGGGAGTGATGGTTGTTCTGACAATGCTTGATTGCAGCGAGTGGAGTGGGGCAAGAGGTAATTGCAATTCGCGTTCATGGCATCAGTTACTGCTGCCCTGATCCTCCGACTCAATCCGGATTTGGGAGTTTTGATAGTGAGAATAGACAGGCCCTGGTATTGAGTGGGTTGGTTTTGAGCTTGGACAGTGAGATTTGAATTGTGAATTTTGGCTGATTAGGCATTTCAGGGTTGGGGGGGGAATAGTTGACTGTGTTGTGGAGCTGTGGTGCCTGATTGAATGGGACAGACTATAGCTGAGTGATCCCTCATGTAACATCCTGAATTTTGACCTGTTATCGGGATCAATAAAGTGTATATTAATTCTCGTTTGATTTTAGTAAGTCTCGCCCGGACTTGATCAATCACGGGATACTAACCAAATGGGAAAGGCTAAATAGGATCAGGTACGTGGACCAAGGACCCGATCGCGATTGAGTGCCGAGTTCGAGAAACATCGAGGGAATATTTTGGACCAATATGGGCCGATCTTAGGAAAATGACGGATTGATATAGTCAGATACGTACGATCGGATCGCGGGTGATTCCGCACGACCGAAAGTACGCCTGACTAACGAACCCCGATTTTAATCCAAACGATCGCGACCCCCGGTACTAGTGATAATTCCTCTCGTTCTCTCGAAATTCGAGACCATCATGACTCAGACAATCCTAGGTCGATACGCGTACCACCTAAACAGCCGACCGTTAGTAAGAGGCCCTAAGACTTCGAAACGAGTTATTTTGATCGCAATATTGAGCCCAAACTTCGATATCAAAATTTCAAGGGTAATTACGACTATTTGGTAAGACGGACGTCATTTTATAGTGGCCAAATAAGTTTGGGACAAGAACAGCTGAATATAGAAATTTCCACAGAAATTGGGGAAAATTACAATTTTGCCCCTGGGGACCTCGATGCTCGTTTCCGAGGCCAAACGAAATTATTTTTCGGAATCGATGCCATTTTGGGGCAACCATGCACGTCTGGAGTGCATACGGTCAAAAATTGGAATTTCGACCCCGGAACGAAAAATTACGGTTTTACCCCTCGAGACTTTTGGACCGGTTTTCGAGGGCTTAAAGGATGAATTTTAAGGATCCGACACCGGATTATGTCTACCATGAATATATAGGACCGGTATGGACAAAAATTGAAATTTCGGTTCGGGATCGAAAAAATTACGAAAATGCCCCTAGGCCAATTTTAATTAATTCCGAAAATTGAATTTAATTAGGGGTTTAACCAAGGTTAAATGGGACTAACCAGGTCTGGTCAGCCTTGGGTTAGTGACAAATGACCATTTTACCCCTAAATTATTGGATGAGAAGGAAAGATAGCCATTGGATCAAGGGCAAAATTGTCCAATTGGCCTAGATTGAGACACATGGAATCCACTCACACTTGTTGACCCATATTTGACCAGACATTTCTCTCTCTCTCTCCCATTCTGTTCTGATCTGCCGAGCCATTCTCCTCCTCCCCTTCCCCGTGAATTTCTTTTCCCGTTTCTGTTTCTGGCGTGCACGGTTCTGTCCATTCTGGTACTGTTCACGCCGGAACAGTACCAGCCGGAGCTGTCCCCGCCAAGCCAGCACCACCAGCAGCCCTTTCTGCTCAAGACAAGCCACCACAGCCCCGGTTTCAGCCTAAACAGAACAGAAACAGCAGCTAATTGTCTTCGCCGGTGTCGCTGCGGACCGCCGGCTTGCACCGGAGCGCCGCCGTCGATCCTTACCGTTCGTCGGTGATCGACCGCCCGTTCCCGTCGTCCCGAATCGTTAATAGGCGAGTATAAACCCCTAAACCCCTAATTAGTCTAATTGTGCATTTTTAGGGGTTAATTAGGCCTAATTGAGGGTTAATTAGGCTTAATGGTGTGTGGGATGTTTTGTATGGGTCATTAGGACCTAATGAGATGATTTAATGGTGGTTTAATGGCCTAAATTGTGATCTGGTCTGGTACTGTTCATGAGTACCGAAAATGCTAAATTTTGTTCAAGTTTTGTACTAATTGAGTTCAATGGTTAATGACTTAAAATTAGGCATTTGGTAGACTAATTAAGCTTATTTGAGGCTTAATTATGTGTATTTGGTGGTTGGATGTTTAGGGTAGGTGATTAGGGCTTAATGAGATGGTTTAAAGGTGAATTAGTGCCTAAATGTGCATTTTTCCTGGTACTGTTCATGGGGCTCCGAAATTGTTTTAATTTGTCTAAGTTTGTACTAATTGGGTTCAATTGTTGGTGACCTTGAATTGGTCATTATAGGGCTTAATTAAGCTTAATTGAGGCTTGATTATGTGTATTTGATGTTTGGGTGATTATAGTATTTGATTGAGGCCTAATGGAATTGTTTAGGGGTAGTTTGGTGCAAAATGGACATTCGGTTCTGGTACTGTTCACCAGAACCGAATTGTACCATTGGGCTTAATTGGAGACTTAATTGGTTCTTTGGCTATTGACTTGAGTTTAGGCATTTTTAGGGGTTGAGTAGGACTTGTATGAATCCTATCGTATGACCCCGAAGTGGTGAAAACGAATATTGAGATTGAATTGCCCAAGGCGGGCCTTAGGCGCATTAGATTGAGGTGTGAAATGAATGCGCGGAATGAACTTGAAATGGATTGGATTAGAGTGGAAATGCTTGGGTATGCCAAGAATGAGATGAACATGTCTAATTTGAGCATGGTTATGCTTGGTGTTTTGGCATCGATATTTAACCTTAAATTCCCGAGCATATGTTTTGCATATCAAGTGGTGATTGGTTGAAATTGAGTGAAACGATGTACTTGCCTGAGTTATAATCAATTGTGGCCTTCGGGTCGGGCCTACGGGTCGTTTTATCAACTGTGGCCTTCGGGTCGGGCCTACGGGTCGTTATAATCAATTGTGGCCTTCGGGTCGGGCCTACGGGTCGATTTATCAACTGTTGGCCTTCGGGTCGGGCCTACGGGTCGTTTTATCAACTGTGGCCTTCGGGTCGGGCCTACGGGTCGTTATATCCAACTGTGGGCCTTCGGGTCGGTATAATTGCACTTGACTTATAGTGATGCCAAATGCCTAACCTGCAGGGCTATGAGACATTATATTGGGCTGTGAGCTCGGGTGAATTAATGTTGTATTACTGGTTCATATTTTGATGCGTTTTATTTACCTTCTGGAGGTGCACATTAGCCTAGTTTAGGATTAGTGGTTTGTACTTGCTGAGTTTTCTCACGGTTGTGGTAAAACCGACATTTTCAGACCCCCGTCCATAGAATGCCGAGGAGCAGGACCCCGAGCCCGAGATAGAGTTTGAGGCTATGAGTTCAGAGGAGGAACCAGAGCAGTCCGAGAATTCTTCCGAGACGTGCGGGTCGACCCCAACCGGATATCCTAGGGCGGACCTCGGTTTTAGGGGCGAGGGCCGATACTTTTGACCGTAGCCTCTAGTGGTTAATCGATCCCCCTAGGCCACCGATCCCTTTTTGTACTCGTAGCCCTTTTGTTGTAGCTCTGGTTTTAATGGATATTGTATATATAAGTGTTATAATGAATGTATATGTTGTTTTTAATCGTTTGAATTTTGTTGGCTTGTGCTACTCATGGTTGCTTTTAAATTGTCTGGGTGTATATATATAATATATATACGTCGTTTCCGCATGTGGCGTGTTTTCTCTGATTTGGGTTTTCGGGTCGGTGACGTAACCTGGGAGCGTCGCACCTTATTTCGACCTATACGCGGATGTTCATGCTTCGTGGGGTACGGGGCGTGACATCCCCGTCCGAATTGGTATCAGAGCAAGGATAGCTCGGTCCAATCTAGTTGAACCCTGGAGTGATAAGGAGGAGTGACCATGGGTAGCCATAAGGTGACCTAGTATGCTAAGTGTACCTCCAGATTACTTGTGTTTGAATGTTGTGGTGATTAATTGAACCAGTGTTATGCAGGTGCGGCAGGACCCGAGGTAAGTGTGTAAGTCCTTGGGTGAAATTCTGTGCCGTTGTGCTAGCCGCATGCTGAGTGTTTGATTGCTTTTGTATTGATACCTGTCTAGGACTTAGACCGATTAGTTGGTTTAGGTCTCTAATTCCTGGACGGAATTATATTAGGTAATTGAGCACTCAGATTTGGAAGGATGAGCAGCGAAGGAAGAAGTGTGGGAAGAGTCCCCAGGAGGGGCACAGGAAGAGGAACTAGAGGTGGAGGTCGTGCTCGAGCTAGAGCTGTAGAAGACCTCGAGATGGGTGTTAGAGCGGTAGGAAACCCTGGAGTTAATGCTGGAGCTGCAGTAGACCCCAGAATGGAACAAGTCATTGAGACCCTAAGAGAAATAGGGAATGTCATGGGCAGACAGGCCCAAGAGAGAGCAGCAGTCATTGCTGAGGTTGCTTGGGCTGCGAGCAGCTGCCGCCATCAACGGGAATCAAACTCAAGCCCAGCAAGCTCAGGCTCAACCAATGGTAGCAGCTAGACCAATGCACCAGTTGGTGGAGCAGTTTCTTAAGCTGAAACCGCCCAAGTTCACGGGCAGAGGTGACCCAGAAATCACCCCACGTTGGGTGGAGGAATTGGAGAAAGCGTTTGACTTGTTGGGGTGTACTGAGGCCGAAAAGATTTCGTTGGTGACTTATCAGTTGCAAGACAATGCCAACGACTGGTGGAAGGCAGTTAGGGATAGAGTATTCCCAGAGGGTATGGAACAGACCTGGGCAATATTTGTTGAGCATTTCTATGGACAATATTTCTCAGAGAGTGCCCAGGAGAAGAAGATGGCGGAGTTCATGAGACTTCGTCAGGGGTCGATGACAGTAGTTCAGTACGAAGCAGAGTTCGCAAGACTATCGAGATTCGCCCCAAGGATGGTTGAGAATCCACTGGATAAGGCTCGAAGATTCCGGGATGGACTGAAGCCGGATCTTCGCACCCAGATGCTTCTGCTGAATATCAGGGATTATAGAGAACTGTATGAACGAGCCCAAACGATGGAGAGAGATCAGATGGAAAGGGCCGCAGCATCGGGTTCAAGGTTTAATCAGAATCGGGACAATCGTCGCTTCGGAAAGAAACCGATGACCGGCAATAGACGATTTGTTCCGCCACCGAGAAGGAATATAGGGAAACCCAGCCCGACACCGAATAGATTTGGGACTTGTTTTCGCTGCGGGAGCTTGGAGCATCGATTAAGAATTGTCCCAAAGAACGACCTTTGGGACCCCCAGACAACATCGGCAGCCCGAGTAGGAAATCGGCCTGAATCCCCACCGGCTATTCGGGTGACCACCCGCACAAGGACGAGTATACGCAATGGCGCGTAAGGATGCCGAGGACGCGCCGTGTGGTCACAGTACCATTTCTCTCGTGATCATGCTTGCCTATGCGTTATTTGATCCCGGGGCAACCCATTCGTTTATTTCAGAACAGTTTGCTAGATTGATTGGTCTTGAGTCCGTATTACTTGAAAACATGCTATGTGTGACGACCCCACTGCATGATAGGGTGTTAGTATCATTGGGATGCTTGGATTGTAAAATTGTGATTGGGAATGTAGAGGAAAGGATTGATTTGGCTGTGTTAGCCATGTATGATTTTGATGTGATCATCGGTATGGATTGGCTGACGAAGCAGAAAGCCGTTATGGATTGCGGCAATAGGATGATCCAATTTAATCCGATTGGACATCCTAGGTTTGAATTTCAGGGAAACCGAGGAGGAACCTCGATCCCTTGGATTTCCTCAGTAGAGGCAACTGAAATGCTCGAGGAAGGTTGTGAAGGATATTTGGTTAATGTTAAGGATCCGACATTGGTGGAACCTAAGTTGGAAGAAATCCCTGTAGTGTGCAATTTCCCCGAGGTTTTTCCTCAGGAATTGCCGGGCTTACCGCCAGAACGGGAAGTGGAATTTGTAATAGAATTGGCCCCAGGTACTGAGCCGATCTCTAAGGCCCCATATCGAATGTCCCTATCGGAATTGAAGGAACTGAAAGTCCAGATGCAGGAATTGTTAGATAAAGGGTTTATTCGTCCAAGTGCGTCTCCATGGGGAGCTCCAGTCCTGTTTGTGAGGAAAAAGGACGGAACGTTGAGATTATGTATAGACTATCGGCAGTTGAATCAAGTGACTATAAAGAATAAGTATCCACTGCCAAGGATCGACGACTTATTCGATCAATTGCAAGGAGCGTCAGTGTTCTCCAAGATTGACCTACGGACTGGGTATCATCAGTTGAGAATTCGGAAGGAAGATATACCCAAAACTGCATTTAGGACGAGGTACGGGCATTATGAGTTTACAGTCATGCCATTTGGTTTGACAAATGCCCCTGCAGCTTTCATGGATCTGATGAACAGAGTTTTTAAGGAATTCCTGGACCAGTTCGTCATTGTGTTCATCGACGATATTCTGGTATATTCGAAGAGTCCGGAAGAGCATGAAGTGCATTTGACGAAGTATTACGGACGTTGAGGAACACGCACTTTATGCGAAGTTCAAGCAAATGCGAGTTACGGCTTAGCAAGGTAGCATTCCTTGGACATGTTGTATCGGGAGAAGGAATATCTCGTGGATCCGGCTAAGATCGAGGCAGTACTTAAGTGGCCCAGACCGACATCAGTGACAGAAATCAGGAGTTTCTTAGGATTGGCTGGCTATTATCGACGTTTTGTGGAAGGATTCTCGTCGATAGCCATGCCACTAACACGATTGTTGAAAAAGGAAACTAAGTTTGAATGGGATGACAAGTGCGAACGAAGCTTTCAGGAACTTAAGCACAGACTGACAACAGCTCCAGTCTTAACTATTCCATCTGGACCTGGTGGATTTGAGGTCTACAGTGATGCTTCGCTCAGAGGACTCGGTTGTGTACTGATGCAGCACGGAAAAGTAGTTGCGTATGCGTCACGTCAATTGAGACCACACGAGTTGAACTATCCGACGCATGATCTAGAGTTGGCTGCCATTGTTTTTGCACTCAAAATCTGGAGACATTATTTATGCGGAGAAAAGTTCCAGATTTATACGGATCACCAGAGTCTCAAATACCTGTTCTCACAGAAAGAATTAAACATGAGACAGCGTAGGTGGATGGAACTTCTGAAAGATTATGATTGCGACATCATGTACCACCCTGGAAAGGCGAACCGAGTAGCGGATGCGCTAAGTCGCAAATCGAGTATGGCACACTTGATGATCAAGGAGTGGACATTGCTGGAAAGACTCCGAGACTCTGAGTTTAAATTTGAATTAAGCCATATGTCAAATCTGCTGGCTACTTTGAGAATCGAGCCAGAGATTCAGACCAAGATTAAGGCTTTGCAGTCCACGGATAAGGAAATTCAGAAAATCGTGGAAATGGATGCCGCTACAAGGAAGCCAGATTTCCAAGTGTCTGATGATGGAATTTTGAAATTCAAAGGACGATGGTGTGTACCTGATGATACTGAGCTTAAGGAAGAAATACTAAGAGAAGCTCATCGCAGCAATTACAGTATCCACCCTGGCAGCACGAAAATGTATCAAAATCTACGACAACATTATTGGTGGAACGGAATGAAGACGGATGTTGCCAGGTATGTGGCTAAGTGTTTGACCTGCCAGCAGGTAAAGGCGCAACATTGCAAACCTGGAGGACTGCTGCGACCGTTGGAAATTCCCGAGTGGAAATGGGAACACATCACCATGGACTTTGTAACCGGATTACCGAGAAGCCAGAGAGGGCATGATTCCATTTGGGTGATTGTGGATCGACTTACAAAGTCGGCACATTTCTTAGCAGTACGAAAGGATTTTGAGCTAGAAAGGTACGCAGAACTATACGTGAGACAGATCGTTAGACTGCATGGAGTGCCGGTAACAATTACATCAGATCGTGACCCGAGGTTTACGGCGAATTTTTGGAAAAGTCTGCAGACGGCCTTGGGAACAAAGGTGCAGTTTAGTACAGCTTACCATCCGCAGACTGACGGTCAATCGGAAAGGACGATACAGACCCTCGAAGATATGTTAAGGGCTTGTGTACTGGATTTCCAGGGTAAATGGGAAGAACAGCTGCATTTGGTGGAGTTTGCGTATAATAACAGCTATCGCAGTATCCGAGATGGCCCCATTTGAAGCCTTATATGGCGAGCATGTAGGACTCCCGTATCTTTGGGGCGAAGTAGGTGAACGGAGTATTATCGCCCGAGTTGATCCAACAAACAAGTAGAAGTTGTCGAGATTATCCGGGAAAGGCTAAAGACAGCACAAAGTCGCCAGAAGAGCTATGCCGATCGGAGAAGACGACCTTTGGAATTCCCAGTTGGAGATCATGTTTTCCTCAAGGTGTCGCCTATGAAAGGGTTATCACGATTCGGTAAGAAAGGAAAACTGAGTCCGAGGTTTGTGGGACCGTTCGAGATTTTGGAGAAGATTGGCGATATGGCATATAGGCTTGCCCTGCCACCTAACTTGTCCCAAGTACACAACGTTTTCCACGTGTCGATGTTGAGGAAGTACGAGCCAGATCCGACACACGTTCTAAGATATGAAGAAATAGACGTGGACGACAGGGTGTCGTACGTGGAGAGGCCAGTCAGAATTGAGGATCGGAAAGATCGAGTACTGCGGAATAAGACAATCCCGATGGTCAAGGTAGTTTGGGAGCACCACGGGACAGAAGGCGCTACTTGGGAAAGCGAGGAGGCCATGCGACGTCAACACCCCCAGTTGTTCGAGGAACAAGTTTAGAGTACAAATTTCGAGGACGAAATTTTTATAAGGGGGGAAGAGTTGTAACATCCTGAATTTTGACCTGTTATCGGGATCAATAAAGTGTATATTAATTCTCGTTTGATTTTAGTAAGTCTCGCCCGGACTTGATCAATCACGGGATACTAACCAAATGGGAAAGGCTAAATAGGATCAGGTACGTGGACCAAGGACCCGATCGCGATTGAGTGCCGAGTTCGAGAAACATCGAGGGAATATTTTGGACCAATATGGGCCGATCTTAGGAAAATGACGGATTGATATAGTCAGATACGTACGATCGGATCGCGGGTGATTCCGCACGACCGAAAGTACGCCTGACTAACGAACCCCGATTTTAATCCAAACGATCGCGACCCCCGGTACTAGTGATAATTCCTCTCGTTCTCTCGAAATTCGAGACCATCATGACTCAGACAATCCTAGGTCGATACGCGTACCACCTAAACAGCCGACCGTTAGTGAGAGGCCCTAAGACTTCGAAACGAGTTATTTTGATCGCAATATTGAGCCCAAACTTCGATATCAAAATTTCAAGGGTAATTACGACTATTTGGTAAGACGGACGTCATTTTATAGTGGCCAAATAAGTTTGGGACAAGAACAGCTGAATATAGAAATTTCCACAGAAATTGGGGAAAATTACAATTTTGCCCCTGGGGACCTCGATGCTCGTTTCCGAGGCCAAACGAAATTATTTTTCGGAATCGATGCCATTTTGGGGCAACCATGCACGTCTGGAGTGCATACGGTCAAAAATTGGAATTTCGACCCCGGAACGAAAAATTACGGTTTTACCCCTCGAGACTTTTGGACCGGTTTTCGAGGGCTTAAAGGATGAATTTTAAGGATCCGACACCGGATTATGTCTACCATGAATATATAGGACCGGTATGGACAAAAATTGAAATTTCGGTTCGGGATCGAAAAAATTACGAAAATGCCCCTAGGCCAATTTTAATTAATTCCGAAAATTGAATTTAATTAGGGGTTTAACCAAGGTTAAATGGGACTAACCAGGTCTGGTCAGCCTTGGGTTAGTGACAAATGACCATTTTACCCCTAAATTATTGGATGAGAAGGAAAGATAGCCATTGGATCAAGGGCAAAATTGTCCAATTGGCCTAGATTGAGACACATGGAATCCACTCACACTTGTTGACCCATATTTGACCAGACATTTCTCTCTCTCTCTCCCATTCTGTTCTGATCTGCCGAGCCATTCTCCTCCTCCCCTTCCCCGTGAATTTCTTTTCCCGTTTCTGTTTCTGGCGTGCACGGTTCTGTCCATTCTGGTACTGTTCACGCCGGAACAGTACCAGCCGGAGCTGTCCCCGCCAAGCCAGCACCACCAGCAGCCCTTTCTGCTCAAGACAAGCCACCACAGCCCCGGTTTCAGCCTAAACAGAACAGAAACAGCAGCTAATTGTCTTCGCCGGTGTCGCTGCGGACCGCCGGCTTGCACCGGAGCGCCGCCGTCGATCCTTACCGTTCGTCGGTGATCGACCGCCCGTTCCCGTCGTCCCGAATCGTTAATAGGCGAGTATAAACCCCTAAACCCCTAATTAGTCTAATTGTGCATTTTTAGGGGTTAATTAGGCCTAATTGAGGGTTAATTAGGCTTAATGGTGTGTGGGATGTTTTGTATGGGTCATTAGGACCTAATGAGATGATTTAATGGTGGTTTAATGGCCTAAATTGTGATCTGGTCTGGTACTGTTCATGAGTACCGAAAATGCTAAATTTTGTTCAAGTTTTGTACTAATTGAGTTCAATGGTTAATG
This sequence comes from Syzygium oleosum, assembly GCF_021117445.2. Taxonomy (NCBI): domain Eukaryota; kingdom Viridiplantae; phylum Streptophyta; class Magnoliopsida; order Myrtales; family Myrtaceae; genus Syzygium; species Syzygium oleosum. The sequence continues at coordinate 6,466,542 of NW_026607485.1, read as the reverse complement.
ACTTAAAATTAGGCATTTGGTAGACTAATTAAGCTTATTTGAGGCTTAATTATGTGTATTTGGTGGTTGGATGTTTAGGGTAGGTGATTAGGGCTTAATGAGATGGTTTAAAGGTGAATTAGTGCCTAAATGTGCATTTTTCCTGGTACTGTTCATGGGGCTCCGAAATTGTTTTAATTTGTCTAAGTTTGTACTAATTGGGTTCAATTGTTGGTGACCTTGAATTGGTCATTATAGGGCTTAATTAAGCTTAATTGAGGCTTGATTATGTGTATTTGATGTTTGGGTGATTATAGTATTTGATTGAGGCCTAATGGAATTGTTTAGGGGTAGTTTGGTGCAAAATGGACATTCGGTTCTGGTACTGTTCACCAGAACCGAATTGTACCATTGGGCTTAATTGGAGACTTAATTGGTTCTTTGGCTATTGACTTGAGTTTAGGCATTTTTAGGGGTTGAGTAGGACTTGTATGAATCCTATCGTATGACCCCGAAGTGGTGAAAACGAATATTGAGATTGAATTGCCCAAGGCGGGCCTTAGGCGCATTAGATTGAGGTGTGAAATGAATGCGCGGAATGAACTTGAAATGGATTGGATTAGAGTGGAAATGCTTGGGTATGCCAAGAATGAGATGAACATGTCTAATTTGAGCATGGTTATGCTTGGTGTTTTGGCATCGATATTTAACCTTAAATTCCCGAGCATATGTTTTGCATATCAAGTGGTGATTGGTTGAAATTGAGTGAAACGATGTACTTGCCTGAGTTATAATCAATTGTGGCCTTCGGGTCGGGCCTACGGGTCGTTTTATCAACTGTGGCCTTCGGGTCGGGCCTACGGGTCGTTATAATCAATTGTGGCCTTCGGGTCGGGCCTACGGGTCGATTTATCAACTGTTGGCCTTCGGGTCGGGCCTACGGGTCGTTTTATCAACTGTGGCCTTCGGGTCGGGCCTACGGGTCGTTATATCCAACTGTGGGCCTTCGGGTCGGTATAATTGCACTTGACTTATAGTGATGCCAAATGCCTAACCTGCAGGGCTATGAGACATTATATTGGGCTGTGAGCTCGGGTGAATTAATGTTGTATTACTGGTTCATATTTTGATGCGTTTTATTTACCTTCTGGAGGTGCACATTAGCCTAGTTTAGGATTAGTGGTTTGTACTTGCTGAGTTTTCTCACGGTTGTGGTAAAACCGACATTTTCAGACCCCCGTCCATAGAATGCCGAGGAGCAGGACCCCGAGCCCGAGATAGAGTTTGAGGCTATGAGTTCAGAGGAGGAACCAGAGCAGTCCGAGAATTCTTCCGAGACGTCTGGGTCTGACCCCAACTGGATATCCTAGGGCAGACCTCAGTTTTAGGGGCGAGGGCCGATACTTTTTGACTGTAGCCTCTAGTGGTTAATCGATCCCCCTAGGCCACCGATCCCTTTTTGTACTCGTAGCCCTTTTGTTGTAGCTCTGGTTTTAATGGATATTGTATATATAAGTGTTATAATGAATGTATATGTTGTTTTTAATCGTTTGAATTTTGTTGGCTTGTGCTACTCATGGTTGCTTTTAAATTGTCTGGGTGTATATATATAATATATATACGTCGTTTCCGCATGTGGCGTGTTTTCTCTGATTTGGGTTTTCGGGTCGGTGACGTAACCTGGGAGCGTCGCACCTTATTTCGACCTATACGCGGATGTTCATGCTTCGTGGGGTACGGGGCATGACACCTCAGGTGTACGATTTGGAAGTTTTCAAAGCATAGGACTGACAGTGTTGTGTTGTATTTGGTTCGTTCTGTTAAGCTCTTGGATTACCGAGTTTGGATCAATGCTACGTCTGGAATATGGTCATATTTGTTCGATACAAATTTCATCCTGCTGTTTCTACTTTGGGAATAAAATTAGTTCTTTAAGTTCACGAAGGACAGCAGATGTATACTGAAAATATTGGTTTGGGTTGATGTTTCCTTAAGTGTTCCTCTCACTTGATTTGTCGAAATAGCTTGCTAGAGACATAAGAAACTTGCCTCGTTGCTTGTAATTGAATGAGCTTGTGACCGCATTTTCAATCTAAAATCTTCTCTACTGGTAAATGCAGAACTTTGAGTGAGGTCCAAGGCTCATAAAGCTGTTTACAATCACTCTCTTGTGACGATGGTCGTGGAGTATGCATCTGTAGTAAGTGTTCTTTATAAAGATTTTCCCGTTTACTTAGAGCTTCTTGTTATTACCTTCAGATTTCACCAATTTCAATATAATAACATCGTAACAAGATGCGAAGCTTTTTATTTTGCAAGTTTACATGTCAGATTTGACAGAACTTTTTAGTTGGACATGTCCTGGTTGTGATGGAAAGACCAAGGTAATCTGACTGCATTTTAATATGACATTGTTGCTAAGGTTGCGTAAAGAATAGGTCCTCAGTACTAAATGGCCAATTCTTGAGATGAGATTTTGTGGGCATATGCTGCCTTCTCTTATTAGCTTTTAACTGGTTATTAATGCCTTTGGATTTGAAAGTAGGGGTTCTAATTCATTGATCTGATAGTTGACGTCCAGCACTGCTTATAGGTATGTAATTCATGTTGCAGTGGCCTACCAATTTGCGATGCCTGTGATGCCTCTATGTTTGAATTTCATCTAATTTTTTGTCCTTATTTCTAATCAATATATATTACCTATAGGCATCTATTGGCGTGGCCAGGACCTTAATGCTGCGGTTATAGCTTTCGAAGGTACTCAAGAACATAGGTATGCATGTTAACTTTAGCAATTATACCTCTTACATTTGACATGCGAAGGATTTGATGAAAATTTAAGCTAAGAAGAGTAGCCTCCGGTGACTGCGTACACAAAGCACATGGGTCTGCTGTCCATAAGAAGGGAAAACAGTGAATCATTTCCACTGAGACATGAAAGTTATGTGCTTGTAAATGTAGAAGGAGTCATGAGGAGATCACATACTTCACTAATTTTTGTTCTTGGAAAAGTTGTTTGAACTTTTCAGTTAGTGGTTACTTCTATTTATGTCTACAGCATACAGAACTGGGTCGAAGATTTCTACCGGAAACAGCTTGTCCTAAACTACCCCCGCATGCCTGTAGCCATGGTTCTAGAGATGATGAGCCTCTTGCAAGTTGTGGATACTTCTGATTTGGAATGAGTTACAGTCTTATTCTATTGTCTTTGCTTAGGTTCATCATGGATTTATTATGCTTGTCGCTATACGACAGTGCAACCTGGTACTTTGGATGCTGTTAGAAGAGCCAAGGATTTGACATCAACGTCATGGTGACAGGGCATTCTATGGGAGGGCCTATGGCATACTTTTGCGGACTTGATATCATGGTAAGATAGTTAAAAACTTGTTATGGGTTCAGATATTGGTTCTTCTCTATTGTGTTCTTCCATTTATTCAGTTTTGGTCCGTTAAGAGTTACCCGGAATTCTCTGCGAACTCTGCCTTGAAGAGTCTAGACTCTGGAGACTCTGGATATCTTGAACTTTCTATGGTTTCATATTTATATTTACAATTGGTCAGCATCTTGTTTTTTTTCTTTTTTGGTAAATCAACCCGTAGACAAAACACAAGCAGAATGGGTTGCAAACAACCCTTTACCTAAACCATCTATGGTCTACGTATTTAGTTGTGTGAATTGTCTTACATGTTAAGCCATGGAGCTTAAAGTTGGTTGAATACCTAAATATAGTGGATAAAGACTTCCAACTAATCATTACAAAGTTTACTTGCTGGAAACTTTATGGGATTATTGATTTGTTTATGGTCTCGATATATAACTTTTGCAAGCGCCCGAAGCTCAAATTTTATGTCATGTAATCTTGAATTGCTAATGCTTTTTAGACTAGAATATATTGATCCTAAATCTGTGTTCGTGGCATGTTTCGTCTGTCTCTTTCTAACCAAAAGAAGCAGCTCCTTTTCGATCGGGCTACTGGCCGATATGTTGTAGGCTGGAACCAATTCTAAATGTCTAACTTATGCTTTTTGTCTCAGCTTTATTGGACAAAGTGGTCCAGAGTTTTCTAGGCACCTGTTGTGGAATTGGTACCAGAAATGGTACCCACCCCAAAGTCATGTCCCATTAATTCTCTTCTCCATGACAAATAGTGATTTTTTAGGGTCAAACTTTGTCTTGAACTCAGATTATACAGACATTCACGTGGCCTATGATAGGATCATAGGTTGGATGAACTTTAGACTAAACCTTTTCTCGAAGTATTAATAGCAACTGCGACATCTTGTCTGAACACTTGGATGGTTTAAGATGTCATTTTTGTTTGCTGGTTTCTTGCTGAAAATTGTTCTGAGCCGATTGTGACGTCATGCCCATGGGTCGTGGCCCTTTCCATGCGTAGTGGCCCTTTTTAAGATTTTGTTTCTCCTTTACTATTAATGACCGTAAGTTTTGGGTTTCTAGAGGCAATTTCACCACGAACCTGGAATTTCTTGTTTATGTCAGTAGGATATGACTCACCCCACCAACATCCAAGTGCTTCTTGTGGAAGCATTTAAATGCGCCTTGGTTGAAAATACACGCCCAATACCACCATTCCATATTATTAACACCTTTTTTGGATGTGAGGGTGGTGGGGTGGGTTTTGTTGTGGCTGTGGGGTTTAGTTTTGGGAAAATTATGGATGGGATCTAGACAAATTAACACTAGACCTCCAACCCTCATGGAGAGAAAGGGTTGTTCTATCGTTCACCTTCGTATGTGAGATGCAATATATGGTTATTGATGCATAGTAGTTTTTCCCCACGTGAAAGTATTAACATTCAAGTAATTTGGCTGTCTAATTATGTGTGGTGGAGCTGTTTTTTCCAGACCAGTGCTCACTTGATTTACTTATATAACTAAGGACACTTAATTTCCAGGCAAATCATGAAGCACAGATTGTCCAGGTTTTTACATTTGGACAACCTAGTATTGGCAATGCAATGTTTGTTTCTTACTACTGCATGCCAAATACTATACAAATAACTAATGGACATATATTGTGCCTCATTTGCCTCCGTACTATTCTCAGTTCCCACAAAAGACATACCATCACTTCCCTAGGGTGGTATGACTTTGATCTTGACGGAATATCAGATAAATTATGGGGAATTGTCGTTGACTGCATTTGACATTTCCTTTGCATTTATTTCAACCTATCTAACCGGAGAAGTCTTATTTTTTCCAACAATGTTCATACTCTCGTTTTTTTCAGCATATAATTTTATAGGTTTTGTTTGTTTTATCTTCTCAACAAAGCAGGGCAGTTCATAGTACTCAGGACCTTTTTAACAATATTTAAGGAACTCTTCTCATTCCTATAAAGCTATCATGAGTTTCTCGTACCAATTCCAAATTTAAGACGCGTAATAATGTGTATTGCTCTCTCTCTCTCTCTCTCTCTCTCTCTCTCTCTCTCTCTCTATGATGGTTGATGACCTAGTCTTAAGCTCTGTGCAATTATAAAGTATTAATCATTTAAATTATGTATGTCTACTAATGCCTATAATATTGACAACTAGCTCAATGACAGTCACGGATAAACATATTGATGTGAGATAATGTGAAAATAATTTGATTCCACCTGCTTGTCTGGTGATAATCTTACTCTTTTTTATGTGAGTGTTCACATGTAATTGGAATCCTTCTTTTTTTGTAGGTACGGCTGTATAATATAGGATTTGTTTGTCTAGTTTATTAGGTCAAGAAAGTTTGTGATGGCTCTGGAGAAGATCCAATTTGCAGCAGGTAAGGAGGTAGCTTCAGTCATAGCTACCTGTTACAAGCAATTATTTTGTGGATTTATCATGCTAGGTGCAATAAGTCATGTGACAGATCGGCTTGTTCTAGAGAATGCCAGTCTTTTATTACCGGAAATATTTACGGATGACTTATCATAGTATGTTTCTGCATATTGGTAACTGGTAATAGCCTCACGGACCATTTACTCTACTATGGTGCAAAATTAATGGCGGAGACGTGGGGATCGTGCAAAATTGTCATGGACCCACGATTCAAGGAATATGGAAGCGAAGACAAAGGATACCTTATGCTTTCCAGGAATCCTTCTCCTTCTGCATTGAGGCTGCGTGAAGACTCCGATGCCAAGAGTAACTTAACGTAAAATGCTCCCAAGTCAGCACCTAATTTCGTGAAGATCATTAGGTAACTCTGGATGAAGTTTGTTCATGTAATGCATTCCATCAATCTGTTTCCATGTCCATCACAAGATGCATAGGATCTCTACTAAAATTCACTTGGAATGTAAATAGCATGAAGTTGAATGTATCATCCTTGTAAACACAACTTTGTGGTACATATTGAATGAATGCGCTCGCAAGTTTACCTGTCAATCTAATCTTGGGCCTGTGGCATTTTTTACTAGACTCAATAAAACCTAATTAGGATGTGTGGATGCTGAGCTGAGCTATCCACAGCTAAATCACGCCGCTCTTTTCTTTCCTTTTTTTTTCTTTTTTTGGGGGTCGAACTTGTGTTGAACTTCACAAAATTGGCAGAGCTTTGTGAATTCTGGGACTGTTAGACTTGCATGGTTCAGAGATTAACCGGTTTTATAAGGCGAAACAAAGACTGTCTAGGGAGAACACTTTTCAATCTGCGACCTTACCTTCTACTACTGGCTTAATGGCACATAAAAGATTCTCGGCGCAACCAAGTACTTCGACTGTTCCATGGCAGGACAGATAAATCAAGCCATCTCGGAAAAAAATGATCTTATCTAAAGTGTGCGTCATTTCAATTGACGACCTCCGCTGGATTTCAACCTTTAGGAGGTAAGCAATTTATATCATCTTTGTTTAGACATGTAAAAATGATCTGATCGGCCTTTGGAACGAAAGCTATAAGCTTTTACCTTCTATTTTTGATATGCCGGAATTAACATTAGTGAAAACCGGAAAACCGAAATTCCTTCATCATTTCAAAGCATAAATTGCCAATTGTGAAACATTCAAAGCACGTTGTGCAAGAGACCAGTTAAGTCCTTGACACTATATGATAAGCTATAGTTTGTACATTACAATAAAAGCTAAAGTACAGCACCAAAACGTTGAGAAAGATACGCTATCGTCAAATCTACGAGTTACCTGCGCTAGCCCCAGCTTACCTTTGCAATAAGAACCCGGAAGTTTTTCTTGCTTATTACCAAGAGAAAGAGCTCAGGCCGACATATAGGACTCTTTTGTCATTTAGCGATTCTCCTTACCAATGTTGAAACCTAAAGCTCCATACCTAGGTAACCGAAAATGAACAAAAGAGCTTTTATCACGGATTAAAACCTACACGTTTGACTATCCTTCATTGTTTAAGGTATAGCAAAGTTAAGTTTTACAAGGCATGGTTATTAAGTTCAAATTTAAAGTACAAACCAGCAAGTTCCAAGGACCTCACATAAATGACCCACGTGTAAATTGACAAAAGTAATGCACTTTAATGCAGTAACACTAGCATCAATTTGACTTGTCTTTTATTGGTTACTCAATTAGCCCACCAAAACCGTCAAAAAGTAATATATCTAAACCAAATCAAACTCATGAAATAGATCAAAAGAAACCACGGTCCCATTTCATGAGCAGTTTACAACGTCCATCTTAAAGGTAGAAAACGGCTGCACTATGCCTACAACAATAGATTTCATGTCAACTTGCCAAAGTGTGATTGTAATTTATGTATAACAGATAACGATCCCAGGAAAGACTACAGTGAATATCTCTTGAGATGACATAGGACAATAAGAAATTTGTTTAAGTTTCAAATCTTCCTTGACAACAGACTTAGCTTTGGATGCAGGACCTTTCAAGTACCACATGCACTTCTTATTGGAAAATGAACTCCTCTGCTGAGCATGTCTTCTAAATTTTTCAAGAAATGGCTGAATCTTCAAAGCAAGCCAGACATTGCATCAGTTGAACCTCTTCAAGTTGAAACGATCAGAGGCCTCACGCATGTTATCCCTTTCTGCGAAGTATTTCAACCCGATCAACTCACATTAAGGATGGCAGTGCCTTCAATCAACAAAAAGCACTGATATTCAATGACAAACAAAAAGCGCTGAGAATTTCGAGATCCTTCAACGCTTGATATTCAGCATTGAAGAATTCAGTAATGCCCGAACATCACAGATGTTACCCATGAGTGCATTCAAACGATTCTTCTGGTCAACATCATCAAAAAGGATGAGAATTCCTTCACAAAAAAGCCTATCTTTAATTGTCTTGATCCCTTCATCAACATTACTTATTTCTGTCAATTTCCTTTTGAGGATATTGGAGATGAGTTATTCTGCACGACTGAATGCCCTCGAGCTCTTAAGTTTCACGGATGTTAGAGAAAAAGCAATAGTGCTCAAAACCATGTGAAAGCTGATTGTAGATAAGTTCGGCGAGAGTCGTCTCTCCAACAAGGCCCATTCCATGAATTCCAACAATTCATGTTTCTTGTGTTGTGAGTGCCTATCATACTCATGACAAAGACTACCTTGAACACCATTTTCACATCGAGAGGTCCATGAACTGGTTTTGGCAAGAGCAACTAAGACTGCCTTGAGCACCACTCTAAGCACACAATTTTTCTCCCGGTCCAGACAATCCCTTCAAGTGTTTTCTCATAAAAGAACATCTGGGTACTGATAAGCAAGTTCTATTGCATAACAATGAAGAGAACACACATTTAGATGAAATGTAATAATCATTTTTTCAGCCCACAATAAAGGAAAAAAAATCAGGTTTGCCTAAATAGCTTTTTTACCCTCCAAAACAGATGAATACAGGGTTTACCACCCCAAGATTGTGAGAGGGAACATGATCAACATCAAATTTCATCCATCATCTGCCTTTCTTCGGTCTCCATCTATACAGCTAGGCTTCTATTACGAATAACCACCTAGGCATAACCATTTCAAGAAAATGGAGGCAATAATGGAGATCACACAAGGGTCGATTTTCATGATTTCAAACCCCAAGTGAGACTCCTCACATGTCCGATACACCGATAATACTGAAATTTAGCCTCAACTATAATATGATTTATGATACCTTGGCCAAGCTAAATAGTTCTCCTCTCCTGTCACAGATGGAAGCTTTGCTACACCAACTATTGATGCCGCTACCCAAGTGAAATTCCTCTTTCTTCATTTTATAACTTCTCCATAACATTTGCAAATCCCGCTAAGAAGCACACCTTTCCTGAAAAATAAATTGAACATAAGCATATCAATACAATGTCTTCTTCACAATAGCAACAATGAGTTAATTATGCTGTAATATTCCAGGATGAGAACCATAGTGCTATGACCTTCCAACACACATTACATCTAATTGTTTACAGTATAGCAAAGTTATCTCCAATGTGAAGCAGAGGGTATCACCTTCGAAATATGTGAAGCAGCAAATCGACAAGGATATCTAATGAATTGTCATAAATCAAATAATAACGATGCAATCCACATGCATACCTCCAGCTGGGAAACATAAAAGCAAGGAGAAACCATCCACAGAGAATATAGCTAAAAAAGCGAAACCAAACTAGGAAAAAAAAACATATATTTGTACATAATTAAGAACCCTCTGGTTATACGGAGATACCATAATTTCAATACCTTCTTCAGATTTCCAGGCATCAACTCATAAAGTAAATAAAAAGAGGACATAAAACTTCACTTTGGATGTCATTTTCATTTTCCTTTATTCGGTCTTCATTTGTACAGCTGCCCAATTAGCCACAGCTCCTTGCGCAATAAGATTTCTGTGAGTTTTTCAAACTTTAATTCCTCTCAACATCATTAGAAATTGGCAAAAAGGCAGTTTGAGATCTCTCACTTAGCACTTCTTGTCAATCTTAAAACCTAAAAGAATCCTCTAGTATAACCGAGGTGAATGGAAGGGCTTTTATGATAGATAATCACCGAGGCATAACCATTTCTAGAAAATGTAGGCAACAATCGAGATCACACAAGAGTTTCATTTACATGATTTCCAACCCCAAGTTAGACTTATCATATGTCCTGGGCAGTAGGTAACGATATTACTGAAATTTAGCCTTAACTGTAAGACGATTTATGATACCTTGGAGGTGGAAGTTTTGCTGCACCAACTATTGATCCGCTACCCAAGTAAAATTCCTCTTTCTTCATTTTATGACTTCTCCATAATATTTGCAAATCCCACTAAGAAGCACATCTTTCCTGGAAAATAAACTGAACATAAGCATATCAATACAGAGTGTCTGTCCTCTTCACGGTATGCTGTAAAGTTTCAGGATGAGAACCATAGTTATTATATGACCTTCTGACACATATTCCATCTAATTGTTTACAGTACAAGGAAGTTATCTCCAATGCGAAGCAAGGTTATCAACTTCGAAATAAGTGAAGCAACAAATCGACAAGGATATCTAATAATTTGTTACAAACCAAACCAAATAAAAACGATGCGATCGACCTGCATACCTCCAATTGGGAAACATAAAACCAAGCAGAAACCATCCAAAGAGAATGTGGCGAAAAAAGCCAAACCAAACTAGTAGAAGGGAACGAATGTCTGTACATAATTAAGAACCCTCTGGTTGTCCGGAGGTATCATAATTCCAATACCTTCATCAGATTTTTAGTCATCAACTCGTGAAAAGGTAATTAAAAAGTGCATGTGAAACTTCTCTGTTCATATCCGTGAAAGAGTTTGATTGCAAAAAAGGGAAAACATTGGTTGTCAGATGAAATAACTTACCTCAATTCGTTTAAAGTTTGCACACAAGGGAACAATTTGTGGTCGGCGATCAAGAAGCTTTCAAGAGCAACGTGCACTTATCCGTCAGTCTTCTCCCTCAAATCCATATTCAAATTCGTATCCAGATTCGTCATCTTGTACCTCTGATTCGTCTCTGTCTCCCTCAAATCTGACTGCCTTCTCCGAGCAAAGCAAAGAAATTGCCTCCACATTTAATTTCCCGCAACTCTTTATATCAACAGATCGCAGTCCCTTCAAGCTTGATAGATCAGGCAACTTCTGTAAAGATCCACATCCAAAAATACTCAATTCTTCCAAACATTGTGGTAGTTCGCCTTGAATCTCAACCAGATTACTGCAGAAGGACACATGAAGACACCGTAGTTGGTTGAGATTACTTAGATCAGGTAATATCCACACCTGTTGAAGTTCCAAAAGCTGCAAATCTGGGTTCTCCGAACCATCAAGGCCTCGAATCTCTGAGATTACACAGTTAGTAATCCAAAGATCTGATAGGTTCGTCAAATTCGATAGATCCCCGGGGAAAACAAGTGACTTGCAACCATCCAAACTCAATAATGATAAACTGGAGGGAAGGCTCGGGAGGCAACGCAGATTATGGCAGAAGAGTTTAAGTGTTTGGAGTCGGGGAAGGAGACTCCTACAATCTGTGGGTAAGGCGGTCATGTGTTTAGAGCCCAAACCCAAGGATAATAAACTGGAGGGAAGGCTCGGGAGGCAACGTAGATTAGGGCACCGGAGTTCAAGTTTTTGGAGTCGTGGAAGGAGACCGATATCTATGGGTAAGGCGGTCATGTGTTTAGACTCCAAATCCAAGGATAATAAACTGGAGGGAAGGCTCGGGAGGCAACGCAGATTAGGGCACCAGAGATCAAGTCTTTGGGGTCGAGGAAGGAGACTACTAATATCCGTGGGTAAGTGGGTCACACGATAAGAGTATAGGTCCAGAGTCTCCAGTTTGCTTAAATTCCCAATCCCCCCTGGCATCGGATATTCTTGCACAGGCCCATCAGATTCCCAACCAGCATCATGTTCGCTAAGCGACAGCTTCAATTCCTTTAAATTAGTCAGGTTTGAGAGATCTGGAAACGTATCCATATGCAAGTCATGCAACTCTAGAATGATAAGACTTTCAGGAAGCCTCGGTACCACGTATATTGCAGCATTCCACAATTTCAAGATCCTTAGGGATCGATTTCTATAGATGCAATTGCCAATTTCCACTTCCACATTGAAATCGTCTGTAAATTGGACATCTATTTCTTCGAGCTTCTCAATTGTCCAGAAGGCATCGGGTATTTTACTTGTGTCATTTAAATCCATCTTCGCTACTTTCAAATTTTTCAACTTTCCGATGGAATCGGGTAGTTCTTTGATCTCCGTTTGGGTTATATCCAGCTCAATCAATGATTCCAAATTTCCGATGGAATCGGGTAGTTCTTTGATCCCCGTTTCGGATATATCTAGCTCAATCAATGATTCCAAATTTCCGATGGAATCGGGCAATTCTTTGATCCCTGTTTGGGATATATCCAGCTCAATCAGCGATTCTAAATTTCCGATTGTATCCGGAAGCCTCTCGAACGATATGCAACATTGCAGAGATAGGTATTCAAGGCTCGCAAGATCTCTACCTAGCTCGTCTGGCAGCCTCCGAAGATTGTTACAAGAGCTTACATCTAAGGAAACTAGGCTTTTCAAATGACAAATCGACCTATCAATATCAGTTAATGATTCACAGCCCTTTAGGATCAATCGTTCTAAATTTACCTCAGCAGAGAAGATGGGAGTTCTCTCCAAGCAATCGCATCCGGTCAAATTCAAAATTTTCAAATTCTTCATCACCTGTGAAAAGAAAAATCATGCAAAGATTATTTTTGAATCTCATAAGACGGAATAATAAGTGTTGTCTAGCATATAACATACCTCCATATGGCTCCACCCCTTCCAATCATCCGTAATTTCACTGTTAGATAGATCAAGAATAACCACATTCTCCATGGAGAAATTTGCAATGTTAAATGTTGGGGGAATACCGTGCCAAGAAAGCCATCGTAAATGCGGAAGGAGATACGAATTCTCCCGAAAAACATTAGCCGGAAGAACATTTGATGGTGATTCGTGCCAAAGAAGCCTCTCTTCAACACAAAAATGTTCCTCCAAACCGTTAACTCGAAGAAACCCCACATTTGATATTCTCTTAAAATCTTTACGAGTAAAACGGTACTGCAGCTCATGGTCAAAGTGTAGATGAAGAGCTTCAACTTTTGTTTTTCCCTGCCCAATGGTAAAATTTAGAAACAAAAGAGTTGAAGCGAAACACATTTATTCAAGTTCACTATTTTAACGGGTTGAGTTGGAGTACTATCGTTACTTTAATCTTGACAGAGCAAAAATATTGGTTTGAGTAGGTCACAGTAGTGCTAGAGAACACAAAAAAGTAACTTGATTTTTTTTTAAAAGGAAAATGTCCACAAGTAACATGGAGATTCATCGCACGGGGGATTTTACCTTACGTCTCCTCAGCAAATCCAATGCTTCCTTGGGATCCCATACCCTCCTTTGCTTCTCTATTTTCATCTTACTTTCTTGACGAGCCATTTCTCTTCCGAAATCTCTGAGTTGGTCATGCATCAACACTTTATTATACTCTCCAATCTTTATCAAAGACATGTTCTGCAGAACTTCCATATCTACTTTTGGAAAAAATTTAGATTTTTCCCAGAAATGGACCACAATGTCTTTGTCATGTCCAATGAAAAAACAAGCTATATCGAGGAATATATGTTGTTGTCGAAGTTCTAATGCATCATAACTTATTTTTAGCTTACTCTGAACATCCACATGAGGAACCTTTTCCAACTTCTCCAATATGTCATCCCAGCTTTTCTTTTCAGTGCCAGATAAAAGTGAACCTATGACCTCAAGAGCTAGCGGAAGACCTCTAGCAATGCCTATTGCCCTCTTGGATTGGTCAATATACTCAATCAAAGGAGATTCTCTTCTGAAAGCATGTTTGCTAAAGAGTTGAAGAGATTGACAGTCATCCATGCCATTAACCTCATAAGTGCAGTCCACTTCCGGAACAATGAGAACATCTTTCTTTCTTGTAGTAATAATGAGTTTGCTCCCTTCACCAAACCAATCACCATTTCCTACAAGTGCATCCATATGATCCTTTTCTGCCACATCATCGAGAAGAAGGAGGACTCTTTTATTAGACAACCTATCTTTAATGGTCTTAATCCCTTCATCAATATTTCTTATATCCATGCATTTCGTGTTGAGGATGTCAGAGATGAGCTGATGCTGCAAGCGGTGAATGCCCTCGAGTTTTGAGGTTTCACGGACGTTAGAAAGGAAGCAACAACCATCGAAATTTTTTTTTTTTTTTTGGGTTTTTTGGGTAAAGCCCTCGAAATTTTTTTTAAGCTTATTGTAGATGATTTTGGCAATAGTCGTCTTTCCGATGCCACCCATCCCGTGGATTCCTATAATCCGTGTTTCACTTGTCTCAGCACCTATCTTTTCCATGATTGCGTCCACATGGTTGTCGACACGGACCAAGTAGTCTGATACCGCTAGATAACCCTTTTTCAACTCGCTGAAAACCTTATGGGTAAGTTCTTTTGCGAACTCTCCTTCTCGCCTAGTGTTTGTTGGAGGCAAAAGACAATGAGTTAGAAAATTGTGTTGAATTAACTATGTTCTGACAAGACCAAATTAAATTCGGAATGTGTTCTTCAAGGATTTATTCCATTGTAGATGAATTAGCGTTGGTACTTACAGTTAATGAATGAACTAAACTGGAAAAAAAATGATGCTTGGAATAAAATGGGACAAAATTGGGATTGTGCCATTACTTAGCGAGATTTCAGCAGTGTAACTTCAATAACTCAGAATTCAATTTAAACAGGGCTAACAAAAATCTAGAAAAGAAACCTGAAACACATCAAGTTTTAATGGTACAAGGTACATGAGATGGAATGCTTAAAGCAATCACCTGTTCTCCTTCTTGCTATGCAGGTCCCATCCGTTTATTGCTCCCACTGCACTGAGAGCATCCTTCCACCCTTGAATAGTCTTTTCGTCGTGTCGCTTCTTGTTTTCATGTGCAAGAAAGGCCTGTGCATAACCCTCTGTTTGGTGCCGAACCTCTGAAGGTGCCACATCATAAAAAATAGGGATGATCTTCTGTCTTCCAGTTTTCTGGCACTCGACCATCTGGACTAACTCCTTGAGACACCATACGCTAGAGGCATAGCCTTTCGAAAAGATAGGTATTGAGATCTTCGACTGATTAATTGCTTGGAGAAGTTCCGGGGCAAACTCTTCCCCAACGCCGAGCTCTTCGTCGTCCTTAAACGTGCGGATTCCCGCATCTTTAAGACTAATGTAAAGGAAGTCGGTAAAACCTGCTCGAGTATCTGATCCATTGAAGCTTAAGAATACTTCATAGTCATATCCTGATGAAGTAGCCATTCCTTGACCTTCTGTTGAAGTGTGAGTAGAAGAAGCGCCTCCTGCTGTTGCATCATTTTCACAGATGCGTCTTTTTTTTGCCCTCCCCTCCATTTGATCTCACTTGATCTTCTCTTCAAGGAACAAAAATTGAAAAGTATAGCAGCAAAAGCAGTGGCAGCTAGAGATGGAAAATGTTTAGAAGCCAGAACTAACAAACGGAGATCTCGGTGGGTCATTAAACGTGGAAGACAGGGTTGGCTCAATATGCAGAGAGTCAGGGTCTCCAGTTTGCTACAGTTGGTCAATAAGAACGTTTCATTACAGCCTGTCAAAGTTGACGAATGCAGGTTTTTTCAAAACCAAAGTGGTCCCTCCCAACTCAATTCTTCTCTTTTATCTTCACCGTCATAACGCAATTGAAAAAAACAGGAAGATACAATTGCGGAGTAAATAAACTAGTGGAATTCTAAAAAGATGGGAGCAATCGAGTACTTTCGGTTATGATGCTCTTCAATTTTAATAATCTTAGTCTTTGTGGAGTTTCTGACAACACCGCGTTGTGATGAATGGCCCGCGCACTCGCCCGTGGCGCGTTTTCGCTGGTACATAATTGTAGGGTCACTTTCGTGGTTTGGGTGTTGAGTCGGGGCTATTTTGGGGAAAACAGCCCCCCCGTCTGGTCATACGAGTTGTTGTTCCTGTGCCTGATCGCGGAGATTTTCTTTGACGTTTTTGTTCTCCCACACGCGCAGATAAATGAATTATTGGTGTGATTCCTTTTTGTTTTGGTCGATGTGTGATTCCTTCTTGAGAAATCTGGTTCACGGACTGTTCGTAGTCCAAGTCTTCGAATACTTTGACTTTGCCCTTCTAGTTCCGTGACACACATCTCCTCCCCCCCCCCCCCCCCCGCGCTGTTCTTTTATTTTATTTTTTCTTTGGAGAGTGATAGCTATTGCAATTTTTAATCTAATGATTGTATTTCGATGCAAGGCAAAACTATATGTATATGGCAATTTCGTAATTTCCATTTAGTTAAATTAGACAGTATCAACTTTTCTGATGATTGATGACACGATTAGTTAGTCTATTTAAAGATCAAAGTTTCTCTGAAGATATGGTGTTTATTTTGTAAGTATTTTTCAAGTTTCTACATTAATTTTGTGGTAACTGAACATTTCGTGTTTCCCCATAGAAAATAGCCACTTCGCAACTCAAGTTTCACGATACTGACTCAATGACAACCAACATAAGCAGTAGCTACCAAAACTATCTTCTATCAACCATTCTTTAGCCAACCAAAGTCACCCGTAAAGAATTGGTACGTACAATATCATAAGCTTTTCAGAGTCCGGATTATGATCAATCCAATGATGAATAAACCAAGTATCGCTTCCCCTCCATTGATCTCACTTGATCTTTTCTTCGAGAAATGGTTCAGAGATGAAAAAAATTCAGAAGCCCTACTTATCAAATGCTACCAGCCAAAAAAGAGAAAATCGTTTATCGAATGGTGGCCACCTATCAATCAACTATCAAAGTAATAAACCCACCGAAGACCTCAACCGTCGTTCACGACGAAACTGGTTTGCGAGAATCCAAGGAAAACCTGGTTAAAAGCAAAAAGTGATAATGAAAAGACATAAAGCAATACGGCAAAGAAAAAGAAGATGGGTCATCCTAACGCGGAAAAGAAGACCCTGCCAATGCTTTAGCGTGCCTTTTTGTTGTCGGCAAGATTTTTTCCCTTACCGAGAGGAATTTATTTTCATAGTTATATTCACGAAAAATTGTCATTGAGATCCTGTTTTACCATCTTCTTTATTTAACTTAGGGTCAGTTTGTTTGATAAAAAATCATTTTTGAGAAAAAAATTTCCATACTTTTCCGGTATTTGAATTACGTGAAATTATTTGATCAATATAAAATGTTTACCATGGACTAAAAATAATAAGCTTAGAGAATAATGATTTGGTAAAAAGGAATCGTTTTTCCTGATCTCTTGCTGTGTTGAAGTGAGAAGAATATACTTCATCAGTGCTAAATTTTCTTACATTCCCAAAAACAAGATCATATATAATACTTTACAAATATGGTTTCATAATTTTTATCCTAATTTCTTTGTAATCATTGTTATTTTGATGGGATTACAAAATACACAAAGACGATATCGATTCGAGCTTATTAGTCATTATATGTTACTTTTAACGATACAAGCCGCCTTTAATGGATTTCACTTATTACCAATTACGATAAAATCAATTTTTTCAACTTGTTTTCACCATAATCAATTTTTTTAGTTTAATTTCTCTGAAATTAAATTTCCTAAAAAAATTTTCCTATGACAAGAAAATCCTCACCGAGATAAACACACTCTAAAAGTTTGTTTTTATGTGATTTTCAATTTTCATATGATGATATTTGATCGGAGGGAATCGCAAGATGAATCATTGGTGTGATTCCTTCTCGAGCAAGTTGGTTCATGGACTGTTCGTAGTCCGAGTCTTCATAGACTTTTGACTTTGCCCTTCGAGACCCGTGATGTTTCAGTCTTCTTGCACCAACCGTATGCTGTTCTGTCTTTTTTTCTTCTCTCTTTCTGAGAGTGGTAGCTAATGTTAATACTACGTTAAAACGAGGCATAGGGAGCTTAGGTTTTAGATTGTTGGCGTCCGCATCAAAATCAAATCGACCAATCTCATGCAACTATTAATCTAATGATTACATTTCGAATCAATACCAAACTATATGTACATGACACATTCCATTTTCATTTAGTTAAATTAGACAGTATCAATTTTTTTATTTGATTGATGCCATGATTGGCCAGATTATTTAGAAAATAAAGTTTTTGCTTGCGAGTATTTTTCTAAGTTTCTAAATCAATTTCGCTGTAACTAAACATTTCATGTTTCACGATAGATAATAAAATCTCGTTAGATCCGGAGGTGTAAAAATGTTCCATTCCTGAATTCACAAGTTCTTAAGTCTTTTTAGACATAAATCCTAGTGTGACCAACAAAAAATTTAAGATTGAAGATATTAAATCACGATGACTCGATGAGTCAAAAAAACCTCTTGGGAAGTATCAAATTCCCTGAATTGAGACCAATGGAAAATTAAATTTGTTCTCTGATAGCTTTAGCTTTGATTATACTCCACCAAGCTTTTGGTTTACTAATCGAAAGTTTAGAAGTCTCATTGCAGATTTTTTTAAATCTGACTCCTTTCGTTCGAATCGAAATCGAGCTTCCTCCATTAGCTCAAAAGCTCGGGGAAGAAGAGAAAATAGGTGGGATCCCACTGCCTGACTCCTACTCTTATCAAAGGAAAAGAAAGACTTTTTGTATAGATGCATGGGGGCCTTAAGTATCAAGACCCTTTGTTCCTCCTTCACCACAGAACATTAAGAAACTAATAAGAGGAAGATTTTTTTGAATGACTTTTTGGTTGGTCATTGAACTTGGAGAAGCCAAAGGATTGGGTGAATATGGAGAGAGAGCCGTGGGCCAGTTTTGCTGCAAAATTGGTCAATAAGGATGCTTCCTTGAAGCATCGCTCCCAGCCTGTCAAAATTTGATAATTATTTGCGTTCCTTAACGCAGCAAAATTACTGGACGTGTGGTGCAGATATTTTGGGGATTACAATCAACTTTTGTCACCCAAACAAATAAATGGGCGGATTCATTCAAAGTCGAAGTCAACAAAAGCAGACATCAAACTTCCAACCAAGTTCGTTTGCCCCCATCCTAATCAAGGTGAACTCCGGTCGGTCTAGTTTGATGGGCTGATCAGGCTAAGAAAAAAAACCAAGAAATAAAAGACAAGTGTTGTGATGGCATACGTTAGACAAGGGGCTAAGGTAGAAACTCTGAAATTATCTACTAAACTTATTTGTCAAATCTGCGATATAGATATCTTGCTGCAATATAAAATCGAAAGGTCAAGACTTTTTTCAAAGAAAATTAAGATTCCATGTCAACTTAATACAAAACTGAAAATTTATGTTCTCCCTGATAAAGTAGAAAGTTAAGGACATTTTTAATAGCAATTTGGAACGCTCAAGATTCTCTAGATCTGGAAAATTCAGTTTTTCCAAAAATGACTTTTTTATAAAAGAAAATGAGAACCGTTTGTATTTTCACACTTGTATAGTATCTATTTTCATGAATCCATTCATTCACTTGCTAAGATGATTTGATCAATATCACTTAATATATCAATTTTAGTATACTTATTAACATTACTTGTAAATAACCCGGATTTATTTTGTTAAACTTCAAATGACGAAAGGCCCCTGCTTATTGAGTAAAAGTGCACATCTTTTTTAACAACATTGATGAAAAAAAAACCACATACTGCTAGCAATTGTAATTAAATTGCCATTAAGTAAAACCCGTCATGTGAAACGGCGAACGTGTGTTATTTTACAAATTATCATTGAAAATCTCCAGAAATTATTGAATTTGTGCTATGGAATCATTCATCAGATGCTGCCGGCCAAAAAAAGGAAATCATCTAATCAAATGGGGGCCGCCTATCAATTAACTATCGAAGTAATTAACCCGCCAGGAACCTCAACCGTCATTCACGGCGAAATGGTCCGAGAGAATCTGAGGAAAATCTCAATAAAAGAGTAAAGTGATAATAATGAAAAGATATAAAGCAATAAAGCAAAGCAAAGGAAGATGGGTCATGCTAGTGTGGAAAAAGAAAACCCACCAACGCTTTTTAGCGTGCGCCTCTTTCGGCAGGACTTTAGTCAAAAGTAGCCCGCAAGGCAAAAGAAGAAGAAGAAGAAGAAGAAAAACAACAACATGAGGATGCATTTCGGTGGCAAGAAATCATTCACTATTGCTCCTTCCTGTTTTGCCCCTTCTTGTCCCGAGGAATTCCTTTTCATAGTTATATTCACGAGAAATCATCCTTGAGATCTTGTTTTACCATCTTCACTTTTGTTCTGACTTTAGTCGTGGGGGCTTGGATATCCGGAAGAAAGTAACAATTCTTGTAATCGCACGAAAGCTGATAGTAAATGATTTTGGCAATAGTCATTTTTTCGATGCCACCCGTCCCATAGGTTCCGATGATTCGTGTTTCACTTGATTGAGCACCTATTATTTTCATGAATTTATCTCCTGGTGATCGACACTGACCAAGCAGTCCAGTTAGCCTTTTTCAACTTAACTTTTAAGAAAAGTGGAATGGAATATATTCTTGCTTTGCTTTTGTCCTTTTTCGCTACGCGCTCGAGACCTTAACATTTGTCCACCTTCTTTTTAGCATTTCACTTTTTCTCTTCTGCTTTTCGGGACAAGATAGAATATGAAGGGATATGATTGTTCACTTTGAATCTCTTTATTGGCATCAATTATGTGGTCTATCGTCATACAAATCTGACATTTATCAATGACTTCTTTTTTCTTTTTTTTTGGATCTGGATTTATCAACGACGTTAGCTTGCAAACACTTGCACAATTTTGTTCCAAAGGGTAATACTTTCCAAAAAAAAGAAAAAAAAAAGATGGAATTGTCCCTCACATTCTTCCTCGTTTATTTAACTTAGGGTCATACTATTTGATGAAAAATCATTGTTTGGAAATTTTTTTCCGTACTTTTCAGTGTTTGAATTACGTAAAACTATTCGATCCATGGAAAACATTAACCATGGGCTAAAAATAATTACCTTAGAGAAAATGACTTGGCAAGAAGGAATCGTTTTCCTTGATTTATATCATAATTTCTTAGTAATCGTTGTTATTTTGATGGATTACAGAATAATCGAAGACGATATCAATTTTTTAGTCATTACATGTTACTTTTAACGATACAAGCTGCATTTAGTGGATTCACATATTACCAATTACGATAAAATCAATTTTTTTCAACTTGTTTCCACCATAATCAAAATTTTCTGATTTACTTTCTTTGAAATTGAATTTCCTAAAAACCTTTTCCCGCAACAATAAAATTCTCGGCGAGATAATCGCATTCTAAAAGTTTGTTGTTATATGATTTTCGATTTATATGATGGTATTTGATTGGAGGAAATCGTAAGACGAAATTATCGATGAACATGAGAATTGGAGATCGATTTGTTGTCGTGTGATGTTTGCGGGTGAATGAGAGAATAAATAAATTAGTGTTGGATTTTACACAGTGATCTAGTGACTTTTTTTTTATCTTTTGATGAAATCTCTACGTATATGGAAGTCTGACTGTGAGGCACGAAGTACCAAATAAAATGAAACGTTGGTGTGATTCCATCTTGAGCAAGTTGGTTTGTGGACTGTTCGCAGTCCAAGTCTTCGTAGACTTTGACTTTGCTACTCTAGTCCCGTGATGTTTCAGTCTTCTTGCACCAACTGTACGCTGTTCTTTTATTTTATTTTTCTTTGGAAAGTGGTAGCTAATGTTAATACACGTTAAAACGAGGCATGGTTTACTTAGGTTTAGATTGTCAGTGTCCTCCGCATTGAAATCATATGGGTTAATACCACAAAAAATTCCAAATTGGTATATTTGTAATAAATTTATCCCAAATTAATTTTTTTACCACGAAAACCCTCAAACCGGTATACATGTGACAAATTTACCCCAAACTAATTTTTTGACCACAAAAAATCCAAAACTGATACATTTGTGATAAATTTACCCTCCATTAAATTGGATTAATACCACAAAAAATCACAAACTGATACATATGTGATGGTAAAATCCCAAACTGGTATACCCATTAGTTGCCACGTGTCATCCAACTTAGAAATTTAACAGTAAAATTTAACGGAGGGTAAAATTGTTATAGATATACCAGTTTGGGGTTTTTTGGAACAAAAAAATTAGTTTGGAGTAAATTTTTTTATAAGTGTACAAGTTTGTGATTTTTCGTGGTATTAACCCAAATCATATCGACCAATCTCATGCAATTTTTAATCTAATGATTCTATTTTGATGCCAGGCAAAACTATGTTCATACGACACTTTTGAACTTTCCATTTAGTTAAATTAGACGGTATCAACTTTTCTATTGATTGACGACATGATTGGCTAGACTATCTAAAGATCAAAGCTTTTCTGAATAGATGGTGTTTGTTTGGAAGTATTTTTCTAAGTTTCTAAATCAATTTTGTGATAACTTATTCCACGTTTCACGATAGCAAATAGCCACTTCGCAACTAAAGTTTCACAATACTAACTTGACGACAACCAACATAAGCTGCAGATACCAAAATCAGCTTCCATCAACCATTCTTTAGCCAACCAAAGTCGCTTGTAAAGCGCTGGCACGTACACTATCATAAGCTTTTCACGGTCCAGATTCTGATCAACCCAATGATGAATAAACCAAGCATTGCCTCCCCTCCATTAATCTCACTTCATCTTTTCTTCGAGAAACAATTCAGACATGAAAAAAGTTCAGATGCCCCACTTATCAAATGATGCTGGCAAAAAAAAATAATTTATTGAATGGTGGTTGCCTATCAATCAACTATCGAAGTTATTAAAATTATTTTTGGATGAAAATGCCCTTAATCGGTTGGAATATTTAACCGGCTGACGAGGTCAAGCTCTTATTTGTAGTTGCCTTGGCCATTTCATGCCATTATTTGAAATAATGTCAACTTCAAACTTTTATTTAAGAAAATGAGGACATTTCAAGCCCTTATTTGGAATTTTCCCTACAACCAAAAATAAAAGACAAGTGCAGTTATGGTGTACATCAGACAGGGGGCCAAGATGGAAACTCTGAAATTATCTATTAAGCTTATTTTCAAATCTATGGAATAGACATCCTGTTGCAATATCTAAATTAATTTGATAAAATTGAAAATTCGGGACATTTTCAAAGAAAATTGATTTTCCATGTCATCTTAATACAAAACTAGAAATTCTCCTTGATAAAGTTGACAGTTTAGGATATTTTTAAAAGCAAAAGTTCAAGATCCTCTACAATATTAGGATATTTTTAAAAGCAAAAGTTTAAGACTTAGACTTTATGTTATGTGAACAATCGTTTGAAAGATGCTCCGATTTGAATCGCATAGCATAAAATCCAGTGGAATCGGCACACATAATGCTCAGAAACTTTCGAAGATGGAATCAACACAGGGGCTCTAGGTTCATTGACTCTGTGCTAATGCTCAAAGTCTACGATTGTTCACATAGCATAAAGTCTAAGTCTTAAAAAGGCAATAGGAAAGGGCTCTAAGTTCATAGACTATGATTACAAAAAGACTTGATTCCAGTCGAATATCAAGCATGAAAGCGTATTTGTTAACTGGGCGGGTTTTGGGGGTTTCTCTTGAGTCTTTTCCATGTATTTAACTAGTATGGTGGCAGATTCACTAATTACAATTACATAAAACCAATTTTTTCAACTTGTTTTTCAATGCAAAAAACAAAAAAAAAACACTAGAAAATGGTTCACTTTCTTTAAAATTGAATGGGATAAGTGCATTTAAAGTCCTAAAACTTGTCACGAAAGTACAATTTAGTCCTAAAACTTTTAAAAATCCAAATAAGCCCTAAAATTTGTCATGAAAGTGCAATTGAGTCTTAAAACTTTCAAAAAGTGCAATCAAGTTATAAAACTTGTCAAATTGGTCCAATCAAATCCTTCCGTTAACTGCACTATTTGAAAGTTTTTGTATTCTATTGTACTTTGGTGACAAATTTTAGGGCTTGATCACACTTTTTGAATGTTTTAGGATTCGATTGCACTTTCGTGACAAGTTTTAGGACTTAATTGCACTTTTTGAAAGTTTTAGAACTCAATTGCACTTTCGTGACAATAAGTTTTAGGACTTCCAATACACTTATCCCAAATTGAATTTCCTCTCTCTCTCTCTCTCTCTCTCTCTCTCTCTCTCTCTCTCTCATACACAAACACACTAGCCGATTGTGTTGAGCCCCATGATTTTTCTTATGCTCTTATCCATTTTTGGCCAAGGATAAGATATATGGATTTTTTTATTAATTTATTTGATCTCTACTGTTGGTTCTACGGCTATGTCAATTTACTAATTCATTAGAATCTTGGTAAATTCTTGATAGTGTTGGTAATTTATTTACGATACTAATATTAAGAGTTGGTAATTAACCACTTAATTGGTATGTTGGTGAATTCTTGATAGTGCTGGTAATTTACTTAACCCAATGGTAAAATTTAAGAGAGTTGGTAATTTAATACTTCCATATAATGTTTGTAAATTCTTGATTGTGTTGGTAATTTACTCACCACCCTCGTGAAATTTTGTAGGAGTCGGCAATTTACTGCTTTATTGGTATGTTGGTTAATTTCCAATGATGCTGGTATTGTATTTACAGCACTGATAAAAATTCAAATGAGTTAATTTACTACTTCATTTGGAATGTTGGTAAAATTTTCATAATCTTAGTAATTTACTTATCACAGTGATAAAATTTAATAAGAAGTGGTAATTTATGAATGTTTTGTAAGTTAGCAACAAGAAGGTTTCAAGCTTGAAACACACAGGCAAATGGTGGAATAGCAGAGATGAGAGCGAGCGCTCAAGACCAGGATGGAGTAAGTACAAGAAGAAGCCAAGGTAATCTCAAGTCTCAAGGAGCGAACGTGCAAGTGTTCGGGGTTCACGCTTCACAGTGCTCGATGCCCACTTTTTTTTGTACCCCTGACAATATTCAATTGCAATTTCATAAAAGCTTCCGAAAGAATATTCTCTCGAAATCGGAAAAGGCCACTGTCCTTCATCTGGCATTTCCTAAACAATGTCCACATTGCACTAGCTTTGAGGAAGTAAAAAAAAAAAAGACTAATGTCATAAAAAATCCAAAATTGATACATTTGTGATAAATTTATCCAAAAAAATTGACCATCAAAAACCCCAAGTTGGTATACCTGTGACAATTTTACCATCCGTTAATTTCTATTAAATTTTGTCGTCAAATTTTTAAATCGGATGACACGTGACAATTAACGGGTATACCGGTTTGGGCTTTTACATATATGTACTGATTTGTGATTTTTCATGGTATTAATCCAATTTAACATAGGGTAAATTTGTCATAAATGTATAAATTTGAGATTTTTTGTGGTCAAAAAATTAATTTTGAGTAAATTTATTATATGTATACTAATTTGAGTTTTTTTGTGGTCAAAGTTGACAAATGCAGGTTTTTTCAAAACCAAAGTGGCCCCTCCCAACTCAATTCTTCTCTTTTATCTTCACCGTCATAACGCAATTGAAAAAAACAGGAAGATAAAATTGCCGAGTAAATAAACTAGTGGAATTCTAAAAAGATGGGAGCAATCGAGTGCTTTCCGTTATTATGCTCTTGAATTTTAATAATCTTTGTCTTTGTGGAGTTTCTGACAACACCGCGTTGCGATGAATGGCCCGCGCACTTGCCCGCGGCGCGTTTTCGCTTGTACATAATTGTAGTGTCACTTTCGGGGTTTGGGTGTCGAGTCGGGGCTATTTTGGGGAAAACAGCCCCCCATCTGGTCATATGAGTTGCTGTTCCTGTGCCTGATCGCGGAGATTTTCTTTGACGTTTTTGTTCTCCCGCGCGTGCAGATAAATGAATTATTGGTGTGATTCCGTTTTGTTTTGGTCGATGTGTGATTCCTTCTTGAGAAATCTGGTTCGGGGACTGTTCGTAGTCCAAGTCTTCGAATACTTTGACTTTGCCCTTCTAGTTCTGTGACACACATCTCCTCCCCCCCACGCTGTTCTTTTATTTTATTTTTTCTTTGGAGAGTGGTAACTATTGCAATTTTTAATCTAATGATTGTATTTCGATGTCAGGCAAAACTATATGTATATGGCAATTTCGTAATTTCCATTTAGTTAAATTAGACAGTATCAACTTTTCTGATGATTGATGACACGATTGGTTAGTCTATTTAAAGATCAAAGTTTCTCCGAACATAAGGTGTTTATTTTATAAGTATTTTTCAAGTTTCTACATCAACTTTTTGGTAACTGAACATTTCGTGTTTCCCTATAGAAAATAGCCACTTCGCAACTAAAGTTTCACGATACTGACTCGACGACAACCAACATAAGCAGCAGCTACCAAGATCATCTTCTATCAACCGTTCTTTAGCCAACTAAAGTCACCCGTAAAGAGTTGGCACGTACAATATCATAAGCTTTTCAGAGTCCGGATTATGATCAATCCAATGATGAATAAACTGAGCATTGCCTCCCCTCCATTGATCTCACGTGATCTTTTCTTCGAGAAACGTTTCAAAGATGAAAAAAGTTCAAAAGCCCTACTTATCAAATGCTGCCGGCCAAAAAAAAAATCATTTATCAAATGGTGGCCGCCTATCAATCAACTATCAAAGTAATAAACCCACCGGAGACCTCAACCGGCGTTCACGGCGAAAGTGGCCCGTGAGAATCCAAGGAAAATCTGGTTAAAAAAGCAAAGTGATAATGAAAAGAAATACAGCAAAGAAAAAGAAGATGGGTCATCCTAACACGGAAAAGAAGACCCTGCCAATGCTTTAGCGTGCCTTTTTGTTGTCGGCAAGATCTTTCCCTTGCCCAGAGGAATTTATTTTCGTAGTTATATTCATGAAAATTTGTCATTGAGATCTTGTTTTTCCATCTTCTTTATTTAACTTAGGGTCAGTTTGTTTGATGAAAAATCATTTTTGAGAAAAAAAATTTTCCATACTTTTTCGATAATTGAATTACGCAAAATTATTTGATCAATATAAAATGTTTACCACAGACTAAAAACAATAAGCTTAGAGAATAATGATTTGGTAAGAAGGAATTATTTTTCCTGATCTCTTGCTGCGTTGAAGTGAGAAGAATATACTTCATCGGTGCTCAATTTTCTTACATTCCCAAAAACAAGATCATATATAATACTTTACAAATATGGTTTCATAATTTTTATCCTAATTTCTTTGTAATAGTTGTTGTTTTGATGGGATTACAGATTAAACAAAGACGATATTGATTCAAGCTTATTAGTCATTATATGTTACTTTTAACGATACAAGCCGCCTTTAATGGATTTCACTTATTACCAATTACGATAAAATCAATTTTTTCAACTTGTTTTCACCATAATCAATTTTTTTAGTTTAATTTCTCTGAAATTAAATTTCCTAAAAAAATTTTCCTATGACAAGAAAATCCTCACCGAGATAAACACACTCTAAAAGTTTGTTTTTATGTGATTTTTAATTTTCATATGATGATATTTGATCGGAGGGGATCGCAAGATGAATCATTGGTGTGATTCCTTCTCGAGCAAGTTGGTTCATGGACTGTTCGTGTCACGCCCCGAACCCCATCGAGCTCGCGACATCCCGCTCCGGTCGAAATATTGCGACATCCCAGGAACGTCGCCGACCCAACCCAAACATCAGAGCCACATGCGGAAGCGAATAACAAAACCCCGGACAAATAATGACGACAACGGGGTAGAACAACAGAACAATCCAGCAACCACATATTCACACAACACCAAATATACAAACATCATATTACAGACATAAATACAGACTAACATCCTCAGTCACCGTTTAGACAAAAGTTCAGGGGTTTGGTTATCTTAACTTCACTATCGGATAACCCAAGTTATACAACCCCTAAAACACCCTAGGGAAAAACCTAAGGGTCGCCCTCTTCCATTCTGCTTCTGAATTTCTGGCTTGAATCTCTGGAACTCACCTGCAGCTCCACTGGGCACCAACAGCAGCTCCCCGGACTTCCAAAAAGAAAAGGCGCACTTCCCGGGTTTAGGGCCGGGGGTCTGAAAGTGGCGGTTATACAACCGTGAGACGAATCTCAATAAGTGTACAACCCCAAACCCCACGTAGGCACTCACGTACCGCCAGACGAAAACACACATAACACACAACGATCGGCCAAACTAACAATCACATGCGACCCTACCTGGAATCCATCACGCACGTTCCTGCACGTTAGACAATAACACAGCCAACACATCACAGCAAGGAATCACAGACGCGCGCGTGCCTCAATTATAAGACAGAAACCACTTGGGCACGTCCCATACCGTGCCTAGCAGTTTCTACCCCATAATTAAGCATCACATCACGCGATACAAACACACTCGCACGCTACTCACACCATGCGTCACTTTCCACAATCCTCTCGCTTGTCTTGCCAAATCCCACTCATTCTCAACCTTTCCACCACTACCGCGCCCGCGTAAAACGCATCAGGCCAACGGTCTTCTGACCTCGTCAGGCATCGTCACCCCGTCGGGCCGGGCATCGTCACCTCGTCAGGGACGGCATCGTCCCGCGTAAACGTACACGCCTCAGGACGGAATCCTACACACACTTTCCTTCTACCGCGCCCGCGTAAAACGCATCAGGCCAACGGTCTTCTGACCACGTCAGGCATCGACACCTCGTCAGGCCGGGCATCGTCACCTCGTCAGGGACGGCATCGTCCCGCGTAAACGTACACACCTCAGGACGGATCCTTTCCAACCAATCTCACATTTCCATATCCTCGTTCCACTCAAACCACACTTACACACAACCAGCACACGCACGGCCAAACATACACACCTCACACATACATAGCCACGCACCAAATTCACATTTCACGTACACTTCACAAACACGCATTCTCATCACACGAACACCACATGATCACCCACACTCGGCACACGAACTCAATGCACATTCACATGTCCACGCCACCACACCTCACGGCCACACACACGGCATAGCACCACATCACATTCGGCCCAAGCACAAACTAGAACAAGCCAATGACAGCAAGCTACACAATTAATCCGATAAACCCAATCAAGCCAATACATTTCCAATTAATCACCCATTTAATTCCCGATCGATCCTCGACATCACAGCCCTAACTCAGCATTCCTAAACCTCGAATTTCGTCGCCCAATTAGCCCACAACCTCCAAACATTCAACCCCTAACTTAGTCCCGAAGACAGCCACGAAACAGCCACAAACAGTCCCTAAAATCACTTAAACCGAACTTCAAACGAGTCTAGAAATACCCGAGGTCCTAAATGACATTTGGGGAAAACACTTACCCAAAAAGGCGAGACAGAACGGGGCTGGAACGGGCCGGGACAGCGGCAGCAGCGTCGCCGGCGATGTACGGACGGCGTGAACAGTGATTCCGTACGGCGCGGTGAACAGTACTTTCGTACGGACACCGTACGGACAGGGCTGGGACGGTGGCCGGAGAGGTGCCGGTGACAGCCGCGGCATCCGACGGTCCGCGCGTGAACAGTGATCCGTACGGGGACGGTGAACAGTAACCGTGCGGACACTGTACGGACGGCGCTGGACGGCGACGTATGGCGAGGCTGGGACGGCGGGTGTCGACGGACAGCGATCGGAGTCTCCGGCGAAAGCTCCGTGATGCTTGTTTGCTGAGACGGGAAAGAGAAAAGAGAGAAACAAGGCTGTTTTGGACAAAAACCGGGGCGTGGTGGCCGAACAGTGAGAGGGAGGTCCAAGGGTGCTTTGTGGCGACGGCGATGGGCGGCCCGAGCTTTCCATTGCATCGTTCGGCGTGAACGATCCGGTTTGAGCGAAACGTGCAAAACAGAAGAAACAGGGAAAAGAAGAGAAACCTGTGAGGGAAATGGCCGAATGGTCTGCTGGAGAGAGAGAGGGTCTGGTCAAATGGGTCAAAGGTGGTGTGAGTGGATTCCATGTGTCTCAATCTAAGCCCATTGGACAATTTTGCCCTTGATCCAAGGGCCCACATTTGATCTAATCCAATAATTTAGGGGTGAAATGGTCTTTTGTCCCTAACCATGGTTGACCAGACCTGGTTTATCCTTAACTCACCTTGGTTAATCCCAAAATTAAATCCAATTTTCGGAATTAATCAAAAATGGCCTAGGGGCATTTTGGTAATTTTCCGATCCCGAACCGAAATTCCAATTTTTGCACATACGCGTTCCATATATGCGTGGCCAACATAATATGGCGTCGGAATCGCGAAATTCATCGCGCAAGCCCTCGAAAATCCACATCAAAGTTTCGGGAATAAAATAATATTATTTTTCCAATTTTTGCCGAAATTCCAATTTTTGGCCAAAACCACTCTGAATGTGCGTGGCCACCCCAAAATGACCTTGGCCGCGAAAAATAACCTCAAACGGCCTCCGAATCCAGCCTCGGTGCCCACAGGGGCAAAACCGTAATTTTTCCGACCCCGGACCGAAATCCATTTTTTTGCAGAAATGGGTGGCCCCAAGGTTGGCCAAGCCAAAAACGTCATCGGCCGTCCAAAATTGTCACTTTCAAAATTCTCGATTCCCGGGCCCGAATTCCAAGAAATGACTAAAATCGAGCAATCGCAACTTTAGCTTATCTCTGGCTAACGGGTGGCTCTCTGGAATTACGCGCTCTCGACCCGTGATTGACACTAAGTCAAATCACGTTTAAGTTTACTCTACCCAGGACGACCTCGGTTGTCATATAATTGCGAGGGTCTGTCGCTAGTTCCCTTCGGACACGATCAATCAAGTAGACCGGTCTCGGTTGGCTCAAAACATTCCCTCGTCAATCCATATGGTCGAAGATCGAAGCCAAGTCGAGTTCTTTGGTCGTGCGAACTCAATCCCGTAACGGCCCTACCCCTAAGGTTAGCATCCCGTGAATGCGCATTTCCGGGTGAGACCTCACTATAGTGCATTGGTCAAATTCATTTCTTAAATCCCGGGAAAAATGATCGAAAATTCAGACTGTTACAGTTCGTAGTCCGAGTCTTCATAGACTTTTGACTTTGCCCTTCTAGACCCGTGATGTTTCAGTCTTCTTGCACCAACTGTACGCTCTTCCGCTCCTGTCTTTTTTCCTTCTCTCTTTCCAAGAGTGGTAGCTAATGTTAATACTAAGTTAAAACGAGGCATAGGGAGCTTAGGTTTTAGATTGTTGGCGTCCGCATCAAAATCAAATAACCAATCTCATGCAGCTGTTAATCTAATGATTACATTTCGATGCAATAGCAAACTATACGTATATGACACATTCCATTTCCATTTAGTTAAATAAGACGGTATCAATTTTTTTATTTGATTGATGCCATGATTGGCCAGATTATTTAGAAAATGAAGTTTTTTCTTGTGAGTATTTTTCGAAGTTTCTAAATCAATTTCGCGGTAAGGTAACATGTTAAATGAAGGCGGAATGAAAATTTTAAAAGCGAGATGAAATAGTGTTTTGGCTTGCAGATATATGGATATTTAAAGCCGGTCGAAGCACATGTATTTGGCAACACAATGATTACTATGTTTGGTAAAAACTGCTGCGAGATTATTGTAGTTATCAACAATAACATTTATGTCACGCCCCGAACCCCATCGAGCTCGCGACATCCCGCTTCGGTCGAAATAATGCGACGTCCCAGGAACGTCGCCGACCCAACCCAAACATCAGAGCCACATGCGGAAGCGAATAATAAAACCCCGGACAAATAATGACGACAACGGGGTAGAACAACAGAACAGTCCAGCAACCACATATTCATACAACACCAAATATACAAACATCATATTCCAGACATAAATACAGACTAACATCCTCAGTCACCGTTTAAACAAAAGATCGAGGTCTGGTTAACTTAACTTCCCTATGGGTCAACCCGATTTACACAACCCCTAAAACCCTAGGGAAAAACCTAAGGATCGCCCTCGTCCAGTCTGCTTCTGAATTTCTGGCTTGAAACTCTGGAACTCACTTGCAGCTCCACTGGGCACCAACAGCAGCTCCCCGGACTTCCAAAAAGAAAAGGCGCACTTCCCGGGTTTAGGGCCGGGGGTCTGAAAGTGGCGGTTATACAACCGTGAGACGAATCTCAATAAGTGTACAACCCCAAACCCCACGTAGGCACTCACGTACCGCCAGACGAAAACACACATAACACACAGCGATCAGCCAACTAACAATCACATGCGACCCTACCTGGAATTCCTCACGCACGTCCCCGCACGTTAGTCAACCACACATCCAAGATGCCACGTAAATACATCACAAAGCGGCAGTGCCCCGATTATAGAGCAAAACCCACTTGGGCACGTCCCATACCATGCCTAGCAGTTTTTTTACCCCATAATCGAGCATCACACCACGCGATACAAACACACTCGCACACCAACTCACACCACGCGTCATTTTCTTAATTTCACTCGTCCCGCCAATTCTTGTTCATTCTCAACCTTTCCACCACTACCGCGCCCGCGTAAAACGCATCAGGCCAAACGGTCTTCTGACCTCGTCAGGCATCGCCACCCCGTCGGGCCGGGCATCGTCACCTCGTCAGGGACGGCATCGTCCCGCGTAAACGTACACGCCTCAGGACGGAATCCTACACACACTTTCCTTCTACCGCGCCCGCGTAAAACGCATCAGGCCAACGGTCTTCTGACCACGTCAGGCATCGACACCCCGTCGGGCCGGGCATCGTCACCTCGTCAGGGACGGCATCGTCCCGCGTAAACGTACACGCCTCAGGACGGATCCTTTCCAACCAATCTCACATTTCCATATCCTCGTTCCACTCAAACCACACTTACACACAACCAGCACACGCACGGCCAAACATACACGCCTCACACATTTATAGCCACACACCAAATTCACATCTCACGTACACTTCACAAACACGCATTCTCATCACACGGACACCACATGATCACCCACACTCGGCACACGAACTCAATGCACATTCACATGTCCACGCCACCACACCTCACGGCCACACACACGGCATAGCACCACATCACATTCGGCCCAATCACAAACTAGAACAAGCCAATGACAAGAAACTACACAATTAATCCGATAAACCCAATCAAGCCAATACATTTCCAATTAATCACCCATTTAATTCCCGATCGATCCTCGACATCACCGCCCTAACTCAGCATTCCTAAACCACGAATTTCGTCACCCAATCAGCCCACAACCTCCAAACATTCAGCCCCTAATTTAGTCCCGAAGACAGCCACGAAATAACCACTAACAGTCCCTAAAATCACTTAAACCGAATACTAAACGAGTCTAGAAATACCCGAGGTCCTAAATGACATTTGGGGAAAACACTTACCCAAAAAGGCGACACAGAACGGGGCTTGAACGGGCCGGGACAGCGGCAGCAGCGTCGCCGGCGATGTACGGACGGCGTGAACAGTGCACCGTACGGACGCGGTGAACAGTACACTCCGTACGGACGCTGTACGGACAGCTGGGACGGGTGGCCGGCGAGGTGCCGGTGACGGCCGGCGAGGTCCGACGGTCCGGCGTGAACAGCGATCCGTACGGACGGTGAACAGTACCCGTACGGACACTGTACGGACTGGGCTGGACGGCGACGTACGGCGAGGCTGGACGGCTGGGTGTCGACGGAACGACGATCGGAGCTCCGGCGAAGCTCCGGCGGTACTGTTTGCAGACCGGGAAAGAGAAAAACAGAGAAACAAGGCTGTTTTGGACAAAAACTGGGGCTGTGGTGGCTGCACAGAGGTGGAAATGGTTGCTGGTGATGTTGGCTTGGTGGGGGCAGCACCGGCTGGTACTGTTCCGGCGTGAACAGTACCGAAAATGGCAGAAACGGGACTGCAGAACCAGAAACGTGAAGAAGAAGAGGAAAATTCTGGGGAAAATATGGCTGAATGGGTCTGCACGAGAGAGAGAGAGAGAAGACTATCTGGTCAAATGGGTCAAAGATAGCTTAGTGGAGTCCAAGTGTCACAATCTAGGCCCATTGGACAATTTTGCCCCTAATCCAAGGGCCCAAATTTGATCCAATCCAATAATTTAGGGGTAGAATGGTCATTTGCTCTTAACCATGGTTGACCAGACCTGAGTTAAGCCTAACTCACCTTGGTTAATCCCAAAATTAAATCCAATTTTCGGAATTAATCAAAAATGGCCTAGGGGCATTTTCGTAATTTTCCGATCCCGAACCGAAATTCCAATTTTTGCACATACGCGTTCCATATATGCGTGGCCAACATAATATGGCGTCGGAATCGCGAAATTCATCGCGCAAGCCCTCGAAAATCCACGTCAAAGTCTCGGGAATAAAATAATATTATTTTTCCAATTTTTGTCGAAATTCCAATTTTTGGCCAAAACCACTCTAAATGTGCGTGGCCACCCCAAAATGACCTTGGCCGCGAAAAATAACCTCAAACGGCCTCCGAATCCAGCCTCGGTGCCCACAGGGGCAAAACCGTAATTTTTCCGGCCCCTGACCGAAATCCATTTTTTTGCAGAAATGGGTGGCCCCAAGGTTGGCCAAGCCAAAAACGTCATCGGCCGTCCAAAATTGTCACTTTCAAAATTCTCGATTCCCGGGCCCGAATTCCAAGAAATGACTAAAATCGAGCAATAGCAACTTTAGCTTATCTCTGGCTAACGGGTGGCTCTCTGGAATTACGCGCTCTCGACCCGTGACCGACACTAAGTCAAATCACGTTTAAGTTTACTCCACCCGGGACGACCTCGGTTATCATATAATTGCGAGGGTCTGTCACTAGTGCCCTTTAGACACGATCAATCAAATAGATCGGTCTCGGTTGGCTCAAAACATTTCCTCGTCAATCGATATGGTCGAAGTCGAACCCAGGTCGAGTTCTTTGGTCGTGCGAACTCGATCCCGTAACGGCCTTACCCCTAAGGTTAGCATCCCGTGAATGCGCATTTCCGGGTGAGATTTCACTACAAGTGCATTGGCCAAAATATTCATTTCATAGATCCCGGGAAAAGGATCGAAAATTCAGACTGTTACAATTCTTCCCCCCTAATAAAAATTTCGTCCTCGAAATTTACAACTATACCTGCTATCCAAACAGGTGGGGGAGATGACGTCTTATTATCCTTACTTCCGTAATATTCCCACACAACTTAGACCAACGGGACCGTCTTAATCCTTAAAACCTGTTCCTTCACATTTGCCCCTAAAATCCAATATACATATTCCCAACATATCCTCTACAGTCCGTATAGTCCTTCCAAACTGGTCATCCAATAAGATCTCTTACTTAAGTCCTGTCAACAGCGCAACTATCGAGGTTCCTTCTCGACTCCTTACAATCTCAAATCTAAGGTGTCCAGCCAGACCAAATTGAATCACCCTATTGCTGCAATCCATTACAGCATTCTGTTTAACTAACCAATCCAAACCCACGATCAAACCGAAATCACATATAACTAACAAAGCCAAATCTATTCCGCTTTCTACACCACCAAACACCATTTCACAGTCTGAACATCCCAACAGCATGCACATCTTATTCATCAATGGCATAATCACACACGCTTGTACTTCTAGAAACAATTTCAATCCAGCCATATAACAAATCAAACAGACGCAAACGAGTGCAACGCCCCGAATCTATAAAACAAATGCCACCTAATTATACCAAGAACCATACCTGGGGTTACGCCTGGCGCATCCTCAACTCCCTCTCGCGTCAAGGCGTACACACGTCCTTGTGCCGGCGGTCTGCTCGAATTAGCCGGCGGGGCTGCACTAGTCGGATTCCCAATCCGAAGTGCCTGCACTGACGGGGGTGGTCGAACTTGAAGATTCGGGCAATTCCTTATGTGATGTCCCATTCCACCACACCCAAAACATGCCCCAATCACACTTGGGCAGGGACCATTCCCATGGTATCTCCCACATCGTTTACAGGCGGAATTAGACGAATATGCCGACTTTCCAATATTCCTTCTTGCCGGAGGGACAAAACGTCGATTTTCCATCATCGGCCTTTTCCCCAGCTGACGATCGTCCCCGGCTGAGATATGTGGTGATCCAGACGCGACGGTTCTTTCCATCATATCCTGCTCAATAATTTGAGCCCGCCTATACATTTCTCCATAATCCTTAATGTCATGCGATAATATCAGACTCCGAAGATCCGGCTTCAGTCCATCCCGGAATCTTCGCGCTCTATCTCTCGGGTTCTCCACCATGGTCGGTGCAAACTTAGCCAATCTCGCGAACTCGGCCTCATACTGATCCACAGTCATTTGTCCCTGGCGCAAGCGCATAAATTCCATCAACTTCTTTTCTTGCGCATTTTCCGAGAAATATTTTTCATAAAAATTCTCCACAAACACAGCCCAAGTCGGGGCCGTTCCTACAGGAAACACTCTACCTTCCACAGCATTCCACCAATCATTTGCACCCTCTTGTAACTGATAAACCGCCAATGTCACTTTCTCCTCCTCGGTGCACCCCAAAACCTTAAAAGTTTTCTCCAGTTCTTCTACCCACCTTGGCGTAGCCTCGGGGTCACCACGACCATGAAATTTAGGCGGCTTCAATTTCATAAATTGCTCTACTAACTCGGGGCATTTGCCTAACCCCACTGGTTGAACCCGCCTTCCGGGCTTGATTCCTCCAATACCAGCATTTTCATTAATCAGCAGAGTGCAGCCTCAGCTTGGGCGGTCGCATTATCTCGCTCTTGGGCTTGCCGATCCAGCATATTCCCAATCCTTTCTAATACCCTGAGAACTCCTTCCATTCGCGGATCTTCCGCAGGCCTAGCATCAACTCTGGGGTCCCTTGCAGCTCTAACACCCGCTCCAGGATTTCCTACTATACCAGCATCCATACCCAGATCCTCTACGGCTCTAGCTCTAGCACGACCTCGACCTCGACCCCTTACTCCTCTTCCTGCACCCCTTCCTTGGCTGCTCATTGTATCAGCTTCCTACTACTCTCTTACCTACTATAAGTCCACACGGGTATCGAGGTCTAGGCCAACTACACTAGTCCAAACCCTAAGCACGTAACTCGACAACCAAGACTTAACAACCAAAGAACCCACCATCAAATCGATAACCTAACATCAAACCAACACCATTAAACACTCAACAGGGTTCTCGTACTCACCTCAAGTCCTGCCGCACCTTCATCTCAACCATCAATATAACTACAATAAATCACTCAGCGATAACAGGCGCGTACTCACAAAACACATACAAACAACATAAACACGCATCTACAAAGGGCTCCCTAACTGACTACCCTGAAGTCGTCGCTCCTTATCACTCCAGGTCTCGACCTTACTGATATCGAGCTAACCTTGCTCTGATACCAATTCAAACGGGGATGTCACGCCCCGAACCCCATCGAGCTCGCGACATCCCGCTCCGGTCGAAATAATGCGACGTCCCAGGAACGTCGCCGACCCAACCCAAACATCAGAGCCACATGCGGAAGCGAATAATAAAACCCCGGACAAATAATGACGACAACGGGGTAGAACAACAGAACAGTCCAAAGAACCACATATTCATACAACACCAAATATACAAACATCATATTCCAGACATAAATACAGACTAACATCCTCAGTCACCGTTTAAACAAAAGATC
Source organism: Syzygium oleosum (assembly GCF_021117445.2). NCBI lineage: Eukaryota > Viridiplantae > Streptophyta > Magnoliopsida > Myrtales > Myrtaceae > Syzygium > Syzygium oleosum. The sequence continues at coordinate 6,428,923 of NW_026607485.1, read as the reverse complement.
GAGGTCTGGTTAACTTAACTTCCCTATGGGTCAACCCGATTTACACAACCCCTAAAATCCTAGGGAAAAACCTAAGGATCGCCCTCGTCCAGTCTGCTTCTGAATTTCTGGCTTGAAACTCTGGAACTCACTTGCACTCCACCGGGCACCAACAAGCGCTCCCGACTTCCAAAAAGAAAAGGCGCACTTCCCGGGTTTAGGGCCGGGGTTCGAAAGTGGCGGTTATACAACCGTGAGACGAATCTCAATAAGTGTACAACCCCAAACCCCACGTAGGCACTCACGTACCGCCAGACGAAAACACACATAACACACAACGATCAGCCAACTAACAATCACATGCGACCCTACCTGGAATTCCTCACGCACGTCCCTGCACGTTAGTCAACCACACATCCAGTATGCCACAGAAATACATCACAGCAGCGCGCGTGCCCCGATTATAGAGCAAAACCCACTTGGGCACGTCCCATACCATGCCTAGCAGTTTTTTTACCCCATAATCGAGCATCACACCACGCGATACAAACACACTCGCACACCAACTCACACCACGCGTCATTTTCTTAATTTCACTCGTCCCGCCAATTCTTGTTCATTCTCAACCTTTCCACCACTACCGCGCCCGCGTAAAACGCATCAGGCCAAACGGTCTTCTGACCTCGTCAGGCATCGCCACCCCGTCGGGCCGGGCATCGTCACCTCGTCAGGGACGGCATCGTCCCGCGTAAACGTACACGCCTCAGGACGGAATCCTACACACACTTTCCTTCTACCGCGCCCGCGTAAAACGCATCAGGCCAACGGTCTTCTGACCACGTCAGGCATCGACACCCCGTCGGGCCGGGCATCGTCACCTCGTCAGGGACGGCATCGTCCCGCGTAAACGTACACGCCTCAGGACGGATCCTTTCCAACCAATCTCACATTTCCATATCCTCGTTCCACTCAAACCACACTTACACACAACCAGCACACGCACGGCCAAACATACACGCCTCACACATTTATAGCCACACACCAAATTCACATCTCACGTACACTTCACAAACACGCATTCTCATCACACGGACACCACATGATCACCCACACTCGGCACACGAACTCAATGCACATTCACATGTCCACGCCACCACACCTCACGGCCACACACACGGCATAGCACCACATCACATTCGGCCCAATCACAAACTAGAACAAGCCAATGACAGCAAACTACACAATTAATCCGATAAACCCAATCAAGCCAATACATTTCCAATTAATCACCCATTTAATTCCCGATCGATCCTCGACATCACCGCCCTAACTCAGCATTCCTAAACCACGAATTTCGTCACCCAATCAGCCCACAACCTCCAAACATTCAGCCCCTAATTTAGTCCCGAAGACAGCCACGAAATAACCACTAACAGTCCCTAAAATCACTTAAACCGAATACTAAACGAGTCTAGAAATACCCGAGGTCCTAAATGACATTTGGGGAAAACACTTACCCAAAAAGGCGACACAGAACGGGGCTTGAACGGGCCGGGACAGCGGCAGCAGCGTCGCCGGCGATGTACGGACGGCGTGAACAGTGCACCGTACGGACGCGGTGAACAGTACACTCCGTACGGACGCTGTACGGACAGCTGGGACGGGTGGCCGGCGAGGTGCCGGTGACGGCCGGCGAGGTCCGACGGTCCGGCGTGAACAGCGATCCGTACGGACGGTGAACAGTACCCGTACGGACACTGTACGGACTGGGCTGGACGGCGACGTACGGCGAGGCTGGACGGCTGGGTGTCGACGGAACGACGATCGGAGCTCCGGCGAAGCTCCGGCGGTACTGTTTGCAGACCGGGAAAGAGAAAAACAGAGAAACAAGGCTGTTTTGGACAAAAACTGGGGCTGTGGTGGCTGCACAGAGGTGGAAATGGTTGCTGGTGATGTTGGCTTGGTGGGGGGCAGCACCGGCTGGTACTGTTCCGGCGTGAACAGTACCGAAAATGGCAGAAACGGGACTGCAGAACCAGAAACGTGAAGAAGAAGAGGAAAATTCTGGGGAAAATATGGCTGAATGGGTCTGCACGAGAGAGAGAGAGAGAAGACTATCTGGTCAAATGGGTCAAAGATAGCTTAGTGGAGTCCAAGTGTCACAATCTAGGCCCATTGGACAATTTTGCCCCTAATCCAAGGGCCCAAATTTGATCCAATCCAATAATTTAGGGGTAGAATGGTCATTTGCTCTTAACCATGGTTGACCAGACCTGAGTTAAGCCTAACTCACCTTGGTTAATCCCAAAATTAAATCCAATTTTCGGAATTAATCAAAAATGGCCTAGGGGCATTTTCGTAATTTTCCGATCCCGAACCGAAATTCCAATTTTTGCACATACGCGTTCCATATATGCGTGGCCAACATAATATGGCGTCGGAATCGCGAAATTCATCGCGCAAGCCCTCGAAAATCCACGTCAAAGTCTCGGGAATAAAATAATATTATTTTTCCAATTTTTGTCGAAATTCCAATTTTTGGCCAAAACCACTCTAAATGTGCGTGGCCACCCCAAAATGACCTTGGCCGCGAAAAATAACCTCAAACGGCCTCCGAATCCAGCCTCGGTGCCCACAGGGGCAAAACCGTAATTTTTCCGGCCCCGGACCGAAATCCATTTTTTTGCAGAAATGGGTGGCCCCAAGGTTGGCCAAGCCAAAAACGTCATCGGCCATCCAAAATTGTCACTTTCAAAATTCTCGATTCCCGGGCCCGAATTCCAAGAAATGACTAAAATCGAGCAATAGCAACTTTAGCTTATCTCTGGCTAACGGGTGGCTCTCTGGAATTACGCGCTCTCGACCCGTGACCGACACTAAGTCAAATCACGTTTAAGTTTACTCCACCCGGGACGACCTCGGTTGTCATATAATTGCGAGGGTCTGTCACTAGTGCCCTTTAGACACGATCAATCAAATAGATCGGTCTCGGTTGGCTCAAAACATTTCCTCGTCAATCGATATGGTCGAAGTCGAACCCAGGTCGAGTTCTTTGGTCGTGCGAACTCGATCCCGTAACGGCCTTACCCCTAAGGTTAGCATCCCGTGAATGCGCATTTCCGGGTGAGATTTCACTACAAGTGCATTGGCCAAAATATTCATTTCATAGATCCCGGGAAAAAGATCGAAAATTCAGACTGTTACAATTTATGTCTTGTAGTACCGGAACTTTTGTAAATACCAATAATAACAACAATGATTGCGGAACTTTTCTTGCATTTTTGTCTTTTGGGAACTCAAGATTTTTCCAATTACACCATCCATAGAGTCAAACCAGGAATATACATTTTAAGAGCACATCATCTCCAACTGAAATACCAAAGCTTCCAGGTTTATACATGAGATTGCAGACGAAAAAATAAGGCAACACAATGCTGAACCCTAGAGATACACAATCTACTTAAAGCCCAATTAGGCGGCGACCAAAACCATCTCAGCTACGGGTGGATAATGTATCCAACTGCAAGGGCAACAAGAGCGACCGCACAAACATACAGGAAAGGAAATCCCACTTGAATTGCTCTCCCACCTGTCTTCCTCAACATCTCCTGATGAACAAAGCAACAATCTTTCCCCGTAAGCCTTGGTATTCGAATGTTGAAAGAAAGTATACTGCACCATATATTGGAGATGGGGCAAGATTGGCATGATGCACGTAATGGGGAAAACATTAAAGTGCACATTACTCACCAGGTCACGCTTAAGTGCATCTCTCTCTCAATTCTGCAAACTTCTCTCCTCTGTCAATCTGCTGATGGTAAGCTCTGCCTGCAAAGTTTGGTGCGTCTTTTGCTATTATCTTCTTTGAAAACTCAAAGACGGAGAGAGGTAGGAAGAAAAGCAAGATTGAAGAGGAACGGAAACCACAAACTTGCAACGGAAGTCACAGAAAGCTGTCTGCTTTGAGATGCATGACAGACTACGCATATGGTCATCGTTATCTTCATGGCCAAAAAACAATTATTTCTCTGGGACTCTAATTAAGTTTTATAAGATTCACATCCAAATAGAGGAATAATATTGTACTTTAGGCTCCCCTAATGCCTGCAAAAGCTACTACCTGAGAGCAACTTGACAACACATCGAAAAAGACCAAACTAGATCAATCACCAGAAAGGGTGCTCAAGTTGAATCCCCAAATTTACAGCTTGCGAAGCGGAACGATTAGAATCGTGAGCAGAGCAGCCACAAAGCAGCAGAAAGCCAAAACCTAGTCTAGCTAGCCTGAACTCACTATTAACCTCAGACAGCTCATTTAGTCCATCTAGATATTTGAAATGCTCATTTGGCAGTGCTGTAGCTTTCCAATGAAGTTACAAATGCACGCTTTAGCGATGCTCACGCAGTTCACGCATTCCTCTATCTACCCAGACTACCGCCACAAACATGACCGTTTTTCGAAAACCGCCAGAACACGTACTCATCTTCCCAACGAGCCCTATCAAATCCTTAACATAGCCAAAAATTCGCTCTGTTTGATCAATCATCACACACATCTTCCATGAAAAAGCATTCAGAACCAGCATATCCCCTCCAGCAGAATTCATAAATCCAGTCAGTAAACACATTAAAAGTACAGCAGTTTCTTCTTCTTTTTCCACCACAAAGTTAAACGAAACACCACTTCTCCACCAATCCATGACAAAAACTCAACATTCACCACAACCCAACGGACAAAAAAACACCTCCAGCACCAAAACAACGAGCACATTTCATCAGTCTTGGAAAACAGCTAACGTCAAGCTGATAACACGCCTCGAAAACCCGAAAGAACTACATCCCAGCAAACACAGAGATCAAGCACCAAACAAAAACCAACCACGCAAGAATCGACACCCATGATCATCCAAAGGCACCAAGCCTCATCACAAGGAAAACCCATTTCGAGAAATCGCGAACCCACCGACACCCATCACCGTACCTGCGCCTGCCTCAGAGCGAACGAAGCGCGAGCGGGTGCTGCTCCGGCGGCGGCGGCCATTCCGAGCTCCGAATGAATCAACACAAAGCCGAACGAACTGAAGAGAGGAAGAGAGAGAGAGAGAGAGAGAGAGAACGCGACGAGCGTGAGAAGTAGAGACGGTGCACGTATATAAGGGGAGAGGCGTGTAGGACGCTGTTTGGTTTGTTCGAAGGTTTCTCTCTTTTGTAGTTAAGACATCTCGTGGGGGCGAGTGAAGAGAGCCGGCTTTGTTTGTATCGAAACCGCAGGGGTACGGGCCGTTTGGCTACTCGGCTTGTCCTATCCCCGCGATCGGATAACAAACGCCTCCACCTTCTTGTTCTCGCGTGCGTCGGCACTTTACTTCGTTCCTTCCTGTCACGTGATCAATATTTTAATTTTGATGGCTTTCGTCGGACGGACATTGTTTTCGGAACAAGGATACCATAAAATGCCCAAAAATTTTATACGGCGCTTACTTCGGTGCAAAAATTTTGTTCGGATCACTTCAGTGTCAGCTCCAATTTGGATTGCCAGAAATCTGATAATTTAATCTCTCTCGATTTAAACGATCACTAAAAAAAGGTGCCGTTCAGTCTCCTTATGCCCATTATTTTCTCTTTCTGACCATTTTACCGTTGTTCCTTTCGAGAAAACGAGCATATTAAATGAGCTTTTTTGTTATATTCTTAGAAAAACATTTTACTCGAATCGGTAGTTGGATCGTAGGGCTGATTAGAGAGTTTCAATTAGAAGTGCACTTCTAATTGAAAATGGCTGGTTAACTTCGGGGTTGGGGTGTCGAGTTGGGGCTATTTTGGGGGAAAACTGCCCCCAGTCTATGAGAAGTTGTTTTTTGGTCGGAGATCATACGAGTTGTTGATTATCAATTGGATGTCTATTTTGTTGCTGCCAAATTATTCCAATGCCCTCGTGGCAGGGACCTAATTTTTCTTTTTAATGGTAAGTCGGTCGAGTATGTAGGTGGCAATTGTGGACAAATGACCTGAAGGGATGGAAAATGTAATTCGGAAATTAAAGGCTTCCAAACACTCTTCTCAACGAAATTCATGATTTAGTGAGAAAGTCGCCCTATACAAAGGACAAAGATTGAAGGCAAAAGCAGATTCCCTTGTTATACACCACCTGGAGCTTTTCTTAGTTCTCCATTCCTAAAAAGCTGCATATTGTTAATCGCAATAAATCGCTTGATGGGATCCACCAGGCACCAATGAGCCACGAAGTCCAGTCACGTGAATTCACACCTTAACCTATTAAACGCCTTGCCCAAATCCACCTCGACTAGCATGTAGCCTTCCTTCCCCTTCATTTTGCACGGTTAATGAATGATTTCCTTAGCAATGATGATATTATATTGGACATGATGACTTGAAACGAAACTTACTTGGTTGAGTGGTTGAGTGAAGTCAAGTTTAGCTTAAATTTATGCAATCAAATCATGATAATCTCAATGATAATACCGAAGGAAATATTACGGAGGCTAATAGACCGACATTGCTCCAACCGTTTAGGAAAGTCAACTTTGAAAATCAAGGTGATAAGAGTTTGGTTGATGCTTTCTGAATTCCCAGCACCAAGCCAGAGTTTCTCAATTTCAAGACCGACTGAATAGCTCACAGTCATCCACTGATGCCGATAAAATACTGCTTAAAAGTCATTTGGTCCTGGCACTTTAAAAGGCCCCCTTTCCAAACATTGCAATCTAGATTTTATCCCTCCACAAACTCTAAAGCTAATCGTAGGATAAGTTGATAAGTCGATTAAGCCATTAGACCGAGTAAGCCTTCGCTCTTCTACCATGTACAAGTTCTAGACATAGGAGACAACCAAACTTCACACTCAACTGACCACAAATTGTAAATATCATCTTCCACTGGAAATCCTGACAACACGTGTCTCGATAGATGCCCACGCACTAGCCCGCAGATTGCAATAATGACACTGCTCGAGGCACGCTTGCGTCTTTGCCCGTATATAATTGCAGTGTCACTATCGCGCTTGCCGGCAACTGCATGAGTGATGCGAATCCGCCAACACCAGCAAGATCTTCAGCTTTCGATAGATACAGATGTTGATTAAACAGACCGACTGCTACTTGATAAGGACAACATGGAGGAAAAAATAAAATCTCGCTAGATCCGGAGGTGTAAAAATGTTCCCATTCTGGAATTCATGAGTCCTTAAGTCTTTTCAGATGTAGATCCAAGCGTGATAAAAAAAATTCAAGACTGAATTTATTAATCATGATGAGTCAAAAAAAGACTCTTGAAAAGTTTTGAATTTCTTGAATCGAGATCAATGGAAGATCAGATTTGTTCTCCGATAGCTTTAGCTTTGCTCATACTCTACTGAACTTTTATTTTACTAAACGAAAGTCCAAAAGTCTTGTTGCAGATTTTTTAAATTGGACTCCTTCCATTTGAATCGAAATTGAGCTTCCTCCATTTGCTCAAAAGCCCGGAGAAAAAGAGAAAATAGGTAGGATCCATTGCCTAACTCCTGCTCTTTATAAAGGAAAAGAAACACTTTTCGTATAGATGCATGCGGGCCTTAACCATCAAGACCTCTTTGTTCCTTCACCACAGAACATTAAGGAACTAAAAAGCAAGATTTTTCTGAATGACTTTTCGGTAGGTCAATGAACTTAGAAGCCACAGGATTGGCTGAATATGCAGAGAGCCGTGGGCCAGTTTTGCTACAAAATTTGGTCAGTAAGGATGCTTCCTCGAAGTATCGCTCCAACTTGTCATAGTTGACAATTATTATGTTTTTTAACGTGGTAAAATTACTGAACAAGTCGTGTAGAAATTTTGTGGATTACAATCAACTTCCACCCCCCCCAAACAAATAAGTGTGGATTCATTCAAAGTCGAAGTCAACAAAAGCAGATATCAAACTTCCAACCAAGTTCGTTTCCCCCCATCCTAATCAAGGTGAACTCCGGTCGATCCAGTTCGATGGGCCGATCGGGCAAAGAAATAAAAGACAAGTGCTGTGATGGCATACATTAGACTAGGGGCCAAGGTAGAAACTCTGAAATTATCTACTAAACTTATATGTCAAATCTGCGATATAGATATCTTGTTGCAATATAAAATTGAAAGGTCAGGACTTTTTCCTAAGAAAATTAAGATTCCATGTCAACTTAATACAAAACTGAAAATTTATGTTTTCCATGATAAAGTAGAAAGTTAAGGACATTTTTAATAGCAATTTGGAAAGCTCAAGATTCTCTAGATCTGGAAAATTCAGTTTTTCCAAAAAATGACTTTTTTATGAAAGTAAATGAGAACCGTTTGTATTTTCACACTTGTCTAGTATCTATTCTCACGAATCCATTCATTCACTTGCTAAGATGATTTGATCAATATCACTTAATATATCAATTTTAGTATACTTACTAACATTACTTGTAAATAACCCAGATTTATTTTGTTAAACTTCAAATGACGAAAAGCCCGTGCTTATAGAGTAAAAGCGCACATCTTTTTTAATTAAGATGCCATTAAATAAAACCTGTTATGCGAAACGATGAACACATGTTGTTTTACAGATTATCATTGAAAATCCCCCGAAATCATTGAATTTGTGTTATGGAGTCATTCATCAAATGCTGCCGGCCAAAAGAAAGAAAAATCATGTTATCAAACAGTGGCCTTAACATTCGTCCAACTTCTTTTTAGCACTTCAGTTTTGTTCTCTCCTTTTCGGGACAAGAAAGAATATAAAGGGATATGATTGTTCACTTTGGATCTCTTCATTGGAATCAATTATATGGTCTACCGTCATTCAAATCTGACTTCTATCAACGACGTGAGCTTGCAAACACTTGTACAATTTTGTCCCAAAGGGTAATAACTTTCCCAAAAAAAGAAAGAAAAAAGATGGAACTGCCCCTCCTGTTCTTCCTCCTTTATTTAACTTAGGGTCACTTTATTTGATGAAATATCATTTTTCAGAAATTTTTTCCGTACTTTCCGGTGTTTGAATTATGTAAAACTATGCGATCGATGGAAAACGTTTAACATGGGCTAATAAGCTTAGAGAAAATGATTTGGCAAGAATGAATCGTTTTCCTTGATTTCTATCCTAATTTCTTTGTAATCGTTGTTATTTTGATGGATTACTGAATAAACAAAGATGATATTGATTCTAATTTATTAGTCAATATATGTTACTTTTAACGATACAAACCGCCTTTAGTGGATTTACTTATTATCAATTAGGATAAAATCAATTCTTTCATCTTGTTTTCACCATAATCAAATTCTTCTGGTTTACTTTCTCAGAAAATGAATTTTCTAAAAACATTTTCAAAGCTCGATAAACACACCCTAAGAGTTTGTTTTTATATGATTTTCGATTTTCATATGATGGTATTTGATCAGAGGAAATCGCAAGACGAAATTATCGATTAATATAAGAATTTGAGATCGATTTGTTGTCATGTGATTTTTGCGGGTGAATAAGAGAGCAAATGAATCGGTGTTGAATTTTATAGAGTGATCTAGTGACATTTTTTCTTAATCTTTTTGATGAAATCTCTATGTTTATGGAAGTCTGACTGTGACGCACAAAGTGCCAAATAAAATGAATCATTGGTGCGATTCCTTCTCGAGTAAGTTGTTTCGTGGACTGTTCGTAGTCCAAGTCTTCGTAGACTTTGACTTGGACCCTCTAATCGCGTGATGTTTCGGTCTTCTTGCACCAACCGTGCGCTGTTCTGTCTTATTTTTTTTTTCTCTCTTTCTGAGAGTGGTAGCTAATGTTAATGCCACGTTAAAACGAGGAGGCTATTGCAATTTTTGTTCTGTCTTATCGATGTAGAGTATTTATCTTCTACACCTTGCAATTTTGAGGAGGCTATTGCCGTAGAGGTGATGCCGTAAGTGCTGAGATATTTCACACACTTTATAACAACTAGTTTATCCTATATGGTATGACGAAGTTTAACGCGCTCCAGCATGAAGCATGGGTATCGAACAACTTCGGATTTAGTAATACGAAGTAGCAATTATAAGGATACCTCCGATAAATCGCTGTATAGTAAATTGACAAAATATTGCACTTGGAAGTTATACAAATTGACTTGACCTCACTGGGAAAGTTAATTAGCAATTCAAAGCCACTGAAACATCTAAACCGAACCAAATTAAAACAAAGAAGATCTGAACAAGGGTATATAGAATTACAAAATCATATAAAAAGTCAACATGCCAAGTGCACATGAAAAGAAGATTTGCATAAACTTCTTGGTGATTCATATCTATAACAGAATAGGAGGCACTTCTTATCAGAAAAAAGTACTCAACAGAGCAGGTATCCATTTTTTTCTCTTTTGCAGAAACTTGCCAAGTTTGATCAAGCAACTCCATAATGTGCTGAATTTCCAAATCACCCATAGTGAAGTATGCCTACCGGTTCTAATTTCTTTAACGTTGATACATTAGGAAACTTCAGGACTGAGTTGCTGGAGGAGATCCATGAATTTTCCAAAAATTCTGGTCAACCAGATTACCACAATGATGTAAATGAAAAGCCATTAGTTTCTTGAAGCCACTCAGATCACCCAATCTGTGCTGTTGGTTGAGTTCGTTCAACTCCAAAGTTCTAAGACTTTCTAGACTCGCAAGGCCTGGAATTTCTGTAACTGCAGAATACTCAATTACAAGTTCTGATAGTTTCTTTAAGTTTGATAGGTCTATCAATGTATGCGTTGACCGGCAATGTCTGATTCATAAGGGCGTTAAACTTCAGGGAAGCATTGGGAGGCACTGCAGACATTCATTAGAAAGTTCAATTCTCTTTGAGATGAGAAAGCTGCGTAATATATGGTGATATGGTGGTCATTGTCGAAGAGGACAACTCTAAAGACTCCAGTTTGTTTAACCGGGGGATAGCATCTTCCACAAGCTTAGACGGGTCAACAGGGTGAGGAGACTTTCAGCATCCCAAAGACAAATCTCTCAAGCTTTTCAAGTTCGAGAGATTGGAAATGCCATCATCAACTCGGTATGAACATGTAGACAGATAAGAATTTCTACGAGCCTCAGTACTTGGTGTATCTCAGCACATGTCAGTTTCAAAATCTTTCGGGAAGAATATCTCCAGATATAATGGAATTTCTATTAGCAAATTTTCACTAAGATCTGAATCTATTTTTCTAGCTTTTCCTGCTTCCATACTGCACTAGTTATCGTTCTTATGACGTAGAGGCTCATCTTCAAAACTTTCAAATGCTTCGTGTTCCCGACCAAACCAGGCAGCTTGTCTATGTCCGTGTTCAATTTATCAAACTCAGCAAGTGATTCCAAAGTCCAGATTGAGTCTGGTAGTGTATAAATTGACTTGCAGTTTCTGGAAGACTAGTGTTCAAGGCTGACGAGGGATCCAATCGAGCCGGGTAGCTTCATGATCCCAGCTCCTCGCAGAGAAACCTCGATAAGGAAGTTAAGTGACCGATGGAAGGTTTTGTAGTCAGTGAGGAACGATGGCAAGCACTGAGAATTCGTGGACTCTTCAATCCTTGACATTCAGGCATATGCTTTATTGATGTCCCATCAATCAAGGGTATTCTCAAACATTCCATTTTACCAGGCTCCTTTGGGAGGTGGTGGAGATCAATCTTTCTAAATTCACATGCACCTGAAATCTAGCATCTAACAGCACCATTTCGACATCGAAAGGTCGACCTGATCTAACTGAATGGAGGTCATACAGCAATCCCTTTTAAGGCAGTAAGTCCATGTCAAACTTTCCCTTCCGTCTTGGTAGCTTGTAGATGTATTTTCCCTTTAAGATAGAGAACGTTGATGTTTGTCCCTTGAAACCAGCATGCGAATCGAACAAAGTCAACGTCTAGCAAGTTAGTCAACAATCGTTGAGCTGCTGCTGCTGCTGCTCCTCCTCAGAGCCGTGGGACAGGGTCTCGTCGCACGATGCCCGCTGCTTCTAGGGTCTCGCCAGCCATGGCGGTGCTGAAAACCGGTTTCGGCAGAGATCGGTCGATTGATCATCGGTCAAGGTCGTCACTGTTTGTGCTAGAGAGGGAGAGAGGCCGAATCAGAATCCGAGGGACGATCCGAAATTAAAAAAGGGAGGAGGATAGAGTCAGACTGAACGGTGGGAGAATCGTACCCGTTTGATCGGAGACGGTGTCCGAAACTGGAGGAAGCAGAGGAGGGTTTGCGTTTTTCATTATTTTGTTTTAAATTGTTTTCTGGCTTTTCATTTTTCTTCTGTTCTCGAAGTTTATGGGCGCGTTCTTCTACATGTAAAACATTCAACCCCGATGATCGTGCAATTCATATCTCCAATCGAGCAATTATGGGAAAACAAATACCATGATTTCCGATTGCAGTCGCTTTGTCAATAGTCGCGTCAGTTTTTAGACAAAATGACCCGACTCAAAATCAGAGTTAATTTATCTAATAAAAAGCTATTGCATCCAATTCAATATAAGTCATTTAGAGAGTATTCAAGAATTGTTGCGTAATAGCAAGTCATCATATTGTCTCTCTCCACAACTCGTAATTAAGCTCAACTTGGTAGGCACTTAGGTTGAATTACATTCTTTTCAAATTTGGAGAACTCGAGTTATTAGATCAATTCGAGCTTGACTTTGAAAATATTTGACTCGAGAAGCTTGCCATCGTAATGGAGTAATCACATTTTCCTATACCTCCACAACAGATAAAATATTAACTTGAATTCAAGCTGGAACCAACTAATTGAACCGGTCCCGAGTCAAAAATGCTAATGTGGAGACATCAAAGGAACCCAAAGTCCAAAAAAGCACGTCTCATTCTGTCAAGGCTAAAATACAACTGCAAGGCATCGCCGTGCAGGTCTTTCTGAACGTTCCCATCTTAGCGAAACTTCCTTCAGTGCCCCTCACGTAAACGACGAAATCACCGAATCTGACACCGAATAATGCCCGCCAACAGAAGAAGATCTGAGGGCAAATCAGGAAAGATCCGTCAATTTGTCGTCCCCTCCTTCCTTCGCCCCAAATCGCTGTAGCTTTCAACTCCATTGCCGTAGATTGAATTCGAGCAATACGAACAAAGATCGTAGTGAATGATCCCTCTGGCCTACAATTGGATGTTTTCAAAGCATATAACCGACCTGCGATGAGTTGTATTTGGTTGGTTCTGTTAAGCCGCTAGATTACCGAGTTTGGATCAATGATACACCTGGAATAAGGTCAGATTGGTCGAATTTCCTTATATTTGTTAGATGCGAATCTCAAATCCTGCTGTTTCTACTTTGGGGATAGATTTTGTTAGAGTGCCTCACGGTGATTGAATATCGGCTATTCAGCTTTTGTCCAGCTGAGTTATGGACCATTTGAGAGGTGTGGCTCGTCGCCTTCTCAGCTAATACTTGCAAATTATCTATTGTAATAGAAAAAAAAAGGCAAAAAGGAAACAACTTGCAGACAATGCGAGACTGCCTATGGTAAATCTTCAGACTTGGATGAAATTTTGTCACACTTGTATTCATCTCAAATTAAAGGATTTGGATTTTTCGATCCAAAAAGAAATTAAAGGATTTGAGTCATTATTTCATATTAAGCTTGACATTAAACAACGTTAGACCAAGTCCATTTGCAGCTGGAAACATTCCTGAATACAATCAATAATTGGTATAGCTTCTCTTCAACTCCTGTGAATTCAATTAAGGGCCGTGCTTTTGCGCCAAAACAAATTAGACATGTGTTTAGAAAAAATTTAATCAACAATTAGCAAAATCCTGCGAAAGCTGATAGGAGATGATTTTCGCGAGAGTTGTTTTCACAACACGAACCATACCCATGATTTCATTCATGTGACTGTTGACTCCGACCGAGCATTTGGATACTATCAAATGAGCCGTTTTCAACTCATCGAAAGCTTGCTTGGCCACGTTTCTCCAAACCTCTCCTTCATTACCGATATTTATTGGAGGTAGTAGTTGAAGGAATTAGAGAGTCACATCGAACCAAACTATGCTTCAAAAAAAAAAACCCCATTCAAACTACTGCAATAAACTATTGTCAATTGATTCTTTCAAGATTTCTAATTAATTTATGGATTTATTAATTGTGTCAAATGATAGTGAAAAAGACTTTGAATTGAATGGCGTTGTTTTGCAATGGAAAGAGGATTAAGATGGTCCTTCTAAGTTAGTGAAAAAGGGACAGTGTGAGTTGGCCCTTAGTTAGTTAGTGCCAAAGGAACTCAATGGAAGGCCATCCAGGCATCCAATCACTTTGTCATTGGCTTAGTTTGGTCCAGCAAAATTTAGGAGATACAAGTATATTTCTGGATTCTTCTACTTACAAATCTTGCTGTTATTCGCAACTTAAAAGTACATATAATATCGAGAGAAATATCAATAGAAAATATAGAGCATGAGTAATATTTTTATTTTATTTTCTAATTGTAAAGGGGAAGTCAAAAGCAAAAGTAATAGAGAATGTTTTTGTGTTTTCGAACAAGCCCTTTTTTAAGGTAAACTCAAATTCTACCCTCGCAATTTGACTAAGCTTTGTAAATTGACTTAGCGTCGTTAAAGGAACATAGGGTTTTGATTCAAGCTTGATGCGCCATTTTCGGTCAGGCTAGAAGAAGTAATTTTCTCATGAAAGTCCCGTGAGAAATACTATGATGCTCTGGGAGCCCCACATTAGCATAAAGTCAAAGCAGTCGGAGACTGGTAAAATTCATTGAAATATATTTCTTGAAAAAAGGTAAAAGTTCAAGAATTCACGACTTTTGGTGCTTAATGATAGTTTGGCACTAATTTCTTATTAGAGTTTGAACTATCTCCCATGCGATCTTCTTATCCCAATTCAATTCCTTTCCGATCTCAAGTATGCAACTTCTCTCTTTCAAATGACGTTTTCAAAGATAAATTCAAGTAGATAGATCACACACCTCACTAGACCAAGTTGGTATAGCAAACCCACACACGAATGCAATAGTTACGTGGCATGCATCGGTGCAACCATTTTCACCACTTTAACTACAATAATTCAGATAAATAGTTCCGATTATGCCAATTTAATTGCCTGTGTAGTTACTAGATTAACCTATATTGAATGTCCTCCTATTGTCTCATTTAATGTTGACTATTTCTTCGCTTGCTTATTGAAAACATTCAATCGAACCCAATTATCAAATAAAATGTTTCGAAGAAAAGCACGAAAGCCTGCATATGATTTCATCGTATTGCATTTGGTCGATGTTAGTCACTGAAGACATATGCACCTTTGCTTTCTCTTATTAACATGGACTTTGTTTCTTTAGCAAGCCTGAAAAATGGACTTAAGGAAGATGTCCGCACACAAGCGAGGGTTTTCTTGGGACAATTTCTCATCAAACGTTCTTCCAACCAATGTTCTCTGGGGATTTCAATTCTCCTTCCAGAATTGTGCGGGCTTTCTCTGAATAATTTCCCTCGAATGCTTATACATAGCGAATTTTCCATGGGTGAATCTAACTATTCTCAATCTATCTCATAGTGAAATTACACATCATTGGAAAGCATGGGGCCACATTGAAGGTAGGTTACTATGCTATGTGACATGTATTAGCATCCGATTTTATAAGATCAAACATTCGAGTAATTTACATGATTTTAAATCTGACCGGCTGCCGCTGTTGCTCGAAGGGAACCCCTAATTTCTCTGCAACATGCAAATTTAGAAGATTTGATCCTACAAGAACATAGAAAATTGGTGACAATTGGTAAATCCATCGGTAAGTTAAAAGCGCTTAATGAAAAAACCAAATGACATCTACAGGAGTTCATCTCACACGATCTTGAAACAGACGAGTGCTCAAATACACGCAGTACCGAGGCTTCCGGCAAGTCTTGAAAGACTACGGTTGTCGCAATTGCACATGAAGACAACTTGCAGATCTCTCGAACCAGATTAGTGTAACAGGGTTCAGTGTGGGCTTTAGTGGAGGTGCTCGACCTCCTGAGCTTGCGGAAGATCCGATGGCCATGGTGGATTGGGGAGGCTTGATCATACTGGCAATCTTTAGAGTCGTTTCTCTGAACCTTATCAACAGATAAACAGGTCTTCCTTTCTCGACTCCAGACACTCGAGCTCCGTTGCTCGAAATCTGCATTACCGAATCCCAGTGAAACAATCCTAGGAAACCCAGTAGAACAGCAACTCAACTCGAAGTGTCCTAACTCGACATCCTCGATCCGAAATCCCACGCTCATTCCAAAACTTCTTAAAATCACGTATTCACACACGAAGCACACGTCCACTTCCTAGCACAAAATGCCAGGAGATACCTATAACCACAGCCGACTCGGCGAACCCTGGCAAGCAAACAAGAGATCCGCCGAATCTGATCTGGCACCAAAATTCCAACTAATCCAGTAAAATACGGCGAAGGCAAACATCAAACCTCATCGCCCTCCAACTCGGCCTCGCCATTCTCGTCAACGTGGGGGGCGTGTTATTTAATTTAAGAGGCGTCGTTCCAGAAACCGGGTTCGAACCAGCTAATTGAACTAAGCTCGAGTCAAAAAGTGCTAACGTGGGGACACCAAAGGGAAGTCTCCATAAAGAGAGAGAACTGAGAAGATACAACCCCAAAATTGAATTTTCTTAGCTGAACTTCCTTCGGTGCCCTCACGCGAACGACGAAATCACCGGATGTGCCCTTCAACAGAAGAAGATCCCGAGGGCAAATCAGGAAAAAAGTCAGTAAAATTCACCGTCCTCTCCTTCCTTTGCACCCAAGTCGCCGTGGCTTTCAATCGCCATAAGAATCCACACGAACCTGCGAGACCGGAATCGAGGTTCGAATCCGAGCAATGCGGACAAAGATCGCGATCGATCACTCTCTATCTCGCTGCGCGATGGCGCCATTTGATCGCGTCTGCGCATGCGAAACGTGCGGCGATTGGATTTTTCCCGTGGCGCGGTTTTCGGTTTTTTCTCGATGACGCTGTTCGATCCGATTCTCTCGTAGAATGTAGAGCGGAACGGGTCGTGGTTGGGAGTGATGGTTGTTCTGACAACGCTTGATTGCAGCGAGTGGAGTGGGGCGAGAGGTAATTGCAATTCGCGTTCATGGCATCAGTTACTGCTGCCCTGATCCTCTGACTCAATCCGGATTTGGGAGTTTTGATAGTGAGAATTGACAGGCCCTGGTATTGAGTGGGTTGGTTTTGAGCTTGGACAGTGAGATTTGAATTGTGAATTTTGGCTGATTAGGCATTTCAGGGTTGGGGGGGAATAGTTGACTGTGTTGTGGAGCTGTGGTGCCTGATTGAATGGGACAGACTATAGCTGAGTGATCCCTCAGGTGTACGATTTGGATGTTTTCAAAGCATAGGACTGATAGTGTTGTGTTGTATTTGGTTCGTTCTGTTAAGCTCTTGGATTACCGAGTTTGGATCAATGCTACGTCTGGAATATGGTCATATTTGTTCGATACAAATTTCATCCTGCTGTTTCTACTTTGGGAATAAAATTAGTTCTTTAAGTTCACGAAGGACAGCAGATATATACTGAAAATATTGGTTTGGGTTGATGTTTCCTTAAGTGTTCCTCTCACTTGATTTGTCGAAATAGCTTGCTAGAGACATAAGAAACTTGCCTCGTTGCTTGTAATTGAATGAGCTTGTGACCGCATTTTCAATCTAAAATCTTCTCTACTGGTAAATGCAGAACTTTGAGTGAGGTCCAAGGCTCATAAAGCTGTTTACAATCACGCTCTTGTGACGATGGTCGTGGAGTATGCATCTGTAGTAAGTGTTCTTTATAGAGATTTTCCCGTTTACTTAGAGCTTCTTGTTATTACCTTCAGATTTCACCAATTTCAATACAATAACATCGTAACAAGATGCAAAGCTTTTTATTTTGCAAGTTTACATGTCAGATTTGACAGAACTTTTTAGTTAGACATGTCCTGGTTGTGATGGAAAGACCAAGGTAATCTGACTGCATTTTAATATGACATTGTTGCTAAGGTTGCGTAAAGAATAGGTCCTCAGTACTAAATGGCCAATTCTTGAGATGAGATTTTGTGGGCATATGCTGCCTTCTCTTATTAGCTTCTGACTGGTTATTAATGCCTTTGGATTTGAAAGTAGGGGTTCTAATTCATTGATCTGATAGTTGACGTCCAGCACTGCTTATAGGTATGTAATTCATGTTGCAGTGGCCTACCAATTTGCGATGCCTGTGATGCCTCTATGTTTGAATTTCATCTAATTTTTTGTCCTTATTTCTAATCAATATATATTACCTATAGGCATCTATTGGCGTGGCCAGGACCTTAATGCTGCGGTTATAGCTTTCGAAGGTACTCAAGAACATAGGTATGCATGTTAACTTTAGCAATTATACCTCTTACATTTGACATGCGAAGGATTTGATGAAAATTTAAGCTAAGAAGAGTAGCCTCCGGTGAGTGCGTACACAAAGCACATGGGTCTCATTGTCCATAAGAAGGGAAAACAAGTGAATCATTTCCACCGAGACATGCAAGTTATGTGCTTGTAAATTTAGAAGGAGTCATGAGGAGATCACATACTTCACTAATTTTTGTTCTTGGAAAAGTTGTTTGAACTTTTCAGTTAGTGGTTACTTCTATTTATGTCTACAAAGATACGTAACTCGGGTTGAAGATTTCTCTTGGAAACAACTTGACCTAAACTACCCCGCATGCCCGTAGCCATGGTTCTAGAGATGATGAGCCTCTTGCAAGTTGTGGATACTTCTGATTTGGAATGAGTTACAGTCTTATTCTATTGTCTTTGCTTAGGTTCATCATGGATTTATTATGCTTGTCGCTATACGACGGTGCAACCTGGTACTTTGGATGCTGTTAGAAGAGCCAGGATTTGACATCAATGTCATGGTGATAGGGCATTCTATGGGAGGGCCTATGGCATACTTTTGCGGACTTGATATCATGGTAAGATAGTTAAAAAACTTGTTATGGGTTCAGATATTGGTTCTTCTCTATTGTGTTCTTCCATTTATTCAGTTTTGGTCTGTTAAGAGTTACCCGGAATTCTCTGCCAACTCTGCCAACTCTGCCTTGAAGAGTCTAGACTCTGGAGACTCTGGATATCTTGAACTTTCTATGGCTTCATATTTATATTTACAATTGGTCAGCATCTTGTTTTTTTTTCTTTTTTGGTAAATCAACTCGTAGACAAAACACAAGCAGAATGGGTTGCAAACAACCCTTTACCTGAACCATCTATGGTCTACGTATTTAGTTGTGTGAATTGTCTTACATGTTAAGCCATGGAGCTTAAAGTTGGTTGAATACCTAAATATAGTGGATAAAGACTTCCAACTAATCATTACAAAGTTTACTTGCTGGAAACTTTATGGGATTATTGATTTGTTTATGGTCTCGATATATAACTTTTGCAAGCGCCTGAAGCTCAAATTTTATGTCATGTAATCTTGAATTGCTAATGCTTTTTAGACTAGAATATATTGATCCTAAATCTGTGTTCGTGCGCTGTTTCTGTCTGTCTCTTTCTAACCAAAAGAAGCAGCTCCTTTTCAGTCGGGCTACTGGCCAGATATGTTGTAGGCTGGAACCAATTCTAAATGTCTAACTTATGCTTTTTGTCTCAGCTTTATTGGACAAAGTGGTCCAGAGTTTTCTAGGCACCTGTTGTGGAACTGGTACCAGAAATGGTACCCACCCCAAAGTCATGTCCCATTAATTCTCTTCTCCATGACAAATAGTGATTTTTTAGGGTCAAACTTTGTCTTGAACTCAGATTATACAGACATTCACGTGGCCTATGATAGGATCATAGGTTGGATGAACTTTAGACTAAACCTTTTCTCGAAGTATTAATAGCAACTGCGACATCTTGTCTGAACACTTGGATGGTTTAAGATGTCATTTTTGTTTGCTGGTTTCTTGCTGAAAATTGTTCGAGCCGATTGTGACGTCATGCCCATGGGTCGTGGCCCTTTCCATGCGTAGTGGCCCTTTTTAAGATTTTGTTTCTCCTTTACTATTAATGACCGTAAGTTTTGGGTTTCTAGAGGCAATTTCACCACGAACCTGGAATTTCTTGTTTATGTCGAGAGGATATGACTCACCCCACCAACATCCAAGTGCTTCTTGTGGAAGCATTTAAATGCGCCTTGGTTGAAAATACACGCCCAATACCACCATTCCATATTATTAACACCTTTTTTGGATGTGAGGGTGGTGGGGTGGGTTTTGTTGTGGCTGTGGGGTTTAGTTTTGGGAAAATTATGGATGGGATCTAGACAAATTAACACTAGACCTCCAACCCTCATGGAGAGAAAGGGTTGTTCTATCATTCACCTTCGTATGTGAGATGCAATATATGGTTATTGATGCATAGTAGTTTTTCCCCACGTGAAAGTATTAACATTCAAGTAATTTGGCTGTCTAATTATGTGTGGTGGAGCTGTTTTTTCCAGACCAGTGCTCACTTGATTTACTTATATAACTAAGGACACTTAATTTCCAGGCAAATCATGAAGCACAGATTGTCCAGGTTTTTACATTTGGACAACCTAGTATTGGCAATGCAATGTTTGTTTCTTACTACTGCGTGCCAAATACTATACAAATAACTAATGGACATATATTGTGCCTCATTTGCCTCCGTACTATTCTCAGTTCCCACAAAAGACATACCATCACTTCCCTAGGGTGGTATGACTTTGATCTTGACGGAATATCAGATAAATTATGGGGAATTGTCGTTGACTGCATTTGACATTTCGTTTGCATTTATTTCAACCTATCTAACCGGAGAAGTCTTATTTTTTCCAACAATGTTCATACTCTCGTTTTTTTCAGCATATAATTTTATAGGTTTTGTTTGTTTTATCTTCTCAACAAAGCAAGGCAGTTCATAGTACTCAGGACCTTTTTAACAATATTTAAGGAACTCTTCTCATTCCTATAAAGCTATCATGAGTTTCTTGTACCAATTCCAAATTTAAGACGCGTAATAATGTGTATTGCTCTCTCTCTCTCTCTCTCTCTCTCTCTCTCTCTCTCTCTCTCTCTCTCTCTCTCTATGATGGTTGATGACCTAGTCTTGAGCTCTGTGCAATTATAAAGTATTAATCATTTAAATTATGTATGTCTACTAATGCCTATAATATTGACAACTAGCTCAATGGCAGTCACGGATAAACATATTGATGTGAGATAATGTGAAAATAATTTGATTCCACCTGCTTGTCTGGTGATAATCTTACTCTTTTTTATGTGAGTGTTCACATGTAATTGGAATCCTTCTTTTTTTGTAGGTACGGCCGTATAATATAGGATTTGTTTGTCTGGTTTATTAGGTCAAGAAAGTTTGTGATGGCTCTGGAGAAGATCCAATTTGCAGCAGGTAAGGAGGTAGCTTCAGTCATAGCTACCTGTTACAAGCAATTATTTTGTGGATTTATCATGCTAGGTGCAATAAGTCATGTGACAGATCGGCTTGTTCTAGAGAATGCCAGTCTTTTATTACCGGAAATATTTACGGATGACTTATCATAGTATGTTTCTGCAGATTGGTAACTGGTAATAGCCTCACGGACCATTTACTCTACTATGGTGCAAAATTAATGGCGGAGACGTGGGGAACGTGCAAAATTGTCATGGACCCACGATTCAAGGAATATGGAAGCGAAGACAAAGGATACCTTATGCTTTCCAGGAATCCTTCTTCTTCTGCATTGAGGCTGCGTTAAGACTCCGATGCCAAGAGTAACTTAACGTAAAATGCTCCCAAGTCAGCACCTAATTTCGTGAAGATCATTAGGTAACTCTGGATGAAGTTTGTTCATGTAATGCATTCCATCAATCTGTTTCCATGTCCATCACAAGATGCATAGGATCTCTACTAAAATTCACTTGGAATGTAAATAGCATGAAGTTGAATGTATCATCCTTGTAAACACAACTTTGTGGTACATATTGAATGAATGCGCTTGCAAGTTTACCTGTCAATCTAATCTTGGGCCTGTGGCATTTTTTACTAGACTCAATAAAACCTAATTAGGATGTGTGGATGCTGAGCTGAGCTATCCACAGCTAAATCACGCCGCTCTTTTCTTTCCTTTTTTTTCTTTTTTTGGGGGTCGAACTTGTGTTGAACTTCACAAAATTGGCAGAACTTTGTGAATTCTGGGACTGTTAGACTTGCATGGTTCAGAGATTAACCGGTTTTATAAGGCGAAACAAAGACTGTCTAGGGAGAACACTTTTCAATATGTGACCTTACCTTCTACTACTGGCTTAATGGCACATAAAAGATTTCTCGGCGCAACCAAGTACTTCGACTGTTCCATGGCAGGACAGATAAATCAAGCCATCTCGGAAAAAAATGATCTTATCTAAAGTGTGCGTCATTTCAATTGACGACCTCTGCTGGATTTCAACCTTTAGGAGGTAAGCAATTTATATCATCTTTGTTTAGACATGTAAAAATGATCTGATCGGCCTTTGGAACGAAAGCTATAAGCTTTTACCTTCTATTTTTTATATGCCGGAATTAACATTAGTGAAAACCGGAAAACCGAAATTCCTTCATCATTTCAAAGCATAAATTGCCAATTGTGAAACATTCAAAGCACGTTGTGCAAGAGACCAGTTAAGTCCTTGACACTATATGATAAGCTATAGTTTGTACATTACAATAAAAGCTAAAGTACATCACCAAAACGTTGAGAAAGATACGCTATTGTCAAATCTACGAGTTACCTGCGCTAGCCCCAGCTTACCTTTGCAATAAGAACCCGGAAGTTTTTCTTGCTTATTACCAAGAGAAAGAGCTCAGGCCGACATATAGGACTCTTTTGTCATTTAGCGATTCTCCTTACCAATGTTGAAACCTAAAGCTCCATACCTAGGTAACCGAAAATGAACAAAAGAGCTTTTATCACGGATTAAAACCTACACGTTTGACTATCCTTCATTGTTTAAGGTATAGCAAAGTTAAGTTTTACAAGGCATGGTTATTAAGTTCAAATTTAAAGTACAAACCAGCAAGTTCCAAGGACCTCACATAAATGACCCACGTGTAAATTGACAAAAGTAATGCACTTTAATGCAGTAACACTAGCATCAATTTGACTTGTCTTTTATTGGTAACTCAATTAACCCACCAAAACCGTCAAAAAGTAATATATCTAAACCAAATCAAACTCATGAAATAGATCAAAAGAAACCACGGTCCCATTTCATGAGCAGTTTACAACGTCCATCTTAAAGGTAGAAAACGGCTGCAAAAACAGCCAGTAATAACTATGCCTACAACAATAGATTTCATGTCAACTTGCCAAAGTGTGATTGTAATTTATGTATAACAGATAACGATCCCAGGAAAGACTACAGTGAATATCTCTTGAGATGACATAGGACAATAAGAAATTTGTTTAAGTTTCAAATCTTCCTTGACAACAGACTTAGCTTTGGATGCAGGACCTTTCAAGTACCACATGCACTTCTTATTGGAAAATGAACTCCTCTGCTGAGCATGTCTTCTAAATTTTTCAAGAAATGGCTGAATCTTCTAAGCAAGCCAGACATTGCATCAGTTGAACCTCTTCAAGTTGAAACGATCAGAGGCCTCACGCATGTTATCCCTTTCTGCGAAGTATTTCAACCCGATCAACTCACATTAAGGATGGCAGTGCCTTCAATCAACAAAAAGCACTGATATTCAATGACAAACAAAAAGCGCTGAGAATTTCGAGATCCTTCAACGCTTGATATTCAGCATTGAAGAATTCAGTAATGCCCGAACATCACAGATGTTACCCATGAGTGCATTCAAACGATTCTTCTGGTCAACATCATCAAAAAGGATGAGAATTCCTTCACAAAAAAGCCTATCTTTAATTGTCTTGATCCCTTCATCAACATTACTTATTTCTGTCAATTTCCTTTTGAGGATATTGGAGATGAGTTATTCTGCACGACTGAATGCCCTCGAGCTCTTCAGTTTCACGGATGTTAGAGAAAAAGCAATAGTGCTCAAAACCATGTGAAAGCTGATTGTAGATAAGTTCGGCGAGAGTCGTCTCTCCAACAAGGCCCATTCCATGAATTCCAACAATTCATGTTTCTTGTGTTGTGAGTGCCTATCATACTCATGACAAAGACTACCTTGAACACCATTTTCACATCGAGAGGTCCATGAACTGGTTTTGGCAAGAGCAACTAAGACTGCCTTGAGCACCACTCTAAGCACACAATTTTTCTCCCGGTCCAGACAATCCCTTCAAGTGTTTTCTCATAAAAGAACATCTGGGTACTGATAAGCAAGTTCTATTGCATAACAATGAAGAGAACACACATTTAGATGAAATGTAATAATCATTTTTTCAGCCCACAATAAAGGAAAAAAAATCAGGTTTGCCTAAATAGCTTTTTTACCCTCCAAAACAGATGAATACAGGGTTTACCACCCCAAGATTGTGAGAGGGAACATGATCAACATCAAATTTCATCCATCATCTGCCTTTCTTCGGTCTCCATCTATACAGCTAGGCTTCTATTACAGATAACCACCTAGGCATAACCATTTCAAGAAAATGGAGGCAATAATGGAGATCACACAAGGGTCGATTTTCAAGATTTCAAACCCCAAGTGAGACTCCTCACATGTCCGATACACCGATAATACTGAAATTTAGCCTCAACTATAATATGATTTATGATACCTTGGCCAAGCTAAATAGTTCTCCTCTCCTGTCACAGATGGAAGCTTTGCTACACCAACTATTGATGCCGCTACCCAAGTGAAATTCCTCTTTCTTCATTTTATAACTTCTCCATAACATTTGCAAATCCCGCTAAGAAGCACACCTTTCCTGAAAAATAAATTGAACATAAGCATATCAATACAATGTCTTCTTCACAATAGCAACAATGAGTTAATTATGCTGTAATATTCCAGGATGAGAACCATAGTGCTATGACCTTCCAACACACATTTCATCTGATTGTTTACAGTATAGCAAAGTTATCTCCAATGTGAAGCAGAGGGTATCACCTTCGAAATATGTGAAGCAGCAAATCGACAAGGATATCTAATGAATTGTCATAAATCAAATAATAACGATGCAATCCACATGCATACCTCCAGCTGGGAAACATAAACGCAAGGAGAAACCATCCACAGAGAATATAGCTAAAAAAGCCAAACCAAACTAGGAAAAAAAAACATATATTTGTACATAATTAAGAACCCTCTGGTTATACGGAGGTACCATAATTTCAATACCTTCTTCAGATTTCCAGGCATCAACTCATAAAGTAAATAAAAAGAGGACATAAAACTTCACTTTGGATGTCATTTTCATTTTCCTTTATTCGGTCTTCATTTGTACAGCTGCCCAATTAGCCACAGCTCCTTGCGCAATAAGATTTCTGTGAGTTTTTCAAACTTTAATTCCTCTCAACATCATTAGAAATTGGCAAAAAGGCAGTTTGAGATCTCTCACTTAGCACTTCTTGTCAATCTTAAAACCTAAAAGAATCCTCTAGTATAACCGAGGTGAAAGGAAGGGCTTTTATGATAGATAATCACCGAGGCATAACCATTTCTAGAAAATGTAGGCAACAATCGAGATCACACAAGAGTTTCATTTACATGATTTCAAACCCCAAGTTAGACTTATCATATGTCCTGGGCAGTAGGTAACGATATTACTGAAATTTAGCCTTAACTGTAAGACGATTTATGATACCTTGGAGGTGGAAGTTTTGCTGCACCAACTATTGATCCGCTACCCAAGTAAAATTCCTCTTTCTTCATTTTATGACTTCTCCATAATATTTGCAAATCCCACTAAGAAGCACATCTTTCCTGGAAAATAAACTGAACATAAGCATATCAATACAGAGTGTCTCTCCTCTTCACGTATGTCGTAAAGTTTCGGGATGAGAACCATAGTTATTATATGACCTTCGACACATATTCCATCTAATTGTTTACAGTGACAAGGAAGTTATCTCCAATGCGAAGCAAGGTTATCAACTTCGAAATAAGTGAAGCAACAAATCAACAAGGATATCTAATAATTTGTTACAAACCAAACCAAATAAAAACGATGCGATCGGCCTGCATACCTCCAATTGGGAAACATAAAACCAAGGAGAAACCATCCAAAGAGAATATGGCGAAAAAAGCCAAACCAAACTAGTAGAAGAGAACGAATGTCTGTACACAATTAAGAACCCTCTGGTTGTCCGGAGGTATCATAATTCCAATACCTTCATCAGACTTTTAGTCATCAACTCGTGAAAAGGTAATTAAAAAGTGCATGTGAAACTTCTCTGTTCATATCCGTGAAAGAGTTTGATTGCAAAAAAGGGAAAACATTGGTTGTCAGATGAAATAACTTACCTCAATTCGTTTAAAGTTTGCACACAAGGGAACAATTTGTGGTCGGCGATCAAGAAGCTTTCAAGAGCAACGTGCACTTATCCGTCAGTCTTCTCCCTCAGATCCATATTCAAATTCGTATCCAGATTCGTCATCTTCTCCTTCTGATTCGTCTCGTCTCCCCGAAATCTGACTGCCTTCTCGGAGCAAAGCAAAGAAATTGCCTCCACATTTAATTTCCCGCAACGCCTTATATCAACAGATCGCAGTCCCTTCGAGCTTGATAGATCAGGCAACTTCTGTAAAGATCCACAGTCATGAATAGTCAATTCTTCCAAACATTGTGGTAGTTCGCCTTGAATCTCAACCAGATTACTGCAGTTCCACAGATGAAGATACCGTAGTTGGTTGTTATTACTTAGATCAGGTAATACCCACACCTGTTGAAGTTCCGAAAGCTGCAAATCTGGGTTCTCCGAACCATCAAGGCCTCGAATCTCTGAGATTACACAGTTAGTAATCCAAAGATATGATAGGTTCGTCAAATTCGATAGATCCCCGGGGAAAACAAATGACTTGCAACCATACAAACTCAATAATGATAAACTGGAGGGAAGGCTCAGGCGGCAACGCAGATTACGGCAGAAGAGTATAAGTGTTTGGAGTCGGGGAAGGAGACTCCAACAATCTGTGGGTAAGGCGGTCATGTGTTCAGACTCCAATTCCAAGGATAATAAACTGGAGGGAAGGCTCGGGAGGCAACGCAGATTAGGGCACCAGAGTTTAAGTCTTTGGAGTCGAGGAAGGAGACTACTAATATCCGTGAGTAAGTGGGTCACACGATAAGAGGATAGGTCCAGAGTCTCCAGTTTGCTTAAATTCCCAATCCCCCCTGGCATCGGATATTCTTGCACAGGCCCATCAGATTCCCAACCAGCATTATGTTCGCTAAGCCACAGCTTCAATTCCTTTAAATTAGTCAGGTTTGAGAGATCTGGAAACGTATCCATATGCAAGTCATGCAACTCTAGAATGATAAGACTTTCAGGAAGCCTCGGTACCACGTATATTGCAGCATTCCACAATTTCAAGATCCTTAGGGATCGATTTCTATAGATGCAATTGCCAATTTCCACTTCCACATTGAAATCGTCTGTAAATTGGACATCTATTTCTTCGAGCTTCTCAATTGTCCAGAAGGCATCGGGTATTTTACTTATGTCATTTAAATCCATCTTCACTACTTTCAAATTTTTCAACTTTCCGATGGAATCGGGTAGTTCTTTGATCTCCGTTTTGGTTATATCCAGCTCAATCAGTGATTCCAAATTTCCGATGGAATCGGGTAGTTCTTTGATCCCCGTTTCGGATATATCTAGCTCAATCAATGATTCCAAATTTCCGATGGAATCGGGCAATTCTTTGATCCCTGTTTGGGATATATCCAGCTCAATCAGCGATTCTAAATTTCCGATTGTATCCGGAAGCCTCTCGAACGATATGCAACATTTCAGAGATAGGTATTCAAGGCTCGCAAGATCTCTACCTAGCTCGTCTGGCAGCCTCCGAAGATTGTTACAAGAGCTTACATCTAAGGAAACTAGGCTTTTCAAATGACAAATCGACCTATCAATATCAGTTAATGATTCACAGCCCTTTAGGATCAATCGTTCTAAATTTACCTCAGCAGAGAAGATGGGAGTTCTCTCCAAGCAATCGCATCCGGTCAAATTCAAAATTTTCAAATTCTTCATCACCTGTGAAAAGAAAAATCATGCAAAGATTATTTTTGAATCTCATAAGACGGAATAATAAGTGTTGTCTAGCATATAACATACCTCCATATGGCTCCACCCCTTCCAATCATCCGTAATTTCACTGTTAGATAGATCAAGAATAACCACATTCTCCATGGAGAAATTTGCAATGTTAAATGTTGGGGGAATACCGTGCCAAGAAAGCCATCGTAAATGCGGAAGGAGATACGAATTCTCTCGAAAAACATTAGCCGGAAGAACATTTGATGGTGATTCGTGCCAAAGAAGCCTCTCTTCAACACAAAAATGTTCCTCCAAACCGTTAACTCGAAGAAACCCCACATTTGATATTCTCTTAAAATCTTTACGGGTAAAACGGTACTGCAGCTCATGGTCAAAGTGTAGATGAAGAGCTTCAACTTTTGTTTTTCCCTGCCCAATGGTAAAATTTAGAAACAAAAGAGTTGAAGCGAAACACATTTATTCAAGTTCACTATTTTAACGGGTTGAGTTGGAGTACTATCGTTACTTTAATCTTGACAGAGCAAAAATATTGGTTTGAGTAGGTCACAGTAGTGCTAGAGAACACAAAAAAGTAACTTGATTTTTTTTTAAAAGGAAAATGTCCACAAGTAACATGGAGATTCATCGCACGGGGGATTTTACCTTACGTCTCCTCAGCAAATCCAATGCTTCCTTGGGATCCCATACCCTCCTTTGCTTCTCTATTTTCATCTTACTTTCTTGACGAGCCATTTCTCTTCCGAAATCTCTGAGTTGGTCATGCATCAACACTTTATTATACTCTCCAATCTTTATCAAAGACATGTTCTGCAGAACTTCCATATCTACTTTTGGAAAAAATTTAGATTTTTCCCAGAAATGGACCACAATGTCTTTGTCATGTCCAATGAAAAAACAAGCTATATCGAGGAATATATGTTGTTGTCGAAGTTCTAATGCATCATAACTTATTTTTAGCTTACTCTGAACATCCACATGAGGAACCTTTTCCAACTTCTCCAATATGTCATCCCAGCTTTTCTTTTCAGTGCCAGATAAAAGTGAACCTATGACCTCAAGAGCTAGCGGAAGACCTCTAGCAATGCCTATTGCCCTCTTGGATTGGTCAATATACTCAATCAAAGGAGATTCTCTTCTGAAAGCATGTTTGCTAAAGAGTTGAAGAGATTGACAGTCATCCATGCCATTAACCTCATAAGTGCAGTCCACTTCCGGAACAATGAGAACATCTTTCTTTCTTGTAGTAATAATGAGTTTGCTCCCTTCACCAAACCAATCACCATTTCCTACAAGTGCATCCATATGATCCTTTTCTGCCACATCATCGAGAAGAAGGAGGACTCTTTTATTAGACAACCTGTCTTTAATGGTCTTAATCCCTTCATCAATATTTCTTATATCCATGCATTTCGTGTTGAGGATGTCAGAGATGAGCTGATGCTGCAAGCGGTGAATGCCCTCGAGTTTTGAGGTTTCACGGACGTTAGAAAGGAAGCAACAACCATCGAAATTTTTTTTTTTTTTTTTTGGGTTTTTTGGGTAAAGCCCTCGAAATTTTTTTTAAGCTTATTGTAGATGATTTTGGCAATAGTCGTCTTTCCGATGCCACCCATCCCGTGGATTCCTATAATCCGTGTTTCACTTGTCTCAGCACCTATCTTTTCCATGATTGCGTCCACATGGTTGTCGACACGGACCAAGTAGTCTGATACCGCTAGATAACCCTTTTTCAACTCGCTGAAAACCTTATGGGTAAGTTCTTTTGCGAACTCTCCTTCTCGCCTAGTGTTTGTTGGAGGCAAAAGACAATGAGTTAGAAAATTGTGTTGAATTAACTATGTTCTGACAAGACCAAATTAAATTCGGAATGTGTTCTTCAAGGATTTATTCCATTGTAGATGAATTAGCGTTGGTACTTACAGTTAATGAATGAACTAAACTGGAAAAAAAAATGATGCTTGGAATAAAATGGGACAAAATTGGGATTGTGCCATTACTTAGCGAGATTTCAGCAGTGTAACTTCAATAACTCAGAATTCAATTTAAACAGGGCTAACAAAAATCTAGAAAAGAAACCTGAAACACATCAAGTTTTAATGGTACAAGGTACATGAGATGGAATGCTTAAAGCAATCACCTGTTCTCCTTCTTGCTATGCAGGTCCCATCCGTTTATTGCTCCCACTGCACTGAGAGCATCCTTCCACCCTTGAATAGTCTTTTCGTCGTGTCGCTTCTTGTTTTCATGTGCAAGAAAGGCCTGTGCATAACCCTCTGTTTGGTGCCGAACCTCTGAAGGTGCCACATCATAAAAAATAGGGATGATCTTCTGTCTTCCAGTTTTCTGGCACTCGACCATCTGGACTAACTCCTTGAGACACCATACGCTAGAGGCATAGCCTTTCGAAAAGATAGGTATTGAGATCTTCGACTGATTAATTGCTTGGAGAAGTTCCGGGGCAAACTCTTCCCCAACGCCGAGCTCTTCGTCGTCCTTAAACGTGCGGATTCCCGCATCTTTAAGACTAATGTAAAGGAAGTCGGTAAAACCTGCTCGAGTATCTGATCCATTGAAGCTTAAGAATACTTCATAGTCATATCCTGATGAAGTAGCCATTCCTTGACCTTCTGTTGAAGTGTGAGTAGAAGAAGCGCCTCCTGCTGTTGCATCATTTTCACAGATGCGTCTTTTTTTGCCCTCCCCTCCATTTGATCTCACTTGATCTTCTCTTCAAGGAACAAAAATTGAAAAGTATAGCAGCAAAAGCAGTGGCAGCTAGAGATGGAAAATGTTTAGAAGCCAGAACTAACAAACGGAGATCTCGGTGGGTCATTAAACGTGGAAGACAGGGTTGGCTCAATATGCAGAGAGTCAGGGTCTCCAGTTTGCTACAGTTGGTCAATAAGAACGTTTCATTACAGCCTGTCAAAGTTGACGAATGCAGGTTTTTTCAAAACCAAAGTGGTCCCTCCCAACTCAATTCTTCTCTTTTATCTTCACCGTCATAACGCAATTGAAAAAAACAGGAAGATACAATTGCGGAGTAAATAAACTAGTGGAATTCTAAAAAGATGGGAGCAATCGAGTACTTTCGGTTATGATGCTCTTCAATTTTAATAATCTTAGTCTTTGTGGAGTTTCTGACA
The DNA here is from genome assembly GCF_021117445.2 of Syzygium oleosum. Classification (NCBI taxonomy): domain Eukaryota; kingdom Viridiplantae; phylum Streptophyta; class Magnoliopsida; order Myrtales; family Myrtaceae; genus Syzygium; species Syzygium oleosum. Next base: position 6,397,625 of record NW_026607485.1, on the reverse strand, counting down.
ACACCGCGTTGTGATGAATGGCCCGCGCACTCGCCCGTGGCGCGTTTTCGCTGGTACATAATTGTAGGGTCACTTTCGTGGTTTGGGTGTTGAGTCGGGGCTATTTTGGGGAAAACAGCCCCCCATCTGGTCATACGAGTTGTTGTTCCTGTGCCTGATCGCGGAGATTTTCTTTGACGTTTTTGTTCTCCCACACGCGCAGATAAATGAATTATTGGTGTGATTCCTTTTTGTTTTGGTCGATGTGTGATTCCTTCTTGAGAAATCTGGTTCACGGACTGTTCGTAGTCCAAGTCTTCGAATACTTTGACTTTGCCCTTCTAGTTCCGTGACACACATCTCCTCCCCCCCCCGCGCTGTTCTTTTATTTTATTTTTTCTTTGGAGAGTGATAGCTATTGCAATTTTTAATCTAATGATTGTATTTCGATGCAAGGCAAAACTATATGTATATGGCAATTTCGTAATTTCCATTTAGTTAAATTAGACAGTATCAACTTTTCTGATGATTGATGACACGATTAGTTAGTCTATTTAAAGATCAAAGTTTCTCTGAAGATATGGTGTTTATTTTGTAAGTATTTTTCAAGTTTCTACATTAATTTTGTGGTAACTGAACATTTCGTGTTTCCCCATAGAAAATAGCCACTTCGCAACTCAAGTTTCACGATACTGACTCAATGACAACCAACATAAGCAGTAGCTACCAAAACTATCTTCTATCAACCATTCTTTAGCCAACCAAAGTCACCCGTAAAGAATTGGTACGTACAATATCATAAGCTTTTCAGAGTCCGGATTATGATCAATCCAATGATGAATAAACCAAGTATCGCTTCCCCTCCATTGATCTCACTTGATCTTTTCTTCGAGAAATGGTTCAGAGATGAAAAAAATTCAGAAGCCCTACTTATCAAATGCTACCAGCCAAAAAAGAGAAAATCGTTTATCGAATGGTGGCCACCTATCAATCAACTATCAAAGTAATAAACCCACCGAAGACCTCAACCGTCGTTCACGACGAAACTGGTTTGCGAGAATCCAAGGAAAACCTGGTTAAAAGCAAAAAGTGATAATGAAAAGACATAAAGCAATACGGCAAAGAAAAAGAAGATGGGTCATCCTAACGCGGAAAAGAAGACCCCTGCCAATGCTTTAGCGTGCCTTTTTGTTGTCGGCAAGATTTTTTCCCTTACCGAGAGGAATTTATTTTCATAGTTATATTCACGAAAAATTGTCATTGAGATCCTGTTTTACCATCTTCTTTATTTAACTTAGGGTCAGTTTGTTTGATAAAAAATCATTTTTGAGAAAAAAATTTCCATACTTTTCCGGTATTTGAATTACGTGAAATTATTTGATCAATATAAAATGTTTACCATGGACTAAAAATAATAAGCTTAGAGAATAATGATTTGGTAAAAAGGAATCGTTTTTCCTGATCTCTTGCTGTGTTGAAGTGAGAAGAATATACTTCATCAGTGCTAAATTTTCTTACATTCCCAAAAACAAGATCATATATAATACTTTACAAATATGGTTTCATAATTTTTATCCTAATTTCTTTGTAATCATTGTTATTTTGATGGGATTACAAAATACACAAAGACGATATCGATTCGAGCTTATTAGTCATTATATGTTACTTTTAACGATACAAGCCGCCTTTAATGGATTTCACTTATTACCAATTACGATAAAATCAATTTTTTCAACTTGTTTTCACCATAATCAATTTTTTTAGTTTAATTTCTCTGAAATTAAATTTCCTAAAAAAATTTTCCTATGACAAGAAAATCCTCACCGAGATAAACACACTCTAAAAGTTTGTTTTTATGTGATTTTCAATTTTCATATGATGATATTTGATCGGAGGGAATCGCAAGATGAATCATTGGTGTGATTCCTTCTCGAGCAAGTTGGTTCATGGACTGTTCGTAGTCCGAGTCTTCATAGACTTTTGACTTTGCCCTTCGAGACCCGTGATGTTTCAGTCTTCTTGCACCAACCGTATGCTGTTCTGTCTTTTTTTCTTCTCTCTTTCTGAGAGTGGTAGCTAATGTTAATACTACGTTAAAACGAGGCATAGGGAGCTTAGGTTTTAGATTGTTGGCGTCCGCATCAAAATCAAATCGACCAATCTCATGCAACTATTAATCTAATGATTACATTTCGAATCAATACCAAACTATATGTACATGACACATTCCATTTTCATTTAGTTAAATTAGACAGTATCAATTTTTTTATTTGATTGATGCCATGATTGGCCAGATTATTTAGAAAATAAAGTTTTTGCTTGCGAGTATTTTTCTAAGTTTCTAAATCAATTTCGCTGTAACTAAACATTTCATGTTTCACGATAGATAATAAAATCTCGTTAGATCCGGAGGTGTAAAAATGTTCCATTCCTGAATTCACAAGTTCTTAAGTCTTTTTAGACATAAATCCTAGTGTGACCAACAAAAAATTTAAGATTGAAGATATTAAATCACGATGACTCGATGAGTCAAAAAAACCTCTTGGGAAGTATCAAATTCCCTGAATTGAGACCAATGGAAAATTAAATTTGTTCTCTGATAGCTTTAGCTTTGATTATACTCCACCAAGCTTTTGGTTTACTAATCGAAAGTTTAGAAGTCTCATTGCAGATTTTTTTAAATCTGACTCCTTTCGTTCGAATCGAAATCGAGCTTCCTCCATTAGCTCAAAAGCTCGGGGAAGAAGAGAAAATAGGTGGGATCCCACTGCCTGACTCCTACTCTTATCAAAGGAAAAGAAAGACTTTTTGTATAGATGCATGGGGGCCTTAAGTATCAAGACCCTTTGTTCCTCCTTCACCACAGAACATTAAGAAACTAATAAGAGGAAGATTTTTTTGAATGACTTTTTGGTTGGTCATTGAACTTGGAGAAGCCAAAGGATTGGGTGAATATGGAGAGAGAGCCGTGGGCCAGTTTTGCTGCAAAATTGGTCAATAAGGATGCTTCCTTGAAGCATCGCTCCCAGCCTGTCAAAATTTGATAATTATTTGCGTTCCTTAACGCGGCAAAATTACTGGACGTGTGGTGCAGATATTGTGGGGATTACAATCAACTTTTGCCACCCAAACAAATAAATGGGCGGATTCATTCAAAGTCGAAGTCAACAAAAGCAGACATCAAACTTCCAACCAAGTTCGTTTGCCCCCATCCTAATCAAGGTGAACTCCGGTCGGTCTAGTTTGATGGGCTGATCAGGCTAAGAAAAAAAACCAAGAAATAAAAGACAAGTGTTGTGATGGCATACGTTAGACAAGGGGCTAAGGTAGAAACTCTGAAATTATCTACTAAACTTATTTGTCAAATCTGCGATATAGATATCTTGCTGCAATATAAAATCGAAAGGTCAAGACTTTTTTCAAAGAAAATTAAGATTCCATGTCATCTTAATACAAAACTGAAAATTTATGTTCTCCCTGATAAAGTAGAAAGTTAAGGACATTTTTAATAGCAATTTGGAAAGCTCAAGATTCTCTAGATCTGGAAAATTCAGTTTTTCCGAAAATGACCTTTTTATAAAAAAAATGAGAACCGTTTGTATTTTCACACTTGTATAGTATCTATTTTCATGAATCCATTCTTTCACTTGCTAAGATGATTTGATCAATATCACTTAATATATCAATTTTAGTATACTTATTAACATTACTTGTAAATAACCCGGATTTATTTTGTTAAACTTCAAATGACGAAAAGCCCGTGCTTATTGAGTAAAAGTGCACATCTTTTTTAACAACATTGATGAAAAAAAAACCACATACTGCTAGCAATTGTAATTAAATTGCCATTAAGTAAAACCCGTCATGTGAAACGGCGAACTTGTGTTATTTTACAAATTATCATTGAAAATCTCCAGAAATTATTGAATTTGTGCTATGGAATCATTCATCAGATGCTGCCGGCCAAAAAAAGGAAATCATCTAATCAAATGGGGGCCGCCTATCAATTAACTATCGAAGTAATTAACCCGCCGGGAACCTCAACCGTCATTCACGGCGAAATGGTCCGAGAGAATCTGAGGAAAATCTCAATAAAAGAGTAAAGTGATAATAATGAAAAGATATAAAGCAATAAAGCAAAGAAAAGGAAGATGGGTCATGCTAGTGTGGAAAAAGAAAACCCACCAACGCTTTTTAGCGTGCGCCTCTTTCGGCAGGACTTTAGTCAAAAGTAGCCCGCAAGGCAAAAGAAGAAGAAGAAGAAGAAGAAAAACAACAACATGAGGATGCATTTCGGTGGCAAGAAATCATTCACTATTGCTCCTTCCTGTTTTGCCCCTTCTTGTCCCGAGGAATTCCTTTTCATAGTTATATTCACGAGAAATCATCCTTGAGATCTTGTTTTACCATCTTCACTTTTGTTCTGACTTTAGTCGTGGGGGCTTGGATATCCGGAAGAAAGTAACAATTCTTGTAATCGCACGAAAGCTGATAGTAAATGATTTTGGCAATAGTCATTTTTTCGATGCCACCCGTCCCATAGGTTCCGATGATTCGTGTTTCACTTGATTGAGCACCTATTATTTTCATGAATTTATCTCCTGGTGATCGACACTGACCAAGCAGTCCAGTTAGCCTTTTTCAACTTAACTTTTAAGAAAAGTGGAATGGAATATATTCTTGCTTTGCTTTTGTCCTTTTTCGCTACGCGCTCGAGACCTTAACATTTGTCCACCTTCTTTTTAGCATTTCACTTTTTCTCTTCTGCTTTTCGGGACAAGATAGAATATGAAGGGATATGATTGTTCACTTTGAATCTCTTTATTGGCATCAATTATGTGGTCTATCGTCATACAAATCTGACATTTATCAATGACTTCTTTTTTCTTTTTTTTTGGATCTGGATTTATCAACGACGTTAGCTTGCAAACACTTGCACAATTTTGTTCCAAAGGGTAATACTTTCCAAAAAAAAGAAAAAAAAAAGATGGAATTGTCCCTCACATTCTTCCTCGTTTATTTAACTTAGGGTCATACTATTTGATGAAAAATCATTGTTTGGAAATTTTTTTCCGTACTTTTCAGTGTTTGAATTACGTAAAACTATTCGATCCATGGAAAACATTAACCATGGGATAAAAATAATTACCTTAGAGAAAATGACTTGGCAAGAAGGAATCGTTTTCCTTGATTTATATCATAATTTCTTAGTAATCGTTGTTGTTTTGATGGATTACAGAATAATCGAAGACGATATCAATTTTTTAGTCATTACATGTTACTTTTAACGATACAAGCTGCATTTAGTGGATTCACATATTACCAATTACGATAAAATCAATTTTTTTCAACTTGTTTCCACCATAATCAAAATTTTCTGATTTACTTTCTTTGAAATTGAATTTCCTAAAAACCTTTTCCCGCAACAATAAAATTCTCGGCGAGATAATCGCATTCTAAAAGTTTGTTGTTATATGATTTTCGATTTATATGATGGTATTTGATTGGAGGAAATCGTAAGACGAAATTATCGATGAACATGAGAATTGGAGATCGATTTGTTGTCGTGTGATGTTTGCGGGTGAATGAGAGAATAAATGAATTAGTGTTGGATTTTACACAGTGATCTAGTGACTTTTTTTTTTATCTTTTGATGAAATCTCTACGTATATGGAAGTCTGACTGTGAGGCACGAAGTACCAAATAAAATGAAACGTTGGTGTGATTCCATCTTGAGCAAGTTGGTTTGTGGACTGTTCGCAGTCCAAGTCTTCGTAGACTTTGACTTTGCTACTCTAGTCCCGTGATGTTTCAGTCTTCTTGCACCAACTGTACGCTGTTCTTTTATTTTATTTTTCTTTGGAAAGTGGTAGCTAATGTTAATACACGTTAAAACGAGGCATGGTTTACTTAGGTTTAGATTGTCAGTGTCCTCCGCATTGAAATCATATGGGTTAATACCACAAAAAATTCCAAATTGGTATATTTGTAATAAATTTATCCCAAATTAATTTTTTTACCACGAAAACCCTCAAACCGGTATACATGTGACAAATTTACCCCAAACTAATTTTTTGACCACAAAAAATCCAAAACTGATACATTTGTGATAAATTTACCCTCCATTAAATTGGATTAATACCACAAAAAATCACAAACTGATACATATGTGATGGTAAAATCCCAAACTGGTATACCCATTAGTTGCCACGTGTCATCCAACTTAGAAATTTAACAGTAAAATTTAACGGAGGGTAAAATTGTTATAGATATACCAGTTTGGGGTTTTTTGGGACAAAAAAATTAGTTTGGAGTAAATTTTTTATAAGTGTACAAGTTTGTGATTTTTCGTGGTATTAACCCAAATCATATCGACCAATCTCATGCAATTTTTAATCTAATGATTCTATTTTGATGCCAGGCAAAACTATGTTCATACGACACTTTTGAACTTTCCATTTAGTTAAATTAGACGGTATCAACTTTTCTATTGATTGACGACATGATTGGCTAGACTATCTAAAGATCAAAGCTTTTCTGAATAGATGGTGTTTGTTTGGAAGTATTTTTCTAAGTTTCTAAATCAATTTTGTGATAACTTATTCCACGTTTCACGATAGCAAATAGCCACTTCGCAACTAAAGTTTCACAATACTAACTTGACGACAACCAACATAAGCTGCAGCTACCAAAATCAGCTTCTATCAACCATTCTTTAGCCAACCAAAGTCGCTTGTAAAGCGCTGGCACGTACACTATCATAAGCTTTTCACGGTCCAGATTCTGATCAACCCAATGATGAATAAACCAAGCATTGCCTCCCCTCCATTAATCTCACTTCATCTTTTCTTCGAGAAACAATTCAGACATGAAAAAAGTTCAGATGCCCCACTTATCAAATGATGCTGGCAAAAAAAAATAATTTATTGAATGGTGGTTGCCTATCAATCAACTATCGAAGTTATTAAAATTATTTTTGGATGAAAATGCCCTTAATCGGTTGGAATATTTAACCGGCTGACGAGGTCAAGCTCTTATTTGTAGTTGCCTTGGCCATTTCATGCCATTATTTGAAATAATGTCAACTTCAAACTTTTATTTAAGAAAATGAGGACATTTCAAGCCCATATTTGGAATTTTCCCTACAACCAAAAATAAAAGACAAGTGCAGTTATGGTGTACATCAGACAGGGGACCAAGATGGAAACTCTGAAATTATCTATTAAGCTTATTTTCAAATCTATGGAATAGACATCCTGTTGCAATATCTAAATTAATTTGATAAAATTGAAAATTCGGGACATTTTCAAAGAAAATTGATTTTCCATGTCATCTTAATACAAAACTAGAAATTCTCCTTGATAAAGTTGACAGTTTAGGATATTTTTAAAAGCAAAAGTTCAAGATCCTCTACAATATTAGGATATTTTTAAAAGCAAAAGTTTAAGACTTAGACTTTATGTTATGTGAACAATCGTTTGAAAGATGCTCCGATTTGAATCGCATAGCATAAAATCCAGTGGAATCGGCACACATAATGCTCAGAAACTTTCGAAGATGGAATCAACACAGGGCTCTAGGTTCATTGACTCTGTGCTAATGCTCAAAGTCTACGATTGTTCACATAGCATAAAGTCTAAGTCTTAAAAAGGCAATAGGAAAGGGCTCTAAGTTCATAGACTATGATTACAAAAAGACTTGATTCCAGTCGAATATCAAGCATGAAAGCGTATTTGTTAACTGGGCGGGTTTTGGGGGTTTCTCTTGAGTCTTTTCCATGTATTTAACTAGTACGGTGGCAGATTCACTAATTACAATTACATAAAACCAATTTTTTCAACTTGTTTTTCAATGCAAAAAACAAAAAAAAAACACTAGAAAATGGTTCACTTTCTTTAAAATTGAATGGGATAAGTGCATTTAAAGTCCTAAAACTTGTCACGAAAGTACAATTTAGTCCTAAAACTTTTAAAAATCCAAATAAGCCCTAAAATTTGTCATGAAAGTGCAATTGAGTCTTCAAACTTTCAAAAAGTGCAATCAAGTTATAAAACTTGTCAAATTGGTCCAATCAAATCCTTCCGTTAACTGCACTATTTGAAAGTTTTTGTATTCTATTGTACTTTGGTGACAAGTTTTAGGGCTTGATCACACTTTTTGAATGTTTTAGGATTCGATTGCACTTTCGTGACAAGTTTTAGGACTGAATTGCACTTTTTGAAAGTTTTAGAACTCAATTGCACTTTCGTGACAATAAGTTTTAGGACTTCCAATACACTTATCCCAAATTGAATTTCCTCTCTCTCTCTCTCTCTCTCTCTCTCTCTCTCTCTCTCTCTCATACACAAACACACTAGCCGATTGTGTTGAGCCCCATGATTTTTCTTATGCTCTTATCCATTTTTGGCCAAGGATAAGATATATGGATTTTTTTATTAATTTATTTGATCTCTACTGTTGGTTCTACGGCTATGTCAATTTACTAATTCATTAGAATCTTGGTAAATTCTTGATAGTGTTGGTAATTTATTTACGATACTAATATTAAGAGTTGGTAATTAACCACTTAATTGGTATGTTGGTGAATTCTTGATAGTGCTGGTAATTTACTTAACCCAATGGTAAAATTTAAGAGAGTTGGTAATTTAATACTTCCATATAATGTTTGTAAATTCTTGATTGTGTTGGTAATTTACTCACCACCCTCGTGAAATTTTGTAGGAGTCGGCAATTTACTGCTTTATTGGTATGTTGGTTAATTTCCAATGATGCTGGTATTGTATTTACAGCACTGATAAAAATTCAAATGAGTTAATTTACTACTTCATTTGGAATGTTGGTAAAATTTTCATAATCTTAGTAATTTACTTATCACAGTGATAAAATTTAATAAGAAGTGGTAATTTATGAATGTTTTGTAAGTTAGCAACAAGAAGGTTTCAAGCTTGAAACACACAGGCAAATGGTGGAATAGCAGAGATGAGAGCGAGCGCTCAAGACCAGGATGGAGTAAGTACAAGAAGAAGCCAAGGTAATCTCAAGTCTCAAGGAGCGAACGTGCAAGTGTTCGGGGTTCACGCTTCACAGTGCTCGATGCCCACTTTTTTTTGTACCCCTGACAATATTCAATTGCAATTTCATAAAAGCTTCCGAAAGAATATTCTCTCGAAATCGGAAAAGGCCACTGTCCTTCATCTGGCATTTCCTAAACAATGTCCACATTGCACTAGCTTTGAGGAAGTAAAAAAAAAAAAGACTAATGTCATAAAAAATCCAAAATTGATACATTTGTGATAAATTTATCCAAAAAAATTGATCATCAAAAACCCCAAGTTGGTATACCTGTGACAATTTTACCATCCGTTAATTTCTGTTAAATTTTGTCGTCAAATTTTTAAATCGGATGACACGTGGCAATTAACGGGTATACCGGTTTGGGCTTTTACATATATGTACTGATTTGTGATTTTTTATGGTATTAATCCAATTTAACATAGGGTAAATTTGTCATAAATGTATAAATTTGGGATTTTTTGTGGTCAAAAAATTAATTTTGAGTAAATTTATTACATGTATATTAATTTGAGTTTTTTTGTGGTCAAAGTTGACAAATGCAGGTTTTTTCAAAACCAAAGTGGCCCCTCCCAACTCAATTCTTCTCTTTTATCTTCACCGTCGTAACGCAATTGAAAAAAACAGGAAGATAAAATTGCGGAGTAAATAAACTAGTGGAATTCTAAAAAGATGGGAGCAATCGAGTGCTTTCCGTTATTATGCTCTTGAATTTTAATAATCTTTGTCTTTGTGGAGTTTCTGACAACACCGCGTTGCGATGAATGGCCCGCGCACTTGCCCGCGGCGCGTTTTCGCTTGCACATAATTGTAGGGTCACTTTCGGGGTTTGGGTGTCGAGTCGGGGCTATTTTGGGGAAAACAGCCCCTCATCTGGTCATATGAGTTGCTGTTCCTGTGCCTGATCGCGGAGATTTTCTTTGACGTTTTTGTTCTCCCGCGCGTGCAGATAAATGAATTATTGGTGTGATTCTGTTTTGTTTTGGTCGATGTGTGATTCCTTCTTGAGAAATCTGGTTCGGGGACTGTTCGTAGTCCAAGTCTTCGAATACTTTGACTTTGCCGTTCTAGTTCTGTGACGCACATCTCCTCCCCCGCCAACGCTGTTCTTTTATTTTATTTTTTCTTTGGAGAGTGGTAGCTATTGCAATTTTTAATCTAATGATTGTATTTCGATGTTAGGCAAAACTATATGTATATGGCAATTTCGTAATTTCCATTTAGTTAAATTAGACAGTATCAACTTTTCTGATGATTGATGACACGATTGGTTAGTCTATTTAAAGATCAAAGTTTCTCCGAACATAAGGTGTTTATTTTATAAGTATTTTTCAAGTTTCTACATCAACTTTTTGGTAACTGAACATTTCGTGTTTCCCTATAGAAAATAGCCACTTCGCAACTAAAGTTTCACGATACTGACTCGACGACAACCAACATAAGCAGCAGCTACCAAGATCATCTTCTAGCAACCGTTCTTTAGCCAACTAAAGTCACCCGTAAAGAGTTGGCACGTACAATATCGTAAGCTTTTCAGAGTCCGGATTATGATCAATCCAATGATGAATAAACTGAGCATTGCCTCCCCTCCATTGATCTCACGTGATCTTTTCTTCGAGAAACGTTTCAAAGATGAAAAAAGTTCAAAAGCCCTACTTATCAAATGCTGCCGGCCAAAAAAAAAATCATTTATCGAATGGTGGCCGCCTATCAATCAACTATCGAAGTAATAAACCCACCGGAGACCTCAACCGGCGTTCACGGCGAAAGTGGCCCGCGAGAATCCAAGGAAAATCTGGTTAAAAAAGCAAAGTGATAATGAAAAGAAATACAGCAAAGAAAAAGAAGATGGGTCATCCTAATGCGAAAAAGAAGACCCTGCCAATGCTTTAGCGTGCCTTTTTGTTGTTGGCAAGATCTTTCCCTTGCCCAGAGGAATTTATTTTCGTAGTTATATTCATGAAAAATTGTCATTGAGATCTTGTTTTTCCATCTTCTTTATTTAACTTAGGGTCAGTTTGTTTGATGAAAAATCATTTTTGAGAAAAAAAATTTTCCATACTTTTTCGATAATTGAATTACGCAAAATTATTTGATCAATATAAAATGTTTACCACGGACTAAAAACAATAAGCTTAGAGAATAATGATTTGGTAAGAAGGAATTGTTTTTGTCACGCCCCGAACCCCATCGAGCTCGCGACATCCCCTGCTCCGGTCGAAATGATGCGACGTCCCAGGAACGTCGCCGACCCAACCCAAACATCAGAGCCACATGCGAAAGCGAATAATAAAACCCCGGACAAATAATGACGACAACGGGGTAGAACAACAGAACAATCCAGCAACCACATATTCATACAACACCAAATATACAAACATCATATTCCAGACATAAATACAGACTAACATCCTCAGTCACCGTTTAAACAAAAGATCGAGGTCTGGTTAACTTAACTTCCCTATGGGTCAACCCGATTTACACAACCCCTAAAACCCTAGGGAAAAACCTAAGGATCGCCCTCGTCCAGTCTGCTTCTGAATTTCTGGCTTGAAACTCTGGAACTCACCTGCAGCTCCACTGGGCACCAACAGCAGCTCCCCGGACTTCCAAAAAGAAAAGGCGCACTTCCCGGGTTTAGGGCCGGGGGTCTGAAAGTGGCGGTTATACAACCGTGAGACGAATCTCAATAAGTGTACAACCCCAAACCCCACGTAGGCACTCACGTACCGCTGCACGAAAACACACATAACACACAACGATCGGCCAAACTAACAATCACATGCGACCCTACCTGGAATCCATCACGCACGTTCCTGCACGTTAGACAATAACACAGCCAACACATCACAGCAAGGAATTACAGACGCGCGCGTGCCTCAATTATAAGATAGAAACCACTTGGGAACGTCCCATACCGTGCCTAGCAGTTTCTACCCCATAATTAAGCATCACATCACGTGATACAAACACACTCGCACGCTACTCACACCATGCGTCACTTTCCACAATCCTCTCGCTTGTCTTGCCAAATCCCACTCATTCTCAACCTTTCCACCACTACCGCGCCCGCGTAAAACGCATCAGGCCAACGGTCTTCTGACCTCGTCAGGCATCGTCACCCCGTCGGGCCGGGCATCGTCACCTCGTCAGGGACGGCATCGTCCCGCGTAAACGTACACGCCTCAGGACGGAATCCTACACACACTTTCCTTCTACCGCGCCCGCGTAAAACGCATCAGGCCAACGGTCTTCTGACCACGTCAGGCATCGACACCTCGTCAGGCCGGGCATCGTCACCTCGTCAGGGACGGCATCGTCCCGCGTAAACGAACACGCCTCAGGACGGATTCTTTCCAACCAATCCCACATTTCCAAACCTTCGTTCCACACTCTCCACACGTACCACTCCACCACACAAACACACTGCCAAACATACACACTTCACACACATTCCATAATTTCGCATTCTCGTCACACGAACACGCACCACTTAACCACACGCTCTTGGCACGCGAATTCAATGCACATTCACATCACCATATCACCACACTTCACGGCTACATAAACACGGCACGCCACCACACCACATTCAGCCCAATGCACAAACCAAATCAGCCCACAACGATTTCCAAGCCAACCAACAAGCACAATCACACAACCACGCACAAATTTCCATTCAAGGTACAATCCCATTAATTAATCGCACAAATTAATTCCGATCAAACCCCAACATCACAGCCCTAATCCAAGCTCCCTAAACCTCAAAATTCTTCGCCTAATCAGTCCGCAACCACCAAATAATCAGTCACTCAAATCAGTCCCGAACAGCCCCTAAAACAGTCACAAATCGCCTAAACCGAGTCCTAAACGAGTCTAGAAATACCCGAGCTCCTAGGTAGTTTTTGGGGGAGACACTTACCCAAAAAAGGCGAGACAGAACGGGGTCAGATGGAAGGCGGGCGGGATAGGCGGCTGGCCGCCGGCGATGTACGGACGGCGTGAACGAGTGCACCGTACGGACGCAGATGAAGCGGTACACTCCGTACGGACACCGTACGGACAGTGTGGGACGGTGGCCGGCGAGTGCCGGGAACAGCCGCGGCGTCCGACGGTCCGGCGTGAACAATGTGATCCGTACGGACAAGTGAAAGACCTCCGCACGGACACTTTGTACGGACTGGGCCGGGACGGCGACGTACTGGCGAGGCCGGACGGCCGGGTGTCGACGGAACGGCGATCGGGGCTCGGCGAAGCTCCGGCGATACTGTTTGCAGACCGGGAAAGAGAAAAACAGAGAAACAAGGCTGTTTTGGACAAAAACTCGGGCCGTGGTGGCTGCACGAGGTGGAAATGGTTGCTGGTGATGTTGGCTTGGTGGGGCAGCACCGGCCGGTACTGTTCCTAGTGAACAAGATCTGCAGGAAATGGCGAAACGTAATCTGCGGAACAAGAAACGGAGAAGAATAAGAACTTGCACGGGGGAAAATAACCAAATAGCTGAGAGGAGAGAGAGAGGGTCTGGTCAAATAGGTCAAAGATAGCTTAGTGGGATCCAAGTGTCACAATCTAGGCCCATTGGACAATTTTGCCCCTAATCCAAGGGCCCAAATTTGATCCAATCCAATAATTTAGGGGTAGAATGGTCATTTGCTCTTAACCATGGTTGACCAGACCTGAGTTAAGCCTAACTCACCTTGGTTAATCCCAAAATTAAATCCAATTTTCGGAATTAATCAAAAATGGCCTAGGGGCATTTTCGTAATTTTCCGATCCCGAACCGAAATTCCAATTTTCGCACATACGTGTTCCATATGTGCGTGGCCAACATAATATGGCGTCGGAATCGCGAAATTCATCGCGCAAGCCCTCGAAAATCCACGTCAAAGTCTTGGGAATAAAATAATATTATTTTTCCAATTTTTGTCGAAATTCCAATTTTTGGCCAAAACCACTCTAAATGTGCGTGGCCACCCCAAAATGACCTTGGCCGCGAAAAATAACCTCAAACGGCCTCCGAATCCAGCCTCGGTGCCCACAGGGGCAAAACCGTAATTTTTCCGGCCCCGGACCGAAATCCATTTTTTTGCAGAAATGGTTGGCCCCAAGGTTGGCCAAGCCAAAAACGTCATCGGCCGTCCAAAATTGTCACTTTCAAAATTCTCGATTCCCGGGCCTGAATTCCAAGAAATGACTAAAATCGAGCAATCGCAACTTTAGCTTATCTCTGGCTAACGGGTGGCTCTCTGGAATTACACGCTCTCGACCCGTGACCGACACTAAGTCAAATCACGTTTAAGTTTACTCCACCCGGGATGACCTCGGTTGTCATATAATTGCGAGGGTCTGTCACTAGTGCCCTTTGGACACGATCAATCAAATAGATTGGTCTCGGTTGGCTCAAAACATTCCCTCGTCAATCGATATGGTCGAAGTCGAACCCAGGTCGAGTTCTTTGGTCGTGCGAACTCAATCCCGTAACGGCCCTACCCCTAAGGTTAGCATCCCGTGAATGTGCATTTCCGGGTGAGATCTCACTATAAGTGCATTGATCAAATTCATTTCTTAAATCCCGGGAAAAGGATCGAAAATTCAGACTGTTACAATTCTTCCCCCCTAATAAAATTTCGTCCTCGAAATTTACAACTATACTTAGCCATCCAAACAAATGGGGGTGATGACGTCTCATTATTCTTTACTCCCGATTGGTGCCTTATGTCCCGTAATAATCTCAAACATCTTTGACCAATGGGACCGTCTTAATCCTTAAAATTGGTTCCTTCCCATTTGCCCCTAAAATCCAATATACATATTCCCAACATATCCTTTCAAACCTGTATAGTCCATTCAGACTGACCGATAACATCTCTCCCTTAAATCCTGTCAACAACGCAACTATCGAGGTTCCTCCTCGACTTCTTACAACTTCAAATTTAAGGTGTCTAGCCAGACTAAACTGAATCACTCTAATGCTGCATTCCATTACAGCATTCTGTTTAACTAACCAATCCAAGCCCACAATCAAACCGAAATCACACATAACTAACAAAGCCAAATCTATTCCGCTTTCTACACCACCAAACACCATTTCACAGCCTGAATATCCCAACAGCATGCACATCTTATTCATCAATGGCATAATCACACACGCTTGTACTTCTAGAAACAATTTCAATCCAGCCATATAACAAATCAAACAGACGCAAACGAGTGCAACGCCCCGAATCTATAAAACAAATGCCACCTAATTATACCAAGAACCATACCTGGGGTTACGCCTGGCGCATCCTCAACTCCCCTTTGCGTCAAGGCATACACACGTCCTTGTGCCGGCGGTCTGCTCGAATTAGCCGGCGGAGCTGCACTAGTCGGATTCCCAATCCGAGGTGCCTGCACTGACGGGGGTGGTCGAACTTGAAGATTCGGGCAATTCCTTATGTGATGTCCCATTCCACCGCACCCAAAACATGCCCCAGTCACACTTGGGCAGGGACCATTCCCATGGTATCTCCCACACCGTCTACAGGCTGAACTAGACGAATATGCCGACTTTCCAATATTCCTTCTTGCCGGAGGGACAAAACGTCGGTTTTCCATCATCGACCTTTTCCCCAACTGACGATCGTCCCCGGCTGAGATATGTGGTGATCCAGACGCGACGGTTCTTTCCATCATATCCTGCTCAATAATTTGAGCCCGCCTATACATTTCTCCATAATCCTTAATGTCATGCGATAATATCAGACTCCGAAGATCCGGCTTCAGTCAATCCCGGAATCTTCGCGCTCTATCTCTCGGGTTCTCCACCATGGTCGGTGCAAACTTAGCCAATCTCGCGAACTCGGCCTCATACTGATCCACAGTCATTTGTCCCTGGCGCAAGCGCATAAATTCCATCAACTTCTTTTCTTGCGCATTTTCCGAGAAATATTTTTCATAAAAATTCTCTACAAACACAGCCCAAATCGGGGCCGTTCCTACAGGAAACACTCTACCTTCCACGGCATTCCACCAATCATTTGCACCCTCTTGTAACTGATAAACCGCCAATGTCACTTTCTCCTCCTCGGTGCACCCCAAAACCTTAAAAGTTTTCTCCAGTTCTTCTACCCACCTTGGCGCAGCCTCGAGGTCACCACGACCATGAAATTTAGGCGGCTTCAATTTGATGAATTGCTCCACTAGTTGGGGCATCTGTCTAACCCCTGCTGGTTGAACCTGCCCTTGTTGGGCTTGATTTCCTCCAACACCAGCATTCTCATTAACTACAGCAGCTGCAACCTCAGCAGCTTGGGCGGTCGCATTGTCTCGTTGTTGGGCCTGTCTATCCATCATATTCCCAATCCTCTCTAATACTCTGAGGACTCCTTCCATACGCGGATCTTCCGCAGGCCTAACATCAGCTCTGGGGTCCACTGCAGCTCCAACACCAACTCTAGGGTTTTCTACCGCTCTAGCTCTAGCACGACCTCGACCTCGACCCCTTACTCCTCTTCCTGCACCCCTTCCTTGGCTGCTCATTGTATCAGCTTCCTACTACTCTCTTACCTGCTATAAGTCCACACGGGTATCAGAGGTCTAGGCCAACTATACTAGTCTAAACCCTAGGCACAACACTCGACAACCAGCACTTAACAACCAGCAACCCACCATCAAACCGATCACCCAACATCAAACCAACACCACTAAGCACTCAACAGAGTTCTTGTACTCACCTCAAGTCCTGCTGCACCTTCGTCTCAACCATCAATATAACTACAACAAACCACTCAGCAATCACAGGCGCGTATTCACAAAACACGCACAATTAACATAAACACACACTTAACGAAGGCTCCCTTACTGACTACCCTGAAGTCGTCGCTCCTTATCACTCCAGGTCTCGACCTTATCGATATCGAGCTAACCTTGCTCTGATACCAATTCAAACGGGGATGTCACGCCCCGAACCCCATCGAGCTCGCGACATCCCCTGTTCCGGTCGAAATGATGCGACGTCCCAGGAACGTCGCCGACCCAACCCAAACATCAGAGCCACATGCGGAAGCGAATAATAAAACCCCGGACAAATAATGACGACAACGGGGTAGAACAACAGAACAATCCAGCAACCACATATTCATACAACACCAAATATACAAACATCATATTCCAGACATAAATACAGACTAACATCCTCAGTCACCGTTTAAACAAAAGATCGAGGTCTGGTTAACTTAACTTCCCTATGGGTCAACCCGATTTACACAACCCCTAAAACCCTAGGGAAAAACCTAAGGATCGCCCTCGTCCGGTCCGCTTCGAATTTCGGCTTGAAACTCGGAACTCACTGCGGCTCCACGGGCACCAACAGCGCTCCCGGACTTCCAAAAAGAAAAGGCGCACTTCCGGGTTTAGGGCCGGGGTTCAAAGTGGCGGTTATACAACCGTGAGACGAATCTCAATAAGTGTACAACCCCAAACCCCACGTAGGCACTCACGTACCGCCAGACGAAAACACACATAACACACAACGATCGGCCAAACTAACAATCACATGCGACCCTACCTGGAATCCATCACGCACGTTCCTGCACGTTAGACAATAACACAGCCAACACATCACAGCAAGGAATCACAGACGCGCGCGTGCCTCAATTATAAGATAGAAACCACTTGGGCACGTCCCATACCGTGCCTAGCAGTTTTCTACCCCATAATTAAGCATCACATCACGCGATACAAACACACTCGCACGCTACTCACACCATGCGTCACTTTCCACAATCCTCTCGCTTGTCTTGCCAAATCCCACTCATTCTCAACCTTTCCACCACTACCGCGCCCGCGTAAAACGCATCAGGCCAACGGTCTTCTGACCTCGTCAGGCATCGTCACCCCGTCGGGCCGAGCATCGTCACCTCGTCAGGGACGGCATCGTCCCGCGTAAACGTACACGCCTCAGGGACGGAATCCTACACACACTTTCCTTCTACCGCGCCCGCGTAAAACGCATCAGGCCAACGGTCTTCTGACCACGTCAGGCATCGACACCTCGTCAGGCCGGGCATCGTCACCTCGTCAGGGACGGCATCGTCCCGCGTAAACGAACACGCCTTAGGACGGATTCTTTCCAACCAATCCCACATTTCCAAACCTTCGTTCCACACTCTCCACACGTACCACTCCACCACACAAACACACTGCCAAACATACACACATCACACACATTCCATAATTTCGCATTCTCGTCACACGAACACGCACCACTTAACCACACGCTCTTGGCACGCGAATTCAATGCACATTCACATCACCATATCACCACACTTCACGGCTACATAAACACGGCACGCCACCACACCACATTCAGCCCAATGCACAAACCAAATCAGCCCACAACGATTTCCAAGCCAACCAACAAGCACAATCACACAACCACGCACAAATTTCCATTCAAGGCACAATCCCATTAATTAATCGCACAAATTAATTCCGATCAAACCCCAACATCACAGCCCTAATCCAAGCTCCCTAAACCTCAAAATTCTTCGCCTAATCAGTCCGCAACCACCAAATAATCAGTCACTCAAATCGATCCCGAACGGCCCCTAAAAACAGTCACAAATCGCCTAAACCGAGTCCTAAACGAGTCTAGAAATACCCGAGCTCCTAGGTAGTTTTTGGGGGAGACACTTACCCAAAAAAGGCGAGACAGAACGGGGCTGGAACGGGCCGGGACAGCGGCAGCAGCGTCGCCGGCGATGTACGGACGGCGTGAACAGTGTGCCGTACGGACGCGGTGAACAGTACCACTCCGTACGGACACTGTACGGACAGGCTGGGACGGTGGCCGGCGAGGTGCCGGTGACAGCCGCGGCGTCCGACGGTCCGGCGTGAACAGTGATCCGTACGGACGGTGAACAGTACCCCCGTACGGACACTGTACGGACTGGGCTGGACGGCGACGTACGGCGAGGCTGGACGGCTGGGTGTCGACGGAACGGCGATCGGGGCTCCGGCGAAGCTCCGGCGGTACTGTTTGCAGACCGGGAAAGAGAAAAACAGAGAAACAAGGCTGTTTTGGACAAAAACTGGGGCTGTGGTGGCTGCACAGAGGTGGAAATGGTTGCTGGTGATGTTGGCTTGGTGGGGGCAGCACCGGCTGGTACTGTTCCGGCGTGAACAGTACCGGAAATGGCAGAAACGTAATCTGCAGAACAAGAAACGGAGAAGAATAAGAACTTGCACGGGGGAAAATAACCAAATAGCTGAGAGGAGAGAGAGAGGGTCTGGTCAAATAGGTCAAAGATAGCTTAGTGGGATCCAAGTGTCACAATCTAGGCCCATTGGACAATTTTACCCCTAATCCAAGGGCCCAAATTTGATCCAATCCAATAATTTAGGGGTAGAATGGTCATTTGCTCTTAACCATGGTTGACCAGACCTGAGTTAAGCCTAACTCACCTTGGTTAATCCCAAAATTAAATCCAATTTTTCGGAATTAATCAAAAATGGCCTAGGGGCATTTTCGTAATTTTCCGATCCCGAACCGAAATTTCAATTTTCGCACATACGTGTTCCATATGTGCGTGGTCAACATAATATGGCGTCGGAATCGCGAAATTCATCGCGCAAGCCCTCGAAAATCCACGTCAAAGTCTTGGGAATAAAATAATATTATTTTTCCAATTTTTGTCGAAATTCCAATTTTTGGCCAAAACCACTCTAAATGTGCGTGGCCACCCCAAAATGACCTTGGCCGCGAAAAATAACCTCAAACGGCCTCCGAATCCAGCCTTGGTGCCCACAGGGGCAAAACCGTAATTTTTCCGGTCCCGGACCGAAATCCATTTTTTTTGCAAAAATGGTTGGCCCCAAGGTTGGCCAAGCCAAAAACGTCATCGGCCGTCCAAAATTGTCACTTTCAAAATTCTCGATTCCCGGGCCCGAATTCCAAGAAATGACTAAAATCGAGCAATCGCAACTTTAGCTTATCTCTGGCTAACGGGTGGCTCTCTGGAATTACGCGCTCTCGACCCGTGACCGACACTAAGTCAAATCACGTTTAAGTTTACTCCACCCGGGACGACCTCGGTTGTCATATAATTGCGAGGGTCTGTCACTAGTGCCCTTTGGACACGATCAATCAAATAGATTGGTCTCGGTTGGCTCAAAACATTCCCTCGTCAATCGATATGGTCGAAGTCGAACCCAGGTCGAGTTCTTTGGTCGTGCGAACTCAATCCCGTAACGGCCCTACCCCTAAGGTTAGCATCCCGTGAATGCGCATTTCCGGGTGAGATCTCACTATAAGTGCATTGATCAAATTCATTTCCTAAATCCCGGGAAAAGGATCGAAAATTCAGACTGTTACAGTTTTTCCTGATCTCTTGCTGCGTTGAAGTGAGAAGAGTATACTTCATCAGTGCTCAATTTTCTTACATTTCCAAAAACAAGATCATATATAATACTTTACAAATATGGTTTCATAATTTTTATCCTAATTTCTTTGTAATAGTTGTTGTTCTGATGGGATTACAGATTAAACAAAGACGATATTGATTCGAGCTTATTAGTCATTATATGTTACTTTTAACGATACAAGCCGCCTTTAATGGATTTCACTTATTACCAATTACGATAAAATCAATTTTTTCAACTTGTTTTCACCATAATCAATTTTTTTAGTTTAATTTCTCTGAAATTAAATTTCCTAAAAAATTTTTCCTATGACAAGAAAATCCTCACCTAGATAAACACACTCTAAAAGTTTGTTTTTATGTGATTTTCAACTTTCATATGATGATATTTGAACGGAGGGAATCGCAAGATGAATCATTGGTGTGATTCCTTCTCGAGCAAGTTGGTTCATGGACTGTTCGTAGTCCGAGTCTTCATAGACTTTTGACTTTGCCCTTCTAGACCCATGATGTTTCAGTCTTCTTGCACCAACCGTACGCTCTTCCGCTCTTCTGTCTTTTTTCCTTCTCTCTTTCCAAGAGTGGTAGCTAATGTTAATACTAAGTTAAAACGAGGCATACGGAGCTTAGGTTTTAGATTGTTGGCGTCCGCATCAAAATCAAATCAACCAATCTCATGCAACTGTTAATCTAATGATTACATTTCGATGCAATAGCAAACTATACGTATATGACACATTCCATTTCCATTTAGTTAAATTAGACGGTATCAATTTTTTTATTTGATTGATGCCATGATTGGCCAGATTATTTAGAAAATGAAGTTTTTTCTTGCGAGTATTTTTCGAAGTTTCTAAATCAATTTCGCGGTAAGGTAACATGTTAAATGAAGGCGGAATGACAATTTTAAAAGCAAGATGAAATAGTGTTTTGGCTTGCAGATATATGGATATTTAAAGCCGGTCGAAGCACATGTATTTGGCAACACAATGATTACTATGTTTGGTAAAAACTGCTGCGAGATTATTGTAGTTATCAACAATAACATTTATGTCTTGTAGTACCGGAACTTTTGTAAATACCAATAATAACAACAATGATTGCGGAACTTTTCTTGCATTTTTGTCTTTTGGGAATTCAAGATTTTTCCAATTACACCATCCATAGAGTCAAACCAGGAATATACATTTTAAGAGCACATCATCTCCAACTGAAATACCAAAGCTTCCAGGTTTATACATGAGATTGCAGACGAAAAAATAAGGCAACACAATGCTGAACCCTAGATATACACAATCTACTTAAAGCCCAATTAGGCGGCGACCAAAACCATCTCAGCTACGGGTGGATAATGTATCCAACTGCAAGGGCAACAAGAGCGACCGCACAAACATACAGGAATGGAAATCCCACTTGAATTGCTCTCCCACCTGTCTTCCTCAACATCTCCTGTTGAACAAAGCAACAATCTTTCCCCGTAAGCTTTGGTATTCGAATGTTGAAAGAAAGTATACTGCACCATATCTTGGAGATGGGGCAAGATTGGCATGATGCACGTAATGGGGAAAACATTAAAGTGCACATTACTCACCAGGTCACGCTTAAGTGCATCTCTCTCTCGATTCTGCAAACTTCTCTCCTCTGTCAATCTGCTGATGGTAAGCTCTGCCTGCAAAGTTTGGTGCGTCTTTTGCTATTATCTTCTTTGAAAACTCAAAGACGGAGAGAGGTAGGAAGATAAGCAGCATTGAAGAGGAACGGAAACCACAAACTTGCAACGGAAGTCACAGAAAGCTGTCTGCTTTGAGATGCATGACAGACTATGCATATGGTCATTGTTATCTTCATGGCCAAAAAACAATTATTTCTCTGAGACTCTAATTAAGTTTTATAAGATTCACATCCAAATAGAGGAATAATTATTACTCGCACGATGCCTGCTGCTTCTAGGGTCTCGCCAGCCATGGCGGTGCTGAAAACCGGTTTCGGCAGACATCGGTCGATTGATCTTCGGTCAAGGTCGTCACTGTTTGTGCTAGAGAGGGAGAGAGGCCGAATCAGAATCCGAGGGACGATCCGAAATTAAAAAAGGGAGGAGGATAGAGTCGGACTGAACGGTGGGAGAATCGTACCCGTTTGATCGGAGACGGTGTCCGAAACTGGAGGAAGCAGAGGAGGGTTTGCGTTTTTCGTTATTTTTGTTTTAAATTGTTTTCTGGCTTTTCATTTTTCTTCTGTTCTCGAAGTTTATGGGCGCCTTCTCTTGTATTTCGTGTTCTTCTACATGTAAAGCATTCAACCCCGATGATCGTACAATTCATATCTCCAATCGAGCAATTATGGGATAACAAATGCCATGATTTCCCATTGCAGTCGCTTTGTCAATAGTCCCGTAAGTTTTTAGACAAAATGACCCGACTCACAATCAGAGTTAATTTATCTAATAAAAAGCTATTGCATCCAATTCAATATAAGTCATTTAGAGAGTATTCAAGAATTGTTGCGTAATAGCAAGTCATCATATTGTCTCTCCAACCCAAGAGAGGTGGGCTCCACAACTCGTAATTAAGCTCAACTTGGTAGGCACTTAGGTTGAATTACCTTCTTTTCAAATTTGCAGAACTCGAGTTATTAGATCAATTCGAGCTTGAATTTGAAAATATTTGACTCGAGAAGCTTGCCATCGTAATGGAGTAATCACATTTTCCTATACCTCCACAGCAGATAAACTATTAACTTGAATTCAAGTTGGAACCAACTAATTGAACCGGTCCCGAGTCAAAAATGCTAATGTGGAGACATCAAAGGAACCCAAAGTCCAAAAAAGCACGTCTCATTTAGTCAAGGCTACAATACAACTGCAAGGCATCGCCGTGTAGGTCTTTCTGAACGTTCCC
This sequence comes from Syzygium oleosum, assembly GCF_021117445.2. NCBI lineage: Eukaryota > Viridiplantae > Streptophyta > Magnoliopsida > Myrtales > Myrtaceae > Syzygium > Syzygium oleosum. Next base: position 6,374,275 of record NW_026607485.1, on the reverse strand, counting down.
ATCTTAGCGAAACTTCCTTCAGTGCCCCTCACGTAAACGACGAAATCACCGAATCTGACACCGAATAATGCCCGCCAACAGAAGAAGATCCGAGGGCAAATCAGGAAAGATCCGTCAATTTGTCGTCCCCTCCTTCCTTCGCCCCCAAATTGCTGTAGCTTTCAACTCCATTGCCGCAGATTGAATTCGAGCAATACGAACAAAGATCGTAGCGAATGATCCCTTTGGTCTACAATTGGATGTTTTCAAAGCATATAACCGACCTGCGATGAGTTGTATTTGGTTGGCTCTGTTAAGCCGCTAGATTACCGAGTTTGGATCAATGATACACCTGGAATATGGTCAGATTGGTCGAATTTCCTTATATTTGTTAGATGCGAATCTCAAATCCTGCTGTTTCTACTTTGGGGATAGATTTTGTTAGAGTGCCTCACAGTGATTGAATATCGGCTATTCAGCTTTTGTCCAGCTGAGTTATGGACCATTTGAGAGGTGTGGCTCGTCGCCTTCTCAGCTAATACTTGCAGATTATCTATTGTAATAGAAAAAAAAGGCAAAAAGGAAACAACTTGCAGACAATGCGAGACTGCCTATGGTAAATCTTCAGACTTGGATGAAATTTTGTCACACTTGTATTCATCTCAAATTAAAGGATTTGGATTTTTCGATCCAAAAAGAAATTAAAGGATTTGAGTCATTATTTCATATTAAGCTCGACATTAAACAACGTTAGACCAAGTCCATTTGCAGCTGGAAACATTCCTGAATACAATCAATAATTGGTATAGCTTCTCTTCAACTCCTGTGAATCCAATTAAGGGCCGTGCTTTTGCGCCAAAACAAACTAGACATGTGTTTAGAAAAAATTTAATCAACAATTAGCAAAATCCTGCGAAAGCTGATTGGAGATGATTTTCGCGAGAGTTGTTTTCACAACACGAACCATACTCATGATTTCATTCATGTGACTGTCGACTCCGACCGAGCATTTGGATACTATCAAATGAGCCGTTTTCAACTCATCGAAAGCTTGCTTGGCCACGTTTCTCCAAACCTCTCCTTCGTTACCGATATTTATTGGAGGTAGTAGTTGAAGGAATTAGAGAGTCACATCGAACCAAACTATGCTTAAAAAAAAAACCCCATTCAAACTACCGCAATAAACTATTGTCAATTGATTCTTTCAAGATTTCTAATTAATTTATGGATTTATTAATTGTGTCAAATGATAGTGAAAAAGACTTTGAATTGAATGGCGTTGTTTGCAATGGAAAGAGGATTAAGATGGTCCTTCTAAGTTAGTGAAAAAGGGACAGTGTGAGTTGGCCCTTAGTTAGTTAGTGCCAAAGGAACTCAATGGAAGGCCATCCAGGCATCCAATCACTTTGTCATTGGCTTAGTTTGGTCCAGCAAAATTTAGGAGATCAAGTATATTTCTGGATTCTTCTACTCACAAATCTTGCTGTTATTCGCAACTTAAAAGTACATATAATATCGAGAGAAATATCAATAGAAAATATAGAGCATGAGTAATATTTTTATTTTATTTTCTAATTGTAAAGGGGAAGTCAGAAGCAAAAGTAATAGAGAATGTTTTTGTGTTTTCGAACAAGCTCTTTTTTAAGGTAAACTCAAATTCTACCCTCGCAATTTGACTAAGCTTTGTAAATTGACTTAGCGTCGTTAAAGGAACATAGGGTTTTGATTCAAGCTTGATGCGCCATTTTCGGTCATGCTAGAAGAAGTAATTTTCTCATGAAAGTCCCGTGAGAAATACTATGATGCTCTGGGAGCCCCACATTAGCATAAAGTCAAAGCAGTCGGAGACTGGTAAAATTCATTGAAATATATTTCTTGAAAAAAAGGTAAAAGTTCAAGAATTCACGACTTTTGGTGCTTAATGATAGGTTGGCACTAATTTCTTATTAGATTTTGAACTATCTCCCATGCGATCTTCTTATCCCAATTCAATTGTGCACCATTTAAGATTGCAACTCGATCTTCGGTAAGGTTTCAATTCCTTTCCGATCTCAAGTATGCAACTTCTCTCTTTCAAATGACGTTTTCAAAGATAAATTCAAGTAGATAGATCACACACCTCACTAGACCAAGTTGGTATAGCAAACCCACACACGAATGCAATAGTTACGTGGCATGCATCGGTGCAACCATTTTCACCACTTTAACTACAATAATTCAGATAAATAGTTCCGATTATGCCAATTTAATTGCCTGTGTAGTTACTAGATTAACCTATATTGAATGTCCTCCTATTGTCTCATTTAATGTTGACTATTTCTTCGCTTGCTTATTGAAAACATTCAATCGAACCCAATTATCAAATAAAATGTTTCGAAGAAAAGCACGAAAGCCTGCATATGATTTCATCGTATTGCAGTTGGTCGATGTAAGTCACTGAAGACATATGGACCTTTGCTTTCTCTTATTAACATGGACTTTGTTTCTTTAGCAAGCCTGAAAAATGGACTTAAGGAAGATGTCCGTACGCAAGCGAGGGTTTTCTTGGGACAATTTCTCATCAAACGTTCTTCCAACCAATGTTCTCTGGGGATTTCAATTCTCCTTCCAGAATTGCGCGGGCTTTCTCTGAATAATTTCCCTCGAATGCTTATACATAGCGAATTTTCCCTGGGTGAATCTAACTATTCTCAATCTATCTCATAGTGAAATTCCACATGATTGGAAAGCATGGAGCCACATGAAGGTAGGTTACTATGCTATGTGACATTTATTAGCATCCGATTTTGTAAGATCAAACACTCGAGTAATTTACATGATTTTAAGTCTGACCGGCTGCCGCTGTTGCTTGAAGGGAACCCCTAATTTCTCTGCAACATGCAAATTTAGAAGATTTGATCCTACAAGAACGTAGAAACTTGGTGACAATTGGTAAATCCATCGGTCAGTTAAAAGCGCTTAGTGAAAAAATCAAATGACATCTACGGGAGTTCATCTCACACGATCTTGAAACAGACGAGTGCTCAAATACACGCAGTACCGAGGCTTCCGGCAAGTCTTGAAAGACTACGGTTGTCGCAATTGCACACGAAGACAACTTCCAGATCTCTCGAACTAGATTAGTGTAACAGGGTTCAGTGTGGGCTTTAGTGGAGGTGCTCGACCTCCTGAGCTTGCGGAAGATCCGATGGCCATGGTGGATTGGGGAGGTTTGATCATACCGGCAGTCTTTAGAGTCGTTTCTCTGAACCTTATCAACAGATAAACGGGTTTTCCTTTCTCGACTCCAGACACTCGAGCTCCATTGCCCGAATCTGCATTACCGAATCCCAGTGAAACAATCCCAGGAAACCCAGTAGAACAGCAACTCAACTCAAAGTGTCCTAACTCGACATCCTCGATCCGAAATCCCACGCTCATTCCAAAACTTCTTAAAATCACGTATTCAAAAACGAAGCACACGTCCACTTCCTAGCACAAAATGCCAGCAGATACCTATAACCGCAGCCGACCCGGCGAACCCTGGCAAGCAAACAAGAGATCCGCCGAATCTGATCCGGCACCAAAATTCCAACTAATCCAGTAAAATACGGCGAAGGCAAACATCAAACCTCATCGCCCTCCAACTCGGCCTCGCCATTCTCGTCAACGTGGGGGGCGTGTTATTTAATTTAAGTGGCGTCGTTCCATAAACCGGGTTCGAACCAGCTAATTGAACTAAGCTCGAGTCAAAAAGTGCTAACGTGGGGACACCAAAGGGAAGTCTCCATAAAGAGAGAGAACTGAGAAGATACAACCCCAAAATTGAATTTTCTTAGCTGAACTTCCTTCGGTGCCCTCACGCGAACGACGAAATCACCGGATGTGCCCTTCAACAGAAGAAGATCCCGAGGGCAAATCAGGAAAAAAGTCAGTAAAATTCACCGTCCTCTCCTTCCTTTGCACCCAAGTCGCCGTGGCTTTCAATCGCCATAAGAATCCACACGAACCTGCGAGACCGGAATCGAGGTTCGAATCCGAGCAATGCGGACAAAGATCGCGATCGATCACTCTCTATCTCGCTGCGCGATGGCGCCATTTGATCGCGTCTGCGCATGCGAAACGTGCGGCGATTGGATTTTTCCCGTGGCGCGGTTTTCGGTTTTTTCTCGATGACGCTGTTCGATCCGATTCTCTCGTAGAATGTAGAGCGGAACGGGTCGTGGTTGGGAGTGATGGTTGTTCTGACAACGCTTGATTGCAGCGAGTGGAGTGGGGCGAGAGGTAATTGCAATTCGCGTTCATGGCATCAGTTACTGCTGCCCTGATCCTCTGACTCAATCCGGATTTGGGAGTTTTGATAGTGAGAATTGACAGGCCCTGGTATTGAGTGGGTTGGTTTTGAGCTTGGACAGTGAGATTTGAATTGTGAATTTTGGCTGATTAGGCATTTCAGGGTTGGGGGGGAATAGTTGACTGTGTTGTGGAGCTGTGGTGCCTGATTGAATGGGACAGACTATAGCTGAGTGATCCCTCAGGTGTACGATTTGGATGTTTTCAAAGCATAGGACTGATAGTGTTGTGTTGTATTTGGTTCGTTCTATTAAGCTCTTGGATTACCGAGTTTGGATCAATGCTACGTCTGGAATATGGTCATATTTGTTCGATACAAATTTCATCCTGCTGTTTCTACTTTGGGAATAAAATTAGTTCTTTAAGTTCACGAAGGACAGCAGATATATACTGAAAATATTGGTTTGGGTTGATGTTTCCTTAAGTGTTCCTCTCACTTGATTTGTCGAAATAGCTTGCTAGAGACATAAGAAACTTGCCTCGTTGCTTGTAATTGAATGAGCTTGTGACCGCATTTTCAATCTAAAATCTTCTCTACTGGTAAATGCAGAACTTTGAGTGAGGTCCAAGGCTCATAAAGCTGTTTACAATCACGCTCTTGTGACGATGGTCGTGGAGTATGCATCTGTAGTAAGTGTTCTTTATAAAGATTTTCCCGTTTACTTAGAGCTTCTTGTTATTACCTTCAGATTTCACCAATTTCAATACAATAACATCGTAACAAGATGCAAAGCTTTTTATTTTGCAAGTTTACATGTCAGATTTGACAGAACTTTTTAGTTGGACATGTCCTGGTTGTGATGGAAAGACCAAGGTAATCTAACTGCATTTTAATATGACATTGTTGCTAAGGTTGCGTAAAGAATAGGTCCTCAGTACTAAATGGCCAATTCTTGAGATGAGATTTTGTGGGCATATGCTGCCTTCTCTTATTAGCTTCTGACTGGTTATTAATGCCTTTGGATTTGAAAGCAGGGGTTCTAATTCATTGATCTGATAGTTGACGTCCAGCACTGCTTATAGGTATGTAATTCATGTTGCAGTGGCCTACCAATTTGCGATGCCTGTGATGCCTCTATGTTTGAATTTCATCTAATTTTTTGTCCTTATTTCTAATCAATATATATTACCTATAGGCATCTATTGGCGTGGCCAGGACCTTAATGCTGCGGTTATAGCTTTCGAAGGTACTCAAGAACATAGGTATGCATGTTAACTTTAGCAATTATACCTCTTACATTTGACATGCGAAGGATTTGATGAAAATTTAAGCTAAGAAGAGTAGCCTCCGGTGAGTGCGTACACAAAGCACATGGGTCTGCTGTCCATAAGAAGGGAAAACAGTGAATCATTTCCACTGAGACATGCAAGTTATGTGCTTGTAAATTTAGAAGGAGTCATGAGGAGATCACATACTTCACTAATTTTTGTTCTTGGAAAAGTTGTTTGAACTTTTCAGTTAGTGGTTACTTCTATTTATGTCTACAGCATACAGAACTGGGTTGAAGATTTCTACTGGAAACAGCTTGACCTAAACTACCCCCGCATGCCTGTAGCCATGGTTCTAGAGATGATGAGCCTCTTGCAAGTTGTGGATACTTCTGATTTGGAATGAGTTACAGTCTTATTCTATTGTCTTTGCTTAGGTTCATCATGGATTTATTATGCTTGTCGCTATACGACGGTGCAACCTGGTACTTTGGATGCTGTTAGAAGAGCCAAGGATTTGACATCAACGTCATGGTGACAGGGCATTCTATGGGAGGGCCTATGGCATACTTTTGCGGACTTATATCATGGTAAGATAGTTAAAAAACTTGTTATGGGTTCGAGATATTGGTTCTTCTCTATTGTGTTCTTCCATTTATTCGGTTTTGGTCATTAAGAGTTACCCGGAATTCTCTGCCAACTCTGCCAACTCTGCCTTGAAGAGTCTAGACTCTGGAGACTCTGGATATCTTGAACTTTCTATGGCTTCATATTTATATTTACAATTGGTCAGCATCTTGTTTTTTTTCTTTTTTGGTAAATCAACCCGTAGACAAAACACAAGCAGAATGGGTTGCAAACAACCCTTTACCTGAACCATCTATGGTCTACGTATTTAGTTGTGTGAATTGTCTTACATGTTAAGCCATGGAGCTTAAAGTTGGTTGAATACCTAAATATAGTGGATAAAGACTTCCAACTAATCATTACAAAGTTTACTTGCTGGAAACTTTATGGGATTATTGATTTGTTTATGGTCTCGATATATAACTTTTGCAAGCGCCTGAAGCTCAAATTTTATGTCATGTAATCTTGAATTGCTAATGCTTTTTAGACTAGAATATATTGATCCTAAATCTGTGTTCTGTGCGCTGTTTCTGTCTGTCTCTTTCTAACCAAAAGAAGCAGCTCCTTTTCAGTCGGGCTACTGGCCAGATATGTTGTAGGCTGGAACCAATTCTAAATGTCTAACTTATGCTTTTTGTCTCAGCTTTATTGGACAAAGTGGTCCAGAGTTTTCTAGGCACCTGTTGTGGAACTGGTACCAGAAATGGTACCCACCCCAAAGTCATGTCCCATTAATTCTCTTCTCCATGACAAATAGTGATTTTTTAGGGTCAAACTTTGTCTTGAACTCAGATTATACAGACATTCACGTGGCCTATGATAGGATCATAGGTTGGATGAACTTTAGACTAAACCTTTTCTCGAAGTATTAATAGCAACTGCGACATCTTGTCTGAACACTTGGATGGTTTAAGATGTCATTTTTGTTTGCTGGTTTCTTGCTGAAAATTGTTCTGAGCCGATTGTGACGTCATGCCCATGGGTCGTGGCCCTTTCCATGCGTAGTGGCCCTTTTTAAGATTTTGTTTCTCCTTTACTATTAATGACCGTAAGTTTTGGGTGTCTAGAGGCAATTTCACCACGAACCTGGAATTTCTTGTTTATGTCAGTAGGATATGACTCACCCCACCAACATCCAAGTGCTTCTTGTGGAAGCATTTAAATGCGCCTTGGTTGAAAATACACGCCCAATACCACCATTCCATATTATTAACACCTTTTTTGGATGTGAGGGTGGTGGGGTGGGTTTTGTTGTGGCTGTGGGGTTTAGTTTTGGGAAAATTATGGATGGGATCTAGACAAATTAACACTAGACCTCCAACCCTCATGGAGAGAAAGGGTTGTTCTATCATTCACCTTCGTATGTGAGATGCAATATATGGTTATTGATGCATAGTAGTTTTTCCCCACGTGAAAGTATTAACATTCAAGTAATTTGGCTGTCTAATTATGTGTGGTGGAGCTGTTTTTTCCAGACCAGTGCTCACTTGATTTACTTATATAACTAAGGACACTTAATTTCCAGGCAAATCATGAAGCACAGATTGTCCAGGTTTTTACATTTGGACAACCTAGTATTGGCAATGCAATGTTTGTTTCTTACTACTGCATGCCAAATACTATACAAATAACTAATGGACATATATTGTGCCTCATTTGCCTCCGTACTATTCTCAGTTCCCACAAAAGACATACCATCACTTCCCTAGGGTGGTATGACTTTGATCTTGACGGAATATCAGATAAATTATGGGGAATTGTCGTTGACTGCATTTGACATTTCCTTTGCATTTATTTCAACCTATCTAACCGGAGAAGTCTTATTTTTTCCAACAATGTTCATACTCTCGTTTTTTTCAGCATATAATTTTATAGGTTTTGTTTGTTTTATCTTCTCAACAAAGCAAGGCAGTTCATAGTACTCAGGACCTTTTTAACAATATTTAAGGAACTCTTCTCATTCCTATAAAGCTATCATGAGTTTCTTGTACCAATTCCAAATTTAAGACGCGTAATAATGTGTATTGCTCTCTCTCTCTCTCTCTCTCTCTCTCTCTCTCTCTCTCTCTCTCTCTCTCTCTCTCTCTCCTCTCTCTCTCTCTCTCTCTCTCTCTCTCTCTCTCTCTCTCTCTCTCTCTCTCTCTCTCTCTCTCTCTCTCTATGATGGTTGATGACCTAGTCTTGAGCTCTGTGCAATTATAAAGTATTAATCATTTAAATTATGTATGTCTACTAATGCCTATAATATTGACAACTAGCTCAATGACAGTCACGGATAAACATATTGATGTGAGATAATGTGAAAATAATTTGATTCCACCTGCTTGTCTGGTGATAATCTTACTCTTTTTTATGTGAGTGTTCACATGTAATTGGAATCCTTCTTTTTTTGTAGGTACGGCTGTATAATATAGGATTTGTTTGTCTGGTTTATTAGGTCAAGAAAGTTTGTGATGGCTCTGGAGAAGATCCAATTTGCAGCAGGTAAGGAGGTAGCTTCAGTCATAGCTACCTGTTACAAGCAATTATTTTGTGGATTTATCATGCTAGGTGCAATAAGTCATGTGACAGATCGGCTTGTTCTAGAGAATGCCAGTCTTTTATTACCGGAAATATTTACGGATGACTTATCATAGTATGTTTCTGCAGATTGGTAACTGGTAATAGCCTCACGAACCATTTACTCTACTATGGTGCAAAATTAATGGCGGAGACGTGGGGATCGTGCAAAATTGTCATGGACCCACGATTCAAGGAATATGGAAGCGAAGACAAAGGATACCTTATGCTTTCCAGGAATCCTTCTTCTTCTGCATTGAGGCTGCGTTAAGACTCCGATGCCAAGAGTAACTTAACGTAAAATGCTCCCAAGTCAGCACCTAATTTCGTGAAGATCATTAGGTAACTCTGGATGAAGTTTGTTCATGTAATGCATTCCATCAATCTGTTTCCATGTCCATCACAAGATGCATAGGATCTCTACTAAAATTCACTTGGAATGTAAATAGCATGAAGTTGAATGTATCATCCTTGTAAACACAACTTTGTGGTACATATTGAATGAATGCGCTCGGAAGTTTACCTGTCAATCTAATCTTGGGCCTGTGGCATTTTTTACTAGACTCAATAAAACCTAATTAGGATGTGTGGATGCTGAGCTGAGCTATCCACAGCTAAATCACGCCGCTCTTTTCTTTCCTTTTTTTTTCTTTTTTTGGGGGTCGAACTTGTGTTGAACTTCACAAAATTGGCAGAACTTTGTGAATTCTGGGACTGTTAGACTTGCATGGTTCAGAGATTAACCGGTTTTATAAGGCGAAACAAAGACTGTCTAGGGAGAACACTTTTCAATCTGTGACCTTACCATCTACTACTGGCTTAATGGCACATAAAAGATTTCTCGGCGCAACCAAGTACTTCGACTGTTCCATGGCAGGACAGATAAATCAAGCCATCTCGGAAAAAAATGATCTTATCTAAAGTGTGCGTCATTTCAATTGACGACCTCTGCTGGATTTCAACCTTTAGGAAGTAAGCAATTTATATCATCTTTGTTTAGACATGTAAAAATGATCTGATCGGCCTTTGGAACGAAAGCTATAAGCTTTTACCTTCTATTTTTCATATGCCGGAATTAACATTAGTGAAAACCGGAAAACCGAAATTCCTTCATCATTTCAAAGCATAAATTGCCAATTGTGAAACATTCAAAGCACGTTGTGCAAGAGACCAGTTAAGTCCTTGACACTATATGATAAGCTATAGTTTGTACATTACAATAAAAGCTAAAGTACAGCACCAAAACGTTGAGAAAGATACGCTATCGTCAAATCTACGAGTTACCTGCGCTAGCCCCAGCTTACCTTTGCAATAAGAACCCGGAAGTTTTTCTTGCTTATTACCAAGAGAAAGAGCTCAGGCCGACATATAGGACTCTTTTGTCATTTAGCGATTCTCCTTACCAATGTTGAAACCTAAAGCTCCATACCTAGGTAACCGAAAATGAACAAAAGAGCTTTTATCACGGATTAAAACCTACACGTTTGACTATCCTTCATTGTTTAAGGTATAGCAAAGTTAAGTTTTACAAGGCATGGTTATTAAGTTCAAATTTAAAGTACAAACCAGCAAGTTCCAAGGACCTCACATAAATGACCCACGTGTAAATTGACAAAAGTAATGCACTTTAATGCAGTAACACTAGCATCAATTTGACTTGTCTTTTATTGGTAACTCAATTAGCCCACCAAAACCGTCAAAAAGTAATATATCTAAACCAAATCAAACTCATGAAATAGATCAAAAGAAACCACGGTCCCATTTCATGAGCAGTTTACAACGTCCATCTTAAAGGTAGAAAACGGCTGCAAAAACAGCCAGTAATAACTATGCCTACAACAATAGATTTCATGTCAACTTGCCAAAGTGTGATTGTAATTTATGTATAACAGATAACGATCCCAGGAAAGACTACAGTGAATATCTCTTGAGATGACATAGGACAATAAGAAATTTGTTTAAGTTTCAAATCTTCCTTGACAACAGACTTAGCTTTGGATGCAGGACCTTTCAAGTACCACATGCACTTCTTATTGGAAAATGAACTCCTCTGCTGAGCATGTCTTCTAAATTTTTCAAGAAATGGCTGAATCTTCTAAGCAAGCCAGACATTGCATCAGTGGAACCTCTTCAAGTTGAAACGATCAGAGGCCTCACGCATGTTATCCCTTTCTGCGAAGTATTTCAACCCGATCAACTCACATTAAGGATGGCAGTACCTTCAATCAACAAAAAGCACTGATATTCAATGACAAACAAAAAGCGCTGAGAATTTCGAGATCCTTCAACGCTTGATATTCAGCATTGAAGAATTCAGTAATGCCCGAACATCACAGATGTTACCCATGAGTGCATTCAAACGATTCTTCTGGTCAACATCATCAAAAAGGATGAGAATTCCTTCACAAAAAAGCCTATCTTTAATTGTCTTGATCCCTTCATCAACATTACTTATTTCTGTCAATTTCCTTTTGAGGATATTGGAGATGAGTTATTCTGCACGACTGAATGCCCTCGAGCTCTTAAGTTTCACGGATGTTAGAGAAAAAGCAATAGTGCTCAAAACCATGTGAAAGCTGATTGTAGATAAGTTCGGCGAGAGTCGTCTCTCCAACAAGGCCCATTCCATGAATTCCAACAATTCATGTTTCTTGTGTTGTGAGTGCCTATCATACTCATGACAAAGACTACCTTGAACACCATTTTCACATCGAGAGGTCCATGAACTGGTTTTGGCAAGAGCAACTAAGACTGCCTTGAGCACCACTCTAAGCACACAATTTTTCTCCCGGTCCAGACAATCCCTTCAAGTGTTTTCTCATAAAAGAACATCTGGGTACTGATAAGCAAGTTCTATTGCATAACAATGAAGAGAACACACATTTAGATGAAATGTAATAATCATTTTTTCAGCCCACAATAAAGGAAAAAAAATCAGGTTTGCCTAAATAGCTTTTTTTACCCTCCAAAACAGATGAATACAGGGTTTACCACCCCAAGATTGTGAGAGGGAACATGATCAACATCAAATTTCATCCATCATCTGCCTTTCTTCGGTCTCCATCTATACAGCTAGGCTTCTATTACAGGATAACCACCTAGGCATAACCATTTCAAGAAAATGGAGGCAATAATGGAGATCACACAAGGGTCGATTTTCATGATTTCAAACCCCAAGTGAGACTCCTCACATGTCCGATACACCGATAATACTGAAATTTAGCCTCAACTATAATATGATTTATGATACCTTGGCCAAGCTAAATAGTTCTCCTCTCCTGTCACAGATGGAAGCTTTGCTACACCAACTATTGATGCTGCTACCCAAGTGAAATTCCTCTTTCTTCATTTTATAACTTCTCCATAACATTTGCAAATCCCGCTAAGAAGCACACCTTTCCTGAAAAAAAAATTGAACATAAGCATATCAATACAATGTCTTCTTCACAATAGCAACAATGAGTTAATTATGCTGTAATATTCCAGGATGAGAACCATAGTGCTATGACCTTCCAACACACATTTCATCTGATTGTTTACAGTATAGCAAAGTTATCTCCAATGTGAAGCAGAGGGTATCACCTTCGAAATATGTGAAGCAGCAAATCGACAAGGATATCTAATGAATTGTCATAAATCAAATAATAACGATGCAATCCACATGCATACCTCCAGCTGGGAAACATAAAAGCAAGGAGAAACCATCCACAGAGAATATAGCTAAAAAAGCGAAACCAAACTAGGAAAAAAAAACATATATTTGTACATAATTAAGAACCCTCTGGTTATACGGAGGTACCATAATTTCAATACATTCTTCAGATTTCCAGGCATCAACTCATAAAGTAAATAAAAAGAGGACATAAAACTTCACTTTGGATGTCATTTTCATTTTCCTTTATTCGGTCTTCATTTGTACAGCTGCCCAATTAGCCACAGCTCCTTGCGCAATAAGATTTCTGTGAGTTTTTCAAACTTTAATTCCTCTCAACATCATTAGAAATTGGCAAAAAGGCAGTTTGAGATCTCTCACTTAGCACTTCTTGTCAATCTTAAAACCTAAAAGAATCCTCTAGTATAACCGAGGTGAAAGGAAGGGCTTTTATGATAGATAATCACCGAGGCATAACCATTTCTAGAAAATGTAGGCAACAATCGAGATCACACAAGAGTTTCATTTACATGATTTCAAACCCCAAGTTAGACTTATCATATGTCCTGGGCAGTAGGTAACGATATTACTGAAATTTAGCCTTAACTGTAAGACGATTTATGATACCTTGGAGGTGGAAGTTTTGCTGCACCAACTATTGATCCGCTACCCAAGTAAAATTCCTCTTTCTTCATTTTATGACTTCTCCATAATATTTGCAAATCCCACTAAGAAGCACATCTTTCCTGGAAAATAAACTGAACATAAGCATATCAATACGAGTGTCTGTCCTCTTCACGGTATCTTTGTAAAGTTTCGGGATGAGAACCATAGTTATTATATGACCTTCGACACATATTCCATCTAATTGTTTACAGTACAAGGAAGTTATCTCCAATGCGAAGCAAGGTTATCAACTTCGAAATAAGTGAAGCAACAAATCGACAAGGATATCTAATAATTTGTTACAAACCAAACCAAATAAAAACGATGCGATCGACCTGCATACCTCCAATTGGGAAACATAAAACCAAGGAGAAACCATCCAAAGAGAATATGGCGAAAAAAGCCAAACCAAACTAGTAGAAGGGAACGAATGTCTGTACATAATTAAGAACCCTCTGGTTGTCCGGAGGTATCATAATTCCAATACCTTCATCAGATTTTTAGTCATCAACTCGTGAAAAGGTAATTAAAAAGTGCATGTGAAACTTCTCTGTTCATATCCGTGAAAGAGTTTGATTGCAAAAAAGGGAAAACATTGGTTGTCAGATGAACTAACTTACCTCAATTTGTTTAAAGTTTGCACGCGAGGGAACAATTTGTGGCCGGCGATCAAGAAGCTTTCAAGAGCAACGTGCACTTATCTGTCAGTCTTCTCCCTCAAATCCATATTCAAATTCGTATCCAGATTCGTCATCTTGTACCTCTGATGCATCTCAGTATCCCCGAAATTTGATTGCCTTCTTCCAGCAAAGCAAAGAAATTGCCTCCACATTTAATTTCCCGCAACCGTTTATATCAACAGATCGCAGTCCCTTCAAGCTTGATAGATCAGGCAACTTCCGTAAAGATCCACAGTCATGAATAGTCAATTCTTCCAAACATTGTGGTAGTTCGCCTTGAATCTCATCCAGATTACTGCAGTTCCACAGATGAAGAATCCGTAGTTGGTTGAGATTACTTAGATCAGGTAATACCCACACCTGTTGAAGTTCCGAAAGCTGCAAATCTAGGTTCTCCGAACCATCAAGGCCTCGAATCTCTGAGATTACACAGTCAGTAATCCAAAGATCTGATAGGTTCGTCAAATTCGATAGATCCCCGGGGAAAACAAATGACTTGCAACCTGACAAACTTAAGTATGATAAACTGGAGGGAAGGCTCAGGCGGCAACACAGATTATGGCAGGAGAGTTGAAGTGTTTGGAGTCGGGGAAGGAGACTCCAACAATCTGTGGGTAAGGTGGTCATGTGTTTAGAGCCCAAATCCAAGAATAATAAACTGGAGGGAAGGCTTGGGAGGCAACGCAGATTAGGGCACTGGAGTTCAAGTCTTTGGAGTCGCGGAAGGAGACCGATATCTATGGGTAAGGCGGTCATGTGTTCAGACCTCAATTCCAAGGATAATAAACTGGAGGGAAGGCTCGGGAGGCAACGCAGATTAGGGCACAGGAGTTTAAGTCTTTGGAGTCGAGGAAGGAGACTACTAATACCCGTGGGTAAGTGGGTCACACGATAAGAGTATAGCTCCAGAGTCTCCAGTTTGCTTAAATTCCCAATCCCCCCTGGCATCGGATATTCTTGCACAGGCCCATCAGATTCCCAACCAGCATCATGTTCGCTAAGCCGCAGCTTCAATACCTTTAAATTAGTCAGGTTTGAGAGATCTGGAAACGTATCCATATACAAGTCAGACAACTTTAGAATGATAAGACTTTCAGGAAGCCTCGGTACCACGTATATTGCAGCATTCCGTAATTTCAAGATCCTTAGGGATCGATTTCTATAGATGCAATTGCCAATTTCCACTTCCACATTGAAATCCTCTGTACATCGGACATCTATTTCTTCGAGCTTCTCAATTGTCCAGAAGGCATCGGGTATTTTACTTATGTCATTCAAATCCATCTTCGCTACTTTCAAATTTTTCAACTTTCCGATGGAATCGGGTAGTTCTTTGATCTTCGTTAGGGTTATATCCAGCTCAATCAGTGATTCCAAATTTCCGATGGAATCGGGTAGTTCTTTGATCCTCGTTTCGGATATATCCAGCTCAATCAGCGATTCCAAATTTTCGATTGTATCTGGAAGCCTCTCGAACCATGTGCAACGTTTCAGATATAGGTATTCAAGGCTCGCAAGATCTCTACCTAGCTCGTCTGGCAGCCTCCGAAGATTGTTACAAGAGCTTACATCTAAGGAAACTAGGCTTTTCAAATGACAAATCGACCTATCAATATCAGTTAATGATTTACAGCCCTTTAGGATCAATCGTTCTAAATTTACCTCAGCAGAGAAGATGGGAGTTCTCTCCAAGCAATCGCATCCGGTCAAATTCAAAATTTTCAAATTCTTCATCACCTGTGAAAAGAAAAATCATGCAAAGATTATTTTTGAATCTCATAAGACGGAATAATAAGTGTTGTCTAGCATATAACATACCTCCATATGGCTCCACCCCTTCCAATCATCCGTAATTTCACTGTCAGATAGATCAAGAATAACCACATTCTCCATGGAGAAATTTGCAATGTTAAATGTTGGGGGAATACCGTGCCAAGAAAGCCATCGTAAATGCGGAAGGAGATACGAATTCTCCCGAAAAACATTAGCCGGAAGAACATTTGATGGTGATTCGTGCCAAAGAAGCCTCTCTTCAACACAAAAATGTTCCTCCGAACCGTTAACTCGAAGAAACCCCACATTTGATATTCTCTTAAAATCTTTACGGGTAAAACGGTACTGCCGCTCATGGTCAAAGTGTAGATGAAGAGCTTCAACTTTTGTTTTTCCCTGCCCAATGGTAAAATTTAGAAACTAAAGAGTTGAAGCGAAACACATTTATTCAAGTTCACTATTTTAATGGGTTGAGTTGGAGTACTATCGTTACTTTAATCTTGACAGAGCAAAAATATTGGTTTGAGTAGGTCACAGTAGTGCTAGAGAACACAAAAAAGTAACTGGATTTTTTATAAAAAAAAATGTCCACAAGTAACATGGAGATTTATCGCACGGGGGATTTTACCTTACGTCTCCTCAGCAAATCCAATGCTTCCTTGGGATCCCATACCCTCCTTTGCTCCTCTATTTTCATCTTACTTTCTTGACGAGCCATTTCTCTTCCGAAATCTCTGAGTTGGTCATGCATCAACACTTTATTATACTCTCCAATCTTTATCAAAGACATGTTCTGCAGAACTTCCATATCTACTTTTGGAAAAAATTTAGATTTTTCCCAGAAATGGACCACAATGTCTTTGTCATGTCCAATGAAAAAACAAGCTATATCGAGGAATATATGTTGTTGTCCAAGTTCTAATGCATCATAACTTATTTTTAGCTTACTCTGAACATCCACATGAGGAACCTTTTCCAACTTCTCCAATATGTCATCCCAGCTTTTCTTTTCAGTGCGAGATAAAAGTGAACCTATGACCTCAAGAGCTAGCGGAAGACCTCTAGCAATGCCTATTGCCCTCTTGGATTGGTCAATATACTCAATCAAAGGAGAGTCTCTTCTGAAAGCATGTTTGCTAAAGAGTTGAAGAGATTGACAGTCATCCATGCCATTAACCTCATAAGTGCAGTCCACTTCCGGAACAATGAGAACATCTTTCTTTCTTGTAGTAATAATGAGTTTGCTCCCTTCACCAAACCAATCACCATTTCCTACAAGTGCATCCATATGATCCTTTTCTGCCACATCATCGAGAAGAAGGAGGACTCTTTTATTAGACAACCTGTCTTTAATGGTCTTAATCCCTTCATCAATATTTCTTATATCCATGCATTTCATGTTGAGGATGTCAGAGATGAGCTGATGCTGCAAGCGGTGAATGCCCTCGAGTTTTGAGGTTTCACGGACGTTAGAAAGGAAGCAACAACCATCGAATTTTTTTTTTTTTTTTTGGGTAAAGCCCTCGAAATTTTTTTTAAGCTTATTGTAGATGATTTTGGCAATAGTCGTCTTTCCGATGCCACCCATCCCGTGGATTCCTATAATCCGTGTTTCACTTGTCTCAGCACCTATCTTTTCCATGATTGCGTCCACATGGTTGTCGACACGGACCAAGTAGTCTGATACCGCTAGATAACCCTTTTTCAACTCGCTGAAAACCTTATGGGTAAGTTCTTTTGCGAACTCTCCTTCTCGCCTAGTGTTTGTTGGAGGCAAAAGACAATGAGTTAGAAAATTGTGTTGAATTAACTATATTCTGACAAGACCAAATTAAATTCGGAATGTGTTCTTCAAGGATTTATTCCATTGTAGATGAATTAGCGTTGGTACTTACAGTTAATGAATGAACTAAACTGGAAAAAAAATGATGCTTGGAATAAAATGGGACAAAATTGGGATTGTGCCATTACTTAGCGAGATTTCAGCAGTATAACTTCAATAACTCAGAATTCAATTTAAACAGGGCTAACAAAAATCTAGAAAAGAAACCTGAAACACATAAAGTTTTAATGGTACAAGGTACATGAGCTGGAATGCTTAAAGCAATCACCTGTTCTCCTTCTTGCTATGCAGGTCCCATCCGTTTATTGCTCCCACTGCACTGAGAGCATCCTTCCACCCTTGAATAGTCTTTTCGTCGTGTCGCTTCTTGTTTTCATGTGCAAGAAAGGCCTTTGCATAACCCTCTGTTTGGTGCCGAACCTCTGAAGGCGCCACATCATAAAAAATAGGGATGATCTTTTGTCTTCCAGTTTTCTGGCACTCGACCATCTGGACTAGCTCCTTGAGACACCATACGCTAGAGGCATAGCCTTTCGAAAAGATAGGTATTGAGATCCTCGACTGATTAATTGCTTGGAGAAGTTCTGGGGCAAATTCCTCCCCGACGCCGAGCTCTTTGTCGTCCTTAAATGTGCGGATTCCCGCATTATCAAGACTAGTGTAAAGGAAGTCGGTAAAACCTGCTCGAGTATCTGATCCATTGAAGCTTAAGAATACTTCATAGTCATATCCTGATGAAGTAGCCATTCCTTGACGACCTTCTGTTGAAGTGCGAGAAGAAGAAGCGCCTCCTGCTGTTTCATCGTTTGCAGCTGCATTGTTATTTGCACCCCCTCCATTGATCTCCCTCGATCTTCTCTTCAAGAAAAAAATGAACAGCATAGCAGCAAAAACAGGGGCAGCAAGAGATGGAAAAAGTTTGGAAGCCATGATCACTAGTGTAAGCGTGAGTACGAGAATTACAAATGGAGATCACTGTGGGTCATTAAACGAGGAAGACAGGATTGGCTAATATGCAGAGAGTCGAGGGCCAGTTTGCTAGAATTGGTCAATAAGAATGGCTCGCTACAGCCTGTCAAAGTTGACGAATGCAGGTTCTTTTAAAACCAAAGTGGCCCCTCCCAACTCAATTCTTATCTTTTATCTCCACCGACACAACGCAATTGAAAAAAGAAAAATATACAATTGCGGGGTGGGGTGTCGAGTCGGGGCTATTTTGGGGAAAACAGCCCCCTTCTGGTCATATGAGCTGTTGTTCCTGTGCCTGATCGCGGAGATTTTCTTCGACGTTTTTGGTTCCCCACCCACCACAAATGGCCAAAACCACGTTATTTTCTGGAATCTGTTGATCATCAATTGGTCAATAAGAATGATTCATTACAGCCTGTCAAAGTGGACAAATGCAAGTTTTTTCAAAACCAAAGTGGTCCCTCCCAACTCAATTCTTCTCTTTTATCTTCACCGTCATAACGCAATTGAAAAAAACAGGAAGATACAATTGCGGAGTAAATAAACTAGTGGAATTCTAAAAAGATGGGAGCAATCGAGTACTTTCGGTTATGATGCTCTTGAATTTTAATAATCTTTGTCTTTGTGGAGTTTCTGACAACACCGCGTTGCGATGAATGGCCCGCGCACTTGCCCGCGGCGCGTTTTCGCTGGTACATAATTGTAGGGTCACTTTCGTGGTTTGGGTGTCGAGTCGGGGCTATTTTGGGGAAAACAGCCCCCCCCCGTCTGGTCATACGAGTTGCTGTTCCTGTGCCTGATCGCGGAGATTTTCTTTGACGTTTTTGTCCTCCCGCACGCGCAGATAAATGAATTATTGGTGTGATTCCTTTTTGTTTTGGTCGATGTGTGATTCCTTCTTGAGAAATCTGGTTCACGGACTGTTCGTTGTCCAAGTCTTCGAATACTTTGACTTTGCCCTTCTAGTTCTGTGACACACATCTCCTCCCCCCCCCCACGCTGTTCTTTTATTTTTTTTTTTTCTTTGGAGAGTGGTAGCTATTGCAATTTTTAATCTAATGATTGTATTTCGATGCAAGGTAAAACTATATGTATATGGCAATTTCGTAATTTCCATTTAGTTAAATTAGACAGTATCAACTTTTCTGACGATTGATGACACGATTGGTTAGTCTATTTAAAGATCAAAGTTTCTCTGAAGATATGGTGTTTATTTTGTAAGTATTTTTCAAGTTTCTACATCAATTTTGTGGTAACTGAACATTTCGTGTTTCCCCATAGAAAATAGCCACTTCGTAACTCAAGTTTCACGATACTGACTCAATGACAACCAACATAAGCAGTAGCTACCAAAACTATCTTCTATCAACCATTCTTTAGCCAACCAAAGTCACCCGTAAAGAATTGGCATGTACAATATCATAAGCTTTTCAGAGTCCGGATTATGATCAATCCAATGATGAATAAACCAAGCATCGCTTCCCCTCCATTGATCTCACTTGATCTTTTCTTCGAGAAATGGTTCAGAGATGAAAAAAATTCAGAAGCCCTACTTATCAAATGCTACCAGCCAAAAAAGAGAAAATCTTTTATCGAATGGTGGCCACCTATCAATCAACTATCAAAGTAATAAACCCACCGAAGACCTCAACCGTCGTTCACGACGAAACTGGTTTGCGAGAATCCAAGGAAAACCTGGTTAAAAGCAAAAAGTGATAATGAAAAGACATAAAGCAATACGGCAAAGAAAAAGAAGATGGGTCATCCGAACGCGGAAAAGAAGACCCTGCCAATGCTTTAGCGTGCCTTTTTGTTGTCGGCAAGATTTTTTCCCTTACTGAGAGGAATTTATTTTCATAGTTATATTCACGAAAAATTGTCATTGAGATCCTGTTTTACCATCTTCTTTATTTAACTTAGGGTCAGTTTGTTTGATAAAAAATCATTTTTGAGAAAAAAATCTCCATACTTTTCCGGTATTTGAATTACGTGAAATTATTTGATCAATATAAAATGTTTACCATGGACTAAAAATAATAAGCTTAGAGAATAATGATTTGGTAAGAAGGAATCGTTTTTCCTGATCTCTTGCTGTGTTGAAGTGAGAAGAATATACTTCATCAGTGCTCAATTTTCTTACATTCCCAAAAACAAGATCATATATAATACTTTACAAATATGGTTTCATAATTTTTATCCTAATTTCTTTGTAATCATTGTTATTTTGATGGGATTACAAAATAAATAAAGACGATATCGATTCGAGTTTATTAGTCATTATATGTTACTTTTAACAATACAAGCCGCCTTTCATGGATTTCACTTATTACCAATTACGATAAAATCAATTTTTTCAACTTGTTTTCACCATAATCAATTTTTTTAGTTTAATTTCTCTGAAATTAAATTTCCTAAAAAAATTTTCCTATGACAAGAAAATCCTCACCGAGATAAACACACTCTAAAAGTTTGTTTTTATGTGATTTTCAATTTTCATATGATGATATTTGATCGGAGGGAATCGCAAGATGAATCATTGGTGTGATTCCTTCTCGAGCAAGTTGGTTCATGGACTGTTCGTAGTCCGAGTCTTCATAGACTTTTGACTTTGCCCTTCTAGACCCGTGATGTTTCAATCTTCTTGCACCAACCATATGCTGTTTTGTCTTTTTTTCTTCTCTCTTTCTGAGAGTGGTAGCTAATGTTAATACTACCTTAAAACGAGGCATAGGGAGCTTAGGTTTTAGATTGTTGGCGTCCGCATCAAAATCAAATCGACCAATCTCATGCAACTATTAATCTAATGATTACATTTCGAATCAATACCAAACTATATGTACATGACACATTCCATTTTCATTTAGTTAAATTAGACAGTATCAATTTTTTTATTTGATTGATGCCATGATTGGCCAGATTATTTAGAAAATAAAGTTTTTTCTTGTGAGTATTTTTCTAAGTTTCTAAATCAATTTCGCTGTAACTAAACATTTCATGTTTCACGATAGATAATAAAATCTCGTCAGATCCGGAGGTGTAAAAATGTTCCATTCCTGAATTCACAAGTTCTTAAGTCTTTTTAGACATAAATCCTAGTGTGACCAACAAAAAATTTAAGATTGAAGATATTAAATCACGATGACTCGATGAGTCAAAAAAACCTCTTAGGAAGTATCAAATTCCCTGAATTGAGACCAATGGAAAATTAAATTTGTTCTCTGATAGCTTTAGCTTTGATTATACTCCGCTAAGCTTTTGGTTTACTAATCGAAAGTTTAGAAGTATCATTGCAGATTTTTTTAAATCTGACTCCTTTCGTTCGAATCGAAATCGAGCTTCCTCCATTAGCTCAAAAGCTCGGGGAAGAAGAGAAAATAGGTGGGATCCCACTGCCTGACTCCTACTCTTATCAAAGGAAAAGAAAGACTTTTTGTATAGATGCATGGGGGCCTTAAGTATCAAGACCCTTTGTTCCTCCTTCACCACAGAACATTAAGAAACTAATAAGAGGAAGATTTTTTTGAATGACTTTTTGGTTGGTCATTGAACTTGGAGAAGCCAAAGGATTGGGTGAATATGGAGAGAGAGCCGTGGGCCAGTTTTGCTGCAAAATTGGTCAATAAGGATGCTTCCTTGAAGCATCGCTCCCAGCCTGTCAAAATTTGATAATTATTTGCGTTCCTTAACGCGGCAAAATTACTGGACGTGTGGTGCAGATATTGTGGGGATTACAATCAACTTTTGCCACCCAAACAAATAAATGGGCGGATTCATTCAAAGTCGAAGTCAACAAAAGCAGACATCAAACTTCCAACCAAGTTCGTTTGCCCCCATCCTAATCAAGGTGAACTCCGGTCGATCTAGTTTGATGGGCTGATCAGGCTAAGAAAAAAAACCAAGAAATAAAAGACAAGTGTTGTGATGGCATACGTTAGACAAGGGGCTAAGGTAGAAACTCTGAAATTATCTACTAAACTTATTTGTCAAATCTGCGATATAGATATCTTGCTGCAATATAAAATCGAAAGGTCAAGACTTTTTTCAAAGAAAATTAAGATTCCATGTCATCTTAATACAAAACTGAAAATTTATGTTCTCCCTGATAAAGTAGAAAGTTAAGGACATTTTTAATAGCAATTTGGAAAGCTCAAGATTCTCTAGATCTGGAAAATTCAGTTTTTCCGAAAATGACCTTTTTATAAAAAAAATGAGAACTGTTTGTATTTTCACACTTGTATAGTATCTATTTTCATGAATCCATTCATTCACTTGCTAAGATGATTTGATCAATATCACTTAATATATCAATTTTAGTATACTTATTAACATTACTTGTAAATAACCCGGATTTATTTTGTTAAACTTCAAATGACGAAAAGCCCGTGCTTATTGAGTAAAAGTGCACATCTTTTTTAACAACATTGATGAAAAAAACCTTACCAAAAAAAAAAAATTGATGAAAAAAAAACCACATATTGCTAGCAATTGTAATTAAATTGCCATTAAGTAAAACCCGTCATGCGAAATGGCGAACGTGTGTTATTTTACAAATTATCATTGAAAATCTCCATAAAGTATTGAATTTGTGCTATGGAATCATTCATCAGATGCTGCCGGCCAAAAAAAGGAAATCATCTAATCAAATGGGGGCCGCCTATCAATTAACTATCGAAGTAATTAACCCGCCGGGAACCTCAAACCGTCATTCACGGCGAAATGGTCCGAGAGAATCTGAGGAAAATCTCAATAAAAGAGTAAAGTGATAATAATGAAAAGATATAAAGCAATAAAGCAAAGAAAAGGAAGATGGGTCATGCTAGTGTGGAAAAAGAAAACCCACCAACGCTTTTTAGCGTGCGCCTCTTTCGGCAGGACTTTAGTCAAAAGAAGCCCGCAAGGCAAAAGAAGAAGAAGAAGAAGAAGAAAAACAACAACATGAGGATGCATTTCGGTGGCAAGAAATCATTCACTATTGCTCCTTCCTATTTTGCCCCTTCTTGTCCCGAGGAATTCCTTTTCATAGTTATATTCACGAGAAATCATCCTTGAGATCTTGTTTTACCATCTTCACTTTTGTTCTGACTTTAGTCGTGGGGGCTTGGATATCCGGAAGAAAGTAACAATTCTTGTAATCGCACGAAAGCTGATAGTAAATGATTTTGGCAATAGTCATCTTTTCGATGCCACCCATCCCATAGGTTCCGATGATTCGTGTTTCACTTGATTGAGCACCTATTATTTTCATGAATTTATCTCCTGGTGATCGATACTGACCAAGCAGTCCAGTTAGCCTTTTTCAACTTAACTTTTAAGAAAAGTGGAATGGAATATATTCTTGCTTTGCTTTTGTCCTTTTTCGCTACACGCTCGAGACCTTAACATTTGTCCACCTTCTTTTTAGCATTTCACTTTTTCTCTTCTGCTTTTCGGGACAAGATAGAATATGAAGGGATATGATTGTTCACTTTGAATCTCTTTATTGGCATCAATTATGTGGTCTATCGTCATACAAATCTGACATTTATCAATGACTTCTTTTTTCTTTTTTTTTGGATCTGGATTTATCAACGACGTTAGCTTCCAAACACTTGCACAATTTTGTTCCAAAGGGTAATACTTTCCAAAAAAAAGAAAAAAAAAAGATGGAATTGTCCCTCACATTCTTCCTCGTTTATTTAACTTAGGGTCATACTATTTGATGAAAAATCATTGTTTGGAAATTTTTTTCTGTACTTTTCAGTGTTTGAATTACGTAAAACTATTCGATCCATGGAAAACATTAACCATGGGCTAAAAATAATTAAGAAAATGACTTGGCAAGAAGGAATCGTCTTCCTTGATTTATATCATAATTTCTTTGTAATCGTTGTTATTTTGATGGATTACAGAATAAACGAAGACGATATCAATTTTTTAGTCATTACATGTTACTTTTAACGATACAAGCTGCATTTAGTGGATTCACATATTACCAATTACGATAAAATCAATTTTTTTCAACTTGTTTCCACCATAATCAAAATTTTCTGATTTACTTTCTTTGAAATTGAATTTCCTAAAAACCTTTTCCCGCAACAATAAAATTCTCGGCGAGATAATCGCATTCTAAAAGTTTGTTGTTATATGATTTTCGATTTATATGATGGTATTTGATCGGAGGAAATCGTAAGACGAAATTATCGATGAACATGAGAATTGGAGATCGATTTGATGTCGTGTGATGTTTGCGGGTGAATGAGAGAATAAATGAATTAGTGTTGGATTTTACACAGTGATCTAGTGACTTTTTTTTATCTTTTGATGAAATCTCTACGTATATGGAAGTCTGACTGTGAGGCACGAAGTACCAAATAAAATGAAACGTTGGTGTGATTCCATCTTGAGCAAGTTCGTTTGTGGACTGTTCGCAGTCCAAGTCTTCGTAGACTTTGACTTTGCTACTCTAGTCCCGTGATGTTTCAGTCTTCTTGCACCAACCGTACGTTGTTCTTTTATTTTATTTTTCTTTGGAAAGTGGTAGCTAATGTTAATACACGTTAAAACGAGGCATGGTTTACTTAGGTTTAGATTGTCAGTGTCCTCCGCATTGAAATCATATGGGTTAATACCACAAAATATTCTAAATTGGTATATTTGTAATAAATTTATCCCAAATTAATTTTTTTACCACAAAAACCCTCAAACTGGTATACATGTGACAAATTTACCCCAAACTAATTTTTTGACCACAAAAAACCCAAAACTGATACATTTGTGATAAATTTACCCTCCATTAAATTGGATTAATACCACAAAAAATCACAAACTGATACATATGTGATGGTAAAATCCCAAATTGGTATACCCGTTAGCTGCCACGTGTCATCCAACTTAGAAATTTAACAGTAAAATTTAACGAAGGGTAAAATTGTTATAGATATACCAGTTTGGGGTTTTTTGGGACAAAAAAATTAGTTTGGAGTAAATTTTTTATAAGTGTACAAGTTTGTGATTTTTCGTGGTATTAACCCAAATCATATCGACCAATCTCATGCAATTTTTAATCTAATGATTCTATTTTGATGCCAGGCAAAACTATGTTCATACGACACTTTTGAACTTTCCATTTAGTTAAATTAGACGGTATCAACTTTTCTATTGATTGACGACATGATTGGCTAGACTATCTAAAGATCAAAACTTTTCTGAATAGATGGTGTTTGTTTGGAAGTATTTTTCTAAGTTTCTAAATCAATTTTGTGATAACTAATTCCACGTTTCACGATAGCAAATAGCCACTTCGCAACTAAAGTTTCACAATACTAACTTGACGACAACCAACATAAGCTGCAGCGACCAAAATCAGCTTCTATCAACCATTCTTTAGCCAACCAAAGTCGCTTGTAAAGCGCTGGCACGTACACTATCATAAGCTTTTCATGGTCCAGATTATGATCAACCCAATGATGAATAAACCAAGCATTGCCTCCCCTCCATTTATCTCACTTGATCTTTTCTTCGAGAAACAATTCAGACATGAAAAAAGTTCAGATGCCCCACTTATCAAATGATGCTGGCAAAAAAAAAATAATTTATTGAATGGTGGTTGCCTATCAATCAACTATCGAAGTTATTAAAATTATTTTTGGATGAAAATGCCCTTAATCGGTTGGAATATTTAACCGGCTGACGAGGTCAAGCTCTTATTTGTAGTTGCCTTGGCCATTTCATGCCATTATTTGAAATAATGTCAACTTCAAACTTTTATTTAAGAAAATGAGGACATTTCAAGCCCTTATTAGGAATTTTCCCTACAACCAAAAATAAAACACAAGTGCAGTTATGGTGTACATCAGACAGGGGGCCAAGATGGAAACTCTGAAATTATCTATTAAGCTTATTTTCAAATCTATGGAATAGACATCCTGTTGCAATATCTAAATTAATTTGATAAAATTGAAAATTCGGGACATTTTCAAAGAAAATTGATTTTCCATGTCATCTTAATACAAAACTAGAAATTCTCCTTGATAAAGTTGACAGTTTAGGATATTTTTAAAAGCAAAAGTTCAAGATCCTCTACAATATTAGGATATTTTTAAAAGCAAAAGTTTAAGACTTAGACTTTATGTTATGTGAACAATCGTTTGAAAGATGCTCCGATTTGAATCGCATAGCATAAAATCCAGTGGAATCGGCACACATAATGCTCAGAAACTTTCGAAGATGGAATCAACACAGGGCTCTAGGTTCATTGACTCTGTGCTAATGCTCAAAGTCTGCGATTGTTCACATAGCATAAAGTCTAAGTCTTAAAAAGGCAATAGGAAAGGGCTCTAAGTTCATAGACTATGATTACAAAAAGACTTGATTCCAGTCGAATATCAAGCATGAAAGCGTATTTGTTAACTGGGCGGGTTTTGGGGGTTTCTCTTGAGTCTTTTCCATGTATTTAACTAGTACGGTGGCAGATTCACTAATTACAATTACATAAAACCAATTTTTTCAACTTGTTTTTCAATGCAAAAAACAAAAAAAAAACACTAGAAAATGGTTCACTTTCTTTAAAATTGAATGGGATAAGTGCATTTAAAGTCCTAAAACTTGTCACGAAAGTACAATTTAGTCCTAAAACTTTTAAAAATCCAAATAAGCCCTAAAATTTGTCATGAAAGTGCAATTGAGTCTTAAAACTTTCAAAAAGTGCAATCAAGTTATAAAACTTGTCAAATTGGTCCAATCAAATCCTTCCGTTAACTGCACTATTTGAAAGTTTTTGTATTCTATTGTACTTTGGTGACAAGTTTTAGGGCTTGATCACACTTTTTGAATGTTTTAGGATTTGATTGCACTTTCGTGACAAGTTTTAGGACTTAATTGCACTTTTTGAAAGTTTTAGAACTCAATTGCACTTTCGTGACAATAAATTTTAGGACTTCCAATACACTTATCCCAAATTGAATTTCCTCTCTCTCTCTCTCTCTCTCTCTCTCTCTCTCTCTCTCTCTCTCTCTCTCTCTCTCTCTCTCTCTCTCTCTCTCTCTCTCTCTCTCTCTCTCTCTCTCTCTCTCATACACAAACACACTAGCCGATTGTGTTGAGCCCCATGATTTTTCTTATGCTCTTATCCATTTTTGGCCAAGGATAAGATATATGGATTTTTTTATTAATTTATTTGATCTCTACTGTTGGTTCTACGGCTATGTCAATTTACTAATTCATTAGAATCTTGGTAAATTCTTGATAGTGTTGGTAATTTATTTACGATACTAATATTAAGAGTTGGTAATTAACCACTTAATTGGTATGTTGGTGAATTCTTGATAGTGCTGGTAATTTACTTAACCCAATGGTAAAATTTAAGAGAGTTGGTAATTTAATACTTCCATATAATGTTTGTAAATTCTTGATTGTGTTGGTAATTTACTCACCACCCTCGTGAAATTTTGTAGGAGTCAGCAATTTACTGCTTTATTGGTATGTTGGTTAATTTCCAATGATGCTGGTATTGTATTTACAACACTGATAAAAATTCAAATGAGTTAATTTACTACTTCATTTGGAATGTTGGTAAAATTTTCATAATCTTAGTAATTTACTTATCACAGTGATAAAATTTAATAAGAAGTGGTAATTTATGAATGTTTTGTAAGTTAGCAACAAGAAGGTTTCAAGCTTGAAACACACAGGCAAATGGTGGAATAGCAGAGATGAGAGCGAGCGCTCAAGACCAGGATGGAGTAAGTACAAGAAGAAGCCAAGGTAATCTCAAGTCTCAAGGAGCGAACGTGCAAGTGTTCGGGGTTCACGCTTCACAGTGCTCGATGCCCACTTTTTTTTGTACCCCTGACAATATTCAATTGCAATTTCATAAAAGCTTCCGAAAGAATATTCTCTCGAAATCGGAAAAGGCCACTGTCCTTCATCTGGCATTTCCTAAACAATGTCCACATTGCACTAGCTTTGAGGAAGTAAAAAAAAAAAAGACTAATGTCATAAAAAATCCAAAATTGATACATTTGTGATAAATTTATCAAAAAAAATTGACCATCAAAAACCCCAAGTTGGTATACCTGTGACAATTTTACCATCCGTTAATTTATGTTAAATTTTGTCGTCAAATTTTTAAATCGGATGACACGTGGCAATTAACGGGTATACCGGTTTGGGTTTTTACATATATGTACTGATTTGTGATTTTTTATGGTATTAATCCAATTTAACATAGGGTAAATTTGTCATAAATGTATAAATTTGAGATTTTTTGTGGTCAAAAAATTAATTTTGAGTAAATTTATTATATGTATACTAATTTGAGTTTTTTTGTGGTCAAAGTTGACAAATGCAGGTTTTTTCAAAACCAAAGTGGCCCCTCCCAACTCAATTCTTCTCTTTTATCTTCACCGTCATAACGCAATTGAAAAAAACAGGAAGATAAAATTGCGGAGTAATTAAACTAGTGGAATTCTAAAAAGATGGGAGCAATCGAGTGCTTTCCGTTATTATGCTCTTGAATTTTAATAATCTTTGTCTTTGTGGAGTTTCTGACAACACCGCGTTGCTATGAATGGCCCACGCACTTGCCCGCGGCGCGTTTTCGCTTGCACATAATTGTAGGGTCACTTTCGGGGTTTGGGTGTCGAGTCGCGGCTATTTTGGGGAAAACAGCCCCTCATCTGGTCATATGAGTTGCTATTCCTGTGCCTGATCGCGGAGATTTTCTTTGACGTTTTTGTTCTCCCGCGCGTGCAGATAAATGAATTATTGGTGTGATTCCGTTTTGTTTTGGTCGATGTGTGATTCCTTCTTGAGAAATCTGGTTCGGGGACTGTTCGTAGTCCAAGTCTTCGAATACTTTGACTTTGCCGTTCTAGTTCTGTGACGCACATCTCCTCCCCCGCCAACGCTGTTCTTTTATTTTATTTTTTCTTTGGAGAGTGGTGACTATTGCAATTTTTAATCTAATGATTGTATTTCGATGTTAGGCAAAACTATATGTATATGGCAATTTCGTAATTTCCATTTAGTTAAATTAGACAGTATCAACTTTTCTGATGATTGATGACACAATTGGTTAGTTTATTTAAAGATCAAAGTTTCTCCGAACATAAGGTGTTTATTTTATAAGTATTTTTCAAGTTTCTACATCAATTTTTTGGTAACTGAACATTTCGTGTTTCCCTATAGAAAATAGCCACTTCGCAACTAAAGTTTCACGATACTGACTCGACGACAACCAACATAAGCAGCAGCTACCAAGATCATCTTCTATCAACCGTTCTTCAGCCAACTAAAGTCACCCGTAAAGAGTTGGCACGTATAATATCATAAGCTTTTCAGAGTCTGGATTATGATCAATCCAATGATGAATAAACTGAGCATTGCCTCCCCTCCATTGATCTCACGTGATCTTTTCTTCGAGAAACGTTTCAAAGATGAAAAAAGTTCAAAAGCCCTACTTATCAAATGCTGCCGGCCAAAAAAAAATCATTTATCAAATGGTGGCCGCCTATCAATCAACTATCAAAGTAATAAACCCACTGGAGACCTCAACCGGCGTTCACGGCGAAAGTGGCCCGCGAGAATCCAAGGAAAATGTGGTTAAAAAAGCAAAGTGATAATGAAAAGAAATACAGCAAAGAAAAAGAAGATGGGTCATCCTAACACGGAAAAGAAGACCCTGCCAATGCTTTAGCGTGCCTTTTTGTTGTCAGCAAGATCTTTCCCTTGCCCAGAGGAATTTATTTTCGTAGTTATATTCATGAAAAATTGTCATTGAGATCTTGTTTTTCCATCTTCTTTATTTAACTTAGGGTCAGTTTGTTTGATGAAAAATCATTTTTGAGAAAAAAAATTTTCCATACTTTTTCGATAATTGAATTACGCAAAATTATTTGATCAATATAAGATGTTTACCACAGACTAAAAACAATAAGCTTAGAGAATAATGATTTGGTAAGAAGGAATTGTTTTTCCTGATCTCTTGCTGCGTTGAAGTGAGAAGAATATACTTCATCAGTGCTCAATTTTCTTACATTCCCAAAAACAAGATCATATATAATACTTTACAAATATGGTTTCATAATTTTTATCCTAATTTCTTTGTAATAGTTGTTGTTTTGATGGGATTACAGATTAAATAAAGACGATATTGATTCGAGCTTATTAGTCATTATATGTTACTTTTAACGATACAAGCCGCCTTTAATGGATTTCACTTATTACCAATTACGATAAAATCAATTTTTTCAACTTGTTTTCACCATAATCAATTTTTTTAGTTTAATTTCTCTGAAATTAAATTTCCTAAAAAAATTTTCCTATGACAAGAAAATCCTCACCGAGATAAACACACTCTAAAAGTTTGTTTTTATGTGATTTTCAATTTTCATATGATGATATTTGATCGGAGGGAATCGCAAGATGAATCATTGGTGTGATTCCTTCTCGAGCAAGTTGGTTCATGGACTGTTCGTAGTCCGAGTCTTCATAGACTTTTGACTTTGCCCTTCTAGACCCGTGATGTTTCAGTCTTCTTGCACCAACCGTATGCTGTTCTGTCTTTTTTTCTTCTCTCTTTCTGAGAGTGGTAGCTAATGTTAATACTAAGTTAAAACGAGGCATAGGGAGCTTAGGTTTTAGATTGTTGGCGTCCGCATCAAAATCAAATCAACCAATCTCATGCAGCTGTTAATCTAATGATTACATTTCGATGCAATAGCAAACTATACGTATATGACACATTCCATTTCCATTTAGTTAAATTAAACAGTATCAATTTTTTTATTTGATTGATGCCATGATTGGCCAGATTATTTAGAAAATGAAGTTTTTTCTTGTGAGTATTTTTCGAAGTTTCTAAATCAATTTCGCGGTAAGGTAACATGTTAAATGAAGGCGGAATGAAAATTTTAAAAGCAAGATGAAATAGTGTTTTGGCTTGCAGATATATGGATATTTAAAGCCGGTCGAAGCACATGTATTTGGCAACACAATGATTACTATGTTTGGTAAAAACTGCTGCGAGATTATTGTAGTTATCAACAATAACTTACAACAATAACATTTATGTCTTGTAGTACCGGAACTTTTGTAAATACCAATAATAACAACAATGATTGCGGAACTTTTCTTGCATTTTTGTCTCTTGGGAACTCAAGATTTTTCCAATTACACCATCCATAGAGTCAAACCAGGAATATACATTTTAAGAGCACATCATCTCCAACTGAAATACCAAAGCTTCCAGGTTTATACATGAGATTGCAGACGAAAAAATAAGGCAACACAATGCTGAACCCTAGATATACACAATCTACTTAAAGCCCAATTAGGCGGCGACCAAAACCATCTCAGCTACGGGTGGATAATGTATCCGGCTGCAAGGGCAACAAGAGCGACCGCACAAACATACAGGAAAGGAAATCCCACTTGAATTGCTCTCCCACCTGTCTTCCTCAACATCTCCTGTTGAACAAAGCAACAATCTTTCCCCGTAAGCTTTGGTATTCGAATGTTGAAAGAAAGTATACTGCACCATATCTTGGAGATGGGGCAAGATTGGCATGATGCACGTAATGGGGAAAACATTAAAGTGCACATTACTCACCAGGTCACGCTTAAGTGCATCTCTCTCTCGATTCTGCAAACTTCTCTCCTCCGTCAATCTGCTGATGGTAAGCTCTGTCTGCAAAGTTTGGTGTGCCTTTTGCTATTATCTTCTTTGAAAACTCAAAGACGGAGAGAGGTAGGAAGATAAGCAACATTGAAGAGGAACGGAAACCACAAACTTGCAACGGAAGTCACAGAAAGCTGTCTGCTTTGAGATGCATGACAGACTACGCATATGGTCATTGTTATCTTCATGGCCAAAAAACAATTATTTCTCTGGGACTCTAATTAAGTTTTATAAGATTCACATCCAAATAGAGGAATAATATTGTACTTTAGGCTCCCCTAATGCCTGCAAAAGCTACTACCTGAGAGCAACTTGACAACACATCGAAAAAGACCAAACTAGATCAATCACCAGATAGGGTGCTCAAGTTGAATCCCCAAATTTACAGCTTGCGAAGCGGAATGATTAGAATCGTGAGCAGAGCAGCCACAAAGCAGCAGAAAGCCAAAACCTAGTCTAGCTAGCCTGAACTCACTATTAACCTCAGACAGCTCATTTAGTCCATCTAGATATTTGAAATGCTCATTTGGCAGTGCTGTAGCTTTCCAATGAAGTTACAAATGCACGCTTTAGCGATGCTCACGCAGTTCACGCATTCCTCTATCTACCCAGACTACCGCCACAAACATGACCGTTTTTCGAAAACCACCAGAAGACGTACTCATCTTCCCAACGAGCCCTATCAAATCCTTAACATAGCCAAAAATTCGCTCTGTTTGATCAATCATCACACACATCTTCCATGACAAAGCATTCAGAACCAGCATATCCCCGCCAGCAGAATTCATAAATCCAGTCACTAAACACATTAAAAGTACAGCAGTTTCTTCTTCTTTTTCCACCATCAAGTTAAACGAAACACCACTTCTCCACCAATCCATGACAAAAACTCAACATTCACCACAACCCAACGGACAAAAAAACACCTCCAGCACCAAAACAACGAGCACATTTCATCCTAGTCTTGGAAAACAGCTAACGTCAAGCTGATAACACGCCTCGAAAACCCGAAAGAACTACATCCCAGCAAACACAGAGATCAAGCACCAAACAAAAACCGACCACGCAAGAATCGACACCCGCGATCATCCAAAGGCACCAAGCCTCATCACAAGGAAAACCCATTTCGAGAAATCGCGAACCCACCGACACCCATCACCGTACCTGCGCCTGCCTCAGAGCGAACGAAGCGCGAGCGGGTGCCGCTCCGGCGGCGGCGGCCATTCCGAGCTCCGAATGAATCAACACAAAGCCGAACGAACTGAAGAGAGGAAGAGAGAGAGAGAGAGAGAGAGAGCGAGAACGCGACGAGCGTGAGAAGTAGAGACGGTGCACGTATATAAGGGGAGAGGCGTGTAGGACGCTGTTTGGTTTGTTCGAAGGTTTCTCTCTTTTGTAGTTAAGACTTCTCGTGGGGGCGAGTGAAGAGAGCCGGCTTTGTTTGTATCGAAACCGCAGGGGTAGGGGCCGTTTGGCTACGCGGCTTGTCCTATCCCCGCGATCGGATAACAAACGCCTCCACCTTCTTGTTTTCGCGTGCGTCGGCGCTTTACTTCGTTCCTTCCTGTCACGTGATCAATATTTTAATTTTAATGGCTTTCGTCGGACGGACATTGTTCTCGGAACAAGGATACCATAAAATGCCAAAAATTTTATACGGCCCTTACTTCGGTGCAAAAAATTTTGTTCGGATCACTTCAGTGTCAGCTCCAATTTGGATTGCCAGAAATCTGATAATTTAATCTCTCTCGATTTAAACGATCACTAAAAAAGGTGCCGTTCAGTCTCCTTATGCCCATTATTTTCTCTTTCTGACCACTCTACCGTTGTTCCTTTCGAGAAAGCGAGCATATTAAATGAGCATTTTTGTTATATTCTTAGAAAAACATTTTACTCGAATCGGTAGTTGGATCGTAGGGCTGATTAGAGAGTTTCACTAAGTGCACTTCTAATTGAAAATGGCCGGTTAACTTCGGGATTGGGGTGTCGAGTTGGGGCTATTTTGGGGAAAACTGCCCCCAGTCTATGAGAAGTTGTTTTTTTGGTCGCAGATCATACGAGTTGTTGATTATCAATTGGATGTCTATTTTGCTGCTGCCAAATTATTCCAACGCCCTCATGGCACGGACCTAATTTTTCTTTTTAATGGTATGTCGGTCGAGTATGTAGGTGGCAATTGTGGACAAATGACCTGAAGGGATGGAAAATGTAATTCGGAAATTAAAGGCTTCCAAACACTCTTCTCAACGAAATTCATGATTTAGTGAGAAAGTCGCCCTATACAAAGGACAAAGATTGAAGGCAAAAGCAGATTCCCTTGTTATACACCACCTGGAGCTTTTCTTAGTTCTCCATTCCTAAAAAGCTGCATATTGTTAATCGCAATAAATCGCTTGATGGGATCCACCAGGCACCAATGAGCCACGAAGTCCAGTCACGTGAATTCACACCTTAACCTATTGAACGCCTTGCCCAAATCCACCTCGACTAGCATGTAGCCTTCCTTCCCCTTCATTTTGCACGGTTAATGAATGATTTCCTTAGCAATGATGATATTATATTGGACATGATGACTTGAAACGAAACTTACTTGGTTGAGTGGTTGAGTAAAGTCAAGTTTAGCTTAAATTTATGCAATCAAATCATGATAATCTCAATGATAATACCGAAGGAAATATTACAGAGGCTAATAGACCGACATTGCTCCAACCGTTTAGGAAAGTCAACTTTGAAAATCAAGGTGATAAGAGTTTGGTTGATGCTTTCTGAATTCCCAGCACCAAGCCAGAGTTTCTCAATTTCAAGACCGACTGAATGAATAGCTCACAGTCATCCACTGATGTCGAAAATACTGCTTAAAAGTCATTTGGTCCTGGCACTTTAAAAGGCCCCCTTTCCAAACATTGCAATCTAGATTTTATCCCTCCACAAACTTTAAAGCTAATCGTGGGATAAGTTGATAAGTCGATTAAGCCATTAGACCGAGTAAGCCTTCGCTCTTCTACTATGTACAAGTTCTAGACATAGGAGACAACCAAACTTCACACTCAACTGACCACAAATTGTAAATATCATCTTCCACTGGAAATCCTGACAACACGTGTCTTGATAGATGCCCACGCACTAGCCCGCAGATTGCAATAATGACACTGCTCGAGGCACGCTTGCGTCTTTGCCCGTATATAATTGCAGTGTCACTATCGCACTTGCCGGCGACTGCATGAGTGATGCGAATCCGCCAACACCAGCAAGATCTTCAGCTTTCGATAGATACAGATGTTGATTAAACAGACCGACTGCTACTTGATAAGGACAACATGGAGGAAAAAATAAAATCTCGCTAGATCCGGAGGTGTAAAAATGTTCCCATTCTGGAATTCATGAGTCCTTAAGTCTTTTCAGATGTAGATCCAAGCGTGATAAAAAAAATTCAAGACTGAATTTATTAATCATGATGAGTCAAAAAAAGACTCTTGAAAAGTATTGAATTTCTTGAATCGAGACCAATGGAAGATCATATTTGTTCTTCGATAGCTTTAGCTTTGCTCATACTCCACTGAACTTTTATTTTACTAAACGAAAGTCCAAAAGTCTTGTTGCAGATTTTTTAAATTGGACTCCTTCCATTTGAATCGAAATTGAGCTTCCTCCATTTGCTCAAAAGCCCAGAGAAAAAGAGAAAATAGGTAGGATCCACTGCCTAACTCCTACTCTTTATAAAGGAAAAGAAACACTTTTCGTATAGATGCATGCGGGCCTTAACCATCAAGACCTCTTTGTTCCTTCACCACAAAACATTAAGGAACTAAAAAGCAAGATTTTTCTGAATGACTTTTCGGTAGGTCAATGAACTTAGAAGCCACAGGATTGGTTGAATATGCAGAGAGCCGTGGGACAGTTTTGCTACAAAATTTGGTCAATAAGGATGCTTCCTCGAAGAATCGCTCCAGCTTGTCATAGTTGACAATTATTATGTTTCTTAACGTGGCAAAATCACTGAA
Source organism: Syzygium oleosum (assembly GCF_021117445.2). Classification (NCBI taxonomy): domain Eukaryota; kingdom Viridiplantae; phylum Streptophyta; class Magnoliopsida; order Myrtales; family Myrtaceae; genus Syzygium; species Syzygium oleosum. The sequence continues at coordinate 6,338,328 of NW_026607485.1, read as the reverse complement.
CATGTCGTGTAGAAATTTTGTGGATTACAATCAACTTTCCCCCCCCAAACAAATAAGTGTGGATTCGTTCAAAGTCGAAGTCAACAAAAGCAGATATCAAACTTCCAACCAAGTTCATTTCCCCCCATCCTAATCAAGGTGAACTCCGGTCGATCCAGTTCGATGGGCCGATTGGGCCAAGAAATAAAAGACAAGTGCTGTGATGGCATACATTAGACTAGGGGCCAAGGTAGAAACTCTGAAATTATCTACTAAACTTATATGTCAAATCTGCGATATAGACATCTTGCTGCAATATAAAATTAAAAGGTCTGGACTTTTTCCTAAGAAAATTAAGATTCCATGTCAACTTAATACAAAACTGAAAATTTATGTTTTCCATGATAAAGTAGAAAGTTAAGGACATTTTTAATAGCAATTTGGAAAGCTCAAGATTCTCTAGATCTGGAAAATTCAGTTTTTCCAAAAAATGACTTTTTTATGAAAGTAAATGAGAACCGTTTGTATTTTCACACTTGAATAGTATCTATTCTCACGAATCCATTCATTCACTTGCTAAGATGATTTGATCAATATCACTTAATATATCAATTTTAGTATACTTACTAACATTACTTGTAAATAACCCGGATTTATTTTGTTAAACTTCAAATGACGAAAAGCCCGTGCTTATAGAGTAAAAGCGCACATCTTTTTTTAATTAAGATGCCATTAAACAAACCCTGTTATGCGAAACGATGAACACATGTTGTTTTACAGATTATCATTGAAAATCCCCCGAAATCATTGAATTTGTGTTATGGAGTCATTCATCAAATGATGCCGGCCAAAAGAAAGAAAAATCATTTCATCAAACAGTGGCCTTAACATTCGTCCAACTTCTTTTTAGCACTTCAGTTTTGTTCTCTCCTTTTCGGGACAAGAAAGAATATAAAGGGATATGATTGTTCACTTTGGATCTCTTCATTGGAATCAATTATATGGTCTACCGTCATTCAAATCTGACTTCTATCAACGACGTGAGCTTGCAAACACTTGTACAATTTTGTCCCAAAGGGTAATAACTTTCCCAACAAAAGAAAGAAAAAAGATGGAACTGTACCTCCTGTTCTTCCTCCTTTATTTAACTTAGGGTCACTTTATTTGATGAAATATCATTTTTCAGAAATTTTTTCCGTACTTTCCGGTGTTTGAATTATGTAAAACTATGCGATCGATGGAAAACGTTTAACATGGGCTAATAAGCTTAGAGAAAATGATTTGGCAAGAATGAATCGTTTTCCTTGATTTCTATCCTAATTTCTTTGTTATCGTTGTTATTTTGATGGATTACTGAATAAACAAAGATGATATCGATTCTAATTTATTAGTCAATATATGTTACTTTTAACGATACAAACCACCTTTAGTGGATTTACTTATTATCAATTAGGATAAATTCAATTCTTTCATCTTGTTTTCACCATAATCAAATTCTTCTGGTTTACTTTCTCAGAAAATGAATTTTCTAAAAACATTTTCAAAGCTAGATAAACACACCCTAAGAGTTTGTTTTTATATGATTTTCGATTTTCATATGATGGTATTTGATCAGAGGAAATCGCAAGACGAAATTATCGATTAATATAAGAATTTGAGAGCGATTTGTTGTCATGTGATTTTTGCGGGTGAACGAGAGAACAAATGAATCGGTGTTGAATTTTATAGAGTGATCTAGTGACATTTTTTCTTAATATTTTTGATGAAATCTCTATGTTTATGGAAGTCTGACTGTGACGCACAAACTGCCAAATAAAATGAATCATTGGTGCGATTCCTTCTTGAGTAAGTTGGTTCGTGGACTGTTCGTAGTCCAAGTCTTCGTAGACTTTGACTTGGACCCTCTAATCGCGTGATGTTTCGGTCTTCTTGCACCAACCGTGCGCTGTTCTGTCTTATTTTTTTTCTCTCTTTCTGAGAGTGGTAGCTAATGTTAATGCCACGTTAAAACGAGGAGGCTATTGCAATTTTTGTTCTGTCTTATCGATGTAGAGTATTTATCTTCTACACCTTGCAATTTTGAGGAGGCTATTGCCGTAGAGGTGATGCCGTAAGTGCTGAGATATTTCACACACTTTATAACAACTAGTTTATTCTATACGGTATGACGAAGTTTAACGCGCTCCAGCATGAAGCATGGGTATCGAACAACTTCGGATTTAGTAATACGAAGCAGCAATTATAAGAATACCTCCGATAAATTGCTGTATAGTAAATTGACAAAATATTGCACTTGGAAGTTATACAAATTGACTTGACCTCACTGGGAAAGTTAATTAGCAATTCAAAGCCACTGAAACATCTAAACCGAACCAAATTAAAACAAAGAAGATCTGAACAAGGGTATATAGAATTACAAAACCATATAAAAAGTCAACATGCCAAGTGCACATGAAAAGAAGATTTGCATAAACTTCTTGGTGATTCGTATCTATAACAGAATAGGAGGCACTTCTTATCAGAAAAAAGTACTCAACAGAGCAGGTATCCATTTTTTTCTCTTTTGCAGAAACTTGCCAAGTTTGATCAAGCAACTCCATAATGTGCTGAATTTCCAAATCACCCATAGTGAAGTATGCCTACCAGTTCTAATTTCTTTAACGTTGATACATTAGGAAACTTCAGGACTGAGTTGCCGGAGGAGATCAATGAATTTTCCAAAAATTCTGGTCAACCAGATTACCACAATGATGTAAATGAAAAGCCATTAGTTTCTTGAAGCCACTCAGATCACCCAATCTGTGCTGTTGGTTGAGTTCATTTAGCTCCAAAGTTCTAAGACTTTCTAGACTCGCAAGGCCTGGAATTTCTGTAACTGCAGAATACTCAATTACAAGTTCTGATAGTTTCTTTAAGTTTGATAGGTCTATCAATGTATGCGTTGACCGGCAATGTCTGATTCATAAGGGCGTTAAACTTCAGGGAAGCATTGGGAGGCACTGCAGACATTCATTAGAAAGTTCAATTCTCTTTGAGATGAGAAAGCTGCGTAATATATGGTGATATGGTGGTCATTGTCGAAGAGGACAACTCTAAAGACTCCAGTTTGTTTAACCGGGGGATAGCATCTTCCACAAGCTTAGACGGGTCAACAGGGTGAGGAGACTTTCAGCATCCCAAAGACAAATCTCTCAAGCTTTTCAAGTTCGAGAGATTGGAAATGCCATCATCAACTCGGTATGAACATGTAGATAGATAAGAATTTCTACGAGCCTTAGTACTTGGTGTATCTCAGCACATGTCAGTTTCAAAATCTTCCGGGAAGAATATCTCCAGATATAATGGAATTTCTATTAGCAAATTTTCACTAAGATCTGAATCTATTTTTCTAGCTTTTCCTGCTTCCATACTGCACTAGTTATCGTTCTTATGACGTAGAAGCTCATCTTCAAAACTTTCAAATGCTTCGTGTTCCCGACCAAACCAGGCAGCTTGTCTATGTCCGTGTTCAATTTATCAAACTCAGCAAGTGATTCCAAAGTCCAGATTGAGTCTGGTAGTGTCTAAATTGACTTGCAGTTTCTGGAAGACTAGTGTTCAAGGCTGACGAGGGGTCCAATCGAGCCGGGTAGCTTCATGATCCCAGCTCCTCGCAGAGAAACCTCGATAAGGAAGTTAAGTGAACGATGGAAGGTTTTGTAGTCAGTGAGGAACGATGGCAAGCACTGAGAATTCGTGGACTCTTCAATCCTTGACATTCAGGCATATGCTTTATTGATGTCCCATCAATCAAGGGTATTCTCAAACATTCCATTTTACCAGGCTCCTTTGGGAGGTGGTGGAGATCAATCTTTCTAAATTCACATGCACCTGAAATCTAGCATCTAATAGCACCATTTCGACATCGAAAGGTCGACCTGATCTAACTGGATGGAGGTCATACAGCAATCCCTTTTAAGGCAGTAAGTCCATGTCAAACTTTCCCTTCCGTCTTGGTAGTTTGTAGATGTATTTTCCCTTTAAGATAGAGAACGTTGATGTTTGTCCCTTGAAACCAGCATGCGAATCGAACAAAGTCAACGTCTAGCAAGTTAGTCAACAATCGTTGAGCTGCTGCTGCTGTTGCTCCTCGTCGGAGCCGTGGGACAGGGTCTCGTTGCACGACGCCCGCTGCTTCTAGGGTCTCGCCAGCCATGGCGGTGCTGAAAACCGGTTTCGGCAGAGATCGGTCGATTGATCATCGGTCAAGGTCGTCACTGTTTGTGCTAGAGAGGGAGAGAGGCCGAATCAGAATCCGAGGGACGATCCGAAATTAAAAAAGGGAGGAGGATAGAGTCGGACTGAACGGTGGGAGAATCGTACCCGTTTGATCGGAGACGGTGTCCGAAACTGGAGGAAGCAGAGGAGGGTTTGCGTTTTTCGTTATTTTTGTTTTAAATTGTTTTCTGGCTTTTCATTTTTCTTCTGTTCTCGAAGTTTATGGGCGCGTTCTTCTACATGTAAAACATTCAACCCCGATGATCGTACAATTCATATCTCCAGTCGAGCAATTATGGGATAACAAATGCCATGATTTCCCATTGCAGTCGCTTTGTCAATAGTCCCGTAAGTTTTTAGACAAAATGACCCGACTCAAAATCAGAGTTAATTTATCTAATAAAAAAGCTATTGCATCCAATTCAATATAAGTCATTTAGAGAGTATTCAAGAATTGTTGCGTAATAGCAAGTCATCATATTGTCTCTCCAACCCAAGAGAGGTGGGCTCCACAACTCGTAATTAAGCTCAACTTGGGAGGCACTTAGGTTGAATTACATTCTTTTCAAATTTGGAGAACTCGAGTTATTAGATCAATTCGAGCTTGAATTTGAAAATATTTAACCCGAGAAGCTTGCCATCGTAATGGAGTAATCACATTTTCCTATACCTCCACCACAGATAAAATATTAACTTGAATTCAAGTTGGAACCAACTAATTGAACCGGTCCCGAGTCAAAAATGCTAATGTGGAGACATCAAAGGAACCCAAAGTCCAAAAAGGCACGTCTCATTCTGTCAAGGCTAAAATACAACTGCAAGGCATCGCCGTGCAGGTCTTTATGAACGTTCCCATCTTAGCGAAACTTCCTTCATTGCCCCTCACGTAAACGACGAAATCACCGAATAATGCCCGCCAACAGAAGAAGATCCGAGGGCAAATCAGGAAAGATCCGTCAATTTGTCGTCCCCTCCTTCCTTCGCCCCAAATCGCTGTAGCTTTCAACTCCATTGCCGTAGATTGAATTCGAGCAATACGAACAAAGATCGTAGTGAATGATTTCCTCTGGTCTACAATCGGATGTTTTCAAAGCATATAACCGACCTGCGATGAGTTGTATTTGGTTGGTTCTGTTAAGCCGCTAGATTACCGAGTTTGGATCAATGATACACCTGGAATATGGTCAGATTGGTCGAATTTCCTTATATTTGTTAGATGCGAATCTCAAATCCTACTGTTTCTACTTTGGGGATAGATTTTGTTAGAGTGCCTCACGGTGATTGAATATCGGCTATTCAGCTTTTGTCCAGCTGAGTTATGGACCATTTGAGAGGTGTGGCTCGTCGCCTTCTCAGCTAATACTTGCAGATTATCTATTGTAATAGAAAAAAAAGACAAAAAGGAAACAACTTGCAGACAATGCGAGACTGCCTATGGTAAATCTTCAGACTTGGATGAAATTTTGTCACACTTCTATTCATCTCAAATTAAATGTCACGCCCCGTACCCCACGAAGCGAGAGCATCCCACCTTCGGTCGATAAATTGCGACGTCCCAGGAAGCGTCGCCGACCCACGCCCATACAGAGATCAAGCACAAGCGGAAGTATAAAATAAACAAACCCAGACAATTACAATATGAGCCAAGGATAGCCATCCAATAAACAACGATCAACGCAGAAAATATGTACATACTTATATTACTATTTTAAAACTCTTTTTACAGTGTTCACGACAACCAAAAAGGAAACACCAACAGCTGGGAATAACCCAAACAGCCACTTCTCCGTTCTGCTCCATCCCTACCGGGGTGCATGCTCGATGACTGCTGGATAAAATGCGATATTCCCAAAAAGAGGTGGTGACCTCGGCATCCTACTGCTGGGGGTCTGAAAATGTTTCGGTTTACACAACCGTGAGACGAATCTCAGTGAGTTCAACCCCTAAACCTAGGCTAGGCTAGCATGCAATCTCCTGACCGGAAACAAACATTTAAAATCATAACACAACCATAATCATACAATTCTCTGACCCTGCAGGTTAGACAGTTCAATATGTAATAATCACGAGACATACGTGGCATACATTATCACACGTACGCCAATCACATGCTCATACACCGAGTCTCACACACTCGCATGCTATTCAATGCATGTTTATGCATGCAAATGTCATTGACATGTCATGCACATTTCTTTGGCCCACTGGCTCACACTGGCACACTTGCCCAATTAATTATTATTACGACTCGAGTCATCAATTTTTCACGGCCCGGTGCGTCTAGCCCGCTTCAAAGTGCATGAGGCGCAAGCAACCGATCTGGCCCGGTGTCTCTAGCACTGCTTCAAAGTGCATGAGGCGCAACACTGTTCTCCTTGCGAACCGAGCCTCGCTTCAAAGTGCATGAGGATGGTCGCCTTCCGGACGTACCGGGCATCGTCCCGCTTCAAAGTGCATGAGGACGGTATCGACCCGAAGGTCCTTAGGTGATCACACAGCTCATTATTATCTGAACCCAGCGTATAACGCTTCAGGGTATTTTAGGTGATCACATGCTCATGGCAGACACGCATGCTCGCACAATTTCATCACATGCCTCACTCTTGGCATACGCAATGCGTGTCCATGTTATGCAATGCAATGCACCACGAGCACCAACATAATTTGGACACCCAATGTCACAACACGTGCTTAATTGGCCCAATTAATACCGTGTGGCCTAACGTGCGATTCACAACTCAATAATTAACTACAAGCCAAAAATGGGCCAATCGCACTCCACAAATGCAGCCACACAACATGCGACATGGCAGTATGCAATCACTCACAATTAAGCACGAATTACATACCATCAGTCAATCCGGGCATACCCTGCAATTTCACCAACGAGCTCCTAAATTGGTCATTAAACCCCATTTTCCTCCCCAATAGTTCTCATTAAACCACTAAATTTTCCCGATAATAAATTCTACTAATCGGTCCTCAACCCAGTCTCAAATACACACTGCTATTATCTAAGCCAGTCAAAAATGCACCGATAATACCTAAACCAGTCCAGGAAAAACGTACTATCAGTCCTAATCCGGGTTTAGGAATTTTACTCACCTAATCCAAAGTCACGACGTCGGGGAACGGCGGCCGATCACTGGTGAACAGTGAAACCGGCGGCGGAATTCCCGGCGGACGACGGCGGCGTGTACAGACGGTGAACAGTACTTCCGTACGGACACTGTACGGACGGGCGGGAAGCGGTGGCCGGCGAGGCACCGGTCACGCGGCGGCGGCCGTGCGGTGCGGATGAACGATGATAGCACGGACATGAACGATAACCGTACGGTCACCATGCGAAACGGGGCTGAACGGCGGCGTATGGATGTCTTTGGAGGCCCGGGTGTTGACGGACGGCGATCGGAGCTCCGTGAAGCTCCGTGATGCTGTTTGTAAAACAGAAAAAATAAGAAAAGAGGAAAAAGGAGAGAGAGAGAGCTGTTTTTGACTATACCGGGCGTGGTGGCTGCACGGAGGTGGAACTAGGCTGCTGGTGGTTCGGCTCGGCGGGGACAGCACCGGCTGGTACTGTTCCGGCGTGAACAGTACCAGATGAACAGAAACGGGAATTGCAGAAATGGAAAACGGGAAAAGAGAGATACGGTGAAGGAAAGAGGGGGAATGGCTTGGGCTGAACAGAAAATGGACGAGAGAGAGAGGAAATGTCTGGTCAAATGAGTCAAAGATGGTCTTAGTGGAGTCCAAGTGTCATTATCTAAGCCCATTTGACAATTTTACCCTTGATCCAATGGACTAGATTTGATCAAATCCAATAATTTAGGGGTAAAATGGTCTTTTGTACCCAATCATGGTTGACCAGACCTGGTTTAACCTTAACTCACCTTGGTTAATCCCAAAATTAAATCCAATTTTCGGAATTAATCAAAAATGGTCTAAGGGCATTTTCGTAATTTTCCGATCCCGAACCGAAATTCCAATTTTCGCACATACGCGTTCCATATATGCGTGGCCAACATGATATGGCGTCGGAATCGCGAAATTCATCGCGCAAGCCCTCGAAAATCCACGTCAAAGTTTCGGGAATAAAATAATATTATTTTTCCAATTTTAGTCGAAATTCCAATTTTTGGCCAAAACGACTCCTGGTATGTGTGGCCACCCAAAAATGGCGTCGGCCACGAAAAATAACCTCATTTGGCCTCGAAAAGCGACGCTGACATCCCGGGGGCAAAATCGTAATTTTTCACCCCCGGACCGAAATTCCAATTTTTACTCGTACTAACTCCACATGTGAGTGGCCAGCGTAATATGACGTCAGATTCCCAAAAATAGTCTCTTAAGCCTTTGAAAATCGATACCGAAATTCGGGCCCAATTCCGTGAACAAAACCCGCTAAACTTTCAATTTCAGAGTCTCTCACTAACGGGTGGCTGTTTAGAGGTTACGCGTATCGACCTAAGGCTATTCATATCGTGATGGTCTCGATCATTGAGAGAATGAGAAATTATCATTAGTTCCAGAGGTCACAATCATTAGGTTCAAGTTCCGGACTGGTTGACCACGTGCACTTTTGGTCTTGCAGAATCACCTGCGTCCCAATTGTACATCGTTGGCCTTGGCCAAACCCAATCCATTACTCTTTCCTAAGATCGGCCCACGTTGGCCCAAAATATTTCCTCAGCGTCTCTCGTGATCGGTATCCCTTTCGCGATAGGGTCCCCGGTCCACGTACCATCTTCTAGTTAGCCATACCCTATTGGTTAGTATCCCGAGAGTGATCAGCTCTGGGTGAGACTTACTAAAATGAAATGCGAAATAATATCAGTTTCATTGATCCCGGAAATTACATCGAAATTCGGGCTGTTACATTAAAGGATTTGGATTTTTCGATCCAAAAAGAAATTAAAGGATTTGAGTCATTATTTCATATTAAGCTTGACATTAAACAACGTTAGACCAAGTCCATTTGCAGCTGGAAACATTCCTGAATACAATCAATAATTGGTATAGCTTCTCTTCAACTCCTGTGAATCCAATTAAGGGCCGTGCTTTTGCGCCAAAACAAACTAGACATGTGTTTAGAAAAAATTTAATCAACAATTAGCAAAATCCTGCGAAAGCCGATTGGAGATGATTTTCGCGAGAGTTGTTTTCACAACACGAACCATGCTCATGATTTCATTCATGTGACTGTCGACTCCGACCGAGCATTTGGATACTATCAAATGAGCCGTTTTCAACTCATCGAAAGCTTGCTTGGCCACCTTTCTCCAAACCTCTCCTTCGTTACCGATATTTATTGGAGGTAGTAGTTGAAGGAATTAGAGAGTCACATCGAACCAAACTATGCTTCAACAGAAAAAAAAAACCCCATTCAAACTACTGCAATAAACTATTGTCAATTGATTCTTTCAAGATTTCTAATTAATTTATGGATTTATTAATTGTGTCAAATGATAGTGAAAAAGACTTTGAATTGAATGGCGTTGTTTGCAATGGAAAGAGGATTAAGATGGTCCTTCTAAGTTAGTGAAAAAGGGACAGTGTGAGTTGGCCCTTTGTTAGTTAGTGCCAAAGGAACTCAATGGAAGGCCATCCAGGCATCCAATCACTTTGTCATTGGCTTAGTTTGGTCCAGCAAAATTTAGGAGATCAAGTATATTTCTGGATTCTTCTACTTACAAATCTTGCTGTTATTCGCAACTTAAAAGTACATATAATATCGAGAGAAATATCAATAGAAAATATAGAGCATGAGTAATATTTTTATTTTATTTTCTAATTGTAAAGGGGAAGTCAGAAGCAAAAGTAATAGAGAATGTTTTTGTGTTTTCGAACAAGCCCTTTTTTAAGGTAAACTCAAATTTTACCCTCGCAATTTGACTAAGCTTTGTAAATTTCTTGAAAAAAAGGTAAAAGTTCAAGAATTCACGACTTTTGGTGCTTAATGATAGGTTGGCACTAATTTCTTATTAGATTTTGACCTATCTCCCATGCGATCTTCTTATCCCAATTCAATTGTGCACCATTTAAGATTGCAACTCGATCTTCGGTAAGGTTTCAATTCCTTTCCGATCTCAAGTATGCAACTTCTCTCTTTCAAATGACGTTTTCAAAGATAAATTCAAGTAGATAGATCACACACCTCACTAGACCAAGTTGATATAGCAAACCCACACACGAATGCAATAGTTACGTGGCATGCATCGGTGCAACCATTTTCACCACTTTAACTACAATAATTCAGATAAATAGTTCCGATTATGCCAATTTAATTGCCTGTGTAGTTACTAGATTAACCTATATTGAATGTCCTCCTATTGTCTCATTTAATGTTGACTATTTCTTCGCTTGCTTATTGAAAACATTCAATCGAACCCAATTATCAAATAAAATGTTTCGAAGAAAAGCACGAAAGCCTGCATATGATTTCATTGTATTGCATTTGGTCGATGTAAGTCACTGAAGACATATGGACCTTTGCTTTCTCTTATTAACATGGACTTTGTTTCTTTAGCAAGCCTGAAAAATGGACTTAAGGAAGATGTCCGCACGCAAGCGAGGGTTTTCTTGGGACAATTTCTCATCAAACGTTCTTCCAACCAATGTTCTCTGGGGATTTCAATTCTCCTTCCAGAATTGTGCGGGCTTTCTCTGAATAATTTCCCTCGAATGCTTATACATAGCGAATTTTCCATGGGTGAATCTAACTATTCTCAATCTATCTCATGGTGAAATTACACATGATTGGAAAGCATGGAGCCACATGAAGGTAGGTTACCATGCTATGTGACATTTATTAGCATCCGATTTTATAAGATCAAACATTCGAGTAATTTACATGATTTTAAATCTGACCGGCTGCTGCTGTTGCTCGAAGGGAACCCCTAATTTCTCTGCAACATGCAAATTTAGAAGATTTGATCCTACAAGAACGTAGAAACTTGGTGACAATTGGTAAATCCATTGGTCAGTTAAACTACAGGAGTTCATCTCACACGGTCTTGAAACAGACGTGTGCTCAAATACACATAGTACCGAGGCTTCCGGCAAGTCTTGAAAGACTACGGTTGTCGCAATTGCACATGAAGACAACTTCCAGATCTCTCGAACCAGATTAGTGTAACAGGGTTCAGTGTGGGCTTTAGTGGAGGTGCTCGACCTCCTGAGCTTGCGGAAGATCCGATGGCCATGGTGGATTGGGGAGGTTTGATCATACTGGCAGTCTTTGGAGTCGTTTCTCTGAACCTTATCAACAGATAAACAGGTCTTCCTTTCTCGACTCCAGACGCTCGAGCTCTGTTGCTCGAAATCTGCATTACCGAATCCCAGTGAAACAATCCCAGGAAACCCAGTAGAACAGCAACTCAACTCGAAGTGTCCTAACTCGACATCCTCGATCCGAAATCCCACGCTCATTCCAAAACTTCTTAAAATCTCGTATTCACACACGAAGCACACGTCCACTTCCTAGCACAAAATGCCAGGAGAGACCTATAACCGCAGCCGACCCGGTGAACCCTAGCAAGCAAACAAGAGATCCGCCGAATCTGATCGATCCGGCACCAAAATTCCAACTAATCCAGTAAAATACGGCGAAGGCAAACATCAAACCTCATCGCCCTCCAACTGGGCCTCGCCATTCTCGTCAACGTGGGGGGAGTGTTATTTAATTTAAGTGGCGTCGTTCCAGAAACCGGGTTCGAACCAGCTAATTGAACTATGCTCGAGTCAAAAAGTGCTAACGTGGGGACACCAAAGGGAAGTCTCCATAAAGAGAGAGAACTGAGAAGATACAACCCCAAAATTGAATTTTCTTAGCTGAACTTCCTTCGGTGCCCTCACGCGAACGACGAAATCACCGGATGTGCCCTTCAACAGAAGAAGATCCCGAGGGCAAATCAGGAAAAAAGTCAGTAAAATTCACCGTCCTACTCCTTCCTTTGCACCCAAGTCGCCGTGGCTTTCAATCGCCATAAGAATCCACACGAACCTGCTAGACCGGAATCGAGGTTCGAATCCGAGCAATGCGGACAAAGATCGCGATCGATCACTCTCTATCTCGCTGCGCGATCGCGCCATTTGATCGCGTCTGCGCATGCGAAACGTGCGGCGATTGGATTTTTCCCGTGGCCCGGTTTTCGGTTTTTTCTCGATGACGCTGTTCGATCCGATTCTCTCGTAGAATGTGGAGCGGAACGGGTCGTGATTGGGAGTGATGGTTATTCTGACAATGCTTGATTGCAGCGAGTGGAGTGGGGCGAGAGGTAATTGCAATTCGCTTTCATGGCATCAGTTACTGCTGCCCTGATCCTCTGACTCAATCCGGATTTGGGAGTTTTGATAGTGAGAATTGACAGGCCCTGGTATTGAGTGGGTTGGTTTTGAGCTTGGACAGTGAGATTTGAATTGTGAATTTTGGCTGATTAGGCATTTCAGGGTTGGGGGGGAATAGTTGACTGTGTTGTGGAGCTGTGGTGCCTGATTGAATGGGACAGACTATAGCTGAGTGATCCCTCAGGTGTACGATTTGGATGTTTTCAAAGCATAGGACTGACAGTGTTGTGTTGTATTTGGTTCGTTCTGTTAAGCTCTTGGATTACCGAGTTTGGATCAATGCTACGTCTGGAATATGGTCATATTTGTTCGATACAAATTTCATCCTGCTGTTTCTACTTTGGGAATAAAATTAGTTCTTTAAGTTCACGAAGGACAGCAGATATATACTGAAAATATTGGTTTGGGTTGATGTTTCCTTAAGTGTTCCTCTCACTTGATTTGTCGAAATAGCTTGCTAGAGACATAAGAAACTTGCCTCGTTGCTTGTAATTGAATGAGCTTGTGACCGCATTTTCAATCTAAAATCTTCTCTACTGGTAAATGCAGAACTTTGAGTGAGGTCCAAGGCTCATAAAGCTGTTTACAATCACGCTCTTGTGACGATGGTCGTGGAGTATGCATCTGTAGTAAGTGTTCTTTATAAAGATTTTCCCGTTTACTTAGAGCTTCTTGTTATTACCTTCAGATTTCACCAATTTCAATACAATAACATCGTAACAAGATGCAAAGCTTTTTATTTTGCAAGTTTACATGTCAGATTTGCAGAACTTTTTAGTTGGACATGTCCTGGTTGTGATGGAAAGACCAAGGTAATCTGACTGCATTTTAATATGACATTGTTGCTAAGGTTGCGTAAAGAATTGGTCCTCAGTACTAAATGGCCAATTCTTGAGATGAGATTTTGTGGGCATATGCTGCCTTCTCTTATTAGCTTCTGACTGGTTATTAATGCCTTTGGATTTGAAAGTAGGGGTTCTAATTCATTGATCTGATAGTTGACGTCCAGCACTGCTTATAGGTATGTAATTCATGTTGCAGTGGCCTACCAATTTGCGATGCCTGTGATGCCTCTATGTTTGAATTTCATCTAATTTTTTGTCCTTATTTCTAATCAATATATATTACCTATAGGCATCTATTGGCGTGGCCAGGACCTTAATGCTGCGGTTATAGCTTTCGAAGGTACTCAAGAACATAGGTATGCATGTTAACTTTAGCAATTATACCTCTTACATTTGACATGCGAAGGATTTGATGAAAATTTAAGCTAAGAAGAGTAGCCTCCGGTGAGTGCGTACACAAAGCACATGGGTCTGCTGTCCATAAGAAGGGAAAACAGTGAATCATTTCCACTGAGACATGAAAGTTATGTGCTTGTAAATTTAGAAGGAGTCATGAGGAGATCACATACTTCACTAATTTTTGTTCTTGGAAAAGTTGTTTGAACTTTTCAGTTAGTGGTTACTTCTATTTATGTCTACAGCATACAGAACTGGGTTGAAGATTTCTACTGGAAACAGCTTGTCCTAAACTACCCCCGCATGCCTGTAGCCATGGTTCTAGAGATGATGAGCCTCTTGCAAGTTGTGGATACTTCTGATTTGGAATGAGTTACAGTCTTATTCTATTGTCTTTGCTTAGGTTCATCATGGATTTATTATGCTTGTCGGTATACGACGGTGCAACCTGGTACTTTGGATGCTGTTAGAAGAGCCAAGGATTTGACATCAACGTCATGGTGACAGGGCATTCTATGGGAGGGCCTATGGCATACTTTTGCGGACTTGATATCATGGTAAGATAGTTAAAAAACTTGTTATGGGTTCAGATATTGGTTCTTCTCTATTGTGTTCTTCCATTTATTCAGTTTTGGTCTGTTAAGAGTTACCCGGAATTCTCTGCCAACTCTGCCTTGAAGAGTCTAGACTCTGGAGACTCTGGATATCTTGAACTTTCTATGGCTTCATATTTATATTTACAATTGGTCAGCATCTTGTTTTTTTTCTTTTTTGGTAAATCAACCCGTAGACAAAACACAAGCAGAATGGGTTGCAAACAACCCTTTACCTGAACCATCTATGGTCTACGTATTTAGTTGTGTGAATTGTCTTACATGTTAAGCCATGGAGCTTAAAGTTGGTTGAATACCTAAATATAGTGGATAAAGACTTCCAACTAATCATTACAAAGTTTACTTGCTGGAAACTTTATGGGATTATTGATTTGTTTATGGTCTCGATATATAACTTTTGCAAGCGCCTGAAGCTCAAATTTCATGTCATGTAATCTTGAATTGCTAATGCTTTTTAGACTAGAATATATTGATCCTAAATCTGTGTTCTGTGCGCTGTTTCTGTCTGTCTCTTTCTAACCAAAAGAAGCAGCTCCTTTTCAGTCGGACTACTGGCCAGATATGTTGTAGGCTGGAACCAATTCTAAATGTCTAACTTATGCTTTTTGTCTCAGCTTTATTGGACAAAGTGGTCCAGAGTTTTCTAGGCACCTGTTGTGGAACTGGTACCATAAATGGTACCCACCCCAAAGTCATGTCCCATTAATTCTCTTCTCCATGACAAATAGTGATTTTTTAGGGTCAAACTTTGTCTTGAACTCAGATTATACAGACATTCACGT
Organism: Syzygium oleosum; assembly: GCF_021117445.2. Taxonomy (NCBI): domain Eukaryota; kingdom Viridiplantae; phylum Streptophyta; class Magnoliopsida; order Myrtales; family Myrtaceae; genus Syzygium; species Syzygium oleosum. The sequence continues at coordinate 6,323,109 of NW_026607485.1, read as the reverse complement.
GGCCTATGATAGGATCATAGGTTGGATGAACTTTAGACTAAACCTTTTCTCGAAGTATTAATAGCAACTGCGACATCTTGTCTGAACACTTGGATGGTTTAAGATGTCATTTTTGTTTGCTGGTTTCTTGCTGAAAATTGTTGTGAGCCGATTGTGACGTCATGCCCATGGGTCGTGGCCCTTTCCATGCGTAGTGGCCCTTTTTAAGATTTTGTTTCTCCTTTACTATTAATGACCATAAGTTTTGGGTTTCTAGAGGCAATTTCACCACGAACCTGGAATTTCTTGTTTATGTCAGTAGGATATGACTCACCCCACCAACATCCAAGTGCTTCTTGTGGAAGCATTTAAATGCGCCTTGGTTGAAAATACACGCCCAATACCACCATTCCATATTATTAACACCTTTTTTGGATGTGAGGGTGGTGGGGTGGGTTTTGTTGTGGCTGTGGGGTTTAGTTTTGGGAAAATTATGGATGGGATCTAGACAAATTAACACTAGACCTCCAACCCTCATGGAGAGAAAGGGTTGTTCTATCGTTCACCTTCGTATGTGAGATGCAATATATGGTTATTGATGCATAGTAGTTTTTCCCCACGTGAAAGTATTAACATTCAAGTAATTTGGCTGTCTAATTATGTGTGGTGGAGCTGTTTTTTCCAGACCAGTGCTCACTTGATTTACTTATATTACTAAGGACACTTAATTTCCAGGCAAATCATGAAGCACAGATTGTCCAGGTTTTTACATTTGGACAACCTAGTATTGGCAATGCAATGTTTGTTTCTTACTACTGCATGCCAAATACTATACAAATAACTAATGGACATATATTGTGCCTCATTTGCCTCCGTACTATTCTCAGTTCCCACAAAAGACATACCATCACTTCCCTAGGGTGGTATGACTTTGATCTTGACGGAATATCAGATAAATTATGGGGAATTGTCGTTGACTGCATTTGACATTTCCTTTGCATTTATTTCAACCTATCTAACCGGAGAAGTCTTATTTTTTCCAACAATGTTCATACTCTCGTTTTTTTCAGCATATAATTTTATAGGTTTTGTTTGTTTTATCTTCTCAACAAAGCAGGGGCAGTTCATAGTACTCGGGACCTTTTTAACAATATTTAAGGAACTCTTCTCATTCCTATAAAGCTATCATGAGTTTCTCGTACCAATTCCAAATTTAAGACGCGTAATAATGTGTATTGCTCTCTCTCTCTCTCTCTCTCTCTCTCTCTCTCTCTCTCTCTCTCTCTCTCTCTCTCTCTCTCTCTCTCTCTCTCTCTCTCTCTCTCTCTCTCTCTCTCTCTCTCTCTCTCTCTCTCTATGATGGTTGATGACCTAGTCTTAAGCTCTGTGCAATTATAAGGTATTAATCATTTAAATTATGTATGTCTACTAATGCCTATAATATTGACAACTAGCTCAATGACAGTCACGGATAAACATATTGATGTGAGATAATGTGAAAATAATTTGATTCCACCTGCTTGTCTGGTGATAATCTTACTCTTTTTTATGTGAGTGTTCACATGTAATTGGAATCCTTCTTTTTTTGTAGGTACGGCTGTGTAATATAAGATTTGTTTGTCTGGTTTATTAGGTCAAGAAAGTTTGTGATGGCTCTGGAGAAGATCCAATTTGCAGCAGGTAAGGAGGTAGCTTCAGTCATAGCTACCTGTTACAAGCAATTATTTTGTGGATTTATCATGCTAGGTGCAATAAGTCATGTGACAGATCGGCTTGTTCTAGAGAATGCCAGTCTTTTATTACCGGAAATATTTACGGATGACTTATCATAGTATGTTTCTGCAGATTGGTAACTGGTAATAGCCTCACGGACCATTTACTCTACTATGGTGCAAAATTAATGGCGGAGACGTGGGGATCGTGCAAAATTGTCATGGACCCACGATTCAAGGAATATGGAAGCGAAGACAAAGGAAACCTTATGCTTTCCAGGAATCCTTCTTCTTCTGCATTGAGGCTGCGTTAAGACTCCGATGCCAAGAGTAACTTAACGTAAAATTCTCCCAAGTCAGCACCTAATTTCGTGAAGATCATTAGGTAACTCTGGATGAAGTTTGTTCATGTAATGCATTCCATCAATCTGTTTCCATGTCCATCACAAGATGCATAGGATCTCTACTAAAATTCACTTGGAATGTAAATAGCATGAAGTTGAATGTATCATCCTTGTAAATGCAACTTTGTGGTACATATTGAATGAATGCGCTCGCAAGTTTACCTGTCAATCTAATCTTGGGCCTGTGGCATTTTTTACTAGACTCAATAAAACCTAATTAGGATGTGTGGATGCTGAGCTGAGCTATCCACAGCTAAATCACGCCGCTCTTTTCTTTCCTTTTTTTTCTTTTTTTGGGGGTCGAACTTGTGTTGAACTTCACAAAATTAGCAGAACTTTGTGAATTCTGGGACTGTTAGACTTGCATGGTTCAGAGGTTAACCGGTTTTACAAGGCGAAACAAAGATTGTCTAGGGAGAACACTTTTCAATCTGTGACCTTACCTTCTACTACTGGCTTAATGGCACATAAAAGATTTCTCGGCGCAACCAAGTACTTCGACTGTTCCATGGCAGGACAGATAAATCAAGCCATCTCGGAAAAAAATGATCTTATCTGAAGTTTGCGTCATTTCAATTGGCGACCTCCGCTGGATTTCAACCTTTAGGAGGTAAGCAATTTATATCATCTTTGTTTAGAAATGTAAAAATGATCTGATCGGCCTTTGGAACGAAAGCTATAAGCTTTTACCTTCTATTTTTGATATGCCGGAATTAACATTAGTGAAAACCGGAAAACCGAAATTCCTTCATCATTTCAAAGCATAAATTGCCAATTGTGAACATTCAAAGCACGTTGTGCAAGAGACCAGTTAAGTCCTTGACACTATATGATAAGCTATAGTTTGTACATTATAATAAAAGCTAAAGTACAGCACCAAAACGTTGAGAAAGATACGCTATCGTCAAATCTACGAGTTACCTGCGCTAGCCCCAGCTTACCTTTGCAATAAGAACCCGGAAGTTTTTCTTGCTTATTACCAAGAGAAAGAGCTCAGGCCGACATATAGGACTCTTTTGTCATTTAGCGATTCTCCTTACCAATGTTGAAACCTAAAGCTCCATACCTAGGTAACCGAAAATGAACAAAAGAGCTTTTATCAAACCTACACGTTTGACTATCCTTCATTGTTTAAGGTATAGCAAAGTTAAGTTTTACAAGGCATGGTTATTAAGTTCAAATTTAAAGTACAAACCAGCAAGTTCCAAGGATCTCACATAAATGACCCACGTGTAAATTGACAAAAGTAATGCACTTTAATGCAGTAACACTAGCATCAATTTGACTTGTCTTTTATTGGTAACTCAATTAGCCCACCAAAACCGTCAAAAAGTAATATATCTAAACCAAATCAAACTCATGAAATAGATCAAAAGAAACCACGGTCCCATTTCATGAGCAGTTTACAACGTCCATCTTAAAGGTAGAAAACGGCTGCAAAAACAGCCAGTAATAACTATGCCTACAACAATAGATTTCATGTCAACTTGCCAAAGTGTGATTGTAATTTATGTATAACAGATAACGATCCCAGGAAAGACTACAGTGAATATCTCTTGAGATGACATAGGACAATAAGAAATTTGTTTAAGTTTCAAATCTTCCTTGACAACAGACTTAGCTTTGGATGCAGGACCTTTCAAGTACCACATGCACTTCTTATTGGAAAATGAACTTCTCTGCTGAGCATGTCTTCTAAATTTTTCAAGAAATGGCTGAATCTTCTAAGCAAGCCAGACATTGCATCAGTTGAACCTCTTCAAGTTGAAACGATCAGAGGCCTCACGCATGTTATCCCTTTCTGCGAAGTATTTCAACCCGATCAACTCACATTAAGGATGGCAGTGCCTTCAATCAACAAAAAGCACTGATATTCAATGACAAACAAAAAGCGCTGAGAATTTCGAGATCCTTCAACGCTTGATATTCAGCATTGAAGAATTCAGTAATGCCCGAACATCACAGATGTTACCCATGAGTGCATTCAAACGATTCTTCTGGTCAACATCATCAAAAAGGATGAGAATTCCTTAACAAAAAAGCATATCTTTAATTGTCTTGATCCCTTCATCAACATTACTTATTTCTGTCAATTTCCTTTTGAGGATATTGGAGATGAGTTATTCTGCACGACTGAATGCCCTCGAGCTCTTAAGTTTCACGGATGTTAGAGAAAAAGCAATAGTGCTCAAAACCATGTGAAAGCTGATTGTAGATAAGTTCGGCGAGAGTCGTCTCTCCAACAAGGCCCATTCCATGAATTCCAACAATTCATGTTTCTTGTGTTGTGAGTGCCTATCATACTCATGACAAAGACTACCTTGAACACCATTTTCACATCGAGAGGTCCATGAACTGGTTTTCGCAAGAGCAACTAAGACTGCCTTGAGCACCACTCTAAGCACACAATTTTTCTCCCGGTCCAGACAATCCCTTCAAGTGTTTTCTCATAAAAGAACATCTGGGTACTGATAAGCAAGTTCTATTGCATAACAATGAAGAGAACACACATTTAGATGAAATGTAATAATCATTTTTTCAGCCCACAATAAAGGAAAAAAAATCAGGTTTGCCTAAATAGCTTTTTTACCCTCCAAAACAGATGAATACAGGGTTTACCACCCCAAAATTGTGAGAGGGAACATGATCAACATCAAATTTCATCCATCATCTGCCTTTCTTCGGTCTCCATCTATACAGCTAGGCTTCTATTACAGATAACCACCTAGGCATAACCATTTCAAGAAAATGGAGGCAATAATGGAGATCACACAAGGGTCGATTTTCATGATTTCAAACCCCAAGTGAGACTCCTCACATGTCCGATACACCGATAATACTGAAATTTAGCCTCAACTATAATATGATTTATGATACCTTGGCCAAGCTAAATAGTTCTCCTCTCCTGTCACAGATGGAAGCTTTGCTACACCAACTATTGATGCCGCTACCCAAGTGAAATTCCTCTTTCTTCATTTTATAACTTCTCCATAACATTTGCAAATCCCGCTAAGAAGCACACCTTTCCTGAAAAATAAATTGAACATAAGCATATCAATACAATGTCTTCTTCACAATAGCAACAATGAGTTAATTATGCTGTAATATTCCAGGATGAGAACCATAGTGCTATGACCTTCCAACACACATTACATCTAATTGTTTACAGTATAGCAAAGTTATCTCCAATGTGAAGCAGAGGGTATCACCTTCGAAATATGTGAAGCAGCAAATCGACAAGGATATCTAATGAATTGTCATAAATCAAATAATAACGATGCAATCCACATGCATACCTCCAGCTGGGAAACATAAAAGCAAGGAGAAACCATCCACAGAGAATATAGCTAAAAAAGCGAAACCAAACTAGGAAAAAAAAACATATATTTGTACATAATTAAGAACCCTCTGGTTATACGGAGGTACCATAATTTCAATACCTTCTTCAGATTTCCAGGCATCAACTCATAAAGTAAATAAAAAGAGGACATAAAACTTCACTTTGGATGTCATTTTCATTTTCCTTTATTCGGTCTTCATTTGTACAATGCCCAATTAGCCACGCCTCCTTGCGCAATAAGATTTCGTGAGTTTTTCAAACTTTAATTCCTCTCAACATCATTAGAAATTGGCAAAAAGGCAGTTTGAGATCTCTCACTTAGCACTTCTTGTCAATCTTAAAACCTAAAAGAATCCTCTAGTATAACCGAGGTGAATGGAAGGGCTTTTATGATAGATAATCACCGAGGCATAACCATTTCTAGAAAATGTAGGCAACAATCGAGATCACACAAGAGTTTCATTTACATGATTTCGAACCCCAAGTTAGACTTATCATATGTCCGGGGCGTAGGTAACGATATTACTGAAATTTAGCCTTAACTGTAAGACGATTTATGATACCTTGGAGGTGGAAGTTTTGCTGCACCAACTATTGATCCGCTACCCAAGTAAAATTCCTCTTTCTTCATTTTATGACTTCTCCATAATATTTGCAAATCCCACTAAGAAGCACATCTTTCCTGGAAAATAAACCGAACATAAGCATATCAATACGAGTGTCTGTCCCTCTTCACGGTATCTTTGTAAAGTTTCGGGATGAGAACCATAGTTATTATATGACCTTCTGACACATATTCCATCTAATTGTTTACAGTACAAGGAAGTTATCTCCAATGCGAAGCAAGGTTATCAACTTCGAAATAAGTGAAGCAACAAATCGACAAGGATATCTAATAATTTGTTACAAACCAAACCAAATAAAAACGATGCGATCGACCTGCATACCTCCAATTGGGAAACATAAAACCAAGGAGAAACCATCCAAAGAGAATGTGGCGAAAAAAGCCAAACCAAACTAGTAGAAGGGAACGAATGTCTGTACATAATTAAGAACCCTCTGGTTGTCCGGAGGTATCATAATTCCAATACCTTCATCAGACTTTTAGTCATCAACTCGTGAAAAGGTAATTAAAAACTGCATGTGAAACTTCTCTGTTCATATCCGTGAAAGAGTTTGATTGCAAAAAAGGGAAAACATTGGTTGTCAGATGAACTAACTTACCTCAATTCGTTTAAAGTTTGCACGCGAGGGAACAATTTGTGGTCGGCGATCAAGAAGCTTTCAAGAGCAACGTGCACTTATCCGTCAGTCTTCTCCCTCAGATCCATATTCAAATTCGTATCCAGATTCGTCATCTTGTACCTCTGATTCGTCTCTGTCTCCCACAAATCTGACTGCCTTCTCCGAGCAAAGCAAAGAAATTGCCTCCACATTTAATTTCCCGCATTGCCATATATCAACAGATCGCAGTCCCTTCAAGCTTGATAGATCAGGCAACTTCTGTAAAGATCCACATCCAAAAATACTCAATTCTTCCAAACATTGTGGTAGTTCGCCTTGAATCTCAACCAGATTACTGCAGTTCCACAGATGAAGATACCGTAGTTGGTTGAGATTACTTAGATCAGGTAATATCCACACCTGTTGAAGTTCCGAAAGCTGCAAATCTGGGTTCTCCGAACCATCAAGGCCTCGAATCTCTGAGATTACACAGTCAGTAATCCAAAGATTTGATAGGTTCGTCAAATTCGATAGATCCCCGGGGAAAACAAATGACTTGCAACCATCCAATCTCAATAATGATAAACTGGAGGGAAGGCTCAGGCGGCAACGCAGATTAGGGCACCAGAGATCAAGTGTTTGGAGTCGGGGAAGGAGACTCCTACAATCTGTGGGTAAGGCGGTCATGTGTTTAGAGTGCAAACCCAAGGATAATAAACTAGAGGGAAGGCTTGGGAGGCAACGCAGATTAGGGCACCAGAGATCAAGTTTTTGGAGTCGCGGAAGGAGACCGATATCTATGGGTAAGGCGGTCATGTGTTCAGAGCCCAAATACAAGGATAATAAACTGGAGGGAAGGCTCGGGAGGCAACGCAGATTAGGGCACCAGAGTTCAAGTCTTTGGAGTTGAGGAAGGAGACTACTAATATCCGTGGATAAGTGGGTCACACGAGAAGAGCATAGGTCCAGAGTCTCCAGTTTGCTTAAATTCCCAATCCCCCCTGGCATCGGATATTCTTGCACAGGCCCATCAGATTCCCAACCAGCATCATGTTCGCTAAGCGACAGCTTCAATTCCTTTAAATTAGTCAGGTTTGAGAGATCCGGAAACGTATCCATATGCAAGTCAGACAACTTTAGAATGATAAGACTTTCAGGAAGCCTCGGTACCACGTATATTGCAGCATTCCGCAATTTCAAGATCCTTAGGGATCGATTTCTATAGATGCAATTGCCAATTTCCACTTTCACATTGAAATCCTCTGTAAATCGGACATCTATTTCTTCGAGCTTCTCAATTGTCCAGAAGGCATCGGGTATTTTACTTATGTCATTCAAATCCATCTTCGCTACTTTCAAATTTTTCAACTTTCCGATGGAATCGGGTAGTTCTTTGATCTCCGTTTGGGTTATATCCAGCTCAATCAGTGATTCCAAATTTCCGATGGAATCGGGTAGTTCTTTGATCCCCGTTTCGGATATATCTAGCTCAATCAATGATTCCAAATTTCCGATGGAATTGGGTAGTTCTTTGATCCCCGTTTGGGATATATCCAGCTCAATCAGCGATTCCAAATTTCCGATTGTATCCGGAAGCCTCTCGAACGATGTGCAACATTTCAGAGATAGGTATTCAAGGCTCGCAAGATCTCTACCTAGCTCGTCTGGCAGCCTCCGAAGATTGTTACAAGAGCTTACATCTAAGGAAACTAGGCTTTTCAAATGACAAATCGACCTATCAATATCAGTTAATGATTCACAGCCCTTTAGGATCAATCGTTCTAAATTTACCTCAGCAGAGAAGATGGGAGTTCTCTCCAAGCAATCGCATCCGGTCAAATTCAAAATTTTCAAATTCTTCATCACCTGTGAAAAGAAAAATCATGCAAAGATTATTTTTGAATCTCATAAGACGGAATAATAAGTGTTGTCTAGCATATAACATACCTCCATATGGCTCCACCCCTTCCAATCATCCGTAATTTCACTGTCAGATAGATCAAGAATAACCACATTCTCCATGGAGAAATTTGCAATGTTAAATGTTGGGGGAATACCGTGCCAAGAAAGCCATCGTAAATGCGGAAGGAGATACGAATTCTCCCGAAAAACATTAGCCGGAAGAACATTTGATGGTGATTCGTGCCAAAGAAGCCTCTCTTCAGCACAAAAATGTTCCTCCCAACAGTTAACTCGAAGAAACCCCACATTTGATATTCTCTTAAAGTCTTTACGGGTAAAACGGTACTGCCGCTCATGGTCAAAGTGTAGATGAAGAGCTTCAACTTTTGTTTTTCCCTGCCCAATGGTAAAATTTAGAAACTAAAGAGTTGAAGCGAAACACATTTATTCAAGTTCACTATTTTAAGGGGTTGAGTTGGAGTACTATCGTTACTTTAATCTTGACAGAACAAAAATATTGGTTTGAGTAGGTCACAGTAGTGCTAGAGAACACAAAAGAGTAACTGGATTTTTTATAAAAAAAAATGTCCACAAGTAACATGGAGATTTATCGCACGGGGGATTTTACCTTACGTCTCCTCAGCAAATCCAATGCTTCCTTGGGATCCCATACCCTCCTTTGCTTCTCTATTTTCATCTTACTTTCTTGACGAGCCATTTCTCTTCCGAAATCTCTGAGTTGGTCATGCATCAACACTTTATTATACTCTCCAATCTTTATCAAAGACATGTTCTGCAGAACTTCCATATCTACTTTTGGAAAAAATTTAGATTTTTCCCAGAAATGGACCACAATGTCTTTGTCATGTCCAATGAAAAAACAAGCTATATCGAGGAATATATGTTGTTGTCGAAGTTCTAATGCATCATAACTTATTTTTAGCTTACTCTGAATATCCACATGAGGAACCTTTTCCAACTTCTCCAATATGTCATCCCAGCTTTTCTTTTCAGTGCGAGATAAAAGTGAACCTATGACCTCAAGAGCTAGCGGAAGACCTCTAGCAATGCCTATTGCCCTCTTGGATTGGTCAATATACTCAATCAAAGGAGAGTCTCTTCTGAAAGCATGTTTGCTAAAGAGTTGAAGAGATTGACAGTCATCCATGCCATTAACCTCATAAGTGCAGTCCACTTCCGGAACAATGAGAACATCTTTCTTTCTTGTAGTAATAATTAGTTTGCTCCCTTCACCAAACCAATCACCATTTCCTACAAGTGCATCCATATGATCCTTTTCTGCCACATCATCGAGAAGAAGGAGGACTCTTTTATTAGACAACCTGTCTTTAATGGTCTTAATCCCTTCATCAATATTTCTTATATCCATCCATTTCGTGTTGAGGATGTCAGAGATGAGCTGATGCTGCAAGCGGTGAATGCCCTCGAGTTTTGAGGTTTCACGGACGTTAGAAAGGAAGCAACAACCATCGAATTTTTTTTTTTTTTGGGTTTTTTGGGTAAAGCCCTCGAAATTTTTTTTAAGCTTATTGTAGATGATTTTGGCAATAGTCGTCTTTCCGATGCCACCCATCCCGTGGATTCCTATAATCCGTGTTTCACTTGTCTCAGCACCTATCTTTTCCATGATTGCGTCCACATGGTTGTCGACACGGACCAAGTAGTCTGATACCGCTAGATAACCCTTTTTCAACTCGCTGAAAACCTTATGGGTAAGTTCTTTTGCGAACTCTCCTTCTCGCCTAGTGTTTGTTGGAGGCAAAAGACAATGAGTTAGAAAATTGTGTTGAATTAACTATGTTCTGACAAGACCAAATTAAATTCGGAATGTGTTCTTCAAGGATTTATTCCATTGTAGATGAATTAGCGTTGGTACTTACAGTTAATGAATGAACTAAACTGGAAAAAAAATGATGCTTGGAATAAATTGGGACAAAATTGGGATTGTGCCATTACTTAGCGGGATTTCAGCAGTATAACTTCAATAACTCAGAATTCAATTTAAACAGGGCTAACAAAAATCTAGAAAAGAAACCTGAAACACATCAAGTTTTAATGGTACAAGGTACATGAGATGGAATGCTTAAAGCAATCACCTGTTCTCCTTCTTGCTATGCAGGTCCCATCCGTTTATTGCTCCCACTGCACTGAGAGCATCCTTCCACCCTTGAATAGTCTTTTCGTCGTGTCGCTTCTTGTTTTCATGTGCAAGAAAGGCCTGTGCATAACCCTCTGTTTGGTGCCGAACCTCTGAAGGCGCCACATCATAAAAAATAGGGATGATCTTTTGTCTTCCAGTTTTCTGGCACTCGACCATCTGGACTAACTCCTTGAGACACCATACGCTAGAGGCATAGCCTTTCGAAAAGATAGGTATTGAGATCTTCGACTGATTAATTGCTTGGAGAAGTTCCGGGGCAAACTCTTCCCCAACGCGGAGCTCTTCGTCGTCCTTAAACGTGCGGATTCCTGCATCTTTAAGACTAGTGTAAAGGAAGTCGGTAAAACCTGCTCGAGTATCTGGTCCTCTAAAGCTCAAGAATACTTCATAGTCATATCCTGATGAAGTAGCCATTCCTTGACCTTCTGTTGAAGTGTGAGTAGAAGAAGCGCCTCCTGCTGTCCCATCATTTTCACAGATGCGTCTATTTTTTGCCCTCCCCTCCATTTGATCTCACTTGATCTTCTCTTCAAGGAACAAAAATTGAAAAGTATAGCAGCAAAAGCAGTGGCAGCAAGAGATGGAAAATGTTTAGAAGCCAGAACTAACAAACGGAGATCTCGGTGGGTCATTAAACGTGGACGACACGGTTGGCTAAATATGCAGAGAGTCAGGGTCTCCAGTTTGCTACAGTTGGTCAATAAGAACGTTTCATTACAGCCTGTCAAAGTTGACGAATGCAGGTTTTTTCAAAACCGAAGTGGTCCCTCCCAACTCAATTCTTCTCTTTTATCTTCACCGTCATAACGCAATTGAAAAAACAGGAAGATACAATTGCGGAGTAAATAAACTAGTGGAATTCTAAAAAGATGGGAGCAATCGAGTACTTTCGGTTATGATGCTCTTCAATTTTAATAATCTTTGTCTTTGTGGAGTTTCTGACAACACCGCGTTGCGATGAATGCCCCGCGCACTTACCCGCGGCGCGTTTTCGCTTGTACATAATTGTAGGGTCACTTTCGGGGTTTGGATGTCGAGTCGGGGTTATTTTGGGGAAAACAGCCCCTCATCTGGTCATATGAGTTGTTGTTCCTGTGCCTGATCGCGGAGATTTTCTTTGACGTTTTTGTTCTCCCCCGCGTGCAGATAAATGAATTATTGGTGTGATTCCGTTTTGTTTTGGTCGATGTGTGATTCCTTCTTGAGAAATCTGGTTCACGGACTGTTCGTAGTCCAAGTCTTCGAATACTTTGACTTTGCCCTTCTAGTTCTGGGACACACATCTCCTCCCCCCCAACGCTGTTCTTTTATTTTATTTTTTCTTTGGAGAGTGGTAACTATTGCAATTTTTAATCTAATGATTGTATTTCGATGCCAGGCAAAACTATATTTATATGGCAATTTCGTAATTTCCATTTAGTTAAATTAGACAGTATCAACTTTTCTGATGATTGATGACACGATTGGTTAGTCTATTTAAATATCAAAGTTTCTCTGAACATATAGTGTTTATTTTGTAAGTATTTTTCAAGTTTCTACATCAATTTTGTGGTAACTGAACATTTCGTGTTTCTCCATAGAAAATAGCCACTTTGCAACTAAATTTTCACAATACTGACTCGACGACAACCAACATAAGCAGCAGCTACCAAAATCATCTTCTATCAACTGTTCTTTAGCCAACCAAAGTCACCCGTAAAGAGTTGGCATGTACAATATCATAAGCTTTTTAGAGTCCGGATTATGATCAATCCAATGATGAATAAACCGAGCATTGTCTCCCTTCCATTAATCTCACTTGATCTTTTCTTCGAGAAACGTTTCAAAGATGAAAAAAGTTCAAAAGCCCTACTTAACAAATGCTGCCGGCCAAAAAAAAATCATTTATCAAATGGTGGCCGCCTATTAATCAACTATCAAAGTAATAAACCCACCAGAGACCTCAATCGGCGTTCACGGCGAAAGTGGCCAACAAGAATCCAAGGAAAAGCTGGTTCAAAAAGCAAAGTGATAATGAAAAGACATAAAGCAATACAACCAAGAAAAAGAAGATGGGTCAACCTAACGCCGAAAAGAAGACCCTGCCAATGCTTTAGCGTGCCTTTTTGTTGTCGACAAGATTTTTTCCCTTACCCAAAGGAATTTATTTTCATAGTTATATTCATGAAAAATTGTCACTGAGATCCTGTTTTACCATCTTCTTTATTTAACTTAGGGTTAGTTTGTTTGATGAAAAATCATTTTTGAGAATAAAATTTCCGTACTTTTCCGGTATTTGAGTTACGTGAAATTATTTGATCAATATAAAATGTTTATCATGGACTAAAAACAATAAACTTAGAGAATAATGATTTGGTAAGAAAGAATCGTTTTTCCTTATCTCTTGCTGCGTTGAAGTGAGAAGAATATATTTCATCAGTGCTAAATTTTCTTACATTCCCGAAAACAAGATCTTATATAATACTTTACAAATATGGTTTCATAATTTTTATCCTAATTTCTTTGTAATAGTTGTTATTTTGATTGGATTACAGATTAAACAAAGACGATATCGATTCGAGTTTATTAGTCATTATATGTTACTTTTAACGATACTAGCCGCCTTTAATGGATTTCACTTATTACCAATTACGATAAAATCAATTTTTTCAACTTGTTTTCACCATAATCAACTTTTTTTAATTTACTTTCTCTGAAATTAAATTTCCTAAAAACATTTTCCTATGACAAGAAAATCCTCACCGAGATAAACACACTCAAAAGTTTGTTTTTATGTGATTTTCAATTTTCATATGATGATATTTGATAGGAGGGAATCGCAAGATGAATCATTGGTGTGATTCCTTCTCGAGCAAGTTGGTTCATGGACTGTTCGTAGTCCAAGTCTTCATAGACTTTTGACTTTGCCGTTCTAAACCCGTGATGTTTCAGTCTTCTTGCACCAATCGTACGCTGTTCTGTCTTTTTTTCTTCTCTCTTTCCGAGAGTGGTAGCTAATGTTAATACTACGTTAAAACGAGGCCTAGGGAGCTTAGGTTTTAGATTGTTGGCGTCCGCATCAAAATCAAATCGACCAATCTCATGCAACTATTAATCTAATGATTACATTTCGATGCAATACCAAACTATATGTATATGACACATTCCATTTTCATTTAGTTAAATTAGACAGTATCAATTTTTTTATTTGATTGATGCCATGAATGGCCAAATTATTTAGAAAATAAAGTTTTTGCTTGCGAGTATTTTTCTAAGTTTCTAAATCAATTTCGCGGTAACTAAACATTTCATGTTTCATGATAGAAAATAAAATCTTGTTAGATCCGGAGGTGTAAAAATGTTCCATTCCTGAATTCACAAGTTCTTAAGTCTTTTTAGACATAAATCCTAGTTTGACCAACAAAAAATTTAAGATTGAAGATATTAAATCACGATAACTCGATGAGTCAAAAAAACCTCTTGGGAAGTATCAAATTTCCTGAATTAAGACCAATGAAAAATTAAATTTGTTCTTTGATAGCTTTAGCTTTGATTATACTCTACTAAGCTTTTGGTTTAGTAATAGAAAGTTCAAAAGTCTCATTGCAGATTTTTTAAATTAGACCCCTTTCGTTCGAATCGAAATCAACTTTCCTCCGTTAGCTCAAAAGCTCGGGCGAAGAAGAGAAAATAGGTGGTATCCCACTGCCTGACTCCTAGTCTTATCAAAAGAAAAGAAAGACTTTTCGTATAGATGCACGGCGGCCTTAAGTATCAAGACCCTTTGTTCCTCCTTCACCACAGAACATTAAGGAACTAATAATAGGAAGATTTTTTTTAATGACTTTTCGGTAGGTCATTGAACTTGGAGAAGCCAAAGGATTGGGTGAATATGCAAATAGCCGTGGGCCAGTTTTGCTGCAAAATTGGTCAATAAGGATGCTTCCTCGAAGCATCGCTCCCAGCCTATCAAAGTTGACAATTATTTGCGTTCCTTAACGCGGCAAAATCATTGGACATGTGGTGCAGAAATTTTGGGGATTACAATCAACTTTTGCCCCCCAAACAAATAAACGGGAGGATTCATTCAAAGTCGAAGTCAACAAAAGCAGACATCAAACTTCCAACCAAGTTCGTTTCCCCCCATCCTAATCAAGGTGAACTCCGGTCGGTCCAGTTTGATGGGCTGATCGGGCCAAGAAATAAAACCAAGAAATAAAAGACAAGTGTTGTGATGGCATACGTTAGACAAGGGGCCAAGGTAGAAACTGTGAAATTATCTACTAAACTCATTTGTCA
Organism: Syzygium oleosum; assembly: GCF_021117445.2. Lineage (NCBI taxonomy): Eukaryota > Viridiplantae > Streptophyta > Magnoliopsida > Myrtales > Myrtaceae > Syzygium > Syzygium oleosum. Next base: position 6,308,088 of record NW_026607485.1, on the reverse strand, counting down.
AATCTGCGATATAGACATCTTGCTGCAATATAAAATCAAAAGGCCAGGACTTTTTCCAAAGAAAATTAAGATTCCATGTCAACTTAATACGAAACTGAAAATTTATGTTCTCCATGATAAAGTAGATAGTTAAGGACATTTTTTAATAGCAATTTGGAAAGCTCAAGATTCTCTAGATCTGGAAAATTCAGTTTTTCCAAAAATGACTTTTTTATAAAAGAAAATGAGAACTGTTTGTATTTTCACACTTGTGTAGTATCTATTTTCACGAATCCATTCATTCACTTGCTAAGATGATTTGATCAATATCTTAATATATCAATTCTAGTATTCTTATTAACATTACTTGTAAATAATCCGGATTTATTTTGTTAAACTTCAAATGACGAAAAGCCCGAGCTTATTCAGTAAACGTGCACATCTTTTTTAACAACGTTGATGAAAAAAAACCACTTATTGCTAGCAATTGTAATTAAATTGCCATTAAGTAAATCACGCGAAATGGTGAACGTGTGTTATTTTACAAATTATCATTGAAAATCTCCGGAAATTATTGAATTTGTGTTATGGAATCATTCATCAGATGCTGCCGGCCAAAAAAAGGAAATCATCTAATCAAATGGGGGCCGCCTATCAATTAACTATTGAAGTAGTTAACCCGCCGGGGACCTCAACCGTCATTCACGGCGAAACGGCCCGAGAGAATCCGAGGAAAATCTTGTTAAAAGAGCAAAGTGATAATAATGAAAAGATACAAAGCAAAGAAAAGGAAGATGGGTCATGCTAGCGTGGAAAAGAAAACCCACCAACGCTTTTTAGTGTGCGCCTCTTGCGTCGTCGGCAAGACTTTAGTCAAAAGTAGCCAGCAAGGCAAAAGAAGAAGAAGAAAAACAACAACATGAAGATGCATTTCGGTGGCAAGAAATCATTCACTATTGCTCCTTCCTGTTTTGCCTCTTCTTGTCCTGAGGAATTCCTTTTCATGGTGCGGTAATAAGTTTCTAAATCAATTTCGCGGTAAGGTAATATGTTAAATGAAGGCGGAATGAAAATTTTAAAAGCGAGATGAAATAGTGTTTTGGCTTGTAGATATATGGATATTCAAAGCCGGTCGAAGCACACGTATTTGGCAACACAATGATTACTATGTTTGGTAAAAACTGCTGCGAGATTATTGTAGTTACAACAACATTTATGTCTTGTAGTACTGGAACTATTGTAAATACCAATAATAACAACAATGATTGTGGAACTTTTCTTGCATTTTTGTCTTTTGGGAACTCAAGATTTTTCCAATTACACCATCCATAGAGTCAAACCAGGAATATACATTTTAAGAGCACATCATCTCCAACTGAAATACCAAAGCTTCCAGGTTTATACATGAGATTGCAGACGAAAAAATAAGGCAACACAATGCTGAACCCTAGATATACACAATCTACTTAAAGCCCAATTAGGCGGCGACCAAAACCATCTCAGCTACGGGTGGATAATGTATCCAACTGCAAGGGCAACAAGAACGACCGCACAAACATACAGGAAAGGAAATCCCACTTGAATTGCTCTCCCACCTGTCTTCCTCAACATCTCCTGTTGAACAAAGCAACAATCTTTCCCCGTAAGCTTTGGTATTCGAATGTTGAAAGAAAGTATATTGCACCATATCTTGGAGATGAGGCAAGATTGGCATGATGCACGTAATGGGGAAAACATTAAAGTGCACAGTACTCACCAGGTCACGCCTAAGTGCATCTCTCTCTCGATTCTGCAAACTTCTCTCCTCTGTCAATCTGCTGATGGTAAGCTCTGCCTGCAAAGTTTGGTGTGTCTTTTGCTATTATCTTCTTTGAAAACTCAAAGATGGAGAGAGGTAGGAAGATAAGCAACATTGAAGAGGAACGGAAACCACAAACTTGCAGCGGAAGTCACAGAAAGCTGTCTGCTTTGAGATGCATGACAGACTACGCATATGGTCATTGTTATCTTCATGGCCAAAAAACAATTATTTCTCTGGGAATCTAATTAAGTTTTATAAGATTCACATCCAAATAGAGGAATAATATTGTACTTTAAGCTCCGCTAATGCCTGCAAAGTTGCTATTATCTTCTTTGAAAACACAAAGAAAAGGGGAGAGGTAGAAAGACAACCAACATAGAAGAGAAACCGAAAGCACAAACTTGCAACAAAAGGCACAGGAAGCTGTTTGCTTTACGATGCATGACAGACTATGCATATGGTCATTACGGTCTTCATTATTCCTGCAAAGTTTTGGTCCGTATTTGCTATAAAATTCTTTGAAAACTCAAAAAAGGGGAGAGATGGAAAGAAGAACAACACCGAAGAGAAATGGAAAGCACAAACTCGCGACAGAGGGCACCAACTGCTTGCTTTAAGATGCATGACAACCATGCATATGGTCATTTTTTTCTTCACTACTAAAAAAAACAATTATTTCTCTGGGACTCTTATAAAGTTTTATAAAATTTACATCCAAATAGAGGAATAATAAAGTATTTTATGCTCCACTGCTGCATCATATGTACATATATGTTCAATGCAACCAAAAGAATCATGTTTCTCACATGAAAATCTCTCCCCAAGCAGGAAAAGTTTATAAGTGTCTGAAACATAGTCTAGTTTATTGCAGCTAAAAGAGTACGTGCGCTACACATTTTCACAGATAAACTTGACCGTAAAAACCAATGAAATAGTTTGTAAGTTCAGGGGAGCAAAGTATAAGGATTTAAAGTTTAGGACCCAAGCGTAAGAGAGTGAAAATTCAGAAAAGTAAACTGAAAGGCTTAAACGTTTGGGGTTTAATGAGTTCGGGAAGGTAAAGTGAGAGGATTAAAAGTTTAGGGTTAACGTGTAAGAGGGTAATAAGTTAGGGGGATGAAGTGAAATTTTCCCCAGTTCCTATATAGAAGAGATCCGTAGTCATTTCACTCTCTAAATGTAAAATTAATGAAAACCAGAATTAATTTTCCGATTATGAAGAACAAATTCTTCTCCTGCCTTCAAGATAATAGAGTATGTTATTCTGAATTAATTGATTTTATTCATTGCCATCAATAATTGTATGTTAATGTGACAAATCATGCTTTTGCTTTTAAAGCAGTGGTTTATGTAAATATAAGCAAATGGCCTCTTAGCAATCAAGCATCACCCTCCAGAACTCAGAAGAAACACCAGCTTATTTCTGTTAAGCATGGTTTTTGAAATCATCCTCTCTTCCGTCTCCTCTTCTCATCTGTATAAAATGGGTATTGCCTGTGTAGTGAAAGTGTAACTGTCCTCCTAATGATCTCACAGGCAAAAGTTGACCTAAGTTCAAATTAAGCAGGGGAAATAAGCTAACCTCTTTTAACTTTGAATCCACCAAGCTGAGTCTTGATTTTAACTCCTTAAAATCCTCTGACACGTCCAACCCCTCAGGATCCTGGCATCAAAAGACAATCCTTCCGAATTATAAGAGTGAGGGCAAAAGTTATATCCTATGATTTCCATGTTTCATGAGACGTAGAAACGTATTCAAATACGGTCAAGATGAGAAAAAAGCAACTTCATACAATCGCGTTTAGTTGATAAAAAGGTATCAATTCATCTGCAGCGACTAAATTCAATTCACATACCAATGACATGCAACCCAGTCAAGGCTGTGTCAAAGCCCCAATACATATATTAGATACAATGCCATCTCAATCCAGAAAGGCAATAAAGTGACATATTGATGTTTTCTGGTCGTCATACCCTGAGAGGAGATGATACATTTTCAACTCCAGCAGGTGAGACATCCTTTAAAACAGTAGTCTCGGAAAATGAATCTTGCTTCCGTTCTCCACAAACTGGCAGCAACAATGGTGATTGCACTGGACTGGTGAGGACTACTTTTATTTTCCTCTCCTCTACATATTTACCACTTCCTTTATCAAACTGCCAATTGTAAAGAAAATTACTCAAGTTACTTAACCTGAAAGAATAGGGAACATATAGCAGCAAAACCTACCACATCAGCAGTAATGTCCTCTTCACTTGTCCCAAAAGGGACAATAGTGCCCTGTATCAAAAACTTGTCTCTACACTGCAGGACAGGTGGAGCTACCTGCTGTGCTTGCATGGTAACTGCATCAAACAGAAGATAGGATGAAAAGCCTGCTCCAATTCTTTGGAAGTATCAGAACATAGCTTTTTACGTCTATCATAGTTTTCCACTATCTCAATGTACTTAGGCTACTATAATAGACATTTAAAATCTAATTCAAAGATTATCCTTGCTGCAATGCGACTGACTCTACCTTAAGCAGTTCATATACCAGGAACAATAAATTCTACTTGACATGTCATGGCAAAGAAACTGCAGAAGAATCATTCAGCTGATTCAAGTACTGTGGGCGTGTCCCCTCACAAGTATGCGAGTGGCTATAATAAATATGTAAACATGATGTTTCTCAGACTTGAGTAGCATACCTGTGAAATCAGATGCTCCATTTGGCTTGATGATGCCTATATTTGGCCGCACACAGTATTTCTTTGGAGATGTAGTCTTAACCTGGAAGGTTTTAAACATCCAATACAGAGTTCATAGTAAATCTCCATAATCAAGAGTTCTTAATGCACTGTTATCCTACTCCGAAAAATAAATTGCATCAGGAGAATACAAGATCAACAGGAAAATGTTCCCCTGCCATAACCTAAAAGAAGAAAAACACGACCATGTTGAAAGAACAGTTTCAAAGAATTCCTCACCTTGAAAGCAACATACTGATCGGTCTTATTGCCTAGTTGAATCGAGCAGGAGCTTTGTTTCCTCAACTCAACTGCATAAACACAGAGAAGAGGCTTCGGATTAAAAGACTTAATGAGAAAGGGGGCACGTCAGGAGAACAGGAAATGATGAAACGTATCTGAAAATATAATGCAATAACAAAATCTCATTTCACACGTATCCTATATTAATCATTCTCTCAGTCATTTTATTAGAATAGCCAGTCGCATACATTCAATCCAGAAACATAATCACTCACAAGGCATTTTAAGAATTTGTCGTGAGGGGACAGAAACTACGCGAAAGAGAAAGAAAAAAAAACCTGACCAAATATTCAACAACACAAGGAAAAAGAATTTGAAATTAGGTCGACTGGTGACTATTTCACACATGCCACTGAAGCTCATGCCTCAAGATTATGATTTATGCTGTTGAACCGCAAATTCTCAGGCAAATTATCGTCGAACAAAAGGATATTCTCGCCTTCAGTCATTGCACAATAACAGAGAGAGGCAAGCAAAGCAAATTCAATCTAACTCCAAAATGGAAAAAAAAACGAACCAAACTCGCAGCACTAATGTACTCACAAATAAACTTGAGTTCATGAGGCCTGATCTCCAAGAGCTCTTCGGCCATGACAACGACCGCAGCACCCTGATCCATACGAAACAGCCGCGTCACGCAGCAGGGTAACAACAGTCAGGCAAAAAAGCTTCGCAGTTAGAAAAGTAAAACATAAAGCTCAATTTCAAGCACCCATTCCTATAATCCAGCACGTCCAGCAGTCTCGAGCGCATCGCTCATTTCACCAAACACCGAAATCGCACATCATCGCCCCAACACCAGACAGGCACAAAAAGCTTAGACGATTCACACTCGCTCGCGCGAAGCATGATTCGGCACACTAATTACCCACACAATCCAATTCAGGATTTTACAAAAGGAACCCGATCACCGCATCGATCCGTTCCCAGACACGCGTTGCCGGCTCGAAAGACGCAAGCGCCGCGATCACGATTACGTTCCAGCGCAGGAACTCGAGACCGGCGACGACGATCCGACGCTCGGCGATCGCGATACGGTTCCGAATCTGATGAGGAAGCGCCCCAAAGGAAGGGAAGAACACTTACCGTCAACGCGCGGATGAGCGAGAGCGAGAACGATCGAGCGAGAGAGAGAGAGAGGTGGAAGCGAAGGAACGACGATGGCGGAGGAGGAGGAGGAGGAGGAGGGAGTGGTGGTGGTCGTCGTGGTCGTGGTGGTGGTGGGGGTGGTGGGGGTTTGGTTGGGTTTGCAGAGTGGCGGTTGCGCCCGCTACTTATACATGTATGCAATTTTCAAAAGTTTTCGTCTCCGAGAAGTTAACCCCCTTTTCGAGCGCCGGTTCCTTAAAAAATCGGCCGCTGAAAAGTCTAGATTTTTACATTTTAGTCCTTGGAATCTCTCTCTAAGGTCTCGCTTTTCACATTTTAGTCCTTCGAATCTCTCTCTCTCTAGGCTTGTCGTGCTTGTGGGGGTAGAGATAGAGAGGTCAGGGTTAGATTTGAAAAGAGAATTGAAAAGGTGGGGGCCAATGTTGGATTTTGGTTAAAATAATGGAAGATGTATATGGATATAGGAAAACAATCCGTTCCCTTTGGATGTTTATCACGGGGGAAAAAATTGATTTGTGAACGTAATGGGGCACGAATTTTGTGCCATAATTTGGAGAAAGTGAGAGATTATTTTCCTTTGGAGTAATATGTTGTTTTCTTGTAAGTTGGGATGGAGACCGATTGTAGGAAAATTGGCCCTAAAAGTTAGATGTCGCTTATATCTGTACTGCGAATAAAGTCGGCTTTTGATAAATTTTCAGATATTGGATACACTCTTATCTCATCTCGATAGGGCCGACATATCCATTTTGGTACTCAGATTTATTGTGCCCAATTTTGCATGGGTAATATGTCATTTTCTCAAATGGATCGTAAATGGGTTGAGAAAAAATAAAGTTTAAAAAAATAAGTCACATATGAGTCCCTTTAGTGATGCATATTTTAACCCGTTTTCCAAAGCTCACACATCTCGATATAAAAATATATAGAGATAATATCAGATACAGTGTGTTATTAAATTCCTGTTCACGGCCACTTACTTGACAAATCATCTATTTTTTTTATGGTACATGACCGCATGTATCCTCACCTTTGAAATTCATATTAATATCCTCCTGGTAGAAATCATCCAAACTCATCTCGAATCGGCCACGACACAGCGTGTTCGACATGCTCGAAGAAACTAATTTAGCTAAAATGAAACTTATCCAAGGTCTCATCCTAAACCTTTTAAAGAAGGAGACGTGTTATAAAAAGTGGTCGATAAAGTCACTGGCGTTTTTCTTTTGCTGAGAAAAAGTCGCTGGCGTTAGAACCAAGGGACATGCGAAAACCAATAGCTAGCTTAATGTTGTACTTTCCCTAGCCTAGAGTCTCTCTCTGAACGCGAATATTTTCTTCTCTTGTATGTAATAATCTTAAGTTACTACATCTAACAAAATGTGAAAAAGATGAAAGATCAACATCTCATTAAAGCATCAGAAAATAGATTGATTGCAAGTCGGTATTGCAAGTAGGGGTGTGCAACCGGACCGGGTTTACCCGGAAACCGGACCAACCCACCCGAAAAACAGGTCCGGGAACCGGTTCTAACAAGAACCGGTCCGGGTACCGGTTCCATTTTTTGGGAACCGGTTAGAACCGGTCCGGTTTCCGGTTCTAAGTAAAAACCAACCCAAACCTGTTTTAGAACCGGTTTTAGGACCGGTTTTGAGATAATGTACAAAAAAGTAAAAAGCCTATATCACGTTACCCTACTTCACCGGTTTTAGAACCGATTTCCGGTTTAATATTGGAATATGTTTCACAACTATGAGCGAAACAGCACGGCCCTTAAAGTCATCTAAATATTGTGTGATTCAGATGAGATATATAGACATTTTTTTAGTGAGAGCAGATGCCTTACCGCCAAGTTTATTTATCACGTTACCCTACTTCACCGGTTTTAGAACCGATTTCCGGTTTAATGTTGGAATATGTTTCACAACTATGAGCGAAACAGCACGGCCCTTAAAGTCATCTAAATATTGTGTGATTCAGATGAGATATATAAACATTTTTTTAGTGAGAGCAGATGCCTTACCGCCAAGTTTATTGATTTTTCTTTCAAGATATTTCATTCGGAAACAGAAGTGAGAAGTTATCTCATCATGGCGCAAAATAAAGAGCTAAACATGTTGAATAAATTCCCTGGAAATGTGACTCTTAAATATTTATGCGATTGGACTATGTCTTGCCACATAGTGCTTTTGGATTGTTGATTTTGATGGATTGTAATTTCAATTGCTCATTTTGGGGATTGTTACTTTTGGCGGATAGTGGTTTTTGTTATACATCTTTTATTTTAAATTGTTTCATTGTTACCTATATTATTTTGCTAGAAAAAAATGAAACCGAAAAAGGAACAAAAAAAAAAATAGGTTCTCGGGTAGACCCTGAAACCGGACCGGAAAAATAGGGTTGGTTCCAAAACAGGGTCTAGGAAAAACAGGGTTGGTTTCAGGTTCCAAAAATTGGGAACCGGTTATAACAGGGTTGGTTTCAGGTTCTAGGTCCGGACCCAACCCACCCTGGAACCGATCACCCCTAATTGCAAGTCGGTCCTAGGCTCCTAGCAAACATAACGCGTCCTACACGGTTAGAGGTTTAGATTTGATCTGTTCACGAGACTCACGCGATGCTCGATTGGCCTCGGGGTAATCGGATCTCTGTGCTCATATTTTTGAATTACTGAAAATTAAGATAAAAGATACCACCGCCCGCAGCGGCTGCGTTGGCTTGCGCTCTCATCCCCCCACGAAAAGATCAGAGTTCGAACCTCAGCGTAGTCGTTAGGGATTCTTAAGTGTGGCGCTGTGGTGGTGGGTCCTGCGCTAGCGTCACCCCAGGTTTACCCCTCCGGCTGTCGGCCGTGCGGGGGTTCCTGGGTCATCAAAAAAATAAAATAAAAGATATCGTTTTCTATGATGTAATTTCCACTTCTAGTTTGCTATATCTAGAATAACACGTCTAGATTGATCAAAGAGTAGAATCTATTCGGCTTCGAAAGTTACCATGCGTTTGGTACGATTTTTCCGCACTTCCTATTGTCGGGAAATAGGGTCCTCTGTCTTTTCTATGCGTTTGGTACAAACCTTGCAGCTTCCTGCTAATAGGAGCATTGAAGTACTATAATCCTATTTAAAGATTATTTTATCAGGACAAAGTACCGATGCACAAACCCTTGCTTAATAATAAAAGAAACATAAGGGATATATTCACTGGAAGTCCTAAAATTTGTCATGAAAGTGCAATTAAGTCCTAAAAACTTATAAAAAGTGCAATTAAGTCTTAAAACTTGTTAAATTGGTTCGATTGAGTCTTAAAGTTAACATTATCTAACTTACTAACAGAAAATGCTGACATGGCCCTGACGTGTCTAAATTATTAAACTTAATACTAAAACAACGTCATCTTGACGCAAATTTGATTTTGAATACTAATTTTATTTAAAATAAATTTTAAAAAAATAAGCTAAATATTAAATTAAAAAGAAAAAAAGATGAGGAGGAGGACAGGCCAGGAGGGGCCGGCGAGGAGGGTTGGGGACGACAGGCGAGGGCCTGCAGGCCCTTGCCCAGATCTGGGCGAGGGAGTGGCGGCCCTCGGCCTAGTCTAAGCGAGGGCCGGCGACCCTTGCCCAGTCTGAGGGAGCACCGCGACCCCTTGATTGCCGTCAGCGAGGGTCACCAGCCCTTGGCCGGGGTCCAGCGACCCCTGCCTGTCCTCCTCTTCCTATTTTAATATTTAGCTTATTTTTAAATTTAGTTTAAATAAAATTAGTATTAGAATAAGTATAAAAAAAAAAAGCCACATAGAGTTGAAAAAAAAATCACGTCAACATTTTTCGTTAGCTAAATTGGACGGTGTTTATTTTAAAATTCAATTGAACTAATTTGATAAGAATGGCTCCAGAGCTAGAAAATAATAACAATAATAACAATTCAAGGATATTTGGGAATGAAACTTTGATTTGACTTGAAAATTTACAGGCAGAAACCAGTGACGGTATATAAAGCATGCACGAAACCTTGTCACAAGACTATACAAGCAAATAGCTACAAATGCTTGAACTACAATTTAATCACTCACTTCACCACCATATCAGACACAAAATTTTAAGGGAACCTCCCTCTAGGATCACAATTCAAGCACCCCATGCTTATTAAATCGCTCCGGATCCGCGCCACGCGGCTTCAGATCTTCTGGAAAATGAGCATACTGCTTTCCGACCCGATTTAACATCAGAAACTGGCTGTTCCATTAGTCCGGCCTTACTGCCATTGATGATTGCTGCGATCAGTCGGTGATCCGGGGACAAAGGGCACGAAACCTCGCCCTCCAAACACAGGGCGCATGAACGCATTGTCGAACTTCCGCCAGTAGTAGTGTACAGTGTTGGTAGGAGTTGTTAGAAGCATGCGTAAGCTCGACGGCCGCGGAACATTCTGGTTGCTCTCTATGCCCTGGCCATTGCCGAGGAGTGGCACGATGAAGGACTTGGGGGTAGTTGGCTCGGAGGAAGCCATGCGGACTAAGTGCATGGGCGAAGGAAGCAAGAGCCGGATGAGAGGTTTGGTCATCAGCCCGAACACCTGGAGAGACAGAGAGAGAGAGAGAGAATTGATCCGCCGGGTTCAAGTTGATTAAAGCAGTATGCATCTCTTTCGCATCGCCTATAGAGCATATCAGCTAATGACTTACCACCGTGCTGAATAGAACGACCGTGATAGTACTAGTGATCATAAACGCATTGTTCCTCACTTTTGTCTCGGCCATAGCAAACTGCATCAACATGCATGAGGGGTTGGCAAAAGCATGTTCATGACTAACAAAACAATCTGCAATATCAAACCGACTGAATAAAGCTTCAAGTAGTGATTTTGTCTTGCTTTTTACCTTATTGTATGCAAGAGCCATGGACACAGCACCGCGCATAAGACCAGCCCACCATATTATAACCTGCAGAGTTTCTTATTAAGAAACAGATTCTACTGACATATTCTGAGTAGTTAACTAGAACACTGCAGGCCCTGTATGTGCATGTAGAGAGAGAGAGAGAGAGAGAGAGATCACCTGTTGCCTCAACGTAATTTTCTCATGTGCAGATTTCTTAGTCAAGTTGGATAAAAATGACAAGGGGAAAACAAAGGCTGCTCTTCCGAGCAGAACCAGTCCCAACAATATGGAGCTAAACTGCACTGATTTTTTGGGACTGAAAGCAAATGATGAAAGAAAGAAACATGTTCAGTACATATGAAGTGCTATATACTGCATTGCCATTCTCGGCTGAATGTGTGTGTGGTATAAACACCAGGTACATATACATAACTAACCTATCACTGACGACGCTCCATCTCTCAATGTCCAAGGCATCCATGCCAACATAAAGGAATATAAAAATCTCAGCAACAAATGACAAAGTTGCAAAAGTGTGCCTGTGTTTTTGCCAAAGAGCAATTAGTTTTGTAGTAATGAATGCAAACCAATTCAACTGAATTAAAGGAGAGATGATCGACATACTTAGTGGTCACCCTTGAACTTTCAGTGACATTATGCCATGTGTAGTGTGACATAACGATTCCGCAAAAGAATACAGTGAGGATGCCACTTAAGTAAAAGAGCTGCACAGATAAATTTACATTATTACACCATCATCAGTGTTTGACAAGCTTCCAGTCGTGTTAGGAAGAACAACAGAAAATAATCAGAGGAGAGATATATGAAGAAAATCATACTTCAGCCAGCATATACGACATGTATGCCATGAGAATCATGAGAGCAACTTCACGGTCAGTTGAGTGCCTGATTTGAAAGACAACGAAGTATATGAGCAGGTATGGGGGCTGCAGCTTCTATCTTCCATATAAGTTGTTTTAGCAATACCGTATACTTATGTAACTAATACATACCTGCCAAAGTAGAGTTTTCTGATGATATAAGCACTAAGCAATCCAGTCTGCAGGGGACAATACATGTTGAAAAGGATAATGTTATGGTTGTTATTATTATTCTCTCAAAAGGGTCGGTGCACATGAGAGAGGAGAGCGAATCTCACCAAAACTCCGAGCAATGTACTCAGGATAAATAAGTACAAAAAATTGCCAACAAACTGCAATGCGATGCTTGAGTCGATGTGGGAAAGATCGAAACTTTGAATCGCATTGAAAAGAACCACTGAAGTAGCATCATTTACAACACCTTCTCCGAACACTAGACTATACAACAAGGGAGTTTCATCCTGATTAAGGACCTGCAGCAATAAGTTGAATAAACAGTGTCAGCAATAAGTTAAATAAACAGTGTCCAGAGATGGCAATCCTTTGAAATTTTTGAACCAGGTAACGGTTCCAAAGGCTATCTTACCTGCAAGGTACAGACAGAATCTGTAGCAGAGAATATTGCTCCAATTGCTGCAATCAACGGAGAAAGTCAAGGGAAACAAAGAAAATAACGAGGAACTGCTTCAGAAGTAAAAAAAATAAAAATGAGACGTCAAGTTGCTGAGAAGATAAAGGTAGTTTTAAATTACCAAGATAATCTCCTATATCCAGTTTACGGAAGTTCAATCCCTCAAAAATGTATTTGGCACCTGGGACAAAAGATAGCAAACATGATTAGACTGTAAGATACATTAACAGATAAAACCATGTCAAGATTTTTGGAAAAAGAGAGGGAAGAGAAAAAAAGAGAAGAAGAAACCAGTACGCTGGAACATGTCAACCATCAGATCATATAGCAAGTGCAAAGAGGAGAATGAAGTAATGAAGTAACAAAAAAAAGCAATGGTGAATCTTGTGCAGGACCTGGGTGGACGAGAATCGCTTCAGAAGGTTTCACTCAAACAAGGTATTAAGCATACCTAACGAAATGATGCCAAAGGATATCAGAGTTCCAACAGCACCGAAGAGTATGATTGTCATAAAATTGCGGAAAAACTGCTTCTTCTTCACCTGGAACCTGGTAGAGGAAGGAAAGGAAGGTCATAATCATGCATGACCATGTCTATATATAAGCACACCCACTAGAAAGTTAGTGCTTCCCCTATTGATTCTTGTTAAGCTTCGCATTTGTGCATGTGCACGCAATGTAATCAAAAGTTGCAACCAGATTCATAAAATTAAGCCAAGTGGACTTTTGGGTAAATTGGACACATTGAAATAACCATAAGTTTTACACCAAATTGATCACAAAAGGAACATGTTAATTCTTTATGATAGAAACGGTATTAATCGACAAACAAAAACAGGATGCTGCAGAAGCTCAAACTTACCCGGCATTAAATATGATGGGTGGAAGAAGATAGATAAAGAAAAGATCTTCACTGAAAACTAAAAGATGCGAACTCTTTCCTCGAGTAGTAAGCAGAATAACAACTCCAGTGCAAAGACCCTGCAATAAAACTCAAATTGAATCAAAATTGAGCCCATGATAACCCCAGTTCAGCCCTCATAACTTTCTAAAACTCAAATTCAGAATTTTCACCGTATAAATCTTACAATTGCGAGGGCCGTGATTGACTCGTTCATCCATCGATTCTCCTCCAACAGGTGACCAACCACGATACAAGCACAAAGCAGCGCAACAAAGAGGTTCATCGACACAACTGAATCGTGGTCAGATGTGAATGCTCCCAATTTGCTAAAGATGGAGCCGGGATCGATCGCCATGGTTGCAGCAGCAGCGGATCAAACTCACAAAACAAAACCCCTGGAATCAACGGATATCCAATTCACTGTATATCTCCTACACAAAGCCAAAATATTCTAAGGTGCCCTCTAATCTTGAAACTTTGGTCCAAAATCTGGAGATTCATGAACACCCAACTCCGATTTCCTCAGTCAACGAAAATATCTGCAATGTGAAGGTCTTAGAGCTATCAGTATAAGAAAGACACAGAGGTTACTGTTCAAGCACTGGGAAAACTAATGGAATATTAGCAGAAAGTAAGTCAACAAAAGCTCCAACCTTCCCTAATGCGGGACCACAAAAAAAAGCACCGAACTTTAACTTCGTAAAAAAAAAGCGATTGTCTGAAAGCAAAGCAAACCAACAAAAGAACATTTGAGTTCAAAACCCATAATTCAATCTTCCGCTACCATGCATCAAATTTGCTAACAATACCAAGCACAAATTAAAGCTCAAAAAAGAAACACCAACCTATCAGAGTACCACTGACTCATGAACGAGCTTCGATTCTGGACATTCACAAGCGTAAATGAAACATGTTCAGTAATCCAAGCATCGTCTTGTTGTCAAATTAAGCTGAACTTGTGAATCTACAGAGAGAAGATCTAGAGAGAGAGAGAGAGAGAGAGAGAGAGAGAGAGAGAGAGAGGGAGGGAGGATATTCCAGTGTGCAACAGAGAAAGCTCAATGAGAGATGCCAACCGTAAGAAGCCACCAAAAAGCAAAGGATGAACGGAGTTTTGCTTCTTACAGACCTGCAAGCACCGACAAATTTAAAAATCTGAAAGAAGGAAAAAGTTGGCTGACCGCTGATTACGCATCAAGATTCCAGATTGATGATATTCTAGTACTGGGTGCAGGCTATAAATGGTGGGTTTCTCGTTTCTTGGAAGCTAATGGATGGAGGAGAGAGAGGATCACAGGGGATCCCACCTGTACAGAATGATGGTGTCTCTGTGTACAGAAATATCCAATTCAAAGGTGGAAGCATTTCTTGGTCAAGCCAAAGATGACAATAAAGAAAGGGAGAGGGGTCTTGGTCTTGGCACGGCTGGAAAGAGTTAAAGAGAATACTGCCATGGACAATGATGGAGATGTAAACAAATGAGAGGAGCTTTTCAAGTGCATCACCTCATGCTTTCCCACTGGCAGACAGACAGGGGAGAGGTGATTCTTGGTTGTGCTGATGGCGACTCAAGAAGGTGAAATGGAATTTGTCGTAAAATTGCTCATTCATTTAAGTTGTTGCCGTTTTTCCCTGGGAATTTTCTAAATCTGGGCACCCTATGAGCAATTTTTTTCCCATGGCTTATCATGGTATGTATGGAAATATAATTAGCAAGAAGCCATGGATTAAAGGGATAAGGCGAAAGACAAATGCAAATGTAAGTCGTACTTAATTTTGAGTGATATATATATGGGGTCCGAATATTCGAAAAATTGGAACAAGAGCATGTTGTTTCGGATTTTTTGAGCACATACTTGTTCTCTTTTCAAAAGTTTATAACAATGGAGCATTCTAAATTAAAAATTGCGAAACCCATTAAATTATTTCGTATGGTTGTATTCATAAATGTCTGTGCTCAATTATGAATAAACATTGAGTTTCAAAGCCCTACAAAAGAAGAGAGAAAAGGAAAAAAGCAATTCGATTCAAACGCGCGCCTCTTCGAATTTAAAATAATTAAGTGGTCCGAATATTTGAGAAAGTGCGTCTTTTATTTTCCTATCGAAAATTTGACGATGGAGTTTACGTGTCTCTTTGATTTTAGACCAGCTCTCGAAAGTCTTTGGAATCATTTAATTTATCGAACAACCAAGGAAAAAATGGGTTAAGAAAAGGAAGAAGAAGTTTCCAAATCGACATTGGCAACAAGTTGTCAATCTCAAAATGATTCCAGAGTCCCCTTTCAGCGTCCTCAATTTTATTTTATTTTTTTCACGTAAATATATATATCTAATTTTTTTATTAAAAAAATGTTTAGTTATTTTAGTCAATGTAAGAGGTATTATGTTATGACCATGCATCTATTTGTAACGTAAGCGCAGGCGTGGCGGTTGGGCCCAGGCGTTGATTATTCTTTTCCAACAATTTTAAGCCATGAACGACCGCAACCCCGCCATACTTCTACTTTCTAATGAGCTTAACACGTACATGCATACATGCATACTTGTATGTGTGGGATACATATATGTATGTATGATTCCTTAGTTGAATGTTTCAATAAGCATATTTCCTCTTTGTTGTGGAACGTTGATTTGCTCGGTTTTCGTTATAATTATCTTCCCGTCTCGAGTAATGAATTACAAATATACCGAGACGTGTGAAATTGTTAGTCGAGACCAATCAAGTGGTCGATTGGGTAGTCAAAGATTGGTTTACAAGTGAAAGATCACGGGTTCAATTCCCTACTCTATTCTCGGTCTCAAGAAACCTTAATTAGTCTGCGAGGGACGAGCTGTGACTTAAGTGTATCGTCGATTTTGAGCTTTCTACTCACCCCCCGATGAGCAGTTGGTGTCCCGCCGAGTCTCTTAAATTTGGACCTTCCAATAGCGGGTGGAGCGTGTCACAATCCCGTCCAGACCCTCTCTTTGTTTTTTTTTCCCTTCTCGAAAGGAAGAGATTGTTAGTGGTGAAAAATGTGGATAAGCAATGATCACACTTTAGTCTTTGCTAATTCGATTCAACATATCAATGTCTAGGGCGTCCAATCCTATGGGCCATGGGCCGGTCCACCGGGCACTAGAGTGCGTAGCCACTTCCTCGAAACTTTACTTATGACTGGCCAAGCCTATCCATTCCATGCATCATGCATTGATTTGGAAGACACAAGGCAGTAAAACTAGGTAAACACAGTACAGTTAGACCAGATTATTGTTCAAGCTCGCGCGTCGGACACCGCTAGTTGCCGGGCGTCGATTTCACTTGGTCAAGTTTGTGTAGATATAATTGAACTAGGCTGAAAGTGTGTCGTTGCTTTCCCAATTGTAATGAAAATGGCGAGTTCACAGAGAATTTTTCTACATTTGACAAAACATAGAGATGAAAAAAGGGAATGCAACTATGGAAGGGAGAGATCAGTGATTTGATTTTTCAGGAGGAGGGACCTGAGTTTCGCCTTTCTGCTACCACTTGTAGCTGTAATTGAGGAGGAAGGAGTGGGACAGGACCACTCCATTTTTGGTCCCTTCTCTTATTGGATCTGACTGTTGCGTGATAGAAATGCACACAACACTATCATTGAAGGCCCCCTCATCTCATCCATCAATATCAGCTAATCGTGTCTTCTGTTCCCATCAAAATAGGAGAGTATGACTAGGGCACGAGGTGGTGGCGTAATAATTAGGTTAAAGCTTTCATCGACCTCTTTATCGAAGGGCTCGAGACCTCGCTGACTTAGCTCATCCGTTATATCGATGTTCGAGCTCATCAATGTAGCCTCACCTCACCGATGTGCCGGAAATCTTTCCGCACGAAACAGTAAATGCCCGAGGCATGAACTGGATGCTCCTAGCCGACTCACGACATTGGCTCATATGTATAACTCTGTGAAGGACGGTCGACCCATCTACCGTTAAGCTATCATGCTCGGTGACACAACAAGTCATACCGTACTCTAGCGAGGCACGCGATCGAAAACCCATTTCGAGCAGAATCTAACCTAGCAAAAAGGAGTACAAACATTTAGCGACAAGGACGAACTTTAGCCTCTTTCAAGGAAATTGCTCTAAAAAGCCAGATGACAGCCAAACAGATTTTGGACTTCGCTTTTGGCGACAAAGCATCTGCATATCTTCGCAACCCAAGTATTGTATTGCCATATAGAATGGGACTTAACGGGATGGTGCAAGCAACCTTTTCTTTTACCGAATTGCATTCTGAACTAACATGTACTTTTTGCCCTAGCACCTCCCAAGTTGCATTAAAAAGTGCAAGGGCCGGTTTCTGTATGTTTCAGATGCTCCCATTGTCTCTCCATCGTTCTCACCAATTGACAAGACGTTTCACATGTGCTTGTTGGAGAATGAAAATTGGAAGAATGATTTTCGGACATTTTACAAACAAATGCAATCGAATTCAAAGTTTTGAACTTGATGCAATCAAGTCGTTTCGATAATGATTTGACTTGACGTGACATAATAAAATTCGATGTTTCGTTTTTTTCTTTCTAATATGTTAGTTTATGTGTGTTGACGTAACACTGATGTGGCATCGCGTCTAAATCAAATTATTTTAAGAAAAGGAATATGCCAAAGACAAAATTTTATAGAAAAAAATGAAACAAAGAAAGCGAAAAAATTAAAGAAAAAAATGGAGTAAAACTAAGGGAAATGAATAGTGGGACCGTGGGGTGGGGGTCTACCGTTGGCGCCGCCCGCAATCTTCAGACTCACGGCGCCTCTGTCCCCCATCTGACTATAATTATTTTATTTTATTTCTGGCTTTTCTTTGGTATTTCAAAAAAAAAATGCATTGTTCTTTAATTTTTCTTCTTTTTACATTTTGGCTATTTCCAGCATGACACCACATCGGCATAATGTCAGTGTCCACATATGCCAAAGCTATTTCATTAAGAAAAGCCATGTCGGATTTATGGCATATCACATTCACAAAATTGGTCGAACGGTCACCGTAACATTGAATTGCAATGGTTTTAAAACGTTTAAAGCCTGATTGCACTTTATCAAGTATTTAGAACTTAATTTACATTGGACCAAACATTTAAGATTGCTATTGCAAATTTCTGTTTTTGGCCAAAAAAAAAATATCAATATACATAATTGCGATAATATGGGCATTCGAACCTTATGACTGCTAATTTGTATGGATGCAATTATGCCGTCGCTAGGGGTGATAATAGGATGGCCCGCTGACCCACCCAAGTCCATTCCCTGATCGACCCTAAGGATAAACGAAAGAACCGAGCAAGCAATTTCTTTCTTGAAATTCTTAAGCCTTAGCTACTTCAGGCTCGCCCATTGATCAAGTCAAGACATTACATCCCACGTCTCTCGAAATAGGAATCCACTCATTTCATTCATTGCATCTATGTACATCGGGTAAAACACCGCTCGCAGAGTGGCGAATGTAATCCCCACAGTTATTTTAACAGAGAAACGTTATAATTTAAATACTAAATGCGTCAAATTCAAATCAAGCGCTCGACCACCCAGAAAAATTCTTAAGGCTCAATCTATGTTTTCACCCTTTGTGTGAGGATCTACATCATCCATGCATTTCGTTACTTGAAAATAAGAGTTATGCTTTCTTGCTTTTGCTCCTAATGACAAGCACAGAACCCGTCGCTTCTAAATCAAGCATTCGACTGCTTGGACAAACCCTCGAGAGCTCGATCTATATCTTCGCTCTTTATGTGAGGATCCACATATCACCACACGATCCATTCTATTAGTTGAGAGTAACAAATATACAATCTTGCTCGCCGATTATCACTTACATTGGATCACGTTCACCTATTATGGTTATTCGTGTACGGAGATGCCGAAGGGGAGCTCCCCAATTTTAAAATTCGAAGTGAGAACAGTTGAATCTAGACTGATCTTTTGCTTAAGTTATATGGATGCTCTATCTTTTGAATTATTTCAATTGGTTAATGATTTGTCTTCCTTGTTATTTTATCAACATAATGCGTTTCATCTACTAAAGTTGGAAGGGTTTTTTCAAAGCTACCCTAAGATTTTAGGAGTGACCATGGGCTAGTCCATTGGGCTCTAGAGTGTGCTAACCACTTATCTCCAAGCTTTACTGTGTGACTGACCATGCCTATCCATTTCATGCAAATATTTTCACCGTCTATTAATTTGGAAGACGCAAGGATCTAAACCAAGTAAACACAGTGTATTTAGACCAGAAAATTGTTCAAACTCGCGTATTGAATACCGCTAATTGTCGGGCTTACTTAGTTGAGTTTGCGCAGATAAAGTCGAATCGGGCTAAAAAGGGGTTGCTTTCCCCTCCTCCGATCGAAACCAAAGTGGTAGTTCTATATCTCTTCCTACTTGTATTCAAAGAAACTGAAAATAAGTATTTCTACATACCATAGAGATTTTCAACTTGAAACTATGCCTCCTATTCCATCATTAAGTTTTGTATGTAATGGAAATGGTGCGTCACGGAGAATTTTCCACAGTGAAAAATAAATAAATAAGAAGGAAAGGAATGCATAGATTTTTCACAAGGAGGGACCTGAGTTTTGCCTTTTTGGTACCACTTATAGTGCAAATTATGAAGGCAGAAGAAGTGGGCAGGACCACTCCTTTCCATCAATATCACCTAATCTTCTTCTGTTCACATCAAAATAGGAGGAAGATGAGGGCATGAGGTGGTTGCATAATTAGGTTAAAGCTTTTCGATGACCTCTATATCAAAGGCTAGAAACCGGTTGCGATTGTAACATTACATGAATCGGATACAATCGAAGAGGAGAGTTAACTATATTACGATTCGTATACATACGGTCAAATTAATTCGGCTGCAGACAACCTAATAGAATCTATCATTATAGTGATGGAATTAGAATCTGTACAAGTGTACATAATCAAACTTTTGTATAACGTTTCTTCCAAAATGAAATGATACTCGAAGTATTTGAGCCATTCTTGGTAGGTCCATCCGTCATCACAAGGTTCGAGCCCATCGATGTAGTCTCACCGACACGTCAAAAAACCTTTCTGCATGAAATAGCACGTATCTAAGTTACAAACTAACCAGAAGCTCACTCGCAACTTCAGCTCAAATGTACAACTTCATGGAAAAACTATCGACCCATCTATCATTGAGCTACCATGCTCAGTGGTACAGGTCGAACCTTCCTCGAGCGAAGCACACGATCGAAAACCCATTTCAAGCACAATCTAACCTAGCAAAAAGAAGTGATAAACATCTAGCGACGAGGACAATCTTGAGCCTCCTTCAAGGAAATTGCTTTGAAAAGCCAGACGACAGCCAAAGGGATTTAGACTTTCACTTTTTGGCGACAAAGGATCTGCATAGCTTCGCAAGCTAAGTATCGTATCCTTCAAGACAAACACATTGGATATGAAGATAACAGCATGGAAACAATTATTGGAATAGACAAGATTCTTCTTCTCTTTTGGTCCTATTATAAAATGCGACAAAAAACATGGTACAACCTTTTGTTTACCGAAGTGCATCTTGAACTAACATGAGAGAATCGAAAACCCACGTAGTACTTTTGCCCTAGCAAAAGGTAATGGCATCTAATGCACTGTTCTCGTAACAAATAACGAGCACCTCCCAAGTTGGATTCTAAGCGCAAGGGCCGGTTTCTGCATGTTTCAGATGCTCCCGTCGTTCTCATCGCTCGACAAGTTGTTTCACATGTGTTTTTAAGAGTGAAAATCGCAGCCGCCGTCTCTAACATTTGGCGAAATTTATAATCTAATTTTAGATAGGGGTAAGCGGTTCTAGGGTTGATTCGGATTTCATTTGCGACCTATCCTGTCGGAACCAGTTCCTTAATTTTTGAAACCCAGAACTTACCCTGCGTAATCTGAAACCTACACTGTCAATCAGTTCCATGATCGATTTTAGGATCTACTCGGGATCTGGCCAATCTCTTTTCTTTGTTTCATTTTTTTCTTTTTTCTTGTTTTGTTTCATTGTTAAGCAAAATGAAAGTGAACGCAACGACAAAAATTCACGTTCGTCAATAGCAACAATTCATGAAAGATGAACACGTAAATCATCTGTTCCCGGTTCGATTCTTCGGTTCCCAATTCCCTGTTCGGTTCTTACCCAGGAACCGAACCGCATATTACTGGTTCCATTTTTTTTGGAACCGTAAACCAGACAGATTCCTATAGCCGGTTGAGTTCGGTTCGTGGTTCTAACCTGGGCTATACTCACCCTTAATTTTAGACGTTTTGCGAGAGTACACTCAAGTCTCAAACTTTTTGAAAAAGCGTCATTCGTATTTCCTCCTTTTCTTGGACCGACCTTTTAATTTGTTCTCGTTATCTAACTCTCCTAATTTCTGTCAAAAGTGCTTATTATGCCATATATAAAATGAAAAGAATAAGTTAGAGATATGTCTCAAAGTTCCATCAATGTGAAGCAAGCCCCCTTGGAAATGAAATGACGAGGAAGAATCGCCCTCGTTTTCCACATGTGCTTCCCTACTACACTCGTCGGGCCCCTCGTTGTTCTTCTTCCCATTGAAAATATGATGCTTTTTTCTCGAAGGTGAGACGAATTATTGACCACATAAAATAAAATATTTGAGGTGGGAATATCTCCTCCTCCTCCTCCTCCTCCTCCTCCTTTTCCTAAGAAATTGTAAGGCTGAAACTAAAGTTTTCGGTAGTGTAATAATACATACGTTCGGAGCAACGAATCTCGATATATCATCACTTTTATGTAATTTACTTAACGGGTATTATTACAAGATGAAAAAGGATGACAACGAAGAATGATCAAGACGAATGGAATAGCTAATAAAATTTTAATGTGATTGCCATTTCAAGTTGAATATTATAAATCTTTCGAGATTTCAATCGATAGTCGAGTTGCCATGCTATAATTTTTGTGGGGCATGATGAAGATACCTCAAATGGGTGTTTTTATGTTATTATTCGAATCAACGTTTGCTGGCTTTGATGGATATACCTCAAATGTTGTCCGAGAATCGAAGAGCGACGATCACTAGAAGTGCCCTTTCTTGTCAACATTCACTTAATTTTTAGCCATTTTTCAATATCGAATTCGATCAAAAGTCAACAATGAAAAGGGTAAAAAAAAAACAATGAAAAGGGTGTAATATAAATATATTATACCTCACTTTGGATTTATATATATATATATATATATATATATATATATATATATATATTTGTTTAAGCACGTGGTGTAATTGGGAGATATTTAGGACATTGCACAGACCAACTTGGGCAAAAGTACACCACAAGTGCCATAACTTATGTACGGCGATCACTTTGGTGCCATAACTTTTTTTCGGATCACTTTGGTGCCAAGTTGGAGGAAAAGAGATCACTTTGGTGCCAATTTGGCCGGAAATCCGACGTGGCATTTTTTATTCATTTTTTACGCCGACGTGGCTCGCCGGAGGCTGAGTCAGCGTGTACAGTCAACATTTTTTATTTTAAATTTTTTTTAGCGTGTACAGTCAGCATTTTTAATTTTAAATATTTTTTTTCTTTTTTTTTCTTTTTTTTCTTTTCTCACCTCGCCGGCCGGTGGCCGGCCACCGGCGAAGCCCGGGAAGGGTTGGGCGAGGGCGGCCTTGCCCATGGCCGGCGAGGGCGGCCGACCCTCGCCGGCGACGAGCGAGCGAGGCCGGCCCTCGCCGGCCCGGCGAGGCCGCCCCTCGCCGGCGTCGGGCGAGGAAGCCCTCGCACAGGCGGGCGAGGGTCGGCCTCGCCGGATCTCGCGAGGGCGACCCTCGCCGGCGTCGGCGAGGGTCGCCCACGCCCGACTCGGCGAGGGCGACCCTCGCCCGCCCGTGCGAGGGCGCCCTCGCCCGACGCCGGCGAGGGTCGCCCTCGCCGGATCCGGCCTCGCCGGCGTCGGCGACCCTCGCCGGCGTCGGCGACCCTCGCCGGCGTCGGGCGAGGGTCGTCCATGCCCGACTCGGGCGAGGGCGACCCTCGCCGGCGTCGGGCGAGGGTCGCCCATGCCCGACTCGGGCGAGGGCGACCCTCGCCCGCCCAAGCAAGGGCCGCGCCTCGCCGGCGTCGGGCGAGGGAAGCCCTCGGCCGGGCGGGCGAGGGTCGCCATCGCGGCGTCGGGCGAGCCTCGCCCGCCCGGCCCGAGGGCTTCCTCGCCCGACGCCGGCGAGGGTCGGCCGCCCTCGCCGGCCATGGGCAAGGCCGCCCTCGCCCAGCCCTTCCCGGGCTTCGCCGGTGGCCGGCCGGCCACCGGCAACCAGCCGGAAATGAGAGAAAAGAAAAGAAAAGAAAAGAAAAAGAAAAGAAAAAAAAAGGAAAAAAATATTTAAAATTAAAAATGCTGACTGCACACTCTAAAAAAAAAATTTAAAATAAAAAATGCTGACTGTACACGCTGACTCAGCCTCCGACGAGCCACGTCGGCGTAAAAAATGAATAAAAAATGCCACGTCGGATTTCCGGCCAAATTGGCACCAAAGTGATCTCTTTTCCTCCGACTTGGCACCAAAGTGATCCGAAAAAAAGTTATGGCACCAAAGTGATCGCCGTACACAAGTTATGGCACTTGTTGTGTACTTTTGCCGACCAACTTGTGTCGCGTATCGTGAATCGTGCCCGCACGAGAATCAATTGGATTGGCATGATTTTCATTGGTGTTTTTAGACAATAATTGCGATCCTTCCAATCGTGGATATTTGCTTGGTTTTGTTCCTTCTTCTATTACGGACACGTTTTATTCTCGCTGGATATTTCTTTTTTATTTTTTATTGAGAGTATTGTCACGGCAGTTTTTTGAACTTTCATCAATATCCAATGTCATCCTCAATTTATTTTTATTTAATTTAGTCCATGAACATTTTCGAATTTCGCTCTATGAAAAATATCTATTAAGTGATGCGCCACCGATACAGAGTGCCAAAGCAGCCATATGAAATTGATGACGTGTGATGCCACTTCAATTGAAATGATATTTTCTTCATAATGAAAATCTTTTTGTCCTTTTCCTTTTTCTCCTTTCTCCTGCATCATCATCTTCTTCTTTTTGCTCCCTTACAAAAACCTCCTTGCGGTCACTCTCGTTAACGCTAACCCGCCGCGACAATCGGATGTGTGCCGCCAACATCGTCACCGTGCCAACTCTCGCCTCCTGTGCTCAACCTCAAATTCTCTCTCTCTCTAACCTCAGATGGAATTCTTGACAATGAGGTCTGTCGACCTTAAAACCTTTGTTCCCATGTAACACCTAGTCCTAATTGGTCCACCCTCTTTCTCTCTCCTCCAATGTATGCAACATCACCCCGTCGTCTCTCAGCGATAGCATTTGTTGATAAACTTCGTTCTTGTTTAACTGAACATTGCAGCCATAGGAGAAATTATAAAAAAAATCCGAAACCTTTTATACTTGTGCCAATTCAATCCTAAATCTTTCAATTTGACTGATTTAATCCTAAACTTATTGTATATATGCTAATTCAGTCCTCAGCCTTTCGATTGTGTCAATTTAATCCTAAACATTTTGACAAGTTGCTAATTTTGTCATAAAATTTTTGATAATTTGTTAATTTAGTCATTTTTGCTAATTTTGGACGTAAATCATTGACGTGGCGGTATAGTCAGTGCCAGTCGTCCTATGTAGATGGCTGCAGCTAATATGGACAATTTTTAAAATTTTTAAAATTCTTCCTAACCCTAGGCCGGCGAAGTCGCTGGCCAACCATCGCGAGCCACGGGCAAGCGTCGGCCCAGCCACAGGCCCTCGCCTAGTTTGGGCAAGGATGTGGAGGCCCTCACTTAGATCCAAGCGATGGCCGCAATGCCCTCGTCTATGGCCGAAATGGGCGCGGAAGACCTTGCCCATGGCCAACGAGGATTGACCAACGACCTCACCGGCCTAGGGTTAAGAAGAAAATGAAAAATGAAAGATGAAAAATGAAAAAAATTAAAATTGTAAAAAAAATTATCCACATCACGTCGGTCGTGCCACGTAGGATGGCCAATGCCGATTAGACCGCCACGTCGGCGATTTCCTATCAAAATTGTTCACAATGACTAAATTGGCAAATCGTCAAAAGGTTTATAACTAAATTGTCAAATCCTCAAAAGATTTGATGACTAAATTGGCATAATTGAAAGGTTTAGGACTAATTTGATACAATAAGGACGCAAATAATAACCATTCTGTTTCCCTATTTTTTATATTTTTGTTCCTAGAAACAGGTTTGGAACAAAAATCTGTTTGATAAAATAATTTCATTTTTATATTTCTAGGATAAATTTTGGCCTAAAAATAGATTTGGAACAGAAATGAGAAGTTAAAATTTTTTACTTTTCTATTTCTGAAATCAAAACAGAAATAACAACTCTCTTTTATTGCTCACCATTGCCGCCTGTCGCTGCCCACGCGCCGCCGCCGCCGCCTGTTGTCGCTTACCGCCCACCCGCCACCCGCCGCAGCTCGCCAGCCATTCGCCGTTGCTCAGCCGCCGGCCACCGGGAACAAAAATTTAAGAATAACCTATCAAACGAATTTCTATCCCGGGAACATAAATTTTGTGTCGTTATCAAACGCTACTTTTTGCTCATAAACTCATCCGGGGAATAGAAATGGATTTTTTTTTTATTTCTAGCTAGAAATAGGGCCGGGAAGATAAATGTTGTCATTCGCGCTCTAAATTTAAGACTTTTTTGGCAATTTTCCCCTGTAAACACTATATTGCATGCCAAATCAAAATACAGCTGATTATTGGGAAGAAGCCAAATCGATAGAGGTATGGTTGGCTCATCAGCTTATACAGCTCTGCACACATTAGTTGCTAAAAACTTTTTAGCACAATTCTTTACTTGTTTTTTTTTTCTCTCTCTTCGCCAACACAAGGCAAGTATTTCTGCTCTTTTCTATTACGAAAAAGAATATGCTTGTGAGCCCCACTAAAATGCCATCACTCATCTCATAAATCAAGTAAGGCGCGAGCATAAATCAAATGGGTATGCCCCAAATATGAGATTATTTGCACTTGTTGATGTAGACAAATCAAACATGTGTCATGCGTTTACTCACACATGCAATTATGCGAGTCCTTAATCACTAAATAGAGTCCGACTATATTCTTTTGCTAGGTCTTATATTAGTGAAGGAGATGTGATAGGAAACAGTTTGACCCCAAATGGAAGAACCTGATCAAAATTTCTTGACTATATCTCAGGCACTACTACATTCCCTTAACCCTTCGATCGTGATTCGTTGCAATCACCAAGCATTTCATCTTGATTTCTATACAAAGTACCGTAGCATATAAAAACTGAAAAATTCTCAATCATCGATTGAAATCCATCACTTCTAGACATAACAGCTATCAACTTTAGAAAAAAGGAGCACACAGCACATAAAATAGGATATCTTGGGCCAATCAATAATAGTTTAATTGAATGAAGAGACTATTAAACTCTCGGTGGCATCAATTGATGAAATTCCCTTCAAATCTTTTTCTTTCCTGAGAGGTGGAAATACCATCTACTTACTTTACATTCTGAGGATCCCGAGATCCAGACGAGACCCAAGATGAAATAGGTTTAGGTTTTACTTATAACCAAATAACGGTTTAGTTGAATGAAGAGAATATTAAATTCTCGGCCGCCACCAATGGCTGAATCTTCATATAGAATACATAACATTTTTGACTTTGCAATAATGATATTTGCACTAAAGTAAGTCGAACAACAAACGATACCAAACCCAAAAAAGTGACGCCAAATGAGAATATTGTCTTGTCATTATTGACTCTGTTTGTGAATTCATTTTGGATTCATAATAATCCTGTGTCGATGTAGCTGTCAACTAGGTCAGAATCATGGGGCTGCGAGCCCCGGAATTGGCCGATGCTTATGACAAACATCCGGACGAAAAGGGACTCTTGGAATTGTACTTATGCTCTTTTTTTTTTTATCTTCTAGGGCTGGTGAATATCCACACTATTGAATCCATGGATGGGCTAGGGATTAAGAAGCGACCTTGTACGTACTGATTAGGAATTCAATTCTCCACGACAAGAAGTGTAAATATTCCATGGATAATCCATTTGGGTTTTATCGATTCACATCTTATCCTGCTCCGAGATAAATAAAATGGTTCATCGATCCGTGACGAACCTATTTAAAGTGGGTTTTCTCGTCGTGGAAAGAAATCGAGATCGTTTTATTCGAGATTTTGTACTATCTTCGAGGAACCATTCATTGAAAGATCAAGAACCGCGGGCGCAAACATGCATCTGTGCTATTCCCTTGATTTGACTTTCTTTTTGTTTCCTTTCTTTCGATTTTTTGAGTTATTGTTAGGTGAAGGTCAATAATCGAATACCCAACAAAAGCAATCTATATTAAAATTAGGACATGCGTAAGAAATTACTTTCTAATCGATAATGGCTCAGTATGAAAAAAAAAAACTTATTAAAACCGCGTGCTTATTTGGGGCAACTTTTCATCGCTTCTACTTCTCAATGATTGTTTTCCCTCTAAAATCTTGAAAACGAAAAAAGAAAATACATCATTAACATAAACAATCGTACACGATACTACACACTAACAATCATATCTGGTCAAAATTCTCAAGGAGAAGAAAATCACAAAAATTTGGAAAAAAATAAAATTTCAAGACACGCCCTCATGAAACTTCCAAGCATGAAGATACAGAAAGGAAATGGGATTATAAAAAAATATTGGTGGGCCTACCTTGAGTGATGAGAAGATAAGGATATGATCAATTGGGTAGTAGGAAGAGGGGAAGGAGTTGCGGGAAAGATATTCTGTGGGTGGGTCCACGAATCCTAATTAACCCACACCAACTCAATTTGATTGCTTACTTTAGCCAGACCAAACTAATAAACTTTAATGATTGACATAAACATTAGCTTAAACAATATTAATTAGAGACTTAGAGCCACACCCATCGTCAATTGAGATGATGGGCAATGATCTCCTGATCCTTGGCTTCTCTTGAAGCACAAGCCATTGACTCGTCGAATTAGGACAAGAAAGCCCTACAACAGTTGTTGTAGGTAGACCATATTATATGACATTTGCCAGATTAGAGTCTACTATAAATTTCAGCAGCCTGGATTTTGTGGTACTTGAGTAAAGCAAATTCTGATGTGTGGAGGGAATTTTCCGTTCTCAACTTTTGGGTAACTACCAGATGACTCCTTAAAGAAAAGTATCTATTAATAGGGCAATCTTTTTAATGGCAAAATGAATATATTCTGAAATTTTTAAGTAGCATTTATGTAAATTCAATTATCTAGAAGGTGGATGGACAAAGGAGCAAAATCATTGGTTATGTGTTCAGTTTGAACCTAAAATGATGGTATCTATTGTTGATATGAAATATGATCTCACGAACTCATTTGGAGCTCTGATCAGGAGATTGATATGCATTCGGAGATATTACCCCTGAAAAATGGGGTAAGATATCAAGGTTCATGATTTGGATTGATCTCTTGATGCTTAAGTTGCTAAGCGATTAAGAACCCCGTCTGATTCCGTAAGACTAGATTGTGCATCGAAGTTTATCTTGGCTAAACTTTACTTAGTCGTCAATAGCGATGCATGGCACGTGTATCGTGCTTCATCTTTCGAAGCACACACAATGTTTACTGAATACGAAGTAATGTCTTTGTATTTTTATTTTCCTTAATTTGGTAAGAACTTTAATACTCGGTTAGCATTTCTGGCCCAAACAAAATGCTTAATTAGCATTTCTGCTTATTCATCCCTTCCCCACATAGACTCATTAAGAATTCTCTGCAAGGAAAGTATGAAAAGGATGAAATTGGCAAGATATAGATATTTCTTTTTACTTCTATAAATAGCATGTGAAGTTTTCACATAGATCAAAAGCAAACCACACATACCAGAATCAGAGCTCGACCTGAACTAGTTGTCCCGAGCAAGAACCGGGCGTGAGATCTCACACTTCTCGAAACGATCCATATCGGTCCAATAAATCAACCTTTCAAAAGATGCAACTGGCAAGATATAAATATTTCTCTTTACTTTCTATAAATAGGATGCAAAGTTTTCACATAGATCAAGAGCAAATCACACGTATCGGAACCATAGCTCAACCTGAAAGTGGTCGTGCCAAGCAAGAATCGGGCGTGAGATCTCACACTTCTCGGAACGGTCCATATCGGTCCAATAGATCAACCTCTCAAAATCATACTATTTTTCGTTAGAGCTTCTTCAACGCGACATACTAACTCATATTCTCGTTGTGCATCATATCAAGCTATGGAGTCCATATCCTCCGTCTCAATCAAGAGGTGAACTTCAATGTTGGCATCAATGGATTTTGCTCCAAATTGCTTCCCACCAATATCTCTCAAATGGGGGGGTCATGTGGATGGATGCTAGAAAGAAACACACCCCCTCACAATTTCACAGCACGAGAAATTGCCATCTGACAAACTTAGCCACTTAATAAATCTTTCATTAGTGGCGAGCAACGTTAGCACCTCATAACTTCAATTTCCAACAGGAGTAACAAAACCATCAGCTTTTCTAATTGCAAATAAATTGACGAAATCAATTGATTCCTGTCTCTTTTTTTTGGCCGATTATTCATTTTGATAACATTTATCCATGCAAATTTTGCTAATTTGATCAGAATTGCAAACGGTGGGACTTATAAAAATGGGATTTTTACTTTGTAAGAACCTGGACAACTCTCTCTCTCTCTCTCTCTCTCTCTCTCTCTCTCTCTCTCTCACCTAAACAACATCATCATCGTCCTCATCGTCATCTTTGATGTTGTAATCTCCCTCTGTGTGTGTGACAGCAAAAACCCAAAAACCCCACCATCATCTACCTCTCGAAGGAATCACCTTTCTAACCGGAACCGCAACGTGCTCAGCTACAACACTTGACCCATCTTCACCCTCCCTCCCTTCCATCTCTCTGCGAAGACGACGAGGCAAACGGTCCTTTTTCCGACGCACCCACATGCCAATCAAGAGCCTAATCCACGACATGCGCTCGCGCTCGAGCCGGGCTGTCCACGACGGCTCCGCTGCCGCGGTGGCGGCGGCGGCGGCTGCTGCGGAGGCCGCCGACGGCTTGAGCCGGAGCTGCTGGGCCAACATGCCGCAGGAGCTGCTGCGGGAGGTGCTGGCGAAGATCGAGGCGTCGGAGGGGTCGTGGCCGTCGCGGAAGAGCGTGGTGGCCTGCGCCGGAGTCTGCCGGAGCTGGAGGCACCTGGTGAAGGAGATCGTGAAGGTCCCTGAAGTTTCCGGAATCTTGACGTTCCCTATCTCGGTTAAACAGGTGAGAGGAAGAAGGAAGACCATGGGAATGACTTGAATTGTTGAAGTTCGGAATTGCGAGAGAACGATGTTTGATGTTGCAATATCGTTCGGGTTTTCATTTCTGGTTTTTCCCCTCTCTTTTAGTTAAATTCCATTTCTTCTATGCCTGCTTAAGACACTGCATGTGTTTGTTAGTGAAGTCTGTGATATGAGAATTGAACTGGAGTTTGATTCTGGAGAGGAAATTTTGGCATTTCTGGTGTTAGTGCGCCAGTTAATTGATTGTGGGGGAAATTCCTAAGGATTTTGGCTTTCCTTGTTGGTTTGAATTTGGTGGTTATTGATGTGGAAATGAAGTTCTTAGGCGTGGTAGTGAGTTGGAGAGTTCATTGTTTCTCAAAGGACTTTGATTGGCAGTGACAAATCCTAGGTTGCATTGTCTGGCATCGCCGGATTCTGTTTTGGAACTTGGTTTTTTACCTTAAGACGAAAGGCCTACTATTGATAATTGAATTTTTAATGTTGTTAAGATGAGGGGATGAAGAAATTCGGTTCCTGTCAGGAGCAACTCTGAATGCTTTAACTTCAAGCATGATCATGATGATTGGTGAGGCAGGAGTAGCAATTATTCAATTTATAAACTTTTTGGTAAGAACATCACAAGTGGGTGAGTATTTTGAGATTCTACCCGTTTTTCCAGGAGCGTCAGCGATGTTCATTGGGTTATGAGCTCGATAAGATTCTGTCGAGACGAAACCTACGACTTGAAATTTGTGATGTTTCTGATATCTAAATCTTATCGTCCTTTGCAGCAACCAATTAGAAACTTGTGGCTCAATCTCCTTGAAAAGTTCACTCATGTGCCAATAATTGTAAGCTGTCGATGAATGTCTCGGAAGCAGCAGTTAAAGTTGGTCCAGGCTTTGTCTGGGACCACCCTTAGGCTTAAAAGGGGAGGGACAGTTGAGATGATTGCCTTCTACCTTTTTTTCGGTCGTTCCACCTTGGGACAATATACTGGTTATAACGGTCCAGAAATCTTGATAGTGATGTGTCCTTGAGATGCTGCACGATCAATGTGAATCTTTATCACGTCTTCTGGATTTTTTGTTATGCTTACAAATTGCATATCATGCTTGAAGTGCAATGACCTGGTGATATTCTAAGAATCATAGTTTCTCTATCAAGAAAATTTCGTGTTTGATTTTTTCAGCCCGGGCCTAGGGAATCTCTGCTGCAGTGCTTTATCAAACGGAACAGGTCCAACCAGACATATCATCTCTATATCGGTTTGACTAATGGTGAGTACCTGCTTTCTTAGGCATTAGGAATTGGTGTTTGACTTGTTTAGAAGCGCGTCATTTGTTTGCAATTATATTCTTACATATGCAAGATTTTGCAATTGCTATGGTTGTATTCCATTTTCATTTTGAGTTTATTGTCAATTAGGATATGAACTGTTTCATCGTATTTTGTTTGAGCCATCATAATTTACTTTCAATGTCTTCCTGGTCTCCATGGCAGCGCTTAGTGATGACGGGAAGTTTCTTCTCGCTGCACGCAAATGTAGACGCCCCACCTGCACAGATTATGTGATCTCCCTGCATGCTGATGATGTCTCTAAGGGTAGCTGCACCTATGTTGGGAAACTAAGGTTTGTCATTTTGCCTTACATAATACTGGTCAGACTGTCAGTTTATTGACGCATTAATGAGTTATTATTGAAAGTTGTCTCATTTTCTTTTCTCTCTTTAGGTCTAATTTTCTTGGAACCAAGTTCACAATCTCTGATGGGCAGCCACCTCATGCAGGAGCAAGAATGCCAAAAAGTCGCTCAACAAGGCTAGTCAGTTTAAAACAGGTTTCACCTAGGGTTCCAGCAGGAAACTATCCGGTGGCCCACATATCTTATGAACTGAATATGTTAGGCTCAAGGTGAGTATTACGTCCGAGGAGAACTTAATTGCTTTTTCTTTGATGAACGACTTGGGTTATGGAAATTACCATTTTACCACCTCTGTATAGTCAGATTATGCAGACACTCCTTTGCTAAATGAGCCTAAGCATTAAACGATATATTTTATTATTTTCTTTTTGTGTTCTCTGCAAATGTGTTCAGTAAGCTAAGCCTATATGTCACAAGTGGTTCTGCTAAAAATTCTGCATTAAATAGGCATCCGAAAAATAGGATGCAATAGATATGACAGCGAGTGTTGATTTTGCCTTTCATTAACCATTCAATGTCTCTTTTATCTTTCACCTGCAGAGGACCAAGGAGAATGCACTGTATTATGGACGCCATCCCTGCTTCAGCAATTGAACCTGGAGGAGTTGCCCCTACACAGACAGAGTTGCCTCTTAGCAGCGTAGAGTTCTTTCCCTCGCTTCCTTTTTTCCGAACAAAATCAAATCGCGTGGAGAATGTGTGTTCAGGGCCTATGGTTAGTCAGAAAGATGGAGCCTTGGTGTTGAGAAATAAGGCTCCTAGGTGGCACGAACAACTTCAGTGTTGGTGCTTGAATTTTCATGGACGAGTAACAGTTGCCTCAGTCAAGAACTTCCAACTGGTTGCTTCTCCTGAAAATGAACCTGCTGGGCCCCAACATGAGAAGATCATCCTCCAGTTTGGGAAGGTGGGGAAGGATTTATTTACGATGGATTATCGGTATCCCATCTCAGCATTCCAGGCTTTTGCAATCTGTCTCAGCAGCTTTGACACAAAGATTGCGTGTGAGTGAACTATTGAACAGGTTTGCCTCTAAAATCTCGATTCCTGTTGATCTGATAGTTAGCTTCTAATAATATGTAGTGTGAATTTGAACCTCAAGTACCAAAATCTTCAAAGGCACAAGCTGGTCGCATGCCACTTATCTTTTGCCAGAACTTAGCCGGGTTATTATCATTTTAAGAATTCCACCCAATTAGTGGGTGTTCCACTATTGGGATGGCTAGGAGGAAAATCATCCGCACTTCAAAATAGATTATGATCATTAGTCCACGATGTGTATATTAAATGGGCGACCATTCAAGCTGGTTCAGCTATATTTTTTCTTTGTAATATGTGGCATATAGTGACGTGGTTGTGAGTTTTGACTTTTTATTGACCCACAGTGTCCAACTAGATACTATTGTTTTGGTGGTAGAGCACCTTTCCCCTCCAAATGAGAATATCTCCACACTTTCACCTTCTGTATGACTGATTTTTTGCTCAGATTATCGTTCGAAGAAATACAATACACTAAACCAAAGTCTCCTTCTATTCCAGGGGATTCCTAGTCTATCGCGAAGTAAAACTCGTCCGAGCAGGCAATGATCTTGGATGATGGTACACTCGTGGGATGCAGAAGCTGCTTGCATTGAAGTGTGAAATGATTAAGTTATTCAACTCGGTTCCTAAGTTAGTTGAAATAATTGGTAAGTATTTGGGTTTTGAACTTAGGCGAGCACGTTGCGATCCGTTGTCAACTGTCCATGTTCTATTTTGTTTCTGTACATAAGTTTCTCATGTACAAGAAGTTGTTGGTACTTCTCTGTATGCTATACACTTGTTTATCTTTTGAATAAAAAAGTATCCCTTTGATGGAAAGAAGTGTCCTCTCAATGGTCAATCAAGGAATTGTGCAACGTACGATCGAATCTCTGAGTTATGGTGGAACTTTACTTTTCTTGGTTATAGAATATAGGATGCGTTTTCTCATTAACCTTCCCATTTGGTAGTGTCGATTTTTGTCTACCGGTAGCCCAATATAATGTTGTCTTGGCAAGTGGCCGCCAAATGATGGTATACCATGGTTTGCGCTCGATCGTACTTCAAACCAACTAAGCTGATTTACATTTCTAGAAGAAGCAAAAGCACGCGGATGAGCTATTATCTTCAGCCATGGCATTGATGGGTCTCTCGAATGGGTCTCTCGGCTATCTAGCGGGAAAATGCACAGATTGATCAGTTCGTTCAGTCTGCAAATTGGCCTCGCGTGATGGAATCAAGACCAACATTGTTTGAATGGCAAGACACCTAACAAGAGAAGCAAATTACAGTGGGCTGTCACTACCTGCTTGGCTGCTAGCCATGTCATGGCAGGATGGTAAAATGCAAGAGCAATGGAGTAATGTGGTTTTGAAACTCAAGTCTCTGTGCTGATATTCCGAGCACCACCCTGGTTCATTAAGGTGATGGTTTCACCGTTTCAAGACGACAAAAGCGCACCAAGCACATGAACCAAGGCCGACCCACAAGAACATAATTCGTCGAAAGGCTCGGACACAAATTCTATCTGAATTTAGAAGAACCAATTCACCACCCGCCTTACAATTGGAGGTTAGGAGGACAGCACCGGCTTCATATTGCAATAGATCAATAACCAAACAAACAGACGATTCAAATGATGCAAAACTGCGCATGAGCTTAAGCAGTCATTCTCATGATTTTCTACTCCTCTGAAATTGCCCATATCAACTACCCAAATTATCTGGAAAAATAAACTTATTTCCCGAGTGAACCCGGAAAACAGCCTTCTGAATAGTTTCATAGTAATACCACAGTAATACAATACATCTGCACATTTTCTCTAGCTGAATACAAATTGCTATACTTTAAGAAGACTAACTCTGAGCTGTTTGCATCCGGATTCCTGATTCAGATGTCACGGCCACGGGCCCCAAGGCTTCTTCTTCCTCACTCGGGAGATCATCGGTGTGCATCTGCGGCTGTTTCATGCTCCGAACAAACTGAGTAAACGAGGGAAAATGCTCGGGCGAGAAGAAATACGCCCCCATTCTTTGGTAAAAGAACGAGTTCGCCGCATCTTCACCCGACAAATGCTTCGTAATCTGCTCAAATCCCCCGCGTGCAACAGCATCTGAAGAGTTCTCTCCAGAAACCTCGACCCCGTGCTTTTTGCAAGCCGACCATATCTGTCCTAGCAATAGCCCCGGACTCGAGAGGCCCTCCTGTAGCTGGCCTTCATCCGAAAGGTCCATTCCTGGCAAGATCATCTTGCAAGAATGCTGCGCAAACATCTCAGCAATCACTTCATAACCATCTCTATTTTGCGTGTTGTAGAAGCCGGCTGTTAACTCGGCAGGGTGGGACCGAGTCTTGTACCACTGGTGCACCAGTGGAATTTTACCACAGATTGCTACCTCTGAATCCCCAAAAGCTGAAGATGCAAGGAAGAGAAGGCGGTCTGCGTGACGAATTAATAGGCCTGAGTACCAGGAAAGGAAAAAGTCACCATACGGAGATTCCCACGACCCTCCATGATCCTTGAAAAAACTGTTTGAACTCGGAGATGCATTGTAAGCAGGGGCATCATGGGGTCCACCAAGTCCCCACAAAGGATTTCCTGTTGTTTCCCCGTATTCCTTGAGAAGCGCGAGCATGCTTTTGTCGTAGCACTGAAATTCTCCCACTCCCGGGACTTTGCTACTTCTGGATAGGCCCTGGTGAGAAGGATATCTGAGCTCACCATCTGGTCCGAGACCCATTGAGATGCCCTAAACAATTCCAAGTTATGTCAGTGAATGGTGAAGATTAGTGCGGCAAAATCACGCAATAGTGAAGAAAACGCTCTTACATTGATTGTGGAACCAATGAATGAAGAAAATGATGACTTGAAGCTTTCACAGAAATCATTATAGACTTGAACGGGAGTCTTCCCCTCTAGGACTGGGACTTCATCGACTGCTAGTGATAGGCACCCTTTGTATTGCTGACCTGCGCGATCTGTGAAGAAAATGCTGGGGTTGTGTTCTCCTACTTTCATCACCCACTCTGGAAGGGGGATCTTTGGATGTTTAGATCCGTGAAAGCAGAGCGACACGTGAAGTTTGAGACCCACTTTGTGGACCATCTCTACCAGAGTGAGATAGCCAGACCAATCGTACTTGCCCATGGCTTCCTTCTCGACGACACCCCACCAGATCGGGAGCTCCACACCTTCAACACCAAGAAGTTTCAGCGCTTTCATGCCTGCTGCTATCGCTCTTGCATGGTTCACCACATTGGAATTGGAGACCACATCCAATGGCAAGCCCACATATAACCTCACACCACCTCGCTGCAGATAAAAGTGCATATCAATATGTTGCGATCTGCAGATTAACTAAATAGAAGATGAACAGAGGAGAATAGGGCTAGAGACTCAGAATAGGGTCAAAGAAGAAATGTAATCATAGGCCAACGATAAGGTAGAACTGAGAGTTAAAGGGCAAACAATTTTAATTCTTACTCACTCAACTTTCAAAAGTTCAGTCCGTACACCATCAGTGGGAAATCAATTTCCACAAGTGATGTTATTTTAAGTCTCTAACAAACAACCCATAAGTATATTAAGGAAATTATGTCACATTCTATAAAGAAACCATACATTTCTCGTTGAATGGTGAGCATCGTCCCTGAAGACAAGCTTTTCTATGACGCAGGAACCGGGATACGTTAAGAATTCTTGAACATTTCTTGTCTTAGAATATAATACATCTGACTCGGTATTACTTACTCTCAAAGAAAGAAAAGGAAATTCCTCAAAATCTTTCCTTGATTAGCTTCCGAATGCACCCATAAGGAATCCGCCGACCCAATACAGGAACAACACTCAAGTTCCTCCCAACTTATTTTACAAAATCAGATAAGAGACAAGCTAAGGCAAACGCTACTTTGGTCAACCACAATAACTCAGCAGATATCAGACAACAAGGGGTTCTCAGACCATGGTAGGATATCAGGTGTTTCAGGGCCAGATTGGAAATTAGTTCTTACATAATAACATTGAACGCAGTGTACGAAGACCTCAAAAGAAAAGCCATACATCTTGGCTCACAAGCCAGATTTGAAGCGTTGAAGCAGCATGATTAGAGAGAAAAGTAAAAGCGAAAAGAAACGAAAGCATCGAAACATTCTATAGTTACTATAAATTGACATCAACCTAGAGCTCCATGAGTTTTAAGTTATATAAAGTTCCAATTTTTACCCCACAACACATCATCCAAGACCAATTCTACAAGCTCAATAAAATCCACCTCTTGCAGCAATACCTTTCTCATCTCTGTTCTTCTAACATCTATCCAGCTAACATTCGTAGCGACCCAACATCGAAAAATTCACCACAGACGAAACCCCAGAAAAGAGCGTTGCTTTTGAACGAAAATTCCTTCAACGAGCATACAAATCAGAGTCCCATTGACGAAAATCAACCCAAAAAATAGGGAGAGAGAAGAAAAAAACGAGAAAGCTTACAGATCGGGGTCTTGAAATTTTCTGGGGCGGGATTGCTTCGGTTTGCACGGCTTTCAACGTTAACCTCACCCCGGAACTCCTCAGCCCATAGCTCCGACCGAACGAAATCCTGGACCTCCTCCAGAAAACGCCGCTGCCATTCTTGAAACCCAGCAACCCGAGCTCTCTGCACGCCGAGTCCGTCCTCAAGATCTTGGCTTGAGAGCTTCCGATCACCGAAACCTCCATACTTTCACCCCCCCAAAGTAATTACAAAAACTCAAAAACTTCCCCCCAACAAACCAGCACCCAGAAAATCTAAGGACCCGGACCAAGAACCAGCCCGGAAAATACACGCGATGGTCGCGCACGGCTCGATGGTCAAGAACAAGAATACGAAGCAGCCCAAGAACCCAGTATCTATACCCAAAAGAAATTCGAGAGATGAAACGGGATTTTCGCCTCGGATGGAGGGAAGAACGACTGCTGGGGAGAGTCTAGGAAGGAGGGAGAGACAATTTTCTTGCGGGGGAAGGTGAGGAATGGAAGCGATGATGACGATGATGATGATGTGGTTCATCGTCGTCTCCGAAGACGCGATATATATAGAGGGGACAGCCACCTCAGGATTGCACTTTTTCTTCTGTGGGATCGCCCCCCGGCCAAAAGGACACGACACGTGTCGACAGCGCGTTGCGCCGAGATTTTAGCCGCGTGAAATTCACATGCTTTTTGTTTCGTTGTTCGCGTGAAAATAAAAATGAATTCTTCAAAATAAAAAATTGAACGTGATTTCTCGAAATTATTTAAAATGGTACAAGGACACCGGTTTGGATTCTACGGTGCGTTTGTTTCACGAAAGATGAATGATTTAGTTAATAAATTTTTTTTTTAATATCGACAATAATTTATGATTAAGAATTTCCGTGAATGATGAAAAGATTTTTCGTCCATACATATTTATAAAAAATATGAGCGATCATTTTTAGAAAAATGATATCTAGATTAATTATTTTTTCGAAAAAAATAGACGGGGCCGGGATGATTGATTTTTGAAAGGGTAAGGGTTGCTTTCTATGGAGCCATTTATTTGCAATTTTCCTTCTTCTTTTTCAAAATTTTCCGTAGGCGAAAATCATGGAAAAGAATTTATCTTCACATTAGATGCGATCAATGTGATCATAAACTTCCTGTTCCTCCGGACACCTCATGATTTGTCACCATTTAGAAGAATCTTATCCACAAACTACAAGTACGCATTTTTCTAGTACGATAGCGTTCCCTTCTCGAGGGGGCACTACTTTAAATTAAAAGATAGCGAGATAAATTTTTTTTAATAAAATCTTTAAACGTCGAGAGAATAAATAGAAAAAAAAATTACACAGAAAAATCCGAAAGGTATAGCAAGAAAATTGTACCGAGTACCTACCAAGTGGTTGGAGAGAACGGCCCTGCCCACTAAACTCTTTTCGGGAGCTTTTTAAATGGCTCTCTTTACCTATAGATAATTTTGTGTCTATTTGTCTAAAAAGCGTTTGAACTATTAATCTTCTTGGTTGCCTTTCATCATGTACCATATCAATCGTTTTAAATGCAAATGGAGGCCCATTTTCTCTTTCGAAAATTAAAGACATTTGAAAAGAGGTATCTCATTATCATCGGTGATTGATCATACGTTGAGATTTTCCTTTCCAATAGTCACGGCTTTGCGAAAAGGCAATGCGTGCATAAGTTCGGTGTCCCCAGTACCGTCACTATATAGGAACAACAACAGTAACGGGTGTCTTTTTTTTTTAACAAACACCAACAATTTGAAAGAGCACGTAAATCGCCTTGTAAATCCTAGCTCTATAACTAGATCGGAATAGAAGAGCACCTAATTCTAAATCTAGCTCTAGATCAGGAGAGAAGGCCTGCAATAGAGATACCAATTGATTGCAAAATCACTTTCAAATAAGCCAACTGATGTAGGCAGCAGCAGAGCAAGCATCGAAGCCGGAGCGAGCTAGCAGATCCGGAAGAGCAGATTCTTCAACTGCGCAAGATTGGCGTTTGCAATATTCAACACATTTTTCACTTAAATCAAGATTCAAAAGTTGGATATCATAAATTAATCACATTGCTGGAGAAAAAATTGCAGTCACTTTGCCAAATGGTCAAGAAGGGCTCAACAGTAATTCGCATTTTACTCGTGCTATATTTTGTCAACGATTAATCAT
This sequence comes from Syzygium oleosum, assembly GCF_021117445.2. Taxonomy (NCBI): domain Eukaryota; kingdom Viridiplantae; phylum Streptophyta; class Magnoliopsida; order Myrtales; family Myrtaceae; genus Syzygium; species Syzygium oleosum. Next base: position 6,268,098 of record NW_026607485.1, on the reverse strand, counting down.
AAGATAGAGGACGAATGATTTCATATTTTACATTATTTCCAAGGTACGACAACAACTATTTGTGGTCTTGTTGCATAGGTGATCTGTCGAGGAAAAGCTCAGCCACAATAATTGAGGATCAATAGCACGATACATGTGAAGTAATAACATGCAGCTAAAGTTATTGTTGTATCAGTTTCAAAAAATAAGATATTTCAAAATCCCTCTTGTATTCTATATAGTCCAAAATTTCCTAACATGTTTGGTTCACGGAAGGCGTACTCTCTATTAATCAAGTGACCGTTTCAACAAAAATAACTATTTGTGGGTCGAACCAAAATTGAATTTATTTTGTGATTTTCACTGTTTTTTTTTGGCTTTTTATTAGTAAAAAAGAGTAGATGGAACAACTAGCGCTAACGATCCCCTATAAGCATTATCGTAAAGGTCTCACAACATGTGATGTTTAGTTTGAGCTATAGTTACTTTGCATCATTTGCTACTCGAAGGCTCGTAGATTAATCGACCCATCATTGCAGACCCACTAAGATGCTAGCGATCAGGAAATTTCTCCACACGAGATATGTCACACAGCTAATCAACGCAGCACGATCTGTTCAGAAATTTGCTCACGACATGACTCAAAATTATGATATCGCGGAAAATAGGCTGTGTGGTCCATATACTTTGGTGTGTTCTTTCATGTCCCTACCAAGGAATGGGGGGGTGAAACGTGGAAAAGAGAGGAACAGGGCGGTACGCATCTTTGTGTGGACATGGAGAGAGGTGGCCGCTTTCGATGACGTGGAAAGTTAGGAGGCCACCGCCCTCTATTGGACTTGATCCACCTTTATATTTAAATCGCAAAACTTGCAAAAGCGCAAATCATGGACAAAATTTGGATCGGCCCGACACGTGGCGTCCGCCCGGAAGGCCGCGTCTGTCTGCTGACACATATCCAAGCAAGCCTTTTGGATTAGTATGTGCTCTGTGCTTGGTCGGCTTTGGTTTTCCAGATTACGTGGCCATTGATTTGCCAACTCCCCAGGCCACAAGTTTTTGGTGACGGCAAGAAGGCCAGGCACCCACACCCATTTGTGGGCCAGACATTTTCTTATCTAATACGCCCCCATCTAGCTCATTTGGTTGGATTGGTGTATATATGTGTGTGTATACGTATATATATATATATATATATAGTATGTATTATATTATATACGGGAAAATTGGAAATTATGTGGATATGGGTTTTGTATGTGTATCTTATCCAACTTTGGATTTGGGATACTTACTTGGTGCACCTTTTGGATTATGACAAGACAACTAATCCCATCATGGTGGTGTCGATTTTAGGTTCACAATTCACTGTAGGTTACTTATTGAGTAAGGTTCTCAAGCGTGCAGGCGGGGGAGCCATCTAGCCGGTTAGAGTTGATATTAATGAACAATGTAAAGATGGATTGAACAGTAAATTAAACAACATCCGCGACAAGTCCGTTGAATTAGTACTAGTTATTCCGTCGACGTCGACAATCTATGCGGCATTCAGGGGAATTCATAAAACCAAATTGATGTTGTCTAGGTTAATTTAATACAGCGTTCGCTCCATAGTTTGATTATCTTTGACTCCACCTATGCATCTTATTTAAGTTGGCGTCAGGTATTCTATTCTAGCATTATTAATACTCTGCAATTGATGTTGGGACCAATTGAGCAAGATATCCTGTAATACTCATAGTCCTGTATTTTTGTAAGGAACGACCGGAAGATGATATAACTAAGGCACTCCAAGAACTTATGCACCTTGCAAGTCAAAATCAACGAACGATTTAAAAATAGTTTGGGCAGTACATTGAATAACATCCATAGTGAGTCTGTTAAATTAGTGTTGATTATTATATCGACGTTGACAATGTCTGCGACATTTTATAAATTGGTATTGTCTAAGTTAATAGAATATCGCACTCGCTCCATAGTTTGAGATGTCTTCGACTTTACTTACGCATATGATCTAAGACAGCATCGAGTATTCTAGCATCAATACTCGTAATTAATGTCGGGACCACTTGACTAAGGGATCCTATAATGCTCATAATCCTACATCTTTTAAGGTTTGAATGGAATATGATATAACTAAGCCGCTCCAATGATAACTTACGCATCATGAATGTGTGGAACGAAAGCAACTTACATCAATTAGTGGGAGGCAGGGGAGCCCAATATTGTATAAGTTGGTCCAATGATGGTGCACCAAGGTGGCCTTTGTCCATGGGATTGCGTGCGTTGATCCGTGATTAATTGGTTAAGTGCCTCGATGAAGCAATATCTAACCCACAATTAACGAGACAAAACATGGTTAGAGGCCAATCACCATTCCTTGTCCTTACTTAGGATTCGATTGCTTCAAAGGAATGATGCGGCTGCAACAAGAATTCGTCCAAGGTTTTCCGGTGCTGTGAGTTTTGTCTTCTACTTGGTGTGACCACCTCCATTTTCTTTTCTTGGTACCTACTTTTCTTTGTAGAGTTTTGGCAATTTTTGGCCAACACTTGAAATCGATTTCTGTGGACTTTAAAGTTGAAGCGAAAAGGGGACCATCTTTTTTACATGTGCAAAAGGAAAGAAAGAGCTTATACATAAAGTCCAACACGGAATATTGGGTAGATCTCCGACTTTTCAATTGGGTCTCCATAAAAAAGTTCATACATAATGTGTCATTTCAGAAATCACTCGCGTCCTTTGAATAAAACTCTAATTTGATTCACCTCATGTTCAGCCACTATCGCCGGTGATTTTCTGCCATTGTTTTGCTTGGACAGGCAAAGGAGTGAAAGAGCAAGAGAGAGAAAGGTTGTTGTTCCAATTTTGTTTCTATCACTAGGTAGATTACCAAGCAACATGATTTTAATCGAGGACTTGCACGTAATAGGGTAGGGTCAGATCTACCCAACTTTTTGCCAAATGTTCGATCTTTAGATGGCAGACAACAATGTTCCGATAAGATGGCGATGCGCGAGGTTAATCAATTCCGACCACGACCAGATGCGTCTTTCACGTGCATCATATCAAATACATCTAGTCAAATCTTCGAATTGACATCATTCACAAAAGGAAAACAGCCTATCAATGATCTTCAGTGAGCCGTGAGTATCCCATTTGAGAACATTAGATAATTCCTAACCGAGGCTCCCTCAAAATTGTATGATCAATTCCTGCATATACCGACACCAAAAGGTCCTATCTTGGATGAGATTGGCCCCTTTTTAAAGCAACTCAGAAGTGATGCTCACTCTCGATGATCATCATCTCGAATTTCCCTTTCGGAGGCTTGACCTGCATAAACCTAACATTATCGTTCCACGTCGACATAATAATCTAGTGTACGTGGTGGTTATCTTAGGTAGGGAGTGATGACCAAGCATTTTGCATTGAGGTTTCACACCTTTCTTTCCCATTGACCTTTCCATCTCAATTCGTTCAAAGTAATCCAAAAATTTGCAACATGGACAGTTAAAGATGTGATCGAAAGGGAATCATTCCAGCAAAACATCAGACTAGCAATCAAACCAACCGATGATTAGGACCCATGTGCGTAGGTCTACAGCTGAGATTCCATGCTTCCCATCATTCAATTTCATGTGTAGGTGTCGCAAGTGTTGAATGGTCGATGATCCATCTGTTGTTATACAAAATATTGGGGAAAATTACCAAAAAAGTCCTAAATCTTTTGCAATTGTGCCAATTCAGTCATAAACATTTTTTTTTTGCCAATTCATTTCTAAACCTTTTGCAATTGTGCCAATTCAGTCCATCCGGCCACTTTTGGCCGGCCGGCGCTGACGTGGCAATTTTTAATAAATTTTTTTTATAATTTTTTTTTTTTCGCCAATCTTGTTCCCGTTCGCCGTCCGTTGGCCGTTTGAGAGCGGTGAGGCCGACGGGGTCGACCTCGCCGGCCTTTGGCGAGGTCGAGGCCTCGCCATGGCCGAGCGAGGTGGAGCTCGCCCAGCGACGGCGAGGCCTCGCCATGGCCGGGCGAGGTCGAGCTCGCCAGATCTGGGTGAGGCCTCGTCGTCGCTGGGCGAGCTCGACCTTGCCCGGCCATGGCGAGGTCGACCTCGCCCGGCGACGGCGAGGTCAACCTCGCCAGATCTGGGGGAGGCGTTGCCCGACGACAGCGAGGCCGCCCAGATCTGGCGAGACCTCGCCGTCGCCTGGCGAGCTCGACCTCGCCCAACCATGGCGAGGCTTGACCTCGCCTGGCGACGGCGAGGCTCGACCTCGCCTTGCGACGGCGAGGCTCGACCTCACCAGATCTGGGCGAGGCCGCCCAGATCTGGCGAGACCTCGCTGTCGCCATGGCCTGGCGAGCTCGACCTCACCCGGCCATGGCGACGGCGAGGTCGACCTCGCCCATGACGGCGAGGTCGACCTCGCCCAGGCGCTCGCCGGATCTCGGGCGGCCTCGCCATGGCGGGCGAGGTCGAGCCTTGCCATGGCCGGGCGAGGTCGAGCTCGCCAGGCGACGGCGAGGTCTCGCCCAGATCTGGCGAGGCCTCGCCGTCGCTGGGCAAGGTCAACCTCGCCCTGGCCATGGCGAGGTCGACCTCGCCCGGCGATGGCGAGGCTGGCCCTCGCCGGCCTCAGCCTCTAGGCGGACCGGCAACCGGGGAAGAAGATAGGCGAAAAAAAAAAGAAAGAGAAAAAAATAAAATAAAAATTCGAAAAATAATAAAAAATTATTAAAAATTGCCACGTCAGCCGCCCGGCGTCTACGTCAGCTTCGGCCGTCCAAAAGTGGCCGGATGGACTGAATTGGCACAATTGCAAAAGGTTTAGGACTGAATTGGCAAAAAAAAAGGTTTAAGACTGAATTGGCACAATTGCAAAAGGTTTAGGACTGTTTTGGTAATTTTCCCCAAAATATTGTGTTGTGTCGCCATTCATTTTGGGGTCCATCTCGAAGGAAACATGTGGAGGTGGACCGGCCCCGGGCAAGATGCCTGCCTGATGTGCACTCAACACTTTGTTTTTCGAAAAGCGTTTTGGGAGGTGAGGAAAGTGAAAATGAAGATAAAAGAAACGAGAGGTGAAGAAATTATTATTTTTTTTGCCAGTTGAAATTGCACAAGTATCTAAGTGGGTCTAGAAGACGAGGGCAGTATGGTGAAAAATTGCATGTGGACTTGTTGATTTCTTCCTATCTTTTCTCCTCAATTTGGAGAGAACCAAAGCTTGGCGAGGCCATGAAACAAATTCTGCTCCAAAATCCTCACCTGCATTTCCCCTTTGTTTCTAGACAATGGATTTGCTTTCCCCCTCTCTCCCACCACCATTTCTTTCCACAACTTTTATTCACTTCCGATCATCAAGTCGAGGGAAAAGTACTTTGTGCATCCGTCGTACCGATGACATGGTGTGATCGATCAATTGCCCATGTGATATGTTTGTCATAAGTAACAGATCACTCAATTTTTAATTGATTTATTACACTAATGTAATGTCACATGAAGTACTTGCTCCAAGTTGAGGCGCTCAAACCTTCGATTTGATAGAACTTTGCCGATCTGATGTCTCAAGTTCTAGCATATTCGATGTGCCTAACTTTCCTATATCTAAGCGATCTTTTAAGGGTTAAAAAAGTTCGTATTCTTTATCGAAAGCTCAAGCCGATGCTTCTGTCTATGCCATCTCTAAGAACACGAACCTGTATAATATGATAATTACTCGATGAGGTCGGGACGAAAGGAGAGCCACACCCAACAAAAAACATCATCCAGCGCTCCAAATATCCCGAACATCTCACGAGTATCGAAGAACGACACTATCTGACTACTCAGAAGGACACCGAGCAATAATGAATGAGAGTGGGACTCCAGTGGACCATCAAACCCAACCGTCGCCAGAATCAGAACAAGCTGTACCAATTCCTGTGGGCGCTGTTTGGGTTTGGTTCCATGCTGTATCCGGATAGGGTCGGTGTTGTATTGTCGTTGGTTCCTGACAAACGACCGAGTCATTCAACTCGCAAGTGAAATCCAAATACTAACGCTCTTGTCTACGGGGATCCACGCTCAAACAGACGATCGACCAGAACCGTTTTGGATAGGGTCGTGTGGTGATAGCATGGCACGTTCAAAGCATATGATGTGCACATCTTCTGGAAGAAGGGGGGAAAATAAGAACTCTTTGGATTCCTAGAATCGTAGTGAGAGAAATGCTTCCATCATGAGATAGACATTAGACCCTACTCTGGAATTTGCTTACAGTGCCTAAGAATGATCAACACAAACGAGGCCTACAACTTTGACCATCTTTTTGCCATAACAATGATGAAGCTGTCTTCACATTCAATTCAGGGAGGAGGGGGTCCTGGGGGCCCGAACGGACCGGGAGGGCCGAAACCAGGCCCTGGAGGTCCGGGTGGAGGAGGGCCGAAACCTGGCACAGGTGGAGGAGGGCCGAAAGCTGGCACAGGAGGCCCGGGTGGAGGCGGGCCGAAATCAGGCCCAGGTGGAGGAGGGCCGAAAGCTGGCCAAGGTGGTGGCGGACCAAAAGCCGGCGCAGGTGGTGGCGGGCCCGGGAGAGGCGGGGGGAATACGGGGGGGAGCGGAGCCGGACCGAGCGGCGGAGCTGGTGGGCCGGCAGGAGGCCCGCGCGGGGCACCGAAGCAGTCGTCCAACAACCAGCAACAGCACAGGACGTACAAGCTGCACCGAAAATGTATTACAGGAAAGTTAAAAAGGAGTTAATTCTGATGTCAGAGAAGAAGAAAACTTGCGACATTCCTGGTTCAGCTGAGCTTTTTCTTATCATTTATTTTTTGAATTTCTAGTCTAAAAGTAAAAAGTTGACGAAAGTGAGACAACACTGAGTCACCAACCACTATCTATATTGGGGGACACATGTCCAAATTTCATTCCTCAAATCAAGTGCTACAATAGAAAAAGGTGTATAGGTATGAAAACAACATCCCAATTACAGTACAGCCAGATAATGGGCATTAGTGGTCAGCCAAGCGATACTCCATGAATTGGATTAGTCGATAAGGAACAAAATACACAATCACACACAAAATTTAGCTTCTCGTACCATTCATAAGGTCAGTAGTGTTACGATATCTAAATATTAAGTTACGCCTTCATCCATTATCTCAGGGGCATCTCCTTAAGGTGGGGAGTTTACTTACCTCATATGGAGCTCTCCATTGTATGAAAAATGGAAAATAGGAAAACCGGGTTTTTCCATTCTCATGTAAACCAAGGATGGGAGAAGAGTTGAACATGCACCATTTGTCACTACGTGAGCAAAAACTATCGACAATCACTTCATCAGGTGAGAAGTAAATAACATAGCAGAATTCCCTCGGCCACAGGTTCAGTAAGGGGTGGATTGTCAGTGTCTAGGAGTATGGTCGCGCACATTTGCGAAGGCATACTTTCAATGCTCAACCATTACAACATGACATACGAGGCCAGGAACATACTCATTCCACACACTTACCAGGAAGACAGGGTGGTGCACAAGCCATCAAAGAGGCCGCCGAGGAAGCCCACCGGCCCTGGCCACGGACCCGGACCTGGACCGGGACCCCCGGGAGGCCCAGGCGGACCCCAACCAGGCCCAGGACCGGGTCCGGGTCCTGGTCCTCCGGGCCTAGGCCCGCCAGGACCACCAGGAGGTCTCATTCCAAAACCAAAACCTTTGTGTTATGTCACCTTCGTGCGGTGCAGCGACCTCGAATTGCTAAACCAGCAGCAGTTTCTGGATTCACTCTCTTCCAAAACCAAAGCCAATGATCTTACCGTCGTTCAGACGGACGGAAAGTGATGAACCCTACTGTGGAGACATAAGCGGAATAGAAAATGAGCTAAAGCATGAAGTTGAGATAGATTGTGTGGGTTGTCCTGTGGACGCTAAATATATATACACAGAAGACCACCAAGGATAGCACGATCTTTTCAGGGGTCGTATATGATGGTATTGGGTCGAACAACGGACACGTGGAAGGGTCTTTCTCTTTCTTCTACCAGGTTCTAGACACTTTTTCGCTTTTGCAAATCCGCCTGTCAAACCTCTGCAACTGCTCTTCCTCTTACCTACCTTTCTCTGCGTCTCGGTCTTGCCCTCAATTTCAACTCTTGAACACTACATACCCAGCAAAAGAGAGAGAGAGAGAGGTTAGATACCGTAGCATCTCCCTCTCAAGCATGTCTCTTATGTGGGTTTCTTAACAGTGAGAACTGGAGGTGAGGTGGGTCAGATGGCGAAAGGCAGCAAAACCCACCTGGCTAGTCCATGCACAGAAAGGATAAATAAATGAAAATTTTGAAACAGTTCATGCATTGATCCTACAGATGCCTATATATGGCATGAGTCCTTCCATCAGAATCGATTCTCGGTATTCTATCGTTCTCGCTTGCAACACACTATCACCTCGCTGCTTCACTGTCGTTAATGCATCTCATGCAGTACCAACGGTGGCCTGGAGTGGCACGGAAGCACCAAAATGTGACGTGCGTGGAACGGAACAAATCGTATGTTAGATGTACATGAACATATGTTATCTTCGTATCGCCTTGGCCATGTGGGGCAATGGCATGTACACGGATGAAGAAACCAGGATAATAAAGAATGGTAACTCGCTTCTTCATGAAGACGCATTTAGAGGGAATGAAATGAGCGACGACACATTTAGAGGGAATGATGAAGCGCGATCCATCCACTTGATCTGCCCTGGTTTCGCCCGCCATGAAATGAACAACGACACGTTTAGAGGGAACGCAAACATTGAGGACAGGCATTACCGGGTTCGATTTATAATTAACGGACAGATTTGAGGGAGCACATGTACCCATGACCTCTTGGTACAATTGCCGGAACAGCTCGACTTAGGTTTACTGAACTGCTGTCTAGGACTAGGATTTGCAATTACGAAGAGATTTGGGAATTAAAAAATGAAAGGGAGAGAAAAACGTCACTCCAAAGGTGTTCTCCGTTTGCCTCCTAAAGGCAGAGAACTGCTCCCTCCAAGATTGACAAACTCATTTTTCGATGTAGTGGCACGAGCAGAACTGACCACTACCTACATACTAGAACACAGGGAAATTTGTACATTGGTGAAGACAAAGCAAAATGGCTTTCCATCAAGAGGCGGGTCTGATGCATAATCCTTACCCGTGCAAGATAGATCCAATTAACGCAAAAAATATGCACATACGGTTCGTCGATGCCGTAGAGATTATGAATCAAAGACTGCATAAGATGTAATCCGATTAAAACCTATGGACTGCGCATGTTCACATTTCTATAGTGTTGGTTGTTGCACCGAGTCAACCCAAGAACTTCATAGCACAAGAAGTTGGAACAGATAGTAAGAAGAAGACAATTTGGTTATCCATCAAAAGCTTACCTTACATTCCAGAAGGATGACAAAATTGTGGCGTCCGCGACATCCGCCTTTCAAAATCATGGAGTGACAGACTTGATTCTTGAGAGCAATCAGTTCAAGTAGATGCCTTCTACGTACCATAACTAAGTGATGTGTAACAAATACAACATGAATTCCTCAAGCGGGTCAGTTCTCAAATCGTGACTACTTAAAGTAGATTCCCAGCAAACAAGTAGTGAAATTCAAAAAACACTCGGACATGAGGAATTCCCAACAGCACCAGCATTCATAAGCGCTGCTACTCTTACAATTGAGAAAAATCCTATCATTTTAAGTAGTAGAGGAAATCATTTGCGTCAAAAGAGCCATGAGCTCGTATAAGAACCTAATCAAATTGGCATAATTCAAAAACTAGGGTATACATATCAAATTAGTGACGCAAGATCCACTTTCAAAGATGAATAAATTTGAAAATAACCTAAATAGAGTATTCCGTGAGAGGAGAAAAAAGAAGGGGAACAACATAGTTAGAAGAGCTTCCCAAATCACAAATTTACATAACAGAAGGATTGATAAAAATTGTGTAATAAATGGTACCTCTCAACAAAATATAACTCTCTTGCCTTGAACATAGAGTAGCCGAATCCAGTCTTCCTAGCATCCGGAATATCCTCATGTGAAAACAAAAAAGGAGAAACTGTATCATCTGTCCATCTCAATCTTTCATCCGAGCATTTGCCGCTTCTTTTCTCGACTGTGCATGCCCATCCCTCTTTGAGTGTTTCTTTTTCCGGGGAGCACCTACGGCACCGGAGTCAACCAACGGTCCCGACCAAGTCTGGAAGGATGCTTTTGGATAGGAAAAATTCGTGGAACTGAACGGGACATCAGGCGGCTCAAAAACTGGATCAATATGATGCGAAGTACCCAAAGGATAGCCAAGCGTCCCATCTTGGTGTGGAGGAGGAAATTTCTCGCTCTTGCTCTTTGCATTTGCATGTGAAATGAGACGCCGTCTCTGCCATAAATGAATGCAGACCACAGTAACACATAAATAAGTTTCCGCAGAATGGCTTCCTCATTCCTATTCAATGACTAAGCAAAACATAGGACATGGTGCACGCATACACGACCATCGAATTATCAGAATGCATGATAATTAAGCTATCTATAAAAACTTTTTTCTTGCCATCACAAAGTGTGAAACTTATATCAAGACATACGCACAGCTTGTTAGGAGCCTTAAAAACTGTGAAATCCTACTCAATAATTTTGTTAGGGCCTGCCTCAAATCAAGGACTACAGTGTAATCCACTAGTCACAATTAGAAAAACAGTTGCAATTTCTAAATTGGAGTGTAAGAGCTCTCCCATCCAGCTTCCTTTCTCTTTCCAAAGATAAAAGAAAAAGAAAACATTTCACATGGCGTATGGGGCATGTAGAAACAATATCATCATTGTCATGCCAATGAGAGATCCATGACAGATGGAAGGAATGTAGCATCAAAAAGTCCAGATTAACAATAGACAACAACGGCAGTCAGTACATAAAAAGTTAGCTTATCTGCATACATCAAGATTGGCTTGAAGCTCGGCATTGGCTTCTGGAGCAGGTATGGCCCTAGGACGAGGTCGGGTTTTCTTCACCCCGTCAGCATTACCTTTGCCAGCAGCTCTCAGTCTGAAAGATGAAAGCTCATTTTAGTTATGTCCCAAAAAGAATGTGACTGGTAAAGCTAGACTACATGCAGAAAAGAGTTTCTTAATATTAGAGAATAGGGCAAAGAATGATAAAGGTAAAACTCAAATAAACGAGAACATCCTAAATAAGGCAAGAGAATGCTTTTAATAAAGTAAGATTGCTATGCAATTATGACACAAGAAAAGAAACCCACTTAATATCAGAGCAGGGTGATCAAATTGAAGAAGTTTAAAAAGGATAGAATGATGAAAAATGTGTCAACAGTATAGTGCCTAGGAACATTTGTCACAGAACTATTGGATGTGTTAACAAAATTAACAAATCAATTTCGTAGTTTCTTTCTGGATTACATTTCATATATAGCATGAGATACCCCCATCCTGATTTCAAAATATTTAGCTCTATCCAACCATTCCTTTTTTATGCCTAATTAATTTGGTCCTGAGTCAAAACATATAGAAGTATATATCTACCTTCTAGCTTCTTCATCCCGTAATTTGGCATCCATTTCCTTGCTTGGAGGGTATTTTGGAAGGCTGGAAGGTTCACAAGCATAGGGCTTGGTTGTGAAAAACTGCAAAAGAAAAGAAAAGTTTCCATAAATGACGCCATGTAGGTTTCCAAATTGTATATTTGAGGCCAATAAAACATCATGCAACTCATTTTCTTAAACAAAAGCATCACCAATGATTATCCAATTAAGCAAGTAATTGTCATAAGAATCTAAAGTTAGGAATCAATTAGAGCAACCAGAACCCAGATTTGCAGAGCCTCACAAAATCTTCCCTCTTTTTGCCCTCAATGACCTCATTTTAACAGCCAACACTGGATACTACCAATGGAATTCTGTCTGCTATAATAATAACTATAAATGATCTCATCGGACATCATTTCCCAAATGGCCTTCCAATATTCAAGAGCATGAGGAAGTCCCAAATCATTCCATTATTATTCAAATCAACATTTGTCAGATCTTATGGAAAAATTATATTGGAAATGACAGTTTATCCTGAAGAACCCACAAACCCTTGCTCTGTGTGAATCTAAGTAAACCAAATCCCCAACCAAATGCGGCTTGCTTTGTTTTGCTCGGTAATTGAGACTTTTTCTCATCCACTGTGCCAAACTCGAATTGGAATTGCACAACAAAATAAACAAGTGCGAAGCATATGTTAGATCAATAGTCTCAAACCTAACTGATTGTGTAATCACAGCATCTATCAAAAGCAAAGGAATTGCGAGCTAGCCCAATACCCTAAAAAGGGATGGTCCTAGAAAGAGGAAAAAAGCCTTCGAAAGACAGGGTTTTCATCATCATAGAACAACTAGAAAGAACAAGTTAAACATTTTACAAATTATACAGTGACTAGAGCCTATTTCTTTTATAAAAGTGATAGCACGCATCAAACAGAAAGCAGGATATATCTCATTGGTAGAATTAAGTATTATTAACTGACCTAATAAAGTAACAATTCAATGCACAAAGACAACATCCAAACGCAGGAGCATAAACATAATATAGAGCAAATGAAGTGCAAAAGGACTCACTTCACTTCTTAGTGCAGCAGTAGCATTTAGGCGGTCAGCTGGGTCAATTGCAAGAAGGGTTTCAATCAGAGGTAGAGATGATGGTGGAAAGTCCTTAAATGTCTCAGCTATGCAGCGTTTATATGATTGCTGGGGCTTAAATATGGTTGCATGAGGCAACTTTGACTTTTTCCAATATTCTTCTGAAGGAGAACCACATAGCTTAAATATCTTGTGCAGTTGTTCCACCTAGGCAAAACAAACAAGCACAACGAGTGTCATTCATAATCTTGAAAAGCAGTGAAATTTTATAATGTCAAAGATTGTACTTGGAGGATTGAGCTGACTCCAACAAACAAACTTATCGAATGAGTCTACAAAGCAGAATTACATCGATTTCACTATTTATTGGAACGTCAGTTGTTCATTAAATTGCAGAAAGGCAAAAAGCTCCGGCACAGAATTTGTTCGTTCCATACGAAGGTGGGAGTCTAATACTCATTGGTTCAAGAAACAAAAGCACTAGGCATGCCCAGATAGTGCAACAACATTAGCAGCAGAATTAAGTGATACAGTCAGAAGTTAACCTCAGTTCGACCGGGCATAATAGGCTTTCCAGCTAAGAGCTCAGCCAGGATGCAACCTGCACTCCAGAGGTCCACGCCCACACCATAATCAGTAGCCCCAAGAAGAAGCTCTGGTGGCCTATACCACAGAGTAACCACCCTACTAGTCATATGTTGCTTGTGATTGGGATCGAAGAAAGAAGCTAATCCAAAATCAGCGATCTGAAGAATTCCATCATTGTCAATAAGTAGGTTTGACCCCTTGATGTCACGATGAAGGACATGGCGATTGTGGCAGTGTTCCAGTCCAGATAACAGCTGGTGCATGTAGCATTTGACCTGCAATCCCATTCAGGTAGCAGGAGAAAAACTTTAACCCAACTTTAAGCATCTCTTCAAACAGAGACAACTTCAGCAAAGCATTACAGTTATCAAGTGTCCACCATCGAAACTAGAAGCTGTCGAATCAATCTTACCTGAGACTCGGTGAATTTGATCCCGGGGCTCGAGGCAAGTCCAGCCAAGTCATGCTCCATATATTGAAATACAAGGTACAAACTACATGACATTCTTGATGTCACCAGACCCTCCAACTTAATAACATTGGGATGATCCAGGCGTCGTAGTATCAAAATTTCTCTCGCCATGAACTTTACACTCTCTGGTTCCAAGTTATCAAACCGCACTTTCTTCAAAGCGACAATCTTCCCTGTTAAAGTATCCCTAGCTTTATAGACATTACTGTATGTACCTTGCCCAATCTGGAAAATTTCACAAATAATAGCTGAGAAACGTAAATCTGAATATATTTTACCTCATAGCTAATAGATACAAACAGGATCTTAACGAAGCCATATATAGAAAGTTCACCCAAGACATGCAGAAATCTCCCATTCGACCAAAAATTCTTACTCATTCAACAGGACAAACACAATAACTTGAAAACGACTAATAAGACAACCAGATTGTCTAATACCCACTTCATCAAGCATCTAAAAAAATCCACCCATTGACCTCCAAGTGCCCAAAACAATCAGATCACCGAAAAAATGCCTCGTTTCTGTTCAGATATAGAGGAAAAGATCATGTATTCCTGTAACATGACACCATCAGCAATGCAAACAGTTCAACAGTGTCTCGCACACTGCAGAAAATCGTCAGAAAAAGGCAACAATCGCCGCATTATCACCTCGCCGAGCTCATCACACTAAAGACACGACGAAATCCGAAGCACGAAGCACCAAATCAACATCGCCCGGATCCTTACCTTATCGAGCTTCTCGAAGGTGTCCGCTCGCCGCGGCGTCCAGCCATTGATGGCCTCTCCGGCGAACTCCGACAGCCACGACGGCCACCCGGCGGCGACCTGCTCCCCGTGGACGTGCTTCGGCGGGTTGCTCCTCCTCGGATTCGGCCTCGGGGCCCGGCTCCGCTCCCCTCTGGCCCGCACATTGCCCCCATCCTCGACCGCCGCCGCCGCCGACCCCCTCCGACCGCTCCCGTTCCTCGCCTCCCCGACCTCCAACTTCGCGACCTTCACCCTCACTTCCTCCTCCACCTCCTCGCTGCCGCCCTCCTCCCCCCTCGCCCCCCTCGCCGCCCTCTCTACCGCCCTCCCCGACGCTTGCTTGCCGAACACACACCCCATCGCGCCCGCATTAACAACCCCCTCATTGACTCATCCTGCCCCCCCCCCTCGCCGCCGCCCCGAAGCGGCAGCAACGCCGATGCTCGCCGGCGAACGACTCGCTTCCGCCACTTCCGGCGCCCCCCGCTTCAGCTCCAGTCCAAAACCCTAAAAAAGCGGCCGATGCAGCGCGGGAACGAAGGTTGCTTAGCTCCGTCCTCCTCCGTCTGCTTCTTCCTCTTCCTTCCTCCTTTCTTCTTCTTCTTAACTTTTTCGCCGGAGCTTTTGCCCGATTAAAGAATGCGGGCGCGTAACAGTAGAAGATGGAGGAGCATCAAGATCAGCAGCACCAGGAAGGAAGGAAGAAGAGAGAAGTGTTTTTAGCTTTTTTGGCTGTGTGGGAGAGACAAAAGCAGGAGGAGAGTAATGATTAGGAGTGTTTTGGTCTGTGATAGGAGAGAGAAAGAGGAGAGAGAGAGAGAGAGAGTGTGTGTGTGGCACAGTCAAATTAGTCAAAAAAGAGTTGAGCTGACAATTAGATTAAATTAAATTATAAAACACACATGAACAAAAAGGGGCAAAGCAAAGAGAATTAGTGAAAGCAAAATTTGGGGGTACGTTTGTTTAGAAGGAAATCATTTTCAGAAAATCATTTTTCTAATTTTCTGATACTTGAATGATGAAAAACTAGTCAATTTATATAAAGAATTTTTTATGGGCCGAAAACAATAAGCTTATATTAGGGGAAACGGCTTTTCGTTCAAGTAAAAAGGAAACCATCCTGTAAATTTTCAAGTAAATGAAAATTAATTATTTTTTCGAAAATAATTTTTATGAATTTTATCGTAAAATTTTCGGCGAAATAAAATAGCATAGAAAGGGTTAATTATTAAGCTTGCATTATAATAAGAAACCTAATTTCCAAAAAGAAAATTATGAAATATTGTTGTCGAGATCTTTTTTTTTTTTTGTTCTTTTATAACTCTTAACTCACTCTAAGACTTTTGCCTTACCTCTTGTAGGGCATGAGAGTCAAAACTCACATTTAAAATTACACGTCCCCACTCTTAGCTCCTCAAGAAAATAGAGGTTTGAACTCCCCACCTCCCCTTTCTCAAATAGGAAATGTGATTATTGAGGCAAAACCTAATAGTTCGAGATCTTGTTAAAATGCACTAATCTTTATTTTACTATACATGATGAATATTCTGAAAATTGAATATTCGATGGGTGTTTCTACGCTTTTTTTAATCGATGGGACGCAAGAGCAGGTTTTGTATGAAAATATTAATTACATATTTTTTTTCGAGGAAAAGGTTAATGCGAATTTAATTATTTGATAAGTGTCTAATAATATCCGAATGAAATCTTAGCTTTTTATGCGATGTTGCGCCCTCGTGATTGATTGAGGGAGACTTTCGTGGGAATTAAAGTTGCATGGGAAGTGAAATGGCTTCACTTTTTTGGGCGATTTTTCTTCCTTTTTTTTTATTTTTTCGGGGTTAAAAAATGCAAACCCCGCGTATTAAATATTTTATTATTTATTGCCGGAGAATTAATTCCTATTTTTTAATTTTTTTCCCCAGCGCTCCGTCATGCAAAAGGCCAAAAACGACTGCGCACTGTGCACTGTGCTGTGCACGCTAGACAAGTCAATTTCGTTCGATCCCCAAAGCTTGGGGACCGCTGATCGGGTGCGGCGGCGACCACCCTTTTGCATTCCCTCCAGCCAACGAGAGATCAGATATCATCTTGTGGCCTAAAAGAAATAAGGGTTAATACCACGAAAAATCTCAAATTTGTACTTCCGTGAAAATTTTACTCAAAACTAATTTGATTATCACAAAAAATCCCAAATTTGTACACATGTGTACAAATTTGCCCTCGATTTGATTCCGTTAAATTTTATTGTCAAATTGCTTTGTTAAATGATACGCGGCAATTGACTGATGTACTAATTTTATATTTTACTCTTCGTTTGTTACAGGTGTACCAATTTGTGATTTTTTGTGGTATTAATCTAATTTAACGGAAACTAACTGAGGGTAAATTTGTCACAAATATATCAGTTTGGGGTTTTTAGTGGTCAAAAAATTAGTTTGGGTAAATTTATCATAAGTATATCAATTTGGAGTTTTTCGTTATATTAACCCAAGAAATAAATAAGCTCGAATAGATAAATAATATTTTTCCCTTTTTCTTTTTTAATTTTCAGAAGGATTATGTGACAGTGAAGATGATGTGGCCATGCAAGCGGAATTGGGACAAGGAAGTACTTTCTTGCAGCAGCATGCAAGAAGACTCGGTGTCGTTTTCACAGCAAGCTGTATTGTCTTTGTGGGACAATGGATAGAACAGTAATGCTCTCATTATTTCCTTTTCTTTTTCTTCTCTCTCTTTTAATGTACGAATACTATTGTTGAGTAGTGCATACTTGGTATTTTATACACTTGTGTTGAATAAGCGGTTGAAAAGAGTGTATGAGTATGTTGTTCGAGAACTTCGGAATTGGCATGATTGCAAGACGTAGAATCTATGTCGAGTCTCCCCGATTAGTAGCCCTCGCAATTCAAGTATGTCAACCATCGAGCTATTAGCTTTTGAAGTGGACAAACATATTGAACTTAGGACTAGGAAGGGTTTCCTTCACGGTGAAGATAGCGATGCTCATTTTGGTTGGGGTGACGCGGGCAATTAGGGTCTCTGTAGCCATTTGTATGAATTAAGTTAGCGATGCTAGACTTAATTTATATATATGACGCTATGTAAAACGCGATCTGTAGAGAGATAATCCGAATAAGGCATGACACGATTGTTGTAACCTATGTATTGACAAGAATCGAGATGATTTCATTATGTCTCGATTGTTTTTGGCTTAAAGAATCAAAACTTTGGTGCTTTGTGCTCACACGAACCGATACACATTGAATACATAATTATGATATAGCTAACATGAATTGTTGACATTAGAGTAAATTCCCATGGGCGTAGCATGCATCATCTGCTCTAAACTCTCTATGGAAACTGAACTCTAAACATTGCCCACGTAACAAGCCTAGATGATCGCTTACATTAAGTGCGAAGGCGATAAGGTGTAGTTGAATCATCAGGCACTTGGTTTGGATGCGACAAATGTCATCTTTAAATCACGATTTCTCTCGTAGTGGATGGTATTGGGTCATGATCATCACTCTTGTGCGTGTTGCCTTCTTTACATAGGGCGGTGTTTTCCTCTAACCATATCTGTGATCAGTTGTTGCGTGAGGGTCGTGTTTAATTTTGGTTTTTTTCTGTAAGTGATACTCATAATTTCAACCCACCAGTCAAAGATAAATGTAGTGGTATACACGCATATTGAGAACTAATTGTGTTCAATGTATAAATATAATGGAGAAGTAGGAAAGGTTGGTGGTAGTTGTAAATATAATTAGGAGAGAATCGAATCGAGTATCTACCGTCTTGAACGGATGACCATATCTTAATATAACCCATCTTTTTTCGACCAATATATATATCACATCTTTTAACACAATCGTAAGATGTCAGAAAATCAAGTGATAAGCTCTATGAAGCTGCAAACATCACAGCGATTATATATTTAACGGAGAAAATAGCGAACCTTTTCACCAAGGTCGTTCATTTTGACTCGATTCCCACAAATCTGTGATCCTAACACTTTGTCGAATATCGAACAGCATTCACAGGAAGTTCAGGTCGCGAAGGGCGTGAAAGTCGGGCCAATTAGACATTGGACGAAAATATTAAACCTATTCAAATTTGGTCAAATGTAGGTAAAATGAATAATAAATACAAAACATCATTTAAAATGAATATGGTCAAATGTAGGTAAAATGTAAAATTGTAAAATATTTTCTGATGTTTACACTTTTCTTTTTTTAATAAAAAATCCATCAATCACTTCTAAAAAAAAACATTTTTAAGCCCCAAACCCCACAACTATCTCCTTCTCTTTCTCCACCCTCCTTCCAACTCAGTCACACACACGGTAGACCAGCTCTCCTCTCTCCACCCTTCGCCGCCTCTCCCGCCGTCACCCAACGACGCCTCCGGTGCCCACTCGCCGCCGAGCTCCTCGAGCCGACGACCCGCCCTCTGTCGTCTCTCGTACGGACCTCGTGGCCTTGGGAGGCTCGTGCGAGCTCGGCAAGCTTTGTGATAGAGTTCACAGCAACCATGGGGGAGGCCGCTTGGGAAGGAAAGTACCCTCATCTTGTTTTCTTGATTATCCTATATAATTAATATCGTTATAATGCTAGAATTAGGCTACAATAATTAAATATATAAGTTATTGCTCTGCTGCATTTAAATTAGGAAATTCATGAATAAATAGGTAGTCATAATGCCTATAGTACCCTTTGAAAATTCGAAAGATATGATTTTATAGCCTTTATTTTGCTGAAAGAAATCAAAGAAATATTATAGTTTCTTTAGGCCCTCTTTTTGCTTGTTTAAATATGTGCATTAGAAAACTTCATTGCTTTTTTGTTTTTTTGGGTCGATAGAAAACTGATTGTTTGAAGCCAATCCTTAGGTTGAATATCGAGAGAATCGATACGAGCGGACTCGAAGGTCGGAGAGCTAAGACCAACCGGATCAGGAACCGATGCCCCAAGCGTGCCGTGATTTTCTAAAATGCTTCCGAAAAAAAGATGAAAAATAATAATAATTTTCCTTAAAACATGTTTAGCCTTCAAAATCCGTATTACATTTGACCAAAAAGGACGAAAATTCCCCTATCTAAGTAAGCCAAATAGTAACATGGCTATGCCAATTTCAGAATTAAGCATTTATCATCTAATTACACGATACTAGTCAAATTGCATATGCATACACATCGCAAATTCCCGCATGTTTTTATAGGTAATTGCATTCTCTCAAAACGCAAACGCGCACGGCAAATGGAATCACGTTGGGGGCGGACAAAGGAATTACCCTAATTACGTCCTCGAGAGAATGAAAATAGCACCAATAATTTCAAGTAAATATTCAAGAATTGCATTCTAAAGGGCTTAAATGGTGTGGGACTGAAATGGGCGTTGTACGGATGCTAACCCTTCCCCACACGTAACGGAACCCTTGCACCGCATGGTTTTTTTTTTTTTTTTGTGCAAATGAGAGATGTCTCCACATGTGCACCTAGGTGTTTTTTTAAAAAAAAAAAATTGACTGGTGGCGACTCCGTATCTTATTTTGAAAAAATCCCGAGTTTTTCCAAAATTTTCCAAACTCTTTTTCGACTATATAACCGCGAATTCTGCCATACAAGACCCTAACATTGGGGACAGGCAAGGTGCTACAACACTCTATAACAACTTAAAATTGGAGCAATCAATCTAGCATAAGCTCATGTTTGTCTTTTGATATATGGTCGCATATGATTATTCTAAATGGCAAAATATATCGGAGCTGGTTAAATCCTCGAAGTATATTTTATTATAAGATCGGTAAATTGTGGTCATCTTTATTTATAAGCTGTGTCTTTAACATCGATTTAAAGTCACGTTTGACCTCTAAAGGGCGAGTGAGTACAACACATGGTGAAATTAGAGATGCCTAGTGAATTTGATCAATACCAAATTTCCAAAAAAAACGCATGGTTGTGCGTTAAAATGAAAAGAATAACAAGGTCGACGAAAGAAAAAGGAAAGGCGAGGTCTAGATGCGGGACTAGATTTCCTATTTCCTCGTTTTTTTTTTTGTTAACCGAAAGGCACGAGTGCAGAAGCTCGCTACTTTTCACGAAACATCGCATAAACCCCATGAACATAATCCTGATCCGTACCAATGATCTTGGCGGGATTCGAACACGTGACTTTCGAGAAACATAACCCTAAAACCCTTTTTTCGCTCCGGTCGATTTTCGAAGACACTAGTCTATTATTACACCAAGGTCCGAAAAGCCAGCTGCATCCCGATGATGGTGATGGAAATAAAGCAACTTTCAATTATTATTACTGACCATTCGTGTTAAATAGCACGCATTTTTACCCCCTTTCGGTTTTCGACCTGGCGTTGCATCCTCATCGGCCTAACCCAACGTTTGGGATCCCTTCATTAAATTCCTTTCCAAGAAAAAAAAAGTAAACGCATCGGTTAGGACCGTTGGACCACCCACTTGACCATCTCGATTAAGTTTAATCAAAACGCCATTAACACCTAGGATTAAATTTTTCCCAATTTCGCAGATTGACATGGGACTTTGAGATTTGGACCGACCCTGTATTATAAAAAAATCCCCACATACATAAATATATATATCTACATTTTTCATGGGTCTTGCAAAAAATTTTAAAGAATAAATAGAAAAAGATCCCTTTGATTTTTTCCTTTTTTTTTTTTTGGGTCGAAAAAAAAAACGCTTCTTTGATGGTTTGGTGGGCTATTGACCTCGAAATCCCCTTTGCTAAAAACGACCCCTATTAAAGGGAGTTGGTGGCAGTACATTAGGCAGCAGGTCTTCGGTTGACCCCAGCGTTCCTATGATGTGTTTTTTTTTCAATACTTTTGCGTTATATATGATTAATACTACAAAAAAAATTTCAAATTGATATATTTATGAAAAATTTACTCTAAATTAATTTTTTGACTATCAAAGATCTTATATTACCCACGCATGGGTAGCTCAGTTGGTTAGGGCGTACTTGGGATTGTGTGGTTAGACGCACTGGTTCCATGTTCGATTCCCCAGTTGAGCACTCGTGATTTAAGTGGGGGGCCATGGTGGTGGGTTGCTGTGCTAGTCTCCCCCGAGGAATAGTCGAGGTGCGCGCAAACTGGCCCGGACACCTCGGTTACAAAAAAAAAAAGACCTTATATTGATACATGTGTGAAAAATTTATCTCAAACTAATTTTGATCATCAAAAACCCCAAACTAGTACATTGATGACAAATTTACCCTCCGTTGGTACTCGTTAAATTGAATTAATACCACGAAAAAACACAAACTTTGTACACTTATGACAAACGGAGGGTAAAATCCCAAACCGATACACCGGTCAACTATCACATGTTATCCAACTTAGCAATTTAACGGTAAAATTTAACGAAAATTAACCCATGGTAAATTTGTTACTAGTGTACTAGTTTGAAATTTGGGGTAAATTTATTATAAGTATACCAGTTTATGATTTTTCCTGGTATTAACCTCTATATATATATGTATATGTATCCTTGTATAATGTATAGATAGACAACTTGATTTTAAGTATAGTCTTTTTTAATAGGCTCTTGGGTTGCTTGTGTACATTATCCAACCAATATGTAAAAGCTTGGTGGTGTTGTTCATTAAGAATTTATAAAATCCATGCGTGCAATTCTTTGAGACTTTTGGTGTTTCAACGAGGGCGTGTCGCCTCAAGACACAATACTGAAAAAAAGGAGGAAATGAGACAAAACAAGGTTGGCGAGGTAGGTGAGGGTATTCATAGGATTATTATTCTAACAACCTATGCCGCCACCGTTCCCCTTCAACAGGTTCAATCGCCTTGAGAAGGTGGGAACAAATTAAGAAGCTCCTTGTTTATTTCTTGAACACATTAAGAAGAGATCTAACTTTGACAAATGTTTCTCCTTTCAAAGGGATTTCGCAACATCTGAAGACCCAAAATGCAGCTTTCGACCCTTTCAATAAGCATTTTCTCCGAATCGGATAACTTTCTTTACCCGTCACATCACTCGATCAAAGGGAAAAAAAAAAAATCAATACACTTCTCATTAAACACGCCCGATAAACGACAAATGATATATAACAAATTTTTGGTGGCGACTCGAAACCAGATCATACGTGAAAGCAAAGATAAACACGCCAATAACCGTTAGGCGATTATTTTCTCTATTTTCTTTTTGGAGGAATGATGGTGGTCCATGATTCCACCTAATTCCCCATGTCCCTTTCTTCTTTGCCGGGTGTGTCGTACCGAAGCATCATGTAGGATGGCCAAAGATCAATTCTATTCCCAAGGAGCAACAAAGAAGAAGAAAAAATAATACTTGGAAGTCTTGTAAGGAAAGACTAAGGAAAGACATGAGAGGAGATGGGGGTGGGGTCCTATTATATGGTTGGTATTTGGTCGCTTGGTATGATGAGGGCGGAGGGAGATTGGTCGGGCAAATTAATCAAACGTGGGACTCTAATGCCTCTTCCCAAATAATGTCGTGCTTGACGTAAAGTCCCTATCTTGTCGAGAGAGGTATCTTCTAAGGATAGAAACTTTACTACAATCTTAGGCACCACGAATTCATAGCAAAGACGTCTCGTCTTTTTTGTTTTTCTCGTAGTGTAATTAGATGACATCTCTCAGTCGGCTCTCGATCTTTCACGGACCAAATTAAAAGTCATCTCTTAGGATCTACTCGGGTGCAAGCCATCGACAGTGGAATTAGGGGATTCAGTCGCGATTTGGGTTCGAGAGATTACATCTAGAGATTTTGCGTCTTTTTATTTTTATTACTTATTTTTATACCATAAACCTCCCATATATTAGAAATTCGGGCTTGTTTTATCGCATTAGCGTTTATAGATTTAAAATTTCAAAGTGGAATTACGAATGCAACGTAATTTAAAACTTTTAAAAAAATGTACGGGGACAGTCGGGCCTCAAGGCTCTTGCCTAGGCTTGGGCCACTTGGCCCAACCATTGATCGGGCTCGGAAGGCGAGCCCAAAAATTTCTAAATTCTGAGAGAAAAATAGTATAAAACTCATTCGTGAACTAATAAAATAAAATAGCACAAGGATCTAAAATTAATCTTCACTTGATTTTCAGTTTTATTTTAATTTAATTTTTAGCTAAAGCTTGCCGTGTGTGTGGGCAGATCCATGATAAATCCGCTAACCCGGCCCAAATCAGGCTCGGCAGCGAGCGTTTTGCATGCGTTGGTCGAAGTGAAATGGGAAGCGTTCCTCCTGCATCTCTAGAAACCCTAATCTAGAATTATCTACCTCGCTTATAGAAACCGGTTTCCCTAGATAATTCTAAAGATAATCTATTAGTCTCACCATTCTAAATTCTTCTACCGAAATATCTCCTAACTTACCACTAGGGGTGATCAATTCCCCGTTCGGTCCTGTTCCAAGGTGGAATCGGTTCCAGTCGGGTCCAATGGAACCAGCCATTTAGGGTTTATTTTTTGTTGTTAAACACTTAGGGTTTTATTCACATTTTACTAATTTTTTAAAAAAAGTTTAAAAAATACATATAGTCAGTCTGGTTCTCCCTTGGAACTGGGAACTGGACCGCCCAAATACCGGTTCCAATTTTAGGAACCAGGAACTGGACTGACACTCCTAGGAACTAGACCAAACCGGCCGATTCGGTCCGGTTCAAGCGGTTCCCGATTTGGGCGATCCGTTTTGCACACCCCTGCTTATCACAGGAAAAATCTGGAAAAACTTAGAATTCTGGAGAAGAGAGATGGTGCAACTTTTTCTTCAATACTTCCTCTGATCGGATTTTACTGATGTGGACGCCGGCTGGCGTACGTGGCACGGCTGGCGCCGACGTGGACAATTTTTAATAATATTTTAATATTAAAAAAAATTAAATTAATTTCCTGATTTTTTTTCTTTTTTTTTTTTCCCTCTTCTTCCTCCTTATTCTAGCCGGTCACCGGATAGCCGCGAGGGCAGCCTTGTCGGCCATGGGTGACACTTAAGGGTGTGCAAAAGAACCGGGATCCGCCCGGACCGCCCGGAACCGGTCCGGTTCTCGGTTCCAATTTTTTGGAACTGGTGGGTACCGGTCCGGTTCCTGGTTCCTGGTGTGGAACCGCCCACTCTCCCACCCAGACCGGACCGATAATATAATAATAATATATTTATTTTTTTAAAAAATTTTTAATTAAAAAATCTGACAAAAAAAGAAAAAAGAAAATAGAAGAGTTGTTTTGTTTGCTTGCTGGCTATTGTGAACTTGTGGCAAACTCCCATGTGTGGTACATAATATAGGCTACAGATGTATTTGATGTGAAGCTTGTGAAGTTATGAACTTTGTGACGAATTTTGTTGTGATGTGTAATTGAACTTTGTGGGAAATTTTGTTGTCATTGTTTCTGAGGGTTTTAGACTCATTCAATTTATTAGCTTAAATGAGAGCCTCTTGACTCTTGAGGCTTGAGCATGTTGTGTAGAAGTTTGGAAAGTTGTAGAGGGCAGTTCTGCATCAGACCATTTTAGATGGAAATGCATGACTTCTGCATCGGACTAATGAAATCAAATGCCAAAGTAGGGGTGTTCTTTGTACACTGAAGATACATCACACATATGCATTAAGGTAAGTCAAAGTAGCATGTGGTGAACACAACCCACCAACGGGCAAAAATTAGACTAGTCCAAAAAAACTTAGTGGGATTGGTTCCATGGACCTACCTGGAAACCGAACCGGTGGTCCAGGTCGGTTCCCAGGTGGGTCCATAGAGTCGATGGACGGTTCTCGGTTTCAATTTTTTGGAACCGGTCCTTAGCGGACGGTCCACAGTTCCACGGTGGGAACCGCTCACCTGGGCCGTGCTCACCCCTAGTGACGCTCGCCCTCGCTAGCAACAGCGAAGGTAAGCCTCGCTAGATCCGATGAGGTCGAGCCTCACCCAGCCGCTAGAGAGGGCGGCCAACCATGGGTGACGCTCGCCCTCGCTAGCGACGGCGAAGGCGAGCCTCGCCATGGCTGGGCGAGGCTCGACCTCACCAGATCTGGCGAGGTCAGGCCTCGCCCAGCCGCTAGCGAGGGCGGTCGGCCATGGGCGAGGCTTGCCTTCGCGGTCGCTGGCGAGGGCGAGTGTCACCCATGGCCGGCGATGCCACCCTCGCGGCCATTCGGCGAGGGCGAGCCTCATTGGTGGCTGGCCTCTTGTCTTTGGCCTCTGGTCGGTTGCTGGACCGGTGACTGGCTGGAATAAAGAGGAAAAGAGAAAAAAGAAAGAAAATTAGAAAATTAATAAAAAAATCAAAAAGTATTAAAATATCATTAAAAAATGTCCATGTTAGCGCCGGTCATACCACATAGGCCGGCCGGCGTTCACGTCAGCAAAATTCGGTCAAAATTAGCTAGAAAGACTGAATTGACACAAAAATAAAATGTTTATGACTCAATTGATATCAATGCAAAATATTTAGTACTTTATGATACTTTTCCCATTTTTATACAGTCATATACTCCTCATTCTATTAAATTTACTGCTTCGAACGTGATTCACGAGGCTGGTTGAATCACGAAGTTGCAGTGGGGACAACGTTTCTAATAAAGATATGCTGTTGCTGTCATCATAGATGATGTGCTGATTCTTTTTAGGGTCTAAGTCGGATTCGAGTCTTCTAATCGATACCCTTTCTTGAAATTCATCAAATTATAATTGGAATCCTCTATGCCGAAAAAGATACATTTTCCGGTGGTACCATCACTTGTAAAGTGCATCAGCAACACCATCATCAACCAAATTCTAGACAAAGCTAACAAGCAAAAGTCATTAAAAAGATCAAACTGTCATCTTCCCCCCTCCTTCTGCCTCGGTTGTTCTCTTTTCCCACGAAACTCAATTGAAATTTGTCGTGAGCAAAACTTCCCATTAATTTCCCAAGTCTGTTCGCTTCTCTTTTGCTCTCGTCAATACGAAAAATCAAATCTGTCTGTCATCGACCCCTTTGAAGGGTAAGACCTGGTCTTTCCTTATACTTCAAATATGAAAAGAAGAAGAGCCACTCAGATACAACAACTAGCATAAATGCTAAGAAATTATAGTACGCCAATGATCAACTGGTAGAATCAGCTCCTCCTAAAATCAGAAGAAAAATTTGGCCCTTCTAGGTGCTGCGAATTGAGTCATCACCACGAATGGACTTGATCAGTTACTGGGGACTTTCCATTAGAAGTCTAGGTCAACTTTGGCACTATCTGTAAGTTACGAGCTATAAAAATGCAGCTAGGAAATCTAGGAAGTTGAAGAGGTATAAAGCAACTTGGCATCAATTATCAAATGGGGAAACTATGCTGCAACTTCGAGACCGGTGGCGGTATTGATTTGAAGGGGTTTCTTGTAGCAGTGATTCTTGTTCTACTGGTCATGGCTTCCTGCATAGCTCCCCGGAGGAGGGTCGTTTGCATCTATCGCCACCTATGAAGACGGGTCGATACCGTTCGTTTGTTGTCTCTTGATCAAGTATGTTCCTCTTCCAAATATCGCCAACTTATGGGGAGAGAGAGAGATGGCAAAACCTGAAGCTACTTGTTCTTTGAAAAAGCTTGTCTGCTTTCTTTGCATTAGAGTTTTTGGTGCCAAGTCCAACACTTTCTGTCTTGCAGACATTTTGGTTGTCAGTGACTCTCTTTATAGAGTCAACATCATAGGTGGCTACAGAACTTATACTATGATTAGTAAAATCTATTCAATCTTTGTTTTGTATTTTCTTTGGTTTTAATTTTGGTATGTAGATCGTCATCATTATGTTTTGTCCTCCTTTAGTTCCACCAGCTTCGAATGTATTCTTTAGCCTTAGGGTAAAAGAAGATCACTCATCACCCACCATCCAGTAGAAGAGAAGCGTTTCGTGTAGCAGTTTTGCGACGTGGCCGTGATACAAGGAGAAACCAGGCAAGAACAGATGCTTTTTCTGAATCTTAAAAGAGTTGATGGGAAATGGTGCAACACGATACAAATATTGTGTTAGACTTTTGCACAGAATACTTTCTTCTATGGTATACCATTACTTGTAAACTGCATTGCAACATCATCATCCTCATCATCATCATCTAAAATAAAGATTAACCTAATAAACAAAGTCAATTTTCACAGATAAAACTGCGTACTTCCTTCAAGTCATCTTCTCCTTTCTTCTTCTCTTGCCGGTTTGCTGACGAAATTTGTTCGAAACCATAAGCGAACTTCCCATGAATTTCCCAAATTTGTTTACTTCTCTTTTGCAATGGTCAATAGGGAAAGTCTCGCCCCTTCGTTGAAGGGTAAGACCTGGTCTTTCTCTAGTTAAATGTACGATGAAAAGCAACAGCTATTCTAACAAAACGTAACCATAAAACTAAAAAGACCCACCCAACAAAAACCACCAAAAAATACTAAGATTTTGTAATAAACCAATGATCAAATGGAAGACCAAGCTTGTGCTCAAATCAGAAGAATTTGGGCCCTCAAACAACTTGATTAGTGCCGATGGACTTTCCATTTAGTTAAAGGTCAGCTGTGGTCGTGTATACTTCAAAATTAAATAAGCGGCACTTATCATATGAATAAATAAATAAATAAATAAATATATATATTTTTATATGTTCAAGTTGTGGTGTTGATTACTACTACTTAATCCTCGTGAATACGCGAGAGAAGAATTGAAGGAACGATTTAGCCGAGGAAATTCCAGAAAGTTGAAGAGTTGAAAGAGAGATTGATCTCAAGTTGTTAATGGGGAAATTGGTTCTCAAGTATGAGAAAGGTAAAGGTGGTGGTGTTGATTGCAAGGGATTTGTTATAGCAATGCTTATTGCTCTACTGATCATGGCTATTAGCATCATGAGTCCCAGGAGACGGGTTGTTCGTGTCTATCGCTGCCGGTGACGACGGATCGACCACGGTTTCTCTCTTGCTTTTGTTTTTTTTTGCTCGTGTCGTCCCTAGAAATCATTGTGGTCTTCTTTTAGTAGCCGAAGTATTGTGAAAGCTATTTGTTCTTTGGAAGTTTTTCTTCTTTGTCTCTCTGCAGACATTTCGTTTGTCACTGACTCCCTCTAGCTGGTAGCATGGAAACAATCAATTTGTTGTTTGTCTTCATTTTGGTTTGTATGGTATTAGGTTTGTCTTCATTATGTTCGGTCCATTGCTAGTTACCAGCTTCAAATGCATTCTTAAGCTTGAGGACTTAACCTTTTTGCATTCAAGAGCAAGGTGACTCAAATCTGCACATAGGATCTAAAAGAGTTGGAGGCTTGTAGTTACTTAAATCTGATGAGCGTAAGAATTTATTGTTTTGGCCATCTCTTTTCTCATGAAAAGACAAAGATAAAGTCAAGAATAATAAGACCTAAAATTGATCGCATCATTCTTTTGTAAGTAAAATAGTAAAAAGGGACAATTAACACGAATGACGATTTTCTGGGTGTTACCATAAAGATCTCTCACCGATTACGGAATGTTTGATTTGAGTCACAACTATTCTGCACCACCTGCAACCCAAAGATTAGCTAGTCTTAGAACTGAATTTAATTGAGAATCATATTAGTGCTTAATTCTTATTTATTCAAATCCCAAGGGCTGACAAGCATTCGACCTGCAAACCCACAAATCCATCATCCGATTCGGGTTATACTTGCACAAGACATTATTGCACGTAACCAATGCATGAATATCCTCCGTATATAAACTATTGAATCTGGTGAGCCCATTTATAGATTTGACAAACACACTAAGATCCAGTGATCCAGAAGTCTTCAGATGCGGGCAATGATGTCTACCTACACTTGTAATTCTCGTCCTAGTAGTTTCATCAAGCATGTGAGACGCTGAGGAGCAAACACAAACGGCGAACACATTCTGAAAGAGAATTAATGCATGAAATGTCTCCATGTTTTCGGTCATTCTTCGCCATCGATAGGTCCAATCGACTGAGTTCCATGTCTTGCGATTTGATTTTCCAGAAAGTTAACATAGGAAATGTATGAATCTAATCCAAACAAGTTGTCGAGACCAAGCTCGGTGAAAGCCAAGCAAAAATAGTAGAATTCCAGAAAATACAAGATAGACTTTTTCAATGGTTTCGCAAATGAAACAGAAAGTGTCACAATCATAATAAAAGGTGTATGTTGCAAATGAAGACATGCCGAGGGACAACATCTGAGACCCGCATTGCCTTGCTAGGTCTAAATAGCCACTCACAATGGCAAATATTTAAGGACATCAACATGTAGAGAAAGTGAACTCCATGTATGTCCCAACTTGAACATTTGACAAATCAAACGACTTCTTGAACATTTGATAAACGAAACAACTCCAAAGTTATCCAGTATCTTTAGAATTGATTGATACGGTGGCGAGGATTTACAACATCCTTTACAAACACAACATACAGGTATGCACACTCACACACACAAACCTCAATCTTCTTAGATACCAGTACATTCCATGATCATACTTCTGTGGCACAACCGGATGTCTATATCTATCATTGTCAATCACAGACTTGCGCGCTCTGGGAAAGACCAGGAAGTACAAGTAGAACGGAATACGGAAATCTGGACGCCAAGGACCTCATGAATGGCACCTCGATGAAGCATGCCGATTACCTTGTTCTCCTGAGGCAAATGCCGGATCTTGCAGGGAAACTGAACGATAATGAGACTCATCTTGCATTCGGAAGCCATAGAATAATCTGCCAGGCTTCCACCATTTGACACGCACTTGACGTTGTGAGATCTTGCTATTTCGAAGCACTTCCATGACATGTTTAGCCTGCGAAATTTCTATGATTATTTTACCATGGAGTAAATTCCAACCAATCTCCGGAGTCTCTTCGACGTGATTCAATGCATCGGATTATGATAGAGTGATAGTCCGAACCGACAAGCCAGAATGAGACCACTAACCTTAACAGAACAAAAATCAACAGGCAAAGTAGTAGAATCCCATTATGAGTAGCCCGTATCTCTTCATCTGCATGGTGCGATTCCACAAATCAAAACCTAGTATCGCATATTCAAAGGCAGGGAACCATGTATAGTATGCAAATTTAAACATTTCATTTATCATTCTTATTTTCGACAGTATATAGCTAAATAAGAGGCTGGACCAATAATCAAGCTGTAAATCTCAACTTCGACATTGACGAATCTTGAGACTGACCCACAACAATCTTTATAAAGCAAGTTCTTAAATGGAGTGATGGACAGTTTTGCGAGGAAAGGTCTATGCCATATACACAATCTTTCATTTTCCCAACAGCTAAGATGACTTGCTGAAAAGTTCCATCCCGTTTATGTAGGAGGAGAAGGAAAATGCCACAGCCATAACAAGCATAAATGCCTGCTTTTGTTTCCGGACATTTTAGCACCATTCAGAAGTTTTACACACCGCACGTGCAGCAGTATCGAAACATTACGGTCTGCTCAATGACAGTTATTAAAAGTAAAATATCCATTTTGACGGAGAGCAAATGTGTCACATATGTACAAGTTTGGGACTTTTTGTGTTACAGAAAAAAGTTTATAGTAAATGTATA
Organism: Syzygium oleosum; assembly: GCF_021117445.2. Taxonomy (NCBI): domain Eukaryota; kingdom Viridiplantae; phylum Streptophyta; class Magnoliopsida; order Myrtales; family Myrtaceae; genus Syzygium; species Syzygium oleosum. The sequence continues at coordinate 6,237,079 of NW_026607485.1, read as the reverse complement.
CAATAAGCATACTTTAAGATTTTAGGTGACTTTTGCCTTGAAATAGAATAGCACAAGGATCTAAAATTAGTCTTCACTTGATTTTCAGTTTTATTTAATTTGGCAGATCCATGATGGATCAGTTGACCCGGCCCACATCAGGCTCAGCCCAATTAGCCATCCGAATATCCTGGTCTTTAGCAAGCGTTTGGCATGTGTTGGTCGAGCGCAATGCGAAGCATCCCTCCTCCATCTCCAGAAACCCTAATCTTGAATTATCTACCTCGCTTCTAGAAAGCAATCTCCCTTGACAATTCTAAATCTTACGAATAATTACCAGATGCGATCATTCTAATAGTCTCACAATTCTAAATTCTTCTACTAAAATATCTCTCAGTCCGTCACAAGAAAAATCAAGAAAAAACAATTGTTTCTTCAATTCTTCCCTCTCAGCAACTACTTTTCTTCTCTCGATGTAGATCTAACGACCATGCCAGGTTGCTTTCGAAACTCTTCAAACTTTGCAGTGCTGATTCCTGGATGAATATATCTATAACTCGAGTGCTTATCTTGATGGATTTTATCTCTATCTCTCTCGGTAGCACTTTTTTCGTAAGAAGTAATAATGTACTTCTACTTGCTTAGTCCTTCTGTGAAAGATTGAACCGACCAGACTCTCCTCAATCTAGCAAAATGGTACTCTTGATCTGTCTATCCGCGGAATCCATGCATAGCCATAGCTGGGCAACCAGTAGAAAATTAATGCACGGTGTGATTCTCACTATTTAGGAGGGTGTTCCTAGACTGAGCCAAAGTTTAAGCCCCACCTGAAATCATAGATTGATTTTTGGACCGAATCTAGAAGTCATGCTGACCCGGGGCCGTTTAATTAATTTCGTAATTTTTCAACTTGATAGGTCATCTATGTCCCAACTATTGTATATTCCTCATTCTATTAAATTAATTACTTGGGAACGTGGTTTACGAGGCTAGGTTGAATCATGAAATTACAGTAGGGACCATATGTTGCTTATAAAGATATATTCTTGCTGTTGCTGTCATTACAGATGATGTGCAGTTTCTTTGAGGGTGTTGTCTTCTAATCGATGTCCTTTCTTGCAATGTTTCTTATAAAGATATATTCTTGCTGTTGCCGTCATTACAGATGATAGTGCAGTTTCTTTTGAGGGTGTTGTCTTCTAATCGATGTCCTTTCTTGCAAATTCATCAAACTATAGTTTGAGTCCTCCACGCTGAAAGATACTTTTTTCCGTAGCACCATCACTTATAAACTGCATCAGCAACGCCATCATCAACTAAATTCAAAACAAAGTCATTATAAAGATCAAACTGTCATCTTCCCCTCTCCTCGGTTGTTCTCTTTTCTCACGAAACTTAATGGAAATTTATTATGAGTAAACTTCCCATTAATTTCCCAAATCTGTTCCCTTCTCTTTTGCTACTCGTCAATATGAAAAATCAAATCTTTGGTCGACCCCTTTGAAGGGTAAGGCCTGGTCTTTCTTCATATTTCAAATATGATCAAGGCAAGAGCCACACCCTAACAAAACATACCCAGAAAATGAAAAAAAAAAAAAAAAGCCAGTGATCATCGGGTAGAATCAGCTCCTCCGAAAATCAGAAGAAAAATTTGGCCCTTCTAGGTGATGCAAATCTGGTCATCACCACGAATGGAACTGATCAGTTTCAAGGTACTTTCCGTTAGAAGTCAAGGTCAACTTTGGCACTATCTGTAAGTTACGAGCTATAAAAATACAGCTAGGAAATGTAGGAAGTTGAAGAGGTATAAAGCAACTTGGCATCAATTATCAAATGGGGAAACTATGCTGCAAGTTCGAGACTGGTGGTGGTATTGATCTGAAGGGGTTTCTGGTAGCAGTGATTCTTGTTCTACTGGTCATGGCTTCCTGCATAGCTCCCCGGAGGAGGGTCGTTTGCATCTATCGCCACCTGTGAAGACGGGTCGATGCCATTCCTTTGTTGTCTCTTGATCAAGTATGTTTCTCTTCCAAATATCGCCAACTTATGGGGAGAGAGAGATGGCAAAACCTGAAGCTACTTGTTCTTTGAAAAAGCTTGTCTTCTTTCTTTGCATTGAGTGTTTTTGGTGCCAAGTCCTGCACTTTCTGTCTTGCAGACATTTTGTTTGTCAATGACTCTCTAAATAGAGTCAACATTATAGGTGGCTAAAAAACTTACACTATGATTGGTAAACTCTATTCCATCTTAGTTTTGTTTTTTCTTTGGTTTTAATTTTTGGCATGTAGATCGTCTTCATTGTGTTTTGTCCTCCTTTAGTTCCACCAGCTTTGAATGTATTCTTTAGCATTAGGTTAAAAGAAGATCACTCATCACCCACCATCCAGTGGAAGAGAAGCGTTTCGTGCAGCAGTTTTGCGACGTGGCTGTGACACATGGAGAAACCAGGCAAGAACAGATGCTTTTTCTGAATCTTAAATGCAAGAGCTGGTTGGGAATGGAATGTAACATGATACAACTATTGTGACCTACTTGTGCATAAAATACTTTCTTCTATGGTATCCCATCACTTGTAAATTGCATTGGCAACATCCTCATCATCATCTGAAGTCAAATCTAACCTAATAAACAAAGTCAATTCACAGACAAACTGTGTAGTTCCTTCAAATCATCTTCCCCTTTCCTTCTTTTCTTGTTGGTTTGCTGACAAAATTTGTTGGAAACCATAAGCAAACTTCCCATGAATTTCCCAAATTTGTTCGTCTCTTTTGCAATGGTCAATAGGGAAAGTCTTGCCCCTTCATTGAAAGGTAAGACTGGTCTTTCTCTAATTAAATGTACGATGAAAAGCAAGATCTAACCTAACAAAACATAACCATAAAAATGAAAAGACCCACCTAACAACAACCACCAATTAATACTAAGAAATTGTAATAACCAATGATCAAATGGAAGAACCAGCTTGTGCTCAAATCAGAAGATTTTGGGCCCTCAAAGCTATGCATTTTTGAGAGAAATTGTCAAAAGAGTCCTAAACCCATTACACTTGTGTGTTAAACCTTTCCATTTGGCCAATTTAATGTTAAACCTTTTAGTTGTGCCAATATAGTCTTAAACTTTTTGACAATTTGTTAATTTAGTTCTAAAACTTTTGACGATTTATCAATTTAATCATTCTGACCAATTTTGGTTAGAAATCGCTAACGTGGTGGTTTATTTAGTGTTGGCTGTTCTATGTGGCACGGCCGGAGATGGCAAACACTGACGTGGACAATTTTATAAATTTTAATTTTTTTTAAATTTTATTTGAATTTCTTCTTTTTTTTCTTCTTTTCTTTCCTTTTTTTTTTTTTTCTAACCCAGGGCCGAAGAGTGCATCGTCCCCTCACCGAGATCTAGGTGAGGGCCGTGATCCTTGCTCGTTGGTTGGCGAGGGTGTCGGCGCTCACCCACTGGGGGGAGAAAAAAAAAGAAGAAAGAAAAGAAAGTGCCATGTAGGACGGCTGGCACTGACTAGACCGCAACGTCAACGATTTTCGCCAAAATTGGCCGGAATGATTAAATTGGCAAATCGTCAAAAGATTTAGGATTAAATTGGTAAATCGTCGAAATGTTTAAGACTAAATTGGTATAATTGAAATGTTTAGGACCAAATTCGCATAAATGCAATAGGTTTAGGACTAAATTGGCCAAATTTAAAGGTTTATGACTGCATTGGTATAAGCGTAATATGTTTAAAACTTTTTTTTGTAATTCTCCGCATATTTGGTCATCAACTTGATTAGTACGGATGGACTTTCCAATTAGTTCAAGGTCAATTGTGGTCGTCTATACTTCATAATTAAATTAGCGGCACTTATCATATGAATAAATAAATCAATACATGAAGTTGTGATGTTGATTATTTATATGTATTCAAGTTGGTGGTGTCGATTCCTTTACTACCTAATCCTCATGTATACCCGTGAGAAGAATTGAAGAAACGATTAAGCAGAGGAAATTCCGGAAAGTTGAAGAGGTGAGCGAGAGATTGATCTCAAGTTGTTAATGGGGAAATTGATCATCAAGTTTGACAAAGGCGCTAGTGTCGATTGGAAGGGATTCGCTATAGCAATGACTCTTGCTCTACTGTTCATGGCTTCTTGCATTATCAGTCCCAGGAGACGACGGGGTGTTTGCGTCTATCGCCGCCGGTGACGACAAATCGACCGCGGTTTTTTCTCTTGCTTTTGTCTTTCGCTCGTGTCGTCCCCAGAGATCATTGCAGTCTTCTTTTAGTATCCAAGGTATGGTGACAGAGATTGTGAAAGCTATTTTGTTCTTTGGAAGTTTTTCTTCTTTGTCTCTCTGCAGACATTTCGTTTGTCCCCGACTCTCTCTTGTTGACTATTGAGGAAACATTCTAGCTGGTTACCCTTCAACTGGCTTGTTTGTCTTCATCATCTTCGGTCCATTCTTGACTTCCAGCTTTGAATGCATTCTTAAGCTTGAGGTCTTAACTTTTTGCATTCAAGAGCAAGGTGACTCAAATCTGCACAAAGGATTTAAAAGGGGCTGCAGGCGTGTGGTTGTTTGAATCTGATGAGCGTAATTATTTATTGTTTGGCTATCTCTCTCATGAAAAGAAAAAGGTAAAATCAAGACTAGTAAGACCTAAGATCGATCGCATCATTTTTTTTATTAAAAAGTAAAAGGGTGAGAGGGGATGATTAACATTGATGATCATTTTTGGGTGATCTCTCACCCATTACAGAATGTACGATTTGAGTCATAATTACTTTGCACCACTTGCGATTTGAGTCATAATTACTTTGCATCACTTGCGACTTGAAGGTTAGTTAGTCTCAGAGCTGAATTTAATTGCCTAAAGTAAGAATCAGATCAGTGCTCAACTCTTTCTTATTCAAATCCCCAGGGTTGACAAGTATTTGACCTGCAAGCCCACGAATACATAATCTAATTCGGGTCACACTTGCGCGAGACGTATTGCAGGTACCGGTGCATGAATACGTCCGTAATTAAGCCGTTGGATCCGGTGAACCCATATTCAAATTTGACAGACACAAGAGATTCAGTGATCCGGAAGTATTTAGATGCATGCAATGATGTTTACCTGCATTTGTAATTCTCTTGTCCTAGTAGTTTCATCAAGCGTGTGAGGGAGCGAGGAGCAAACACAAACGGAGAATGCATTCCGAAAGAGAATTAATGCATAAATGTCTCAACGATTTCAGTCATTCTTTGCCGTCTATAAGTCCAATCGACCGAGCTCCGTGACTAGTGATTTGGTTTCCCAGAAAGTAAGAAAAGAAAAAGTACGAATCTAATGCAAACAAGTTCTCAAGACCACAATCAAATAAGCTCGGTGAAAGCTAAGCAGAAGTGGTAGAATTCCGGAAAATACAAGATCGACTTCTTCAATGGTTCCGTGACCGAAACACCAGTACCACGTCATGGTAAAAGGTGTCCGTTGTGAACGAAGGCATGCCAAGAGACAAGCTGAGACCCGCATTGCCTCACTAGATCATTTGAGATGCTCAAATAGCCACACTACAGTAGCAAATTGTGAAAGACATCAAGCATGTAGAGAAAGTGAACTTGATGTATGTCCCAATCTGAACATTTATTAACCAAACAAGTCCGAAGTTATCCGGTATCTTTAGAATTGATTGATACGGGGGTGAGGATTTACAACATCCTTTACAAACACAACATTCAGGTATGCACACTCATGCAAACCCCAATCTTCTTTTTACCAATACATGCCATGATCATACTTCTGTGGCACAACTGGATGTCTGTCATCATCAATCACAGACTTGCATGCTCCGGGAAAGACCAGGAAGTGCAAGTAGGATGGAATACGGAAATCTGGACGCGAAGGACCTTATGAATGGCACCTCGATGGAGCACGCCGAGGACCTCATTTTCCTGAGACAATGCTAGATCTTGCAGGGAAACCGACCGAGAATGAGACTCGTCTCGCATTCGGAAGCCATAGAATAATCTGCTGAGCTTCCACCATTTCACACACACTTGACGCTGTGAGATCTCGCTATTTTGAAGCACTTCCATGACATGCTCAGCCTGCAAAATTACTAAGACTAATTTACCAAGGAGTAAATTCCAACCAATCTCCGGAGTCTCTTTGACACGATTCAATGCATTGGATTATGACAGAGTGATATTCCTAACTGACAAGCCAGAATGAGACCTCTACCCATACCAGCACAAAAATCAACAGGCAAAGTAATACAATCCCATTATGATTAGCTGGTATCTCTTCATCTGCATGGTGCGATTCCACAAATCAAAACCTAGTACCGCATATTCAAAGGCAGGGCACTATGTATAGTATGCAAATTTAAACATTTCATTTATCATTCTTCTTTTCTACAGTATATAGCTAAAGAAGAGGCTAGACGAACAATCAAGCTGTAAATCTCAACTTCAAGATTGCAAATCTTGAGACTGACTCAAATACAATCTTTATAAAGCAAATTCTCATGTGGAGCGATGGACAATATTTGCGAGGAAAGGTCTATACCATATACACAATCTTTCATTTTCACAACAGATAAGATGACATGCTTAAAAGATCGATCCCGTTAACGTAGGCAGGGAAGGAAAATGCTGCAACCATAACAAGCATAAATGCCTGCTTTTGTTTCTAGACATTTTAGCACCATTCAGAAGTCTTACACACCCCATTTGCAGCAATGTCAAAACATCACGGTCTGCTCAACGACAGTTATTGAAAGCAAGATGCCCATTTTGCAGTTATGTGTGTCTTTCCTCATGATTTATAGAAGCACGGAAGCAGCGCCTAAAAGTAAACAGTTGCTTACCGGCACTTCGAGCCAGTGCATGCAGTAATGCAAGCCGACCAGGTTTAGCAGCACATTCACTTCCGGCCTGAACAGAAACAATTCGACATCCTTGAAGCTAAGACACATGGAGTTCAAGTGCTCGATTGCTTTCAGGTAGTCTCTGATCTCGAGCGAATCGGAAAACGAACATTGCTCGACATGCTGAACAACCGACGTAGCTCGCTCGGCCATCTCGGCGTGCCTCTTCACGTAAAAGTCCCTCCATCCCTACTTTCAAATTCCAACCATCAACAAAAGCACCGAAACTACCATAATCAGAATGTCTCTATACTCGCCGAAAATTGCACAATCACGTTACAGCAAGTGACACTCAATCCAAAAGGGGACCAAATCATGCAAACATACATGTCCGAACAATCGAAATTAAGCAACTTTTATCATCAAAAGATCAGCACGAACCCAAACCCTGAGACCCAATGTTGAAAGAGAAGATTACCTTCAAAGAGGAAGACTCACTATGATCAACTGATGAAGATTCAGACAACAAATCCAGAGAAGGCCATCTCTGCCTCGCCAGAGACTCCCACAAGACATCCGACCCGCATAAGTCCCTCCAGAATCGGCAGCAACTTCCCAGAGCGCACAAATCACCCACCTGACGATCAAACCCAAAACCCATGTACGCAAAAATTACTCGAAAATCAAAACTACCCAGTTCCCTCGATCGGTTCGACGACACAAGGGCCACTGAAAAGAGATGGAAATCGAGGACGAATTGTTCCGAGACCTGGAGGCAAGACGCGATTTTGAGGGCGATGTCTTCCGGGAGCGAGGCTTGGATGCTTTCCGGCTGCTTCATTTCCCTCTTCCGGTTTCGCTTCGCCCGCCTCAGGGAGCGAAAGCGAACCGAAGGAAGCGAGCAAGCGTGAGACGAACCTGAATATGATGATGATGAGGTGATGATGATGGTGATGATGACGGTGAAGTTGCTCGGGCGCTCGAAGAAGAGGAGAAGCTTTGCTTGCGGCAGATGAAATGGCGAAGCTTTTGAAGCTTTCCTGCGATGGCGTCAGCACTCAGCTTCCGCACTGATGGCGGAGACGGTGGTGGAGAGTCGCCGAGCCCCCGCGTGTGACGGACCGGGTCGGGTGTCGAATTACGGGCCTTGAAGCGGGGCCCGGCCCGTATCTGAGTCTGAGGTTCGGGTTTGTAACAATCCGGCCCAGCCCGACTAGTTTCCGTGTTGGTTCCAATTATTACTTAAAGAAGGACCATGTTTTATCCGAAAACCCTGGTGCATTAAACCGTGGCTCATGGCTTGGACTAAAATCAAATAGACAAAACCAAAGATTTTTGCATTGAAGTCGATAAGCCTATTGATCTCTAGAATTGGTTTTTAAGAGATCGCGCACTAGAAGCTGTCATTTCCAAGGTCGAGCCTTGACCATAAACAAATATGATTAGGCCATTTTTCTGAGTTGAATCGATGAATTCAGATTCAATATCAAATACGTGTACAGATTTTCATTTCTCAGAATGGGGAATCGAACTGGTTCTCTATGACAAAAACCTGTAATTTTATAGATGAGGCCAATCCGGTTGGCCGTTTCTCGACTCTATTATCGATTTTCGGCTTCGACTAATGTCCTTGATCATGAAAGGGCGAAGTGTTTGAGACCAAAGTGATAATTCTGAAAGCTCAGGGGGGCTGGATTGCAATTTACAAACTTTAGAAACTCTTTTAACTCGTCATCCACTATCCAATGATTCTTGCTGTTCTCAGCGGTGCCTGTCCACCTATCATTTGGATTTTGTCTCGATTTCTTGAACCCAAGATTCACAACGGCCATGAAACGCCATCTCCACCTCAAGCTCACTCCTTTCCCTCCAGGAATGCTTCGGTGAAGCTCGACCCTTTCTTGGCCGTTGTGCTTCAACCGAGACTAGCTCCTCCAAGAAAGGAAAATGTCCCTTTCTCTGTCGTCCAATGCAATCAGTATTCAACCCACAAAGCGTGAAGCCTTGAGAGCGCGTTTCTCTTCTCAATTCATCAGCCCAGTTCAGGTGAGCTCAAGCACTCGTGCCTTCTCAGTCTCGCATGTGAGCTCACCTTCCTTCTTTAAGTTCAGCCGAGAAAGACTCGACCCAATTACTGCTTCACCAGCATCAGCGGCTGAAGCAGCACCCTCTTCCTTCAGGAACAAAACACCCAAAGATGTAAACGTTTTGGTCGTGGGCTCAACTGGGTATATTGGGAAATTCGTGGTGACAGAGTTGGTGAACAGAGGGTTCAATGTCATAGCAGTCGCTAGAGAGAGAAGTGGGATCCGGGGTAGGAACAGTAAAGACGAGACATTGAATGAGTTGAAAGGGGCTAATGTGTGCTTTTCGGATGTGACGAACTTGGAGACCTTGGAGAAGTCTGTGGAGGGCTTGGGATGTGATGTTGATGTCGTCGTATCGTGCCTCGCTAGCCGGTCTGGCGGAGTGAAGGATTCTTGGAAGATTGATTATGAGGCCACGAGAAATAGCCTTCTTGCCGGTAGGAAATTCGGGGCTGCGCATTTCGTGTTGCTTTCTGCCATTTGCGTGCAAAAGCCCCTTCTCGAGTTTCAGCGGGCGAAGCTGAAGTTTGAGGCCGAATTGATGAAAGGGGCCGAAGAGGACGATAAGTTCACATATAGCATTGTGAGACCAACAGCATTTTTCAAGAGCTTGGGGGGTCAGGTCGAGTTGGTGAAGGACGGGAAGCCTTTTGTCATGTTTGGGGACGGAAAGTTGTGCGCTTGTAAGCCAATTAGTGAGCAGGATTTAGCTTCTTTTATTGCAGACTGTGTGTTGAGTGAAGACAAAATAAACCAGGTTTTGCCGATTGGTGGGCCAGGGAAGGCTTTGACGCCTCTTGAGCAAGGGGAGATTTTGTTTAGACTTTTGGGGAAGGAGCCCAAGTTCTTGAAAGTGCCGATCGAGATTATGGACTTTGCGATTGGTGTCCTGGATTTCTTGGTTAAGATTTTTCCAGGATTGGAAGATGCAGCTGAGTTTGGGAAGATTGGACGGTACTATGCTGCGGAGAGTATGTTGATTCTGGATCCCAAGACGGGGGAGTACAGTTCTGATAAAACACCTAGCTATGGGAAGGACACATTGGAAGAGTTCTTTGAAAAGGTTCTACGGGAAGGAATGGCAGGTCAAGAATTGGGGGAGCAGACAATTTTTTGAATGATTGGTGCTGTGAAGGAAATGCGTTCAATTGCCAATAATTGGGTAAGGCAGCTTCAGTTTTGTAACATTTTCTCACCTAAGTTGCGGATCCTTACCCGGAAACTGATTGAGCATCTGTATAATCTGTGAGTAAGATATGTATGTAATGATTGATTCTTACTGACAATTCACAAAGTCTGTTATTCATAACTTTGAAGTTATTGATGTCTTATGCAATGTATTCACTACGTTGCGTAGAATTATGGCTTAGATGTTAAAAATGATCTGAAGAGTAATAATTTGCTTCAAAGATATGGTCCGATTGCAGAAACATATGCTGGCAGTAGAAAACTCATTTAAGCAAGGAAATCAGAATATCAAACGCCCTTGACTAATTATTACTGCTTCGTCAATCCTTGCCTGTTGAATTGTTGAGGCCTTCTGTATTCTCGTTGGATAGCTACAATTCCTGAAGGTACTTTTGAAGTTGTCCTGGAGGAACAATTTCCACAGTTTTGAGATTGATCTTAGATGCATTAGAAAAAAAGGAAACATGCGAAAAAAGAAATGCCACGCTAATGCAAGAGGAGGTTGGGGTTTCATAATGCGGTTGTCTTTGGAAAAACTTTTTGTAGGATGGTTCTCTTTTATTTCTTTGTTATTTTAATGTTCATGTTGTGACCCTGGCATGTTCGACGGATAGCTCATTCTGACATTTTATTTGCAGAAGACACTTCTAGGCAACCCAAAGTCTTTGCAGAAAGTCTCTCAGTGAGCATCAAGGTTCTTGTGGTAGTCTGATACACATCTTGATGCTGCTAGCTAGAAACTTGGTGTTCTTGCTAGATGTCATATATTGAATTTAGGCCTGAATGAAAAGATTTTCGACATGTTCTAGATTTTTGGAATTCCTCGAGACCATTGACACCTGCAGTTCCAGGGCATAGGAGTTAGGTTGGAACTAGACTATGTGAATGTGACGCCTTAACAAGTACCAAAGCATACTCTTGTTGCTTATTTGGGTTGATCATTTCAATTTGAAATCCTCCCAGGAGTATGAAGGTTTTTTTTTTTAGATATGATTTACATGCTAAACTGAGTCGAAACTGGAAATTTGGAAGGGCTGGGGAAAAAATGGTTAAAAAAGCTAAAAGAGGATGATTTGGCTGCAAGCTAATATCTAGGTGCTAAATGAAACGATGGACTTGAATGAGGATACCTTTCCAATGGGTTTCTCCTTGTTTAGCTTTGTCATGTAAATGCCATTCTTGTCATATCAGAATGAGGACCTTCTGTGGAAGAGGAGTTTGTAATGCACACTTCTTGCTGAATCAATTGCCAAGCTTTGGCCAGTCTCTTCTCCATGAAAAAAATTTCATGTCATTAAATATAATTCTTCTCGGACATAAAGAGTCAAAGAACAATGGTTCTCGGTCAAATTGGTCGACCTATTTTGCGTTTATTTGCTACTCCATGCTTTGTATGGGGCCTCTAAGAACCAATCACTTTGGTCGTGGTTAATTCCTGTTTTATGAATCAAGATAACCATTCGTTCCCGTATAAGTAGTCATTTATCTGTTCTTCTACCGTGAGAGGGGCTGATTGGGATTTTTACATATTTTGATGTATAGCGCCCAGCAAAATGTTCTCTTCATGGACCACTTCTCTCGTGAAATTTGAGACGAACTCAAATGTAGATAGAACGGGGAAAATTGTCAAAAAAGTCCTAAACCTATTGTACGGCAGCCAATTCAGTCCTAAACCTTTTAATTTTGCCAATTTAGTCCTAAATCTTTTCGATTCTTGCCAATTCAGTCCTTCCGGTCAATTTTGGCCGGCCGGCGGCTTAAATGGCATTTTTAAATATTTTTTTCCGAATTTTTTAATCTTTTTTTTGCCTCGCCGTCGTGGCGACGCCGAGGTGGCCTTGCCCAGCACAGGAGAGGCGCGACCTCGCCATAGCCTGGGTTGCAACGGCGAGGTCGCGCCTCGCCTGTGCGTTTTCCACCTCCAGCGTTTTTGTTCCATGAGCCTAACATCGCCTGCATCACCATTAGAGCGATGGAATCTGGATCCGTCCAAGATGCTCCACTGAAAGCGCAGCGACGGCGAGGTGGCCTCGCCAGATCTGGGCGGGCGAGGCGCGACCTCGCCGTCGTGACCCAGGCGACGGCGAGGCGGCCTTGCCCAGCACAGGCGAGGTGCGACCTCGCAGTCGCCTGGGTCGCGACGTAGGCGACGGCGAGGTCGAGCCTCGCCCAGATCGGGTGAGGCTTGACCTTGCCGTCGCGACCCAGGCAACGGCGAGGTCGCGCCTTGCCTGTGCTGGGCGAGGCGACCTCGCCCAGCCAGGGACCGGCGAGGCCCGCCCTCGCCGGTGGCCGGCGGGGCGAGCTTCGCTAGAGGCCGGAGAGGCCGGCGCTCGCCGGATCGGCTAGAGGGGAAAAACCAGAAAAAAAGATTAAAAAATTTGAAAAAAATATTTAAAAATGTCATGTCAGCGTCGGCTGGCCAAAATTGGCCGGAAGGACTGAATTGGCAAGAATCGAAAAGGTTTAGGACTGAATTGACAAAATTAAAAGGTTTAGGATCTGAATTGATCGCGTGCATAATAGATTTAGGACTTTTTTTGACAATTTTTCCGAATAGTATGTTACAACCCTTGACGTGTCATAATAATATATCTGACGAATGTCCATGTCACTATAAATGCCAGAACAAGACATATGCAGTGACAATAAAGAGGACAGATGATACATATTTTATTCACAAGCAAAACACGTCTATGATCTATCTACCTGTACTAGAGGTACAAAACATAGACAACATCTTCACAGGGGGATCACGAATAGCCGAGCCAAAGTCACACTTTCTATTTTGGGATCTTCTTGTGCAGAGAGAAGATGGAGAGGGTGATGAGGAGGATGAGAACAAAAGCAGCAAGGAGTGAGATTGCAATGGAGGCTGCAAGGTGCTGACAGAACTTGTCATAGACATTGCAAACCTTTTTCCAATCCACATGGCTGTTCCCCTTCAGCCCTATGTATCCAACCCCTCCTGCTGTGCCTGTTGCTGAGGCCACTAATCCCAGCATCACCTGGGCATTTCACGACACAGTTTGATCAATGTCAGTGCCACAATGAGCATGCTCATAAATTATGAGACGTTCGTGCTCTTGGGCCGCTAAAAAAGCACGGTCCATTTCTTTACCTGTCATGGTGTTAAAGGAGATACTGGAACAAAAAATTGTTCATTTACCCAAAAAAAAAAAGGAGTGCTAAAGTTTGGTGCCTGAGAGCTCACCACATCCCAGAGCACAAAGAAGAGGAGGAAGCTGGCTGAGAAGACTGGCTTCAAGATGACTGAGATGGATGCAAGTGCTGTGACGATGCTGTAGAGGCAAGTCACCGAGAGCGCCACTACAAAGTATCTGCAAAAATTAACTATCGTCAAAAAAGGTGAAATTATTTATTGGAAAGCTTAATTGTTATTTATGGATTATGGCGAATAAACTGTCCTCCAAACAAAATTGGTTCTTGCACCGTTTCTGGGCCGGACATACTTAATTATTTCCGAAATCACTAAGGATTTATTTACTTTTCTCTCTACCCGATATAGATAAGTTTCATGCTGTTTGTGAGTGCATAGTACTATTGAATTTATCAATAATATCGGAAGTAAAATAAGATATTAAGTTTGTAAGGACTATTAGTCGCTTCATAAATGTGTGAAGAGCGATTGATGTGGTCATTGATTTTCTCTCTTTTTTCTTCCTTTCTGTTCGTTTTGGAGCGAGAGGCTTCCACAGCATAGATACAACTTGTCACCTTCATAGACATGCATAGACTTTGACATTTTGTCTACGGCATTAATCATTATTGTCGCAGCTCATGTTTTTCGTTCGTAGAAGGCACCCCAGATTAGAAAGCCACGTCAAACCAATCGATGGACATGGTATTAAAGTCTAGGCAATCAAGCAGTTTCTGGTTTTCTTTTCTTGAACAGTGAAATTTCAAGTTTTTGGCTTCTTTCGCATGTCTGCGGCATTTTCCAGGCATATTATCTAACTTTATAGATAGATTGATATTCGAACTTAATCAAGACTAATGATAGTTTTTTTGATTTAGAATATCCTGGTTTTCCTGCAAAAGTTGCAGAAAGATGTTCTTCAAGATCGTCACTCATGTCTGACACTTTCTCACTAAAGAGGAAACAGAATCAAGAATTTAAGCACGCCCGCATAAGAAAATAACGCATGATGATATCTACGAGCGATTTAAACACTTCTGAAAGAGATTATTCGGTATGGGCTTCGCGGTACATGGTCGAACTTGAGGGGGTAATCGCAAAGCTAGCTTTAAAAGGGGAAAGAAGAAGCTAACTTCTTGATGGGTATGAACCAACTTCTTCAAGCAAGACGGAGAAAGGCACGATCGAAATGAAGTTCGACCCTAAACTCGAAGGAAGGGATTGGCTCGGGCAGGCTCTCGAGGAGCATATCGATCCGTGTCTAGCATCTTCTCAGTCAGGCAAGGAAGAAATAGGCAGCAAAAGGAGTGAGAAGTAGAGCTAGGAAGCAAGGGAAGCTGGGTAGGTCTACAGTCTCCAGGTCTTTCAAATCCCTTTATAAAAAAACAGTAAGTAATGCATGAAACCATATCGGCAACTAGTGACTTACGTGAAAGCAGGAGAGTTATCGAACTTAGCCTCAGCTGCCACTAGGCGTGATACTCTTGGATCGAAAACTACTTTCGTTTGCTTGCTCGTGACCATGACCAAGAGCGCAGCCAGCGTGGAAGCGAACAGCAACCCTCGAAGAGCCACGTCCGCCGTGAACAAGCTCGCTGCGTCTGGAGGACCCGCGGGCGGAGGTAGGGCCTCCTCTTTCGACGGCGGCGCTGCCTCGGGGTCGGCTTTTTTCTCTTCGGTCGACATGGATGCTCTAGGTGCAAGTTGGGCTCGAGTATGTGGTTATGGCCGCAAAGAGTTGCGTGGTCTATTATGCACACGGAGAAGTGGGAACGAGTCGATTCTTCATATTATTCATTAGATGAATTAATTAATTGTTTTTGGGCTGAATAAGGACGTGGAATGTGAACGATTTTGGTGGGTTGGAGTGACAGGTACGCAAACCCATTTCCCACGTGGCCAGTGGCCAGTCGCCGGTGCCAAAAATAAAGAAAAAAAAAAGAAAAGAAAAGAAAAAAGAAAAAAAGAGAGAAAAAAAATAATTTCGATTTAAAAAAATATTTGTATAAAAAAGGGATGGGCTTAATGGGTGGATTGGAAATGAGTTTCACACTCAATCCATTAAGATCCATTTATGATAAGCTTAAAACTTTAAGACCCATGTAAGATGGGTTTTTCAAAGTTGTATTGATCAATTTATGACCATTTATTTTTTAAATGGGTCATATACAGGTTTACTGGATCGTTACATATTTGTATGGAGATCCTTTGGTTTCTTCTTGTATTTATAGTCATGTATATGTCACCGAGTTGGAAGGGTCGACTCGGACAAATGACAAGACAGAGAGCTGTGGATACATGCAGTAACTTCAATTAAGTTCAGGAACTGGTATACATGATGACCAGGGTATATTGTCATGAGCCAAATAGAATGGTGTTGCATATGGCCCGTCGATCCGGGACACACGATGAACTTTTGCTCGATATTCAATTTTGATATGTGAACTTCATTTCGATTTGATCCTTGTTATTATGCGGAATTGCTCGAATCGGTCTTTTTCTTTAAGTTCTTCTTTTCATCGAATCCATTTTGTAGTTGAAACAGGATGGACCCAGTCCGGAGGAGTTAATTTAGGTAATACGTTTATGGCTTCGCGGAATATATATAACTCTAAGCTTTTCTTTATCACGAGAGCGAGTTTCTACGATGCGATTTTTTCTTTGTGTGGAGAAATTCAATAGGCCGTTTTGGTCTATGATCCAGTGGTGTTTTCTGATAGCTTCCTACAACAGAATTTCCGGGTAAATTATCTTAGAGATTTGAGAAATTTCATTTCCTTCCATTTGATGTCTGAACAGGTTTAGAGATTTTGTTTACTTTATTGAATAGCTTTCTAAATATCACAAGAATTTTTTTTTGGGCTATTTGTATCCCTATTAGTCTCTTTTTTTGGACTAAGCAGTTTTCGACACTGAATCAAAATTAATATCGGGAGCTTTTCTTTGTTGTGCTTCGTGCGGGTGCGGCTTTCATGCGCCGCGATTGTGTATTCGTGTTTGCAAATTACGGTTTGAGTTATCCTCGTTTTCACTGCATCACTCAAGCAGTCACTTTGAGTTCAAAGGGGAGATATTGTGCTAGGAAATGTTCTGTCTCATGTGAACTCCAAGTCTACTACTGTCTTTAAACTCAGATTGCTGAAGTCAGTTGGTAAAAAGTAATCTGATGAAGCTTAGAGGGTTAATGATAAATTGAGTAGATTACTTAGTTGCCAGTTGCCACTTCGTGCCATGTGTCAAATTCTCAACCTATTCTGTGCTCGGCGGCAACGTTATCCCTTGCTGCGCTTGTAATCTCATGAAATCTCGGACCATCGACATTTAAGTATGTAACTTGCGGGTTTCGATGTGAATTTTTCGATACAAGTAATTGAATGTAATATGCCCATCTACTGGACGTCGAGTAAATTGGAATTTGAGTCGGTAACTCAATCCAAATATTTGCAATAATCATGTATTGATAATAGTGGTAGATTTTGATTCAAAATTAGATGACAGTTGATACCTTACTTCATAAGAAAACGATAAATTAAAATACACCATCGAGGTTCTTCATATTATCTTAACTGCTGGATCGAGGTCTACTACAAATCGGAAATCGTTGAAGAAAGACGAGATAATATTTCATTTTACTTTTTTAGTCGTTTTCCCTCTCACACAATATAAAGTTTTCTTGAAGTCCTTTGATATTCTTCATTTTACGATGTTTCACGCCGAAAAGAAGTCATATCCACCCTTAATTAGTAATTAATTAATCACAGTATTAACGTAGACTTTTATGCTCCACATATAAACCCTATATAAAAAAAAAATATACCAAGAAAAGGAAGAAAGGAATTCTGTCCCTGGGGCCACATTCAACTACAGAAACTTGCCTCCCATCTAACAGTCATTTGATAGCAACAGCTATAATGATCATGAGCAGCCGGTCAAGTACAAGTGGAATCGATTTGTGTATGAAGCGTGTTGAAACTTACACGTAATTAGTGCACAAATTGTAATTCTGGAGGATTGCGTTTGGTCCATCGTGTCCACCTTATCTACACAAAATGCATGCACGCATGTGGGTACCAAAGCCATTCCTGATATAGTTCAAGTTTTTCGACATTTTTAATGATGTAACAAGCGATGCAAGTAGGTTCTGTATCCTGGGCACCACGACTGGACAATTCAATCCAATAATAGCAAGAAGCCATGGCGGTCGCTGTATACCATCGTCGAACGAGTCCAGATTAAATGCACTCTCTTAATTTTGGACAGCAAAATTCTGTCAGAAATAGAATATAATAAGCTGCAAAACCAGACAGAAAATGAAAGGACCACCTTATCTATTGTCTGTCTCTGAACTGCCATTTGGTCCATCTAAAATTCGTGAGCCAAAAGATCCTCTCTGCAGAAACTAGTCATCTGAGGATTGTTCTCAGAATTCAATTGTTGATGATGCACCTATTATCTCCAATACACTTGCATTTTTCGGGGAAAGAAAAGAATCATTATCTGAAAGTACAGGAATGATAACATTCAAATCAAGAAGGAGCAGATCTTTCAATGGTTCGGGGACCTTCACAAGAGAACTTCAGATGCTGGTTGCTCGAGACCTGATTACCGCACTTGTCTTGCTTCTCAGCGGAATTGGCTGAAACTAACATGGCAACCACACATAGGAGACAGATCTGCAGCTAGTGCATTCAATCTCCAATTCTGTCATACTTTAACAAAGGGCGCCTTCGGTGGTTAGTTCTTCCATATTGACTTTCACCTCCAAGCCTGTGTTTAATAAGGAACTAACCATGGCCGGGATACCAGATTTGAGAACAGCAGCCAATGCCTACATGAGCGAAAAGAATGCGAGGTTGTAAAAACTTCAAGATAGTTAAATGCAGCATATATGCAACCAGCAACAGGAATGATTGGGAAAGTATTACCAGAGCAATATATATCTACAAACAAGCAATATTTCTACTTCTACCCAAAGTGATATGGATATTTTGCCAAAGGAAGTACCTTGCGGTCATCTTCTGACTTCTTCCGTTTGATAACCTCGAAAGGCCACTCGCTGACAAGCTTTTGAAGTTCAACCTTAATGCTGGATCTCTTAGCATCAGGTAAACTCTGGCATCGATCCAAGGCATTCACATCGTGAGACCTAAGAAGCGATATCTGAACAAACGGAGCCTACATAGGTGTATTTCCAACTTTATCTAATTCAGGAGTCTGAGATGATCTTTCGAACTCACTATTAGGACCATGGAACACACTTGTGTAATTTTAACCAAACAGTACAGCAAGCACCAAATACGAAACCCAAATCACCCAGCCACCCTCAACAAGAGGATCTGTCACAGTAATTTTATCTGAGCACATTATTGGGGACAATTCAGTATGTCTTCCACTAATTGCTTTATTCCTTAAAAGAATATGGAAAATTGAAGGACTAGCTCAAAGGCGGAGGTAATTTAGGATAGCAAGTCCTTGAGCTAGGGGATCACGCCAGATGGTGAGCATATTAATAATAGCTATAGATTCTCTGAGAAGTGAGAAGCACCTGATTCAAGACGTGAATGACTGTAGCAGCCTCCTCAGGTTTGCCTTCAAGTAGAAATCCCTGCACAAAAAATCGAATATAAAACCGTTTAGTACACCATAAAACAAGTAAATGACATTCAGTTAAATTTTAATCTTACACCGGAGTGCTAAAAGCCACAAAAAAATTCCGAATAGAGAAAAAGTAGTCATATCTCCTTTGTGTGTTGACAATGAATATTCTCATGCCCATAGGTGCTTCATGTCCTAGGGTGTGAGCCAAATTTGGTTTATTCAAGCATTAACTCTCACTTTTCTTGGCTGTAGACCTCTCAGCTGGTTTACCAAGAACTTTGTTCTGATCTCTATTGCAATTTTACCGTTTTCCCATAATCAGATTTTCTCATGCAAGAAGACCAAGTGCTTTCAAGGTCTGATATTTGTGATTTCAACAGTTTGTGTTTGCAAACTACCTTTGCACATGAGAACCCACTGCCCACGGTGTGCTGCTTCATAGACTCAGATCTTAACTTCTCAATTTTCCATAGAGATTCAACGTCTCCTAAAAAGGGTAATTTCCGTCAAACCACTAAATAAGATAAAGAAGCATAATCTCAGAACAAATAAAGAAACAAAGACGTTGAAAGACACAGTGTAGCGAAATTCTTTTTATTTCTTATTTCTACCTTTTTGTTTAGGGAGAGAAAGAAATCATTGTACAGAAGAATATATTCGAGCACATTCCGTCTTTTATAAGTAAGTGGCAGGACCTGGATGAGAACTATTTGTGGGAAGAAATAGAAAATAAAAATTGCTGAGGGACAAGGGCTTGAGAGCAGCAAAGGGAGACAGAGCAAGTGTTTCTCACCTACTTTTGCAGCGAACTCCATCCAGATGTCAAATGCAGCTCTATGCAATTTCACTCCATCCTTGACAAATCTCTTCGAATACTTTGTGAGCAACCCCCAATTGTCTGTATTATAACAAATGCTGCAAAAATTTTCCATGGAAACAAGGATGTCAAAGAACATGAGTAAACTATTAGATTGAGAGTAGCAATGCACACAATATGATTAAAATAAACACAAGCTGATTAAATCATCTACAAAAGACACTTATAAACTGGATAAATTGCTTGATAACTATGTAGTACATTTTACACAATATTTAAGTGCTTTAATGGCTTACTACATGATAATAACATCCTTCTCAGGATAAACAGCATGAAAGCAGGATAAACAGCACGGAAGTGAACCTGAAAACAATATCGGCTGTGCTGGGTTGCAATGGCAAGTTATTTGTCTTCAAAAGCTTCATAACTTCCTGCATGAGGGTAGCATCTTTGTGCTCTTTAGCATATTGCTGCATTTCAATACCCCAAGTTAGCAGAAGAAATGTGTAAATAAAACAAATGGAAAGAAAATAATCACTTGATATAGATACACATCATCATTACCAATACATGGTTTGCAGAGCCAATTGTAGGGGTCAATCCATAGACATTATGCTTCCACAAGGCCTTCTTACCTACAATTTTGTCAACCCTTAGTTTCTATCATGATGGACTATTTTGCACCACGCAATTTAAATTCTTAGCCTAAATAAGGATTGCTGCAATTAATATAGATTCTACTTATATCATGTACTCGCAGTAACAATTAATTGCTGCAATCTCCTGACATGAGCTATTCTATGGAACTGCAGTTTGATTTGATTTGTTTTGCTTGAAAATCATGAAGAGCTTAACTACTAGAATCAGCACGAACTGATAACTACTGAAGCTATTAGTTCATAAAAACACGTCTGCCCAAAGTGAATGCTCTTTGCTAAGCTTCAACAAAGAATTCAATAACCTGAAGTGGAGGTATCATTCAAGAAATCAGAGTCTTACAGAGCCAGCAATGTGCGGAAAGACCCATTTACAAAGATTAAGTGTTTGACACATATTAAGTTGGATTGAGCTTAACAATGTCCAAGTCATAAACGAGTTAACAAGTTTGTACATAAAAAATAAAGATGTCATGATAGGCCCGTTTAACCATTTAAACACATTGAAGCATGTCGAGCAAGTTAACATGTTACTCACACAAGACACGTTTATACACATTTAACAATTTTATATGTAATTGAATTGAATGTGGTTTCACACATTCACATATGAAAAACTATTTCTTGGATATGTTACATGTGTCATGTTATTTCCATCCACGTGCTTAATAGATGTGTTGCATCTGTGTAAACAAAATTCTGGTTTACATAATTGACGCAGCAAGGAAAAAAAACACAAAAGCACAACTTGCTACCAGTGGGGTGGTCAAAAGTTCTCATAAGCAACTGAATTTGTTCTCGAAGCCCGACAGGCCAGTGGTAAAAAGATCATTTGAGAATAGACAACATACTATAAAATGATTGTGCTAATAATAGGGTCTACATGTAGCAACAATTGAATGCAGAAAAGGAATCAGGTAAAGATATTAGCAAAATACAAAATTTTTGAACTTGGCACACAACTCGTGTAGATAAAGCTTACCAAAGTCAAGAGCCCTAACACGCACGCATGCTTTTGTGACTTCCCGACAAAGGTTGCAGTTAAAATTCTCATGAATTCGAAGATTCGACAGTCTCTGCAATGAAAGGAAAAAACAGGTTCATTTATCAACTATTCAATAATTATAACTTTACTTCTCAAGTGGAGAAAGAAGTCAACTGACAAATCTGCGTAGGTTCTGCAAGACACCAAAGAGAAGCTTAATATCCTCTCCGTTCTTGCAATTTTCAATCATTGACCACGTCCATGCGTTTGGAGCCATCGTTCTTTTCGTATTAACGGATTCAATAATTTTATCATACATCTCCTTCACGGTCTCTGCATGATATAACAAGAACCAAGTATCAGAGAAAGAACTACACAATTTGTCAAGACACATATCAGATGGAGAAAAAAGAAAAACCTGTGGGGGGTTCCTCCTTTTCAGCATTTGCTTCGGAAGAATACGGTAAATGCAAAATTATTGAATAAGGGGCTGCAGGCAATCTGCTGCCATGAACCAGCCCTGTGAATTTCAACGGCATCACATCAAAGCCCTGTACTGCCAAGAGAAATGCACCTCCGTTTTGTACCAATAAGGAAACAAACTAATTCAACCCAGAACCGACATTCAAGAACACGAAGCAACTCGACTCGACGAAACAATTCGACACTATCGTTTCTATCACACAATCATGTCTCCGATATCATATATACGAAGCAAACACAATGGACACAACTAAAAAAAATACGACATTTCAATTAACAAGCACAATCCTCACAGCATAATCATCCCTCCGTTTCAACTTGACTACACCAGGCGCACACATCCCTCGGATGAGTTATTCAGACTTCTTCATCAATCATCAAATTCTCCACCCCCTCACATCGAGACATCATCAAACTCAACCTAAAAAAAGCACACCCGCCCCCCCCACACTAACAAAGAACCATCACTCTGGCATCCACAATCCACCGTCGAAATTCCTCTGACGGACGAGAAGCGCGCGCTACCTGCGAAACCGAGGGAACGAGCAGCAGCGGAGGAGAAGGAGGAGGAGCTGCGATTTCGACATGATTGCGCACAAATCTGAGCGCATTCCATGACTTGGCAGTCGTTCGGGGGGATGAATCCGGCCGAGCCGAGATGAACCGGAGGCCTGAGAATGCGACAGAGCCTGCGAGCTCTCGCGGCGGCGTGCATGGCTCCGGCGCGATCGAATCAAACGAGCCGATGAGTTCTCTCGCGCCCTGAAGGTCGTCGTGTTGTGTGCCGAGCGAGGTTTTTCTCTTTGGCTTGTTCAGGGTTTTACGAGGAGGAGGAGGAGGGAGAGATGCGGTGATGTTCTCCTGCGGCGGCGTCCACGGCCGCTTACGGTGCGGAACAATCGAAAACTTTTTGCAAATGACACACTCTCAAATGGAAGAAGATAGTGTTTAATATATGTAGGGAGGATAAATGTTTAGAAAATGCTTATTATTTAGCCAAATAAATAAATATATTAAATTATGGCAAGTTGAGAGAAATTCAAATTCCATTTGGGAAGTAAAGTATTTGTGGGATTAATTGATAATATCTTGATTATTCATTTACTGACATTATTACAATTCACCTTCGCAAAAAGATGAGATTAAGCTTTCTAACATGCTTGCTCTCGATCTATTTTGATTTAGTGGTTCACGAAAGAATTTGTACGTGGATTCAGAATATTGTATAATTTCAATTTCCTATACAATTAAGTACAAACAATTTCATGTTTGACGACCATATGAATTTTGGTTCATGAGGTCGATTGATATTGGGAAAATGTCATAAGCATTTCCCGCTTTTCATCCAATGACTTATTACATGCCTCTAATTTAAAAATACCAAATACATATGAGTTTTGCCTTTTGGAGATCACGTTGCACTTCTGCATCAATTAGCCTCGTGTTCCTATTATAAAAAAAAATGTCATTTTCTCTAAAAAAAATATTTATCCCTAGGTCCTAAATTCTTATGCCCATCAAAAGCACTCAAAATCAACTGAAAATTAAATCACTCGTGGAGCTAGAGACTAAAATAAGTTTTTGAGAAGGGACAATTTGGTCTTTTCAATATTGTATTTGCTTAGGTGTATGCGAATGTTAATTGTAAAGTAAGTTTTTCATTGAACTACCCACAATAAGGTTGGGTTGGAAATAAAAATGAACCGATAATAAAAAACGGACTGTCGTTTTCTAGATTCAAGGGAAATACTCCCCTTTTTAACTTGAGCTGCAACTGTCTCCTCTCCACCCTCAATCCACAACAGAAAAAACTCCTTCCTTTTGTCCAACACGGAAATAAACCGCTCAAGCAAAATCAAAACTGCAACAGACGAAGAACACAAAAGCCGAAACTTCATTACAATCTGATGCATAGAGAGACAGAGAATCAATCCTCCAATCTAATTCCTTTCGATTGACATTCTTCTTGACGAAAATGGGTTGCGGGAAGTCGAAGCATGATGTCGCCACCGGAAACACCATTACCAAAAGCAGGAGTTCGATCGCCAATCCCGAGAAGAGCAAACAAGTGGAACAGAACGTCCCTCAGATGGAAGCAATTGGGAATGATGCGGCATTACTTGTGCAACAAGAAATCGATAATGCGGTGAGCCAGGACACAGGAACTGCAGCTGATGTTAAGGACGCAATGGAACATCCCGAGCCCGAACGGGAAGAAGAGAGCAAAGAAGAAGAAACAAAGGCCGAGGATGAAGACAGAGAGGAAGAGAAGCACGTAGAGGAAGAAAGGGAGATCGAGTTGGAGCGGGAGCTACAGCCGGAGACGGAAACGGTAGCTGAAGAGGAAGAGGCAGAGCCAGGGAGATTCATATCCCGCGACTCGCCGGATCATTACTTCTCTCCGAGAAGAGACGAGGAAGCACTGGAAGGGATCTTGTCCGAGGGGCTCTCCTCCGAGTACAGCTCTCCACGGCATGAACTGGTCAAGGAGGGCGAGTACGGTCAAGTGTTGGTGGAAGAGAAGAATGCAACTGGACTGGAAAAGGCAGAGGAATTGAGGGAGAAGGAAAATGACTCGGCTCCTAACGAGGTACTCGAATAGATCTCTGACAATTTAACTGCTGAGATTACGCGTCCAGGATCGCAGACATATGCCTTGACGTGGATGACGTTTATGCTAATTCACAAAACCCGTTCTTTTCCCTTGATTTTGATACATTTACTATGCATTTAAACATTGACGTGAACACCAAGAAGTACAAACATCTCAGACTGACCGTTTGAGCTGGTTTTCTGATTGAGATGGTTAGCTCCTAACAAAAATGACGGAACCATGTTTCTGTGCAGGAATTTGTGGCTCATTTAGCAACTGGAGAAGTAGCGAAGAGCAATTGAATCGAAGAAGCAGGATCGCAGCCTTTTATGCCTTAGTTACTTAAAAATTACGGTGATGTAGTTCAGTTCTCGATGCCAAAAATTGCCGAACAGAGAACAGACTTAAGGGTTGGAGCCTCGGTTGTAATCTATAGGATCTAATAGTGTGCATTGGGGTTGGAGAGATGATCATTATTCCTATATATCACTCCTTGAATTACTATCACCTTGCCGCGTTACACTCTATCAGAAGATGAAGTTGAAAACAAAAGGATCCTTGAATCACATAAGGTGATCAAATCGTAATCAAAGAATCACGGAGGGTAAGTACTAAAAAAAATTCAATTGTGCAAATGCAATTTGAATGTCGAGCTAAACTTGAAATAATGACGGAGTATTGGCACTTCATTTTTATTTTAACACATCAAATGAATAGCAGTGCATCGGTATTTTATTCTGCTCGGAATTCTTATAGACTAATGGTCTTACATGTCTGCAAGTCTTGGCAGAGAAAATTGAGGTTGTTAGTCTCTTGGAAGTGGAGGGCCACATCTCCAGAGCCAACATCAGGAAGAACCAATTTTCGTGCTTAGATATGAGAGGAGCCATTTCTTTTCTTAATCGTAGTCTATGACCTTGGAGCCTAGTGCTGATACATTTTTAAGAATCATTCAATGTGGACATCTTTATTTCTGAGATGCGTGACAATGATACCATGTGCCTGTCCTAATTTTGATAGATTAATTATATAGGAAGCTGATATTTTGTTTCCATTCGTCCCCAGATAGAGGGGACTCACAATCACCACGACTAGATTATTGAAAAAAAATTATATCGGAATCATCCGTGAAATTGCTGATGAACCTTATATCATGCATTAGATGCTAAAAAACACAAGACAACAACTGTTTGGCGGTACATTGGAAAAGAATGGAGTGTATACTGTGCATTGTTGACTTTGTCACAATCAAATTACCCTGCAATATTCTATTGAAACAGTATCACCGTGTCTAGCAAACTAGCATCTAATTGGTCATATCTGGTGATTGTCTTTTCTGCCGATCTTTTCAAGGATTTCTTCAGGAGAAGAATTTGAGTAGGCATCACTGAAGATGGCTCTACTAAAAAACGCTGTAAACAACGGAATAGCAGACCCGGCTACTGGCGCATACACTACAAAGAAATTCAGCATATGGTGGTTTCATGGGGATTTGACTACGAGGTGTTCTTGAATTTTAGAGGACCGCACAGTCGATTAGGTATTACTGACTTCCTTTACATCAGCCTGATTGATGCAGGAATCTGTGCTTACAGAGATGATGAAGAGCTGCGCAATGGGGAAGAGATTGGCTCGGAGCTTCTTCGAGCAATCAAGCAGTTGAGAGTCTCCATACCCATCTTCTCAAGACGATATGCCTCTAGCA
The DNA here is from genome assembly GCF_021117445.2 of Syzygium oleosum. Lineage (NCBI taxonomy): Eukaryota > Viridiplantae > Streptophyta > Magnoliopsida > Myrtales > Myrtaceae > Syzygium > Syzygium oleosum. The sequence goes on along the minus strand of NW_026607485.1, from coordinate 6,210,980 downwards.
AATGGGGTCTCAAGGAGTTGGTGCAGATGGTGGAGTGCAAGAAAACCAAGGGACAGAAGATCATGCCCATTTTCTATACCGTGGAACCTTCTGAGGTCCGGTACCAAACTGGCGGGTATGGACAAGCCTTCCTTGAGCGTGAAAACAAGAGGCCATACAATGATGTAACTATTAGCGAGTGGAAGGCTGCTCTAAGTGAAGTCAGAACACTAAAGGGATGGGACCTACAAAGCATGCCCAACAGGTGATTACTTCTAAGATTAAAACTATCGCAATAGCATCCTTATAATGCAACTCAATTCTGATTGAGTCCTTGCTGAAATTGTCTTATTTGGAGAATCGAAGTTGAATGTATTTCTAGAAAAATTAGAAATCATTCAGAAATCATGCCAAAAATGGCATTCTTCACTGGAATTTAGCTTTTTCTAAGCTTAACTAGATGTTATAAGTCCACTTTCATCCTTTTCTTGTTGAATAGCATTATTGAGCTCGTGTAATTTCAAAAGGATCCTGTCCAAACGGGGTGTTTAAGTTTTCTAATTTGGTTTGGCCTGACCAATTGTTGTTCAACCCAATTTTCTAATTCAATGTGTTTTTCAACTCCAAAAACATCAGGCACGAAGGTGACTTCGTGAAAACAGTCGTCAAGAAGGTTTTCAGTTAGTTGAAAAAGAGTTATTTGGTATTATCGGATTGTTTGGTTAAATTGGACAATCACGTGAGTGAAATCATGAGAATGATTGGCCCTTATACACATGAAGCACGGATTGTTGGTATCCATGGAATGGTTGGTGATGGAAAGACTACTCTTGCTAAAATCATCTACAATCAACTTTCACCTGATTTTGAGGAGTGTTGTTTCCTTTCTAACATTCAAGAAACTTTGGAGATGAAGGGTGTTGAGTACTTGCAGAATCAACTGATCTCCAACATCCTCAGAAGGCAATGGACAGATATGAGTAACACAGACGAAGGGATTAAGATGATTAAAGATCGGCTGTGTTGTAAAAAGCTTCTCCTTCTCCTCGATGATGTTAACAAAAAGAATCAATTGAATGCACTTATGGGCAAGTGCGATTGGTTTGGTGAAGGAAGTAAGCTTATCATCACTAACAAAGAGGTTCTCAATGTTATTGAAGTGGATTGCACCTATGAGCTTAACTGCATGGATTACAACAAATCTCTTCAACTTTTCAGCAAATATGCCTTTAGAAGAGATTCTCCTTTGGATGATTATCTCACCCACTCCAGAAAGGCGGTAGGCATTGCCCAAGGTCTGCCATTAGCTCTCAAGGTTATAGGTTTGTCTTTATTAGGCAGCAAGAAAGAAAAGTGGGATGTCATACTGAAAAAGTTGGAAAAAGTTCCTCACGAGGAAGTCAGCAGTAAGCTGAAGCTAAGTTACGAGGCATTGGATGATCGACAAAAGCATGTCTTTCTTGATGTAGCTTGTCTTTTCATTGGATGTGACAAAAATATTGTGATCCAAATGTAGGATGACTCTGAACTTTTTCCGGAAGAAGCTTTGGAAGTTCTGCAGCATATGTCCTTGATAAAGATTGGAGAAAAGAATAAGTTGTTGATGTATGATCTATTAAGGGATATGGGGCAAGAAATCATCCGTCGAGATAGTAATATGGTGACAGAGAAGCATACTAGATTGTGGAATCACAAGGAAGTATTTGATTTGCTGATAACAAACCCGGTAAAAGCTCCCTGCTACCACTCACAATTTGGCTACTCTCTCTTTTATGATAGCACGAAACATGAGGGGTTAATAATGTGTTTCCTTTTTGGTTTTCCTTTTTGGCAGGAAAAGTAAAAGTTGAAGCTCTGTCTCAAGTTTCGCAATGAGGCAGAACACTGTTTTGCAGATGAGGAGTTCACGAGACTTCCAAATCCAAGGTTCCCTGAATTTAATGGCGGAATGAGCTGAACCGGTCTATGGAACTTTGGAATCAGAAAAATCACCTCGAAGTCGTGTTTGGAGCAGCAGTGAGGACTGAGGAGCTTATGGCAGAATTTCCATCTTCCGATCAACTTTTTCCTGAAGAAGTCACATCTACTTCCAATTGCGACGGCTTTCTTGGTAAAATATCCCTCTAAAGTTTGACATAGCCAAATTATCCACGAGGAATCTAATCGTTCTCGATCTATCAGGGAGCATCATTACTGATCGTTGGGACGGTTGGACCCATATAAAGGTGTGACATATGCTAGGAACCTATACTGTCCATTAGGTTGTGTCTGTTAAATCCAGAACTTGATCTTTCCATTATTTTTTTTTAGTCTTTTTTGTTGTTGCAGATGGCGAAGAGCTTAAAAGTTCTGAATATGTCGTGTTAAGGCTACTTGGTTAATAACTCCCGACTTCTCAGTACTTGCAAATTTAGAACGACTGACCCTAATGAACTGTGCAAACCTGGTTGGAGTCGATAAATTCAATGGTCAGTTGCAGCGCTTGGTTTTCTTAGATGTCAGCTGCTGCCCGAACCTTTGTGACTTGCCAAATGAAGATTAATAAGCTAAAATCTTTGAAAGTGCTCCTTTTACTTTGCACATCAATATGGGACACTAGACTTCGAGCCCGTGGCATGGCATCATTAGCCTACCTGAGAAAACATAGATAGCAAAAGGAAAATATAGAAAATTTATGCTGTTGTTTCATGTTTGTCACTCTTTGCATTGCGTTCTTTCTCACAGTTTTTGGGACGCTTGTAAATTTCCATTCCCTAAATCATTTGGTAAATTCGTCTGGTCACATCTAAATTTTTGCCTAAAGAACTTTGCATTTCATAAGTAAACGACTTTCGGTTAGCCCGTTTATACTTGAATTTAAATAATTAAGGGTGAAGGAATGAAATCTTGGTTTTGACATCTTATGTCCGGCCATCCAAGGGCAAAATGGAGGATTAAACTTTTGGTCGGCACATGTTAAATTGTGCTAAATCGAGCATTTTATCTTCAGAATATACTTAGCCTAATGAGGGACTATGAATCTCGCCAGTGATATGAAACAAAGGACAGGTGAATTGTGCACATGAGAATAAGAAATTTGGAAGGAAATCAATTGGAAACGAAGTGAGTAGCCGGCAATATAAGGAAGGAAAAGATTGAATTTCTTTCCTCGTGCTTGAGGGAAACGGCTGGAAATTGAGGATTCAAAGAAGGCGACAAAGTAAAGAAAATAACAAAAATAGAGAAAGAAAGAAACAAATCCAAGAAGGAAACTGAGAGATTTTGTGGGACCACAATCAGCCGTTCTAAAAGTTTAAGCTGTTAGATGAACGCATGGTTTAATATGTAGGGTTAATACCACGAAAAACCCCAAACTCGTGATAAATTTACAAAAAACTAATGTTTTGACCACCAAAAATTAATGTTTTGACCACCAAAAATCCCAAATTGGTACATTTATGACAAATTTACTATTCGTTAGCTATCGTTAAATTAGATTAATATCACAAAAAATCACAGATTGATACACCTGTGACAAACAGAAGGTAAAATCCCAAATTAGTACACCCGTCAACTGTCACGTGTCATCCAACTTGGCAATTCGACGGTAAAATTTAACGGAAATTAATAGAGGGTAAATTTGTCACAGATATATTAGTTTGGAGTTTTTCGTGATCAAAAAATTAGTTTGGGGTAAATTTGTCATAGATATATCAGTTTAGGGTTTTTCGTGATATTAACCTTAATATTTAATTGTTCTAATACTTCCCCGCTTAGTTTGGTCTTGTTGCCTATCTCTGATATCATGTGAGATTTTGTGAGACAATAACCAACTGTTCTAAAAGCTTAAATTGTTAGATGAAGGCGTGGCTTAATATTTAATTATTCTAATAGAAACGAACATTTTCTAGCCAAGATTGGCTGCTGGGAATCTCGGCATTTCAAGGGCAAATCACGGGAGCGAATTCTCGGTGATTGCAAAAATTCACGAGAGGGAATTCTTGGGTTTCTTGACATATCATTTATCACGTTAGAGAGAGCTTTAAGGGAGAGATCTCTTATTGAAAAGCAACTATCCTTCGACAAAAGAAACGATGGACCACTTCAAGACGTTCGTACATACATAAACTTGGAAACAAAACAATTAAGACAACGTATGACCTCTTCTTACCGTTTCATTGAGCTCGATACATTCTTATTTATTATGTAATCAACTTTATTCTCTAAGTATATTGATATGCAGTGCCAACACTCCTTGGAGTAAAATTAAGTTCTTTCCCTGAGCTTTGATAGGCATGCGCCCTAAAAGACTACCGACCGACCTTCCGTCTGCGCCTCCGACATCTCCATCTCGCCTTGATGCACACCCTTGTCCTCCCTCGAGATCTCCTCCAACAATCTGTCTTTGGTCCCGGTCACCATGAACGTGCAACAGAACCCTAGCATGTTTGGGAACACCAAAATCAACATGGCACATTTTATTTTATGTGTGCGTCCGTCGAGCATGTAACTCTGGACCCCAAAGGCCGCGACCAGCTCCTTGGCCTTACCCGCCGATGCGCTTATAGCGTGGCATGTGTAACATCCTCAATTTCAGTCCCCGGGAAATGGCTATGGATCGGTTTGCTAAGAGATCAGGGATCGGTCTTGGACGCGACACGTGCCCTACTCGTACCTGTGAGCAGGGGGATGAGACCCATTTCTAAGCCTTCCAATTTTCCTACACCCTTGGTTTTTGCTTGTGTGTGGTTGTGGGTTGTTTTTATGGTCTTGTATGTTGATTTTGTGTTGCCAAATAGGTGTGTATGTTGCTGTCCAGTTGAGGATTGTGTAGCATGTGACTTAAATGGATAAAGATTGTTGTTTGGAGGTGGAAATGGGCATTGCATCTTACTGGGTATGAGTTTTGTTGGGTTAAGTTTAGTGGTTTTCGCAATCGGAGCCAATTTTTACTCTTGTTCTGGAAAACCAGTTTCGGGTCCCTGGTACCACCTTGTTTTGTTATTTTTGTGGAGACTTTTGTGATCCGAATTTCCAAACACTTCATTCTTAAAAGTTTTTCCAAACATCTTGAAGTTTTACATACTTTAATTTTGGAAATTTTGGACTTGATTTGAGTTGGACGATCACCTTATTTTCGGATCGTGTAAAACTGTCGAGAATGGGTATTTCTGTGATGTTTATACTTTCTCAATTTTCTACAAACTTTTCTGGGCTGAGTTTGAACAAACTTCATTAATAAAAGTTGTTGAGAACTTCTTTCTATATAACATATACAAATTTTGGAATTTTTGGAGATGATTTGGATTCTGGAAAGAGCTTATTTTGAGAGGCAAAGATTCTGTTCTAGTGAACTATTTTTAGTCTGTTTTTGAACTACTAAAAGTTGTGTTTAAAGAAAGATCTAGATTTCGTGTTCTCATGGGAAACATTTGTTAAGGTCTTGTTTACGACATATTCAAATTTTATAATTTTCAGAGTCCATTTAATATGTTGTTAAGTCTGATTTCTAGAACAGTGCAAAAACTGCCCGGTTTTGCTAGATTACAAAGATTCATTATTTTCTATATGAGAACGTTGAAAATTCAATTTGATATCTTCTGGAGACAAAATCTATACATTCTGAGCTTTCTAATGAGGGTAATGATTTCATTGGCTTAGGTGTCCCTAAACTACTTAGGGCATAATTACCTATTTTTGTGGCTTGAGGAACAAGTTGTCTTGAAGACCAAGTTGCCTTAATTTCTCTTGGAAACTAGCCATTTAATGTAAGCTTATGTGTCCCTAAGAATTAGGGCTATCATTACCCTAAAGTGAGTCTTGAAGGAGGCTTAGGGAAGATTCTAAAGAGTCAAAACTTGGGGAGCAAGTCTTGACCTTTATCTTGGTGAACAAGTTGGTTTGCCTATAAATAGAGGCATCCCTTCTCTTTTCCTCACCATACACCACCTCCTCTTCCTCTCTCATCTCTCACTCTCACGTCTCCCTCTCTCTCCCTCACCTTCACGCTGATCACCTCTCTACCTCTCTCTCGATCGTTCGCCGTCGCCGACCACCGTTTTCCTGTTCGACCCTCGTAGACGTTTTCTTGTGCTTGCGGGTGAGTGAATTCCCTAACACTTGGATAGGGCGGTGTGTTACGTGGTTGGAACGCGGCTTGGGAAGTTGCTGTTGCTTGAAATAGTTTTGTTCTTGTGGGCGTTGGTTCTTGCTAGCAATATTCATGTGACCATTATTATTGTTGAGTTGACTTTGTTTTCAATGGTGGTGTACTTGTTCTTAAGTGAAAATTTTCGTGTGTACACCTATACAAGTTTGTGCTTGTTATTGTATGGTTTGCTTGTGATTCATTTTGTTGAGAGTCGAGCACATCTTGTGCATCGAAGAAAAGGTTCCCATCGGCATTGAACGTGAAACATAGGCACGTCGGATCGGGCCTCTCTTAGGCTTGGACGATATTGAGGAATATCGTCAGGTTGGTGTTAAAGTGTAGCGATTCTCGGGCCTTAATTCGTGCCCGGCAGACCTATTTGTACTCAACCACGGTAAGTCATTTCGTATATGTGTTTTGCACGCCCTCGGGCTTCATTCTTGAATCGACTAAAAATGAAAGATAAGAACCGAAGTCTTGTTTGCTACCGCATGATCATACGAGGGACTAAACCGTTACCGATGGATTTCAGTTATGTAATAAAGGAACCCCGTGTGAATTATTTTACGTTGTTCTTGTGCATGATTGCATGACGCTTGGATGCGGTAGTTTGTGTGATATGTTGATGTTCTTAATTATACTTGTTGATTTATGAGCTTGTGAGCTTTTCATGTGTACATAGCAACTAGGGCCTTGTATGCATGGATAATAAACCGGCTTGTGCGACCCATGATGTATGATCACTAAATGAAAGAAGAAGACCGTCATCACATAGCATTGACGGCGATACCTCGGTTGAGCCGGGATGCCCTGGTGGAGCCAGGATGCCTGGGTTGAGCCCAGATGCCTCGGTAAGCTAGCCTCGGGATGCCTCGGTTGAGCTGGGATGCCTTGGTTGAGTCAGGATGTCTAGCATGAAGCTGGATGCCTCGGTTGAGCCGGGATGCTCTGATTGAGCCAAGATGACGATAAATGAATATTATATGTGTGTTGGTATGTGTGTTTAATGATGAGCCGAAGGTTTCTGGATGCCCGAAGGATTCCAGAGGACCCGTCACCCGCGTATTGAGGAGGCAATGCCCGATGGATTTCAACTATAAAAAAATGAATTCACATATGAACATTTTTGGGTATTTATGCATGCCGATTGGTTGCGAGGCTTCACGTGTAAATTTTCTTGTACATTTTTATGTGACCGAATAAAGGTGAGCTTTCATTTAAACATAGCAAGGGCAAGGTCAAAGTCTTTGTTATTGATTTGCCATCAATATAAGGAGGGGAAAATATTTGTACGCGTTAGTACAACGGCGAGGCATCGTCCTGCACGAGTATTAGTGAATTTACTCATTGAGCTTTCAACTCACTCCCGTTGTTCTCCCTGTTTTTAAGATGAGCTCCGCACCCCCGATTCGTTTTGGTGTACTCCTCAAGATGGAGGTTGATGTAGAGAAGTTAGGATTAACCCCGGCCTTCACTTGTGATGTAACCAGATATGATTTGTACGTGGAACGGCCTGTAGAAAAGGGCTTGAAAAATATGTTTATGTAATGTATAATGGCAATAATGTGTTTTGCCTGTTGTGCTTTCCTTGATTTTCAGCTATTATTTTGTGTGGGGAGTTTGTTTGTACACGTTTTCGCATGTGCTTATTAATAAGATAAAAGAAATGGGACGTCGACAAGCCTGGGACGTCGCTTTAATAACCTGAAACAAGCCCTATTGTTTGTTTCATAAAAAACAAACGGCCGTTTTTTTTTAGAAAATTCAATTTCCGAGGAAGTCAATCATTTTCTGGTGTTCGTTTGTGCCATAAAGAAGTTGAAAAAGATTATTTTTGTGATATTTAATAGGGAAAATACCACCAAAAATCTCAAACTATGTCACTTGTGACAAATTTACCCTGAACTTTTTGTTGTGATACAAAAAATCCCAAACTATACCACTTGTGACAAATTTATCTTGAATTTTTTTTGTGACACGAAAAATCCCAAACTATGCCACTTGTGACACATTGACCCCACAATATTTTAGCCCATGGACATTTTTGTCTTTTTCCTTTTTCTGTTTTTTTTCCTTTTTTTTTTCTTTTCTTCTCTCTTCCCTCCGCCGGCCATGGCGGAGGGAAGTCGGCGAGAGCGGCCCTCACCGGCGTTGGGGTTGGGCGAGGGTCGCCCTTGCCAGATCCGGCGAGGGCAACCCTCGCCTGAGTCGGGTGAAGTCGCCCTCGCCAGATCCGGTGAGGGCCGCCCTCGCCGGCTTCCCTTCGCCATGGCCGACGGAGGGAAGAAAGAAGAAAAGGAAAAAAAAACAAAAAAAGGAAAAAGATGAAAATGCCCATGGGCCAAAATATTGTGGGGTAAATGTGTCATAAGTGGCATAGTTTTGGGTTTTTCGTTTTACAAAAAAAAGTTCAGGGTAAATTTGTTACAAGTGGCATAGTTTGGGGTTTTTGATGTATTTTCCCTATTTAATAATAAGTGAAATCTACTAAGGCTTTGTTTGTTTTACGGAAATGAATGATTTGCAAAATATTTTCCTAAAAAATAATCGCGTGGATCGCTTAGAAAAATGAATGAATGAAGAATACTTTCATTGTTCACAAAAATATTTAGACATAAATTATTGTTGATAATACAAAAATTTTTGATTGACTAATAATTTCAAGCACACAACTGATCATTTTTGGAAAAATATTTTCCAAATCATTCATTTTCCGAGTAACAAACGAAGCCTCACCTTATATCGTTAACAATTGGTTTGAGGGAAAACAGTTTCCTTCTTGCGAGAGAGAAAACCGTTTTCCCCAATCTAAATTTGTTACTTTCAACCTATGGAAAACTTTTCCATTGCTCGAGCAATTTTCTGTGTTCAAATGCTAGAGAGTTCGTAACAATTTCCTGAAAATGATTTTTGGTCAATCGAGACCCTAAGAATCATTTCACTGAACATCTTTTTTTCTGAGATGCCGACAATGTTGCCATGTGCCTAACACCACGAATAAATTATCGAAAAAAAATTATATAGGAAGCATCCGTGAAATTGCTGATGAACCTTATATAATGCAGTAGATGCTAAAACACACGGAACCACCCTACTGTTTAGCTGTAAATTGGAAAACAATGGAGATTGTGTGCTGTACATTCTTGACTTTGTCACATTCAAATTACGCTGCGATATCATATTGAGACAGTTTCACCATGTCTAGCAAACTAGCATAGTCCTCTCGCGGCTCTCGTGGTTCTTACATACATATATTTTCTTAAACAAAAAGTTTCTTAAAAAAGGACAGGCACAGTGTCCCCAAGACTTTGTTGATATGGGAAAACCCTGTAATCGGAAAAAAAGAGAGGAAAGTATGGACTCCGTATTAGATGCACTGAAAAAGTGACTCACGATCGACCACATTAACATGTAGAAATTTCCATCAATACAATTAACCATCAGTATCAATGGTATACAAATACATACAATGGACCGGCATACACTTGACAGTTCCATAAATATGTTGCTGGCAAGCACAGCTGAAGTACCAATTAAGTACATTGATTTTTGGGTAATATGAAAGCCTTGGGCAAGAATTCAAACAGCCACCGAAGTGCATGTTCTCATTCTAATTTTGCCCATCAAGTTAAAGGCTGTGTGTCAGTAATTACATATGAACTCAAAAAGGAGAGTGAAGGGCCAAATCTCCATAACCAACCTTAGAAAGGGGTAATTTTCGTTCTTGAGATATGAGAAGAGACAACCTTTTATCGAAGCGGATGTTCTTGGTTGGTCTTGGAGACCAACTAATGCATCACAGCACGTGAAATGTTGCTGATACTAACACTATCTTTTCTCCTCAAAGCTAGTGCGGTGTGAAAATTGTTTAGGGAAGCGGAGTCATTTTTTTTTCCTAACCGTAGTCCGCATGAGTTTGGAGCTTAGTGCTACTACTTTTTTAAGAATCATTTCATGTGGACATCTTTATTTTTGAGATGCCTGACAATGTCGGCATGTGCATGACCTAATTTTGATAGATTAATTATATTGGAAGGTGACTTTTCGGGTCCACTCATCCCCAGATAGATTAATTGCATTTTTAAGAATCATTCCATGTGAAGATGGCTGACAAGGTTGGCATGTGCCTACCCACCGTGATTAAATTATTGAAAGAAAATTATATCGGAACCATCCAATGAAATTGCTAATGAGCCTTATATAATGCATTAGATGCCGAAACACACAACCACTCTACTGTGCATTGTTGACTCTGTCACAGTCTAATTACGTTGCAATATCGTATTGAAACAGTATCACCATGTCTAGCAAATTAGCAAAGTCCCCTCGTGGCTCTCTTGGTTCTTCAATATGTATTTTCTTGAACAAAAGGTTCTCAAAAAGGACAGGCAGGGTATGCCCAAAACTTTGTTGATATGGGAAAACCCTGTAATGAGAAAAAGTATGGACTCTTTATTACATGCACCAAAAAAGTGACTCCCAACCGACCATATTAACATGTAGAAAGCTCCATCGCCACAAATAACCATCAATATCCCCAGGAAAGAAATACATGCAATCGGGCAAAAGAACACTACCAGTGCCATAACTTATGTACGGCGCTCACTTTGGTGCCATAAGTTTTTTTTGGATCACTTTAGTGCTAAAATTTTTGAAAAACGATCACTTAAGTGTTAAAATTTTTGAAAAACGATCACTTAAGTGCCAACTCCGGTGCCGTACACAATTTTTCGCCGGAAATCCGACGTGGCATTTTTTTTATTAATTTCTGAAGCTGACGTGGCTCGTCGGAGATTGGCACTTAAGTGATCGTTTTTCAAAAATTTTAGCACTTAAATGATCGTTTTTAAAAAATTTTAGCACTTAAGTGATCGTTTTTCAAAAATTTTAGCACTGAAGTGATCCAAAAAAAACTTATGACACTTAAGTGATCGTTTTTCTTCCGACTTGGCACCAAAGTGATCCGAAAAAAAGTTATGGCACCAAAGTGATCTCCGTACACAAGTTATGGCACTTATAGTGTCCTTTTGCCCATACAATCGATACTTGGTAGTTCCATGAATAATGTTGGTATGCTATTGACAAATAAACGTTGGTACCCATGAAATTGAAACGACATTAATAATCTATTAAGAAATAATAATGGTAAAATAGTTGTCTTTTTTTGGAAGTTACAACCGTTAACCGATATTACTAATAAAATATATAAGCGACTCATAATCTATAGGTGGAAAAAACACACCCACTTGTAGAAGCAAACAACTATTCAAAATCTACTAGAATGTTTTTTTTTTGGTAAGGAAATCTACTAGAATGTTTCAGCTTGGTAAATTGATTATTTCGATAATATGTTACTGACAAACATATATTGCTACTTGTAAAATTGAAACAAAGTTAATAATTCTATTAAGAATTTATAGTAACCAAATTTTTATTTTGGTTACTATAGTTAATCGAGACTACTAACGAAGCATGTATGCAATTTGTAATCTACTAGCGAAAAAATTTATTCACTTATAGAAGCAAACGATTGCTCCTAATCTACAAGAGCATTTCAATATGGTAAATCGATTTACTTCGTTAGTATATTACTGACAAATAAACATTGCTACTTGGAATTTATAGTTGTAAAATATTTATTGTGTTCATAAGTTACAACTGTTAATTGAAACTGCTAGTAAAGTACGAAAGCATTTGTAATTTACCCGCAGAAGTACCCACCCATTAATAAAATCTAATAAAAATGGTGGGGAGAACAACACTAAAAGTGCTAAAAGTTGTGTACGGCGCTCACTTTAGTGCCAAAAGTTTTTTTCAGATCACTTAAGTGTCAAATCGGAGAAAAAACGATCACTTAAGTGCCAATTCCGGCCAAATTGATTACGTGGCATTTATAATTTAATTTTTTTTATATGACTTGGCATATTTTTTAAAAAATCCAGTCCACGTGGACATCCAAAATGACGTCGCACAATCCGATTGGCACTGAAGTGAACGTTTTTTAACAACGACTAGCACTGAAGTGATCACTTTAAATAAAGTTTTGCACTTAAACGATCATTAGTTATAACTTTTAAACGACGTTGTTTAGATGTTATATGCTGACTAGAACGCTGGCGAGCCACGTAGGATTGAGAAATTAATAAAATATGATCACGTCGGATTTCCGGCGACTCAGATCAGAGTTGGCACTAAAGTGATCTTTTTTTAAAAAAGTGGCACTTAAGTGATCTGAAAAAATCTTTTGGCACTAAAATGAACGCCGTACACAACTTTTGACACTTCTAGTGTCCTTCGATATGCGACTTGGTTTGAGGATGAAAAAATTGTTATTTTATGAATAACTTACAAATATTTGATTAGACTAAAAAGTCATTGGTTAATTTTACTTACTGACTGTGACATTCCGAATTTCGGCCCATTTTTAGAAATTATAAAACGTGTATTTCGTCAGTGCGCTTATAATAAAATCTCGCCCGGAACTAATCACTCTTGGATTATTATTTTTAAATTAGAGATTTCGCAAGAATCGCACTCGATCGAATTTGGCCGTTATTTAGAGCCCGAACTTTGGTGTCGAATTTCTCGAAGTTCCGGGACGAATTTAATTGGACGGTGTCGATATTATTGTGGCCAGCCTCGATATTGCCTGGGATATGTGAAAAGTGAAATTTTGACCGGGTGCAGATTTGGATTAGTAGACCTCCCTCGTAGTGTGTTTTATTTATTATCTTTGGCCCTTTTTCCTAATTAATAATTAGGGTTTTTCGTGGACCGTTAGATCGTTTTCGGATTCGAATCATGGCCGTCGGATCGCACTTAAGTGCGATGTTTGACCTTTCTCTCTCTCTCTCTCTCTCTCTCTCTCCCCGGTCACCTCCCCCCCTCTGCGCACGTCTGCCCCCTCCTCTTCCCCATGCAGACCCGTCCACTCCTCTCTCTCTCTTCCCTTTCTTTCTTTTCTTCTTTCTTCTTTTTCTCTTCTTCTTCTTCTTCCTCTCTTCCGCCCGACTGCTTCTGCTTCCTCCTCCTTGCTACTCGACGCCGACCGCCCCTCGCAGGGACCAGCCCAGCCACCACCCGCCGTCCGCCTTGTGCCGCCGCTCGCCCAGCCGCCGCGCCGTCCGTCCGGCCACCTTCCCCCGACCCGGTTGCTCTTCTCCTTCGCGTCCCGCACAGCAGTAGGTCGCCGCCGCGTCCGCCGCGGTCTGGCGCTGCCCAACCGCCGCCGGCCTGCCCACCGTCGCCTTGCCACCCGCGACGCCGCCGTGCTGCCTTCGGCCACTGCGTGATCGCCCTTTCCCCTGCTTTTCTTCTTCCTCGGAGCCTTCCCTGTTTCGTCTCCCAGACTTCGCCGCCGCCGCGCGCCGCCGTTCCGATCGCCGCTGCTCCGCTGTTTCGGCCGCCGCCGCTTTGCCGTTCCGGCCGCCGCCGCTCCGCCGCCGCCGCCCAGCCTCTCCGCTCAGCCACCTCCGCCTCCCAGCTGCCCCCCTTGACCTCCACCACCTTCCTTTCCCCTGTTTTTCCTCTCCCCCGACGCCTCCCTTGTTTTGAGCTTTCCCCCCAGGCTCCGCCTCGTCCAGCCACCGTGCGCCGCCGTTCCGGCCGCCGCCGCTGTTCCGCCTGCAACCACCTAGCCCTCAGCGACCCTGCCCAGCCACTTGCAGCCGCTGTGCTCGCTGGGACAGCCCAACCGCCGTTGTCGTCGCCGTTGCCCAGCCGTGGCCTGACTGCCCCTGCCTGTGCCGAGCTCGCCCCGGGCCGTGGCCGGACAGCCCAGGCCACTGCCCCAGTCGTGGCCGAGTGCCGGGTTGTGTGCCCAGCCATGGCTTAGCGCCGTGCCGAGTCGCTCGGCCGTGTGCCGAGCCGTGGCCGAGCCTCGCGCCTATCGTGCCGTCGCCCGTGCCGAGCCCGTAATGTTCACCCGGGCCATTTTAGGCCAGTGCCGATTTTTCCCGGGCCAAAACCTAGTGACTTCCTAAACCCTACTTAGTATAATGGATATTTTTAGACTTGTTTAGGGTGTGATTAGTACCGATTTAGGGGCTAAACTTGGATTAGGGTCAATTTATGAATGTGGTTAATTGGTAGATTAAATTGTGGTGCCTATGTGGCATGTTTAGTGGCTAAATTATGTGGGTGCGATGATCGAATTGTCGTGGCGGGTGTGGGTGAAATTGACGTTTGATTGGGCCGATTGAGTGTTGAATTGGTGGGCTAGTGTGATGAGCTCGTGACTTGAATTATGTGGCTTGTGTGCCTGTGAGAACGGACTTGAGACGTGTTGACGGTGGTCCGTGAAAGGAAAGTTTGACCTAGGACGTGTTGACGGCGGTCATTGGAAATTGATTGAATTGTCTGGCTTGTGTGCTTGTGAGAACGGACTTGAGACGTGTTGACGGTGGTCCGTAAAAGGAAAGTTTGACCTGTGACGTGTTGACGGCGGTCATTGGAAATTGATTGAATTGTGTGGCTTATGTGCTTGTGAGAACGTACTTGAGACGTGTTGACGGTGGTCCGTGAAAGGAAAGTTAGACTTGAGGCGTGTTTACGCGGGTCATGGGAAAGAAAGAAATGTCCTGAGGCGTGGTTACGCGGGACTGAGCCCGGATTGATCGGAGGGCTGAGCCTGAGGCGTGTTTACGCGGGCCGTGAGAAAGGACCTGAGGCGTGTTTACGCGGGTCGTGAGAATGAGCCTGAGGCGTGTTTACGCGGGCTGTGAGAAAGGACCTGAGGCGTGTTTACGCGGGTCGTGAGAATGAGCCTGAGGTGTGTTTACGCGGGCTGTGAGAAAGGACCTGAGGCGTGTTTACGCGGGTCGTGAGAATGAGCCTGAGGCATGTTTACGCCGGCTGTGAGAAAGGACCTGAGGCGCGTTGACGCGGGTCGTGAGAAAGTTGGTTGGACACGTGTGCGTAATGTGACTAGTTGGATTGGTTGAATGCACGTGTGGGTGTTTGGTTGGATTGGTTGAATGCAAGTGTGTATGGCGCTCGAGTGATTGTGATATGATTATGAGCTATTATTGCATTATCATGTTTGGACTAATATGCAGGGTTGGCACGTAGTTCGAGACGAGGTAAGTATGTTGTGTGGAATTGATTGTGTTGGCTGGTGGATTGCGTGTTAGACTCATCGGGGTACGCATTGGCCTAGGTGGGGTATAGGTTGTCTACTTATTGAGATTTATCTCATCCCCCGTTGTTAAATATTTTCAGGATTAGAGTGACGGATAGTCATCACGTGCGGTTCAGAGACCGGGAGTGACCTTGGGCATTTGATGCTTCGTTTCATCTATTGGATGCTCCCTTTTTGTATAGTGAAGTAGGCTACCCAACCACCGCCCCCTTTTGATAAATGTGGTTTGTAGTAGTAGCCTAGATTGAATGTTGTAAGCGACTGTCAATTTTATAAAGTGCGTTTGTTGATTTGTGCCTATGCTATCCCGTTGTCATTATTTATTGTCTGGGTTGTTTCTATTTCGCTTCCGCTTGCCTTTATCGTTGGGTGTTTCGTTTGAGTCGGCGACGCGTTCTGGGACGTCGCATTCGATGCGCCCATCGAAGGGGTGTCGTGAGCCCGTCGGGGTTTGGGGCGTGACACTGACGATATTTCAAATTTACAATTCACGAAAGAAAACCTTGTTTTTGGCAAGCAGAATTCAGAAACGTGCAAGATTTCAAACTACAACTATCCGATCAAATGAACAACTCTGGTTAATATTTTGATCCAATCTCGAGAGTGGATGTCCGCATCTCCAGAAGTGAAATTGGGAAGAAATCGTTTATGTTCTCAAGATTTGAGAAGATTCGAACTTTTCTTTTCAAATAAAAAATTCTACACTGTCCAATGACAAATGTGAATACATTGACGTTCTCCCCTTGAAATTTAAAACTCCTAGGAATTATTTATGTTCTTGAGATATGAGAAGAGTAAAACTTGCCTTTTTAAAAAGAAAACACTGCACCGTGCTATGTCAAATGTGAAAACATTAACGTTCTCTACTTGAGAAAAATCAATATGGTCCGGGTTATTGGAAGGGTATTTTGCTAGCCTTGGTCCATCCACTGACTTAACCTTCCAGTAATGTTCCGTCACTTTAATACTCACACATGCTAGCAAGCACATCTGAAGTACTTATTAAGTACATTGATTTTCTGGTAATATGAAAACCTTGGGCAAGAATCCAAACAGTCACCTAAATGCAGGATTCTTAATTTTGCCCATCAAGTAAAAGGGTGTGTATCGGTAATTAAATATGAACTCAAAGAGAGGAGTGGGGGGCCAAGGGCCTGTTTGTCAACTGACCAAATAGTGAAAATTTCTGTTATTTGTTCCTAGAATCAGTTTTGGAACAGAAATCCGTTTGTTAAATTTTTTGATTATGGGCACAAATTCTTGCAAATTTGTGCCCAGAATCAGTTTTGGAGCAGAATCAAAAATAAAAAAAAAGTAGCTTCTTGATTTTGGGAACAAAAATGAGAATCAATTTTTTTTCTTCTTCTTTTTCTTGGTTTTTAATGTAGCTTCTAATGTCCGGCGTGAAGGCCACCCTCGCCGTATCTGGCGAGATTAAAATATTTTAATAAAAAAATGTTATTAATAAAAAATATTATTAATAAAAAAATATTTTACCGGCCATGAACAAAAAAAAATTATTTTACCAGTCATGACTAGCGACCAGGCCATGAAAAAAAAAATTATTAATAAAAAAAATATTTTACCGGCCTTGGCAAAAAAAAAGAAAAAAAATATTTTCAATAAAAATATCTTTTATTAAAATATTTTAATAAAAAAATATTATTAATACAAAAATATTTTACCGGCCTTGGCCAAAAAAAAGAAAAATATATTTTTAATTTAAAAAATTATTAATAAATTTTTTTTACCGGCCATGGCCAAAAATAATAAAAAAATTATTTTTAATAAAAGTATTATTAATAAAGAAAATTTTTACCGGCCATGGCCAAAAAAATATAAAAATTATTTTTAATAAAAGTATTATTAATAAAACAAATATTTTACCAACCATGGCCAAGAAGGAGGAGAAGAAAAAACGAAAAGAAAAAAAAAGAAAAAAAGAAAGAAATATTAAAATATTTAAAATATTATTAATAAAAAGAAATTTTATGCTGTTACCAAACGCATTTATGTTCTTTTACTATTTTAGGAATAGAAATTTTTGGCCGTTACCAAATGCCTTCAAGTACTCAGAATCAGTTCCCGGGCACAGAATAAAAAAGAATTATTTCTAAGCAGAATTAGTTCCCGGGCACAGAATCATCATTGCCATGCGCACCCCAAATCTCCATAACCAACCTTAGAAAGGGACAATTTTCGCTCTTGAGATTTGAGAAGAGACAACCTGTTATCGAGGCAGACGAGCTTGGCTGGTCTTGGAGACCATCACAACACGTGAAATGTTGCTAATTATTTTTTTTTTCTTCCTCAAAGGAAGTGCAGTGTGAACATTGTTTAGGAAATGCCAGATGAAGGATAGTGGCCTTTCCCGATTCCGAGAGAATATTCTTTCGGAAGCATTTATGAAATTGCAGTTGAATGTTATTAAATAAAGGCATTCAGGGGGACAAAAAAAAGTGTGCATTGTGCACTGTGAAGTGTGAACCCGAACTCTTCCACGTTCGCTCCTTGAGATTTGAGACTACCGTGGCTTCTTGTACTTCATCCTGATCTTGAGTCTCAGCTCTCATCTCTGCTATTCCACGATTCGCCTGTGTATTTCAAGCTAGAAACCTTCTGCTTGCCAACTCACAAAATATTTGTAAATTACCAATTCTTATGAAATTCTATTATTGCGATGAGTAAACTAGCAAGATTATCAAAATTTTACCATTAGAAACTCTATTGTGAACAGTCACACAGTTTCAACATGACACAAATATTATTTTTAATTATAAATTCGAATTTCAATAAATAAAAAAAATTATAACCTCCCTTATTCATATCTTTCGATATGAGACAAGGCACCTCTTCGTTTGTTTTACAAACAAACTATTAACAATCCCTCACTTTGTTTGTAAAACAAAATCACTAAAACCAAATTCAAAAAATATACAGCCAAAATTTCCATAAGATTAATATAAATACATAGAAGTCTCTTTCGAGTTAAACTTTTATTTAGTGCAAGTATCTTAAAATTCTATAAAAGTTTCAAGTAGCCGTAGCTTTAAACTTGCCACTTTAATAATAGATTCGGATGTATCGCACATAAACTAACCTCTTGTTTCAATGAGAAGTTCTATAATTTACTCAACACTAATATGGTATTGTGCTTGTTCCTATTTCATAAGCTCTTTAGAAAGCAACCCTAACTTTCGTAAGAAGCGGCACCACTTCTAAGCTCATATAGGTGAAGTATCTACATGTGTTTTTGTTACTAATAAACACATTAGTAATTTCTATTATACTTCACTAAGAATATAATTCAACTTTCAAAACGTAACAAACGATATTGACTTCTCATGTTCGGGTTAATGTCAGTATCAAACAATCACTTTTAGTAACTTATTTTTATCCAATAAACCTTATATATAGTGATAGACTAGTATTAGGTCGAGTTACCATTACTGGTGATTTTAGTCAAAGGGTTTTAGTCCCATTTCTTTTGACGTCATCTTTACCGCATCTCTTGGTAAAGCCTTTGTAAAGGGATCAGCCAGATTCTTGGTTGACCTCACATAAACAATTGTTATGGTACCATCTTGAATCAATTGCCATTATAAGTGCTACTATAAGCTTTTGCCAAAGTAGCTTGACTGTCACAATGAATAGAAATGAGAGGCATAGGACTAGGCCATAATTTGATGTCAAATAACAAATTTCTAATCCATTTAGCCTCTTTCCCAATTGCTGCTAAAGCAATGAATTCAGATTCTATCGTTGAGTGAGTTATGCCTGTTTGTTTCTTACTTGCCCAAGGTACAACACATCCACCTAATATGAAAATCCATCTAGAAGTGGAATATTTATCACCCACACTTGTAATCCAACTAACATCAGTGTATCCTTCTAATACAGCTAGATAATCATTATAGAACAATCCCAAATTTTTAGTTTTCTTGAGATAACTAAAATTTTTCCAATGTTCTATACTTGGATTACTAGTATATTTACTCAACTTACACACGGAAAAAACAATATCAATTCTGATACAATGCATTGCATACATTAAAGATCCTATAGCACTCGCATATTCAAGTTGTACTGCTGCTTGACTAGTATTATAATTCAATTTAATACTGAATTCAAATGGAGTACTCATTTCTTTGAAACCAAGATGATTAAATTTATTTAACATCTTTTCAATGGAATCACTTTGGCTTAAATAATAACCCCTACTATGTTTGTTTAACTTTAATTCCTAAGATAGTATTAACTTCATCCAAATCTTTCATTTTAAATATGGAAATTAGAAACTTCTTGGTCTCATTGACTATAGTCATATTCGTCCTAAAAATAAGCATATCATCAACATATAAGTAAACTAGTAATTTAGAATAAATACACTTATTAGCACTATTATGCTTGAAACCATTAGACAATATGTCACGCCCCGAACCCCATCGAGCTCGCGACATCCCGCTACAGGTCGAATTTGTGCGACTTCCCAGGAATGTCGCCGACCCAACCCAAACATCAGAGCCACATGCGAAAGCGGATATAAAAACCCCCGAACTAAAAGATGACGACAACGGGGTAGAACAACAGAACAGACAAGCAATAACAGCAGCATTTCATACAATATTACTGCTCCACAAAAACTAACATTATATTACAAACATAATTATCAAACTAGCATCCGAGATCACCGTCATAACAAAAGATCAGGGTCTGGTTAACTTAACTTCCTTATGGGTTAACCCGATTTACACAACCCCTAAAATACCCTAGGGAAAACCTAAGGATCGCCTTCTGTTCTGCTCCTGATTTTTCGGGCTTGAGCCTCCGGACACTCACTTGCAGTTCCACCGGGCACCAAAAACGGTTCCTCGAACTTCTAAAAAGAAGAGGCGAAATTTCCGGGTTTACGACTGGGGGTCTGAAATTGTGGATTATACAACTATGAGACGAATCTCAATAAGTGTACAACCCCAAACCCCACGTAGGCACTCACGTACCGCCAGACAGAACACGCATCTCACACAACGATCAATCAATCTAACAATCACACACGAACCTACCTGGAACCCATCATGCACGTTCCTGCACGTTAGACCATAATACAGCCAGCACCTCACAGTAATACATCACAGACGCGCGCGTGCCTTAATTATAAGACAGAAACCACTTGGGCACGTCCCATACCGTGCCTAGCAGTTTCTACCCCATAATTAAGCATCACATCACGCGATACAAACACACTCGCACACTAACTCACACTATGCGTCACTTTCTCAAGCCTCGCATCTCAAGCCAATGCCCGCTCATTCTCAACTCTTCCACCACTACCGCGCCCGCGTAAAACGCATCAGGCCAACGGTCTTCTGACCTCGTCAGGCATCGACACCCCGTCGGGCCGGGCATTGTCACCTCGTCAGGGACGGCATCGTCCCGCGTAAACGGACACGCCTCAGGACGGAATCCTACACACACTTTCCTTCTACCGCGCCCGCGTAAAACGTATCAGGCCAACGGTCTTCTGACCACGTCAGGCATCGTCACCCCGTCGGGTCGGGCATCGTCACCTCGTCAGGGATGGCATCGTCCCGCGTAAACGAACACTCCTCAGGACGGATCCTTTACCACAAATCCTACATTTCCATATCCTCGTTCCACTCAAACCACACTTACACACGGCCAACAATCGCACGGCCAAACATACACACCTCACACACACATTTCACAATTTCACATTCTCGGCACACGAACACGTCACCCAATCACACATTCTTGGCACGCGAATACAATATGCGAATGCACTATCACACCACCACACCTCACGGCCACACACCTACGGCACATTACCGCACCACCTTCAACCCAAGCATAATCCAAATCAGCCCACAATCACAAATCACACAACCACGTACACAATTCAATTCATAGCATAATCCCACCGATCGATTGCACAATTCAACCCCCAATCCAGTCACAACATCACAGCCCTACCCGAGCTTCCTAAACCTCAAATTTTCATCGCCAATTCAGTCCACAACCACCAAACGATCAACTACTCATTCAGTCCCAAAACAGCCACAACATTGCCTCATCAAAATAAATAGTAAACGAACTCCAAAAATTCTAAAATTTGGATATATCATAAAAAACATCTTGATCAACATTTCTTATGAAGAACACGAAATCCGGTTCAATCTACAACCATGCCTTTTTGTCCCTCGAAATCAGACCAAAATCAGTTCGCTCTAACAGACTATTTTGTCCTCAAAA
The DNA here is from genome assembly GCF_021117445.2 of Syzygium oleosum. Lineage (NCBI taxonomy): Eukaryota > Viridiplantae > Streptophyta > Magnoliopsida > Myrtales > Myrtaceae > Syzygium > Syzygium oleosum. Next base: position 6,189,462 of record NW_026607485.1, on the reverse strand, counting down.
TACATTTCATTCAACACCCAAATCACCTTGAAAAGCTTTGAAATTTTTATATGTTATAGCCACAAATGTCCCAACAATTTTTGTGAAGGAAGTATTTTGAAAATAGGCCTGGAAAAATTTATAAAAATTCCAACAGACCAGAAGGTCGGGTAAACAGTAAATCGGGCAGTTTTGTTTCGGTCCAAAGATGGACTTCCGAATGGCCTCAAATGATTTCCAAAAATTCCCAAATTAAAGTATGTTATACGTAAAGATGTTGGGAGCAACTTTCATGAATAAAACTTCCTCAAATTCGGCCCCCAAAATTCTCCACAAAAATAGCAAACCGGACGGGTACGGTGGTCACAAATCCGAAAATCACACCAAATCACACGAATTCAAACCGTAATCGTTTCGTATCATCACGGCCCTATCCAAACCTCCCAAACCTCATATTTTCAGTCTCCAAATCAGTCCACAACAATCAATTTCCAGCCCCTATCTGAAACCCAAAACAGCCACTTAATTCACCATAAACCGAGTCCTAAACGAGCCTAGCAATACCCGAGGTCCTAGGCGATATTTGGGGAGGTCACTTACCTAAGAAAGGCGAGACGAACGGGCTGGATAAGGGCTGGAGCAGCCGGCCCAGCAGCAGCGTCGCCGGCGGCCAGGCAACGAAGGGCGGCGCGGCGGCGGCGGCGTGCGGCGGTTCCGGCGAGTCCACGGCCGAGCAAGGGGGAGGACGGGGGAGAGAGAGAGAGAACACGGGAGAGTGAGGGGGAGGGAGTGACCGGCTTGGGGAACAAGAATGGGAAGAGAGAGAGATTTGACTAAGTTGGACCAACTTTTCCTAAATGCCCAAAATGCCCTCAAATACTTGGCTCACATTAATCCTGATCCAATAATTGAGGGGCATTCTTGTAATTTACTAGGCTGAATTATTGGGCTGAAATATAGCCTTAAATTAATCCCCAAAATAGCCCAAAATTCGGAACCCCAAAATTAGCCTAGGGGCAAAATGGTCATTTTCCGGTCCCCGGTCGAAATTCCATTTTTCGCCCGTACCAACCCCAAATGTGTGTGGCCAACATAATATGGCGTCTGAATCGCGAAAATAGCCTCTTAAGCTCTCAAAAATCGACTGCAAAGTCCTGGGGAATAAAATAATATTATTTTTCACTTCCGAGCCAAAATTCCAATTTTTGACCGTAACAACTCTAAATGTGCGTGGCCACCCCAAAATGACATCGGCCTCGAAAAATAATCTCATACGGCCTCAAAATCAATGTTGGTGTCCAGAGGGGCAAAATCGTAATTTTTCCGGTCCCAAACCAATATTCATTTTTTTGCAGAAATGGGTGGCCCCAAGGTTGGCCAAGCCAAAAACGTCATCGGCCGCTCAAAATTGTCACTTTCAAAATTCTTGATTCCCGGGCCCGAATTCCAAGAAATGACTAAAATTGAACAATCGCGACTTTAGCTTATCTCTGGCTAACGGGTGGCTCATTGGGATTACACGCTCTCGACCCGTGACCGACACTAAGTCAAATCACGTTTAAGTTTGCTCGAGCCAAGGCGACCTCGATTGTCATGTAATTGCGAGGGTCTGTCACTAGTTCCCTTCGGACACGATCAATCAATTAGATCGGTCTCTATTGGCCCAAAACATTCCCTCGTCAATCCTTATGATCGAAGGTCGAACCCAGGTCGAGTTCTTTGGTCGTTCGAACTCAATCCCGTAATAGCCCTACCCTTAAGGTTAGCATCCCGAGAATGCGCGGGTCCCGGGTGAGATCTCACTATAAGTGCCTTGGCCAAAATATTCATTTCATAAATCCCGGGAAAATGATCGAAAATTCAGACCGTTACACAATATGATCGAATCAAATTTTTCATGCCATTGCTTAAGGACTTGCTTAAGCTCATAAAGAGATTTAACCAATTTACATACTTTCCTTTCATTTCCAGGAAGAACAAAACCCTTTGGTTGTTCCATGTAAATTTTCTCATTTAAATCTCTATTTAAGAAAGTAGTTTTGACATCTATTTGATGAACGCAAAGATTATAAATGGATGCTAAAGCAAAAAGAATTCGAATAGATGCTATTCGTGCTATAGGAGCGTATGTATCAAAATAATAAATTCCTTCTTTTTGTATATACCCCATTGGCCACTAGTTTAGACTTAAAAGCTTGGATAGAGCCATCGGAATTATATTTTCTCCTGAAAACCCATTTGCACCTAATAGGTTTAGATCTTTTTGGTAAATCTAATACACAAGTATTATTGGACATAATTGAGTGCATTTCATCATTTATAGCTTCTTTCTAAAAAGAAGCATCTCTAGAAGATATGGCATCAGTAAAACTTTTAGGATCATCTTCTAGATTTAATATTAAAGGGTATTTATTTACCACGTTATTATCTTTATCTTCTTCAACAAAGAAAACATGAGTAATAAAATCTGGACTTAAATCTTTCAATTTCCTTGCTCTAGTGCTTCTCCTTGGTTCAGTCATGTCTTTAGAATCATTTGTTTCTTTCTCATGAGAATGTACTTGAGTTTCTATAGGTTATGATTATTTTTTTCAATAATTTCAAAACCTTTAGAACATTTATTCTCAAAAATTTCAATATATCTTGATTCTACAATGACATTGGACTCTAAATCAAAAAGCCTATAAGCTTTACTGTTTTCAGCACATCCAAGAAAGACACTTTTGATAACTCTAGGACTAAGTTTTGTTCTCTTAGGGTCAGGAACTCTGTAATAGGCCAAACACCCCTACACTTTAAGATATGGCAAGTTTGCTTTTCTACCTTTCCACAATTCATGTGGGTTTATTTTATTTATCTTGGATGGTATCCTATGATAAATGTAACATGCAGTAAGGAGTGCCTCTTCCCAAAGATTAATTGGTAGCTTTGGACTTGAAAGCATACAATTAACCATTTCTCCAAGAAATTTGTATTTCCTTTCAGCCAACTGTGGAGTGTATGGTTTTGAAACTTGATGATACAATGTTCTTCACAAAATGATGAAAATCATTTAAAAAATATCCTCCACCTCTATCTGAATGTAAAACTTTGATTTTCTTTTCTAATTGATTTTTTACTTCGGCCTTATATTTCTTAAACATGATAAATGCTTCATCTTTTGATCTTAGGTGATAGATATATAAATACCTACTGCAATCATCCACAAAAGTAATGAAAACCTTTTACCACCACAATTTAACATGCCAATAAATTCACATATGTCACTATGCACCAAATCTATTAAATTCGAATTCCTTTTAACATAAGGAAAAGGTTTCTTTGTCAATTTGGATTTTGTACAGATTTCACATTTATCAAATTCGCCATTAAAATTTTGGGTTAATACCACGAAAAACCTTAAATTGGTATACCTGTAAAAAATTTACCTTAAACTAATTTTTTGACCACCAAAAACCCCAAACTGGTACAACTGTGACAAATTTACCATTTCTAAGTTGGATAACATCTGGCAGTTGGCGAGTGTAACAATTCGGGATTTTACACTCCATTTGTGTTAGGTGTATCAATTTATGGTTTTTCGTGGTATTAATCCAATTTAACGAAAATAACGGAGGGTAAATTTATCACAATTGTACCAGTTTGGAGTTTTTGATGGTCAAAAAATTAGTTTGGGGTAAATTTATCACAAGTGTACCGGTTTTGGATTTTTGGTGGTAAAAAAATTAGTTTGGGGTAAATTTATTACAAGTGTACCGATTTTGGATTTTTGGTGGTAAAAAAATTAGTTTGGGGTAAATTTATCACATGTGTACCTGTTTGGAGTTTTTTGTGGTATTAACCCTAAAATTATCAAGTCTAACCTTTTCATATTAATTAAATGGGGAAAATTTAAATGTGCTAATCTACTATGCCATAAAAAAGGAGGCTCAACAATATAAGTAGAAGATGCGATCTTATTATTATTGATACTTAGTTGATACATGCCGTCACTTGCATAACCCTTTCCAACAAACAACCCATTCTTTGACAAGATAACCTTGTTAGATTCAAACAAAACCCGAAACCCCATTTTACAAAGTAAATCAATAGAAACTAAGTTCTTTTTGATTTCAAGTACAAACAACACGTTAAGAAGGGTAATCTTCTTTCCAGAAGTAAAATCTATCTCCACCATGCCTTTGCCAATAACCTTTGCAAGAGTATTATTTGCCATCGGTACTCTTGAACGTTTGTGTCTATAGCATCTTCAAAAAGCTTGAACGTCGATTGATCCTTGCATATATGGACTGTTGCACCAGAATCTAATCACCAACAAGATTCGACAGAAGTAATGATTTTAGATATCATGTTCACAGAATCATTAATTTTGTTGAAAATATTCAAGTTTGAAAACATGGTTGTAATCATGGCCAAGAAATTCTCTTCAATCAAATTAGCATCTGCCTTCACCGTTGATATGTTCTTGTCCTTGGATGCGTTCTTGCGGTGCCTGCACTCCTTTGTATACTGTCCATGTTTCCCACAAACAAAATAGCAACCCCTTTTCTTCTTAGGGTTAATACCACGAAAAATCCAAAACTGGTGCACCTGTGCCAAATTTATCAAAAACTATATTTTTGACCACAAAAACCCTAAACTGATATATTTGTGACAAATTTACCCTTAGTTAAATTAGATTAATACTATGAAAAATCACAAACTGGTACACCCGTGACAAACGGAGGGTAAAACCCCAAACTGATACACGTGACACCTGTCAATTGTATATGTCATCCAACTCATAAATTTGATGGTAAAAATAAACAAAAACTAACGGAGGGTAAAATTGTCACAAGTGTACAAGTTTGGGGTTTTTTGGGGTCAAAACATTAGTTTAGGGTAAATTTGTCACGGGTGTACCAGTTTGGGGTTTGTCGTGGTATTAACCCTTCTTCTTATGTGTCTTCTTAAATTTCTATCCTCTCTTGCGTTTCAAGTTCTCGGGGTTTTTGGATTGAAATCCATTACCCTCCACAACATTCACCTTGGTATCATACAAAATAGAATTATCACGTAAATGTTGTGACATTCTGAAATCCGACTCACTTGGGATTTATGAAATGGATGATTTTATGAACGTGCTTGTAGTTATATCTCGCCCGGAACTGATCACTTCTGGGATACTAACCGATAGGGAATGGCTAATTAGGGATTTAAATTCGCGCAACCAAAGAAACTCGATCGTGAACCGACTTTCTGTTGAGGAAAACTCCTATTGATTTTGAAGTTGACAAAACCTTCCTGTGTTATTGTAAATCTGATACTTATTCTAAACAAATTTATTCCAGGTCTGTATACTCTGGAAGCTCAGAAGAAAGTTATTCAGACTTTACAAACTGTCAAGTATATTTTTGAAGACCCACATAATCTAGGTTCTGAGATTCAGACGCAGAAGTTATTCAGATGCAGATGCAGATGAAAAAATTCTTCAGACGCAGACGCAGAAGTTTTTTAGATGCAGACGCAGAATTTCTTCAGACACAGAATTCAGAACGTAATACAACAGCTAGTGATCTGGCATGGATTTCACGGAAGGAATGTTCTGATTGTCTCAATCTCAATCAAATTGATTGACAATCAAACATCACGACAAGAATGCATTACAACGGACAAAGCTCTACTTATGGAAACCAAGATTCTGATTGTATGGGTGACCAGAATCAACGGGATTCAGAATCTGTCATCCAACGGCTACTCAATCCTTATTATACAAATCTGTCCAAGGTGAAGATTGGAAGATGATCCTCTGAATGCTGTCCAACGGCTAGTAGAGGAGTATTTAAGAGGATCAACGAGCAGCAGAAGGAAGTACAGAATCAAGAATCAACAAGTCCAAAGTCTGAGCATACTCCAATCATTTCTCTTGTCGTTCTGAGCAAAACATTAAGATCTTGAGGGACACTTTGTAAGAGTGATTGTGTGAGATAGAGAGTCCTATCATACACAAGAGTGTTAACACTCAGAAGTTGTAATTCCTCTTGATTACATAGTGAAATCCAGCCGGTAGGCTGTAAGCGTGGGAGAGTGGACGTAGGCTTGCTATAAGCCGAACCACTATAAACTTGTGTGCAGATTCTCTATCCCTTATCTCTTACTTTACATTCTGCACATCAAGAGTATCGTCTTTATAATCTATCTTGAATCTGAATTTTATTCAGACTCTACTGTGATTTATTTTGTTTCCACATAAATTATCAAAAATTGTTTAAGATCACCTATTCACCCCCCTCTAGGTGATCCTTGCTAGCTACATCACTTTTGACCATGAAAATTGTCGAGGTGACATTTTGAGCCAATGTAGGCCGATCCAAGGATAGTTAGGGATCAGTTCGTCGCTGTCATATGAGTGGATCGCAGGTGATTCCGCTTGACCACGAGATGAATTGACGAATGACCCTAAACCTATACCAAACGATCGCGCCCGTCGGAACTAGCGATCGATCCTCGCGATTAAGTGACAACCGAGGTCGTCACGACCCGAGTAAACTTAAATGTGGCTTGATTTAGTATCGGCCACGGGTCAAATGTGCGAATTTCCCCAAAAGCCACCCGTTAGTTCGAGATACGCTCAAGTTACGTTATTTAAATTTAGTCATTAATTAGAGACCAAGTTTGGGCATCGGAAATTATGAAGGTCATGACAGGATAATTGGACGATGTTGTTATTAGCCCGGTTAGCATTAGATCTATCCGGATTCTTCAGAAAATTCGAATTTTGGCGAGAAATGGAAAATGACCATTTTACCCCTGAGATTTTGTTAAGGCCAAGTATAATGTGAGAGGGGCATTTTGGTCATTTCACACCTACATTAGAGATAGAAATTTTTGGACAATTTTGCCCTTGGAAATTTTGTGAAATTTCAATTTCGCCCTTGGATATTTTTGATGGGAATCGATCTTGGCCGTCGATCTTAGGATAAGATTGAATCGTGGCGGTTGATTTGGAAATAGAGAGGAGGGTAGGATGGTCATTTCATAGGGGTATTAGACACCAATTATTGCCCTTAAACCTATTTCTCTCTCTTTTTCTCTCTCTTTCTCCCTCATTTCTTCCCTCTCGGCAATTTCTCTCCTACACTCTCCCTCCCGACCAACTCATCCCCACCCCACCGTGGCTGTGGCCGACCGCCCAGACCAGCCATCGTCGCCGTCCACCCGCCGAGCCGGAGCCATCGCCGTCAACGTGGCCGCTCGCCTCACACACTACGCCTCACTGTCTCTCTCTCCCCCTTGTTTTCCCCCTCACCGAACGCCACCACCAGTCCCCTTCGGTTCAACCCAGCCGAGGTGAACCAGCAGACCGTCCAGCTGCCGCCGTTCGCCATGCAGTAGCCGCTGTCACCGTACGCCTGCCGGGTGACCGCCGGCCAGCCGCCCCTCCCTTCAGCCCGAGCTAGACTAGAAGTACAAGTAAGTAGCATCCTAAACCCTATTTAGGATATCGGGTACCTACGGACATAATTAGGGGCTGATTTGGTTAAATTAGTGGCTGTTTAGGGTGAAATTTGTGGCTGTTTGAGGGCTGACTTGATAGGCTGATCTTGGCTGGTTTGGGGATGTAATTTGTGATGGTTTCGGGACTGATTTGATGTTGAGTTAAGTGCTGGAAATTGGGGCGTGAAATGAGGGGCATATGGTCCGATTCAGGGACTAATTGTGTCGGTTTGGTGTGTTGCGATGTGGTTGGTTTGTGGTGATTATTATGGCTGGAAATAAATGTGGAAATGTTGAATTTATGCTCGTACTAGTGGCTGTGATTGTGGGTCCAATGGCGACCTTGCATGCTCACTGAATTGTGAATTGATTGATTGAAATGTGGACCGTTATATGCGCGCATGGGCTGTATTGAATTGACTGGCAATTGGCCCTGATTGGGTGTTAATTGAGCATGTAAAATGCGTGAGGTTCGATGCGTGCATGGGCCAAATTTGATCGGCTGGTAAATTGGCATGTTGGTGTGCAAATCGAGCGAGTGAATGAATGAGAAATTGTGTGAAATGTCGTGTGTGTGGTCACGAAAGTCCCTGAGGCGTGTACTGTAACGCGGGAAATTGTGCCGTCCTGAGGCGATACTTTAACGCGGGACGATGCCCGGTATTACCGGAAGATTGCCAACCTGAGGTGTCTACTTCAACGCTGGTTGTGCCGTAGGTGGTGGATGTTGAGCCTGAGGCGGTACTGTAACGCGGGCAAGAGACATAGCCTGAGACGGTACTATAACGCGGGCTAAGAAGTGTTATGAAATTGAGATGGTCATGTGTGGACCGTGAATTAAAAGTGAACCTGAGGCGTGTACTGTAACGCGGGTCACTGGCAAGTCGAATGATAATGATGTGATGAGGCATGAGCGAGTGTGTGAAATGTGGAATTTGAAATGCCATACGTTTGACTTGTGTTTCGGGCATGCGATTATTTTGCAATGCGCATGTGATTGGAAATTGTGTAATTGAGACTAACCTGCAGATTTCGTGTATCAAAAGCCCAGGTAAGTGCAATGGTGTGCTTGTTACATGGTTGCTGAGTATGAGTGTGTTTTGACTTGTCTGGAGGTACGTGTTAGCTTAGGTGGGGTTTAGGGTGTGTACTTGCTGAGACATGTTCTCATGGTTGTTTCAACCAAACAATTTCAGAACCCCAGCCTAGACCATGAATCTCCCACCGCCACCGTCTGAGCGTTTTGGAGTACCGATGCACACCGACCATAATGTGGTAGAATACTCGATTGACGATAATATGGCCTGGATCAAACATACTACAGTAGTCTGGGTAGACATAGGGCAACCCCTTTGGCAGGCCCACACCTATACCGCCTGGTATTTTCGGGATGGGCTGGATGAGTTTGGCCCTGTTCGTGGCTTTGATGTTCCCTTTGACGGAGTAGGAGATTGGGATCCGTCGGCCATACCCCCTCCCGATGGTGAGATGACTAGCCTGGATACTAGTCTCGCACAGTCCGGACATCAGCCCGCACCTGCAGCACCCGAACCTTCAGTGGTTGAGCCTGATCCGGAGCCGGAAGAATCACAGGCAGGGTATGATCCGATGGATGTGGATCTAGACGCAGTACCAGAGGAGGAACCAGCAGAAGACCCAGAGGTGGAGCCAGAGGATGAGCCAGAGGAAGAGCCAGAAGAGGAGTCCGTTGAGAAGGAGCGGATTGAGGTTCCGGTAGAGTCAGGTGATGAGGACAACCCAATTGAGATCGAGGCGGATTCGGAGTCTTCCGAGGAGCCGGATGATCAGAGGGTTTCAGATTTGGACTCCGGGGAGACTGAATCGGAGTGGACGCCGTCTAGTGGGCGTAAGGGCTAGTTTAGGGGTAGAGTGAACCTTTTTTAGTGTCCCATTTTTGGAGTTAGGGTTTACCCAGGCTGCTGATCCTTTTTTATATCGGTGGTGTAAATAGTAGAAGCTCGGTGTGCATGTATATTATGTGGATTGTAAATGGTGAATATTGTATAAGTTTGAATCAGTAATGGATGTATATTCTCCCTTTTACCCCTAGTCAAATATTGTCTGGGTGTTTGTGGCTTTCGCTAGTGCTCTATCTCTGATGTGTTGGTTTGGGTCGGCAGCGTTTCCTGGGACGTAGCACCAATTCGACCAAAGAGGGATGCCACGAGCTCGATGAGGTTCGGGGCGTGGCAAATGTGACTCTTCCTCAATTCAAAGTTGTTTCCAAATTTGCTCCAAAAGTGATGCCCTCTGACTTGTGCATCAGCCTTTTTCCATAATCTTTCCAATTTTGAGGCAATTTTGCAATGATTGCTCCAACTTAAAAGGATTCTGGAAAGTCAATTTTGAGGGCACGAATTTTGTTGACAAGCACCTGCAACTCATGGACTTGCTCCAACAAGGGTTTAGTATCAATAAACTTAAAATCAAAATACTTTGCGATTAAATATTTATTGGTACCTTGCTCCTCCGCGCTTGTATTTGAATTTGAGTGCATTCCATATGTCTTTGGCAGATTTCATCTCATTGAATAAGTCATAAGATCGATTGGACAATATGTTCAGAATATGTCCACGACAGAGCAATTCATCCTCTTCACGTTTCTTTCTCTCCTTGTTGACCCTTTCAACGGCTCTTGCACTTGGTTGTCCTCCTTTAGTGGTAGGCTTTGGATCCTCTACAGGCATAAGAGTGGGATCCAGAATGTAGGAAATCTTCAAGACAGTGAGAAGAAACATCATCTTGTCTCTCCAACGAGCGAAATTGTTGCCATCAAACCGGTCCAGTTTCACCATGTCTTGATTCATGACTTTGATTGACTCTAACTACAACGTGTTAATGGTTACTAGCAAAAATCCTCCGGGATACAACAAAATTTCAATGAGAATACTAAATAGCAATTCTTGTATTTCTCCAAAAACTTTGAAAAGGAAACAATTTAGAAACAATGGCCATAGTTTTTATGAGAAAGAAAAATCGACAAGACTTTTTTTTTATGAGACGGAAAACTGACGAATTTATATCAGTCTTTAGAATGGAAGCAACCCTTCGAGAAAGGTTGCAAAGTGAATGGACACATTGAAAATTCGAATTAAAAATAATAATAAATAATAATTTTTTTTTAATTCCGAATGTTATAACTTCCAAAAAATAACAATTGAATAAATTAACCTTTTAAAGATTAAGAAGTTATGTCCGACAGACACAACCTTCTAAAGGTTGTAAGAGCACCTAATAACCGTTAGGCAAAAATAATAAAATTTGGAATTAAATAATAAAAAAACCACAGCTCTATTGTGAACAATCACACTATTTCAATAGGACACAAATTTTATTTTTTAATTATAAATTCGAGTTTTAATAAATAAAAAAAATGACCGCCCGTATTCCTATCTTTTTGATATGAGATGCACCTCTTCATTTGTTTTACAAACAAACTACCAACATAATTTACAAACATTGCATGGAAGTATGAAATTATCATGTCACGTCCCGAACCCCATCGAGCACGCGACACACTTCTCTAGTCGATTAATGCGATGTCCCAGGGTATCGCCGACCCAATTAAACTTATCAGAGATTTAAAAACGATCAGCGAAAGCCACTAATACCCGGACAAATAAAAACTGGGGTAAACAAAGGAGAAGATACATATTCCTTTTTTCTTCCAAACTTATACAATATTCACAATTTACAAAACCACCATACATATGCACCAACACACCGAACTTATAACTATTAACCACCGACATCAAAAGGATCGATAGCTTGGATATCCTAACTTCCAAAAATGGTACACCTCAAAAGACCTACTCCCAACCCCTACTCTAGCCCCTACGCCCTCGAGATGGCGTCCACTCCGAATCCGACTCCTCAAAACTCGAGTCTGAATCCTCTTGAGCCTCCTGCTCGTCTGTCGGGTACTCTACCACGTTATTGTCGGTGTGCAACAGTAGTGCAAAACGCTGCGGCAGCGGCGGAAGGTTCATCGCTCAGGCCAGGGTTTTGAAATTGTTGGTTGAAACAACCATGAGATCACATCTCAATAAGCACACACCATAAACCCCACCTAGGCTATCACGTACCTCCAGACAATCACACAAAACACAATCACACACATACTATCATCACATAGCAGGCACATCAATTGATCTTACCTGGGCCTATCACGTGTGCTACCTGCACGTTAGTCACACCCACATCATATGCAAACACATGCATGCTTAATTCATGTTTCACGCATTCCCGCTTGCCTCATCACATTCCTTTCCATACCACTCGCCAGTGACCCGCGTTACAGTACACGCGTCGGGTTCACTGCGACCAATTTTCACAACACTTCAGGGCCCGCGTTACGGTACACGCCTCAGGCCATGTTTCTTGCCCGCGTTGCAGTACACGCCTCAGGCTCAACATCTACCACCTACTGCACAACCCGCGTTGAAGTACACGCCTCAGGCTGGCAGTCTTCCGGTAATGCCGGGCATCGTCCCGCATTGAAGTACACGCCTCAGGACGGCACAATTCCCACGATCGCACATGCCACACCACATTCATTTTCTTGCTCATGCACATGCTCAACAACCGCTTGCCACTCAGTTGGCCAATCACACGCGGCCCGTGCACGCAACAATTCACATACATTTTTCATGCTCACCAAGCATTCGATATGGCCTATTTGACAATTCATTCAGTCCGGCCCAAGCGTGCACACAATCAAGCATATTTCAATCCATCAAATCTCAGTACAATAAACACACAAGGCCACTCACGGACCCACAAACACAGCCACATCACAGCCCATTCGAACCGACACAAATCGTCTCCAAATCGGACTATATGTCCGTTATTTCAATCCACAACGTCCGGCACTCTAATCAGTCTCACTCCAGCCCCGAAACATCCTCATTTCATCCTCAAATTAATGCATACAACATAAATTCAAGCATCAAATTCCAATCCTCTTGGCAGCAACTATTCAACCTCGACACCCCCACCATTCCGCTCATAAAAATGAATATCCAAAGAATCGGGGTAAAATTGGGCAGCTTACACAGTGACCGAAATCCCATCAAAATAAATAGTAAACAAACTCCAAAAATTCTAAATTTTGGATATATCATAAAAAACATCTTGATAAACATTTCTTATGAAGAACACAAAATCCGGTTCAATCTGAAATCATGCCTTTTTGTCCCTCGAAATCAGACCAAAATCAGTTCGCTCTAACAGACCGTTTTGTCCTCAAAATACATTTCTTTCAACATACAAATCACCTTGAAAAGCCTTGAAATTTTTATATATCATAGAAATGAAAGTTACCAACAAATTGTGTGAAGGAATTTTATTGAAAATAGATCTGGAAAATTTTATAAAAATTCGGTAAGACAAGAAGGTCGGGATGAACAGTGTTCCGGGCAGTTTTAATACGGTCCGAAAATGGGTTTTCGTGCGACCCAAATGGCCTCCAAAATTTCCAAATTTAAAGTATGTTATACTTCAAGATGTTGAGAGCAACTTTCATGAAGAAAACTTCGTCAAATTCTGCCCACAAAATTCTCCACAAAAATAACAAACCGGACGGGTACAGTAACCGCGAATCAGAGATTCACCTCAAATTTCAAAGATCTGAGCCTTAGTTAGTATCCACCGAAATTCAACCCACAAAACTCATTCCCCTAAGCTCAAATGACCATCCAACAGCCACAAGAATGTCCAAAAACACAATAAAGGATCAAGCTCTCCTTTAATCCATTTATAATCACTTCCATCAACCCCTAAACTACCCTAAACCGCGCCTAAACGAGTCCGTTAATACCCGATATCCTAAATAGGGTTTAGGGGGCGACTTACCGAGTCCTAGACTATCTCGGCTAGAGCGACAAGTGGCGGCGATTGGCGGGGACGGCGGCGAACGGCGCGGCTTGGCTCGGTGGACGGCGATCAGCGCACGGCGGCGGCACGGCTTCCTTGCCGTGGGCCACGACCAAGGGAGAGAGAGAGAGAGAGAGAGAGAGAGAGAGAGAGAGAGAGAGAGAGAGAGAGAGAGAGAGAGAGAGAGAGAGAGAGAGAGAGAGAGAGAGAGAGAGAGAGAGAGTCCACGGTGGGGGGGTGGTGTTGCCGTGAGGGAGAGATAGGGGGAATGAGGAGAGAGAGAGAATGGTCTTGACTAAATAGTCCAATTTGACCAAAACGGCAAATTACGATCTTGCCCCCATCTAATCTTTTCAATCAACGGCCCAGATTCGATCTTATCTTGAAACCGACGGCCGAGATCGCATCTTACCCAAAATATCCAAGGGCAATTTGGCAATTTCATAAAAATCCAAGGGCAAAAATGTCCAACCAAATATTTTGGGCAAAATGACCAAAATGCCCTTGCCCATTATAACTAACCCTTTATAAATCCTTAGGGGTAAAATGGTCACTTTCTTCATTTCTCATCGAAATCGAATTTTTCCGAAGGAATCGGGACAATCCAAAATTGCATGATCCATTCACAACGTCATCCTAACGTCCAGTTGTGACTTCCTAATTTCCGGTGTCTGATTTGGGCTCAATTAAATAATTAAATTTTATTAAACGCAACTCGAGCGTTTCTCGAACTAACGGGCGGCTTGTTGGGGAAATTCGCATATTCGACCTGTGACTGATAATAAATCGAGTCACGTGCAAGTTCATTCGGTTCGTGACGACTTCGATTGTCATTTAAATCGCGAGGATCGATCACTAGATCCGAGGGGTACGATCGTTCGGTATAGGTTTAGGATCATTCGTCAATTCATTTCGTGGTCTGGCGGTATCACCCGCGATCCACTACTCTGACAGTGGCGAACTGACCCCTGACTATCCTTGGATCGCCCAACAGTGGCTCAAAATGTCACCTCAGCGATTTTATGGTCGAGAGTCAATTCAAGATCGAATTTTCTCTTAGTCGTACGAATTTAAATCTCCAGTCAGCCTTTCCCTAACGGTTAGTATCCCAGGAATGATCAGTTCCGGGCGAGAACTATCTACGAGTACATTTATAAAACCAAATATTTCACAAATCCCAAATGGACAAATTTTCAGGATGTCACATATCAACACTCTCAAATTTTACCAATGTGTTAAGTAAATTACCAGCATTATCAAGAATTCACCAACATACCAATCTAGTGGTTAATTACCAACTCTTAATATCAGTATTGTAAATAAATTATCAGCATTATCAAGAATTTATCAACATTAGAATAAATTAGTATATTACCATATCCGTAGAACTAGGGGTGTGCAAAAGAATTGGGAACCGCCCGGATCGCCCGGGACCGCCCAAAACCAAACCGGAACCGGTCCGGTTCCCGGTTCCAATTTTTCGGAACCGGTATGTACCGGTCTGATTCTCGGTTTCAGGTGTGAAACCGCCCACCCCCCCACCCAGACCGGATCGGTAATATAATAATAATATATAATATAATATATTTATTTAATTTTTAATTTAAAAATATCCTAAATCTCTAAACTAAACCTTACTCGCTTGACGCTCATAGCCTCACAATGAGCCGATAAACATCTTCTTTCACTTTCGCCTCACGCTCACTCTCACTCTCTAACTCTTTTCGGTTGATGCTCACCTTACCGTCTCCAACTCTCCATCTCCATCTACATCCTTGGTTGGTGGTACCGGTTCCATGGACCCACCCGAGAACCGGACCGGCGGTCCGGTCCGATTCCCGGGTGGGTCCATCGAACCAACGGGCGGTTCCCAATTTCAATTTTTTGGAACCGGTCCCTAGTGGGCGGTTCCCAGTTCTAGAATGGGAACCGCCCACCCGGACCATGCTCACCCCTACGTGGAACCAACATAAGAGATCAAATAAATAAATAAATAAATCCATATCATGTCTTCGTTTAAGAATGGATAAGAGCATAAGAAAAATCATGGGCCTCAACATATTGGCTAGTGAGAGAGAGAGAGAGAGAGAGAGAGAGAGAGAGAGAGAGAGAGAGAGAGAGAGAGAGAGAGAGAGAGAGAGAGAGAGAGATGCACATCTAGCCAACTTGTCAAGCAAAGAGGAAGGCGCGCTAAAAATAATTATTTTGCTGAAAACTTCTTGTTGCCGAATATATTTTCAGGAAATTCAATTTAAGAGAAAGTGAACATTTTTCTAGTGTTTTTTTGCGCTGAAAAATAAGTTAAAATTTGGTTTTATGCTACTTGATGATAAGTAAATCTACCGACGTGGCTTGTATAGTTAAAAATGGCATATAATGACTAACAAACTGGAATATCTTCTTTATTTATTCTGTAATTCATAAAAAAAAGAATTACAAAAGAATTTGTAAAGAAATTATGAAACCATATTTGTAGAATATTATGTATGATAGTGTTTTGTGGAAATGTTGATGAACGTGAGTATATTGTTGCTGAGCAATTTTTGGATATTAAACGGATCTCCCCATAAGGTAATTTTAATGTGGCCGATTTCCCCTCTTTTGCAATCAGTTTGCTTCAGCACCCGCTGCTGTAGCTAAGTGTCCACCCTTTCCAAGTGTGATTTCTATGTTATGTATGGCCGTGCCTAAGGGCATATCGGTTGAAGTAGATTCTTCTTTTTGATCAATCAAAATCCCGTCCCAAACAGTACAAGCTTCTTCCAAAGCATACGGCTTTCTGGATGTAAATGATGATAGCTATACAAATGGATCTTATATATTGTATAATGAAGTACTCCATGAGTGGATATATAGGAATCCAAATCTGCCGAATCACTAATGAAGTATAATCAAGAGATGGGAGACAATCTATAAGGAAAAAAAAAGATGGGAGATAGATAATAGACATAGAAGGACCAATTCTTCTCATTTGGACATATAGCAAGAAATTTGGGAAAATGTTTCCTTCTTACGAAAAGGGGGATCGTTTTTCCTAATCTAAACTTATTATTTTCAATTCATAAAAAAAAAACTTTCGATCAATCTACTAGCTTTACCTTATCCAAACGCTAGAAAGTCCAAAAATAATTTCTTGAAAATGGTTTTGCATCAGACAAACTAACCCAGGCACCTGAAGTAATACACACACTAACATGAAGAGAGAGAATGGCAGAAAAAGACACTTATGAGAAGCGACGAAACTCTTTTGTGTGTTTAAGGAAAATGATTTATAGTTTTAATTTGGAGAAAATTAACCGGAACTAATTTTATCCAAACATGAATTGTTAAGTCTTCACTGACATTTTTATAATTAAATGAAAAAAAATTGGGAATAAAAATTTTAAAGTCGTACAAAATGTATTTCTGTTCTTTTTCTATTCCGGAAATATAAATTTTGTGCAGTTATCAAATGCGTTCTTCTGCTCAGAAACTCGTAGGGAATAGAAATAGAAAATTATTTCTCAATAGAAATTATTCCCGAGAACAAAAATATTACCATATGCACCCTAAACTTGTCAAGAGGGAGTTGGTGGGGCGATTAATATAAAAAAGGATGTGCGCATGGGGTTTTCTCCGGAGACTTCTACAAGTTCACAACGTAGAAAAAGGTTTACGTTCACAAGAAAGAGAAATCCACAATACACAATACAAAAAACGCCGAAGGAGAACGACCGTGAAGGGGCAAAAGAGTTTACAATATACCGACTCTTTTTTTTCTTCCTTTGGAGGTGTTCTCGTGGCGGCTTCCTGCAGAATCCACCACGCAAGGTTTACTTTTGTCGCAACCGTGTTTGGATTACCCACAGTGACGCCAAACTCCTCACCTGCAAGTTATTGCATTCCGACGATCGCTGCTGTGTTCCCAATAGCCTGGTGATACCAGTCCTGCGAGTTGTCGTATTCATGATATTTCTAGTTCACTGAAGTAAAGTATTCTCCCATACTTTACTTGGGTTCTTAATCGACTCGTAATAGATTAGTGGCAACTCTTAATTGAATTAAATTACATGTTTAGTTGATTAAATTAAAAATCCCAAAGTTGTGATTGGTATGGGTTTAAGAGAGTCCGCGCTAAGTGTAAGCTTAATAATACATTAGCTTTCCTTTGTTGGTTCACTCAGGGATGGTCGAGACAAATATCACTAGTAAACAGATTCGTACAATCGACCGGCATACATATGTAGATACTTGACAGCTCCATATATGATATTGGTATGTTACTGATAAATATACATTGGTATCCGTAAAATCGAAACATGCTCATAATCTGCTAAGAACTTATGGTGGTAATATAGTTAACTTTTTCGAAATTAACCTTAACCTACATTGTTAGTAAAATATTTAAGCAACTCGCAACCTTATGGCTGAAAAACTCTCCCACTTGTTAAAACAAACGACTATTTTTAATCTGCAAGAATAATTCGGCCAAGTAAATCAGTTTTTTCATTAGTACGTTACTGACAAATAAACATTGCTATTCATAAAATCGAAACTATGTATAGTGGTCAAATAGTTATTTGTTCGTAAGTTACAACCGTTAACAAAGGCTACTAACAAAGCATGTAAGCAACTCGTAATCTTCTAGCAAAAGTACTCGCCCATTTATAAAAGCAAACGATTGTTTGTAAGCTACAACAGTATTTTCAAACTGGTGAATTGATTGGCTCGTTTGGTATGGTACTTACAAATAAACATCACTATTCATAAATTCAAAACAATGTTAACAACATACTTGGATTTGTAGTGGTAAAATAGTTGTATTGTTTGTAAGTTAGTACGGTTAATCGAGACTATTAATAAAGTATGTAAGCATTCGTAATCTACTAGCGAAAAAAAAAATCCACTTGTAAAATCTGAAGGAAACTATTTGGTTTGAAGATGAAAAAATTGTTATTTTATTGATAACTTACTAACAGTTGACCAAACAAATAGGGTATCGGATAATTTTTACTTACCGGTGATACTTCAAGTTTATTATTGGTTCTTTGAATTTACCATGCACGGAACAAAACTACATTTTTGGCAAAAGGAATTTTAGAAACGTGCAAGATTTTAAACTACAACTATCCCATCAAACGAATAGCTCCGGTTAATTCTTTGATCCAATCTAAATAGAGTGGAGGTCAGATCTGCAGAAGTGATATAAAGAAGAAACAATTTATGTTGTCGAGATCTGAGAAGAGTCAAACTTCACTTTTCAAAAAGAATGCTCTGCACCGTGCTATGTCAAATGAGAACACATACACGTCTCCCCTTGAGATTTTAAACTCCTAGGGAATAATTTTTGTTCAAAGAGTCGAACTTTTCATTTTTAAATGAAAAGTTTGTACTGTGCTGTGTTCACGTTCTCAACTTGAGATTTAAAACTCCTAAGGTGTTAAAACTCCCCTCGAGATTTAATGCTCTTATGTTCACGTGCATTGTCAGCTTTGACAGGCTGGAGTGATGCGGCAATGAATCATTCTTATTAAACAATTAAAGCAAACTGGCCCACGACTCTCTGCACATTTACCTAATCCTGTCTACTAAGTCTAATGACCTACAGAGATCTCCATTTGTAATTCTGGCGTCTAAACTTTTTCATTTCTGGCTGCCACTGCTTTCGTTGCTATCCCGTTCAGTTTTTCCTTGAAGAGAAGATCAAGTGAGATCAATGGAGAGGAGTGCAAAAAAACAATGCATCCGTCAAAAAGATGGAATAGCACGAGGTGCTTCTGGTGTTCACACTTCAACAGAAAGTCACGGAATGGATAATTCATCAGGATTTGACTATGAAGTATTCTTGAGCTTTAAAGGACCAGATACTCGAGCAACTTTTACCGACCATCTTTACACCAGTCTTAAAGATGCAGGAATCCGCACATTTAAGGACGACGAAGATCTCCGCGAAGGGGAAGAGTTTGCACCAGAACTTCTCCACGCAATTAAGCAGTCGAAGATCTTAGTACCTATATTTTCGAAAGATTATGCCACTAGTGTGTGGTGTCTCAAGGAGGTAGTCCAAATGGTCGAGTGCAAGAAAACTGGGGGACAAAAGATCATCCCTATTTTTTATGATGTGGTGCCTGCAGAGGTTCGGTACCAAACAGGGAATTATAAAAACGCCTTTCTTTTACATGAAAGCAAGAACCGATATGCCCAAAAGACTATCGGAGAGTGGAAGGCTGCTCTCAGTGCAGTTGGGGAAATAAACGGATGCGACCTGCAAAGCAAGCCCATCAGGTGACTGATTTTAGCATTTCATCTCATGTGCCTTGTATCGTTAAATTTCGTTGCATTTCAATTGGTTTCTTTTCCAGATTTGTGTTAGTCTTGTTGAAATTGAATTGTATGCAATTGAAGTTATACCGCAAAGTCAGTCACAATAAATAATGGCACAATCCCAATTTTGTCCCATTTCATTCCCAGCAATATTTTTTGTCAGTTCAGGTCATTCATTAACCCTAAGTTCCACCGCCAATTCATCTAAATGGAATAAATTGTTAAAGAACACATTTATAATAGGTTTGTAGTTTTCAATTTGGTCTTGTCAGAACATTGTTTGGTTCAACTCAGTTTTCTAACTCATTGCTTTTTGACCTCCAACAAACACTAGGCGAGAAAGTGAGTTCGTGAAAACATTCACACATACGGTTTTCAATGAGTTGAAAAAGGCTTCTCTGGTAGTATCAAATTACTTGGTCGGTATCGACCACCATGTGGATAAAATCATGGATTTGATAGGTGCTTGGACAAGTGAAACACGGATTATAGGAATCCATGGGATGGGTGGCATCGGAAAGACAACTATTGCCAAAATCATCTACAATCAGCTTTCAAAAAAGTTCAATAATTGTTGCTTTCTTTCCAACATCAGTGAAATGTCAAAAACCAAGGGCATTGAATGCTTGCAGAATCAGCTCATCTCTGACATCCTCAAAACGGAGTGGAAAAACATAAGAAACTGTGATGAAGGGACTCAGACAATTAGAAACAAGTTGTCTCATAAAAAAATCCTCCTCCTTCTCGATGATGTGGAAGAAAAGGATCATATAGATGCACTTGTAGGTAAGCGTGATTGGTTTGGTGAAGGGAGCAAAATAATTATTACTACTAGAAAGAAAGATGTTCTCCGTGTTCTGGAAGTGGACCAGAGGTATGAGCTTACGGGCATGGATCGTGATAAATCTCTTCAACTTTTTAGCAAACATGCCTTCAGAAGAGATTCTCCTTTAGAAGAGTATATCAACCAATCCAACAGGGCGATAGACATTGCTGGAGGTCTTCCCCTAGCTCTTGAGGTCATAGGTTCACTATTATCCAGCACAAATAAGGAAATGTGGGATACCAAATTGAAGATGCTTGAAAGTGTTCCTCAAGATAAAGTCGGTAGTAAGCTGAAAATAAGTTATAATGCACTAAATTATCGGCAGAAGCATATATTCCTCGATATAGCTTGTCTTTTCATTGGATATGACAAAGACATTGTAGTTCATTTCTGGGATGCATCTGAACTTTTTTCGGAAGTAGCCTTGGAAGGTTTGCAGAACATGTCTTTGATAAAGATTGAAAAGGACAATAAAGTGTGGATGCATGACCAACTTAGAAATCTCGGAAGAGAAATAGTTCGTGAAGAAAGTAAGATGAAAATAGAGAAGACAAGTAGGGTGTGGAATCCTAAGGAAGCATTGGATTTGCTGAGGACACATAAGGTAAAATTGCTCCTGCAATAAATTTCCAGAACATTATGGATATTTTCTTTAAAAAAAAAACCAGTTACTTTTTGTGTTCTGTAGCACCATTGTGACCTACTCCACCAATAATATTTGCGCTTTAAGATTAAAGGAATGATAGTACTCAACTCAACCCCTTAAGATAGTGAACCTGAATAAATGTGCTTCCCTTCAACTTTTTTGTTTTTAAATGTTTCCTTTGGGCAGGGAGAAAAAGAAGTTGAAGCTCTTCGTCTCAAGTTTGACAATCAGCACAATTTTTCCTATAAGGACTTTGAGAGCCTGTCAAATCTAAAGTTCCTTGAAGTTGACGGTTTGAAGGAAAATTTTCGTGCAGAAAAGGCGCTTCTTTGGCACACATGGCTATCAAATCTTCTTCCAACTAATGTTTCCCAGAAGAATTCAAATCTCCTTCCCCAATTACGGGGGCTTTCTTGGCATGATATTCCCCCAATATTTAAGATTACAAATTTCTTCATGGAGCATGTGGTTATTCTTGATCTATCTCAGAGTAAAATTACACATGATTGGAAGGGGTGGAACCATATGAAGGTATCTTACATGCTAGACAACACTTATTATTCCGTCTAATTAGATTCGAAAGTAATCTTTGCATGATTTTTCTTTTATAGGTGATGAAGAGTTTGAAAGTTCTGGATTTGTCCAATTGCAATTGCTTGAAGAGAACTCCCAGCTTCTCTGCTCATTCAAATTTAGAGCGTTTGATTCTACGGGGCTGTGAATCATTAACTGAAATTGGTGGGTCGATTTGTCATTTGAAAAGCTTAGTTTCCTTTGATGCAAGCAAATGTGAGAATCTTCGGAAGCTGCCAGATGAGCTGGGTAAAGATCTTGCAAGCCTTAAATACCTCTCTCTGAAATGGTGCAAATCGTTGGAGAGGCTTCCGAATTCAATTAGGAATTTGAAATCGCTGATTGAGTTGGATATAACCTGCACAGCAATCAAAGAACTACCCGATTCCATTGGAGATTTGAAAAAGTTGAAAGTAGTGAAGATGAGGCATAGTAGCATAAGCAAAATACCCGAAGCCTTTTGGACGATTGAGAAGCTCGAAGAAATAGAAGCCTTCAAATTATATGGTAATTTCCATATGGAAATTGGCAAGTGCATCTACAATAATAAATCCCTGAGGATCTTGAGAGTGAAGCGGGCTGATATATACACACTACCGAGGCTTCCTGAAAGTCTTATCAAATTACGATTGTCTATGTTGTACATGGACACATTTCCAGATCTCTCAAACCTCATTAATTTAAAGAAATTGAATTTGGAATTTGGCCTACTTGATGATGATGGGCTTGTGGATGATTCAATACCACGGTGGATTGCGAACTTAAGCAAACTAGAGTCTTTGAAACTGGACTCTCATTATGTGACCACCGTATCCAAAAACCTTAGCCTCCTTCCTCAACTCAAGGCACTTCGCCTTCGGTGCACTAATGTGCCTTGCCCCCAGAGGCTTCCCTCAAGTTTATTGGACGATCACAAGTCACTTTGCTCGATGGATCTATCAAATTTGAAGAAACTATCATCCCTCGAGATTTCGGATGCTCAAATTGCAAAGATTCAAGGCCTTGGTTGTTTGGAGAACCTACGAGATTTGGAGCTTCATCGCCTTAGACAGGTGGAGATACTACCTGATCTAAGCAATTTAAACAAACTAAGACGTCTTGAAGTAGAAGATTGTGATAAGCTGGTTGAGATTCAAGGCGAACTACCACGGTTTTTGGATATATTGTTTATTTCTTCATGTCAGTCTTTACAGAAGTTGCCTGATCTGTCAAGCTTGATAGGACGGCAAGTGGTTCAAAAACAGTATTGCAGTGAATCAAAAGTGGAGGAAATTCTTGTATTTTCCCGGAAAAATCGACAACATTTGGAGCTTGTAGGCTTTAAACAGCTGCAAATCCTACCTGATCTAAGTAATTCAGACGAACTAACAATTCTTCAAGTAAGAAGTTGTCCTAATCTGGTTGAGATTCAAGGTGCACTGCCACAATCTTTGGAAATATTGGAGATTTCTTCCTGTGAATCTTTACAGAAGTTGCCTGATCTGTCCAACTTGAAGGAACTGCGACAGGTTGACATAGAAGGTTGCACGAAATTAAATGGGGAGACCATTCTAGGCTCTGCTCGGAGAAGTCAGGCGAATTTGTGGGAGAATCTACTATATTTGCGGATTTGTGGCCTTGGACAGATGGAGATACTACCCGATCTAAGTAATTTAAGCAAACTAAGATGTCTTCAAGTAGAAAATTGTGGTAATCTGGTTGAGATTCAAGGTAATCTACCACAATCTTTGAAAGAGTTGAATATTTATTCCTGTGATTCTTTACAAAAGTGGCCTGATCTGTCAAGTGTGAAGGTGAAGAGACTGCGAAAGGATAAAACAAATTGTTTAGAGAAATTAAATGTAGACGCAATCTCTTGACTTTACTCGGAGAAGTTAGTCGAATTTGTGGGATAACACGACGAATCTGAATATGAGGGAGAAGAGGATGAAAAAGTGCACCTTGCACTTGAAAGCTTCTTGATCCACGACCACAAATTGTTCCCTTGTGTTCAAACTTTAGACAAATTGAGGTAAGTTATTTCATTTGACAACCAATATTTTCCTTTTTTTGCAATCAAATTCTTTCATAGATATGAACATATATGTTGTACGTGCACTTTTTAACGAGTTCATGTCTGAAAATTTGAAGAAGTATTGAAATTATGATACGTCCGAACAACCATAGGGTTCTTAATTATGTACAAATATTTGTATTCTTTTCCTAGTTTGGTTTGGCTTTTTAGCTATATTTTCTTTGGACGATTTCTTCTTGCTTTTTTGTTTCCCAGTTGGAGGTATGCATGTCTACAGAGAGAGAGAGAGAGAGAGAGAGAGAGAGAGAGAGAGAGAGAGAGAGAGAGAGAGAGAGAGAGAGAGAGAGGGACAATAATTTGTTTGTTTGTTGGTGCAGAGAGAGACAGAGGGAAGGTGGAGGAGAGAGCTTGACCTGTTTGAAGGAAAGGTGAGCTGTATTCTTCTTTAATACCTATAACGCAATATGATGCTCCTGACTCGATGGACCCTCTCTGTGCATGGCATATGCGCCGTTCCCACAAGCGAATATTACCATTTTACTGTTCCATGTTTCTCTTAGCTGACGAGAGGCGGCCTTGGGCTAGAACATTGCGGGTGGTTCCGACAATGCATGGGGACTGGCAGGACAGAAGCTGGGTGCGAGAGCAATGGCGAGCTGCGGCGGGTGAAGCAGCGGCGAAAGAGAAGGCGTGGCTGTGGCAGACATGGAGAAGGTAGCGACGCAGACAAAAGCTCTCCTTGCTCGCATGAAATACTTCCTCTTTTACGCCCTATCTTCTGCGTATTTCCTTTTTCTAGCTTTCTTTTGGCATTTTCCGTCAGTCCATCCTCTCAAAGGGAAGAAGAAGAAGAAAAAAGAAAGAAGGAGGAAACCCGAACCGAACCGTGTCTTTGGTTTGGGTCAAAACATGCACACATCCCATACATATAACTATGGTTCTCATCTTGGAACTTTACAGCATAATCAACTCATTGTTGCCACTGTGAAGTAGACAGACCCTCTGTATTGATATGCTCAAGTTCAGTTTACTTTCCGGGAATGGTGTGCTTCTTAGTGGGATTTGCAAATGTTGTGGAGAAGTTATAAAATGAAGAATAGATGAATTTCACTTGGGTAACGGCGTCAATAGTTGTTGCAGAGCAACTTCCATCTGTGACAGGAGAGGAGAACTATTTAGCTTCTCAAAGGTATCATAAATCATCTTGTAGGTAAGTTTAACTTTCAATACTATCGGTGCGAAGGACATATGATGAGTCTCATTTGGGGTTAGAAATCATGTAAAAGGACTTTTGTGTGATCTCGATTATTGCCTACATTTTCTAGAAATAGTTATTCCTATGTGATAATCTGTAATATAAGCCCTTCCATTCTCCTCAAGTTATACTAGAGGACTCTTTTAGGTTTTAAGATTGACAAGAAGTGCTAAGGGAGACATCTCAAGTGACTGCCTTTTTGCCGGTTTCTAATGTTGCTGAGAGGAATTAAAGTTTGAGAAACTTACAGAAATCTTTTTGTGCATGGAGCTGATGCTAATTGGGCAACTATACAATTAAAGACCGAACAAAGGAAAATGAAGACGACATTTAGTGTCGACTAAATTCCCTTTCATAGTCTTGGGGTGGTAAACTGTGCATTCATCTGCTGAGAGACAGAAACTTGAAATTTAGTACGGGAAGTCATTGCCTATTGATGAAATCATTAAATTTGTTGAACTCAATGTGAAGTTTCAGTTGAATGGTTCACCCTTTTTTCAGAGAAATCATTAGAGCAGAGCAAAGGAATTCATTGTGCGATTTGGGCCACCATACGTAATGTTTATGGGGGTAAAGGGCTATTTAGGCATACCTGATTGTATTTCTTTTTTCATTTTTTTTGTGGGGCCATTAAAATGAATATTGCATTTCATTTGACATGCAATAGAACTTGCCCATTAGTGCCCAAATATTCTTTTATGAGGAAACACTTGAAGGGCTTGTCTTGAGGGGAGAAAAATTGTGCGCGCTTAAAGTAGTGTTCAAGGTAGTCTGAGTTGCACTTGCCTAAACCAGTTCATGGACCTACAATAAGCATTTCTTGAATTCATGGAATGGGCAGTGTTGTAAAGTATGATAGGCTCTCTCAATACGTGAAACACGAATTGTTGGAATTCATGGAATGGGCGGTGTTGTAATGTCGACTCTTGCCAAAATTATCCACAATCAGCTTTTGCATGGTTTTGAGCACTGTTGCTTTCTTTCTAACATCCGTGATACTTCAGAGCTCAAGGGCATTCAGTACTTGTTGAATCAACTCATCTCCTATGTCCTCAAAAGGAATGTGCTCATGGGTAACATCTAAGATATTTAGGTATTACTGAATTCTTCATTGCCCATGTGGATTGGAGCTCTTAAAAGCCTTAAATACTTGTCTTTGAAGAATGTAGATGTATAGAGAGGCTTCCGGACTCAATTGGCAATCTGCAATCACTAACTTCAGTTTGATATCTCCTACATGTGCATTAAAGAGCTACTTGACTCAATGGGAAACTTAAAAAGTTTGAAACTAGTGAGGACGTATGATTGTTCCATGGGTTAATACCACGAAAAACCCCAAACTGGTACACCTGTGAAAAATTTACCCCAAATAAATTTTTTGACCACTAAAAACCCTAAACTGGTACACCTGTGACAAATTTACCCCAAACTAATTTTTTGACCACTAAAAACCCCAAACTGGTACTCTTGTGACAAATTTACCTTTCGTTAAATTGGATTAATACCACAATTTGGTAAATCTATGACAAACAGAGGTATAAAAACTTAAACTAGCATACCCATTAACTACCACATGTCATCCAACTTAGTAATTTGGCAGTAAAATTTAACGGAAACTAATGAAGGGTAAATTTATCACAGGTGTACCAGTTTGGGGTTTTTGGTGATAAAAAAATTAGTTTGGGATAAATTTGTCACAGGAGTATTAGTTTAGGATTTTTCATTGTATTAACCCTTGTTCTATTGGAAACATACCTACTATAATATATGGGTTTTCAAGAAAAAAAAAAGGAAAAAGTTGAAAAGTCAAAAAGCAGCAACAGTGGATGCTCAGCTCCTTTCTTTTTAACCGAGAGCTTGTGTAGAGCAGGGGAGAGAGAAGAGGAAAGAAAAACAAAGAAAGGGAAAGAAAGAAAAGGAGGAAGAAGAAAGAGGAAGGGTTCACGTCACGGGAGCCTCACCAGACCGGAGTTACTTCGTATTGCAACGCCCGGTAAGTAATCGTGCCCCTCATTCATTCAATCGAAGTACTTTTCGGAATTAGGGCATAATTTCGGAGTTTGATGAAATTCAAGCCGCGAAGTCTGATTTCTAAGTTGTCGAGCTGCATATATATATAGAAATGACAGTTTCGAGTGTTGTAGGGCTGTGGGATTTTATGGATCTCGACTTGGATTTACGGTTTGCCTGAAACAAAATTTTCAAGTTGGCCGCAAGTGATGAACAGTGTGCGACAACAGATTTCCATGTCGATTTTTGTTGCTTTTTGGCCCGATTTTGGGTCGTCCAAGTGGGGGTCTTGTAATTCTTTGAATGGGTTTTCTTTTGACTGTAAGCTCGCTTGAAACGGGGTTCAATGGAAAGGGTTATGGCACGACCAAGTTTCACACTCAAGCTCCGCATTGCAGACGGTATTGGATAATCGCTTTGGACGAGCGATTTGTGGGCACCTTTGTGACATTCTGAAATTCGACTCATTTCGGAATTTATGAAATGAATATTTCTTCGATGCACTTTCAGTAAAATCTCACTCGGAAATTGATCACTCTCGAGATACTAACCGTTAGGGAAAGACTAGCTAGGAATTATGTACGTGGACCTAAGAACTTGATCATGGATTGGCACTTCGATCATAAGATTGACGAGGGAATATTTTGTACCATTATAGACCGATCCAAGGATGGCTATGGAACGATTCGCAAATCTTATACGATCGGAACGCGGGTGATTCCGCTTAACCATTGTATGAGTTTCGAACGATCCTAAACCTAATCCGAAAGATCGTGTCCTTCGGAACTAGTGATTGACCCTCGCAATTACATGACAATTGAGATCGCCATGGCTCAAGTAAACTTAGATGTGGCTCGATGTCATCGGCCACGTGTCGATACGCGTAACTCCTAAAAGCCGCTCGTTAGTTTGAGATACACTAAAGTCGCGATTGTTGGATTTTGGCCATTAATTAGAATCCGAATTGGGATGTCGAATTTTCAAGATTTCCATGACTAATTTATCGGACGTCGTCTCATTTAGCGTGGCCAACTACCGGATCGATTAGAATTATGGGAAAATCGAAATTTGGACCGGAGTGGAAAAAGACCATTTTGCCCCTGGGTTAATTGAGCACTTTTGAAATATTGAAGGGCAATTCGGACAATTGCATTTCCCTCCATAAGCAAAAATTTGGACAAGAATGCCCCCTCTCCTTTTTGCTTATTCCTTAATTGCCCTAGGATAGTTTCCCCATCTTGCATTAGAAGACTCAATTGTGGCCCTTAGATGTCTTGATTTAATTGTGGTTCAATCTTGGTCATTGATAGGCTTTTAGAAGTCATCTCACATCACCCTTGTCTATCACTCTCACCCTCACTCTTGTCACTCTCTCTCTCTCTTCTCATTCCCGGAATTCTCTCTCTCTCTCCCTCTCTCTCTCTTCTCCTTCCCAGAGCTCTCTATCTCTCCCTCCTTGGAATCGGCCGAAGCTCCAAGCACCATCACCTCCACCTTGCTTCTCCGGTTCAGACGCCACCGGACTCGTCGCCTGAATCGCCGGTCAACCACCCGTCCGACCGCCGGAGTGCCTACTGTTCACAAAAGCCTGAACTAGCCCAGAAACCAACTGGAAAACACCAAATTTCCCCTGTTTCTCTCTCTCTTTAGGCCTCACTCCTGGTACCCCGACCACCACCATCTTGTGCTCGTTCCAACTATCCCAGCCTGGTCGCCGGAAAATCGCCGGACCTTCCCTTCCAGCCCTGTTCACCGCCGGAGCTCAGTTTGCCTGTTCACCGGTTTTCTTGCTTAAACCCTTGGTAAGTGACTTCCTAATCCTTGGTTAGGCTAGTGGGTTACTAATGGCATGTCTAAGGATGGATTAGGGGCTGTGGATAGTTGGTTTAGTGGTTGTATAAGCTTGATTTGCTTAATGGTGCAAGTTTAATGATTCTCGGATTTCTGGTTGTTACTGTACCTCTGCGCTTTTTTATTTTTTTGGTGATCATTGTGGCCCGAATATGAGGAAGTGTTCTTCATGGAATTTGTTTCCAACATCTTGATGTATAACATATTTTAAATTCAGAATTTTTGGAAGCGGACCGTCTCAGGGCCGCTGGAGTTACTGTTCACCCCGACCTTCCTGTCTGTCCGAATTTTTATAAAATTTTCTAGAGCTTATTTCAATAAAATTCCTGCACAAAAATTGTTAAAAACACTTGTGTATATAACATATAAAAATTTCAGAGCTTTCCAAAGTGATTTGGGTACTGAATGAGTTGTATTTTAATGGTCTGAGGGGCTGTCCGAGCGAACCGGATTCTGTCCGGATTTGAGTGTCAAAACGAGGCATTTACAGTTAGAAATGAATTTTGTGTCCTTCATGAAAAATGTTTACCAAGATGTTTTGTTCAACATATCCAAATTTCAGAATTTTTAGAGTTGATTTACTATTTATTTCAAACGGATTTCGATCACTGCACAACTGCCCATTTGGCCCCGATTCTGTGCATACTTGGTTTTTCTTTCTCTCGGGGACTTTTCGGAGATTTTGTTACAAAAGAAAGGCGAGGCTTTTTAATTGATGAGTACAGACTTTGTTGGCATTTGGTTAATTCATAAAGATAAGAATCGGTAATGGTTGTTGAGTGTGTGCATGGTCACGACACGTTCCGTCTAGGCGGGGGTTCTAGACGATGCCCGACGGGGGTTCGGATGCCGTCTAGGCGGGAGTTCTAGACGTTGCCGATTGCGGTGGAGGCCGGATCGATGCTCCTTTATGGAATGCCGTCTGGGCGGGGGTTCCGGACGTTGCCGTCGCCGAAGTAGCGGGACGATGCTTGGTTACGCCAGAAGACCGGTGGGGGTTCGGTGGCCCGATAATAATCTGGACACTTATAATCGTGTGTTATGCATTGGGGAATGCAATGTGCTTGTGTTACTGTTGAGCATGTTTTGATTAATAACCGTTTTATGCACGTTTACGTCATGTGGTTGTATTATGTGCTCGTGGAGCGAATTGCCATGTTATGGCGATATTCTAACGTGCAGGGCGTGTGCATGTGCCAAGGCAAGGTAAGGACGCCTGTGATTGTCTATGGCACGTTGTTTGTTAGAATTGCACGTTTAGGATTGTCCAGAGGTACGTGTTAGCCTAAGCGAGGCTTAGGTAGTTGCTTATTGAGAAGTGTTCTCATGGTTGTATAACCAAACCATTTCAGACCCACGACCATGACTGATCCGGAGATGCCACCAGAGTACCGTGATGATCTAAGGATGGGATTATTCTCCTCGTCTCTTTTTGGAGTACCCCTTTTGTAGAGGAGTTAAGCTTACCCACCAACCAATCCTTTTTGTTATGAGTGGTGTCTAGATGGTGGCCTCTAGTAAGGCTTGTAATTGCTTATTTGTGTTTAACGCTATGTTTATAAAATGTATTTGCTGATGTGTTTCGATTGTCTCTCTATTATCCCGTTGGATTACATGTTGTATGGAGAGTTCGTTTTGCTTCCGCTTACACTATTCGTTAGCGTTCAGTTTGGGTCGGCGACAAATCCTGGGATGTCGCATACTTGACGACCTCGGAGGGATGTTGGTGCGCTCCCGAGGTTCGGGGCGTGATATCCCCGTTTAATTGGTATCAGAGCAAGGTCAGCTCGATCCAAGTTTGGTCGAGACCTGGAGTGATAAGGACGATGACTTTGGGGTAGTCAATTAGGGAGACCTGTTTGATCACAAGTTTAAAATGCTTAATGCATGCCCTATGAATATGTGCTCGTGATTATTGGATGCTTGCTTGGCAATGATGTTCTTAATTGCAGGCGCAGCAAGGAGTAAGGTACGATCGAGAACTCTACTAGTTATGTGCCTTTGATCCTTGTTTCTTGGTTCATTGCTTTGTGGTTGCTCGTTTCATGCTTATTGGTGTGATTCTATGCCTAGAACTGCTAGACTTGAGTAAATGGCTTAGGTCTCTAATTCCTGGATGGAATTATAGCAGTTTAGGTGTTTGGTGAGAGAACCCTGTGAGAATGAGCAGCCGAGGAAGGGGGAACAAGAGGTCGATCGGGTTCACTAGCTAGAGCTATGGAGGATCATAGAGTGGATGAGATTTTGAGAGCACTTGCAGAGATTGGAAACTTGATGGGTAGGCAGACTCAAGAATGAGTTACTACTGTTACTGCTACTACTGAGGCCGGTGTTGTCACTGTCAATGGGGCTAATGGAAATAATAGGAATAATGGTAATCATGAAAATAGAAATCGCTAGATGCACCAACTGGTGGAGTAGTTCTTAAAGCTGAATCCGTCCAAGTTCGACGGGAAGGGAGATCCCGAGGCCGCTACTATCTGGGTTCAAGAATTGGAGAAAGCCTCTGCACTGCTGGAGTGCATGGAGGAAGAAAAGGTGGCCCTAGTGGTGTATCAACTTCAGGGTATAGCAAATGACTGGTGGGAGGCCACTAGAGGTAGGGTTTTCCTTGTAGGCACAGTTCCGAACTGGACTGCCTTCGTTGAGACGTTTAATGAAAAGTATTTCTCTGAGACTGTCCGGGAACAGAAAATGGCAGAGTTTCTACGACTCCGTCAGAATCAGATAACTGTGGATTAGTATGAGGCTGAGTTCTCAAGGTTGTCTAAGTATGCACTAAGGATGATTGAGGACCCTATGCATAGGGCGAGGAGATTCCAGAATGGTCTGAAGTCAGAACTCCGTAGTCAGTTGATACTCCTGAATCTAAGGGACTACAACGAGCTATATGAGAGGACTCAGATGGTTGAGCGAGACATGATAGAAAGGGCTACCGCTT
The DNA here is from genome assembly GCF_021117445.2 of Syzygium oleosum. NCBI lineage: Eukaryota > Viridiplantae > Streptophyta > Magnoliopsida > Myrtales > Myrtaceae > Syzygium > Syzygium oleosum. The sequence goes on along the minus strand of NW_026607485.1, from coordinate 6,157,693 downwards.
CTGGATCGCGGTATGCGCCGGCTAGGGACAATAGGAACTTTGGAAAGAAGCCTATGATTGGGAATATGCGATTTGTCCCTCCAGTAAGGAAGAACTTTGGAAAGCTGAACCACTACTCTAACGCCGCATGTCGATCTTGTGGAAGGAGGCATGGGAATGGCCCTCGCCCAAGTGGACCTAGAGCGTGTTTTGGATGTGGCCAACATGGTCACCAAGTGAGAAACTGCCCGAACTAACAAGCTAGGCCGCCAATGCAACAATAGCAATTGTGGATAGGACATCAAGCGGGAGCTGCCCCGTAAAATAACCAGGACTGACCACAGGCACAAGGAAGGGTGTGCGCGGTGGCTGGGAAGGAAGCGGAGGATTTGTCTTAGAGGTCCAAATGCGATGTGTGATGATATTTGGTGTATTATAAGCGATTTTTGAAGTTATAGATTGAATGGTCATGTAAGACATATAATTGCTCATGGTGAATAGACGCAATTAGTTTATGGATTTCTGAATTGGTGATGATATCCTTTGACAAGATTTGGATGATTGAGTTATCGCTTGGAAATTTCGGATTTTGTGAAGAACCGAGGTGACTTGTTTTGGGAGACCGTGGGATTGAAAATTGATGGATTGGGCTTCGTCTTTAAGAGGTGGAAAGATAATTATCTTGTGATTGACTAGTTGGTTGAGGAACCAAGGTTAGAGGACATAACCGAGGTATGTAATCTTCCCGATGTCTTTCCTCTGGAATTGCCGGGATTGCCACCTAAGAGAGAAGTTGGATTTGTGATTGAGTCGGCTCTTGGAACAGAGCCGATATCTAGAGCGCCCTACAGAATGGCATTGTCAGAGTTGAACGAATTGAAGGTTCAAATGCAAGAACTTCTGGATAAGGGGTTTATGCATCCGAGTGTGTCGCCGTGGGGAGCACCCGTGCTGTTCATAAGGAAGAAAGATGGGTTATTGCACTTGTGCATTGACTATCGACAGTTGAACCAAGTAACTGTCAAGAACAAGTATCCATTACCAAGAATAGATGACTTGTTCGATCAACTGCAAGGGGCTTTGGTGTTCTCCAAAATAGTCTTAAGAACGGGCTACCATCAGTTGAGGATTAAGAAGGAGGATATACCGAAAACGGCATGTCGGACGAGATATGGACATTACGAGTTTACAGGGACGCCGTTTGGACTTACTAATGCCCCAACCGCCTTTATGGATTTAATGAATCGGGTTTTCAAGGAATTTCTGGATCAGTTCGTCATCGTTTTCATCGACGACATCTTGGTGTATTCAAGGAGCCTCGAGGAATACGAACAACATCTACGGATGGTTCTACGGACCTTAAGAGAACACGTACTCTATGCCAAGTTTAGTAAGTGCCAGTTCTGGCTCAACCGGGTAGCATTTCTTGGGCATGTAATCTCCGGGGATGGAATTTCAGTGGATCCAACAAAGATTGATGCAGTCACGAATTGGCCAAGACCGACAACAGTGACAGAGGTTCGAAGTTTCCTAGGACTTGCGGGCTATTATAGACGTTTCGTGGAAAGGTTCTCCGCGATAGCTACTCCTCTGACTCGTTTACTTAAGAAGGAATCAAGGTTTGAATGGACAGACAAGTGCGAGAGAAGCTTTCAGGAGCTTAAGCACAAGTTGACTACCGCCCCTATGTTGACGATACTGTCAGGTCCCAGAGGATATGAGATTTATAGTGATGCGTCGCTAAAAGGATTAGGATGCGTGTTAATGCAACATGGAAGAGTGGTTGCATATGCATCGCGACAATTAAGACCTCATGAACTTAACTATCCGACACATGATTTGGAACTTGCTGCTATCATCTTTGCACTTAAGATTTGGAGGCATTATTTATGTGGGGAAATGTTTCAAATCTACACGGATCATCAGAGCCTAAAGTACTTATTTTATCATAAGGAATTGAACATGAGACAACGTCGTTGGCTGGAACTCCTGAAGGATTATGATTGCGACATTCTGTACCACCCCGGAAAGGCTAATAAGGTAGCGAATGCACTTAGTCGGAAATCAAGTATTGCGCAGATGATGGTTAAAGAATGGACATTACTCGAAGGGGTGTGAAATTCGGAATTCAAGTTTGAGGTAAGTCACCTCTTAAGTCTGTTAGCTACCTTGAGGATTGAACCAGAGATTCAGGCGAGGATTAAGGCATTACAATCTACGGATCCTGAGATTCAAAAGATTCTGCAAATGGACGAAACTAAGAGAAAGGCTGACTTTCAAGTATCTGAGGACGGAATCTTGAAGTTTCGTGGACGTTTGTGTGTGCCCAATGACGCAGAGCTTAAGGAGGAAATCTTGGCAGAAGCTCACCGTAGCAACTACAGCATTCATTCGGGCAGCACAAAGATGTATTAAAATTTGCGTCAGCACTACTGGTGCAACGGAATGAAAGTGGATGTAGCCAACTATGTGGCCAATTGTTTGACGTGCCAACAAGTGAAGGCACAACATTGTAAGCCCGGTGGACAGTTGCAACCCTTAGAAATTCCCGAATGGAAATGGGAGCATATCACGATGGACTTTGTTATGGGATTACCGAGGAGCCAGAGAGGTCATGATTCCATTTGGGTTATCGTCGACAGATTGACTAAGTCGGTACATTTTCTGGCAGTGCGAAATGATTTCGCAATGGATAAGTATGCCGAGCTGTATATGCGATAGATAGTCCGTCTCCATGGAGTGCCAGTGACAATAACGTCAGACAGAGACCCTAAGTTTACCGCAATCTTTTGGAAAAGTCTTCAAACGGCTATGGAGACGAAGCTGCAATATAGCACGGCCTATCACCCACAGACGGATGGTCAGTCTGAAAGGACAATTCAGACGCTCGAGGACATGTTACGAGCGTGCGTTATAGACTTTAAAGGAGGTGGGGAAGAACAGTTGTACCTCGTCGAGTTTGCCTACAATAACAGTTATCAGCAGAGTATCAGAATGTCACCTTTTAAGGCGTTGTATGGCAGAGCGTGCAGAACTCCACTTTGTTGGGATGAAGTTGGGGAACGGAGTATAACGGGTCCGAAATTGGTCCAACAGTTAGTCGAAGCAGTTAAGGTTATTTGGGACAGACTTAAGACTGCTCAGAGTCGTCAGAAGAGTTATGTGGATCGGAGACGTAGGCCCTTGAAATTTCAAGTAGGAGATCATGTGTTTCTCAAGGTTTCACCGATGAGAGGGTTGTCTCGGTTTGGTAAGAAAGGGAAGTTGAGCCCGAGGTACGTAGGTCCGTTTGAAATATTGGAAAGAATCGGAAATCTGGCCTATCATCTTGCATTGCCGCCGAATTTGTCTCAAGTTCATAACGTTTTCCACGTGTCCATGCTGAGGAAGTACGAACCGGATCCGACCTACGTGCTGAATTATGAAATAATAGACGTGGACGACAGGGTGTCGTACGTGGAGAGACCGGATAGAAGACAGAAAGGAACAGGTTTTGCGGAACAAGACTATTCTGCTAGTCAAAGTAATCTGGGAGCATCACGGAACGAAAGGAGCCACGCGGGAAAGTGAAGAGATCATGAGGCGTTAGTACCCCCAGTTATTTGAGTAGGGTAGTTTGGTTGTAAATTTCGGGGACGAAATTTTTGTAAGGGGGGAAGAGTTGTGACATTCTGAAATTCGACTTATTTCGGGATTTATGAAATGAATATTTCTTCGATGCACTTTCAGTAAAATCTCACTCGGAAATTGATCACTCTCGAGATACTAACCGTTAGGGAAAGGCTAGCTAGGAATTATGTACGTGGACCTAAGAACTTGATCATGGATTGGCACTTCGACCATAAGATTGACGAGGGAATATTTTGTACCATTATAGACCGATCCAAGGATGGCTATGGAACGATTCGCAAATCTTATACGATCGGAACGCGGGTGATTCCGCTTAACCATTGTATGAGTTTCGAACGATCCTAAACCTAATCCGAAAGATCATGTTCTTCGAAACTAGTGATTGACCCTCGCAATTACATGACAACTGAGATCGCCATGGCTCAAGTAAACTTAGATGTGGCTCGATGTCATCGGCCACGTGTCGATACGCGTAACTCCTAAAAGCCGTTCGTTAGTTTGAGATACACTAAAGTCGCGATTGTTGGATTTTGGCCATTAATTAGAATCCGAATTGGGATGTCGAATTTTCAAGATTTCCACGACTAATTTATCGGACGTCGTCTCATTTAGCGTGGCCAACTACCGGATCGATTAGAATTATCGGAAAATTGAAATTTGGACTGGGAGTAGAAAAAGACCATTTTGCCCCTCGGTTAATTGAGCACTTTTGAAATATTGAAGGGCAATTCGGACAATTGCATTTCCCTCCATAAGAGAAAATTTGGACAAGAATGCCCCTTCCCCTTTTTACTTATTCCTTAATTGCCCTAGGATATTTTCCCCATCTTGCATTAGAAGACTCAATTGTGGCCCTTGGATGTCTTGATTTGATTGTGGTTCAATCTTGGCCATTGATAGGCTTTTAGAAGTCATCTCACATCACCCTTGTCTATCACTCTCACCCTCACTCTTGTCACTCTCTCTCTCTTCTCATTCCCGGAATTCTCTCTCTCTCTCCCTCTCTCTCTCTTCTCCTTCCCGGAGCTCTCTCTCTCTCCCTCCTTGGAATCGGCCAAAGCTCCAAGCACCATCACTTCCACCTTGCTTCTCCGGTTCAGACGACATTGGACTCGCTGCCTGAATCGCCGGTCACCCACCCGTCCGGCTGCCGGAGTGCCTACTGTTCACAAAAGCCTGAACTAGCCCAGAAACCAACTGGAAAACACCAATTTTCCCCTGTTTCTCTCTCTCTTTAGGCCTCACTCCTGGTACCCCGACCACCACCATCTTGTGCTCGTTCCTACTATCCCAGCCTGGTCGCCGGAAAATCGCCGGACCTTCCCTTCCAGCCCTGTTCACCGCCGGAGCTCAGTTTGCCTGTTCACTGGTTTTCTTGCTTAAACCCTTGGTAAGTGACTTCCTAATCCTTGGTTAGGCTAGTGGGTTACTAATGGCATGTCTAGGGATGGATTAGGGGCTGTGGATAGTTGGTTTAGTGGTTGTATAAGCTTGATTTGCTTAATGGTGCAAGTTTAATGATTCTCGGATTTCTGGTTGTTACTGTACCTCTGCGCTTTTTTATTTTTTTGGTGATCATTGTGGGCCGAATCTGAGGAATTATTCTACATAGAATTTGTTCCCAACATCTTTAAGTATAACATACTTTAAATTCAGAATTTTTTGAAGTTATTTGGGGTCATTCGGAAGTCGGTTTTCGGACCGTCTCAGGGCCGCGGGAGTTACTGTTCACCTCGACCTTCCTGTCTGTCCGAATTTTTATAAAATTTTCTAGACCTTATTTAAATAAAATTTCTTCACGAAAATTGTTAAAAACACTTGTGCCTATGACATATAAAAATTTCAGAGCTTTCCAAAGTGATTTGTGTACTGAATGAGTTGTATTATGATGGTCTGAGGGGCTGTCCGAGCGAACCGGATTCTGTCCGGATTTGAGTGTCAAAACGAGGCGTTTACAGTTAGAACTGAATTTTGTGTCCTGCATGAAATATGTTTTCCAAGATGTTTTGTTCAACATATCCAAATTTCAGAATTTTTGGAGTTTATTTACTATTTATTTCAAACGGATTTCGGTCACTGCACAACTGCCCATTTGGCCCCGATTCTGTGCATACTCGGTTTTTCTCTCTCTCGGGGACTTTTCAGAGATTTTGTTACAAAAGAAAGGCGAGGCTTTTTAATTGATGAGTACAGACTTTGTTGGCATTTGGTTAATTCATAAAGATAAGAATCGGTAATGGTTGTTGAGTGTGTGCATGGTCACGACACGTTCCGTCTAGGCGGGGGTTCTAGACGATGCCCGACGGGGGTTCGGATGCCGTCTAGGCGGGAGTTCTAGACGTTGCCGATTGTGGTGGAGGCCGGATCGATGCTCCTTTATGGAATGCCGTCTGGGCGGGGGTTCCGGACGTTGCCGTCGCCGAAGTAGCGGGACGATGCCTGGTTACGCCAGAAGACCGGTGGGGGTTCAGTGGTCCGATAATAATCTGGACACTTATAATCGTGTGTTATGCATTGGGGAATGCAATGTGCTTGTGTTACTGTTGAGCATGTCTGGATTAATGACCGTTTTATGCACGTTTACGTCATGTGGTTGTATTATGTGCTCGTGGAGCGAATTGCCATGTTATGGCGGTATTCTAACGTGCAGGGCGTGTGCATGTGCCAAGGCAAGGTAAGGACGCCTGTGATTGTCTATGGCACGTTGTTTGTTAGAATTGCACGTTTAGGATTGTCTGGAGGTATGTGTTAGCCTAAGCGAGGCTTAGGTAGTTGCTTATTGAGAAGTGTTCTCATGGTTGTATAACCAAACCATTTCAGACCCACGACCATGACTGATCCGGAGATGCCACCAGAGTACCGTGATGATCTAAGGATGGGATTATTCTCCTCGTCTCTTTTTGGAGTACCCCTTTTGTAGAGGAGTTAAGCTTACCCACCAACCAATCCTTTTTGTTATGAGTGGTGTCTAGATGGTGGCCTCTAGGAAGGCTTGTAATTGCTTATTTGTGTTTAACGCTATGTTTATAAAATGTATTTGCTGATGTATTTCGATTGTCTCTCTATTATCCCGTTGGATTACATGTTGTATGGGGAGTTCGTTTTGCTTCCGCTTACACTATTCGTTAGCGTTCGGTTTGGGTCGGCGACAAATCCTGGGATGTCGCATACTTGACGACCTCGGAGGGATGTTGGCGCGCTCCCGAGGTTCGGGGCGTGACATTATTTCCCTGTATAGTGTCGCTAAAATCAGTGGACCCAAAGCAAATGATTCACTAGCAGCAAGGTTAGCTACAATTGGTGGAAAATCTCTAGAGATTTTAAGCGAAGTGGTAAAGAAAATGGATTTAGACAACCAAAAAAAAAGGAAAAGTATACGTTCATCAGGGTCCACTGGGTCAAGACTATGAGAATATGTCTCAAGGTTTTTCCATAGGCAAGAACTTCTTTAGGTATAAAAGGCATTGACAGTGAAGCCATATTTTTTATAGGGGTCTAGTAGGATGAAAGCTGGCTATCGCATATACATCTAAAAGAGTAACAGACATTGGGCCCCAAGGAAAAAAGAAGCAGTTGGTCAAAAGGGAACCAAAAACTAACCACAACACCCAAAAGCCCTAAGTTTAAATCATATGACAACATGTTGACCTCCAAAGCTACATCAATGCTAGCTTTCATCCAACCAAGACGAGGGGGTAAGTCATTCTTCAATCTTGCGTACCAACGGTGGACATCCATCTCGAGGGAAGGAAACCCTCGAAATCTGGAAGGCTCTGTAGTCCAAATATCTGTGGTTGAAGACTTTTGAATACGAGTAATTCTCCTGCTTTTCTCAGAAAGCACGGTCGAAGTGAAGTCGAAATCTATTGATGGTTGTGGAAACAGGGACCGAGAACGAGTTGTTCAGAGGACTCATCGACCAAGTGCAATAGACGAAAACAACAGTTCGAAGAGTTTTCAACTTCTTGCAGATGATCAAACTTTGAGATATACATTTTGAGAGAGTATTTGGTGTCCATGAATGTATACGGAGTAAAAAGAAATTTGGGGAAGAAGAAGAAGACCTAGAATCGAAGGAGAAGGTGAGAAGTTAAAGTTTCGATTTTTATGTGCGACCAAGATCAGAAATGATGATTTGGATGATCTACAATCATGAAGATTTGCCAAGCCATGAATGATCAGGATGACATGTCAGAATAAAGTGAAACGTCGTAGGTAGATCAAGTGAGCGTGAAATACGAAGCGTCGGGATCAAGATTGTCCGAGCGAGTATATTTCTTTAAAAGAATTAAATCTAAAAGATTAATTCTTTTAAAAGGAGGCATATGTTGACACCAATAATTAATCAGATTGTCGACATTAAAAATAAAATTAAAAGTAGGAGATATACAAAGCGACAGAGATAAATACATAAGGATCGTCGAAAGATAACGTAATCCATAAAAGGTTGATTGTCAAGATTACTGAAGCAAATAGTTGGCAACCATTAGAATATCTTGGCAGGAAATTTAAGAATTTGAAATTGAAATGATTGGAGTCGTAGAAGAGATAAGCGCCACCCAAGTTTCCTTACCGAAGGTTGTCGATGAAAATTGTTATGAGAAGAGAAGGTCATCGAAGCTGTCGACGAGAAAAGAAGCACGCAGTTCTATGCATGGTCAGTGATGGTTCGACACGAAGGGACATGTGTCAAGACAAAGAAAAGATCGACAGCAGTTATCATATGCAGAAGGACAGATGTCAGATTGGAAATGAGGCCGATGACAGTTATCTCATGAGGAAGGATAGGTGTCCGAAGCAAAGACAAGGTCAAACAAACGGTTATTAATAGACGTTAGGAAAATGGAGAAAAAGATAAGATTGATGGCAGTTAATGGACATGTGTCATAAAAATAAACGGCGAAGATGAGATCAATGGCGGTTATCGAATATGATCTGACAAAAGGCATCGGAAAATGGTTATCATGCTCACAGTTTAAATACCATCCAGTAGCTAGAAAAAAACCCCCCCTCCCCCTGCGAACACACAATCAAAATGTTATCTTTCAATTATCTTTACTTTCCTATACTACACTTTCAATTTCCTTAGCTATAGTCATCTATGTTTCAAGCACAGTAGTTCTGTAATATGGTCTCGATGGAGTTCGGTTGCCGCTAGTCAGTAGCTAAATGGATCTGTCTGAATTATTTATAAAGTTCGAAGTTCTTGTTGATCGGATCTTATCACGGCCTGAATCTGTGTTGCTGATCGAAACAAGTGAGTTCTTTGTTCACGCCTGGATATCTCCCGTTCAAAGTCGCCATAGAACCCGGTCTCCTTTCATTAAAAACCGAAGAACAACGTTCGGTGAATTATTTTTCGCCGTGGGAACATTTCTAGCAAAACACAATGGTAATGTATTAGCAGCCGACCGGATTAATAAATGCCGCTCCTCGTAAAACTGAAACAATTTTATAATGTAGTAGGAACTTAATGTGCTAGTGAAATAATAAGGCTGGATTCTTCCATGAGGCCAATCCCCGATTCCAAGATGCTTCCTTGATTTCCTTTGCTAATCCTAATCGAGGTGGTTGAGAGCCCCCATATAATCAATCAAAATATCAGGACAGTCCTAGATCAACATCGTTAGCCATCTCTTCCAAACGATTGTTTGAAAGAAAAGCATTAGGACAAGGCTCTAAGGTTGGAGAAAGAGAGGTTGGATTTGGACAAAGATGGTCTGAGAAAAACGGCACTTGCTGCGAGGGGTAATTTTTCGACGTCTCGTCCCCGTATTCTCTCCTCTTGCGTTTAAGACGGGCCTGTCGTGTTGGGGTATCTAAAAAGCCCATATGAGTCTGCAACGTGCGAGAATGGCTGGACATCGCTCGAACAAAATCCAACAAGCCTACCGAAATCCAAGGAATGTGGAGAGACGATTTATATTTGAAATAGCATCCTCAGTGCTCTGCTTTTCTACGTTTCGAAGGGGTGAAATGGCACGACAAGAGCGTGTTCTGTACATCATATCATTTGCCCTTCTCGCTCACCGTCCCTTAAGTCTATGGAAATCCAAGTACTTACAGAGGGTTCTAATCAGCATCTCTTGTCAGCAAATCATACACTTTCAGTAGCGCAGAAACTCATTTCCAATAGACACATTTTGAAATGTGCAAATACCCGCGCTAATCTCATGAACCAATGTGTTGTTGAATTCAAGGTGAGACATGCTAACCCATGCTAATCCATGCTATGAACTTCGAGTTATTTTGCCCCAAAAGGAAGAGAATCAAAAAGGGACAGTGTGAGTTGGCCCTTAGTTAGCTAGTGCGAGAGGGACTGAATGGAAGGCCATCCAATCGCTTTCTCATTTGACTTAAATTGATCCAAGAAAACTTAGGAGATCAAGTATATTTCTAGATTCTTCAACTTACAAATCTTGCGGTTTTCGCAACTTAAAAGTACAGATAATATTGAGAGAAATATCAATAGAAAATATAGAGCATGAGTAATATTTTTATTTTATTTTCTAATTTTAAAGGGAAAGTCAGAAGTAAAAGTAATAGAGAATGTTTTTGTGTTTTCGAACAAGCCCTTTTTTAAGGCAAACTCTAATTTTACCCTCACAATTTGACTAAGCTTTGCAAATTAACTTAGTGCTGTTAAAAGAACGTAGGGTTTTGATTCAGGTTCGATGCGCCATTTCTGGTCATGCTAGAAGAAGTAATTTTCTCATGAAAGTCCCGTGCGAAATACTATGATGCTCTAGGAGCACCACATTAGCACAAAGTCCAAGCAATCCGAGTGTGGTAAACTTCATTGAATTACATTTCTTGAAAAAAAGGTGAAAGTTAAAGAATTCATGACTCTTGGTGCTTAATGATAGGTTGGCACTATTTTCTAATTAGGTTTTGAACTATCTCCCATACGATCTTCTTATCCCAATTCAATTGTGCACCATTTAAGAATCCAACTCAATCTTTAGTAAAGGTTTTTGATTCCTTTCGGATCTTGAGTATGCAACTTCTCTCTTTCAAATGACGTTTTCAAAGATAAATTCAAGTAGATAGATCACACACCTCACTAGACCAAGTTGGTATAGCAAACCCACGCACAAATGCAATAGTTACGTGGCATGCACCGGTGCAACCATTTTCTCCAGTTTAACTGCAATAATTCAGATAAACGGATTCGATTATGCTAATTTAATTGCCAGTACAGTTACTAGATTAACCTATATTGAATATCCTCCTTTTATCTCATTTAATGTTGACTATTTCTTCACCTGCTTATTGAAAACATTCAGTCGAACCCAATTATCCAAAAAAAATGTTTCGAAGAAAAGCACGAAAGCCTGCATATTATTTCATCGTATTGCATTTGGTCGATGTAAGTCACTGAAGACATGGACCTTTGCTTTCTCTTATTCACATGAACTTGTTTCTTTAGCAAGCCTGAAAAATTGACGTAAGGAAGATGTCCGTACGCAAGCGAGGGTCTTCTTGGGACAATTTCTCATCAAACTTTCTTCCAACCAATGTTTCTGGGGATGTCAATTCTCCTTCCAAAATTGCGCGGGCTTTCTCTGAATAATTTTGTTGCAGAAGTCAAGCGATCGAATAATAAATTTGACAGAACAAAAAAATAAATCGGACACCATATTTACGTGGTTCAGTCGTAGTGACCTACGTCCACGGGGAGAGCAGCAACGAATTCCACTATAGATCAAGCGATATAATGAAGATTACAACCACACTCGAGTCACTCAAGTGTTTCCCAAGCCCCAATTACATCCAATAACTCACGCAGTATTTAGCCCACAATTCCTCACGAAATAATCTCTCAATCTCACGAAAGAATTTAATCGCTACAAACACTTAGATATCTTCGGAGTGTAATTCACTAGCAGAAGCTCCTCTTTGATGATCTTCACAAATAACATCCCATTCTTATTTATAGGCAAGAATTTGAACCAAATTAGGAAACATCTTTTTAGGAAACCTTCTCCAATTAGGAAACCTTTTCCAACAAGGAAACCATTCAATTAAGAAACCTATTATAAATAGAAAACCTACTTGAATTAGGAAACTTTCCTTTTCAGGCTCAAAATCGAGACATATTTTAACAATCTCCACCTTGGCTCGATGTTTGAGCCAAGTTACAATCGCTTCGTCGAAACTTCGCTACTACTCTCCCACAACCCCTAATGGGCTCAATCGCCATAGACATCTTTCATATCCAAGCCGTGCTTGAACTTCGCTATAACCATGGACCTCATTAGAATACCAATTGCACATACACCTTTAACCGCTCCATAAGGATTTTCCGACATAACCTCCTCGATCGCAGATAAAACAAAACCATCATTGCATCCATATCTGTCAGGAGATCGAATATGTACCTTATCAATATCAGCAGTTACAGCAATTGTTGGTTCTTCAGGCTCCACCTCTCTATAAGCACCATCTGTGTTAATTACTCCGTTAGTACCCACCACCTCAAGAGTTTCTGGCTACAACTCCACTTCAAGCTGAATACCGTCTAGATTCGTATAAACACTGCTACTGACACTCCTACCTAAAAGTACTGGAGACTCGTCAAATGTAACTTATTTGCTGATAACATGTGCATTTAATTCTGACCACCACAACTGATAGCCCCACACACCATGTGCATAACCTAGAAACATGCACTTTCTTGCCCTTCCATCAAGCTTACAATCACTAACTCGAACATAACACAAGCAACCAAATATTCTAATAATAGAATAATCAGCAACGCTACCTGACCACACTTCTTCGGGAGTCCGATATCCAATCGCAGTCGATATGGATCTATTCTTTAGGTTGTTTGCTATACCAAGCACATCCGCTAGGAATCTCCTAGCCATACCATCACTAGAGAGCATTTTATGGGCCGTCTCTAGTAATGTTCTGCTCATCAATTCCGTGACATGTTGTGGTTCACTAGCACTAATGCGGTGTTTCACTATGCCTTCCTTCATGCAAAATTCGTTTAACAACTCCGAGCAAAACTCCATATTATTGTCGGTCCACACATGCTTGATCGTTTTACCAATCTCATTTACTGCTTGATCTTAACAACAGCATCAAACTTGTGCCTTGGCATAAACACCCAAGTCTTCCTCGAGTAGTCATCCATAATTGTTAGCATAAATCTAGCACTCTTCCTTGAAGGAAACCGTGACAACCTGCGAACATTCAAGTGAATTGACTTTGCAATTTCCGTGGTTTCTTTAACGGTCGTACTGAAGTGCACTTTTTGCCGTTCCGCCGTTGATCTAAATCACATCACCTGCATACATTCAATTCATCAGCAACATAACCACATAGCAAATTTCTTTTACTTAAAACCTTCAGGCTTTTCTCGCTAATGTGCCGCAAATGCATATGCCACAGTTCAAACTCTCGAACAGATGCCTTCGACGTTGTGACATTCTGAAATTCGACCCATTTCGGAATTTATGAAATGAATATTTCTTCGATGCACTTTCAGTAAAATCTCACTCGGAAATTGATCACTCTCGAGATACTAACCTTTAGGGGAAAGGCTAGCTAGGAATTAAGTACGTGGACCTAAGAACTTGATCATGGATTGGCACTTCGACCATAAGATTGACGAGGGAATATTTTGTACCATTAAAGACCGATCCAAGGATGGCTATGGAACGATTCGCAAATCTTATACGATCGGAACGCGGGTGATTCCGCTTAACCATTGTATGAGTTTCGAACGATCCTAATCCTAATCCGAAAGATCGTGTCCTTCGAAACTAGTGATTGACCCTCGCAATTACATGACAACCGAGATCGCCATGGCTCAAGTAAACTGAGATGTGGCTCGATGTCATCAGCCACGTGTCGATACGCGTAACTCCTGAAAGCCGCCCGTTAATTTGAGATACACTAAAGTCGCGATTGTTGGATTTTGGCCATTAATTAGAATCCGAATTGGGATGTCGAATTTTCAAGATTTCCACAACTAATTTATCGGACGTCGTCTCATTTAGCGTGGCCAACTATCGGATCAATTGGAATTATCGGAAAAATCGAAATTTGGACCGGGAGTGGAAAAAGACCATTTTGCCTCTGGGTTAATTGAGCACTTTTGAAATATTGAAGGGCAATTCGGACAATTACATTTCCCTCCATAAGCGAAAATTTGGACAAGAATGCCCCCTCTTCTTTTTGCTTATTCCTTAGTTGCCCTTGGATATTTTCCCTATCTTGCCTTAGAAGACTCATTTGTGGCCTTTGGATCTTTGATGAGATTGATAGGTTGATCTTGGCCCTTGATTTATGTGAGTGGGGTGGGTAGATAATAATTGACCTTTGACCCTGTAACAGTCTGAATTTTCGATCCTTTTTCCGGGATTTAAGAAATGAATTTGACCAATACACTATAGTGAGATCTCACCCGGAACAGCGCATTCACGGGATGCTAACCTTAGGGGTAGGGCTATTACGGGATTGAGTTCGCACGACCAAAGAACTCGACCTGGGTCCGATCTTCGACCATATGGATTGACGAGGGAATGTTTTGAGTCAACCGAGACCGGTCTATTTGATTGATCGTGTCCGAAGGGAACTAGCGACAAACCCTCGCAATTATATGACAACCGAGGTCGTCCCGGGTAGAGTAAACTTAAACGTGATTTGACTTAGTGTCGGTCACGGGTCGAGAGCGCGTAATCCCAATGAGCCACCCGTTAGCCAGAGATAGGCTAAAGTCGCGATTGTTCGATCTAGTCATTTCTTGGAATTCGGGCCCGGGAATCGAGAATTTTGAAAGTGACAATTTTGAGCGGCCGATGACGTTTTTGGCTTGGCCAACCTTGGGGCCACCCATTTCTGCAAAAAAATGGATTTCAGTTCGGGACCGGAAAAATTACCATTTTGCCCCTCAAGACTTCAATGTCGATTTTCGAGGGCGCAAGTGACTATTTTGCGAGGCCAACACCATTTTTGAGTGGCCACATATATTTGAGGTTGTTATAGCCAAAAATTGGAATTTCGGTCCGAAATTGGAAAATGACCATTTTGTCCCTAGGCCTAATTTGGGGTATTCCGAATTTTGGAGATTTATTTTGGGGATATTTTATGGATAACCATCAGCCCAATAATTTAAATTAAGTTGGACAAAATTGCCCCTCAATTATTTGTCTAGATTTAATCCAAGCCATTGAAGAGAAGGGCAATTTGGTCATTAAAGGAAAATTTGACCATTTAGTCAAACCTTGCCTTTCTCTCTCCTTACTCTCTCTCACCTCACCTCCGGTCATCCCCTCTCCCCCACGATCAGCCCCTCCTCTCCCGTTTTCTCCCTCTCTCCCGAAATTCTCTCTCTCTCTCGTTTCCTTGCCGTGATCGTCGCCGCCAGAGGAGCACCGCCGGCCGTCGTTCGCCGCTGCTGCTGCTGTTGCTGGTCCGGCTGTTCCAGCCCCTTGTCCAGCCAGTTTGTCGCGTTTTTCTTAGGTAAGTGACTTCCCCAAACTCTCCCTAGGACCTCGGGTATTGTAGGACGTGTTTAGAGCTCGGTTTAGGCGATTTGTGTAGTTGTTTTGGGACTTGGAGTGAGGCTGGATGTTCGGTAGTCATGGACTGAATTGAGGGGTGGAAATATGAAGTTTGGGAGGTTCGGATAGGGCCGTGATAATATGGAACGATTACGGTTTGAATCCGTGAGATTTGGTGTGATTCTCGAATTCGTGACTACTGTACCCGTCCGGTTTGTTATTTTTGTGGAGAATTATGGGGGCCGAGTTTGAAGAAGATTTCTTCACGAAAGTTTTTCCTCACATCTTGAAGTATAACATATTTTAAATTTGGAATTTTTGGAGGCCATTTGGGTCGTACGAAAACCCATTTTCAGACCGTATTGAAACCGCCCGGAACACTGTTCATCCCGACCTTCTTGTCTTACCGAATTTTTATAAAATTTTCCAGATCTATTTTCAATAAAATTCCTTCACGAAAGTTGTTGGCGACTCTCTTTTCTATTACATATAAAAATTTCAAATCTTTTCAAGGTGATTTGGGTGTTGAAAGAAATGTATTTTGAGGACAAAACAGTCTGTTAGAGCGAACTGATTTTGGTCTGATTTCGAGGGACAAAAAGGCATGGTTGTAGATTGAACCGGGTTTTGTGTTCTTCATAAGAAATGTTTATAAAGATGTTTTTTATGATATATCCAAAATTTAGAATTTTTGGAGTTCATTTACTATTTATTTTGATGGGATTTCTGTCACTGTGTAAACTGCCCTCGTGACGGGAATTGATGCCTGAATGTTTGTTTGTATGTTCTAGGGGCTGAATTGAAATGGCTGAATTGGGTGCATTGAATTAGTGTTCGGGTATGTGTGACTGTGTGGTGTGATTGTGTGATGGTGAAATGTATGTGGGGCATGCGATTGTGTGGCGGTGTGATATGTGTTGCCGCGTGGCTCGTGTGGTACGATGATACGAGATGATTGGAATGGTTGGAAAAGTGGTTCCGTCCTGAGGCGTGTTCGTTTACGCGGGACGATGCCGTCCCTGACGAGGTGACGATGCCCGGCCCGACGGGGTGACGATGCCTGACGAGGTCAGAAGACCGTTGGCCTGATGCGTTTTACGCGGGCGCGGTAGATAAGGAAGTGAGAGTGTAGGATTCCGTCCTGAGGCGTGTTCGTTTACGCGGGACGATGCCGTCCCTAACAAGGTGATGATGCCCGGCCCGACGGGGTGACGATGCCTGACGAGGTCAGAAGACCGTTGGCCTGATGCGTTTTACGCAGGCGCGGTAGTGGTGGAAAAGTTGGGGATGAGATGAATTTGGCTTGACGTGTGAGGATTGTGAAAGTTGATGCGTGGTGTGAGTTCGTGTGCGAGTGTGGTTGTATCGCGTGTTGTAGTGCTCGATTATGAGGAAAAATCGGCAAAAGAACACTACAAGTGCCATAACTTGTGTATGGCGCTCACTTTGGTGCCATAAATTTTTTTTGGATCACTTTAGTGCTAATATTTTTGAAAAACGATCACTTAAGTGCTAAAATTTTTGAAAAACGATCACTTAAGTGCCAACTCCGGTGCCGTACACAATTTTTCGCCGGAAATCCGACGTGGCATTTTTTTTAATTAATTTTTGAAGCTGACGTGGCTCGCCGGAGATTGGCACTTAAGTGATCGTTTTTCAAAAATTTTAGCACTTAAATGATCGTTTTTAAAAATTTTTAGCACTTAAGTGATCGTTTTTCAAAAATTTTAGCACTGAAGTGATCCAAAAAAAAACTTATGACACTTAAGTGATCGTTTTTCCTCCGACTTGGCACCAAAGTGATCCGAAAAAATGTTATGGCACCAAAGTGATCTCCGTACACAAGTTATGGCACTTATAGTGTCCTTTTGCCAGGAAAAATTTGCTAGGTATGGTATGGGACGTGCTCAAGTGGGTTTGGCCTTATAATCGAGGCACACGCGCGGCTGTGATGCATCATTGTGGCATGTTGGCTGTGTTATTATTTGACTTGCAGGGACGTGCATGATGAGTCTCAGGTAGGATCGCATGTGATTGTGAGTATGGTTGATCGTCGTGTGTTGTGCGTGTTTCGTTTGGCGGTACGTGAGAGCCTATGTGGGGTTTAGGGTTGTACACTTATTGAGATTCGTCTCACGGTTGTATAACCACCACTTTCAGACCCCCAGTCTTAAACCCGGGAGGTCCGCCTTCTCTTTTTGGAGTTCGGGGAGCCGCCATGGTGCCCAGTGGAGCTGCAGATGATCCTCCGGGGGCTTGAGCCAGAAAACGCAGGAGCAGAAGGGAAGAGGGCAACCAGTAGGTTTCCCTAGGGTATTTTAGGGGTTGTACGGAATAGGTCGTCCTATAGTGAAGCTAGGTTAACCAAGCCACCTGATCCTTTTGTTATGTCGATGGTTGTGAATGCTTGTTTGCTAAGCTCGTGTATAATATGATGTTTGTATGTATAATGCTTTGGTATTGTATATAAATGAATGTTGTTGTTGTTTGTCTGTCTTGTTGAGCTACCCCATCGTCGTCTTTATAGTCAGGGGTTTTGTATTCGCTTTCGCATGTGTTTTTGATGTTTGGGTTGCGTCGGCGACGTTCCTGGGACGTCGCAACTATTCGACCGGAGCAGGGGATGTCGCGAGCTCGTAGGGGTTTGGGGCGTGACATCCCCGTTTGAATTGGTATCAGAGCAAGGCTAGCTCGATACCGGCAAGGTCGAGACCTGGAGTGATAAGGAGCGACGACTTTGCGGTAGTCAGTTAGGGAGTCTGCGTAGAACGCATGTTTATGTTGATTATGCATGTCCTGTGAGTACGGGCCTGTGGTTGCTGAGTGGTTTATTGTGGTTGTGATGTTGATTGAGACGAAGGTGCGGCAGGACTTGAGGTGAGTAAGAGAACCCTGTTGAGTGCTTAGTAGTGTTGATTTGATGTTAGGTGATTGATTTGATGGTGAGTTGTTGGTTGTTGAGTGTTGGTTGTCGAGTTCTGTGCTTAGAGCTTGGACTAGTGTAGTTGGCCTAGGTCCCTAATACCCGTGTGGACTTATAGCAGGTAGGAGAATAGTAGGAAGCTGATACAATGAGCAGCGAAGAAAGAGGAGTAGGAAGAATCCCAAGAAGGGGCGCTGGAAGAGGAATAAGAGGTAGAGGTCGTGCTCGAGCTAGAGCCGTAGAGGACATTGATATGGGTGCTAGAGTGGTAGAAAACCCTGGAGTTGGTGTAGGAGCTGCAGTGGACCCCAGAGCTGATGTTAGACCTGCGGAAGATCCGCGTATGGAAGGAGTCCTCAGAGTATTAGAGAGGATTGGGAATATGATGGATAGACAAGCTCAAGAGCGAGATAATGCAATCGCCCAAGCTGCTGAGGCTGCAACTGCTGTAGTTAATGAGAATGCTGGTGTTGGAGGAAATCAAGCCCAGCAAGGGCAGGTTCCACCAGTAGGGGTTAGACAGATGCCCCAATTAGTGGAGCAATTCATCAAGTTGAAGCCGCCTCAGTTTCATGGTAGTGGTGACCCCGAGACTGCACCGAGATGGGTGGAATCATTGGAGAAAACTTTCAAGGTTCTGGGGTGCACCGATGAGGAGAAGGTAACATTGGCGGTTTATTAGTTGCAGGACGGTGCAAATGATTGGTGGAAGGCCACAGAAGGCAGAGTATTCCCTGAAGGAACGGCACCGACTTGGGCAGTCTTTGTCGAGAATTTCTATGAGAAGTATTTCTCTGAGAATGCCCAGGAAAAGAAGTTGATAGAGTTTATGCGGCTACGCCAAGGTCAGATGATCGTTGACCAGTATGAAGTAGAATTCGCGAGGTTGGCGAAGTTCTCACCGACTATGGTGGAAAATCTGCGAAACAGAGCTCGAAGATTCCGGGATGGATTGAAGCCGGATCTTCGGAGCCTGATTTTATCACATGACATTAAGGATTATGGAGAAATGTATAGGTGAGCTTAGATTATGGAGCAGGATATGACGGAAAGAGCCGCCGCGTCTAGATCACAACATATCTCAGCCGGGGACGATCGTTAGCAGGGGAAAAGGCCGATGATGGAAAACCGACGTTTTGTCCCTCCGGTAAGAAGGAATATTGGGAAGTCGGCATATCCGTCTAATTCCGCCTGTAGACGATGTGGGAGATACCATGGGAATGGTCCCTGCCCAAGTGTGACTGGGGCATGTTTTGGGTGTGGTGGAATGGGACATCACATAAGGAATTGTCCGAATATTCAGGTTCGACCACCCCCGTCATCGCAGACACCTCGGATTGGGAATCCGACTAGTGCAGCCCCGCCGGCTAGTTCGAACAGACCGCCGGCACAAGGACAAATGTACGCCCTGACGCGAAAGGGAATTGAGAATATGCCAGGCGAAAGTACAGGTATGGTTTCTCTGTATAATTATATGGCATTTGTTTTATAGATTCGGGGGCGTCGCACTCGTTTATGTCTGCTTGATTTGTTATATGGCTGGATTGAAATGGTTTTCAGAAGTATCAGCGTGTGTGATTATGCCATTGATGAATAAGATGTGCATGTAGTTGGGATGTTCAGACTGTGAAATGGTGTTTGGTGGTGTAGAAAACAGGATAGGCTGTGTTGATCATGTGTGATTTTGAGATAATCGTGGGTTTGGATTGGTTAGTTAAACAGAATGCTGTAATGGAATGCAGCATTAGGGTGATTCAGTTTAGTCTGGCTGGACACCTTTGATTTGAGGTTGTAAGGAGTCGAGAGGAACCTCGATAGTTGCGTTGTTGACAGGATTTAAGTAAGAGATTTTATTAGATGGCCAGTTTGGAAGGACTATACGGACTGTAGAGGATATGTTGGGAATATGTATATTGGATTTTAGGGGCAATTGAGAAGGAACCAGTTTTAAGGAATAAGACGGTCCCATTGATCAAAATTGTTTGAGAGTACTACGAGATAGAAGGTACCATTTAGGAGAAAGGAATAATGAGACGTCATCACCCCCATCTGTTTGGAAAGCAGGTATAGTTGTAAATTTCGAGGACGAAATTTTTATTAGGGGGGAAGAATTGTAACAGTCTGAATTTTCGATCCTTTTCCCGGGATTCAAGAAATGAATTTGACCAATACACTATAGTGAGATCTCACCCGGAACAGCGCATTCACGGGATGCTAACCTTAGGGGTAGGGTTATTACGGGATTGAGTTCGCACGATCAAAGAACTCGACCTGAGTCCGATCTTCGACCATATGGATTGACGAGGGAATGTTTTGAGCCAACCGAGACCGGTCTATTTGATTGATCGTGTCCGAAGGGAACTAGCGACAAACCCTCGCAATTATATGACAACCGAGGTCGTCCCAGGTAGAGTAAACTTAAACGTGATTTGACTTAGTGCAGGTCACGGGTTGAGAGCGCGTAATCCCAATGAGCCACCCGTTAGCCAGAGATAGGTTAAAGTCGCGATTGTTCGATCCTAGTCATTTCTTGGAATTCGGGCCCGGGAATCGAGAATTTTGAAAGTGACAGTTTTGAGCGGCCGATGACGTTTTTGGCTTGGCCAACCTTGGGGCCACCCATTTCTGCAAAAAAATGGATATCGGTTCGGGACCGGAAAAATTACCATTTTGCCCCTCAAGACTTCAATGCCGATTTTCGAGGGCGTAAGTGACTATTTTGCGAGGCCGACACCATTTTTGAGTGGCCACATATATTTGAGGTTGTTATAGCCGAAAATTGGAATTTCGGTCCGAAATTAAAATGACCATTTTGCCCCTAGGCCTAATTTGGGGTATTCCGAATTTTGGAGATTTATTTTGGGGATATTTACCATCAGCCCAATAATTCAGATTAAGTTGGACAAAATTGCCCCTCAATTATTTGACTAGATTTAATCCAAGCCATTGAAGAGAAGGGCAATTTGGTCATTAAAGGAAAATTTGACCAATTAGTCAAACCTTGCCTTTCTCTCTCCTCACTCTCTCTCACCTCACCTCCGGCCATCCCCTCTCCCCCACGATCAGCCCCTCCTCTCCCGTTTTCTCCCTTTCTCTCCTAAAATTCTCTCTCTCTCTCTCTCTCTCTCTCTCTCTCTCTCTCTCTCTCTCTCTCTCGTTTCCTTGCCGTGATCGTCGCCGCCGGAGGAGCACCGCCGGCCGTCGTTCGCGGCTGCCGGCTTCTGTTGCTGGTCCGGCTGTTCCCAGCCCCTTGTCCAGCCAGTTTGTCGCGTTTTTCTTAGGTAAGTGACTTCCCCAAACTCTCCTTAGGACCTCGGGTATTGTAGGACGTGTTTAGAGCTCGGTTTAGGCGATTTGCGTGGTTGTTTTGGGACTTGGAGTAAGGCTTGATGTTCGGTAGTCGTGGACTGAATTGAGGGGTGGAAATATGAAGTTTGGGAGGTTCAGATAGGGCCGTGATAATATGGAACGATTGCGGTTTGAATCCGTGAGATTTGGTGTGATTCTCGGATTCGTGACTACTGTACCCGTTCGGTTTGCTATTTTTGTGGAGAATTTTGGGGGCCGAATTTGAGGAATTTTTCTTCACGAAATTTTTTCCTCACATCTTGAAGTATAACATATTTTAAATTTGGAATTTTTGGAGGCCATTTGGGTCGTATGAAAACCCATTTTCAGACAGTATTGAAACCGCCCGGAACACTGTTCATCCCGACCTTCTTGTCTTGCCGAATTTTTATAAATTTTCCAGATCTACTTTCAATAAACTTCCTTCACAAAAGTTGTTGGCGACTCTCTTTTCTATGACATATAAAAATTTCAAAGCTTTTCAAGGTGATTTGGGTGTTGAAAGAAATGCATTTTGAGGACAAAACAGTCTGTTAGAGCGAACTGATTTTGGTCTGATTTCGAGGGACAAAAAGGCATGGTTGTAGATTGAACCGAGTTTCGTGTTCTTCATAAGAAATGTTTATAAAGATGTTTTTTATGATATATCCAAAATTTAGAATTTTTGGAGTTCGTTTACTATTTATTTTGATGGGATTTCTGTCACTGTGTAAACTGCCCTCGTGACGGGAATTGATGCCTGAATGTTTGTTTGTATGTTCTAGGGGCTGAATTGAAATGGCTGAATTGGGTGCATTGAATTAGTGTTCGGGTATGTGTGACTGTGTGGTGTGATTGTGTGATGGTGAAATGTATGTGGGGCATGCGATTGTGTGGCGGTGTGATATGTGTTGCCGCGTGGCTCGTGTGGTACGATGATACGAGATGATTGGAATGGTTGGAAAAGTGGTTCCGTCCTGAGGCGTGTTCGTTTACGCGGGACGATGCCGTCCTTGACGAGGTGACGATGCCCGGCCCGACGAGGTGACGATGCCTGACGAGGTCAGAAGACCGTTGGCCTGATGCGTTTTACGCGGGCGCGGTAGATAAGGAAGTGAGAGTGTAGGATTCCGTCCTAAGGCGTGTTCATTTACGTGGGACGATGCCGTCCCTGACGAGGTGATGATGCCCAGCCCGACAGGGTGACGATGCCTGACGAGGTCAGAAGACCGTTGGCCTGATGCGTTTTACGCAGGCGCGGTAGTGGTGGAAAAGTTGGGGATGAGATGAATTTGGCTTGACGTGTGAGGATTGTGAAAGTTGATGCGTGGTGTGAGTTCGTGTGCGAGTGTGGTTGTATCGCGTGTTGTAGTGCTCGATTATGAGGAAAAATCTGCTAGGTATGGTATGGGACGTGCTCAAGTGGGTTTGGCCTTATAATCGAGGCACACGCGCGGCTGTGATGCATCATTGTGGCATGTTGGCTGTGTTATTATTTGACTTGCAGGGACGTGCATGATGAGTCTCAGGTAGGATCGCATGTGATTGTGAGTATGGTTGATCGTCGTGTGTTGTGCGTGTTTCGTCTGGCGGTACGTGAGAGCCTATGTGGGGTTTGGGGTTATACACTTATTGAGATTCGTCTCACGGTTGTATAACCATCACTTTCAGACCCCCAGTCTTAAACCCGGGAGGTCCGCCTTCTCTTTTTGGAGTTCGGGGAGCCGCCATGGTGCCCAGTGGAGCTGCAGATGATCCTCCGAGGGCTTGAGCCAGAAAACGCAGGAGCAGAAGGGAAGAGGGCAACCAGTAGGTTTCCCTAGGGTATTTTAGGGGTTGCACGGAATAGGTCGTCCTATAGTGAAGCTAGGTTAACCAAGCCACCTGATCCTTTTGTTATGTCGGTGGTTGTGAATGCTTGTTTGCTAAGCTCGTGTATAATATGATGTTTGTATGTATAATGCTTTGGCATTGTATATAAATGAATGTTGTTGTTGTTTGTCTGTCTTGTTGAGCTACCCCATCGTCGTCTTTATAGTCAGGGGTTTTGTATTCGCTTCCGCATGTGTTTCTGATGTTTGGGTTGGGTTGGCGACATTCCTGGGACGTCGCAACTATTCGACCGGAGCAGGGGATGTCGCGAGCTCGTAGGGGTTCAGTGCGTGACAGGCCCTCTCTCTCTCTTTTCATTCCCGGGATTCTCTCTCTCTCTCCCTCTCTCTCTCTTCTCCTTCCCGGAGCTCTCTCTCTCTCCCTCCTTGGAATCGGCCGAAGCTCCAAGCACCATCACCTCAACCTTGCTTTTCCAGTTCAGACGCCACCGGACTCGCCGCTTGAATCTCCAGCGAGCCACCCGTCCGGTCGCCGGAGTGCACACTGTTCACAAAAGCCTGAACTAGCCCAGAAACCAACTGGAAAACACCTATTTTCCCCTCTTTTTCTCTCTCTTTAGGCCTCACTCTTGGTACCCCGACCACCACCATCTTGTGTTCGTTCCAACCATCCCAGCCTGGTCGCCGGAAAGTCGCCGGAGATTCCCGTCCAGCCCTGTTCACCGCCGTAGCTCAGTTTGCCTGTTCACCGGTTTTCTTGCTTAAACCCTTGGTAAGTGACTTCCTAATCCTTGGTTAGGCTAGTGGGTTACTAATGGCATGTCTTGGGATGGATTAGGGGCTATGGATAGTTGGTTTAGTGGTTGTATAAGCTTGATTTGCTTAATGGTGCAAGTTTAATGATTCTCGGATTTCTGGTTGTTTCTGTACCTCTGCGTTTTGTTATTTTTTTGGTAATCATTGTGGGCCAAATCTGAGGAAGTGTTTCTTCATGGAATTTGTTTCCAACATCTTGAGGTATAACATACTTTAAATTCAGAATTTTTGGAAGTTGTTTGGGGTCATTCGGAAGTCGGTTTTTGGACCGTCTCAGGGCCGCCGGAGTTACTGTTCACCCCCGACCTTCCTGTATGTCCGAATTTTTATAAAATTTTCTAGAGCTTATTTCAATAAACTTCCTTCACTAAAATTGTTAAAAACACTTGTGTATATGACATATAAAAATTTCAGAGCTTTCCAAAGTGATTTGGGTACTGAATGAGTTTTGTTTTGATGGTCTGAGGGGCTGTCCGAGCGAACCGGATTCTGTCCGGATTTGAGTGTCAAAACGAGGCGTTTAAAGTTAGAACTGGATTTTGTGTCCTGCATGAAAAATGTGTATCAAGATGTTTTGTACAACATATCCAAATTTCAGAGTTTTTGGAGTTGATTTACTATTTATTTCAAATGGATTTAGGTCACTGCGCAGCTGCCCAATTTGGTCCCGATTCTATGCATACTCGGTTTTTCTCTCTCTTGGGGACTTTTCGGAGATTTTGTTACAAAAGAAAGGCGAGGCTTTTTTATTGATGAGTGCAGACTTAGTTGGCATTTGGTTAATTCATAAAGATAAGAATCGGTAATGGTTGTTGAGTGTGTGCATGGTCACGACACGTTCTGTTTAGGCGGGGGTTCTAGACGATGCCTGACGGGGGTTCGGATGCCGTCTAGGCGGGGGTTCTAAACATTGCCGATCGCGGTGGAGGCCGGATCGATGCTCCTTTGTGGAATGCCGTCTGGGCGGGGGTTCTGGACGTTGCCGTCGCCGAAGTAGCGGGACGATGCCTGGTTACGCCAGAAGACCGGCGGGGGTTCGATGGCCCGATGGACCGTTAATAATCTGGACATTTATAATCGTGTGTTATGCATTGGGGAATGCAATGTGCTTGTGTTGCTGTTGAGCATGTCTGGATTAATAACCGTTTTATGCACGTTTACATCATGTGGTTGTATTATGTGCTCGAGGAGTGAATTGCCATGTTATAGCGATATTCTAACGTGTAGGGCTCACGTATGTGCCGAGGCGAGGTAAGGGCGCCTGTGATTGTTATGACATGTTGGATGTTGGTATTGCATGTTTAGAATTGTTCGGAGGTACGCTTTGGCCTAAGCGAGGCTTAGGTAGTTGCTTATTGAGAAGTGTTCTCATGGTTGTATAACCAAACCATTTCAGACCTACGACCGTGATTGATTCGGAGACGCTGCCAGGATACTACGGGGATTGAGGATAGGTTGAGTTATCCCATCTTTTAAGTGCCCCTTTTTGTAGAGGAGTTAAGCTTACCAACCACCCGATCCTTGTTGTTGTGCGTGGTTACTAGATAGTAGCCTCGTAGAAGGCTTGCAAATGTATGTATTGTAATCGATGTTATGTTTATAAAAGTGTCTTGTTGATGTGTATTCTTTGTCTCTCTACTATCCCGTTGTTTATATGTTGTACGGAGAGTTCGAGGTTGCTTCCGCATGCGTTACTCATTAGTGTTTCGATTGGATCGGCGAGAAGTCCCGGGATGTCGCATACATTACGACCATGAAGGGATGATCGCGCGCTCATAGGGTTCGGGGCGTGACAGACGTCTCCGCAGCGAATTCTGTCACTGTCTCACCTTGAAGTTCATACAAGCCATTGTGCTTGATTCCTTTCATTGTCACCAAGGCAACTTGAACAATTTTCAGAACTCCAAATTCTGAAGAATACCGACACCCAGTTGAATTCAGGGCACTCAAGGAAATCAGATTTTTCTTCAACTCTGGAACATGCCTTACTCTAGTCAATGTCCTCACAATACCATCATGCATTTTGATTTTAATATCACCAACACCTATAATATCTCACTCAGAATTGTTCCCTAATTGCACTTTACTACTATCCGTGCACTGATAAGTAGTAAACCAGTTCTTGTTTGGTGTAGCGTGAAAAGAATAACCAGAATCCATAATCCATTCGTCAAACGACGAATTATCAGTGATAGACAAGATAAAATCAGCACTATCCGAATTACTATCTGCTATAGCAGCAACATCATCCGCAGACTCAATTCTAATTCCCTTACCCTTGTCGTTTTTCAGCTTAAAGAAATCCCTTCTAAGATACTCCCTCTTGCCACAGTTCCAACAGACAGCACCACCAGTTCTAGACTGACTTCGTCTATTCATGTTTATACTACTTCTGCTAACACGTGTACTAGTTTTTCCTCTATTTTCACTTACTAAAGCAGTAGATACATGTTTACCGGATTCTATTCTACGGATGTTCTCACTTAGAATTAAATCTCAAACACCATCAAATATCAAACTTGTTGACCTAGAGGAATCTAATAGCAGTAACAGTAGTATTCCAACTATCAGGCAATGAGGATAATAGAATCAAAGCACATACCTCATCTTCAAGGTCAATCTCAACTGAACTCAATTGACTAATGATCACATTGAATTCATTGATATGATCAGCAACTGACGCACCTTCACTCATCTTCAAATCAAACAGACGTTGTATCAAATAGACCTTGTTGATCGTAGATGGCTTCTCGTACATCTTTCATCAAACCCACAATGGTCTTCTCCTTCATGATGTTAAACGCGACATTACGAGCCAACATCAGCAGAATATCACCCAAAGCTCGTCTATCCAACAATTCTCAATCAGCTTGCTTCATTGTCTCTAGCTTCTCCCTAGATAGGGTAAGTGCAGTTTCATCTGATATAGATGATCCTCAATCTGCATCTTCCAGAAACCAAAATCCTTCACATCAAATCTGTCAATTTTCACTTTTCCTTCTTCTGTCGCCATCAATGCGCTTCAACTCAGCCAAGTCTAGCTCTGATACTAATTTTTGCGGAAGCCAAGCGATCGAACAATAAATTTGACAGAATAAGAAAATAAATCGGATACCAGATTTACATGATTCGGTCATAGTGACTTACGTCCATGGGGAGAGTAGCAACGAATTCCATTATAGATCAAGCAATACAATGGAGATTACAACCACACTCGAGTTACTTAAACACTCTAAGTGTTTCCCAAGCCCCAATTACACCCAATAACTCACGTAGTGTTTAGCCCACAATTCCTCATGAAATAATCTCTTAATTTCATGAAGGAATTATACACAAATTCTTCCTACAAGAATTTAATCGCTAAAACACTCGGATATTTTGAGAGTGTAGTTTACTAGTAGAAACTCCTCTTTGATAATGTTCACAAAAAACATCATATTCTTATTTACAGGCAAGAATTTTATCCAAATTAGGAAACCTCTTTTTAGGAAACCTTCTCCAATTAGGAAACCATTTAATTAGGAAACCTACTTGAATTGGGAAACTTTCCTTTTCAGGCTCAAAATCGATACATATTTTAACAAATTTTCCTCGAATGCTTAACGTAGCGAATTTTCCTTGGGTGAATCTAATTATTCTCAATCTGTTTCAAGGTGGAATTACACATGATTGGAAGGTGTGGAGCCACATGAAGGTAAGTTACTATGCTACTGACATTTATTAGCATCCGGTTTTATAAGATCAAACACTCAAATAATTTACATGATTTTAAATATGACTGGCTGCCACTGTTGCTTGAAGGGAACCCCTAATTTCTCTGCACATGCAAATTTAGAAGATTTGATCCTATAAGAACGTAGAAACTTGGTGACAATCGGTAAATCTATGGGTCAGTTAAAAGCGCTTAGTGAAAATACCAAATGACATCTACAGGAGTTCATCTCTCACGATCTTGAAACTGATACGTGCTCAAATACACGCACTACTGAGGCTTTCCGGCAAGTCTTAAAAGACTACGATTATCGGAACTGCACATGAAGATAACTTCCAGATCTATCAAACCAGATTAGTTAAGAGGGTTGAGTGTGGGCTTTTGTGGAGGTGCTCGACCTCCTGAGCTTGCGGAAGATTTGATGGCCATGGTGGATTGGGAGGTTGATCATGCTGGAGTCTTTGGAGTCGTTTCTCTGAACCTTATCAATAGATAATGGGTCTTCCTTTTTCAACTCCAGACACTTGAACTCCGTTGCCCAAATCTGCATTGCCAAATGTTAGTAAAACAATCCTAGGAAACCCAGTAGAACATCAACTTGACTCGAAGTGTCCTAACTCAACATCCTCGATCCTCGATCCGACGCTCATTCTAAAACTTCTTAAAATCTCGTATTCAAACACAAAGCATGCATCCACTTCCTAGTGCAAAATGCCAGAAGAGACCTATAACCGCACTGACCCCGCAAACCCTAGCAAGCAAACAAGAGATCTGCCGAATCTGATCCGGCACCAAAATTCCAACCAATCCTGTAAAATACGGCGCTGGCAAACATCAAACCTCACTGTCCTCCTCCTCGGCCTCGCCATTCTTGTCAACGTTGGCGGCCGCGGTGGTGGTGTCCTCGTTGGCGGAGCTGACAGGCAAGCGATGGCCTCGAGCTCCTCCTCATCTTCCTTGTTGACTGGCTTGTTGAGCTGTTAATGGTAGTCATGTAATTTTTATTGTAACTTTTTGACTCCTTCTATATATTGGGGCAATGTCTTTTATAGTTGTAACTCTAGCACTTTTAACTCTAAAACTCATAGTGACACTGAAAAATAGTGCATCACTGTAGTTCTTTCCCTTTATGATCTTGAAGAGGGTTTTCCACGTAAATATTCGCATGTTTTCTTCTTTATTTTTTCTATTCAACAATTTGCGTTCCTAAAAAAAGAATGCCATTATTTTATAAGACACTTATCAGGTTTAAAATGCATTCGCATTATGAATAGTTTGTAAATTTTAGACAAAATGACACGACTCAAAATACTATAAGTACAATTAACTAAAAAAATAGAGAAGAAATTATTGCATCCAGTTCAACATAAGTATTCAGAGAGCATTCAAGAGTTGATATGTAATAGCAAGTCGCCCTCTCGAACTCTCTCTCAACCCAAGAAAAGTGGGTCTTATAATTCGCAGTTAAGCTTAACTCAAGTTCAGTTACATTTTTTTTTAAAGTTTGAAAAACTTAAGTTATTAGATCGATTTGGGCTTGAGTACGAAAATATATGACTCAAAAAGCTTGCGACCATAGTGGAGAAATTGCAATTTTCCATATACTTCAACAAATATAATTGGGAAAATACCACAAAAAACCCCAAACTATACCACTTGTGATAAATTTACACTAAACTTTTTTTGTGACACAAAAAATCTCAAACTATGCCACTTGTGATAAATTTACCTTGAACTTTTTTTTTGACACGAAAAACCCTAAACTATGCTACTTGTGACACATTTACCCCACAATACTTTGGTCCATGGACATTTTCGTCTTTTTCCTTTTTCTTTTTTTTTCCTTCTCTCTTCCCCTCGCCAGCCATGGCGGAGGGAAGCCGGCGAGGGCAACCCTCGCCGGCGTCCGGCGTCGGGCGAGAGTCGCCCTCACCTGAGTTGGAGTTGGGCGAGGGCGTCTTCGCCCGCCTAGGCGAGGGTGGCCCTCGCCGGCGTCGGGCGAGGGCTGCCCTCGCCGGATCTAGCGAGGGTGACCTCGCCCGATGTCGGCGAGGGTCGCCCTCACCTGGGCGGGCTAGGGCAGCCCTCGCCTAGCGCCGGCGAGGGCCCTCGTCGGCTTCCCTCCGCCATGGCCGGCGGAGGGAAGACGAAGGAAAAAAAAAGGAAAAAATAATAGAAAAAGGAAAAAGACGAAAATGCTCATGGGCCAAAGTATTGTGGGGTAAATATATTACAAGTGGCATAATTTGGGGTTTTTCGTGTCACAAAAAAAAGTTCAAGATAAATTTATCACAAGTGGCATAGTTTGGGGTTTTTGGTGGTATTTTCCCAATATAATTAAACAGATAAAGTATATTAACCTTTAATTTTAGTGCGTTTTTCAGAATCCTAGTTCCAACCGACTAATTGAAGTAATCTCGAATCAAAGTGCTAACGTGGAGACACCAAAGGGCAGCTCCATAAGAAAGAAGATAGAACCCCGAATTTGAATTTCTTAGCTGAACTTCCTTCAGTGCCCTCGCGCAAACGACGAAATCACCGAACGTGACACCGTATGTGCCCGTCAACAGTAGAAGATCCCGAGGTCAAATCAGGAAAAAAATTGTGAATTCATCATCCTCTCCTTCCTTTGCCCCAAGTTGCCGAAGCTTTCAATCGCCATCCCGCCGCGAGAATGGCCATAAAAATCCACACGAACCTGAGAGACCGGAATCGAGGTTTGAATTCGAGCGATGCGGACAAAGATGGCGATCGATCTCTCTATCTCGCTGCGCGATCGCGCTTAATTATTCGCACAGGTGAAACGTACAGAGATTGAACTTTTTTCTGTGGCGTGTATTCGTTTTTCTCGATGACGCTGTTCGATCCGATTCTCTCGTAGAATATGGTGCGGAACGGGTCGTGGATGGGAGTGATGGTTGTTCTGACAATGCTTGATCGCCGCAGGTGGGGCAATTCGTGTTCGTGGCATCAGTTACTGCTCTGATCCTCTGACTCAGATTCGGATTGGGAGTTTTGATCGTGATAGGGTGCGAAAAGACAGGCTCCGGTGTTGAGTACGTCAGTTTTGAGCTTGGACAGTGAGATTTGTATTGTGAATTTGGCTGATTAGGCATTTTAGGGTTTGGGGGAAATCGTAGACTGTGTTGTGGAGCTGTAGTGCCTGATTGATTGGGGCAAACTATAGATGAATGATCCCTCTGGTGTAGATTTGGATGTTTTCAAAGCATATATGACTGACAGTGTTGTGTTGTATTCAGTCGGTTTTGTTAAGGTCTCGGATTACCGAGTTTGGATCAATGCTACAACTGGAATATGGTCAGATTGATCGAATTTCCTTATATTTGTTCAATACAAATTTCATCCTGCTGTTTCTACTTTGGGGAAAAAATTTATTGAGTATCTCATAGTGACTGCCTATCAACTATTCAGCTTTTCTCCAGTCGAGTAATGGACTGTGACATCCTGAAATTTGCCCATTTGAGAATTATGAAATGCTTGGTTTTATGAACGTACTCGTAGTTAGTTCTCGCCCGGAACTGATTATTCCTGGGATACTAACCATTAGGGAAAGGCTAATTAGAGATTTAAATTCGTGCGACTAAAGAAAATTTGATCGTGAATTGATTTTCGATCATAAAATCGTCGAGGTGACATTTTGAGCCACTGTAGGCCGATCCAAGGATAGCCAGGGGTCAGTTCGCCACTGTCACAGTAGTGGATCGCGGGTGATTCTGCTGGACCACGAAATGAATTGATGAATGATCAAGAACTTATACCTAACGATCGTGCCCGACGGAACTAGTGATCAAACCTTGCGATTAAATGACAATCGAAGTCGTCATGAAACGAATGAACTTGCACGTGACTTGATTTATCATCAGTCACGGGTCGAATATACGAATTTCCCCAAAAGCCGCCCGTTAGTTTGAGAAACGCTCGAATTACATTATATAAGATTCAATTATTAATTAGAGCCCAAATTGGACATCGAAAAATTTGGAAGTCACGACGGGACATTAGGACGACGTTGTGGTTGGAACGTACAGCTTTGGATTTTCCCGGATCCTTCAGAAAAAATCAATTTTGGCAAGAAAATGGAAAAGTGACCATTTTACCCTTGGGGTTTATAAAGGGCAAGTGTTAAAGGGGAAGGGCATTTTGGTCATTTTTCCCTAATTTTTGAGTTGGACAATTTTGCCCTTGGAATTTTATGAAATTCTCAAATTGCCCTTGGATATTTTTGGAAAAGATTCGATCTGGGCCGTCGATCTCAAGATAAGATCGAATCTGGACCGTCGATTGAAATTGTGAGGAAAGGGCATGATGGTCATTTGTCCTCCAATAATCGACTTGGGTTATTAAAAACCCAAAACCCTCTCTCTCTCCTCATTCTCTCTCTCCTCTCACGGCTCCCTCCCTTCCCCCACCGAGAGCTCTCTCTCTCTCCCCTTGGCCGCCGTCCATCGCGCCGTCACCGCTCGCCGGCCACCGCCCACCGCCGCGCCACCGCCGTACCGCGCCACCATCGTCCCCCTCACCCTCTCTGTTCTTTCTCTCTCTCCCCCTCTCCTCTGTGGCCGTGAGGAACCGGCCCAAGCCGCCACTCGCCGTCGCCACCACCGAGCTGCTCGTCGCCGTTCACCACCGACCGCCGCCGCTTCCCGCTCTAGCCGCGTTAGTCTAGAGTTTGGTAAGTCGCGCCCTAAACTTTATTTAGGACGTCGGGTATCGACGGACAAATTTGAGGTGTGATCGGGTTTAATTAGACGCGGATTTGTATGATTTTAGGAGCGGAATTGATTAACAGGCTTTAGAAATGAAATTGGGAAATTTTGGCGGAAAATTAGAGGCCAAAAGTGGGCTGTGAAGGGCTGATATGAGTGCTGTGATGTTTTGTCCGGTATGCAAATTGGATATTTAGATCCGGCAACTAATTGTGGGAAAATGTCGTGAAGAGCCGGAACTGATTTGCCGTGATTTTGATATGGAAAAATGCCAATTTGTATGTTGGTAGTACGTTTGAACCGTGGCTGAATTGTGGTGATGAAATTGGGTGCATTAATGTGCAATTGATTGATTTAAATATGCTTTGTTATGTGCACGCTCGGGCCGGATTGAATTAATTGTCAAATTGGCCATGTTGAATGCTTAGTGAGCATGAAAAATGTATGTGAATTGTTGCGTGCACGGGCCACGTGTGATTGGCCAATTGAGTGGCAAGTGAGTGATGAGCATGTAAATGAGAAAAAGGTTGTGTGTGGAGTGGCATGTGTGATCGTGGAAATCCCTGAGGCGGTACCACTACGCGGGGATATTTCCGTCCTGAGGCGGTACGACTACGCGGGACGATGCCCGGTATTACCGGAGGACGGCCAACCTGGGGCGGTACCATTACGCGGGTTGTGTCATAGGTGGTGGGTGTTGAGCCTGAGGCGGTACCACTACGTGGGCAAGATACATGGCCTGAGGCGGTACCATTATGCGGGCCTTGAAGTGTTGTTATGAGATAGTCGCAGTGAGCCTAAGGCGGTATTATTACGCGGGCCACTGGCAAGGCAATGAGAGATGGTCGCAGTGAACCTGAGGCGGTTTCATTACGCGGGTCACTGGCGAGTGTGTGAAAATAATGTGATGAGGCGGGAATGAATGCATGAAATGAAACTTGAATGTGCATGTGGTTGGATGTGGTGTGGTTGTGGCTAACGTACAGATTGCACGCTGGAAAGGCCCAGGTAAGTGTAAATGATGTGCATGTCATATGATTGTTGGGTGCTGTGATGTTTGTGATTGTCTGGAGGTACGTGATAGCCTAGGTGGGGTTTAGGGGTGTACTTACTGAGATGTAATCTCATGGTTGTTTCAACTAATATTTTTCAGAATCCCGGCCTGATCAATGAATCCTCCTCCGCCGCCGCCACCTGAGCGTTTTAGAGTACCGATGCACGCCGAACACGATGTGGTAGAGTTTCCTATAGAGGACCATATGACCTGGATTAAGCATACCACCGTAGTCTTTGTAGATGTAGGATTACCCCTATGGGAGGCCCATACATACACCGCGTGGTTCTTCTGAGACGGGATAGACGAGTTCGGTCCCGTCCGCGGATTTGACGTCCCCTTTGATGGAGTTGGGGACTGGGACCCGTCTGCTATACCTCCTCCAGATGGCGAGTTGACTAGTGTAGAGACTAGTCTAGCGCAGTCTGGATTACAACAAGCGTCTGTCGCGCCTGAGCTCTCGGAGGGCGAGCATGAACCAGAACCTGATGAATCGCAGGCGGGGTACGATCCAATGGACGTGAATCTTGAGGTGATTCCCGAGGAAGAACCAGAAGAAGAAGAACCTGAGCCAGAACCGGAGGACGAGCCTGCTGAACCTGAGGGAGAACCGGAGTATATACCCCCGTATGAGCAGTGGATTGACTCCGAATTTGTACCAGAGTACGGATATGATGAGGAGTCCAACT
The DNA here is from genome assembly GCF_021117445.2 of Syzygium oleosum. NCBI lineage: Eukaryota > Viridiplantae > Streptophyta > Magnoliopsida > Myrtales > Myrtaceae > Syzygium > Syzygium oleosum. Next base: position 6,123,488 of record NW_026607485.1, on the reverse strand, counting down.
CGGAGGAGCAGATTGAGGTCCCAGCGGAGTCGGGTGACATAAACGACCCGATTGAGATTGAGGCTGAGCCGGAGTCCTCGGAGGAACAGACAGTCTAGGGGAATTCAGGTTCAGAGGATGAGGAGTTTGACTCAGAGTGGGCGCCAAGCAGAGGACGTAGGGGCTCGGTTTAGGGGTTGATAATAGACTTTTGGAGCATACCTTTTTTGATGATAGAATACCCAGGTCATCAATCGTTTTGTCTATCGATGGTTTATAGTATGGTGTGCATATGTGTATGGCGGTTTGTAAATTGTGAATATTATATAAGTTGGAATGAGAAATGCATATGTGTATTCTCCCTGTTCTCCCTAGTTTTAATTGTCCGGGTATTTGTGGTTTCCGCTGATCGTTCAAAATCTCTGATATTTATAAGTGAGGTCGGCGATACCCTGGGATGTCGCATTAATCGACCAGAGAAGTATGTCGCGTGCTCGATAGGGTTTGAGGCGTGACATCGCGGTTTGGTTTGGTATCAGAGCAAGGACAGCTCGATCTAAACTGGTCGGAGTTTGGAGTGATAAGGAGCAGAGACCCTGGGGTAATAATTTAGGGAGACCTTAGTGAGTCATAGGGCGGAATAAGCTATACGTGCCTGCAGACTGTTTGTTGTGATTGATTGGGTGAATTGATTGTTGTGATGATTGAAATGCAGGTGCGTCTGGACCTGAGGTAAGTGCACAGACCCTATTGATTGTGGCCTTGTGCTTGTGGTGATTGATTGCCTGCTGAGTGAATTACTGCGTTAATTCACTGCCTAGGACTAGATTGATCTAGTTGGCCTAGGTTACTAATTCCTGAGTGGAATTATAGCAGGTAGGAGAGTGGTAGGAAGCTAAAATAATGAGCAGCGAAGGAAGAGGTATAGGAAGAGTTCCAAGAAGGGGTGCAGGAAGAGGAACAAGAGGTGGAGGTCGTGCTCGAGCTAGAGCTGTAAAGGACCTCGGATTGGGTGCTAAAGCGGTAGAAAACCCTGGAGTTGATGCTGGAGCTGCAGTGGACCCCAGAGTTGATGTTAGACCTGTAGAGGATCCTAGAATGGAAGCGGTCATGAGGACCCTAGAACAGATTGGTAATCTGATAGGACAGCAGACTCAGGAACGAGCTGCTACGATTGCCCAAGCTGCCGAGGCCGCCGCTGCTAATAATAATAATGGGCAAAAGGACACTATAAGTGTCATAACTTGTGTACGGAGATCACTTTGGTGCCATAACTTTTTTTCGGATCACTTTGGTGTTAAGTCGGAGGAAAAACGATCACTTAAGTGTCATAAGTTTTTTTTGGATCACTTCAGTGCTAAAATTTTTGAAAAACGATCACTTAAGTGCTAAAATTTTTTAAAAACGATCATTTAAGTGCTAAAATTTTTGAAAAACGATCACTTAAGTGCCAATCTCCGACGAGCCACGTCAGCTTCAGAAATTAATAAAAAAAAATGCCACGTCGGATTTCCGGCGAAAAATTGTGTACGGCACCGGAGTTGGCACTTAAGTGATCATTTTTCAAAAATTTTAGCACTAAAGTGATCCAAAAAAAACTTATGGCACCAAAGTGAGCGCCATACACAAGTTATGGCACTTGTAGTGTTCTTTTGCCAATAATAATGAGAATCAAGGGCAGGGGTAAGTGAATGTGAATAGGCAAATGCACCAATTGATCGAGCAGTTTAGAACAGATTGGTAATCTGATAGGACAGCAGACTCAGGAACGAGCTGCTACGATTGCCCAAGCTGCCGAGGCTGTTGTGGCCGCTGCTGCTAATAATAATAATGAGAATCAAGGGCAGAGGTAAGTGAATGTGAATAGGCAAATGCACCAATTGGTCGAGCAGTTTATAAAGTTGAAACCGCCTAAGTTTTCTTAAAGAGGTGACCCTGAGGCTGCAACACGATGGGTAGAGGAACTCGAGAAAGCCTTCGAGGTGTTAGGGTGCACCGAGAATGAGAAAATAACCCTGGCAGTATATCAATTACAGGACAATGCGAATGATTGGTGGAAGGCCACCAGGGATAGAGTGTTTCCTGAAGGTACCGGCCCAGACTTGGGCTGCGTTTACCGAGAGTTTTTATGGAAAGTATTTCTCGGAGAGTGCTAGAGAAAGAAAACTAGTAGAGTGTATGAGACTCCGCCAAGGCCAGATGACGGTAGATCAGTATGAGGCGAAATTTGCTAGACTGTCTAAATTTGCACCTAGGATGGTAGAGCATCCCGAGGACAAGGCACGAAGATTTCAGGATGGATTGAAAGCCGACATTCATAGCCAGTTGATACTGGTAAACCTGAGGACTTATGAGGACATATATGATAGAGCTCAGGCTCTTGAGCGGGATCAGGTAGATAGGGCCATCGCTTCTGGGTCGAGGTTTGTCCAGGGTAGGGACAATCGTAATCTTGGGAAGAGGCCGATGTCGAGTAATAGACGTTTTGTCCCTCCTATTAGAAGAAATATAGGGAAGCCGGCCCGTAATCAAAATGGTCTATGTAGGGTATGTGGGGAAAGGCGTGGAAATGGACCTTGTCCAACCCGGGGCGGAGCATGTTTTGGGTGTGGTGAATTTGGTCACCACATAAGATTTTGCCCCAATCTCAGGCAGATAGGTCGCCTGCGTTGCCGCCACCTCGGAATGGGAACCAGACCGGAGCAGCCCAGACAGCAAATCAGAATAGGCCACAGGCGCAAGGACGAGTGTACGCCATGGCCAGAAGAGAAATTGAGAACGCGCCAGGGGTTGTCACAGGTACGGTTTCTCTGTGCAACCATGCTGCGTATGCTTTATTTGACCTTGGGGCGTCACATTCCTTTATATCTGCGCAATTTGTTGAGTTGATTAGAATGGAACCGCAATTGCTTGATGTTGTGTTATGCGTGACGACTCCCTTGAATGATAAGATGTTAGTTTCGTTGGGGTGCCCAAACGGTAAGATTGTGATTGGGAATAGGGAGAAAAGGATTGATTTAACGGTTCTAGCCATGTACGATTTTGATGTGATAGTGGATATGGACTGGCTGTCTAAGCAGAGGGCCGTAATGGATTGCAATAGCAGGGTGATCCAATTTAATCCTGTTGGACATCCGGAATTCAAATTTGTAGGAAATCGAGAAGGACCCTCAATTCCATGGATTTCGTCGCTAGAAATGACTAAGTTATTGAATGAAGGGTGTCAAGGATTTCTAGCGGCAGTAGTTGATTCGACGGCTGAAGAACCGAGGCTAGAGGATATAGCCGTGGTGTGCGAATATCCCGATGTGTTTCCTTAGGAATTGCCGGGATTGCCACCAGAAAGAGAAGTAGAGTTTGTAATCGAGTTGGCACCTGGAACTGAGTCAATCTCGAAGGCACCTTATAGAATGTCATTGTCGGAGGTAAAGGAATTAAAGGTGCAATTGCAAGAATTGTTAGACAAGGGATTTATTCGTCCGAGTGCGTCTCCGTGGGGGTTTTGTTTGTAAGGAAGAAAGATGGATCGTTGAGGTTATGTATAGATTACAGGCAGCTGAATCAGGTGACGATCAAAAATAAGTATCCCTTGCCGAGGATTGACGATTTGTTTGATTAGTTGCAAGGGGTTTCAGTGTTTTCTAAAATTAATTTGAGAACGGGGTATCATCAGTTGAGAATTAGGAAGGAGGATATACCGAAGACGGCATTTAGGACGAGATATGGACATTATGAATTTACGGTAATACCGTTCGGGTTGACGAACGCCCCTGCTGCCTTTATGGATTTAATGAATTGGGTGTTTAAGGAATTCTTAGATCAATTCGTGATCGTGTTTATAAATGACATATTGGTGTACTTGAAGAGCCTAGAGGAGCATGAGTTTCACTTGAGTAAGGTGTTGCAGACTTTGAGAGAGAATGCACTCTATGCTAAGTTTAGCAAGTGCGAATTTTGGCTCAATCGAGTAGCATTTCTCGGACACGTGATTTCTGGGGAAGGAATCTCAGTAGATCCAGTGAAAATTGAGGCGGTAATGAAATGGTCGAGACCGACAACGGTAACAGAGGTTCGAAGTTTTCTGGGTTTGGCTGGATATTATCGTCGTTTCGTAGAAGGATTTTTGGCAATAGCAACACCGTTGACACATTTGTTGAAAAAGGAAACGAGGTTTGAATGGATCGACAAATGTAAAAGGAGTTTTTAGGAGTTGAAGCATAGATTGACGACAGCGCCGGTGTTGACTATTCCATCAGGACCTAGAGGATATGAAATCTATAGTGATGCGTCGTTGAAGGGATTGGGGTGTGTACTCATGCAAAATGGGCAAGTAGTGGCCTACGCATCAAGGCAGTTAAGACCGCATGAGTTGAACTACCCGACGCATGATTTGGAATTAGCCGCAATAGTATTCGCTCTAAAGATCTGGCGACATTATTTATGCGGAGAGAAATTTCAGATCTATACTGACCATCAGAGCCTCAAATATCTATTTTCTCAAAAGGAACTTAATATGAGGCAACGTCGGTGGATGGAGTTGTTGAAAGATTACGACTGTGATATTCTATATCATCCCGGGAAGGCCAACCGGGTAGCCGATGCATTGAGTCGGAAGTCAAGCATCGCTCATTTGATGGTCAAGGAATGGGCTTTTTTGGAAAAAGTACGAGACTCGGAGTTTAGATTCGAAGTAAGTCAAGTCTCGAGCTTGCTGGTTATGCTTAGGATTGAACCGGAGATCCAGACTAAGATTAAAATGTTACGGTCTGCGGATCAAGAAATCCAAAGGATTCTAGAGATGGATGAGACCAAGAGAAAGCCGGACTTTCAGATATCCGAAGACGGGATACTGAAGTTCCGTGGACGATTATGTGTGCCTGACAATGCAAAGCTTAAGGAAGAAATTCTATCGGAGGCGCATCGTAGTAGTTATAGTATCCACCCAGGTAGTACTAAAATGTATCAGAATTTGAGGTAGTACTATTGGTGGAATGGTATGAAGGTAGACATAGCCAGACATATGGCCAAATGTCTGACGTGCCAGCAAGTGAAGGCACAACATTATAAGCCTGAAGGATTGTTGCGGCCTTTGGAAATCCCAGAATGGAAATGGAAACATATAACTATGGATTTTGTGACGGGATTATCAAGGAGCCAAAAAGGCCATGACGTTATTTGGGTGATTGTCGACAGATTGGCCAAAACGGCACACTTTTTAACTGTGCGAAAGGATTTCGCATTAGATCGGTATGTTGAGTTATATGTGCAGCAGATAGTTCGTTTGCATGGGGTACCAGTGATGATTACATCAGATCGTGATCCTAGGTTTACCGCCAATTTTTAGAAAAGACTGCAGACGGCATTAGGATCAAAGCTGCAGTTCAGTACAGCTTACCATCCACAGACGGATGGCCAGTCCGAGAGGACGATTCAGACTTTAGAGGATATGCTTCGGGCATGTGTGTTGGATTTTCAGGGTAAGTGGGAAGAGCAATTGCCCTTAGCAGAATTTGCTTATAATAATAGTTTTCAGCAGAGCATCGGAATGGCGCCCTTTGAAGCGCTATATGGCAGGGCTTGTAGGACGCCCGTGTGTTGGGATGAAGTAGGAGAGAGGAGTATAGCTGGGCCAGAATTAGTTCAACAGTCAATTGAGGTTGTTAAAGTGATCCATGAAAGTTTGAAAACAGCTCAAAGCCGTCAAAAGAGTTATGCAGACAGAAGGCGAAGGCCTTTGGAGTTTCAAGTAGGGGATCACATATTTCTTAAGGTATCGCCCATAAGAGGACTAGCCAGATTCGGGAAAAAGGGGAAGTTGAGTCCGAGGTACGTGGGATCTTTTGAGGTTTTAGAAAGGATCGGGGAGTTAGCGTATCGCCTTGCATTTCCGCCAAACTTATCGCAAGTGCATAATGTGTTCCACGTATCGATGTTGAGGAAATATGAACCGGACCCAACTCATGTGTTAAATTATGAGGAGATAGAAGTTGACAACAAGGTGTCATATGCCGAAAGACCAATAAGGATCGAGGATCGGAAAGAGCGAGTTTTGAGGAACAAGATGATCCCGATGGTCAAGGTCGTATGGGAGCATCACGGGACTGAAGGCGCAACTTGGGAAAGTGCAGAGATAGTGTAACGTCAATACCCCCATTTGTTTGAGTAGTAGTGGGATTTGTAAATTTCGAGGACGAAATTTTTGTAAGGAGGGAAGAGTTGTGACATCCAGAAATTTGCCCATTTGAGAATTATGAAATGCTTGGTTTTATGAATGTACTCGTAGTTAGTTCTCGCCCAGAACTGATCATTCCTGGGATACTAACCATTAGGGAAAGGCTAATTAGGGATTTAAATTCGTGCGACTAAAGAAAATTCGATCGTGAATTGATTTTCGATCATAAAATCGTTGAGGTGACATTTTGAGCCACTGTAGGCCGATCCAAGGATAGCCAGGGGTCAGTTCGCCACTGTCATAGTAGTGGATCGCGGATGATTCCGCTGGACCACGAAATGAATTGACGAATGATCAAGAACTTATACCTAACGATCGTGCCCGACGGAACTAGTGATCAAACCTCGCGATTAAATGACAATCGAAGTCGTCATGAACCGAATGAACTTGCACGTGACTTGATTTATCATCAGTCACGAGTCGAATATGCGAATTTCCCCAAAAGCCGTCCGTTAGTTTGAGAAACGCTCGAGTTACGTTATATAAGATTCAATTATTAATTAGAGCCCAAATTGGACATCGGAAAATTTGGAAGTCACGACGGGACGTTAGGACGACGTTGTGATTGGAACGCACAGCTTTGGATTTTCCCGGATCCTTCAGAAAAATTCAATTTTGGCAAGAAAATGGAAAAGTGACTATTTTACCCTTGGGGTTTATAAAGGGCAAGTGTTAAAGGGGAAGGGCATTTTGGTCATTTTGCCCTAATTTTTGAGTTGGACAATTTTGCCCTTGGAATTTGATGAAATTCCCAAATTGCCCTTGGATATTTTTGGAAAAGATTCGATCTGGGCCATCGATCTCATGATAAGATCGAATCTGGACCGTCGATTGAAATTGTGAGGAAAGAGCATGATGGTCATTTGTCCTCCAATAATTGACCTGGGTTATTAAAAACCCAAAACCCTCTCTCTCTCCTCTCACGGCTCCCTCCCCTCCCCCATCGAGAGCTCTCTCTCTCTCTCCTTGGCCGCCGTCCATCGCGCCGTCGCCGCTCGCCGGCCACCGCCCACCGCAGCGCCACCGCCGTACCGCGCCACCACCGTCCCCCTCACCCTCTCGGTTCTTTCTCTCTCTCCCCCTCTCCCCCGTGGCCGTGGGGAACCGGCCCAAGCCGCCGCTCGCCGTCGCCACCGCCGAGCCGCTCGTTGCCGTTCACCACCGACCGCCGCCGCTTCCCGCTCTAGCCGCGTTAGTCTAGAGTTTGGCAAGTCGCGCCCTAAACTTTATTTAGGACGTCGGGTATTGACGGACAAATTTGAGGTGTGATCGGGTTTAATTAGACGCGGATTTGTATGATTTTAGGAGTGGAATTGATTAGCGGGCTTTAGAAATGAAGTTGGGAAATTTTGGTGGAAAATTAGAGGCCAAAAGCGGGCTGTGAAGGGCTGATATGAGTGCTGTGATGTTTTGTCCGGTACGCAAATTGGATATATAGGTCCGGCGACTAATTGTGGGAAAATGTCGTGAAGAGCCGGAACTGATTTGCCGTGGTTTTGATATGGAAAAATGCCAATTTGTATGTTGGTTGTACGTTTGAATTGTGGCTGAATTGTGATGATGAAATTTGGTGCATTAATGTGCAATTGATTGATTTAAATATGCTTTGTTATGTGCACGCTCGGGCCGGATTGAATTAATTGTCAAATTGGCCATGTTGAATGCTTAGTGAGCATGAAAAATGTATGTGAATTGTTGCGTGCACGGGCCACGTGTGATTGGCCAATTGAGTGGCAAGTGAGTGATGAGCATGTAAATGAGAAAAAGGTTGTGTGTGGAGTGGCATGTGTGATCGCGGAAATCCCTGAGGCGGTACCACTACGCGGGGATATTTCCGTCCTGAGGCGGTACGACTACACGGGACGATGCCCGGTGTAACAGTCTGAATTTTTGATCCTTTTCCCGGGATTTAAGAAATGAATATTTTGGCCAATGCACTTATAGTGAGATCTCACCCGGAAATGCGCATTCACGGGATGCTAACCTTAGGGGTAAGGCTAGTACGGGATTGAGTTCGCACGACCAAAGAACTCGACCTTGGTTCGATCTTCGACCATATCGATTGACGAGGGAATGTTTTGAGCCAACTGAGACCGGTCTATTTGATTGATCGTGTTCGAAGGGAACTAGCGACAGACCCTGGCAATTATATGACAACCGAGGTCGTCCCAGGTAGAGTGAACTTAAACGTGATTTGACTTAGTGTCGGTCACGGGTCGAGAGCGCGTAATCCCAATGAGCCACCCGTTAGCCAGAGATAAGCTAAAGTTGCGATTGCTCGATTTTAGTCATTTCTTGGAATTCGGGCCCGGGAATCGAGAATTTTGAAAGTGACAATTTTGGATGGCCGATGACGTTTTTGGCTTGGCCAACCTTGGGGCCAACCATTTCTGCAAAAAAAATGGATTTCGGTTCGGGACCGGGAAAATTACGATTTTGCCCCTGTGGACACCGATGTTGGATTTTGAGGCCGTTTGAGGTTATTTTTCGAGGCCGATGCCGTTTTTGGGTGGTCCCGCATATCTGGAGTGGTTTCGGACGAAAATTGGAATTTTGGCTCGGAAGTGAAAAATAATATTATTTTATTCTCGAAACTTTGCAGTCGATTTTCGAGGGCTTAAGAAGCTAATTTCGCGATTCCGACGCCATATTATGTTGGCCACGCACATATGGAACACGTATGTGCAAAAATTGGAATTTCGGTTCGGGATCGAAAAATTACGAAAATGCCCCTAGGCCATTTTTGAGTAATTCCGAAAATTGGTTAATTTTTGGGGTTTAACCAAGGCTGGTTAAGGCTAAACCAGATCTGGTCAGCTTGGGTTAAGGACAAATGACCATTTTACCCCTACATTATTGGATTGGATCAAATTTGGGCCATTGGATTAGGGGCAAAAGTGTCCAATGCTATGGATTAATGACACTTGGATTCCACCCACACTTTGTTGACCTTTTTGACCAGCTGACCTCTCTCTCTCTCCTCCCTCTTCTGGCCAGAACCCCCCCTTCCACGATCACTCTCTCTCTCTCTCTCTCTCATTCTCTTCATCTTTGTTCCTCCCATCATCACTGTGGCTGCTGCTGCTGCTGCCGTTCCGCCCATTTCAGCCGCCCATCCAGCCGGTTCTTCTCGCCTTTCTTAGGTAAGTGACCTCCCCAAATGTCGCCTAGGACCTTGGGTATTGTTAGGCTTGTTTAGGGCTCGGTTTAGAGTGAGTTTAGTGGCTGGTTTGCTCGGTGGTGTGTGTTGGCTAATTTCCAGTTAGGTTGCTGCTGCGTCGCTGGTTTTTGTTATTTTTACTGTGACTTGTGTGGCCCGAATTTGAGAAAGGTTTCTTCATGAAAGTTGTTCCCAACATCTTGAAGTATAACATATTTTAATTTGGGAATTTTTGGAAATCATTTGATGCCATTCGGAAGTCCATCTTTGGACTGAAATAAAACTGCCCGATTTACTGTTTACCCGACCTTCGGGTCTGTTCGAATTTTTATAAATTTTTTCAGGCCTATTTTCAAAATACTTCCTTCACGGAAATTGTTGGGGACATTTGTGGATATAATATATAAAAATTTCAAGATTTTCCAAAATGATTTGGGTACCGAATGAGTTGTATTTTGATGGCCTGAGGGGCTGTCTGAGCGAACCGGATTCATCTGACTTTGAGTGTTAAAACGAGGTGTTTACAGTTAGAAATGTGTTTCGAGTTCTTCACGGAAAATGTTCATTGAGATGTTTTGTACAACATATTCAAATTTCATAATTTTTAGAGTTGGTTTACTATTTATTTCAAATAGATTTCTGTCACTGCACAACTGCCCAGTTTGGACCCGGTTTAGGCGATTTTGTGACTGTTTTAGGGGCTGTTCGGGACTGATTTGAGTGACTGATTATTTGGTGGTTGCGGACTGATTAGGCGAAGAATTTTGAGGTTTAGGGAGCTTGATTAGGGCTGTGATGTTGAGGCTTGATTGGAATTAATTTGTGCGATTAATTATTGGGATTGTGCCTTGAATGGGAATTTGTGCGTGATTGTGCGATTTGTGGTAGTTGGCTGATTTGGGATTGTGTTTCGGGTTGTGTATGTGTGGTCGTATATGTCACGTGTGTGGCTGTGAGGTGTGATGGTGTGGCAGTGCGATTGCGCAATATGTTCGCGTGCCAAGAATGTGTGATTGTGCTTTGGGATCGCGTGTTATATATGTATGATTGTGTGGTGTGCTTGTGTGGTGAGACTGTATATTTGCGAAGTGTATGTGAATTGTGAAATGTGTGTGAAATGTGAAATTGTGTTTGGGTCGTGCGGTTGTTGGCTGTGTGTAAGTGTGGTTTGAGTGGAACGAGGGTACGGAAATGTAGGATTGGTTGGAAAAGTAGATCCGTCCTGAGGCGTGTACGTTTACGCGGGACGATGCCGTCCCTGACGAGGTGACGATGCCCGGCCCGACGAGGTGACGATGCCTGACGAGGTCAGAAGACCGTTGGCCTGATGCGTTTTACGCGGGCACGGTAATTAAGGAAAGGGAGAGGTAGGATTCCGTCCTGAGGCGTGTTCGTTTACGGGGGACGATGCCGTCCCTGACGAGGTGACGATGCCCGGCCCGACGGGGTGACGATGCCTGACGAGGTCAGAAGACCGTTGGCCTGATGCGTTTTACGCGGGCGCGGTAGTGGTGGAAGAGTTGAGAATGAGCGGGAATTGGCTTGAGGTGCGAGGATTGAGAAAGTGACGCATGGTGTGAGTTAGTGTGCGAGTGTGTTTGTATCGCGTGATGATGCTTAATTATGGGGTAGAAACTGCTAGGCACGGTATGGGACGTGCCCAAGTGGTTTCTGTCTTATAATTAAGGCACGCGCGCGTCTGTGATTCCTTGCTGTGATGTGTTGGCTGTGTTATTGTCTAACGTGCAGGAACGTGCATGATGGATTCCAGGTAGGGTCGCATGTGATTGTTAGTTTGGCCGATCGTTGTGTGTTATGTGTGTTTTCGTCTGGCGGTACGTGAGTGCCTACGTGGGGTTTGGGGTTGTACACTTATTGAGATTCGTTTCACGGTTGTATAACCACCACTTTCAGACCCCCGGCCCTAAACCCGGGAAGTGCGCCTTTTCTTTTTGGAAGTCCGGGGAGCTGCTTTTGGTGCCCAGTGGAGTTGCAGGTGAGTGTCCGGAGGCTCAGACCCGAAGATTCAGAAGCAGACTGGAGGAGGGCGATCCTTAGGTTTTTCCCTAGCGTTTTAGGGGTTGTGTAAATCGGGTTGACCCATAGGGAAGTTAAGTTAACTAAACCTTGATCTTTTGTTAAAACGGTGGTGGAGGATGTTCGTCTGTATTTATGTCTGTAATATGATGTTTGTATATTTGGTGCTGTATGAGGATGTTGTTGTTTGTCTGTTCTGTTGTTCTACCCCGTTGTCGTCATCTTTTTGTCTGGGGTTTTTATATTCGCTTCCGCATGTGGCTCTGATGTTTGGGTTGGGTCGGCGACGTTCCTGGGACGTCGCATCATTTCGACCGGAGCAGGGGATGTCGCGAGCTCGATGGGGTTCGGGGCGTGACACCCGGTATTACCGGAGGACGGCCAACCTGAGGCGGTACCATTACGCGGGTTGTGTCGTAAGTGATGGGTGTTGAGCCTGAGGCGGTACCACTACGTGGGCAAGATACACGGCCTGAGGCGGTACCATTACGCGGGCCTTGAAGTGTGTCGCGACCTAACAAAAATCGGGTTTTCCGATCTTAGGCTAATGGATTACTAGATCAATTAAATTAACTAACCTAGCTCGAGTTCTCCCAAACTCTACCAATTCGCAACTTAGGTCCAATTATGAGCATGCAAATATTTTCAATGGGAGTCGCCACTAATCATTTAAGGTAGGTTGATTAGAAACCTAAATAAAATAGCGGGAGTACTATTTTATTTCTGCGAACCAGAAATTATGGATTCGGGGACTTGGTTACGCTAGATTCCCTAACGCCCTTTCGGTACCAATTTCAGGAAAATACTCAATTTGACAATTTTGATAAATCATGGCTTAGAGTTCAAAGGTGCAGAAATTTCTTTTTTTGATTTTCTTTTATTTAAATGAAAGCTAACCTATATGTAATGACGTGCAAAAATTGACTTGCGATTAATGCAACCTAACATGCAAACTATATGTCATGCGACGACGTGACCTATTTCTAATGACGGGCATATTATTTTTTGTATTTTTTTAAATGAAATTCGGAATTAAAAATGCCAATTATCTAAACATGCAATTTTAAACTAAAGAAATTAACCTATTCAGAGTAATCTTTTTGGTATTTTTTTATCGAAATTCGAAATTAAAATCGAGTAAAAAAATATAACCACTAAATCTTTCGAATTAAGTTTCGATCTGAAACCTGACAGATCGATCCTAAAATTCGAAATTCCCGCTATGAAAATAACTCTATCTAAAGCCTGATAGATAGATTTATTTCCACATGTGCGGTTACGGATTAGGAAATTTTCCTAATCGATCACATCTTGAAAAAATTAGATATCTTAAATATCTTGGATATATTCAAAAGATTTTGAAAATTATAAATTCTATCCAAATTTGAAAAAATAATAGATATCCAAGATTTCAAAAAAAGGAAATAAAATCCTAATTGGAATAATGCTTATTATCCAAATATGCAAAATTAAATATCAATAAGCACAAATTAGGCAACCAAATATTCGAATCAAATCGGGATATGATAATTACCTGATTTGCAGATTTCTTTCCTAATTTTAATCTACAGCGGATCGGGATTGCGGATCGGCGGTGCGTCGGGAGCGGCGGCGCGACGTTGGGAACAGTGGTGGCTAGCGACGGTGACACGACGGGAACGGGGGCGCGGCGGGCGTCTCCGAGCAATAGCCAAAAGGCGGGGACGGGCGGCTCTCCGGCGGTCGACGGTGGCGCAGGGGCGGCTCGGCTAGGCTCCGAGCTCACGGACGAAGCGGCCACGGTGGGCTCACTCACGGTCGTGGTTGGCACGGTGGAACGATGGCCTGCGGTGATCCTCGCAACTTTCGGGAAAATTTGTGGAAACTCGCTAAGTTGCGGTGATGGTGGTGAACTCGCTTAATGCCGACGGGGATCTCTTGGATTTGTCGTGGGCGTGACACAGAGAAAAGGAACAGCAACGTGCGGGGCTCACCATATTGGCTCTGACATCTTGCATGTCAACGTGAACATTTATTCTTCATGCAGTGAGTGAAAGTGTTCCCCTCGGCCAATGGACTTCTGTATGAGTGCTCTCCCGATTGAGAACTCTCTGTCTTGGCCTTGAATTCTTCTCCTTCGTCTGTATGGTGCGGCTTCTCAATTCTCTCAAAAATTGCTAACCTCCAGAACCAGCAGGAAGAAACGAAAACTTTTCTCTTCCCTCCTCTCTCTCACGTGTTTCACTCTTGCTATAAGGAATTGTCTTCTGAAAATTATGAGAGCCCCCTTGATTATGACGCATAGCCATGTATTTATATCGCAACCCTAGGTTAATTAGCCGGGCTTTCTAATCCTAATGGGCTTAGGCTTGGGCTTAGGCTTTAATTTTCATTTAATTCCAATTTGGCTGAATTAATTCGGGCTTTTATTCAATTAACTTGATGGACTAATTGAAGCTCAAATTAAGACAACCGAGCCCTTTTGACGTGTGATTTTCGGCCCCTCGTCTTCCGAGTGAGTCGAGTTTCGTTCGGTGCCCGAGCTCGATTTACGTGATGAATTTTAAGCTTGCTTGCCACCGCCGATCCGATGCGGAATGCAATTAATCCATATGAACCTAAACTATATGCTATGCAATTTTAATATTTTTGTTTAGGGGTTAAAATTTAATCCCTAATTTTCTATGCAATTAAGCACTAAATGATGCGCCGAAATTTAGGTGTCAACAAAGTGTTGTTACGAGATAGTCGCAGTGAGCCTGAGGCGGTACTATTATGCGGGCCACTGGCGAGGCAATGAGAGATGGTCGCAGTGAACCTGAGGCGGTTGCATTACGCGGGTCACTGGCGAGTGTGTGAAAATAATGTGATGAGGCGGGAATGAATGCATGAAATGAAACTTGAATGTGGTGTGGTTGTGGCTAACATGCAGGTTGCATGCTGGAAAGGCCCAGGTAAGTGTAAATGATGTGCATGTTATATGATTGTTGGGTGCTGTGATGTTTGTGATTGTCTGGAGGTACGTGATAGCCTAGGTGGGGTTTAGGGGTGTACTTACTGAGATGTAATCTCATGGTTGTTTCAACCAATATTTTTCAGAACCCCGGCCCGATCAATGAATCCTCCTCCGCCGCCGCCACCTGAGCGTTTTAGAGTACCGATGCACGCCAAACACGATGTGGTAGAGTTTCCTATAGATGACCATATGACCTGGATTAAGCATACCACCGTAGTCTTTGTAGACCCTTATGGGAGGCCCATACATACACCGCGTGGTTCTTCCGAGACGGGATAGACGAGTTCGGTCCCGTCCGCGGATTTGACGTCCCCTTTGATGGAGTTGGGGACTGGACCCGTCTGCTATACCTCCTCCAGATGGTGAGTTGACTAGTGTGGAGACTAGTCTGGCGCAGTCTGGATTACAACAAGCGCCTGCCACGCCTGAGCCCTCGGAGGGCGAGCATGAACCAGAACCTGATGAATCGCAGGCGGGGTACGATCCAATGGACGTAAATCTTGAGGTGATTCCCGAGGAAGAACCAGAAGAAGAAGAACCTGAGCCAGAATCGGAGGACGAGCCTGCTGAACCTTAGGGAGGACCGGAGTATATACCCCCGTATGAGCAATGGATTGACCCTGAATTTGTACGAGAGTACGGGTCTGATGAGGAGTCCGACTCGGAGGAGCGGATTGAGGTCCCAGCGGAGTCGGGTGACATAAACCACCCGATTGAGATTGAGGCTGAGCCGGAGTCCTCGGAGGAACAGACAGTCCAGGGGAATTCAGGTTCAGAGGATGAGGAGTCCGACTCAGAGTGAACGCTAAGCAGAGGGCGTAGGGGCTAGGTTTAGGGGTTGATAATAGACTTTTGGAGCGTACCATTTTTGATGATAGAATACCCAGGTCATCGATCGTTTTGTATATCGATGGTTTATAGTATGGTGTGCATATGTGTATGGCGGTTTGTAAATTGTGAATATTATATAAGTTGGAATGAGAAATGCATATGTGCATTCTCCCTGTTCTCCCCAGTTTTAATTGTCCGGGTATTTGTGGTTTCCGTTGATCGTTCAAAATCTTTGATATTTATAAGTGAGGTCGGCAATACCCTGGGATGTTGCATTAATCGACCAGAGAAGTGTGTCGCGTGCTCGATAGGGTTCGGGGCGTGACATGGACCGTAGCTTGTAGGTTTCAGTGGAGTAGCTTTATAGGAAAGAGGAGCCTTATGTTGTTCACTTATTCCCCTTTCATTGCATTGCATTGAATAAATAGTTATTTAAGTTCACGAAGAAGGATGGTAGAAATATACTGAAATATTGTTTTGAGTTGATGTTTCCTTATAGTGTTCCTCTCACTTGATTTGTCGAAATAGCTTGCTGGACACATAAGAAACTTGCTTCATTGCTTGTAATCGAATGAACTTGTGACTGCATTTTCAATCTGAGATTTTCTCAACCGGTAAATGCAGAACTTAGAGTGAGGTCCAAGGCTCACAAAGCTGTTTACAATCGCACTCTTGCGACGATGGTGGAGTATGCATCTGCTGTACGTGTGATTTTCTCATTTACCTAGAGCTTGTTGTTGTTACCCTTCAGGTTTTCACCATTTCAATACAATAACATTGTACCAAGATGCAAAGCTTTTTATTTTGCAGGTTTACATGTCAGATTTGACAGAACTTTTTAGTTGGACATGTCCTAGTTGTGATGGAAAGACCAAGGTAATTTGACTACGTTTTAATATGACATTGTTGCTAAGGTTGCTAAAGAATAGGTCCCCATAACTAAATGGCCAATTCTTGAGATGAGATTTTGTGGGCATATGCTGCCTTCTCTTATTAGCTTCTGACTGGTTATTAATGCCTTTGGATCTGAAAGCAGGTGTTTCGATAGTTGACATCCAGCACTGCTTACAAGTATATAATTCGTGTCGTAGCGGCCTACCAATTTGCGATGCTTGTGACGCCTCTATGTTTGAATTTCATCTAATTTTTTTGTCTTTATTTATAATCAATAGATATTACCTGTAGGCATATATTGGGGTGGCCAGGACCTTAATGCTGCGGTTATAGCTTTCAAAGGTACTCAAGAACATAGGTATGTATGTAAACTTTAGCAATTATTCCTCTTACATTTGACATGCGAAGGATTTTATGAAAATTTAAGCTAAGAAGAGTGGCCTCTGGTGAATGCATACACAAAGCACATGGGTCTGCTGTCCATAAGAAGGGAAAATAGTGAATCATTTCCACCGAGACGTGAAAGTTATGTGCTTGTAATCTTAGATGGAGTCTTGAGGAGATCACATACTTCACTAATTTTGTTCTTGGAAAAGTTGTTTGAGCTTTTCAGTTAGTGGTTACTTCTATTTATTTCTACAGCATACAAAATTGGGTTGAAGATTTCTACTGGAAACAGCTTGACCTAAACTACCCCTTCATGCCTGGTGCCATGGTGAGTTCTAAAGATGATAAGCCTCTTGCAAGTTGTGGATTCTTTTGATTTGGAATGAGTTACAGTCTTACTCTATTGTCTTTGCTTAGGTTCATCATGGATTTATTATGCTCATCACAATACGACAATGCGACCTGATACTTTGGATGTTGTTAAAAGAGACAAGGATTTGTATGGAGACATCAACATCATGGTGACAGGGCATTCTATGGGAGGGCCTATGGCATCCTTTTGCGGACTTGATATTGTGTTAAGATAGTTAAAAATTTGTTATGGTTCGGATAGTGGTTCTTCTCTATTGTGTTCTTCCATTTATTCAGTTTTGGTCTATTAAGAGTTACCTATAATTCTCTGCCAACTCTTCCTTGAAGAGTCTAGACTCTGCATATCATGAACTTTCTAGGGCTTCATATTTATATTTACAATTGGTCAACATCTTGTTTTTTTTGTTCTTTTTTGGTAAATCAACCCGTATAGATGATGACACTCCGGACAGCTTTACCTGGAGTCCAAACCCGACTGAATCTTTCTCGGTGGCCCAGGCCTGGAACCACATAAGGAAGAAAGGCAATCCA
The DNA here is from genome assembly GCF_021117445.2 of Syzygium oleosum. Lineage (NCBI taxonomy): Eukaryota > Viridiplantae > Streptophyta > Magnoliopsida > Myrtales > Myrtaceae > Syzygium > Syzygium oleosum. The sequence goes on along the minus strand of NW_026607485.1, from coordinate 6,106,070 downwards.
GCACCTTGGCACTCCTTTATATGGGACTCTCACTTGACCCCCCGCCACTCCTTTTTATTATGGATTGTGTCATTAAAACGGCTACCTACCCAGGTCTTTCTTATGCAGAATCGTCGGATTGAATCAGGTTTATGTGCTTTCTGTCGTACTATCCCAGATTCCATCAATCATCTCTTCTTCGAATGTTCTGTTACCAGCAGGCTGGCCTCATTTTGGGCAACCAAATGCAATCTGCCATGGCGCAATCGTCCGTGGCTGGAGCTTCTTTCGTGGGCCTTCAAAGTTTGTGGAGGCACTTCCTTCCGGCACCGAATCGCTAGATTCTCCTTCGGTGCTCTTTGTCACATCATATGGATTGAGCGGAACAACTCTCTTTTCAGAAACAAGAGTATCTTTATTCCGGGAATCCGCAAACACTTGCTCAAGCTGGTGAAGGATAAAGCTCTATCCTCAGGGAAAATTGCTGACACACCTACAAATAGGCGACTCCAAAGGAACTGGGAACTCTCACCTTCCATTTTTTTCATAATTTGGTTGTGTAGTTTCTCTATCTTGTACCTAGCATTGTTGGTTGTTAGTTTTTCGTTTTTGCCTTGTTGAGTGCCCCCCCTCTTTCGGACTTCATGTAGATTCGGGATTCGGGGTTTTCTCTTGTCATTTCCTTGTATTTGGTGATTCAGAAAAGTAATACAAACTCTTACCTTTACCAAAAAAAAAAAAAAAAAAAAGACAAAATACAAGCAGAATGGGTTGCAAACGACCCTTTACCTGAACCACATATGGTCGGCGTATTTAGTTGAGTGAATTGAGTCTTACATGTTAAGCCACGGAGCTTCAAGTTGGTTGAATACCTAAACGAAATGGCTAAAGACTTCCAACTAATCATTAAAAAGTTTACTTGCTGGAAACTTTATGGGATTATTGATATGTTTATGATCTGGACATATAACTTATGCAAGCACTTGAAGCTCAAATTTTATGTCATGTAATCTTGAAGTGCTAATGCATTTTAAATTAGAATATATTGATCCTTTTTTTTTGTTGCTAAGTAGAATATATTGATCCTAAATCTGTGTTCTGCACGTTGTTTCTGTCTGTCTCTTTCTAACCAGAAGAAGCAGCTCCTTTCAGGCAGACTACGGGGTAAGATATGCTGTAGGCTGGAGCCAATTCTGGGCCTATTTGGTTCAGCATTTCCAAGGACTCGAAAGTCCTTTGGCCAAATGCAAATAGTGTTTGACAATTTTTTGGAGCACTCCCCTAAGTGTTGCATTTCCAAAGGCCTCTAAAGGCCTTTAGCCCAAGGCAAGTCTAGAGGTATTTTGGCAAGTTGCATTTTCAGAATGCAAGTTTACTATTCATGGACTGTTCATCTTCCCCGAGCATCTGGTCCGAAGGCCAGTGATCGCCGCCTGAGGGGTTGTGCAACCCTGGCCACTGCCGCCTGGGGTCCCCCGACCTCCAGCCATTGCTGCCTGGGTCGCCTGACCAAGGCGCCGCTTGAAGTCGGGCGACCCTAGGCGGCGGTCTCCGAAGGTCGAGTGACCCCCAGGCGGCGGTGGCCGGAGGTTGGGGGACCTAGGAAGCACGGACACTCACCGAGGGCCTCCGTGTTGTGTCGGACACGTGTCGGATATCGACACTCGTCCGTCACTCTTTTTATTATTATTTATTTATTTGTGAATTTGAATCAAATTAATTTGATTGAAATAATCATAAAAATGATAATTTATCATGTATATATAAAAATATACACGTAATATACAATGTGTCCCAACGTGTCGGAATTCTCATTTTTTAAGAAATGACGTGTTGGCGAGTCGTGTCGTGTCGTGTCGTGTCGTGTCGCGTGTCGCGTATCGGTGTTAGTGCTACTTAGCACGTGACCTCAGGCCGCCTTGCCAGAGGTCACGCGACCCAGGCAAGCATTGGCTTGGGTCACGCGACTTAGGCGACACTTGAGGTCGGGCGACCCCAGGCGGCAATCGTAACCTCAGGCGAGGTTGGCCGGCAACCGTTTTGGCCCGCCGGTGGCTGAGCTCCACCTCAGTTTATTTATTTATTTTTAAATATTAGTAAAAGTCATTTACAAAATTAATTTTTACTAAATGGTATTTAGGCCAAAGTTGTTTTCAATTGTGATTTTAAAATATATTTTATCAAACACTACTTGCATTTTGAAAAACCCCTTTAATTTAAAGACTTTTATATTTTGCCGAAGATATTTCCCCAAAATCAAATCGAACGGACCCTCTATCTAAATTATGCTCTTTTGTCTTAGCTTTATTGGACAGAGTGGTCCAGAGCTTTCTAGGCACTTGTTGCAGAATTGTTACCGGAAATGGTACCCACCCCAAAGTCATGTCTCATTAATTCTCTTTTCCATGACAAGTTGTGACTTTTGAGGTTCAAACTTTGTCTTGGACTCAGATTACACAGACATTCATGTGGCCTACGATAGGATCATAGGTTGCATGAACTTTAGGCTAAACCTTTTCTCGAAGTATTAGTATCAACTGTAACATCTTGTTAGAGCACTTGGATGATTTAGAATGTCATTTTCGTTTGCTGGTTTCTTGTTGAAAATTGTTCTGAGCCGATTGTGACATCATGCCCATGCGTCATGGCCCTTTTTAAGATTTAGTTTCTCCTTCGCTATTAATGACTATAAGTTTTGAGGTTCGAGTGGCAATTTCACCATGAACCTGGAATTTTTTGTTTATGTCAATAGCAGGATGTGACTCACCCCACCAACATCCGAGTGCTTCTTGTGGAAGCATTTAAATGGGCCTTGGTTGTAAATTCAGCCCCAATCCCACTATTCCATATTATTAACACCTTTTGTTGGGGGTGAGGATGGGGTTGGTTTTGTTGTGGCTGTGGGGTTTGGTTTTGACAAAATTATGGACTAAGTAACAGTGACATTGACATGCGACACGATATGACATGACATACCGACACGTTATTTATTAAAAAATAGAGAATTTCGACATGTTGGGACACATTGTATATTAAATGTATATTTTTATATGTACATGATAAATTATCATTTTTATGATTATTTTAATTAAATTAATTTGATTCAAATCCACAAATAATAATAATTTCTGATCAATCTACTTCGAAAAATCAGAAAGCACTCGTTCAATAGAAATTGAAGCTCTACACTAATTGACGAACTTCCAATATCCAACGGACTACCCATGAAATTAGCCTCAAATAATTGGGTAATCAACAATAATTAAGGAGATTCTCGAAGCCTACCAGTATCTCCGTCGGCCCAGGGGAAGTAACCAGAGGAGTCGTCGTCGAGGAAGTTCCCGGGATCGGAAGAAGACGAAGAAGCTCTCACCAGCAACCAAAGGGCTGAAGCGGATTGTGGCGGAGTAATGGGAGTTTCCGGATGAAAGGAAGGACTTCATCGGTGTGAGAGATGGACAGGAACGAAGAGAAAGGCGTGAAGCACAAAGCTGCCGATTAACTAGGTAACACCAATCGACTGCGAGAGCAAGGCCGAGGCGTGACACTTGTGCGTCTTAGCGAGACTGCAAGAGTGAGGCGAGGTTGACTGTGAGGGAGGGCCGGAGGCAAGGCACGACAGAGTTGAAGGTGTGGAGTGAGGGAGGGCCGGAGGTGAGGCACGATAGAGTTGAAGGCGTGGAGTGAGGGAGGGCTGGAGGCAAGGCACGACAGAAGACTAGGGCTTCTTTTTTCTCCCTTTTCTTTTTGTTTTTTTTTTATAGATTTACATTTTGACTCATAATTTATTGTAAATGTTTAAAATTGACCCCGTACGTGTCGAGATGCTAGACTCGCGTGTCGTTGGCGTGTCCGAAGTGTTGCCACGTGTTGGATGTCCGAAACCTGTTGACCACATGTCGGTCGCGTGTCAGACACCGATACGGAGGCCTCCGGAGAGTGTCCGTGCTTCCTAGATTATGAATGGGATCTTGACAGAGTAACACTAGACCTTCAACCGTCGTGGAGAGAAAGGGCTGTTCTATTGTTCACCTTCGTATGTGAAATGCAATGTATGGTATTGATGCATGGTAGTTTTTCTCCTCTTGAAAATATTAACTTAGAAGTTATTTGGGTGTCTAATTATGTGTGCTGAAGCTGTTTTTTCCAGACCAGCACTTGCTTGATTTACTTATATAACTGAAGACAGATATTTTTCAGGTCAATCATGAAGCTCAGGATGTCCAGGTTTTGACATTTGGACAATCTCGTATTGGCAATGCAATGTTTGTGACTTACTACAGTGACCATGTGCCAAATACAATACATTTTACTAATGGACGTGATATTGTGCCTCATTTGCCTTCATAGTATTTTCGGTTCCCACATAAGACGTACCATCACTTCCCTAGAGAGGTATGACTTTGATCCTGACGAAATAACAGATAAATTATAGGGAATGCAATGTTAGTGTCTTGCTACAGAGACGGTGTGCCAAATACAATACATATTACTAATGGAAATGAAATTGTGCCTCATTTGCCTCTGAACAATTCTCGGTTCCCACAGAAGACATACCATCACTTCTCTAGAGAGGTTTGACTTTGATCTTGACGGAATATCAGATAAATTATGGGGAATTATCGCTAACTGCATTTGACATTTGCTTTGCATTTCTTTCAGCCTATCTAACTGGAGAAGTCTTCTTTTTTCCAACAATGTTCGTATATAAATTTTAATGTGTTTTGTTGGTTTTATGTTCTTAACGAAGCACGGCAGTTCGTAGTACTCATGACCTTTTTGACAATATTTAAGGAACTCCTCTCATTCCTGTAAAGCTGCGTACCAATTCCAAAAATTAAGACGCGTAATAATGCGTATTATTTACTCTCTCTCTATCTATCTATCTATATGATGGCTGATGACATAGTCTTAAGCTCTGTGTGTCACGCCCCGTACCCTACGAAGCGTTAACATCCCTACCTTGGTCGATTGCAGTGCGACGTCCCAGGAAGCGTCGCCGACCCACGCCCATACAGAGATCAAGCACAAGCGGAAGTATAAAATAAACAAACCCAGACAATTACAATATGAGCCAAAGATAGCCATCCAATAAACAACGATCAACGCAGAAAATATGTACATACTTATATTACTATTTTAAAACTCTTTTTACAGTGTTCACGACAACCAAAAAGGAAACACCAACAGCTGGGAATAACCCAAACAGCCACCTCTCCGTTCTGCTCCATCCCCACCGGGGTGCATGCTCGACGACTGCTGGATAAAATGCGATATTCCCAAAAAGAGGTGGTGACCTCGGCATCCTACTGCTGGGGGTCTGAAAATGTTTCGGTTTACACAACCGTGAGACGAATCTCAGTGAGTTCAACCCCTAAACCTAGGCTAGGCTAGCATGCAATCTCCTGACTGGAAACAATTATTCAAATCACAATACCACAATAGTCAAACAATTATCTGACCCTGCAGGTTAGGCAGATCCACATAAAATAATCGCGGCACATGCGTGGCACGCATAATTACACGTATGTCAATCACAAGCTCACACACCGAGTCTCACACACTCGCATGCCAATCAATGCATGTTTATGCATGCAAATGTCATTGACATGTCATGCACATTTCTTTGGCCCACTGGCCCACACTGGCACACTTGCCCAATTAATTATTATTACGACTCGAGTCATCAATTTTTCACGGCCCGGTGCGTCTAGCCTGCTTCAAAGTGCATGAGGCGCAGCATCCGATCTGGCCCAGTGTCTCTAGCCTGCTTCAAAGTGCATGAGGCGCAACACTGTTCTCCTTGCGAACCAGAGCCTGCTTCAAAGTGCATGAGGATGGTCGCCTTCCGGACGTACCGGGCATCGTCCTGCTTCAAAGTGCATGAGGACGGTATCGACCCGAAGGTCCTTAGGTGATCACACAGCTCATTATTATCTGAACCCAGCGTATAACGCTTCAGGGTATTTTAGGTGATCACATGCTCATGGCATTCACGCATTCTCGCACAATTTTCATCACATGCCTCACTCTTGGCATACGCAACGCGTGTCCATGTTATGCAATGCAATGAACCACGAGCACCAATATAATTCAGACAACCCGGGCATACCCGGCAATTTCACCGATGAACTCCTAAATTGGTCATTAAACCCTATTATCCTCCCCAACGATTCTCATTAATCCACTAAATTTTTCCGATAATAAATTCTACTAATCGGTCCTCAACCCAGTCTCAATTACACACTGCTATTATCTAAGCCAGTCCAAAATGCACCGATAACACCTAAACCAGTCCAGAAAAACGCAACATCAGTCCTAATCCGGGTTTAGGAATTTTACTCACCAAAACAAGGGTCACGACGACGGGGAATGGAGGCCGATCACTGATGAACAGTGAAACCGGCGGCGGAATTCCCGGCGGACGGCGGCGCGGTGTACGGACGGGGGGAACAGTGATCCGGTACGGACGCGTGAACAGTACCCCCGTACGGACACACTGTACGGCCGCTGGGAACGGTGGCCGGCGAGGCGCCGGTCACGGCGGCGACGGCCGTACGGGGTCTGGATGAACAGTGACCGTACGGACGTGAACAGTAATTTGTACGGTCACTGTACGGACTGGCTGAACGGCGACGTATGGACATGCTGAACAGCCGGGTGTCGACGGAACGGCGATCGGAGCTCTGGCGAAGCTCCGGCGGTACTGTTTGTAAAACAGAAAAATGAGAAAAGAGGGAAAATAGAGAGAGAGAGCTGTTTTTTGGGCTAAAATCAGGGCTGATGGTGGCTGCTCTTGGGTGGAACTAGCTGCTGGTGGTGCTGGCTCGGCGGGGACAGCTCCGGCTGGTACTGTTCCGGCGTGAACAGTACCAGAATTCGCAGAAAGTGCACGGCAAAAACCAGAAACGGTGAGGAAGAAGAGAAATGAGGAGAATGGGCTCGGCAGATCAGGGAAATGCGTGAGAAAGAGAGAGATTTCTGGTCAATTGGGTCAAAGATGGTCTTAGTGGAGTCCAAGTGTCATTATCTAAGCCCCTTGGACACTTTTGCCCTTGATCCAATGGACAAAATTTGATCAAATCCAATAATTTAGGGGTAAAATGGTCTTTTGCCCCTAACCATGGTTGACCAGACCTGGTTTAACCTTAACTCACCTTGGTTAATCCCAAAATTAAATCCAATTTTCGGAATTAATCAAAAATGGCCTAGGGGCATTTTCGTAATTTTCCGATCCCGAACCGAAATTCCAATTTTTGCACATACGCGTTCCATATATGCGTGGCCAACATGATATGGCGTCGGAATCGCGAAATTCATCGCACAAGCCCTCGAAAATCCACGTCAAAGTTTCGGGAATAAAATAATATTATTTTTCTAATTTTCGTCGAAATTCCAATTTTTGGCCAAAACGACTCCTGGTAAGCGTGGCCACCCAAAAATGGCATCGGCCACGAAAAATAACCTCATTTGGCCTCGAAAAGCGACGCTGGCATCCCGGGGGCAAAATCGTAATTTTTCACCCCCGGACCGAAATTCCAATTTTTACTCGTACTAACTCCTTATGTGAGTGGCCAGCGTAATATGACGTCAGATTCCCAAAAATAGTCTCTTAAGCCTTTGAAAATCGATACCGAAATCCGGGCCCAATTCCGTGAACAAAACTCGCTAAACTTTCAATTTCAGAGTCTCTCACTAACGGGCGGCTGTTTAGAGGTTACGCGTATCGACCTAGGGCTATTCGTATCGTGATGGTCTCGATCATTGAGAGAATGAGAAATTATCATTAGTTCCCGAGGTCACAATCATTAGGTTCAAGTTCCGGACTGGTTGACCACGTGCACTTTTGGTCTTGCAGAATCACCTGCGTCCCAATCGTACATCGTTGGCCTTGGCCAAACCCAATCCATTACTCTTTCCTAAGATCAGCCCACATTGGCTCAAAATATTTCCTCAACGTCTCTCGTGATCGGTATCCCTTTCGCGACAGGGTCCCCGGTCCACGTACCATCTTCTAGCTAGCCATACCCTATTGGTTAGTATCCCGAGAGTGATCAGCTCTGGGTGAGACTTACTAAAATGAAATGCGAAATAATATCAGTTTCATTGATCCCGGAAATTACATCGAAATTCGGGCTGTTACACTGTGCAATTATAAGGTATTGGTCATTTAAATTATGTATGTCTACTAATGCCTATAATTATTGGCGACTAGCTCATTGACAGCCATGGATAAACATATTGATGTGAGATAATGTGAAAATAATTTGATTCCACCTGCTTCTCTGGTGACTAATCTTACTCTTTTCTATGTCGGTGTTCAGATGTAATTGGAATCTTTCTTTTGTTGTAGGTGTGGCTGTATTATATAGGATTTGGTAGTCTGGTTTTATCATGTCGAGAAAGTTTGTGATGGCTCTGGAGAAGATCCAACGTGCAGCAGGCAAGGAGGTAGTTTCAGTCGTAGCTACCTGTTACAAGCAATTATCTTGTGGATTTATCATGCTAGGTGCAATAAGTCATGTGACAGACCAGCTTGTTCTTGAGAACGCCAGTCCTTTTTTACCGGGAATTGTTACGGACAACTGATCGGAGCGTGTTTTTGCAGATTGGTAATTGGTAACAGCCTCGCGGCCCATTTAGTCTACTATGGCATGGAATTAATGGCGAAGACATAGGGATCGTGCGGAATCATCATGGACTCACGATTGAAGGAATATGGAAGCAAAGATGACAAAGGAAATCTTATGCTTTCCAGGAATCCTTCTGCTTCTGCATTGAGGCTGCATTCAGACCTCGATGCCAAGAGCAACGTAAAGTAAAATGCTCCTAAGTCAGCACCTAATTTCTCAAAGATCATAGGTAGCTCTGGATGAAGTTTGTTCACGAAATGCATTCCATCAATCTGTTTCCATGTCCATCACAAGATGCATAGGATCTCTACTGAAATTCACTTGGAATGTAAATAGGATGAAGCTGAATGTATCATCTTTGTAAATACCACTCTGTGATACCTATTAAATGAATGCACTCGCAAGTTACCTGTCAATCTAATCTTGGCCTGTGATACCTAATAAGGATGTGTGGATGTTGAGCTGAGCTATCCATAGTTGAATCATGCTTCTTTTTTCCTTCCTTTTCTGGGCGGTTGAACTCATGTTGAACTTGATAAAATTGGCAGACGTGTGAGAATTCTGGAACTGTAAGACTTGCACGGTTAGGCAATTAAACGGTTTTATAAGGTGAAACAAAGACTGTCTAGGGAGACCACTTTTCATTTAGTGACCTTACCTTCTACTATTGGATCATTGGCACATAAAAGATATCTCGGCACGACCAACTACTTCAACTGTTTCTTGGCAGGAAATTATGCAGACTAACAGTTAAACCAAGCCATCTTGAAAACAAATGATGACCTTGTCTGAAGTTTGCATCATTTCAACTGGCAACCTCTGCTAAATTTCAACTTTTAGGAGGAAAACAATTTATATCATCTTGGCTTAGACAAGAAAGAATGATCTGATCGGCCTTTGGAACGAGAGTTGTAAGCTTTTACCTTCTATTTCTGTTATGCTTTTAGTGATAACCTGAAAAACTGAAATTCCTTCATCATTTCAAAGCATAAATTGCCAATTATGACCAGTCAAAGCACATTGTGCAAGAGACCTGCTAAGACCTTGACATTGTTTGATAAGTTGGGAAAAATATACTGTCATCAATTCTACACATTAACCGAGCTAGCTACAGCTTACCTTAACAGAAAGAACCCACAAGTTTTTCTTGCTTATTACCAAGAGAAAGAGCTCAGGTCTTCATATTGGACTCTTTTGTCGTTCAGCGATTCTCCTTATCAATGTTGAAACCTAAAGCTCCATTCATAGGATAACCAAAAAGCAAATAAAAGAGCTTCTGTCACATATTAAGACCTATACATTTGACTACATCCTTCATTGTTTAAGGTATAACAAAATTAAGTTTCATAAGGCATGGTTATCAGGTTCAAATTTAAAGTACAAACGAGCAAGTTTCGAGGATCTCACATAAATGACCAATGTGTAAATTGACAAAAGTAATGCACTTGAATGTAGTAACACTAGCATCAATTCGACTTGCCTTTTATCGGTAATTCAAACCAAAACCGTCAAAAAGTATTATATCTAAACCAAATCAAACTCATGAAATAGATCAAAAGAAACCATGGTCCCATTTCTGAGCAGTTTATAGCCATCCATCTTGAAGGTAGAAAATGGTTGCAAAAACAGCTAGTAATAACTATACAAGGGGACAAGAACATCAGATTTCAAGTCAACTTGCCCAAGTGTGATTGTAATTTATGTAACAGATAACGATTCCAATAAAGTCAAGAACGAATGTCTGTTGAGATGACATGGTGCAACAAGCAATTTATTTAAGTTTCAAATCTTCCTTGACAACAGACTTGGTTGTGCATGTACGACCTTTCAAGTACCCATGCACTTCTTATTGGAAAATGAACTCCTCTGCTGAGCATGTCTTCTAAATTTTTCAAGAAATGGCTAAATCTTCTAAGCAATGCCAGACATTGTATCATTTAAACCTCTTCAAGTTGAAACGATCAGAGGCCTCACACATGTCATCCCTTTCTGCAAAGTATTTCAACCCGATCAACTCACATTAAGGATGGCAGGGCCTTTGATTCAACAATTCTTCCAGAGATTTTGGTAGTTTGTTACAAGCAAAATCCACATTACCATAATAATATAGTGCAATTGACTGTAACTTCTTCAAATGAGTCAGATCAGGAAAACTCTCCCACAGTTCAAGATCAAAGAGCTCCAAAATTTGTAGATTCTCCAAACAGTCAAGGCTTTGAATCTCCATTATTGTAGGCTCCCCAGTTCTTAGTTCTGTCGGTCCATTCAAATTTGAGAAATCCATAGCTGTTCTCATCAACTAGCAAGATTCAACCACCCAAATAATATAAACTTGAAGGAAGCCTTGGAAGCAACAGCAAATTAGCTCCGCAGTTCTAGCCTTTTAAGTTGAGAAAGCTGACCAATATCTATTGATAAGGTGGTTACAACAGCAGACGACAAGCTCGAGACTCCATTTTATTTAATCTCACAACTCACCATGGCATTGGATCTTCCACAAGTTGACAATTGTCCACGGGCTAAGCATTTGGTCGAATGGCCAGATACAAATCATTTGGAATTTCCAATTGCTAGCTTTCACCGTGTGCTGCATCTATTCCTTCAAGTTTTTACAGCATCCAAAAGGCTAGGTATCTTCCGATGGAGCTATTCATCCTCACTCCTTTCGGACTTTTCAAGCTTCCCATTGACAGGGAAAGTTTTGCGATTACGGTGCTTCTGAGAGAGTCTCAATAGCCATGCCAAGTGATCAGTGGAAAAGATTATATTCAATGATCAACAAAAAGTATTGAAAATTTCAAGATCTTTTGAGATCCTTCAACGCTTGATATTCAGATGTTACCCATGAGTGCATTCAATTGATTCCTCTGGTCAACATCATCAAGAAGGATGAGAACTCTTTTACTAAATAGCCTATCTTTAATTGTCTTGATCCCTTCATCAACATTACTTATTTCTGTCAATATCCTTTGAGGATATTGGAGATGAATTATTTGTAGGGTTCATCAACGAAAACAACGGAGCGGAATATAGAACCCTAGACAGGATCCATGTGTATATTGAAATCGGAAAGGAATTTCGATACGTACCTTTTGCAGATCGAAGATAAATCAGCAACTGATTGTGTCTGGATGAGCGCCCCAAGTGTTGCGCCTCTACCGGTATCCACACACACGAACGGAATTCTCCAACGATCCACGTGCTAGCGAAAGATCTTGAAGTTCCTTTTTCTTGAACGCCTTTTGATTTTCGATACTCTATCAAAAAACCCTAGACAGAGAACGATTCTCTATCTATTTATACAGCCTCATTATCTAGCGGAATTAAAAGAAGTGGGCCGGGCTATTTAGGCCCGCCAAACCGTCCACCTTCAATCGTACGTTTAATCATTATCTCATAACGCGCACGACCGCATAGATAATTTAAATAGGAGAATAAATTAAAATCTACTTCTTAAGTAGATCAAGGCGCATAGACAATATTAAGTCCGTTCGCTATTGTATGCGACCCTGTAGGTTCACTAAACATTAGCAGTGTGCCCAAAACTCTTTTGGCCCACAAGTCATAAGCGGTCTCTAGCAACACATTATGACTACCTAAGTATAGTGAAGATCGGTTTTTCGACACAACCTAATCCACAACTAACATTAGAGTATCAACCTTGATTGATTCTTAGGGCAGACCACTAACATTATTCTGCAAGAACTGAATGCCCTTAAGCTTTGAAGTTTCACGGATGTTAAGAAAAAAAAAAGAAACAGTGCTCAAAACCATGTGAAAGCTGATTGTAGTTAAGTTTGGCGAGAGTCGTCTGTCCAACACAGCCCATTCCATGAATTCCAACAATCCATGATTCTTGTGGTTCAAGTGCCTGTCATGCTCATGACTAAGACTACCTTGAACACCATTTTCACATTGAGAGGTCCATGAACTGGTTTTGGCAGGAGCAACAAAGACTACCTGTTTACACCAAAATCAGCATGGATGTCAAGTCGGTTTAATGTCAGAATCTGACGGACAATGGAGCTCAGTCGTCTGCCGAAGTACGTTTGGATAAAATTCGGGAATGTAGTAAGCGTGAATGGCACCATGTCCCGACTTCTGTGATTGGAGAGAATCAGTAATTTTACCGAAACATGAAAAGTTTACATTTCGGGAAATGTTGAAGCTACCAAAAATCGGCAAGATCACAACCCAGCCACGTGAATCGTGACAATAGGAAGTTATGAGCAAAAAGCGGAAATAGTGAGCACGAACAGATTGTGGGAGATTATTTATTCAAATTGGAAGTCATCCCAGCGGTTGAGATCAAGTTTTGGTGGACAATGAAATTGGAAAACGTGGGTAGATAAGGCAGTTATTGAAAGCGCCAAGATTCAAAGTTCGAAAACAAAGAAGTAACCGACAAGCAGTTACAGGATAGGAGGAGATATAAATACTCAGAAGAAAGAAGAAAAGGACCCCCAACAAGAACGCAAAAACACTCAAGTTTATATGCACTTTAGTTTCCTCTGCACTTTTACTTCCTGCGTTTATAGCTTCCTGTAGCTTTAGTTAACCTTCAAGTCCTTTACAGCTTTTGTAGGAGTATTGTAACATAGTTAGAAACTTTGTTGATCTCGGATCCATTTTCAATCCACTCAATTTCTACCCGCTTCCATATAACCCTGCACTACACTCTGTTTTTCGCCACGATTTTCCTAGAAATCAAGCCACAGAACCTACTTTAATAAAAACCGAAAATCAAAGTTTCGGTGAAGGATATTCCTCGTCGTAAAACGAGCGAACATCTTTTTGGCACGCCCGGTGGGACCCGCGTGGTAAGATTTGGATAAATGGTGAGAACTAGGCAATTTGAAGGAATACCGGTCGGCAACGTCAACAATCCAGTTGATGAAACACGTTCTGAACACTCTGCGGCGAATCAAGTAGAGGAGAATGCCGACATTCCTCGGCAATTAACTGAAGAACAAGCCCGTGTGTTGGCACCAGATAACACCTTGGTAGCCACGATAAAAAGGATGTTTGAGGAGCAGCAGAACGATCTTACCAATCATATGGTGCGACATGTAACTGATGTGATAAAGCCCATGGTGATCAATGCTATAAATGAGGTAATATCGCGCCCCAGTTCATCTTCTCAAGTTCCATCCTTTTATGCAAATCCTCCTGGGACAACATCATTCCCACCAACATCGGGACCTCCTCATGTTGGATATAATGGTAGTGGGGGATCAAATTCTCAACCTCCTGTTAGAATTATACCAAGGCCAGAGAATCCTACCCCTATAAACCTTGTGAATGGTGTGAGTGCTTATAATTTCCCTCAATATGCCTCAAATGAGGTTAATTTGATTAATTCCATGGCCACAAATGCACCATCAGTGATGAATGTACCTCTACCAGTGAATATGCCTAATGTTGACCATATCAGACCACCTGCGCCTCAACCATATCCTCAAGTGATAGAAAATCCTCTTTATAGACCACCACTACCCGTTAATTTCAACGTGGAGCAGCAAGGGGTGAATCGACCTCAACAGTTCGATCCTAGAGGTCAAGATCCTTGGTTAGGCCAGCAAAATTTAAGGCCATGGAACCCAAATAGAGTTGCAGATTTGGTAATGCAACAATTGGGAGCAGAGAGAGGAATGCCAAGGCCAGTGTATAGGAAACCACATCCCGATTGGGTTGACAATATACCATATCCGAGGGGTTTCAAGATGCCAGATTTTGCTGTATTTACAGGAGAAGAAGATCAGTCAACCTGTGGAACATGTGGGTCGGTTCTTAGCACAATGTGGAGAAGCTGGAACTAATGAGTATTTAAGGTTAAGGTTGTTCCCACTGTCTTTGTCAAAAACAGCGTTTACTTGGTATACGAATTTGCATGCGAATTCTATTCAGACATGGACGGAGATGGAAAGGCAGGTCCATTCTCAATTTTACCGAACAGTACCAGAGGTAACGGTAGCCGATTTGGCCAGGATGTATCAAAATGGTACCGAAACGGTAGATCAGTTTATTGCACGTTTCAAGAAATCCAGAAACCGATGTTTAACGTCACTTACCGAAAAGGAGTTCACGGATTTGGCTTTTAATGGCTTGAGGTTCAACCTTAAAGAAAGATTTGAAGGACAAGCATTTGACGATCTCTTTCAGTTGAACGCACGGGTTTCCAAGTACGAACACTTGTTGAAGGAGAAAGATAAGAAGCCGAATAAGGACAATCGGCATACAGTGGCATTTGCTGAAAATACCGAACAAGGTGATATAGCCGAAGAGGAGAATGAAATAGCCGTAGCAACTATGGTGCTTGAAAAACCATATGTGTGCCCAGCACTAAAGCCAGCCAGGATGAGAGATGCATCCAAGTTCAAGGCTAAGGAGACAAATAACTACTCCTTCGACATCTACAAGTTGGATGAAATATTTGACCTGTTGTTGAAGGATGGAGTGATCAAGTTATCTGAAGGGCAAATAATTCCGCCAAAGGAGGAAATGATAGATAAGAGGTATTGCAAGTGGCATCACTCTACAACTCATGATACGGTGAATTGCATTGTATTTAGGAAGACTATTCAAGAGGCAATTCGCCAAGGCAAAATTAAGTTTGCTGAAGACAAAGGCAAGGCCCCAATGGAAGTGGACACAGACCCTTTCCCGAACATGATTAGTATGGTTAACATACGAGATATGACAGGCGACGATAACAAGCAACTTTGCACTCGTTGTTACCAAGAGCTAATTCATCAGGATCGGGAAATACCCAAGTTCCAATACATGAGAGGAACAAGGGGGAGATATCGATCGGAATCGTTTGTCCGCAGAATAGGTAGACCACAGGTAAAATCTGAGATTGTTACTACCGAAAATTGTACGGTACAAGCTAGAGATCAGGAAGTTCAATCAAGACAAACAGCACATGTTCCCGAAAGAAAAGATGTTAGTCGTAGATATGAGAGGAAGGAATATCACCATGATTCGTCGCAACCAGCTTTCCCACTTCGGGAATCAACCACTCAGGTTCATGAAGAAAAAGAAACATTACCCAAGCCTGCAAAGAAAAAGAATTTATGGCAACGATATAAAGAAGGTGATCCTAAAGTCGGATTGCTTGGAGAACCTAGTGGGAAGTTTGACTATGTGGTCTATTACGGAGATACGGATGACTATACACCTCCGTCATTACCAATTGTGCCGACTGGCTAGGGAGATGAGTTTGATGATCCACCACCATCAAATTCCCAGGAAATCCACAAGCGAAAAACAGTTAAGGTGCCACACAATCCTCCCAAAGGAAAATGGTCAACAGTTAAATCGCCAGGATAAGCGTCTTATAGAACCATCAAGAGGCGTTTTCAGTGGATGAAAAGCAGGCAAAGGAATTTCCAAAATAGCCGAGCTAAAAGTACAGCAAAGCAGGATTTACCTTTCACATATGTCAGTAAGAAAGGTAATTGGGTCTGGAAGAGAAACCCTGATCAAAAAGATCAGATTAAATCAGAGCCAGGGGATTCGGGAAATAGCTCTCGAGTTGAAATGAGACAAGAAGAAGTTTTACAAGCTCCTCAGACAGTTAATTTTGGGCAGTTCACCGTAGCCCTCAATCCAAGACATCAAGGAAAGGTGGGGCAAAAGAACTTGGGTCCTAAATGGGCACGAGGAAATGACAGGAGTTACCGATTTGGCTACCCCAAAATGTCAAAGAAATATGATCATACATTACGGATAAACATGATCCATGCTAAACTTCCAGCAGAGTATGGAACTAATTTGGTAGTGGAAGAAGATACCGAACACATTTCGGAAAAAAGGAGATAGCCATGGCAGAATTCCAGTTTCCCGACAAGGAAGCCATTAAGTTTGATAAGGTACCTTCTGAAAAAGCAAAGCATCTAAGATCCTTGGTTATTTCAGGAAAGGTCAATGGTAGGTCTGTCGGTAAAATTTTCGTAGATGCCGGAGCCACTTTGAACCTCGTATCTTACAAGTACTTCAAGAAATTAAGGAAGGACGATGATGACATTATCCCTTCCAATGTTCAGTTGGCTGATTTTCTTGGGGAAGTTACCAAAGTCAAGGGGGCAATAGTGCTGGACTTGATTATAGGGTCTAAGTCGTCCAAAACGACTTTCTTTGTGATAGAGTCTGATGGTTCATATAATCTGCTGCTCGGAAGAGATTGGATACACTCTAATCAGTGCGTACCTTCAACTTTGCATCAAGTCTTGGCATTCTGGAATGGCGAGAAAGTGGAATATGTTGAGGCAGATTCGGGATATGCTTCAATCGGGTGGATTGACATTTGCCGAAAGTATCGAGACTATGCACATGAAGGTTATGCTGTTGAAACACCAGGGACAGATCCACAATCCCTTGCTTATTGCCGCTTCGGGGATGTGAAAGACGAATGGATCCCTAAGTCAAGCTTGGCATTGGAAGAATTACATACTCTATATGGAAAGCGAGTCAGTATTGCAAGAAGTTTGTGAAAGGTATTTTACATATTTGGCGGAAATGGCGCATCAAAAGGTTGAAGCTTCAGATTGTATAGATGAATGGGAAGATCCACTGGTCAAAGAAGATAGGACAATGGAGGCTCAAGATCCATTGTTAGAAGTTGATATAGGGGAGCCTCGTTGTTTCCGCCCGATATATGTGAGTGCTTTTTTACAAGGGGGCATGAGAGAAAAGTTTGTTAATCTAATCAAAGAATATAATGATTGTTTTGCATGGGACTATAATGAAATGCCTGGTTTGTCAAGAGATATTGTAGAACATCGCCTTCCAATCAAGAAAGGATTTCGTCCGCATAAGCAGCTAGCAAGGAGGTTTGCTCCAGATGTGGTGGATAAAGTCAAGGAGGAAATAGAAAGGCTGCTGAAAGCAAGATTTATTGAAACAACCAGGTATGTAGAGTGGCTTTCAAATATTGTCCCTGTGAAAAAGAAGAATGGGAAGCTGAGAGTTTGTATTGATTTTCGGGATCTGAATAATGCCACTCCAAAGGATGAATATCAAATGCCTATGGCAGATATGTTAGTAGACTCAGCATCGGAAAATGAGATGTTATCCCTGATGGATGGTCATTCGGGTTATAACCAAATATTTATAGCTAAGGAAGATGTCCCGAAGACAGCATTTAGATGTCCTGGTGCAATCGGGACTTTTCAGTGGGTGGTTATGCCTTTTGGACTAAAGAATGCAGGAGCTACGTACCAGCGGGCAATGAATTTGATTTTTCATGATATGATTGGTAAATTCTTAGAAGTTTATATTGATGACGTGGTGGTTATGTAACAGCCTGAATTTCGATGTAATTCCAGGATTAATAAATTGACCATATTTCGCATTTCATTTTAGTAAGTCTCGCCCAGAGCTGATCACTCTCGGGATACTAACCAATAGGGTATGGCTAACTAGGAAAATGGTACGTGGACCAGGGACCCGATCGTGAATTGGGCACCGATCTTGAGAAATGACGAGAGAATATTATGAACCAGTATGGACCGATCTTAGGAAAGGTAACGGATCTGGTTTGGCCAAGGCCAACGATGTACCATCGGATCGCAGGTGATTCTGCAAGACCGAAAGTACACGTGGCCAACCAGTCTTGAACTTGAACCGAGCGATCGTGACCTCTGGAACTAATGATAATTTCTCATTCTCTCAATGATCGAGACCATTACAATATGGATAGCCCTAGGTCAATACGCGTAACTCCTAAACAGCCGCCCGTTAGTGAGAGACCCTGAAATTGAAAGTTTAGCGAGTTTTGTTCACGGAATTGAGCCCAGATTTCGAGGTCGATTTTCGAAGGCTTAAGAGACTATTTTTGGGAATCTGACGTCATATTACGTTGGCCACACACGTCTGGGGTTAGTACGAGTGAAAATTGGAATTTCGGTCCGGGGGTGAAAAATTACGGTTTTGCCCCTGTGGGCACCGAGGCTGGATTCGGAGGCCGTTTGAGGTTATTTTTCGTGGCCAATATCATTTTGGGGTGGCCACGCACATTAAGAGTGGTTTTGGCCAAAAAGTGGAATATCGACAAAAATTGGAAAAATAATATTATTTTATTCCCGAAACTTTGCAGTCAGTTTTCGAGGACTTAAAAAGTGAATTTTGCAATTCCGATGCCATATTATGTTGGCCACGCACATATGGAACGCGTGTGTGCGAAAATTGGAATTTTGACCCGGGACCGAAAAATTACCAAAATGCCCTTGGACCCATTTTTGGTAATTCCGAATTTTGGATTTAATTAGGGGACTAACCAAGGTGAGTTAGGGCTAAACCAGGTCTGGTCAGCTTGGGTTAAGGATCAATGGCCATTTTACCCCTAAATTATTGGATGAGAAGGAAGGATAGCCCTTGGATCAAGGGCAAAATTGTCCAATAGCCTAAGATAATGACACTTGGAACCCACTAAATCAATTGTTGACCCTTATTTGACCAGATCACTCTCTCTCCAGTAGATCATTCGGCCAAATCCCCCGAGAATTTCCTTCTTCTTTCCCATTTTCTGTTCTGCAGTTCACGTTCTGCTCAAACTGGTACTGTTCACGCCGGAACAGTACCAACCGGAGCTGTCCCCGCCGAGCCAGCACCACCAGCAGCCCTTTCCGCCCAAGAACAGCCACCCTCAGCCCATTTCCAGCACTGAACAGAAGCAAACAGCAGCAAATCGCCGTTTCCGTCGTCGCCGCGGACCGTCGGCTTGCATCGGAACGCCGCCGTCGATCCTTACCGTTCGTCGGTGATCGACCGCCCGTTCCCGTCGTCCCGAGTCGTTAATAGGCGAGTATAAACCCCAAACCCTTAATTAGTCTAATTGTGTCCTTAGGGGGTAATTAAACTCATTTAGGACCTAATGATGTTTATTTGGGTGTAGGATGATTATGATAGGTCATTAGGGCTTAATGAGGTTATTTAAGTGTGGATAGTGTTCAAAACAGCCCCTGTTCTGGTACTGTTCACAAAGTACCGAAATTGTGCATATTTGTCTAAGTTTTGCACTAATTGAATTCAATGATTCAAGGCTTGAAATTAGACAATTCAAGTGTTAATTAAGCTCATTTGAGGCTTAATTATATGTATTTGGTGGTTGGATGTTTGGGGTAGGTGATTAGGCCTTAATGAGATGGTTTAAAGGTGGTTTAGTGCCTAAATGTTAATTTTTCTTGGTACTGTTTATTCAGTACCGAAAATGCCTAATTTGTGCCCAAGTTGAATATTCTAAGAATAATGGACTAATGACAAGAATTTAGGCATTTTTAGGGGATGATTAGGACGTGTATAAATCCTATTGAATGACCCCGAAGTGGTGAGAACAACTATTGAGATGGATTTGCCCAGGGCGGGCCTTTAACGCATTGAACTACCTTGGAATGAACGTGCGAATGAATGTGGGATTCGTTGAACCAAAGTGGAAATATATTGAATGTGCCAAGGATGCGTTGAATTCGTTGATTTGGTGAATGATTGTGTTCGGCATGTTGGCTTAGGTATTATCGGTGTAGTCTCGGATCTGGCTTAGGTAGTACCGAGTGTATGTTTCGGACTGGATTGAAGACCGATTGTTGGAAATTAAGTCCAAAGAATTTAGTGGGATTATTAGAAACAATTATTGGACTAGCACGGATTAATCGGGGATTATGTGATTGGATTGCTGGTATGCCCTGGTTGATTGAGTCAGTTGATTTACGTACCCAATTGTTGGGAAATTGAGTAATGCCATGTCGCGTGACTGCGTGGCCGACTTGTGCGGAGTGTGATTGGCCATATGATGGCTTGATTGGATTATTGAATTCCACATTGTGGAATTGAGCCGCATGGTATTAATTGGCCAATGAACGATTGTTGCGGCATGAAATTAACTGAATGCTTGAATTGTGCTGATGCTCATGTTGCATTGTTTTGCATTTCATGGCATGCATAGTGAATGCCGGGAACAAGGTGTGTGATGAATTGTGCGAGAATGCGTGCCTGCCATGAGCATGTGATCACCTAAATGCCCTGATGCGTGATACGTGGGGTCCAGATAATAATTGATTGTGTGTATGTGTGATCACAATTTCGCCCTGATGCGTGTTACGCGGGGTGTGCCGTCCTGATGCGTTTTACGCGGGACGATGCCCAGTACGTCCGGAAGACGACCAACCTGATGCGTTTTACGTGGGCTCTGGTTCGTGAGGAGATCGGTGTTGCGCCTGATGCGTTTTGACGCGGGCTAGAGACACTGGGCCAGTTGATGCGTTTTAACGCGGGCCACGAAGTGTTGTGATTAAATGAAGAGACCTGATGCGTTTTACGCGGGTCGTAATAAATGATAAATTGAGCAAGTGCCAAGGTGCCGGTGTGGGCTAGTGAGCCGAGGCATGAGTATGGTGTGACGATAGCATTGCATACATAAGAATGCATGGGCCAGTTTGCGGGTGTGCGGGACTCGGTGATTGACACGCGTTATTACCATTATTAAGTATGAGCATACGTTTGACGTACGCATGAACCGAGTGCTCGTGTATGTAACTTGATTTAAATCATGATTGTCAATAACCTGCAGGGTCAGCCAGGTAAGAGATCTGGGTCTGAGGGCCTAGGTCGGAGTTTATTTATAAATTGGTTGGTTATGTTGTTTTGTCTTTGTCGGTCGGGAGATTGCATGTTAGCCTAGCCTAGGTTTAGGGGTCATACTCGCCGAGATTCGTCTCACGGTTGTGTAAACCGAAACATTTTCAGACTCCCAGCCGTAGGATGCCGAGGACACCACCACTTTTTGGGATGCTGCATTTCATCCAACGGTCGTTGAGTGTGCACCCCTGTGGAGACGGAGCAGATCGGAGAAGTGGCTGTTTGGTTATTCCTAGGAGTTGGTGTTTTATTTGAGTTGTTGGGAGCACTGTAAAAAGAGTTTTAAAATAGTGATATAAGTATATACATATTTTCTGCGTTGATCGTTGTTTATTGCTTGGCTATCCTTAGTCTCATGCGATTTATTGTATGGGTGTATATATTTATTTATATACGTTGCTTCCGTATGTGTTTGATCTCTGATTGGGCGTTGGGTCGGCAATGCTTTCTGGGAGCGTTGCACCATAATCGACCGTCGACGGGATGTTGCGTTCCGGTAGAGTACGGGGCGTGACAGGTTAAATTAGCCCAAGAAGATCATTTGGATTATCTCGAGCGAGTGTTTATTAGGACGAGGAAATACAAATTGAAGATGAATCCAGCCAAGTGTGCCTTCGGAATACAAGCAGGAAATTTCTTGGGATTTTTGGTCAATCAGAGGGGAATCGAAGTTGACAAGAACAAAACAAAAGCTATCATGGAGCTTTCTCATCCTACGTCAAAGAAACAATTGCAGATGGTGATCGGGAAAATAAACTTTCTAAGAAGATTCATTGCCAATTTGTCTGATAAAATGGAGCCGAAGACACAGCTTCTACGGCTCAAAAAGCAAGATGAATTTATATGGGAAGAAAAACAACAGAAGGCGTTTGATTCAATCAAAGCTTATCTAATGAATCCGCCTGTATTAATGCCGCCAAAAGCAGGCAAACCATTGAAATTGTACTTATCAGCTACCGATATAACTATCGGGAGTATGTTGGCTCAAGAAAATGAGAATGGAAAAGAACAAGCGGTATATTATTTAAGCAGGGTGTTAACTGATGTTGAAAAAAGATATACCGCGATTGAAAAATTATGTCTATCTTTATATTTTGCTTGTATGAAGTTAAGGCATTATTTGCTGCCAACTACAGTACATGTGATCGGTAAGACTGATATAATAAAATATATGCTATCCCGACCTGTTATAAAAGGGCGTATAGCAAAGTGGGCCTTTATCTTGTCCGAGTTTGATTTGATATATGTGCCGATCAAAGCAGTAAAGGGCCAAGCCATTGTTGATTTTCTTACCGAATATCCATGTTTACAAATGGAAGAAGGTGAGCAAAGTCTCAGTCAAGTACTGCCATGGACTATGTATTTTGATGGATCGCGTGCTAAGAGCATGGCTGGAGCTGGATTGGTAATAATTTCTCCCGATGGGAAACTTACAAGGTGCGTCTGTAAGTTAAATTTTGTATGTTCAAATAATCAAGCCGAATATGAAGCATTAATTATCGGACTGGGAATATTGATTGAGTTGAAAGCACAGTTTATCAAAGTATTCGGTGATTCACAATTAGTGGTGAAGCAATTAAGGGGAGAATACCAGTGTTTGAATGAGAATTTGATTAGTTATTACTATCTAGCTAAGAAGCAGTTAGAGCAATTCAGGGAGTACGACATAGTCCATGTTAAAAGAGATATAAATTTTGAGGCTAACGAGTTGGCTCAAGTAGCTTCTGGATACTGAATATCAAAAGAGCTAGCTGACATCACAAATTTGATTGGTTATTACTATCTAGCTAAGAAGCAGTTAGAGCAATTCAGGGAGTACGATATAGTCCATGTTAAAAGAGATATAAATTTTGAGGCTAACGAGTTGGCTCAAGTAGCTTCTGGATACTGAATATCAAAAGAGCTAGCTGACATCACAACCACCATAACACTGTCGGTACCTTCTATTGAACAAAGAAAGATACCGATAGCAGTTAGCGAGGTAGTCCAAAAAGAGGATTGGAAGCAAAGTATCATCGAGTATTTGAAGAATCCAGATTCAAGAGATCGAAAGCTGAGAAGACAAGCCCAAAAATATGTCGTATTAAGAGAAGAATTATACCGAAAATCCTCAGATGGATTGCTCTTGTGTTGTCTTGATGAAGATAATGCAAAATTGGTTATGGCAGAAACACATGAAGGCGTATGTGGAGCTCATCAAGCAGGAATCAAGATGAGATGGCTGTTAAAAAGGTATGGATATTTTTGGCCAGCAATGATGCAGGATTGTATCAATTATGCCAAAGCATGTCTTTCATGTCAAAAACATGGACCGTTGCAACATGTACCTGCTATGGAGCTACATTCTATTATAAAGCCGTGGCCATTTAAAGGATGGGCAATGGATATAATTGGTAAGATTTACCCACCCTCTTCTCATAAGCACAGTTATATTTTGTTAGCTACAGATTATTTTACGAAGTGGGTAGAGGCCATTCCATACAAGAGTATAACACAAAAGACCGTGATCAAATTTATGGAGGAAAATATAATTCATCGATTCGGCTTGCCTGAATCAATTACTGCCGATCAAGGTATAGTGTTCACTGGAAGTGAGGTAAAGGAATTTGCGCGATCAAGAGGAATCAAAATGATTTATTCCACACCGTACTATCCTCAGGCAAATGGACAGACTGAGGCTACTAACAAGGTTGTTATTGGTCTTATCAAGAAACATCTAGAAGAAAATCCAAGGGAATGGGATACTTTATTGTCAACAGTATTGTGGGCATACCGAACGTCACGAAGATCAAGTACAGGTACCAGCCCTTATATGCTTACATATGAACAAGAGGCAGTTTTACCAATGGAAATAACAGTGCAATCTTTAAGAGTCCAATTACAGAGTGAAATGTTGCCTGAAGATTACAAAGATTGGATGCATATAAATCTGGATGAACTAGATGAGGTTCGTGCGGCTTCTTTGGATCAATTGATTGCACAAAAGAGAAGAGTAGCCAGAGCTTTTAACAAAAGAGTTAAAGTTAAGCAGTTTGTGGTGGGGGATCTAGTATGGAAAGCGATACTGCCTTTTAATCTCCAAAATAGAGAATTCGGTAAATGGTCATCAAATTGGGAAGGACCCTATTTAGTTACCGAAGTGCTGAGTGGGAATGCATACAAGTTGATGGACGTCAATGGAAAAGAACTATCACGTTCTATAAATGGGAAATTCCTAAAGAAATATCATCCATCAATCTGGGAAACATAAGGAGATTTATTCATCCACTAGAAGTCAAAATACATTCTGATCTTGGTTACAAAGATTTGCAGATCCTTAACAAGTTTGAGATTTTGGGCTACAAGATTAGAATGTAAGGCAAGATTCGGGTAAAGTTCAGAAAGTTGTTCTTCAAGATACTTCATGTGACGAGAATGGAAGCGGACAACTTCAAACTTTTCCCAAGCTTCTCGAAGCAACTGCATGTACCTGTTTGAAGAAACTTCAACCATGGATCTAACTCGAGAGATTTAATCTCTGATCACTCTCTGTTCTACACAACGATGATTCAAAAAGAAAGTAAGGAGTCGACGTGCCATCTCAACGTCATCTTTAGCCTGAGCACAAGACTCCTGGGTTTGAGCATATTCAGCCTTAGAATCTTGCAATCGGGAAAACTCCTTTTCAATATGAAGTTGAAGAGCATCAGCTTCCACAACAACAGGTTCCAAATTCCAAATCTCCCTCACATTATGTTTGAATGCATCAAAGTTATCAGGGAATAAAGAACATAGCTCCCAGACCAGATCTAGAAAGGTAGAATCTGCAGACAGAAATACTTTGGATCTGAAGAAGTCTGTCAGGTTAGTAACTTCTACCTTATGATTGTTGTTCAATAATAAAGCATGGTGTCCTTGGGACAGCAGTTCGTGTAGTCGCCTCCATAAGGATCAATCACCTATAGAGAATGAAGCAAGTTGTCATGTTAAAGGGAATGAAGAATGGTCGTCAAAGATCAGGTAGAAAGTTTACCTTCATAAGTATTACGACTATTCTGTGATCGAGACCAAAGAAGCAGCCGAGATGAAGAACCATGTGAAGACATCATGAACAGGATTGTGAGTTTGCAGGGAATCTGTGGCAAGCTTAAACAGTTATAAAGGGAGCAGATCGTGGAGGATGATGTGTCAGAATTTTCTCGGAGAGATGGGATGGAGATGGAATTTGATTCATGCGTGTGGATAAGCAGTTATTAAGTTGGTAACCAATAAGTTCAGAGAGAATGAATGATAGGAAAGGTAAGCATTTGATCTTTCAGTTACGCAAGTTGCAGTGGAACAGTTATCTTTGAATTGATTCAGATATCCAAAAGAACTGGACAGAGATAAAGAGCGACATTTAGGTAGAACGTTTGAGTTACCGATTGCTAAAATATACAGCATCGGGAATTTGCTTTATCGGGATATCCTACATTTGAATATACAGCGTCGGGAATCTGCTTTATCGGGATATCCTACATTTGAATATACAGCATCGGGAATTTGCTCCGTCGGAATATTTTACAATTAAGCAAATGCAAGGAAGACCAAGAATGGAATCCAACAAATGATTTCGACATTTTATCTCCAATTAGCCAATTGGGTTTTGGCTTCAGTTACAAAGTCTCTTAATCTAATCTCTAGCCTGTAGTTTTCATCCATAATCTCTGCCCTTTTCTTCTCATGAACCCTAACTAACCCAATAGTATTATCAAACTCTCTCTCCAATTCCCTACATTTTTGCATCTTGCGTCTAAGTGTGGGAGAAAAGTTTGAGACTGTGAATTTCTGATCTATAATTTGAGCATCCACCATCCTCAGCTCTGCTTCAAGTTCTGCTTTTCTGGCCTCCAAGCTTTGAAGTTTGCTTGCCTCAACTTTAAAATGATTATAGAAGAGACGAGCATCTTCACGCATGTGGGCTAACTCATCCTGGATTGCCAGTCCTCGGCTTTCTCCAAAGAGAAGATGGGGGAGATGATCAAGATTGACTCTGATTGTAGTCACAGCATCTACAAAGTCAACAGCGAAGAGATCAATCTTGTCTTGAAAAGAATCCGACAAGATAAATGATGGATGGCCAGAGCATATTTCCTGGAAAAGATTCCTCGCTTGGCGTTCTTTGTTAGAGTCAATGATCAACTTCCCATAACCAGGCTCTAATAGGTTTAAGAGCTGTTCCCATTTAGCTTTAGCCACTTCTCTAGGAACTTCGGCAAGCATTGACAAAGTTGAAGGCCCTGAGGAGTCATCAGTCATTGAAGAACTGGGATGAGTACCTGCCAATATTCTTTCCAACTCCTCCCGTTCTGCTAAAGAGAAAATTTCTATCTGAGCAGATGGATTGGGCATAGCAGAGGATGTTGAGGGAGGTAAACCAGTGATAATCTGAGAAGTTGGTGGCACTTGCACACTCAAAGGTTCCTGAATCGTCGTTTCTTCAGGCGTTGGAATCTCTTGAGGTGCAGAAGCATGTATGTAAGAAGCTGCAGCTGTAACATATGTATATCAGATAACTGAATAGAAATTTCGAGTCAAATACAGGGCAATGACATTTACCAGTAAAAGTTAGAGGAAGATTTTCTTTAGGTTCTATGACATTGGTAGAAGTATCCTGCGCTGGTATACCTTCTTGGGAATCTGAAATAAGAGGTTGATCTTGAATCAACTCAGCAGTAACTTCTATCAAAGAAGCAGGAATTACTGGTAAAAGATTTGGGGCTGATATGATAAGAGCCTTGCTAGGAGAAGGAACAGGGGAAGCAACGCTGGATGGATCAGTCTTGGGAGTATCTGGATTAATCAAAAGATATACAGGTTAGTGCTAATATGCACATTGCTAGTCTCCATAAATAGAGCAAGAGAAGTACCTTTTGGTGGGTGCAGTTTCATCATAGCTCGAAGCGTGAGCTCTGAAGATTGATCAGATGTTGGAGGATACTCTGGAGATTCTGAGGAATGAATAGTTACTTTTCTAAAGCCGCGTTTTGCTGGTGCTTTCTTTGGGACAATAGAGTCCGAAGTCTTTCTTTTCTTGTTCACTGCGAGAGTATGATGTTAAATGGGAGGCTGAAAATCAAGCAAAACATATATTGAAAATCAGAATCAAATTACCTTTGGAAGGTTCTATTGACTTGGTTGGAGACATATTCACAGCCTCAATTGCTTTTGGTGCTATAGGAGGAACAGCATCTCTTATTTTTGAAAGAATCAGGTCCAGAGGATCTGAAAACACAGTCTTTTGATAATCCTTCCACCAAAGGTCAAAATCGGCTGAAGAATAATCGAGTAGCCAGTGAATTCGATGACACGGGACAATCGGTAGATACTCCGTATCAACGTGGTCGCTCATTAAAAGGCCGATCATTCTTCAGCTTGCAAGTTAATTTATCAAAAGAAGCAACAGAGAAAGTGTAAAGAGCAAGAACAGGAACTCCTTGAATTAACCCAAGTTGCCTGGCACAGTATTGGGGATAATAGATTTCAAAGCCAGCAGCAAACCTGCCTTTTGTCGAAAATCTCACAAGGAGATCAACAGAAGTCAAGACAGATTGCCAAAAGTCACTTTTGTTCTTCTGAAAGGCAGGAAGGTAAGATTTGAATTGAGGGGTAAAGAAAGGAGCGAAAGAATGTGGATTCTCCTTAATGGAACAAATTTGAGAAATAAAGTACCGAAAACAAGAGGATGGTGTTTTAGGAACAGAGACCAGTTTCCTGCTCAAAGTTTGGCAGACTAGTTGGTCAGGAATAGAAACCGAGAGAGGCTGGATAACTTGATCCTTGGAAAACCAAGCAGGGAAATAGAAGGTTGCCCATGCTTGAAGAAGCCAAAGGGGACCACCAAAAACGCCACTAACTTCATCTGAAGCAGTGGAGGAAGAAGCATGGGCTAAACCCCGATAGAGTAAGGCCAACATTGTCTTGCCTAAAGAAGGCCGGGTCCCTGAAGCTAAAGCAGAAGCAACAGCAACAAAATCGTTCGAGACCCTAACTATAGGGTGGCAGAAAAGGAATTTATAGAGCCAGCATAAAAGAAAAGCAGTGTGCTCTTCGTCGGTAATTGCATTTTCCTTTTTAAAGTAGTTTTTCATAATGTCCCGTAGGCCATTTCAGAATCAGATAATTTGCCGAGCGGCGAATGAGAGTCTAGAGATAGGGTAGATGGGTCTGTACCCAAAAGAGAGAGCCCAGTAAGGCAATGTACATCAAGCAAAGTTACCGACATAGGAGAAAAAGGGAAAAAGAAGCAGTTGGTCGAAGATGACCAAAAACAGGACAATGCGCCAATTAGTTCCCGATTCACATGGTAGTCGAAACAACTAAGACGCAAAGCATCGTGGATGGAAAGGGTATTCCAAAGAGAACCCTTAGAAGGAAGAAGACGAAGGTACCATTGATAGAACTCAAAATCAAAATCAGAGAAAGCCCTAAGGCGAGAAGGACGAGAATACCACTGGTACGCCAAAATAGATGACTCATGGATGGGAAGTACCTCAATCTGATGACGAGGGAAGCGGTTTGACAGGCATTGTGGAACGAAAAAGTGATTGTGAGTAGCAGGGCAAAGGATATAAGAATCTTCAAAATCATTCTGTACAGAGAACAGATGAGATCCTTCTTTGAAATTATCAGAATCCCGGAATAGATAATATCGGTCGAGGGCATCTGATGCAGAAAAGGAGAAAGCTTGGTCCTTGGAAGCTATGGATTTTAGTAGAGTGTCGGAAAAGATTGCAGAGATTCAAAAAGGTGAAGATGAAGAAGAACGAAAAAGGAACGATTTTTATAGAAAGTGTTTTGGAGACGAAAAGGTAGGCGCGCGAAGCAAGGTGACGAAGCGACGTCAAGAATAGGTACTATTTCTTTGACATTTAAAAGAATTAAAAGTTCTTTTAATTCTTTTAAAAGGGGGCATCTGTTTACACCAAAATCAGCATGGATGTCAAGTTGGTTTAATGTCAGAATCTGACGGACAATGGAGCTCAGTCGTCTGCCGAAGTACGTTTGGATAAAATTCGGGAATGTAGTAAGCGTGAATGGCACCATGTCCCGACTTCTATGATTGGAGAGAATCGGTAATTTTACCGAAACATAAAAAGTTTACATTTCGGGAAATATTGAAGCTACCGAAAATCGGCAAGATCACAACCCAGCCACGTGAATCGTGACAACGGGAAGTTATGAGCAAAAAGCAGAAATAGTGAGCACGAACAGATCGTGGGAGATTATTTATTCAAATTGGAAGTCATCCCAGCGGTTGAGATCAAGTTTTGGTGGACAATGAAATTGGAAAACGTGGGTAGATAAGGCAGTTATTGAAAGCGCTAAGATTCAAAGTTCGAAAACAAAGAAGTAACCGACAAGCAGTTACAGGATAGGAGGAGATATAAATACTTAGAAGAAAGAAGAAAAGGACCCCCTAACAAGAACGCAAAAACACTCAAGTTTATATGCACTTTAGTTTCCTGTGCACTTTTACTTCCTGCGTTTACAGCTTCCTGTAGCTTTAGTTAACCTTCAAGTCCTTTACAGCTTTTGTAGGAGTATTGTAACATAGTTAGAAACTTTGTTGATCTCAGATCCATTTTCAATCCACTCAATTTCTACCCGCTTCCATATAACCCTGCACTACACTCTGTTTTTCGCCACGATTTTCCTAGAAATCAAGCCACAGACCTACTTTAATAAAAACCGAAAATCAAAGTTTCGGTGAAGGATATTCCTCGTCGTAAAACGAGCGAACACTACCTCGAGCACCACTTTAAGCACTCACCATTTTTCTCCCGTCCAGACAAGTCCTTCGAGTGTTTCCACGTAAAAGAACATCTGGGCACTGATAAACAAGTTCTATTGCATAACAATGAAGAGAACACACATTCAGATGAAATGTAATAATCTTTTTTGTGGGCCCATAATAAAGGAAAAAAAACACAATCAGGTTTGCCTAAATAGTCATTGTACCCCCCAAAACAGATAATACAGGGTATACCTGTAACAGTCTGAATTTTCGATCCTTTTCCTGGGATTCATGAAATGAATATTTTGGCCAATGCACTTATAGTGAGATCTCACCCGGAAATGCGCATTCACGGGATGCTAACCTTAGGGGTAGGGCTATTACGGGATTGAGTTCGCACGACCAAAGAACTTGACCTGGGTTCGATCTTCGACCATATCGATTGACGAGGGAATGTTTTGAGCCAACCGAGACCGATCTATTTGATTGATCGTGTCCAAAGGGCACTAGTGACAGACCCTCGCAATTATATGACAATTGAGGTCGTCTTGGTTCGAGCAAACTTAAACGTGATTTGACTTAATGTCGGTCACGGGTCGAGAGCGCGTAATCCCAATGAGCCACCCGTTAGCAAGAGATAAGCTAAAGTCGCGATTGTTCGATTTTAGTCATTTCTTGGAATTCGGGCCCGGGAATCGAGAATTTTAAAAGTGACAATTTTGGACGGCCGATGACGTTTTTGGCTTGGCCAACCTTGGGGCCACCCATTTCTGCAAAAAAATGGATTTCGGTTCGGAGCCTGAAAAATTACGGTTTTGCCCCGGGCACCGAGGCCGGATTCGGAGGCCGTTTGAGGTTATTTTTCGCGGCCAAGGTCATTTTGGGGTGGCCACGCACATTTAGAGTGGTTTTGGCCAAAAATTGGAATTTCGACAAAAATTGGAAAAATAATATTATTTTATTCCCGAAACTTTGACGTGGATTTTCGAGGGCTTGCGCGATGAATTTCGCGATTCCGACGCCATATTATGTTGGCCACGCACATATGGAACACGTATGTGCGAAAATTGGAATTTCGGTTCGGGATCGGAAAATTGCGAAAATGCCCCTAAGACCATTTTATTTAATTCCGAAAATTGGTCAAAATTTTGGGGTTAACCAAGGTTAATTGGGATTAAACCAGGTCTGGTCAACCATAGTTAGGGACAAAAGACCATTTCACCCCTAAATTATTGGATTAGGGCAAATCCTAGCCTTTGGATCAAGGGCAAAATTGTCCATTGGCCAAGATTTTGACACTTGGATTCCATTAAGTTATATTTGACTCATTTAACCAGAATTTCCTCTCTCTCATTCGTGTGTTCCTGATCTGCCGAGACCAATTCCCCTCTTCCTCTTCTTCTTCAGCGTTTTTTTCTCTACCGTGGGCAAGTTTCTGCATTTTCTGGTACTGTTCACGCCGGAACAGTACCAGCCGGAGCTGCTGGCCGCCCACCAGCCGTCGCCACAGCACCCTTGGACCTCCCTCTCACCTGTTCAGCCACCACAGCCCCGGTTATAGTCCAGAAACAGCCCTCTCTCTCTCCTTTTTCCCTCTTTTCTCATTTTTCTGTTTTACAAACAGTACCGCCGGAGCTTCGCCGGAGCTCCGATCGCCGTTCCGTCGACACCCAGCCGTCCAGCTCGTCCATACGTCCCTGTTCATCGCCTGCCGTACAGTGTCCGTACAGTACTGTTCACAGTCCGTACGGACACTGTTCACGCCGTTCCGTACGGCCGTCGCGGCCATCACCAGCACCTCGCCGGCCACCGTCCCAGCCCTGTCCGTATGGTGTCCGTACGAAAGTACTATTCACGCCCCCCGTCCGTACGTCGCCGGCGACGCCGCTCCCGCTGCTGCTGCTGTCCCGGCCCGTTCCAGTCCCATTCTGTCTCGCCTTTTTTTGGTAAGTGTCTCCCCCAAAAACTACCTAGGAGCTCGGGTATTTCTAGGCTCGTTTAGGACCCGGTTTAGGCGATTTTGTGACTGTTTTAGGGGCTGTTCGGGACTGATTTGAGTGACTGATTAGGCGAAGAATTTTGAGGTTTAGGGAGCTTGGATTAGGGCTGTGATGTTGAGGTTTGATCGGAATTAATTTGTGCGATTAATTATTGGGATTGTGCCTTGAATGGAAATTTGTGCGTGATTGTGCGATTTGTGGTAGTTGGCTGATTTGAGATTGTGTTTCGGGTTGTGTACGTGTGGTCGTAT
The DNA here is from genome assembly GCF_021117445.2 of Syzygium oleosum. Taxonomy (NCBI): domain Eukaryota; kingdom Viridiplantae; phylum Streptophyta; class Magnoliopsida; order Myrtales; family Myrtaceae; genus Syzygium; species Syzygium oleosum. The sequence goes on along the minus strand of NW_026607485.1, from coordinate 6,073,816 downwards.
ATGTCACGTGTGTGGCCGTGAGGTGTGATGGTGTGGCAGTGCGATTGCGCAATATGTTCGCGTGCCAAGAATGTGTGATAGTGCTTCGGGATCGCGTGTTATATGTGTATGATTGTGTGGTGTGCTGGCGTGATGAGAATGTATATTTGCAAAGTGTATGTGAATTGTGAAATGTGCATGCAATGTGGAATTGTGTTTGGCCGTGCGAGTACTGGTCGTGCGTAAGTGTGGTTTGAGTGAAACGAGGATATGGAAATGTGGTTTGGTTGGAAAGGTCCGTCCTGAGGCGTGTACGTTACGCGGGACGATGCCGTCCCTGACAAGGTGACGATGCCCGGCCTGACGAGGTGTCGATGCCTGACGTGGTCAGAAGACCGTTGGCCTGATGCGTTTTACGCGGGCACGGTAGAAGGAAAGTGTGTGTAGGATTCCGTCCTGAGGCGTGTACGTTTACGCGGGACGATGCCGTCCCTGACGAGGTGACGATGCCCGGCCCGACGGGGTGACGATGCTTGGCGAGGTCAGAAGACCGTTGGCCTGATGCGTTTTACGCGGGCGCGGTAGTGGTGGAAAGGTTGAGAATGAGTGGGATTTGGCAAGACAAGCGAGAGGATTGTGGAAAGTGATGCGTAGTGTGAGTAGCGTGCGAGTGTGTTTGTATCGCGTGATGTGATGCTTAATTATGGGGTAGAAACTGCTAGGCACGGTATGGGACGTGCCCAAGTGGTTTCTGTTTTATAATTAAGGCACGCGCGCGTCTGTGATTCCTTGCTGTGATGTGTTGGCTGTGTTATTGTCTAACGTGCAGGAACGTGCGTGATGGATTCCAGGTAGGGTCGCATGTGATTGTTAGTTTGGCCGATCGTTGTGTGTTATGTGTGTTTTCGTCTAGCGGTACGTGAGTGCCTACGTGGGGTTTGGGGTTGTACACTTATTGAGATTCGTCTCACGGTTGTATAACCGCCACTTTCAGACCCCCGGCCCTAAACCCGGGAAGTGCGCCTTTTCTTTTTGGAAGTCCGGGGAGCTACTGTTGGTGCCCAGTGGAGCTGCAGGTGAGTTCCAGAGATTCAAGCCAGAGATTCAGAAGCAGACTGGAGGAGGGCGATCCTTAGGTTTTTCCTTAAGGTTTTGGGGGTTGTGTAAATCGGGTTGACCCATAGGGAAGTTAAGTTAACCAGACCCTGATATTTTGTTGACGGTGATTTCGGATGCTAGTTTGTTAATTATGCCTGTAATATGATGTATGTATATTTGGTGCTGTATGAAGATGTTATTGTTTGATAATTATGGTGGTCTACCCCGTCGTCGTCATCTTTCTGTCCGGGGTTTTGTTATTCGCTTCCGCATGTGGCTCTGATGTTTGGGTTGGGTCGGCGACGTTCCTGGGACGTCGCATCATTTCGACCGGAGCAGGGGATGACGCGAGCTCGTTGGGGTTCGGGGCGTGACAATACCACCCAAGATTGTGAGAGGGAATACAGTCAACATCAAATTTCGTCCTTCATCTGCCTTTCTTCGGTCTCCATCTATACAGCTGCCCAATTATCCATAGTTCCCTGCACAAAACTTTAATTCTTCTAAGCAACATTGGAAACCGCCAAAAAGCCGGTCGTTTAAGATGTCTCCCTTAGCACTTCTTGTCAATCTTAAAATCTAAAAGAGTCATCTAGTATAACTCAAGGTGAATGGAAGGGCTTTTATTATAGTTAACCACCTGGGCATAACCATTTCGAGAAAATGAGGCAATAATGTAGATCACACAAGGGTTGATTTACATGATTTCAGACACCAAGTGAGACTTATCATATGTCCTATGCACCGATGATACTGAAATTTAGTCTCAACTATAAGATAATTTATTATACCTCGGAGAAGCTAAATGGTTCTCCTCTCCTGTCACAGATGGAAGCTTTGCTACACCAACTATTGATGCCGCTACCCAAGTTAAATTCATCTTTTATTTTATAACGTCTCCATAACTTTTGCAAATCCCAGTAAGAAGCACACCTTTCCTGGAAAATAAATTGAAGATAAGCATATCAATTCAGAGTGTCTATCTTCTTCCCAGTTGCAACAATGAGTTGATTATGCTGCAAAGTTCCAAGATGAGAACCATAGTGCTATGACCTTCCAACACACATTCCATCTAATTGTTTAGAGTATAACAAAGTTATCTCCAACGCGAAGCGGGGTTATCAACTATGAAATATGTGAAGCAACAAATCAACAAGGATCTCTAATAATTTCTTACATATCAATTCAAAATGATGCAATCGACATTCATACCTCCAGCTAGGAAACATAACAGCAAGGAAAAACCATCCAAAGAAAACATAGCTAAAAAAGTGAAACCAAACTAAGGAAAAGACAACAAATATTTGTACATAATTAAGAACCCTCTAGTTGTACGGAAGTATCATAATTTCAGTAGCTTCATCAGATTTTTAGTCATCAACTCGTGAAAAGGTAATTAAAACGTGCCCGTAAAACTTCTCTGTTCATATTTGTGAAAGAATTTGATTGTAGAAAAGGGAAAACATTGGTTGTCAGATGACATTAAGTTACCTTAATTTGTTTAAAGTTGGAACGCAAGGGAACAATTTGTGGTCGTGGATTGAGAAGCTTCAAGAGTGACGTGCACTTCTTCCTCATCTTCTACCTCAAATTCAGATTCGGATTCAAGATCTTCTCCCTCCCATTCAGAGTCTACTCCCGCAAATTCGTTTGACATCATCGAGCCAATCCAAGAAATTGCCTCCACATTTAATTTCTCGCAACGGTTTATTTTAACCTTTTGCAATCTATTCAAGCTTGGCAACTTCTGTAAAGATTCACAGGAAAAAAATCCCCAATTTTTCCAAAGATTGTGGTAGTTCGCCTTGAATTTCAACCAGATTACCACATTTGCTTATGACAACCTTTTGAAGTCCCTTCAAGTTTGACAGATCAGGCAACTTCTGTAAAGATCCAAAGGAATTAATCCAAAATTCTTTCAAAGATTGTGGTAATTCACATTCAATCTCAACCAGATTACCACATTTACGTATGTCGAACTTTTGCAGTCTCTTCAAACTTGACAGATTAGGCAACTGTTGTAAAGATCCACAGGAATAAATGACCAATTCTTCCAAAGATTTTGGTAGTTCACCTTGAATCTCAACCAGATCACCACAATGGTGTATTTGAAGACTTCTTAGTTTGTTGAAATTACTAAGATCAGCTAATATCTCCACCTGTTGAAGCTTCCAGAGCTTCAATTCTTGTAGGTTTTCCAAACAATCAAGGCCTCAAATCTCTGAAATTGCATATTTAATAATCTTAAGAGTTGATAGCTTCTTCAAATTTGATAGATTCCCATAACAAAATGACTTGCAAGCGGTCAAAGTTAATAATAATAAACTTGAGGGAAGCCTCGGGACACAATGCAGATTAGGGCAATCGATGTGAAGTTTTTTGAGTCGAAGAAGGATATTAATATCTGTGGGTAAGGTGGTCACATAATCAGAGGCCAGGCTCAGAGACTCCAATTTGCTTAAATTCCCAATCCACCGTGGCATCGGATCTTCTTCCCCAGGCCCATCAGATTTCCCATCACAATCAGGTAGGCCAATGTCATGCCCCGAACCCGGCGTGCGCGCAACATCCCGCTTAGATCAATAATAGTGAGATGTCCCAGGACTCGTCACCGACCCAGAGAAACACTAACAATCATGCACAAGCGAAAACGAATTCAAACACCCCATACAACAATTCAATTACATGGGATAACAAAGAACTCGCTTGATCCAATAACAACAAACATATTCATACACTTGGCATACTTACAACATTTAATTACACAACCTTATACTAGGCTACTAACATCAAATCACGTTCATCAAAAAGGGGCGGTGGTTGGATAGCCTAACTTCCCTGTACCAAAAGAGGGTACTCAAAAGACGAGAGTACTAAGCCGATCAATCACCGCGATACCCTGGCGGCGTCCCCGGATCTTCCATATCTTCATAGGGCTCAGGGGTCTGAAATGTTTATAATTAACTATGAGAACGAGTCTCAATAAGTGAACAACCTAAGCCCCGCATAGGCCAACACGTACTCCTGGACAAGTCTAAACACGAGATTCAAACAATCAACATGCCGTGACAAACACAAATATCCCTACCTCATCTCGAAGCATGCACAAGCCCTGCATGTTAGTCAAATCACAATAATGCAGCAATAACTCACGGACACGTACAATCCTGGATATGACTCACGCATGCACGTGTGCTGGCAATAATCCGAACATGATCACATCTCAATCTCGATACACTACATACACCAATGCACAACACACACCCGCTCTTCCATTCATATTATTCACGACCCGTGTAACACGCATTAGGCCCGTGGCACAACCCGCGTAAAACGCATTAGGCTGGCGGTCTTCTGGCTTAACCGGGCATCGTCCCGCGTAACACGCCTCAGGACGGGTTCAATCCTTGTATAAAGACGCATCAGGGCTTAAGTGATCACACGTACACTCCGTCACATAATTTAGTATCTTATCCCTGCATAAAGACGCATCAGGGCACTTAGGTGATCACACACGCCACATGACCCATTCAATTCCATGTCATACACACCCTCGAACATCACTCCAATGTGCTTAATCACCAGCAATGCAAATCAGTTTACACGCCCACCCAATCAGCCACGGTTCCACCATTTAAAGCCATGAACACACATTCACAATCAGTCACCTATGACAACAACAACTAGCCATCAATTCGTCACATCTAACACACAAATCGAGCATTAAATTAGTCCACTAAACAAGCAACAACCACATCGAAAAGTTCGCGAGAGAGAGAAACCAAATTTATACAAAATCGGGCTTAAAATTGGCAATTGCACAGTAATCGGAACTCTTTTGAAATAAATAGTAATTCAACTCCAAAAATTCTGTATTTTGGATATGTCATTGAAAACATCTTAATAAACATTTTTCATGAGGACACAAAATCCAATTCCAACTGTAAACACTTCTTTTTATCACTCAAAGTCACATCGAAATTAGTCCACCAGGACAAACAGTTCGGTCTTCAAAATCTATTTCAATCAGTACCCAAATATCCTTGGAAAACCTTGAAATTTTTATATATCATAAAAACAAGTGTCATTGACAACTTTTATGAAGGAATTTTGTTGAACAGAGGTCTAGAAGAATTTATAAAAATTCAGAAAGACATGCCGGTCGAGTGAACAGTAATTCCGGCAAAGTAGCGACGGTCCGAAAATGGACTCCCGAATACCCCAAAACGATCTCCAAAAATTTCAGATTTAATATAGGACATACTTCAAGATGTTAAGATCAACTTCCATAAATAACACTTCCTCAAATTTGGTCCATATTGATCTCCACAAAAATAGCAAAACACAGACGCATAGCAGCAACGAATCTGAGAATCAACCAACATGAACCATTTAGCAATTCAAGCTCATCTAACCACTAAACCAACTATCCGCGGCCATGAATAAACCCCTAACATGTCCATTAGTAACCCCTTAGCCTAGTCAAGGGTTAGGAAGCCACTTACCTTGAGTCTAGACAAGAATGACTCAGGGGAAAGGGGCAGCAACAAGGTCGACAGAACAGCAGTAGCGAAGCAGAAGCAGAAACGAAAGCAGCAACAGCAGCAAAGTAGAAACAGAAGAAGCAGCAGCAGCAGCAGAGGAGCAGAAGCAGAAGACACGAAGCAGGAGTAGAAGCCAAGAAGGAAAAGAAGAAGAAGAGGAGGGGAAGATGGTCTGCCGAAGGAGGAGGGAATGAAGGAGAGAGAGGGAGAGAGATGGTGAGTTGAGTGGGTCAACTACCCCCACTAAGACTCAATCCAAGGGCTAGGATTAGCTAGACAATCTCATCAAAGATCCAATGGCTCACATTGGTCAACTCAACTAACTCCTAGGGGCAAAAGAGGAAATGAGCAAGAGGAGAGAGGAGCATTATGGTCCAATATTTTCGGCCAGCATGGGGGGTAGCAACTTTACCAAAATGCCCTTCCACTTTTCAAATGAACTCAAATAATCCCAGAGGCAAAATGGTCATTTCCATTCTTGATCCAAATTTCACTTTTCTGACAAATCCGAGTGGCCCTAAGGTTAGCCACGCCAAAGGTGACGTCGTCCAATGAATTAGTCGTGGCTTTCGAGAAATTCGATTCCCAAGTCCGCATTCCAAATAATGGTCAAATTCGATTAAATGCAACTTTAGTGTGTCTCAAACTAACAGGCGGCTTTTAGGAGTAACGCGTATCGACTCGTGGCCGATTCAATATCGAGCCACATCTAAGTTTACTCGAGCCATGGCAACCTCGGTTGTCATGTAATTGCGAGGGTCAATCACTAGTTCCAATCGACGCGATCATTCGAATTTGGTTTAGGATCGTTCGAAATTCATACAATGGTCAAGTGGATTCATCTGCGATCCAATTATACAACATTTGCGAATCGCTCCATAACCATCCTTGGATCGGTCTATAATGGCCCAAAATATCTCCTCATCAATCCTTATGGTCGAAGTGTCGATTCACGGCCAAGTTTTTAGGTCCACGTACTTAATTCCTAGTTAGCCAGTCCCTAATGATTAGTCTTGTCAAGAGTGATCAATTCCGAGTGAAATTTAACTAAAGTGCATCGAAGATACAATCATTTCATAAATCCCGAAAAATGAGTCAAATTTCAGAATGTTACAGCCAAACCCCAGCTGCAATTCTTTTAGATTAGTCAAGTTTGAGAGATCTGGAAATGTCTTCATGTGCAACCAAGACAATTCCAGAGTGATAAGACTTTCAGGAAGCCTCAATAGTGCATATATATCCGCACCCCTCAATCTCAAGATCCTCAGGGATTGATTCTTATAGATGCAATTGCCAATTTTCACATGGAAACCCTTGTAATGCAATAGAATGGCTTCTATTTCTTCGAACTTCTCAATCGTCCAAAGGCAGTTATTTTGCTTGTGGAATCGCAGGTCATCTTCAATACTTTCAAATTTTTCGTGTTTCCGATGGAATCAGGTAGTTCTCTGATGCTCGTTGAGCGTATAGCCAACTCAATTAGCGATTCCAAATTCCCGATCGAATCTGGAAGCCTCTCTCTATATGTAGGCAACATTCCAGAGATAGGTATTCAAGGCTTGCAAGATCTCCAATTGTGGTGGGAAGTGCACTTCCCTTCCAAAAAGATGCAGTGAAAATCCTTAAATTCCTCATTCCTTGACAATTAGGAAGTTTCCAGACAGAAGTCCAATCAATCCGGAGTTCTTTCAAAGCTTCTAGTCCACCTAGATCATCTGGCAGTCTATAAAGTGTGACATTCTGAATTTCGACCTATTTTCGGGATTTATGAAATTAATATTCCTTCAATGCGCTTTCAGTGAAATCTCGCTCGGAATTGATCACTCTCGAGTAGACTAACCGTTAGGGAATGGTTAGCTAGGAATCAAGTACGTAGACCTAAGAACTTGGCCATGGATTGACACTTCGACCATAAGGATTGGCGAAGGAATATTTTGGGCCGTTAAAGGCCGATCCAAGGATGGTTATGGAAAGATTCGCAAATGTCATGCAATTAGGTCGCGGGTGATTCCGCTTGGCCATTGTATGAATTTCGAACGATCCTAAACCTAATCCGAACGATCGCGTCATTTGGAACTAGTGATTGACCCTCACAATTACATGACAACCGAGGTCGCCATGGCTCAAGTAAACTTAGATGTGGCTCGATATCGAATCGGCCACGAGTCGATACGCGTAATTCCTAAAAGCCGCCCCGTTAGTTCGAGATACACTAAAGTCGCATTCGATTGAATTTTGCCATTAATTAGAATCCGAACTGGGTATCGAAGTTTCAAGATTTCCACGACTATTTTATCAAACGTCGTCTCATTAAACGTAGCCAATTATCAGGTTGATCGGAAAATTTGGAAAAAGGAAAATTGGACAATATTTTGTGGGTTAATGATTGAACCCCCCCTCTCTCTCTCTCCTCTCCTCCTCCCCCGTCGAACCCCCACGCCGGCTGACCCTTCTTTCCCGCTGACTTCCTCTCTTGCTTCACGCCCGCTGACTCCCTCACGTTGTTTCTGCTCTTGCTGCTGATTTCTTGCTGCACCTTCACATGTGCTTTGCTGACCATTAACCCATGCTACCCCATGCTGCTTCACGTGTAGCTTCTGTCCATCATTGCTACTGCCGCTGCTTCTTCTTCACTTCTGTTGCTGCTGTTTTCTTCTTCATTTTGCTTCTTTGCTTCTTGCTTTTTCTTGCTGCTGCTCACCAGACCGACCAGCTCCCTTGCTCAGCCGCCCTCAGCCGCCGTGAGCGCCGCCGCTTAGCCACCCGTACATCCGCCGGAACAGCTGCTGCTTGCTTGGCTTGGCTTTTCTTTGTTAGGTTCCCTAGCTTGAAAATCTTGCTTAGACCTTGAGTAAGTACTCCCTAAGCCTTGGTTAGGATAATGGGTTACTAATGAACATGTTTAGGGGTGGATTAGGGCTGTGGATAGTTGGTTTAGTGGCTGGTTGTGCTTGGTTTGCTTGGTGGTGCTTGTTGGTTGATTTTCGGTAAGGTTGCTGCTGTGTCGCTGAATTTTGCTATTTTTTTGTGACTTTTATGGGCAGAATTTGAGGAAGTGTACTGCATGAAAGTTGTTCATAACATCTTGAAGTATGACATATATTAAATCTGGAAATTTTGGAGATCATTTGAGGTCATTCGGGAGTCCATTTTCTGACCGTGTTTAGTCTGCCGGATTTACTGTTCATCCGACCTTCTGGTCTTTCCGATTTTCTATAAATTTTTCCAGACCTCTTTTCAAAAACTTCCTTCATAAAAATTGTTAATAACATCTGTGTCTATGGTATATAAAAATTTCAAGGCTTTAAAAAGTGATTTGGGTACTGGATGAGATGCATTTTGATGGTCAGGCGGCCTGATCAGACGGGTTGAATTTCGTCTGACTTCAAGTGACAAAAAGAGGTGTTTACAGTTGGAACTGGGTTTCGAGTTCTTCACAGAAAATGTTTATCAAGATGTTTTATACAACATATCCAAATTTCAGAATTTTTGGAGTTAATTTACTATTTATTTCAAATGGATTTTGGTCACTGCACAACTGCCTAGTTTGGACCCGATTTTGTACATTTTCGGTTTTTCTCTCTTTCGAGAATCATTCGGTATTATCGTGGCGTTTTGACGGATTTAGTTGACATTGGGCTAATTTACAAAGATAAGAATTGGTAATGATTGTTGAGGTGTGTGCATGGTCACGACACGTTCCGTCTAAGCGGGAGTTCTAGACGATGCCCGGCGGGAGTTCGAATGCCGTCTGGTACCTGGGATTGCCGGGGGGTGTTCGATCCCAGACGATGCCGATCGCGGTGGAGGCCGGATCGATGCTCCTAAGTGAAATGCCGTTGGGTACCCGGCTTGCCGGGGGGTGTTCGATCCCCAACGTTGCCGTCTGGTACCCGGGGTTGCCGGGGGGTGTTCGATCCCAGACGATGCCGATCGCGGTGGAGGCCGGATCGATGCTCCTAAGTGGAATGCCGTTGGGTACCCGGCTTGCCGGGGGGTGTTCGATCGCCAATGTTGTCGTCGCCAACGTAGCGGGATGATGCCTGGTTACGCCGGAAGACCGGCGGGAGTTCGGTGGTCTGAGAGGTCGTTAATAATCTGGACTTAATGAGTGCGATTTGCATTGGGGGATGCTTTGCCTGAGTTAATTGATGAGCACGTCTAGATTATTAACCGTGTTATGCATGATTATGCCTTGAATTGCGTTGTACAAGCTTGATGAGCAATTGGCCATGTTGTGGCGTGACTCTAATGTGCAGGGCTTGCGTATGTGCCGAGGCGAGGTAAGGGCGCCTGTGATTGTTATGACATGTTGGATGTCGGTATTGCATGATTAGGATTGTTCGGAGGTACGCGTTAGCCTAAGCGAGGCTTAGGTAGTTACTTATTGAGATTTATCTCATCCCCCGTTGTTAAACATTTTCAGACTTGGAATGACGAGTAGTCGTCACGTGCGGTTCGGAGTTCTGGGGTGATGTTGGGCATTGGATGTATCATCCTTTTGGATGCCCTGTTGTAGAGGAGTTTAAGTCAACCACCCTTTTGTATCCGTGGCCTCGTTAGGAAGTGGCTTCGTGTGAGGCTTGTAATTGTGTAAACCTTCTTGAGTTATCTTTGTGAGCTTATAATGACTTGCTGGTTTTTTTGGGAAGTGTTTTCCTTACTACCCCGTTTATTTGAATGTTGTATGGAGTGTTCGTATTTGCTTCCGCGTGCGTTTAATCGCTAGTGTTTCGATTGGGTCGGCGACAAGTCCTGGGATGTCGCTTACTTGATGACCTCGGAGGGATGTTGCGTGCTCGATGGGGTTCGGGGCGTGACATCCCCGTTGAATTGGTATCAAAGCAAGGTTAGCTCGATCCAAGTTTGGTCAAGACTTGGAGTGATAAGGATGATGACTTTGGGGTAGTCAATTAGGGAGACCTGCTTGATCATAAGTTTAGAATGCTTAATACATGCCCTGTGAATATGTGCTTGTGATTGCTAGATGCTTGTTTGGTGATATTCGTGATTGCAGGCGTTGTAAAGAGTACGGTAAGATCGAGAATCCTACTAGTTATATGCTCTTCATGCTTGTTTTGGTGGCTGCTTGTCCTATGCTCATTGTCGTGATTTACTGCATAGAACTGCTAGACTTGAGTAGATGGCTTAGGTCTCTAATTCCTGGACGGAATTATAGCAATTTAGGTGTTTGGTGAGAGAACCCTGTGAGAATGAGCAGCCGAGGAAGGGGGAAACAAGAGGCCAATCGGGTTCACAAGCTAGAGCTATGGAGGATCACAGAGTGGTTGGGATTTTGAGGGCACTTGCGAAGGTTGGAAACTTGATGGGTAGGCAGACTCAAGAACGAGTTGCTACTGTTACTGCTACTGCTGAGACCGATGTTGTCGCTGTCAATGGGGCTAATGGAAATAATAGGAATAATGGTAATCATGGAAATGGAAATCGATAGATGCACCAACTGGTAGAGCAGTTCTTAAAGCTGCAACCGTCCAAGTTCGATGGGAAAGGAGATCCCAAGGCCGCTACTATCTAGGTTCAAGAATTGGAGAAAGCCTTTGCACTGCTGGGGTGCACAAAGGAAGAAAAGGTGATCCTGGCAGTGTATCAACTTCAGGGTGTAGCAAATGACTGGTGGGAGGCCACCAGAGGTAAGGTTTTTTCCTATATGCACGATCCCAAATTGGACTGCCTTCATTGAGACCTTCAATGGGAAATACTTCTCTGAGACTGCACAGAAACAGAAAATGGCAGAGTTTCTACGACTCCGTCAGAATCAGATAACTGTGGATTAGTATGAGGCTGAGTTCTCAAGGTTGTCTAAGTACGCACTAAGTATGGTCGAGGACCCTGTGGATAGGGCAAGGAGATTCCAGAATGGTCTGAAATCAGAACTCTATAGTCAGTTGACACTCCTGAATCTAAGGGACTACAACGAGCTGTATGAGAGGGCTTAGATGGTTGAGCGAGACAAGATAGAAAGGGCTACCGCTTCTGGATCGCGGTATGCACCGGCTAGGGACAATAGGAACTTTGGAAAGAAACCTATGATTGGGAATAGGCGATTTGTCCCTTCAGTAAGGAAGAACTTTGGAAAGCTAAACCATTACTCTAACGTCGCATGTCGGTCTTGTGGAAGGAGGCATGGGAATGGCCCTTGCCCAGGTGGATCTGGAGCGTGTTTTGGATGTGGCCAACATGGTCACCAAGTGAGAAATTGCCCGAACTGACAAGCTAGGCCGCCAATGCAACAACAGCAATCGCGGGTAGGACATCAAGCGAGAGCTACCCTGCAGAATAACCAGGACCGACCGCAGGCACAAGGAAGGGTGTGCGCTGTGGCTGGGAAGGAAGCGGAGGATTTGTCTTAAAGGTCTAAATGCGTTGTGTGATGATATTGGGTGCAATAGGAGATGATTTTGAAGTTATAACTTAAATGGTCATGTATGACGTATAATTACCTATAGTGGATAGGCGCAATCAATTTATGGATTTCTGAATTGGTGATGATATTCTTTGACGGGGTTGGAAGGATGAGTGTTTCTTGGGAATTTCAAATTTTGTAAAGAACCGGGGTGACTTATTTTGGGAGACCGTTGGATTGAAAATTGATGGTTTGGGCTTCGTCTTTAAGAGGTGGAAAGATAATTATCTTGTGGTTGACTAGTTGGTTGAGGAACCAAGGCTAGAGGACATAACTGAGGTGTGTAATCTTCCCAATGTCTTTCCTCAGGAATTGCCGGAATTGCCACCTGAGAGAGAAGTTGGATTTGTGATTGAGTTGGCTCTTGGAATAGAGCCGATATCTAGAGCGCCCTACAGAATGGCATTGTCAGAGTTGAAAGAATTGAAGGTTCAAATGCAAGAACTTCTGGATAAAGGGTTTATTCATCCGAGTGTGTCGCCGTGGGGAGCACCAGTGTTGTTCATAAGGAAGAAAGATGGGTTACTGCGCTTGTACATTGATTATCGGCAGTTGAACCAAGTAACTGTCAAGAACAAGTATCCATTACCAAGAATAGATGACTTGTTCGATCAACTACAAGGGGCTTCGGTATTCTCCAAAATAGACTTAAGAACGGGCTACCATCAACTAAGGATTAAGAAGGAGGATATACCGAAAACGGCCTGTCGGACGAGATATGGACATTACGAGTTACAGTGACGCCGTTTGGACTGACTAATGCCCCAACTGCCTTTATGGATTTAATGAATTGGGTTTTTAAAGAATTTCTGGATCAATTCATCATCGTTTTCATCAACGACATTTTGGGTATATTCGAAAAGCCCTAAGTAGCATGAGCAACATCTAAGGATGGTTCTACGGACCCTAAGAGAACACGCACTCTATGCCAAGTTTAGTAAGTGCGAGTTCTGGCTCACCTGAGTGGCATTCTTGGACATGTCATCTCCGGGGATGGAATTTTAGTTGACCCGACAAAGATTGAGGCAATTACGAATTGGCCAAGACCGACGTCAGTGATAGAGGTTTTGAGTTTCTTAGGCTTGGCAGGGTATTATCAGAGATTCGTGGAAAGATTCTCCACGATAGCTACTCCTCTAACTCGCTTACTAAAGAAGGAAACAAGATTTGAATGGACAGACAAGTGCGAGAAAAGTTTTCAGGAGCTGAAACATAAGTTGACAACTGCACTCGTATTAACAATACCGCCAGGTCCCGGAGGATATGAGATCTACGGTGATGCGTCGCTAAAGGAATTGGGATGCGTGTTAATGCAACATGGAAGAGTGGTTGCATATGCGTCGCGACAATTGAGGCCTCACGAGCTAAATTACCCAACGCACGATTTGGAACTTGCGTCTATCATCTTTGCACTTAAGATTTGGAGGCATTATTTATGTGAAGAAAGGTTTCAAATCTATACGGACCATCAGAGCCTAAAGTACTTGTTTCCCAAAAGGAATTGAACATGAGACAACGTCGTTGGATGGAGCTTCTGAAAGGTTATGATTGTGATATTCTGTACCACCCCAAAAAAGCCAACAAAGTGGCGGATGCACTTAGTCGGAAGTCAAGCATCGCGCATATGATGGTTAAAGAATGGACTTTACTTGAAGGGGTGCGAGATTCGGAATTCAAGTTTGATGTAAGTCACCTCTCGAGTCTGTTAGCTACCTTGAGGATTGAACTGGAGATTCAGGCGAGAATTAAGGTATTATAATCTACGGACCATAAGATTCAAAAGATTTTGAGTAAATTACAACTAAGAGGAACAACGACTTTCAAGTATTCGAGGACAGGATTTTTAAAGTTTCGTGGAAGACTGTGCGTGCCCAATGATGCGGAACTTAGGGAGGAAATCTTGGCAGAAGCTCACCGTAGTAACTACAGCATTTATCCGGGCAGTACGAAAATGTATCAGAATTTACGCTAGCACTATTGGTGGGACGGAATGAAAGTGGATGTAGCTAAGCATGTGGCCAAGTGTTTAACATGCTAAGAAGTGAAGGCGCAACATCGTAAGCCTGGTGGACTGTTGCGACCATTGAAAATTCCCGAATGGAAATGGGAACATGTCACTATGGACTTCGTCATAGGATTACCGAGGAGCCAAAGAGGCCATGATTGAATTTGGTTATCATCGACAAATTGACTAAGTCAGCACATTTTCTAGCAGTACGAAAAGATTTCGCAATGGATGGGTACACCGAGTTGTATATGCAACAAATAGTCTGTCTTCATGGAGTGCCAGTTACAATTATGTCAGACAGAGATCCTAAGTTTACCGCAACCTTTTGAAAAAGTCTTCAGACAGCTATGGGGACGAAACTGCAATATAGCACGGCCTATCATCCGCAGACAGATGGTCAGTCTGAAAGGACAATTCAGATGCTCGAGGACATGTTGCGAGCATGCATGATAGACTTTAAAGGAGGTTGGGAAGAGCAGTTACACCTCGTCGAGTTTGCCTACAATAACAATTATCAGCAGAGTATCAGAAAGGCACCGTTTGAGGCGTTGTATGGCAGAGCATGCAGAGCCCCAGTTTGTTGGGATGAGGTTGGCGAAAGGAGTATAACGGGTCCAGAGTTGGTTCAACAATCAATCGAGGCAGTTAAGATCATCTGAGACAGGCTTAAGACCGCTCAGAGTTGTCAGAAAAGTTATGTGGATCGGAGACGCAGGCCTTTAGAATTTCAAGTGAGAGATCATGTCTTCCTTAAAGTGTCGCCAATGCGAGGAACGTCCCGATTTGGCAAGAAAGGAAAGTTGAGTCCAAGGTACGTAGATCCGTTTGAGATATTAGAATAGATTGGAAATCTGGCCGATCGACTAGCCTTGCCACTGAATTTGTCTCAAGTTCACAACGTTTTTCACGTGTCTATGCTGAGGAAGTACGAACCGGATCCGACCCACGTGCTGAATTATGAAGAAATAGATGTGGACGACAAGGTGTCATATGTGAAAAAACCTATTCAGATTGAGGACAGAAAGGAGCAGATTTTAAGAAATAAGACGATCACATTAGTTAAAATCGCATGGCAGCATAACGGTACGGAAGGGGCCACTTGGGAAAGTGAAGAGATCATGAGGCGCCAGCACCCCCATTTGTTTGAGTAGCGTAGTTTGGTTGTAAATTTCGAGGACGAAATTTTTGTAAGGGGGGAAGAGTTGTGACATTCTGAATTTCGACCTATTTTCGGGATTTATGAAATGAATATTCTTTCAATGCACTTTCAGTTAAATCTCGCTCGGAATTGATCACTCTCGAGTAGACTAACCGTTAGGGAATGGCTAGCTAGGAATCAAGTACATGGACCTAAGAACTTGGCCATGGATTGACACTTCGACCATAAGGATTGGCGAGGGAATATTTTGGGCCGTTAAAGGCCGATCCAAGGATGGTTATGGAAAGATTCGCAAATGTCGTGCAATTAGGTTGCGGGTGATTTCGCTTGGCCATTGTATGAATTTCGAACGATCTTAAACCTAATCCGAACGATCGCGTCATTTGGAACTAGTGGTTGACCCTCACAATTACATGACAACCGAGGTCGCCATGGCTTGAGTAAACTTAGATATGGCTCGATATCGAATCAACCACGAGTCAATACGCGTAATTCCTAAAAGCCGCCCCGTTAGTTCGAGATACACTAAAGTCACATTCGATTGAATTTGGCCATTAATTAGAATCCGAACTGGGTATCGAAGTTTCAAGATTTCCACGACTATTTTATCAGACGTCGTCTCATTAAACATAGCCAATTATCAGGTTGATCGGAAAATTTGGAAAAAGGAAAATTGGACAATATTTTGTGGGTTAACGATTGAACCCCCCCTCTCTCTCTCCTCTCCTCCTCCCCCGCCGAACCCCCACGCCGGCTGACCCTTCTTTCCCGCTGACTTCCTCTCTTGCTTCACGCCCGCTGACTCCCTCACGTTGTTTCTGCTTTTGCTGCTGATTTCTTGCTGCACCTTCATGTGTGCTTTGCTGACCATTGAACCATGCTGCCCATGCTGCTTCACGTGCAGCTTCTGTCCATCATTGCTGCTGCCGCTGCTTCTTCTTCTCTTTTGCTGCTTCTTCTTCACTTCTGTTGCTGCTGTTTTCTTCTTCATTTTGCTTCTTTACTTCTTGCTTTTTCTTGCTACTGCTCACCAGACCGACCAGCTCCCTTGCTCAGCCACCCTCAGCCGCCGTGAGCGCCGCTGCCTAGCCACCCGTACGTCCGCCGGAACAGCTGCTGCTTGCTTGGCTTGGCTTTGCTTTGTTAGGTTCCCTAGCTTGAAAATCTTGCTTAGACCTTGAGGAAGTACTCCCTAAGCCTTGGTTAGGATAATGGGTTAATAATGAACATGTTTAGGGGTGGATTAGGGCTGTGGATAGTTGGTTTAGTGGCTGGTTGTGCTTGGTTTGCTTGGTGGTGCTTGTTGGTTGATTTCCGGTAAGGTTGCTGCTGCGTTGCTGAATTTTGCTATTTTTTTGTGACTTGTGTGGGCAGAATTTGAGGAAGTGTACTGCATGAAAGTTGTTCATAACATCTTAACGTATGACATATATTAAATCTGGAATTTTTGGAGATCATTTGAGGTCATTCGGGAGTCCATTTTCGGACCATGTTTAGTCTGCCGGATTTACTGTTCATCCAACCTTCTGGTCTTTCCGATTTTCTATAAATTTTTCCAGACCTCTTTTGAACAAACTTTCTTCACAAAAATTGTTAATAACATCTGTGTCTATGGTATATAAAAATTTCAAGGCTTTCTAAAGTGATTTGTGTACTGGATGGGATGCATTTTGATGGTCAGGCGGCCTGACCGGACGGGTTGAATTTCGTCTGACTTCAAGTGACAAAAAGAGGTGTTTACAATTGAAACTGGGTTTCGAGTTCTCACGGAAAATGTTTATCGAGATGTTTTATACAACATATCCAAATTTCAGAATTTTTGGAGTTGATTTACTATTTATTTTAAACGGATTTTGGTCACTGCACAACTGCCTTGTTTGGACCCGGTTTTGTACATTTTCGGTTTTTCTCTCTTTCGAGAATCATTCGGTATTATCTTGGCGTTTTGACGGATTTAGTTGACATTGGGCTAATTTACAAAGATAAAAATTGGTAATGATTGTTGAGGTGTGTGCATGGTCACGACACGTTCCATCTAGGCGGGAGTTCTAGACGATGTTCGGCGGGAGTTCGGATGCCGTCTGGTACCCGGGATTGCCGGGGGGTGTTCGATCCCAGACGATGCCGATCGCGGTGGAGGCTGGATCGATGCTCCTAAGAAATACCGTTCGGTACCTGGCTTGCCGGGGGGTGTTCGATCCCCAACGTTGCCGTCTGGTACCCGGGGTTGCCGGGGGGTGTTCGATCCCAGACGATGCTGATCGCGATGGAGGCCGGATCGATACTCCTAAGTGGAATGCCGTTCGGTACCCGGCTTGCCTGGGGGTGTTTGATCCCCAACGTTGCCGTCGCCAACGTAGTGGGACGATGCCTGGTTACGCCAGAAGACCGGCGGGAGTTCGGTGGCCTGAGGGGTCGTTAATAATCTGGACTTAATGAGTGTGATTTGCATTGTGAATGCTTTGCCTGAGTTAATTGATAAGCACGTCTAGATTATTAACCGTGTTATGCATGATTATGCCTTGAATTGCGTTGTACAAGCTTGATGAGCAATTGACCATGTTGTGGCGTGATTCTAACGTGCAAGGCTATGTATGTGCCGAGGTGAGGTAAGGGCGCCTGTGATTGTTATGACATGTTGGATGTCGGTATTGCATGATTAGGATTGTTCGGAGGTACGCGTTAGCCTAAGCGAGGCTTAGGTAGTTACTTATTGAGATTTATCTCATTCCCCGTCGTTAAACATTTTCAGGCTTGGAATGACGAGTAGTCGTCACGTGCGGTTCGGAGTTCTGGGGTGATGTTGGGCATTGGATGTATCATCCTTTTGGATGCCCTGTTGTAGAGGAGTTTAAGTCAACCACCCTTTTGTATCCGTGGCCTCGTTAGGAAGTAGCTTCGTGTGAAGCTTGTAATTGTGTAAACCTCCTTGAGTTATCTTTGTGAGCTTATAATGACTTGCTGATTTTTTTGGGAAGTGTTTTCCTTACTACCCCGTTTATTTGATTGTTGTATGGAGTGTTCGTATTCGCTTCCGCGTGCGTTTAATCGCTAGTGTTTCGATTGGGATGGCGACAAGTCTTGAGATGTCGCATACTTGATGACCTCGGAGGGATGTTGCGTGCTCGATGGGGTTTGGGGCACGACATAAAGCCTAAAACATTTCCTTACATCTAAGGAAGCTAAGCGTTTCAATTGACAAATCGACCTATTGATTATGTTTAATGATTTACAGGCCCATAGGATCAAACGTTCTAAATTTGAATGAGCAGAGAAGATGGGAGTTCTCTTCAAGCAATCGCAATTGGACAGATCTAGAACTTTCAAATTCTTCATCACCTGTAAAAGAAAAATCATTCAAAGATTACTTTTGAATCTAATGAGATGGAATAATCAGTGTCGTATAGCATATAACATACTTCCAAGTGGCTTCAACCCTTCTAATCATGCGTAATTTTACCCTCAGATAGATCAAGAATAACCATAATCTCTATGAAGAAATTTGTAATCTTAAATGTTGGGGGAATTTTATGCCAAGAAAGCCATCGTAATTGTGGAAGGAGATCTAAGTTCTCCTGAAAATGATTAGTTGGAAGCCTCTCACAAAAATTGTCCCCCCAACCGTAAACTTCAAAGAACCTTAGATTTGATAGTGTCAGAACGTCCTCATAGGTAAAACGGCACTGCTGCTGATGATCAAACTTGAGACAAAGAGCTTCAACTTCTTTTTTTCCCTGCCCAAAGGAAAATTTAAAAACTAAAAAGTTGAAGGGAAATGTATTTATTCAAGTCCACTATATTAAGCGGTTGAGTGCAGTACTATCATTCACGTAATCTTAGAAGAGCAAATATATATGTTGAGGAAGTCGTAATGATGCTAGACAACACAAAAAGTAACTGGCTTTTTTTTTTGAAAAAAAAATTCATAAATGCTGGGAATTAATATGAGGGGGGGGGGGGGGGGATTTTACATTTTGTGTCCTCAGCAAATCCAATCCTTCCATAGGATCCCACAACCCTATTTTGCTTCTCCATTTTTGTGTTACTTTCTTGATGAATCATTTCTCTTCCGAGGTCTCTAAGTTGGTCGTGCATCCACACTTCATTATCCTTTGTAATCTTAATCAAAGACATTCTGCAGAACTTCCATGGCGTCTTTTGGATATTTAGATTCATCCCAAAAATGAACCACAATGTCTTTGTCATATCCGATGAAAAAACAAGCTATATCGAGGAATATATGCTGTTGCCGAACATCTAATGCATCATAGCTTATTTTCAACTTACTTTGAATTGCTGCATGAGGAACATTTTCCAACTTCATCAATGTGAGATCCCACTTATCCTTTTTAGTGTGAGATAAAAGTGAACCTATGACCTCAAGAGCTAGCGGAAGACCTCCAGCAATACCTATTGCCCTGTTGGATTGGTTGATATACTTGTCCAAAGGATAATCTCTTCTAAAGGCATGCTTGCTAGAAAGTTGAAGAGATTGATCGGAATCCATGCCATTAACCACATAATGGTCGTCCACTTCAGGAATATCGAGAACTTCTTCGTTTCTAGTAGTAAAAATAAGTTTGCTCCCTTTACCAAACCAATCACACTTACCAACAAGTACACGCATATGATTTTCTTCCACATCATCGAAAAGAAGGAGGACTTTATTAGTAGACAACCTGTCTTTAATTGTCTGAGTCCCTTCATCTATGTTTTTTATATCTGCCCATTTCGTTTTAAGGATGTCCAAGATGAGTTGATTCTGCAAGCATTCAATGTCCTTGCATTCTGATGTTTCACGAATGTTGGACAGAAAGCAACAATCCTTGAAATTGTTTGAAAGTTGATTGTAGATGATTTTGGCAATAGTCGTCTTTCCGATGCCACCCATCTCATGGATTCCTATAATCCGTGTTTCACTTGTCTTAGCACCAATCATTTCCATGATTGCATCCAAATGGTTGTCGACATTGACCAAGCAATTTGATACCACTAAATAAGCCTTTTTTCTCTAAAAACCTCCTCGGTGACTTTTTTGGCAAACTCACCTTCTTGCCTAGTGTTTGTTGGAGCTCAAAAGGCAATGAGTTAGAAAATTGTGTTGAACCGTACTATGACAAGACCAAATTGAAAACTACAGACCTATCCGACATGTGTTCTTCGAGGATTTATTTTATTGTACAAGAATTTGCGTTGGTTCTAAGGGTTAATAAATGACCTAAACTGAAAAATATGTTGTTTGAAATGAAAAGGGGCAAATTTGGGATTGTGCCATTATTTAGCGTGAATTCTGTGGCATAACTTCAATAGTATAAAATTCAATTTCCACGAGACTAATACAAATCTAGAAAAGAAACCAAATGAAACACATCAAGTTTTAATGGTGCAAGGCACATGAGATGAAATGCTAGAAGCACTCACCTGTCGGTCTAGCTGTGCAGGTCTCAGCCACTTATTTCCCCGACTGCACCGAGAGTAGCCTTCCACTCATTTATAGTCTTCTTGTCATATCGACCCTTCTCTTCATGTGAACGAAGGGCCTCTCCATATCCCCCAGTTTGGTGTCGAATCTCTTCAGGGGCCACATCATAAAAAATGGGCATGATTTTTTGTCTTCCAGTTTTCTGGCATTCGACCATCTCGGCTAGCTCCTTAAGACACCATACGCTAGAGGCATAACCTTTCGAAAAGATAGGTATTGAGATCTTCAACTGATTAATTGCTTGGAGAAGTTTTGGGCCAAACTCTTCCCCCTCCGGAAGCTCTTTATCGTCCTTATATGCGCGGATTCCGCATCTATCAGACTAGTGTAAAGGAAGTCGGTAAAAGCTGCTCGAGTATCTAGTCCTCTAAAGCTCAAGAATACTTCATAGTCATATCCTGATGAAGTATCCATTCCTTGACCTTCTGTTGAAGTATGCGTAGAAGAAGTGTCTCCTGCTGTTCCATCGTTTGCAGCTGCATTGTTATTTGCCTCCACTCCATTAATCTCCCTTGATCTTCTCTTCAAGAAAAAATGGAACAGCATAGCAGCAAAAGCAGTGGCAGCTAGAGATGGAAAAAGTTTGGAAGTCATGATCGCCACTGTGAGTGTGAGTACCAGAGTTACAAATGGAGATCTCTGCGGGTCATTAAACGTAGAAGACGGGATTGGCTAAATATGCAGGGAGTCGAGGGCCAGTTTGCTAGAATTGGTCAATAAGAATGATTCGTCACAGCTTGTCAAAGTTGACAAATGCAGGTTTTCTGTGACACCAAAGTGACCCCTCCCAACTCAATTCTTCTCTTTTATCTCCATCGTCTGTCAGAACGCAAGTGAAAAAAGAAAAATACAATTGCGGGGTAAATAAACTAGAGAAATTTTTTAATAGCGCGTCTTTACTTGTACATAATTGTAGAGTCTCTTTTGGGGTTGGGGTGTCGAGCCGGGGCTATGTTGGGGAAAACAGCCCCGGTCTGGTCATATGAGTTGCTGTTCCTGTGCCTGATCGCCGAGATTTTCTTCGACGTTTTTGGTCCCTGACACGCGCACACCCACCCACAAATGGCCAAAACCACGTCATTTTCTGGAGTCTGTTGATCATCATCAATTGGATGTCTATTTTACTGCTGCCAAAATTCCTCCAATGCCCGGAAACTCTTTTTTTTTTATTATTATTAATAGTAAGTCGGTCGAGCAGGTAATATACGGCATAAATTTTGATTGATGCCACGTGATATAACCGTAATTTTTTTATATAAAATAAGGCTCATCAGCGGTTTCCTTGATGCTTCCTTTGCCTTTTTCGAGAACCCCTTTCGACCTATCAAAATGTTAGGATAGGTTCAGATCAACATCATCAGGTATTTCTTAAAATGATGGGCCGCATCTCTTGCCGATGGTTCTGTGATGATAATTTACTTAAGGCATTGGTAAAAACTTCAAAGGAATTGATAATTCATTACTTCATTTGAATATGGGTAAATTCTTGATAGTGTTGGTAATTTACTTATCACACTAATAAAATTTCTTAAGAGTTGGTAATTACTAATATATTAGAACGCTGGTAAATTACTGAAAGTGATAGTAATTTACTTACTACATTGGTAAAATTCTAGAGAAGTTGCTAATTGGCTATTTCATCGGAATGTTGCTAAATTTTGAACAAAAATGGTGATATTGTTCCTTTGCTGATCAATCATTTATATTTTTGGGAAGTATAATGGTCATCCAATAATAATAATTTTAATTCCTGATAATGGTGGTAATTTATTTAGTAATTTATGACTTCATTAGACTGTTGATAAGTTCTTAATATTGCCAGTAATTTACTTACAACAATGATAAAATTTCACAAGAGCTGGTAATTTACTAATTCATTGGAATGTAGACAAAATTCTAATAGGGTTGATAATTTACTCGACAAGCAAATTAGTGATGATATTTTCTTTATCAATAAAATTGAATAATTACAAGCAACTTTGAAATTACATCGATACGGAAATTTTCCAGTTTCTTAGTGTAGAGTTTTTCCCTAAGCATAGGTGTCACAGCTTCAAATTTTATAAAGGAAACAGCAATTTACAAGAATCTCGAATAAAACAACACTCGGTAAAATTGGAAAAAAACAATAATGACCTTAAAATTGATTTGGCTAGTCTTTAGTGGGTAAATTAGCAAAGTGCAAAACCATCAAAGAGAATACATATAACAAAACAAAATTAGGAGATAGAACAAAAGACAACACGTTCCCGTTCGGTGAGCAGTCATATGTGGCCCTTATAAAATTAATGGTGCAAAATAGCGAGTAAGACTAACACTGTATAAACAATAAAGACTAGACAAATAATGTTTACCTGTGCAACCTTTCGTAGTTCATATCTATAAAGTATGTGATTCAAACGAAAAAGACTCCAATATAATTAGCCTCACGACCCACCGCAAATTGGACTTGGAGCATCTAACTCGAAAATCTCCTCCACATCGCAATGATTTATCTAAACTTCTTTTGAATCCAACGAGGCAACTTTTCCAAAGACTAACTGCACAAAATCTCCAATTCTTGCAATAATTTAGGTAGTTGGCCATGAATTTCAACCAGATTATGATAATTTCCTAGTTGAAGACTTGTTAGCTTGTTCAAGTTACTTAGATCAGGTAACATCTCCCTTTCATAAAGGTCCCGAAGCTACAAATCTCCCAGGTTCTCCAAACAATAACGGTCCTTATTCGAGCAAGGATACCAATATCTTGGTGATAAGGCGGTCACAAAAGCAGAGGACGGCTTCAGACTCCGGCTTGCTTAACCTTCCATCTTTCACAAGAACTCAATGCCCTTGAGTTCTGAAGTTTCTCGAATGTTTTTGAATGAAAGCGACAATCCTCATAATCGAGTGAAAGCTGAATGTAGATGATTTTGGCAATAATTGTCTTTTCAATGCCACCCATTTCATGGAATCCAACAATTTGTGTTTCACTTGTTTGCAAACTCACCTTCTCGCCTATTGTCTGTTGGAGGTAAAAAGAAACAGGAATTAAAAGATTGTGTTGAACCAAACTATGCTTCAACAAGACCAAATTATAGATTGCAAAATTATTTGAAATGAACTTTCAAAATAATTCAATTTAGTCATAGATGAATTAGCCTTTGTAGCGAGTGCCAACGAATGATGACCTGTGCTAGAAATGATGTTTGGAATGCAAAGGTTCAGCATGGATTTATTTATGAAGAATTCAAATTATGATCAAACTGTGCTGCTTCACTGCGTGATTTATGGGGTCTTTTTCAATAGACAAAACTCAATTTCAACAAACTAATAAAAATAACCGAGAAAAGGTTCAAATGAAACGCAACGAATGTTAATGAAACAGAGCACACCGGATATAATGCTTAGTCACCTGTTCAGCACGATTTTGAAGGTACCAGAGATTAATAAGTTTAGAAGCCTCAATTACAAATAAAGATCTCTGTAGGTCATGAAACTTAGAAGCCAGAATTGGCTTAATATGCAGCCAGTTTGCGAGAATCGGCCAACATGAATGATTCATTGCAGCATCACTGCACCGTTCCAAAGTTGACAATGCACGTCAGTAAACATCTAATGCATAAAATAAGGTCCAGCAGCGGTTTCCTAGACAACATCATCAGGCATTTCTTAAAATGATGACTACATTGCATAAAGCCTAACTCTTTAAAAAAAGTATTAGCAAAAGGTTCCGAGCTCATAGACTTTGATTAGAAAAACATCGACTCTTTACAGATCTCAAAAAAGACTTTGATTAGCATTTCTTTGGAGGTGTGGCTATTCACTCTCTCGGCTAATGCTTGCGGAATACTAATTACAAAAATTAAAAAAAGGCGGAAAATAAGGACTTGCAGACAGCGCGAGACTAGCTTTGGTAAACTTTCGAGGTAAAAACACTAGAAGTGCCATAACTTTTGAACAATGCCCACTTGAGTGCCATAACTTCTTTTTTTCATGGATGCTTCCAATATATATATATATATATATATATATATATATATATATATATATATATATATATTTTGATAATTTAATCGCGGTGGTTGAGAGTCCGCTCTATCTAGGGAAGAATGGATACAATGTCAGCTTCCTATATAATTAATCCATCAAAATTACAATAAGCACATGTGTGACATTCTGAAATTCGACCCATTTTCGGGATTTATGAAATGATTATATCTTCGATGCACTTTAGTTGAATCTCACTCGGAATTGATCACTCTCGAGAAGACTAACTATTAGGGAATGGCTAGTTAAGAATTAAGTACGTGGACCTAATAACTTGGCCATGGATCGACACTTTGACCATAAGGATTGACGAGGAGATATTTTGGGCCATTATAGACCGATCCAAAGATGGCTATACGACGATTCGCAAATGTTATACAATTGTATCGTGGGTGATTCTGCTTGACCATTGTACGAATTTCGAACGATCCCAAACCTAATCCCAACGATCACGTCAATTGGAACTAGGGATTGACCCTCGCAATTACATGATAACCGAGGTTGCCATGGCTCAAGTAAACTTAGATGTGGCTCGATATTGAATCGGCCACGAGTCAATACACGTAACTCCTAAAAGCCGTGTGACATTCCGAAATTTCCGCCAATTGGATATTATGAAATAACTGAGTTTTATGAAATGTGCTCGCAGTAAATTCTCGCCCGGAACTGATCATTCCTGGGAATGCTAACCATTAGGGAAAGGCTAATAGGGGAATTAAATTCGCGCGACTAAAGAAAATTCGACCGTGAATAGACTTCGATCATTAAATCGCGTAAGTGATATTTTGAGCCATTGTTGGCCGATCCAAGGATAGTTAGGGGTCAGTTCGCCACTGTCCTAGTAGTGGATCGTGGGTGATTCCGTTGGACCACGAAACGACTTGCCGAACGATTTCGAAATTATACCGAACGATCGTACCCCTCGGATCAAGTGATTGATCTTCGCGATTTTAATGACAACCGAGGTCATCACGCACCGAACGGACTTGCACGTGACTCGATTCAGTATCAGTCATGAGTCGATTCTGCGAATTTCCCCAGCAAGCCGCCCGTTAGCTCGAGAAACGCTCGAGTTGCGTTTAATAGAATTTAATTATGGAATTTTTGCCCAAATTGGACACCGGAAAATTAGGAAGTCACGCCGGAAGGTTAGGACGACGTTGCACGTGACACGTGTGAATTTTTGGTGTGCTCAAATTCTTCGGAAAAATTCAATTTGGACAAGAAATGAAGAAGTTGACCGTTTTGCCCTTAAGGATTAACAAAGGGCATGCTTATGGAAGAAGGGGTATTTTAGTCATTTTTGCTTTAGATATTTTTTTGGGTCAAAGTTTCTAGATAAGACCCTCTCCTCTCTCTCTCCCTCTCCTTCGTGGACTTCCCCCCCTTTTTCTTTTTTGGCCGTGAGTTTCCCCTCCTCCACCGTGAGTTCTTCCTTGGCCATTTTCTCCACAGCCGGCGCCGCCGCTCGCCACCACCACACCGGACCACCCTCAAGCCACCGTCCACGCCGCCGTATGCCACCATCACCCCCTCCCGCCGTCCCTCTCTCTCTCTATTTCCCTCCCTCTCTCTCTTGGCCGTGAGGCCCTCGGCCACGCGCAAGCCACGCCATCGCCGTCCAAGCCGATCGCCACCACCCGGAAGTTGTACGTCGTCGCCGTTGTCCCCGATTAAGGGCCGCCGCTTTCCGTTCTAGCCGAGGAAGTCTAGAACGCGGGTAAGTCGCGCCTAAACCTAATTTAGGACTTCGGGTATCGACGGGTAAATTCGGACGAAATCAGTATGGAATTAGGTGCGGAATCACATGGATAGGGGGTGAAAATTTTATGGCGGGCCTTAGGAATTAATTCGGGTAATATTTATTGGAAATTCAGAAAATTAGGGGCTGCGAATTACTGTTCATATGCCTCGAATCACTGTTCACTGGCTGTGGATTACTGTTCACCGAGCTGTGATGGTCCGATTGGGACGCAAGTTGAATTTTGGAACCTAGATATTATGGCGAGAAAGTCCCGTGAAGGATCGGAATTAATCCCATGCCGTTTGGTTGGAGAAAAATGAGAATTATCGTATTGGATGCGTATTTAAATTATTAGTAAATTGTGGTAATTAAGTTGAGTATGCTGTGGCGTGCTGTTGGGTATGAGAATGATACCGTTGAGTCCGGCTCGGAGTTTCATGTAAGTGTCGGGAAGAGTCGGTGGTGTGATTTTGTGGTTTGAGTGCAGAAATTACTGTTCACGAGCTGTGAGAGTACTGTGCACTGTGCTGTGGTGAGTCATTTGATGCGTGTTCGGTACCGTTAGGTCCGTCTTGGAATTTTATGAAAATCCCGTGAAGGGCTGAAAATGATTTGAAAACATTTGAACAAAGAAAAATGTTGTTTTATGCGAAAATGTGCTTTTGTGTGAAAATGGTGATGTAGTGAAGTGTGGGGTGCAAGTGTGCACGGAATTTGAGGCAATGGCATGAGAAAGTGAATGTGGGATTGGACCGAGGCGTGTGATGCTCGGGGCGCAATCGAGGGGCCTGAGGCGTGAACGAGTACGCGGGCCGGATGTGGTGAGTGGTCGCAGTGTACCTGAGGCGTGTACGTTTACGCGGGTCACTGGCGAAGAATGAGAAAGAGGAAATGAGAATGGACGGAATAATGGGATAAGAGTGGTATATGCGCGTGTTTACATCTGACAGGATTGAGTTTGAATGATGTTGTGCGCATGTTTGAGCCTGGCAATATTATTTGTTGTGCCTGCAATATGATGTTTCAGCGTGTGGTGATATTGAGTGTTTGAATTTAATTGGCGCTCATGGTGCATTGCGTTACATAACATGGACACGCATTGTGTATGCCGAGAGTGAGGTATGTGATGAAATTGTGTGAGAATGCGTGTCTGCCATGAGCATGTGATCACCTAAAATGCCCTGAAGCGTTATACGCTGGGTTCAGATAATAATAAGTTGTGTGATCACCGAAGGACCTTCGGGTCATGACCTTCGGGTCGATACCGTCCTCATGCACTTTGAAGCAGGACGATGCCCGGTACGTCCGGAAGACGACCATCCTCATGCACTTTGAAGCAGGCTCTGGTTCGTAAGGAGATCAGTGTTGCGCCTCATGCACTTTGAAGCAGGCTAGAGACACTGGGCCAGATCGGTTGCTGCGCCTCATGCACTTTGAAGCAGGCTAGACGCACCGGGCCGTTAATAATGTGGACTCGAGTCGTAATTAATAATAAATTGGGAAATTGCCAGTGTGCTAGTGTGGGCCAGTGGGCCGGAGAATGCGTATGACATGTAGACGACATTTGCATGCATGGAACATGCATAAACTGGCATGCGAATGTATGAGAATCGGTGCATGAACGTGTGATTGACATACGTGTGATTATGCGTGCCACGCCTGTGCCGTGACTATTGTATGTTGATCTGCCTAACCTGCAGGGTCAGATAATTGTCTGACTATTGTGGTATTGTGATTTGAATAATTATTTCCAGTCAGGAGATTACATGCTAGCCTAGCCTAGGTTGGGTTTAGGGGTGAACTTACTGAGAAGTGTTCTCACGGTTGTTTCAACCAACAATTTCAGAACCCCGACAGGACCCATGAATCTTCCGCCACCGCCACCAGAACGTTTTGGAGTCCTCAGTGGATGGGACGGTATAAAGGGACTCAGACTCAGAGGACAAGGAATCAGACTCAGAATGGCGAGCACCATTTTTGGAGTAGTAGTAAACCCAAGTTTTCATCCTTGGAGTATCGGTTTTTGAGAAAGGCGATATGCATGTATGGGACAGTTTATAAATGTAAATATTATGGTAGAAGAAGGAAATGAAAAAGATATGTATATTCTCCCTAATTTTTCTCCCCAGTTTTAATTGTCCGGGTTTAATTGTTGATATCCGCTGTAGTAGTAAATCTCTGATGGTGAATTTGAGGTCAGCGATATTCCTGGGACGCCGCTTGAATTGACCAGAAGCGGTGTCGCGTGCCGTAGGGGTTCGGGGCGTGACAAGCCGTCCGTTAGTTTGAGATACACTGAAGTCGCGATTAATTAGTTTTAGCCATGAATTAGAATCCAGAATGGGATGTCAAACTTTCAAGATTTCACGAAAATTTATCGGACGTCGTCTCATCAAGCGTGGCCAACCATTAGGTCGCTCAGAATTGTCGGAAAAGTGAAATTTGGACCGGGTATGGAAAAAGACCATTTTACCCCCGAGGATATTTGAATTCATTTGAAAGGTTAAAGGGCAATTTGGACATTTGGACTTTCCCTCCTTTGGTAGAAATTCTTGGACAATTATGCCCCTCATCATCTTGTCTTTTTATTTTGTGTGCCATTTAGGAATTTTGGGAAAATGTTAAGAGAAAAATCATGGGCCCTTGGATCTTGGCTTGGGGAAGAGGGTAGAATATGAGCCATTAGATGTGTGAGTGGGGTGGGTGATGGGGTTTTGTTAGTGGGGTTAGTGAAAAATCAGATCAAGTCTTTTCTCTCTCTCCCTCATTCTCTCTTGCTCACGTTCTCTCCACCCTTGCCCTCACTTCGGCCGAGCTTTACTTCCCCCTCACCTGGCCCGACCAGCAGCTGTTCCAGCCACCGCCAGCCACCTTGATGCCGCCATGAAGCCACCGGAACAGCCATCGGTTGTCGGTCCTGCTGCTCATGCCACCACCTCTTCCTTCTCCTCTTTCCTTGCTGTTTTCCGACCTCACCAGCCACCACCGAAACCAACACCACCCTTCATCGTGACCACCAGCTTGTGCTCGCCTCAACTATGGACCACCGTGACCGGAGCCGCCGCCGTCCTTCCCATTCGGCCGCCGAAACAGCAGCTACTGGACTTGGTTTTGCTTGGTTGATCTTGTTGGTTTTAAGCTTAGGCTCCTAGTAAGTACTCCCTAAGCCTTGATTAGGATAATGGGTTATCAATGGCATGTTTAGGGGTTGATTAGGGGTGGATTAGAATTGGTTTGATGGCTGGTTGTGCTTGATTGATGATTTGTGGCTGCTGAGATGTTTCTCGGATTTGATTCCTAAGGTACCCTGTTGTTTTGTTATTTTTGTGTACATCAATGTGGACCGAATTTGAGGAAGTGTTCTTCATGAAAGTTGACCCTAATATCTTGAAGTATGTCATATATTAAATCAGGAATTTTTAGAGACCCTTTTTGGGTATTCGGAAGTCCATTTTCGGACCGTCACAACTCTACTGGATTTACTGTTCAACCGACCGGCGTGTCTTTATGAATTTTTATAGAATTTTTCAGACCGCTTTTTAACTAACTTCCTTGTAAAAGTTATCAAGGACACTTGTTTCTATGACATATAAAAATTTCTAGGTTTTTCAAGGATATTTGAGTACTGATTGAAAGGGATTTCTAAGGCCGAACTGTCTGCCCTGATGGGAAAATTTTCAATCTGACTTTGGGTGACAACAAGAGCGGTTTACAGTAGAAATTGGATTCCGTGTCCTTCATGAAAAATGTTTATCAATATATTTCCAATGACATATCCAAAATTCAAAATTTTTGGAGTTGAATTACTATTTATTTCGAAAGGGTGTCGGTTACTGCGCAATTGCCAATTTTTAGCCCGATTCTGTGCAAAATTGGTTTCTCTCTCTTGGGAGCTTTTTGATGTTGTTGTTGCATGTGAGGGTGTGGTTGATTGTGAGTTGAGCATGAATTGAATGGAAATTGGCTAATCGAAAGATGAGAAATTGATTTGAGTGTTGAATGCCCGTATGCTCACATGATACCCTAAGGCGTGTTACGCGGGGTTAAGATGAGAATTGGTTAAGTGATTGAATGCCCGTATGATCACATAATACCCTGAGACGTGTTACGCAGGGTTGTAACCCATCTTGATGCATTTTATGCGAGATGATCCCCGATTTATCGGATGCCCAGGAGGCCTGGATGCCAATCGCGGTGGAGGCCGGATTGATGCTCCTCATCGAATGCCGTCTTGATGCGTGTGACACGGGACGATGCCGTTGCCGACGTAGCGGGACGATGCCTGGTTACGCTGGAAGCCCTATAGCCTAATGCGTTTTACGCGGGTTCAGGGAGCCCTAGGGGCCGCTAATAATCTGGACCTTGTGATTGTGTTATGCATTGTGGTATGCTATGTGAGATTATTATTGGGCATGTCCGAGTTATTAAGTGTGCTATGCATGTGCTTGCTTCGATTCAGGTTGTTATGTGCGATGAATGGTTGCCATGTTGTGGCTGTATACTTGCAGGGCTTGTGTGTGTGTCAAGGTGAGGTAAGGACGCCTGTGATTGTTGTGGCACGTTGAGTGATAAACCTTGCATGCTTCGAATTGTCCTACGATACATGTTAGCCTAAGCGAGACTTAGGTGATGTAGCTAGCAAGGATCACCTAGAGGGGGGTGAATAGGTGATCTTAAACAATTTTTATCAATTTATGCGGAAATGAAAAATCACAGTTGAGTCTGAATAAAATTCAGATTCAAGACAGTTTATAGACAGTGCTCTTGATGTAAAGTATGTAAGATAAGAGATAAGGGATAGAAAACTGCACACAAATTTATAGTGGTTCAGCTTATAGCAAGCCTACATCCACTCTCCCACGCTGACAGCCTACCGACTGGATTTCACTATGTAATCAAGAGGAATTTACAGATTCTGAGTGACAGCACTCTTGTGTATGATAGGACTCTCTATCTCACACAATCACTCTTACAAAGTATCCCTCAAGATCTTAATTTTTGGCTTAGAAAGACAAGAGAATTGATTGGAGTATGTTCAGACTTTGGACTTGTTGATTCTTGATTCTGTACTTCCTTCTGCTGCTCTTGATCTCCTTAAATACTCCTCTACTTCCAAACTAGCCGTTGGACAGCTTTCAAAGGATCATTTTCCAATCTTCACCTTGGACAGATTTGTATAAAAAGGATTGAGTAGCCGTTGGATGACAGATTCTGAATCCCGCTGATTCTGGTCGCCCATATAATCAGAATCTTGATTTCCATAAGTAGAGCTTTGTCCGTTGTAATGCATACTTGTCGTAATGTTTGATTGTCAATCAATTTGATTGAGATTGAGACAATCAAAACTTTCCTTCTGTGAAATCTATGCCAGATCACTAGCTGTTATTTTTCATTCTGAGTTCTGCGTCTGAAGAAATTCTGCGTCTGCGTCTACATCTGAATAATTTCTACGTCTGCGTCTGAAGAAATTCTGCGTCTGCGTTTGCATCTCAGAACTAAGATTATGTGGGTCTTCAATAAGATATGAACTTCTTATTTTGCCAGCTTGTAAAGTTTGAAAACTTCCTTCTGAGCTTCCAGAATATATATACATATCTGGAATAAAATAGTTCAGAATAAGTATCAGATTTACAATAACATGGAAGGTTTTGTCAACTTCAAAATCAATAGGAGTTTTCCTCAACATTAGGTAGTGACTTATTGAGATTTATTCTCATTGTTGAATTATAACCATTTCAGACCCCCAAGCCTTATGATGATATGGAAGATCCGGGGACGCCGCCAGAGTGTTGCGATGATTGATGATGGGTCAAGTCCCTCGTCTTTTGTGAAACCCTCTTTTGTTTAGAGTTAGGCTAACCGACCACCCAACCCTTTTTGATGTGCGTGGTTCGTAGTGACGGCCTCTAGTGAGGCTTGTATGATGTGAAGTTGTAATAACATTCCGTTTATAAAAGTTGTTTTGTTGATGTGATTCTATCGTCTCTTTACTACCCCGTTTAATTATTTGTTGTATGGAGAGTTCGATTTGCTTCCGCGTATGTTGCTCTTTAGTTCGTTTGTTTGGGTCGACGACAAGTCCTGAGATGTCGCATATTTAACAACTGTAGCTGGATGACACGTGCCCGTGGGGATCGGGGCGTGACATCCCCGTCCAAATTGGTATAAAAGCAATGTCAGCTTGATCCGAGCTTGGTCAAGACCTGGAGTGATAAGGAGCGATGACTTTGGGGTAGTTGACTAAGGAAACCTGTCGTGATCAAAAGCTGGAATGTTTCACGTATGCTCAATGATTGTGTGCTTGTGATTGCTAGATGGCTTATTGTGCTAAATTGCAGGTGCTGCAAGGATTAAGGTAAGAATACGAACCCTATTGATTCTGTGTTCCTCATGCATTCTCTATGGTTGCTTGCCTTATAATTGCTGTTGTAAATTGCTGCTTAGGAATGCTAGACTTGAGTAGTTGGCTTAGGTCTCTAATTCCTGGATGGAATTATAGCAAGTTTAGGTGGATGGTAAGAACGTTGTGAGGATGAGCAGGCGTGGAATGGGATCAAGGGGCTAGTCTTGTTCTCAGGCCGAAGTGGCGAAAGACCCGCGAGTAGATGAGGTCATAAGAGCCTTGGAGGAGATTGGGAATCTGATGGGAAGGCAGGCTCAGGAGCGAGCTGCCACTGTTGCTCAGGCTGCTGAGGTCGCTATTGCCGCCGCTAATGGGGCCAATGGAAATAATGGGAATCAGGGATATGGAAATCACCAGATGCACCAATTGGTGGAGCAGTTCTCAAAGCTGAAGCCAACCAAGTTTGAAGGGAAAGGAGATCCCGAAGCCGCCACCCGTTGGGTTGAGGAATTAGAAAAGGCCTGGTGGAGCAGTTCTCAAAGCTGAAGCCAACCAAGTTTGAAGGGAAAGGAGATCCCGAAGCCGCCACCCGTTGGGTTGAGGAATTAGAAAATGCCTTTGAACTTCTAGGGTGCACGGAAGAGGAGGAGAAGGTGACCCTAGCTGTGTATCAACTTCAAGGAAACGTAAGTGATTGGTCGAAGGCCACCCGAGGTAGGATCTTTCCGGAAGGCACGGCTCCAAACTGGAATGCCTTTGTTGAAACCTTCAATGGGAAATACTTGTCTGAGAGTGCACAAGAGCAAAAAATGGCAGAATTTCTACGGTTTCGCCAGAATCAGATGACTGTGGATCAATATGAGGCGGAATTTGCAAGGCTGTCTAAGTTTGCAGCGAGGATGGTCGAGAATCCTTTGGATAAGGCAAGGAGATTCCGAGATGGTCTGAAACCGGAACTCCGCAGTCAGTTGATACTGGGACAATCGGAACTTTGGTAAGAAGCCAATAACCGGGAATAGGAGATTTGTCCCTCCAGTAAGAAAGAACATCGGAAAGCCTAACCATTTTTCCAATGCCGCATGTCGGTCTTGTGGAAGGAGAAACGAGAATGGACCTTGCCCGAGTGGAGTCGAAGCATGTTTTGCATTTGGCCAACATGATCACCAAGTGAGGAACTATCCGAACCGTCAAGTAAGGCCGCCAGTACAACCGCAGCCACCCCGAGTTAGAAATCAAGCTAGAGCCGCCTCGTAAAGTAATCAGAACCAACCCCCAGCTCAAGGAAGGATTTATGCTATGGCTCGCAAAGAGGCGGAGAATGTGCTTAGCATGATCACAGGTACGGTCTCTTTATGTAATCATGCTGCTTATGCCTTATTTGATCCCGGAGCATCGCATTTGTTTGTGTCTGAGCAATTTGTTGCATTGACTGGTATTGAGCCGAAACCGCTAGTAGTAATGTTGTGTATTACCACCCCTCTTATGGATAAAGTGTTGATTTCGTTAGGATGTCCAGGTTGTAAGATTGTTATTGCTGGTAGGGAGAATTTGATTGATTTGGCTATCTTGGCTATGTTTGATTTCGATGTTATTATTGGTATGGATTGGTTGGTTAGATAGAGGGCTGTGATGGGTTGCGGTAGTAGGATGATTCAATTTAATCCGATTGATCACTCTAGATATGATTTTGTGGGAAACCGAGGAGGAACCTCGATCCCATGGATTTCGTCGCTTGAGGTGACTAAGTTGTTAGATGAAGGATGCCAAGGTTACTTAGCGACTGTGGTTGATTCTTCGATCGAGGAGCCGAGGCTAGAGGACATAGCCGTGGTGTGCAATTTTCCCGATGTCTTTCCTTAGGAATTGCCGGGATTGCCACTTGAAAGGAATGTGGAATTCGTAATTGAGTTGGCACCTGGGACAAAACCGATACCTAGAGCGCCCTACAGAATGGCATTGTCAGAGTTGAAAGAATTAAAGGTTCGGATGCAAGAACTATTAGATGAGGGGTTTATTCGTCCAAAAGCATCACCGTGGGGAGCACCAGTGTTGTTTGTGAGGAAAAAGGATGGGTCATTGCGCTTATGCATTGACTATTGGCAGTTGAATCAAGTGACCATTAAGAACAAGTATCCATTACCAAGAATATATGACTTATTCGATCAACTGCAAGGGGCATCGATATTCTTCAAGATAGACTTAAAAATAGGCTACCATCAGCTAAGGATCAAGAAGGAGGATATACCGAAGACGACATTTCATACAAGATATAGACATTGTGAGTTTACGATCATGCCGTTTGGATTGACTAACGCCCCAGCCGCCTTTATGGATTTGATAAATCGGGTATTTAAGGAATTCTTGGATCAGTTTGTTATAGTATTCATCGACGACATTTTGGTGTATTCGAAGAGCCCTGAGGAACATGAACAACATCTAAGGATGATTCTATGAACCTTAAGAGAATACGCACTCTATGCCAAGTTTAGTAAGTGCGAGTTCTAGCTGAACCGAGTGGCATTTCTTGGACATGTGATCTCCGGAGATGGAATTTCAGTGGACCCGGCTAAGATCAAAGCAGTCACAAATTGGCCGAGGCCTACGACAGTGACAGAGGTTCGAAGCTTTCTAGGACTTGCGGGCTATTATAGAAGATTCGTGGAAAGATTCTTTGCGATAGCCACTCCTTTGACGCGTCTACTAAAGAAGGAAACAAGGTTCAAATCGACGGACAAGTGCAAAAGGAGTTTCCAAAAGCTGAAGCATAAGTTGACTACTGCACCTGTGTTGACGATACCATCAGGTCCTGGAGGATATGATATCTACAGTGATACGTCGCTAAAGGGATTAGGATGTGTTCTAATGCAACATGAAAGAGTGGTTGCATATGCATCGCGACAATTAAGGCCTCATGATCTGAACTACCTGACGCACGATTTGGAACTTGCGGCTATCATCTTTGCATTGAAGATTTGGAGGCACTTTCTTTGTGGGGAAAGGTTTCAAATCTACACGGATCATCAGAGCTTAAAGTACTTGTTTTTCCAAAAGGAGTTAAACTTGAGACAACGCCGTTGGATGGAACTCCTTAAGGATTACGATTGCGACATCTTGTACCACCCTAGGAAGGCTAATAGAGTAGCGGATGCGCTTAGTAGGAAATTGAGCATCGCGCATGTGACATTCCAAATTTCGACCCACTTGGTATTTATGAAATGCATGATTTCAATAATGCACTTATAGCAAATATCGCCCAGACTTGATCACTCTCGGGATACTAACCAGTAAGGAAAGGCTAATTAGGGAATTTAATTCGCACGGCCATAGAACTTGATCATGGACTGACTTTCGACCATAAGGGTTGTCGAGGTGATATTTTGGGCTAATATAGACCGATCTAAGGTTGGTCATGGATCGATTTGCGAATGCCATATAACTGGATCGCGGGTGATTCCGCCTCGCTAGGATATGAAATTGCGAACGATCCCAAACCTGTTCCAAACGATCGCAATCTTTAGAACTAGTGATTGATCCTCGCAATTATATGACAATCGAGGTCACCATGACTCAAGTGAGCTTAAACGTGGCTCGATTTAGTATCGACCACGGGTCGAATACACGAATTTTCCCGGAAGTCGCTCGTTAATTTGAGATAAGCTCAAGTTGTGTTTATTTGAGTTTGGCTATTAAATAGAGATCGAGTTTGGGCATCGAAAATTTCGATAGTCATGATACAATATTTGGACGATGTCAGAAGTACAGTGGTCAGTTTTGAATTTGCTCAAATTCGTAAAAAAATTGGAATTTTGGAAGAAAATGGAAAATAACCGTTTTGCCCTTGAGATTTTATTAAGGCCAAGTATAAATGAGAGGGGCATTTTGGTCATTTCACACCAACTTTAGAGATAAAATTTTTTGGACGGTTTTGCCCCTGCACTTCATGTGAGTTGGCCAACTGGCCAGCCAATCACCGTCCGTTCGTCGCCGTTTCGTCGAACCGTCGCTCGCCCTTTCGTCGTGTCGCACTACTACCGCAACCACCATCTCTCTCTCTCGTTTCCCACCGTGAAACACCATCACCAGCCACCCCTTTTCAGCCGAGAAACCAGCAGCCCATCGCCACCGATCGCCGCCGCTCGTGGACGCCGGTGAGTCGCCGGTACCCCTTTTCGTGGGACGCCGCCGCCGCTGCTGTTTGCTCTCTATCCAGCCACCTTTGAGGGCTTGATTTTGCGTGGAATCACAAGTAAGTGATACCCTAACCCTCGCCTAGGATAACAGGGAATTTCGGGTTAGTTCGGGCCCGTTTTAGCAAGTTTTAGGGGTTATTCGTAGAGAAATGGTTGGACTACTTTAGCTGAGCTGTTTGGATGAAATTGTAATGATTTTTGAGATGGATTGGAGGTTAGAATTGATTGATTTTGTGATTGGAATAATTACGAGTGATTATTGTGACTTATTGTGTGAAAAACGGGCCTAAATGTGCCGTTATAGTGATTTTTCTGTGGTGGCCGAATCACTGTTCATTCTGTGGCTGAATTGATGCATATTGGTGTTGGAGACATAGTGCGTGTTGGTTTGGGGTTGTCGGTAGGAGTACGACGCCCGTGAGTGGTGAAATTTGGCTTAAAATGCAAAAATTCGCGTTAAATTGTGCACGTGCGAATTGAATTGGTAAAATTGTGAGTTGGCATGGCTTA
This sequence comes from Syzygium oleosum, assembly GCF_021117445.2. NCBI lineage: Eukaryota > Viridiplantae > Streptophyta > Magnoliopsida > Myrtales > Myrtaceae > Syzygium > Syzygium oleosum. Next base: position 6,036,304 of record NW_026607485.1, on the reverse strand, counting down.
CTGGTAGCCTGTATATGTTGGATGACGTGTGCGAATTGGTCGTATGAAATTGGCATGAGATTAGGTGATTTATGTGTTGCACGACTATTAAACACCCTGAGGCGTGTACGTTTATGCGGGGTCCAGATAATAAATAGAAAATGTGTGCACGTGTGATAACATAATCCCTTATGCATTTTACGCGGAGAATTGAACCCGTCCTGAGGCGTGTTACGCGGGATGATGCCCGGTTTTGCTAGAAGACCGCCAACTTGATGCGTTTTACGCGAGTTGTGCCGTAAAAGGAAGATCGGTGTTGCGCCTGAGGCGTGTTACGTGGGACGATGCCCGGTTTTTCCGGAAGACCGCCAACCTAATGCGTTTTACGCGGGTTGTGCCGTAAAAGGGAGATCGGTGTTGCGCCTGAGGCGTGTTACGCGGGTCATAAATGAATTGGATGCGTGTGCTCGAGTGAAATGGGAATCGTATGATGTTGTGTTTGTTAGGCGAATGTGAGAATGGAAAGTGTTCGGTCTATCGATGATACATGTGCATACATTGGCCATGTTATGAGGATGAGTGTGTTTTGTGGTGACTGTTTTGTTATAATGATTGGACTAACGTGCAGGGTGGTGCATGTGCCGAGGTAAGGCCAGTGTGCTTGTGAATGTTATAGCATGTCAATTGCTGATTGATTGTGTGCTTGAACATGCCCAGAGATACGTGTTAACCTAGGTGGGATTTAGGGTGTTGCTTACTGAGAAGTGTTCTCACGGTTTTATTTAAAACCATTTAGCCGATCGAAGTTCCAGCGGAGTCGGGAGACAAGGACAATCCGATTGAGATCAATGCTGAGTCCAAGTCTTCAGAGAAACAGACTAGCTTCGATGAATCTGACTCCAAGTGGACCCCCCCTCTAGGGTGAACAGGGGTTAGTTAGAAGTTAGGGGTTGGACAGTTTTGAGAGGCGGCCCTTTTTAGTGGTAGTATTAGTCTACCCGATGCCACTAGTCCCTTTTTGATATCGGCGGTTGTTAGTGCAGAGGTTGCTGGTTGTGATGGATTGTAATGGATATTGTATATATCGCAGTGTAATAAAGTGCTTGGTGGTTTGGTGATTTATCCCACCCTATTACCCCTTTTCTAATTCTTGTCCGGGAGTTTTTCTCGTTTCCGCCATGTTTGGACTCTGATGTGTTGGTTTGGGTCGGCGATGTTCCTGGGACGTCACACAATGTTCGACCGAAGAGGGATGACACGAGCTTGATGGGGTTCGGGACGTGACAGCGCATATAATGGTTAAGGAGTGGGCTCTGCTAGAAGGAATACGAGATTCGAAATTTAAGTTCGAGGTAGGACACCTCTCGAGTCTATTGACTACTTTAAGGATTGAACCAGAGATTCGGGCAAGGATTAAGGCATCGCAATCTACGGATCCTGAGCTGCAAAAGATTTTGAGTATGGATGCAACTAAAAGGAAAACCGACTTTCAAGTCTCCAAGGACGAAATCTTAAAGTTTCGTGGACGATAGTGCATGCTGAATGATGCAGAGCTTAAGGAGGAAATCTTAGCAAAAGCTCATTGCAGCAACTAAAGTATTCGTCCAGGCAGTACGAAGATGAATTAGAATTTGCGTCAGCATTATTAGTGGAACGGAATGAAAGTGGATGTAGCCAAACATGTGGTAAAGTGCCTAATATGTCAACAAGTGAAAGCGCAACATTGCAAGCCTCGTGGACTGTTGGGATCATTGGAAATCCCAGAATGGAAATGGGAGTATATCACCATGGATTTCGTCATGGGTTTGTCGAGAAGTCAGAGAGGTCACGACTCAATTTGGGTTATCGTTGACGAATTAACTAAGTCGGCACACTTTCTGGCAGTGCGAAAGGACTTTGCAAGGGATAGGTATGCCGAGCTATACATGCGACAAATAGTCCGTCTTCATGGAGTGCCAGTGATGATTACGTCAGACAAAGACCCTAAGTTTACAGCCACATTTTGAAAAAGTCTTCATACGGCTATGCGGACGAAGCTGCAATATAGCACGGCCTATTGTCACGCCCCGAACCCCATCGAGCACGCAACATCCCTCCGAGGTCATCAAGTATGCGATATCACAGGACTTGTCGCTGACCCAATCGAAACACTAGTGATTAAACGCACACGGAAGCGAATACGAACACTCCATACAACATTCAAATAAACGGGGTAGTAAGGAAAACACTTCCCATAAAAACCAGCAAGTCATTATAAGCTCACAAAGATAACTCAATGAGGTTTACACAATTACAAGCCTCACAAGAAGCCACTTCCTAATGAGACCACGGATACAAAAGGGAGGTTGACTTAAACTTCTCTACAACAGGGCATCCAAAAGGATGATACATCCAATGCCCAACATCACCCCAGAACTCTGAACCGGACGTGACGACTACTCGTCATTCCAAGCCTGAAAATGTTTAACAATGGGGGATGAGATAAATCTCAATAAATAATTACCTAAGCCTCGCTTAGGCTAACGCGTACCTCTGAACAATCCTAATCATGCAATACTGACATCCAACATGTCATAACAATCACAGGCGCCCTTACCTTGCCTCGGCACATACGCAAGCCCTGCATGTTAGAATCCCGCCATAACATGGCCAATTGCTCATCAAGCTTGTACAATGCAATTCAAGGCATAATCATGCATAACACGGTTAATAATCTAGACGTGCTCATCAATTAACTCAGGCAAAGCATTCCCCAATACAAATCGCACTCATTAAGTCCAGATTATTAACGACCCCTCAGGCCACCGAACTCCCGCCGGTCTTCTGACGTAACCAGGCATCATCCCGCTACGTCGGCGACGGCAACGTTGGGGATCAAACACCCCTCGGCAAGCCAGGTACCCAACGGCATTCCACTGAAGAGCATTGATCCGACCTCCACCGCGATCGGCATCGTTTGGGATCAAACACCCCCCGGCAACCCCGGGTACCAGACGGCATCCGAACTCCCGCTGGGCATTGTCTAGAACTTCCGCCTAGACGGAACGTGTCGTGACCATGCGCACACCTCAGCAATCATTATCAATTCTTATCTTTGTAAATTAGCCCAATGTTAACTAAATCTGTCGAAACGCCACGATAACACCGAATAATTCTCGAGAGAGAGAAAAACCGAGAATGTACAAAACCAAGTCCAAACCGGGCAGTTGCGCAGTGACCGAAATCCATTTGAAATAAATAGTAAATCAACTCTAAAAATTATGAAATTTGGATTACGTTGTAAAAAACACCTTGATAAACATTTTTCATGGGGACATGAAATACAGTTCTGACTGTAAATGCCTCGTTTTGACACTCAAAGCAGGACAGAACCCAGTTCGCTCGGACAGCCCCTCACACTATCAAAATATAACTCATTCAGTACCCAAATCACTTTGAAAAGCTCTGAAATTTTTATATGTCATAGACACGAATGTTCTTAACAATTTTTGTGAAGGAAGTTTGTTGAAAAGAGTTCTGAAAAAATTTATAGAAAATCGGAAATACCAGAAGTTCGGGTGAACAGTAACTCCGGCAGTTTTGAGACGGTTCGAAAATGGACTTTCGAATGACCCAAAATGATCTCCAAAAATTCCATATTTAATATATACCATACTTCAAGATGTTATGAACAACTTTCATGAAGAACACTTTCACAAATTCGGCCCACAACAGTCATAGAGAAAATAGTAAAGTCCAGCGACGCAGCAGCAACCCTACCGGAAATCAACCAACAAGCACCACCAAGCAAACCAAGCACAACCAGCCACTAAACCAACTATCCACAGCCCTTAAACCATTCCTAACATGTCCATTAATAACCCAATATCCTAACCAAGGCTTAGGGAGTACTTACTAGGAGCCTAAACAAGAAAAACCGAGCGAATGGGCAGCAGCAACCTCGCCGGTGCAGCAGCGACAGACGGTGGCGAGTGGTCGCCGGATGACTGAGGCGGTTGGCTGGATGGCTGAGCTGGGCTGGTCACGACAAGGAGAGGAGTAGGCGTGCAGCAAGAAAAAGCGAGAAGTAGTAGAACGAAGAAGAAGCAGCAGCAGAAAGCACAAAGCAGAAGCAGCAGCGAAGAACGGAAGAAAAGAAGGAAAGAAAAGAAGGAAAGGAAGAAGAGAAGAGGAAGGAAAAAAGTCAATCATGGGCAGCTGCATGGGGATGTCGGCAATGAAGCAGAAGTAACGTGAGGGCAGCAGCAAGTCAGTAGAAATTGCAGAAGTCGGCAAGGCAGCAGAAGCAAAACAGAAGACCAGAAGCAGTGGCAACTTGATCAGCAGCGACAGCAGCAGAAGCAAAACAGAAGACCAGAAGCAGTGGCAACTTGATCAGCAGCGACAGCAGCAGAGGAAAAGTCAGCAGGAAAGCATGGGTTCAGCAGAGGCGTGGGGGTTCAGCGGGGGAGGAGGGGAGGAGAGAGAGAGAGGAGAGAGAGATTTTCAACATTATCTCCGCAAAAATAATTTGTCCACAAAATATTTTGCCCAATTTTCCTTTTTCTGCATTTCCGATCAACCCGACGATTAGCCACGTTTAATGAGACGACGTCCGACAAATTAGTCGTGGAAATCTTGAAAGTTCGACGCCCAATTCGGATTCTAATTAATGGCCAAATTCAATCGAATGCGACTTTAGCGTATCTCGAACTAACGGGCGGCTTTTAGGAATTACGCGTATCGACTCGTGGCCGATTCGATATTGAGCCACATCTAAGTTTACTTGAGCCATGGCGACCTCGGTTGTCATGTAATTGCGAGGGTCAATCACTAGTTCCGAATGGCGCGATCGTTCAGATTAGATTTAGGATCGTTCGAAATTCATACAATGGCCAAGCGGAATCACCCGCAATCCAATTGCACGACATTTGCGAATTGTTTCGTAACCATCCTTGGATCGGCCTTTAATGGCCCAAAATATTCCCTTGCCAATTCTTATGATCAGAGTGTCAATCCATGGCCAAGTTCTTAGGTCCACGTACTTGATTCCTAGCTAGCTATTCCCTAATGGTTAGTCTACTCGAGAGTGATCAATTCCGAGCGAGATTTAACTGAAAGCGCATTGTAGAAATATTCATTTCATAAATCTCGAAAATTGATTGAAATTCAGAATGTCACACCTATCATCCGCAGATAGATGGTCAGTCTGAGAGGACAATTCAGACGCTCAAGGACATGTTACGAGCCTGCGTAATAGATTTTAAAGGAGGATGGGAAGAACAGTTGCATTTGGTCGAGTTCGCCTATAATAACAGCTGTTAGCAGAGTATCAGAATGGCACCGTTTGAGGCATTATATGGCAGAGCTTGTAGAACTTTAGTTTGTTGGGATGAAGTTGGGGAACAGAGTATAACAGGTCTGGAATTGGTACAGCAGTCAGTTGAGACAGTGAAGATCATCCGAGACAGGCTTAAGACTGCTTAGAGTCGTAAGAAAAGTTATGCGGATTGGAGACGTAGACCTTTGGAGTTTCAAATGGGAGATCATGTCTTCCTTAAGGTGTCGCCAATGCGAGGAACGTCCCGATTTGGCAAGAAATGAAAGTTAAGTCCAAGGTATGTAGGTCCGTTTGAGATATTAGAAAAGATTGGGACTCTGGTTTATCGACTCGCTTTGCCGCCGAATTTGTCTCAAGTTCACAACGTCTTCCACGTGTCCATGTTGAGGAAGTACGGACTGGATCCGACCCACGTGCTGAATTGTGAAGAAATAGAAAAGAACAAGATTTGCGGAACAAGACAATTTCGCTGGTTAAAGTCATTTGGCAGCATCACGGAACCGAAGGAGCCACATGGGAAAGTGAAGAGATCATGAGATTTTTATAGTATAGCTGGTTGTAAATTTCGAGGACGAAATTTTTGTAAGAGGGGAAGAGTTGTGACATTCTCAAATTCGACCCATTTTCGGGATTTATGAAATGATTATATATTCGATGCACTATAGTTGAATCTCACTTGGAATTGATCACTTTCGAGAAGACTAACCATTAGGAAATAGCTAGTTAGGAATTAATTACGTGGACCTAAAAACTTGGCCGTGGATCGACACTTTGACTAGGCATGGCCACGGTTCGGAACCGGCGGTTCCGGTTCCTGGCCATGTATGAACCAGAACCGGAACCGCCAGGGGCGGTTCCGGTTCTGGGCCAGTTCCGGTCTGGTTCAGGTTCCGGGCCGGTTCGGGTTCGATTCCGGTTCCGGGCCGGTTCAGGTTCCGGTTCATAATTTAAAATTTTAAAAAATAAATTTTGAAATAAAAAATAATGAATTATGAAATTATGAAATAATGAATTATTCAATATAAATTGTAATCAAATTTGGGAACAAAAAGAGAGAAGAGGGGGCTTGAACTTAATAAATTATTATTAAACGCCTTACAATTCGTTACAATGATCTATAAAAAAAAAGGAGCACAATATATATACCCTAAAATGACCCCAAAACCTAAGCCTATCCGAACCCTCGCATTCCGTGTGCAGGGGTCACATGTCGTCGGATTATACTTCGGTTTCCCTAAGCTCACGTGGGCATGCCCGGCATGAGAAACAAGGGTCCCCGAAATATTTGCCAACTCCAACAGTTCTTTTACCCTCAGTCGTCGCTACCCGTTCCGGTAGTGGTACCGGTACCGGTGGTATTTCCGTCGTTAAAGAATTCGGATTTATTATTCCGATCTATCTCTTATTGTCGGTATTGAGCCTTCATCCAATCATCGACACAAGCTTGAGCCTCCACTGATTCTGGAGCTAATCTTGAACGATGTTCGTCCAAAATATTACCTCCGGCACTGAATGCTTGTTCGACCGCAACTGTGGAACAAGGGGTTGCAAAAATTTGTTTTGCAATAAGAGAAAAGATTGAGTATTGGCTTGCGTGCCTCTTCCACCAATCTAAAATTAAAAAACCTGTACTACCTTCGGATTCAGTAAACTCAAAGGAAACGGTTAGATAAATCTCTAATTCAGAAATATTTCCTATTACTCCCTTTTGTTTTTTTTTGTCTATGTAATAAAAGTTGGTACTCTCTACTAATTTTACCTGTACTCTCACTTTGTGTCTCGGTAGATTGAGAAGATCCAATATCACTTAAATTATATTTAGTATAAAATTCATTATATAATTCTATTACTACGTTTTTAACCTCACTTAGTATAGTTGTAACATTTACCGCATCAAAATGTAAACATTGATAATACATATGCAAATAATCACTTAAACCATCTAATTTGCAACGCGGATAAAAAACACAAGCAACTAAATAAATAATGAAAATTTCGCTATAATAATGTATCCACTTCATTTTCATTGTTACTATAGTATGTTGTAATTCAACATCATTTTCATATTCCTCAAAAACTCCGACAATATTAATACACTCTACTAAAAATAAATGTGTAGTAGGATAATAAACACCGGACAAAGTATAAGTTGCATCATTAAAAACCTTTAAAATATCTAAATTTTTTTTGCAAATACCCCACTCTTGTGGGTATAAATTAATCTGTGGTATATTATTAGAAATAAATGCACATAATAAATCTTTATATTCATAAGATTCACTAAGCAAGTGGAAAGTAGAATTCCAACGAGTTGGAACATCTCTTGGAAATCTTTTTGGCTTTTTGTCATTTTCTCTACAAAATCTACCCCATTCTTTCATTTTTTTGGGATGTTTCCATAAAAATTGAATCGCCATTTTTATTGATTCAAGAAAAATATCAAGAGTTTTCAAACTATCTTGTACTCATAAATTTAAAACATGACAAGCACATCTAACGTGAAAAAATTTTCCGCCAAAAGCAGATTTACAAATATTTTCTAAATCGGCAATTGAAGCGGTATTTGCAGCGGCATTATCAAAACCAATTGAAAAAATTTTGTTAAACAAATAATATTCTTCTAAAATTTGCCTAATTATTCTATAAATATTATTTGTCCTATGCTTACCATCAAAAACTCTAAATGCAATAACTCTTTTTTGAATACTCCAATCATCATCTATCCAATGACATCTTATGCCCATGTAAGAATGAATTTGTCAATGATCACTCCAAATATCACTACCTATATGCACGCATCCATTAAAGTGCATAAAAAAGTTTTGTAAATCTTTTTTTCCATTTTTGTAAAGATCTTTAATTACTCGTTTAAGTGAATTTATACGAACACGTTTTGCTTGTGGAGCACATGCTTTTTGTACAAATTGATTAAAACCAAATCTTTCTCCAAAATTAAATGATAAATGCTCAACGGAAACAAATTTACCTAATTCTTCCTTATAAGTTTTTTCATTAAAATGAAATAAAGGGGAAGTGTTAGGATTGACGTACCCGGAAATTTGTTGTTGCCTGATATCGATTCCCGCTTAAGTTGGATGTTTGCTCCTAAGATGTCGTTTGAATGTTCCATATCCTTGTCCACCTGTATATTTATATATTTTCCCACAATTTTTATAAATTATATCATACCTTTTTTGACCAATATCAAACCTTTCCATTTTCGTGAAGTGATCCCAAATGTCAGATGTAAGTTCCCGCTCCGCTTCCTTTGTTGTAGATATTTCGGCAGGAGGATGAAGACTTTCTTGCGTCGGGACGCGCTCCACATCGGGAAAAATGTTGATTTCATCATCTTGAAAATCTGCATAATCACGAGGATCAAAAGAATGATGGGATTCCGTCATGATATTCTTACCTTTGCCAGTTGGCACTCGACTTCCACTTGCCATTTTTCTAGTGGATTGAGAGAATTGAGCGGATTGATTGGGAGAATTAAGAGAGAATTGCGCGGATTGAGAAAATTGAGAGAATTTAAGAGAATTTGAGAGAATTTAGAGTATTGAGAAAATTTGAGAGAATTTGAGAGAATTGAGAGTATTGAGAGAATTTGAGAGAATTTATAAGAAAAAAATGAGAAGAAAATTTAGGATAAAAAAAAAAGCTTTGCAACGGTTATCTTTTTATTTTATTTTATTTTATTTTTGCCCATTGCCAAGGTAGCCTGCAAAGGCTGCCCTGGCAACGGGCCGCAGCAGCCAGCAGGTTTTTTTTAAAATTTTTTTTAATTTTTTTTTTGGAACCAGGCCCGGAACTGCTGGTTCCGGGCCGGTTCCAAAATTTCTGGAATCGGAACCGGGCCCGTAGGCCACGGGCCGGTTCTGGTTTCGAACCGCGGGCCCGGTCAACGGGCCGGTTTCGAGTCGGTTCCGGGCCAAACCCGGCCCGTGGCCATGACTAACTTTGACCATAAGGATTGAAGAGGAGATATTTTGGGGCATTATAGATCGATCTAAGGATGGCTATGGGACGATTCACAAATGTTATACAATTGGATCGCGGGTGATTCTGCTTGACCATTGTACGAATTTTGAACGATCCCAAACCTAATCCAAATGATCGCATCAATTGGAACTACATTTTTCACTAACCCCACTAACAAAACCACATCACCCACCCCATTCACACATCTAATGGCTCACATTCTACCCTCTTTCCCAAGCCAAGATCCAAGGACCCATGATTTTTCTCTCAACATTTTCCCAAAATTCCTAAATGGCACACAAAATAAAAAGACAAGATGAGGAGGGGCATAATTGTCCAAGAATTTCAGCCAAAGGACGAAAGTCCAAATGTCCAAATTGCTCTTTAACCTTTCAAATGAATTCAAATATCCTCAGGGGTAAAATGGTCTTTTTTCATACCCGGTCCAAATTTCATTTTTTCGACAATTCTGAGCGACTTAATGGTTGGCCACGCTTGATGAGACGACGTCCGATAAGTTTTCGTGAAATCTTGAAAGTTTGACATTCCATTCTGGATTCTAATTCATGGCTAAAAGTAATTAATCGCAACTTCAGTGTATCTCAAACTAACGGGCGGCTTTTAGGAGTTACGCATATCGGCTCGTGGCCAATTCGATATCGAGCCACATCTAAGTTTACTCGAGCCATGGTGACCTCGATTGTCATGTAATTGCGAGGGTCAATCACAGATCAAGTCTTCTCTCTCTCTCTCCCTCATTCTCTCTTGCTCATGTTCTCTCCTCCCTTGCCCTCACCTTCGGCCGAGCTTCACTTCCCCCTCACCTGGCCCGACCAGAAGTTGTTCCAGCCACCGCCAGCCACCTTGACACCACCGTGAAGCCGCTAGAACAGCCACCGGTCGTCGATCCTGCTGCTCATGCCACCATCTCTTCCTTCTCCCTCTTTCCTTGCTGTTTTTCGACCTCACTAGCCACCACCGAAGCCAACACCACCCTTCACTGTGACCACCAAGTTGTGCTGCCTCAGCCGTGGACTGCCGTGATCGGAGCTGCCGCCGTCCTTCCCGTCCGGCCGCCGGAACAGCAGCTGCTGGACTTGGTTTTTCTTGGTTGATCTTGCTGGCTTTAAGCTTAGGCTCCTAGTAAGTACTCCATAAGCCTTAATTAGGATAATGGGTTATCAATGGCATGTTTAGGGGCTGATTAGGGGTTGATTAGAGTTGGTTTGATGGCTAGTTGTGCTTGATTGATGATTTGTGGCTGTTGAGATTTTTCTCAGATTTGATTCCTAAGGTGCCCTGTTGTTTTATTATTTTTTTGGAGATCAATGTGGACCGAATTTGAGGAAGTGTTCTTTATGAAAGTTGACCCTAATATCTTGAAGTATGTCATATATTAAATCAGAAATTTTTGGAGACCTTTTTGGGGTATTTGAAAGTCCATTTTTGGACCATCACAACTCTGCCGGATTTACTATTCACCCGACCGGCATGTCTTTCTGAATTTTTATAAAATTTTTCAGAGCACTTTTTAATGAACTTCCTTCATGAAAGTTATCAAGGACACTTTTTACTATGACATATAAAAATTTTAAGGTTTTCCAAGGAGATTTGAGCACTGATTGAAAAGGATTTCTAGGGCCAAACTGTCTGCCCTGGTGGACAAATTTTCGATCTAATTTTGGGTGAACAAAAGATCTGTTTACAGTTGGAATTTGATTTTGTGTCCTTCAAGAAAAATGTTTATCAAGATTTTTTCAATGACATATCTAAAATTCAGAATTTTTGGAGTTGAATTACTATTTATTTCGAAAGGGTGTCGGTTACTGCACAATTGCCAATTTTTAGCCCGATTCTATGCAAAATTGGTTTCTCTCTCTTGGGAGCTTTTTGATGTTGTTGCTGCACGTGAGGACGTGGTTGGTTGTGAGTTGAGCATGAATTGAATGGCAATTGGCTAATCGAAAGATGAGAAATTGATTTGAGTGTTGAATGCCCGTATGCTCACATCATACCCTGAGGCGTGGTACGCGGGGTTAAGATGAGAATTGGTTGAGTAATTGAATGCCCGTATGATCACATAATGCCCTGAGGCGTGTTATGCAGAGTTGTAACCCGTCTTAATGCATTTTACGCGAGACGATGCCTGATTTATCGGATGCCCGGGAGGCCCGGATGCCAATCGTGGTGGAGGCCAGATTGATGCTCCTCATCGAATGCCGTCTTGATGCGTGTGACGCGGGATGATGCCGTCGCCAATGTAGTGGGACGATGCCCGGTTACACCGGAAGCCCTATAGCTTGATGCGTTTTACGCTGTTTTGGGGAGCCCGAGGGGCCGCTAATAATCTGGACCTTGTGATTGTGTTATGCATTGTGGTATGCTATGTGAGATTATTATTGGGCATGTTCGGGTTATTAAGTATGCTATGCATGTGCTTGCCCCGATTCGGGTTGTTATATGCAATGAATGGTTGCCATGTTGTGGCTGTATACTTGCAGGGCTTGTGTGTGTGTCAAGGCGAGGTAAGGACGCTTGTGATTGTTGTGACATGTTGAGTGATAAACCTTGCATGCTCCGAATTGTCCTACGATACGTGTTAGCCTAAGCGAGGCTTAGGTAGTGACTTATTGAGATTTATTCTCATTGTTGAATTATAACCATTTCAGGCCCCCAAGCCTTATGATGATATGAAAGATCCGGGGACGCCGCCAGAGTGTTGCGATGATTGATGATGGGTCTAGTCCCCCGTCTTTTGTGAAACCCTCTTTTGTTTAGAGGAGTTAGGCTAACAGACCACTCGACCCTTATTAATGTGCGTGGTTCGTAGTGACGGTCTCTAGTAAGGCTTGTATGATGTGAAGTTATAGTAACATTTTGTTTATAAAAGTTGTTTTGTTGATGTGATTCCATTGTCTCTTTACTACCCCGTTTAATTGTTTGTTGTATGGAGAGTTCAATTTGCTTCCGCGTGTGTTGATCTTCAGTTCTTTTGTTTGGGTCGGCGACAAGTCCTGGGATGTCGCATTCTTAACGACCGTGGCGGGATGACGCGTGCCCGTGGGGATCGGGGCGTGACACCGTCAAGGCCTTGAATATTTGTTATTGCAGAGTTCTCAATTCTTAGTTTTGATAGTCTCTTCAAATTTGAGAGATTCATCGTTGTTCTCATCGACCAACAATATTCATAACATAAAAAAGATAAACCCAAGGGAAGCGTTGGAAGGCATAGCAAATTAGCATATTGGAATTCTAGTATTTTGAGTTGAAGAAAGCTGACCAAATTTTGTTACATAAGGTGGTCACAACAGTAGACAACAACGTCAAAAACTCCAGTTTATTTAATCTCACAATGCACCTTGGCATTGGATCTTCAACAAGTCGACAAGTGTCTACAAGCTAAGCATCTGGTCGAATGGCCATATACAAATCATTTAAACTTGTAAGGTTTGAGAAATCTAGAAATGTCGTCATTGATGTTTGAATGCGTAAACTGGAATGCCCCCACCTCGAGGTCATTAACGTTATGTCCCGTTCATTGTTATCTTTTTAATAAGCACAAGCAGAAACGTAAACTCGGGACAATCACATTCAGAACAATAGCGGAATTTATACAAGTAGCATCATGAGCAAACCTTATGTTTACGGGGCATGCAAACATATTTTAACAAGCCCTTCCGGCCATGGCAAACAACACGTATTTCACACGCATATTCTAGAGGCTCATCCGTTCGTAGCCGACTATGAATAGCAAAACTCGGCTTGGGTGATCCTATCCCCTCTACTTCATCTTCTCGCTTCTAACTCCATCCACATCTCGTCCCCGCTTCCTGTCCGCATGGCCGATCTATACCCCACCCGTGGCATGCCCCAGAGCCGGCCTGCCTACACCGCCAAAAGGTCCATTGAACCCACGTAGGGGTCCAACCCATTCTCCGTCAGTGTAGCCATGCCATGCTATGTACGGGTGAGGCACCAAGTCCGTTAGGCCCTCATCGACCATCACATACGTCGTGATTCGGCGGTAGGCTCGGCCTTCTCGGGCATCTATCACGGTGAGCACTTCGGCTCTCATTTCCACGGGGTTGCCGAACCTGGTCGGGGGAGACGCCATTCTTCGGACCTGAAAAGAAAACAATGGGGGATGAGTCGGGGAGACTCAGCAAGTAAACCTACTAATATCAAGTGAAGACGAGGGGATCGCCGTTAACATAAGTCGGCTCTTACCGCACCCACATCAATAGCAGATCAATAGCAAAGTTCATACAAGAGAACACCATGCAAGGCTATAACATGTGCACTTTACCAGCCAAATCTCGGTTCTATTTCAAGACAAACATCAAACATGAAACATGGTCAAATCAAGGGATTGAACCAACTACGATCAACCAAACGACCGAGAAACGGTCCAAGCAAATCGTGTCACAATGCATCACAACTTCCTTTCCCGATATTAGGAAGTTTACTTACACAACAACTAAAATAAGAACTAGAGAACGAGTTAGAGACGGGTGGACTCAGGTGTCTCCTGAAATTTTTGGGCTTCTCTCCTTGCTTGGCCGAACTCTACAAGGCACACCAAGGCCGAACCGTGGCTTCTTAGGCTTGAACGAGGAGAAGCAAGGGCCGGTTGTGTGTGTATGTGGGCGTAGGACTCCTTGTTTGGCCAAGAGACAAGAAAAGCGGGAGAGTCGGTGGCTTCTTTGGGCGTGAGGCTTCTTGGCCGAGAAACAACAAAACAAGAAAGCGAGAAAGCGAAGGAGAGAAGGAGATGTCGATGGTGTTTTGCGTGAGAAGAAGGGGGACCAAGTCTATTTATAGACAACCCAAACTTGCTCACCAAGTTGCTAATCAAAGCTTGCTTTAGAAGATACATGGCCATCATGACAAGTCCCTAAAAGTCTAAGATCATTTAATGAATGCCATCATGATAGGGCCTCCAAAGTCCAACTAATTAAGGCTTGTCATCATGAAGGGGGCTTCCAAGTCTAAGCCAATTAATACTAGTCATGATGAACCTTAATAAAGGAAACTTGAAGGAGAAGCTTTGACCATGTCAAAGCCTTATCTTCTAGCCTCTTCTAAACTTTTCTAGACCGTGGAGACAAAATCTGAATCTTTCTATAAACACAACTTTTAGTAGCTCAAAGATAGACTAAAAGCAGTTCGCTAGAACAGAATTCTTGTTTCTCAAAGTAAGCTCTTTCCAGAATCCAAATCATCTCAAAAAATTACCAAATTTATATATGTTATAGAAAAATAATTTCTCATCAACTTTTGTGAAGGAAACTTTTCCAAAATCGGCCCAGAAAAGCTTGTAGAAAATAAAGAAAGTGTGAACATCGTCAAAATGCCCATTCTGGGCAGTTTTACACGGTCCGGAAATGAGGCTTTCGTACTACTCATATCAAGTCCAAAAATTCTGAAATTAAAGTATGTAAAACTTCAAGATGTTTGGAGAAACTTTCAAGAAGGAAGTGTGTGGAAATTCGGATCACAAAAGTCTCCACAAAAATAACAAAATGAAGGGGTACAAAGGATCCGAAACAGGGTTTTCCAGAACAAGAGTAAAAATTGGTTCCACTTGAAAAACTACCAAACTTAAACCATAGCCATTTCCCAGGGACTGAAATTGAGGATGTTACAATTCTCCCCCTCTAAAAGAATTTCGTCCCCGAAATTTAAAACGTACCTAGTTCCTCAAACAAGTGAGGATATTAACGCTTCATTAATTCTCCACTTTCCTAGGTAGCTTCTTCTATTTCATGGCAACACCACAAGACCTTTACTAAGGGAATGGCCTTACTTCTCAATACTTGCTCCTTACGATCCATGATCTGCACCGGCTTTCAACATAGGATATTCTGCTGTCCAATTTGACCTCGTCAAAATTTAGCACACGTGCCGGATCGGCTCATACTTTCTCAACATCAATACATGGAACACAACATGTATCTGAGCAAGTTTCGATGGTAGCGCCAACCAATAGGCCAAATTCCCTATTCTTTCTAGAATTTCAAAAGGTCCTACATACTTGGGACTTAGCTTTCGTAATTACCTGTGTGGCATCCGTTGTAAATTGGACTAGCTCTGGACCAGCGACCTTTCTTTCCCCGACCTCGATCCAACATACTGGAGGTGTTGCAAGCTTGACCACACTTTAGCTGCTCTACTCTGATAAAATCTTACTCAACCTAATTTACTTTTATGTTGATGTCAATATCTTACAAGGCCAACATAACTAGATCTGTTATGCCCTTATAACAATTCTATCAATATGAAAATCACACTTATCATTCCAAGTAACAGTTCCCGTCTTACTTTCAGAACCGTTCTCCCTCGTTCAGTACCTTGTTCAGGTCTTCAACCCCGGTGACCACTCCCCGCCCTCATCGGACCGTGTTATTTCAGGATTCAACAGCCTTTTTTGGCTCAATACCGAACTACCACTTACTAGAGAGAACCTGCTTGGACTTCTCTTTCGAGGTCGAGGTCGCAGCCGGGTCCCGAGCACTCATATTGGTATTCTAAGGGATCTTTCTACAACACAAGAATAGGTCAGTGGTCACAAACAAATATTAGCACACAACCTATTCAACCACAATCAATCATTCACATGCGCATGGGTGTTTCCTAGCTAACTACCCCAACTTCAGCGCACCTTATCACTCCATATCTTTATTTCCGCTTGGATTTCAGAATCGTTCTCCCCCATTCAGTGCATAGTTCGGTTTGTTCCTCTCTTACCCATCATCCTAGAAGCCTGCCAGGAGCCGCACCTTATTCAGGTCTTCAACCACGGTGACCACTCTTGCTAGAAGCTACACCTTGATCAGGCCTTATGCCCCTGCGTCCACTTCATAGCCAAGAGCCGCTCCTTGATCAGGTCCTACCTCGGCGACCACTCCTTGCCCTCATCGGATCGGGTTCTTTCAGGATTCCACAGCCTCTTCTTGGCTCAACACCGAACTTGCACTTACTGGAGGGGAACCTGCTCTGATACCAAATTAGACTGTAATGCCCCCGCCTCGGGGTCATTAACATGACGTCCCGTTCATTGTTATCTTTTTCATAAGCACAAGCGGAAATGTAAACTCGGGACAATCACATTCAGAACAACAGCGAAATTTAAACAAGTAGCATCATGAGCAAACCTTATATTTACAGGGCATGCAAACATATGTTAACAAGCCCTTCGGGCCAAGGCAAACAACACATATTTCACACGCATATTCTAGAGGCTCATCCGTTCCTAGCCGACTATGAATAGAAAAACTCGGCTTGGGTGATCCTATCCCCTCTACTTCATCTTCTCGCTTCTAACTCCATCCACATCTCCTCCCCGCTTCCCGTCCGCATGGCCGATCTACACCCCACCCGTGGCATGCCCCAGAGCCGGCCTGCCTACACCGCCAAAAGATTCATTGAACCCACGTAGGGGTCCAACCCATTCTCCGTCAGTGTAGCCATGCCATGCTACGTACGGGTGAGGCACCAAGTCCGTTAGGCCCTCATCGACCATCACATACGTCGTGATCTAGCGGAAGGCTCGGCCTTCTCGGGCATCTATCACGGTGAGCACTTCGGCTCTCATTTCCACAGAGTTGCCAAACCGAGTCGGGGGAGACGCCATTCTTCGGACCTGAAAAGGAAACAACGGGGGATGAGTTGGAGAGACTCAGCAAGTAAACCTACTAATATCAAGCGAGGACGAGGGGATCGCCGTTAACATAAGTCGGCTCTTACCGCACCCACATCAATGGCAGATCAATAGCAAAGTTCATACAAGAGAACACCACGCAAGGCTATAACATGTGCACTTTACTAGCCAAATCTCGGTTCTATTTCAAGACAAACATCAAACATGAAACATGGTCAAATCAAGGGATTGAATCAACTACGACCAACCAAACGATCGAGAAACGGTCCAAGCAAACCGTGTCACAACGCATCACAACTTCCTTTCCCGATATTAGGAAGTTTACTTACACAACAACTAATATAAGAACTAGAGAACGAGTTAGAGACGGGTGGACTCGGGTGTCTCGTGAAATTTTTGGGCTTCTCTCCTTGCTTGGCCGAACTCTACAAGGCACACCAAGGCCGAACCGTGGCTTCTTAGGCTTGAACAAGGAGAAGCAAGGCCCGGTTGTGTGTGTATGTAGGCGTAGGACTCCTTGTTTGGCCAAGAGACAAGAAAAGCGGGAGAGTCGGTGGCTTCTTTGGGCGTGAGGTTTCTTGGCCGAGAAACAACAAAACAAGAAAGCGAGAAAGCGAAGGAGAGAAGGAGATGGCGGTGGTGTTTTGCGTGAGAAGAAGGGGGACCAAGTCTATTTATAGACAACCCAAACTTGCTCACCAAGTTGCTAATCAAAGCTTGCTTAAGAAGATATATGGCCATCATGACAAGTCCCTAAAAGTCTAAGATCATTTAATGAATGCCATCATGATAGGGCCTCCAAAGTCCAACTAATTAAGGCTTGTCATCATGAAGGGGGCTTCCAAGTCTAAGCCAATTAATACTAGTCATGATGAACCTTAATAAAGGAAGCTTGAAGGAGAAGCTTTGACCATGTCAAAGCCTTATCTTCTAGCCTCTTCTAAACTTTTCCAGACCGTGGAGACCATGGACTCCCTAGAGCCTTTTGGATTTGCTGGTTTCTTGCGTGATTGAGTCGGGCCAATCAGGTCACACGAAATAGACTCATTGGCACTAAAATCACAACCCGCATCATGCTTAGTTCTCAAGATTTTCCGAGGGTTTTCTGCGACAAAATACGTATAATAATCTCGTTCAACCCGAGATTCAGCGCGGGAATGTCCTCAAATATCACCAAAAGACATCAAGTTGAGATTTCAACGTTCTTATATAGAAAATGATGAATTTTTGAAATCTGACAAAACCGGATAGTTTTGCACTGTTCACGAAATCGGACTTGAAAACATAGTAAATGGACTCCAAAAATTCTCACATTTGAATATGTCATAAACAAGGCCTTAACAAACATTTTTCATAAAGAATACGAAATCTGAATCTTTCTGTAAACACAACTTTTAGTAGCTCAAAGACAGACTAAAAGCAGTTCGCTAGAACAGAATTCTTGTTTCTCAAAGTAAGCTCTTTCCAGAATTCAAATCATCTCGAAAAATTACCAAATTTATATATGTTATAGAAAAATAATTTCTCATCAACTTTTGTGAAGGAAACTTTTCCAATATCGGCCCAGAAAATCTTGTAGAAAATAAAGAAAGTGTGAACATCGTCAAAATACCCATTCTGGGCAGTTTTACACGGTCCGAAAATGAGGCTGTCGTACTACTCATATCAAGTCCAAAAATTATGAAATTAAAGTATGTAAAACTTCAAGATGTTTGGAGAAACTTTCAAGAAGGAAGTGTGTGGAAATTCGGATCACAAAAGTCTCCACAAAAATAACAAAATGAAGGGGTACAAAGGATCCGAAACAGGGTTTTCCAGAACAAGAGTAAAAATTGGTTCCACTTGAATAACTACCAAACTTAAACCATAGCCATTTCCCAGGGACTGAAATTGAGGATGTTACATAAATTGACGAGACTTTTTGGAAGCCTCAGTACTTGGCACTTATTAATCAACGTCAATTCGAAGACCTTCAAAGACAAATATCTCCAAATGTCATTTGGAATTTCCAGTTGCAAGCTCTCACCGTGTGTTGCATCTATTTCTTCAAGCTTCTACAGCATCCATAAGGTAGTAGGTATGTAACCAATGGAACAATTATACGTTCTCACTACTTTCAAACTTTTCAAGTTTCTCATTGCCCAACTATGTTGTTCTTCAAGTTCTACTACTTAATGAGAATGTTTCGCTTTCAACCAAAAAAAAATGTTTCTCATTGAGTCAGGTAGCTCTTTAATGCACGTGTAGGAGAAATCCAACTCAAGTAGCGATTGCAAATTGCCAATTGAGCCCAGAGCCTCTCTATATATCTACATTCTTCACAGACAAGAATTCAAGGCTTGTAAGAGCTCCAATCGACAGGGGTATTGAAGAACAGTAATGCCTAAATATCTTAGATGTTACCCATGAGCCCATTCCATTGATTCTTCTGGTCAACATCACAAAAAAGGAGGGGAACTCTTTTACTAGATAGCCTATCCTTAATTGTCTTGATCCCTTCATCAATATTACTTATGTCTGTCAAATTTCTTTTGAGGACAAAGGAGATGAGTTGATTCAACAAGTACTGAATGCGCTTGAGCTCTGAAGTATCACAAACATTAGAAAGAAAGTAACAGTGCTCAAAACCTTGCAAAAGCTGATTGTGGATAGTTTTGGCAAGAGTCGACTTTACAACATTGCCCATTCCGTGAATTCCAACAATTTGTGTTTCATGTGTTGTGAGAGCCTGTCATACTTTACAACACTGCCCATTTAATGAATTCAAGAAATGCTTATTGTAGGTCCATGAACTGGTTTTGGCAAGTGCAACTAAGGGTGCGTTTGCTTCAGGGAAGGTGTTTTCCAGGAATCCGTTTTCCGGACTTTCACCCATTTGGTTCACCAAAAATGATTAGTCAACCGAAAACACTTTCGGTCATGGAAAACATTCATGTATAAAATTAAGAAAGTGAATTCTCTAATCTAAGAAGGTGAAAACACTGTTCGGAATTACTTCCCTTTACTTTTTTATTATTTTATTCTTTTCTTTCTTTTCTTTCTTTTTTTCTTTTTCTTTTTATTTTTAAAAATAAAAATATTTAAAAATTCGAAAAAAAAATTTTGCCGAAGATAAAATCATGGGATTGAAATCATTTTCCAAATGAGATCCAAACATCAGAAAATGTTTTCGATCACATATCACCAAACAAAGGAAAACTAATTATTTTCCTGGAAAATGATTTTCCAGAAAACATTTTCCAAAAACGTTACATTTTCCGTGAAACAAACACACCCTAACATTTTCCAAACCAAACAAGGGTGCGTTTGTTTGAGGGAAAGTGTCTCCAAGAATCTGTTTTCCGGATTTTCACCCGTTTAGTTTGCCGAAAATGGTAAATCAACTTAAAACACTTTTCGGTTAAGGAAAACATTCATGTATAAAATTAGGCAAGTGAATTCTCTTATCTAAGAAGGTGAAAACACTTTCCGGAATTGCTCATCTTGAATTTGTTAATATTTTTTATTTTTTTATTTTTCTTTTATTTTATTTTATTTTCTTTCTAAGAAGGAAAATATTCATGTATTTTCTTTTCTTAATTAAAATAATTTAAAAATAACAAATAATTTAAAATAATTTAAAATATACAAAATTTTTTGATAATTTTCACCATCAAATTTCCTTACCAAACAACTGAAAATACTTTATAAGTCTTTTTTATGTTTTAGCCAAACACCGAAAAATGAACTCACTTTCCTGGAAAATGACTTCTTGAAAAGTATATTCCAGAAATTGTACATTTTTTGCGTAAGAAACGCACCCTAAGACTACCTTGAACACCCCTAAGCGCACACAATTTTTCTTCCCTCAAGACAAGCCCTTCAAGTGTTTCCTCATAAAAGAATATTTGGGTATGAAGGCAAGTTCTATTGCATGTCAATGAAGTGCAGTATTCATTTTAGTGGCCCCACAGAAAAAGAAAAAAGAAATACAATCAGGTATGCATGAATAGCCCTTTTACCCCCAAAAACATTACGTATGGTGGCCCAAATTGCACGATGAATTCCTTTGCTCTGCTCTAACGATTTCTCTGAAAAAAAGGGTGAACCATTCAACTGAAACTTCACATCAAGTTCAATAGATTTAATGATTTCATCAGTAGGCAACGACTTCCCTTACTAATCTTCAGGTTTCTGTCTCTCAACAGACGAAAGCTCAGTTTACCACCCCAAGATTGTGAAAGGGAATTTAGTCGACACTAAATGTCATCTTCATTTTCCTTTATTCGGTCTTTAATTGTACAACAGCCCAATCAGCCACAGCTCCCTGCACAAAAAAAATTCTATAAATTTCTCGAACTTTAATTCCTCTCAGCAATATTAGAAACCGGCAAAAAGGCAGTCGCTTGAGATGTCTCCCTTAGCACTTCTTATCAATCTTAAAACCTAAAAGAGTCCTCTAGTATATCTTGAGGACAATGGAAGGGCTTATATTACATATTCTCACATAGGCATAACCATTTCTAGAAAACGTAGGCAATAATCGAGATCACACAAGAGTCCTCCTACATGATTTCTGACCCCAAGCATGACTCATCATATGTCCTATGCACCGATAGTACTAAAAGTTAAACTTAACTACAAGATGATTAATGATACCTTCGAGAAGCTAAATAGTTCTCTCTTGTCACGGATGGAAGTTGTGCTGCGCCAATTATTGACGCCATTACCCAAGTGAAATTCGTCTTTTCTTCATTTTATAACTTCTCCTCAACATTTGCAAATCCCACTAACAAGCACACCTTTCCTGGAAAGTAAATTGAACTTGAGCATGTCAATACAGAGGGTCTGTCTACTTCACAGTTGCAACAATGAGTTGATTATGGTGTAAAGTTCCATGATGAGAACCATAGTCATATGTATGGGATGCGTGCATGTTTTGACCCGAACGGAATATGATCAGTTTTTGGTTCGGGTTTCCTCTTTCTTTCTTTTTTCTTCTTCTTCTTCCCTTTGAGAGGATGGACTGACAGAAAACGCCAAAAGAAAGCTAGAAAAAGGAAATACGCAGAAGATAGAGAGGCAAAGAGGAAGTATTTCACGTGAGCAAGGAGAGCTTTTGTCTGCGTCGCTACCTTCTCCACGTCTGCCACAGCCACGCCTTCTCTTTCGCCGCTGCTTCACCCGCCGTGGCTTACCACTGCTCTTGCACCCAGCTTCTGTCCCGCCGGTCTCCACACATCGTTGGAACCACCCGCAATGTTCTGCCTCTCGTCAGCTAAGAGAAACATGGAACATTAAAATGGTAATATTCGCTTGTGGGCACGGCGCATATGCCACGCACAGAGAGCGTCCATCGAGTCAGGAGCTTCATATTGCGTTATAGGTATTAAAGAAGAAGACGACAGCTCACCTTTCCTTCAAACAGGTCAAGCTCTCTCCTCCGCCTTCCCTCTGTCTCTCTCTGCACCAACAAACAAACAAATTATTGTCCTTTTTTCTCTCTCTCTGTAGACATGCATATCTCCAGCCGGGAAACAAAAAAGCAAGAAGAAACCGTCCAAAGGAAATATAGCTAAAAGGCCAAACCAAACTAGGAAAACAATACAAATATTTGTACATAATTAAAAACCCTCTGGCTGTTCGAAGGCATCATAATTTCAATACCTTCACCAGATTTTCTGACATGAACTCATTAAAAAGTGCACGTACAATCTCTGTTCATGTCTATGAAAGAATTTGATTGCAAAAAAAGGAAAACATTGGCTGTAAGATGAAATAACTTACCTCAATTCATTTAAAGTTTGAACACAAGGGAATAATTTGTGGTCGTGGATCAAGAAGCTTTCAAGTGCAAGGTGCACTTATTCATCGTCTTCTCCCTCATATTCAGATTTGTTGTCTTATCCCACAAATTCGACTGAATTCTTCGAGCAAAGTCAACAAATTGCCCGCAGCACAAATCTCTCTAGACAATATTCTCTACCCATTTGCAGTCTCTTCAACTTCACGCTTGACAGATCAGGCCACTTTTGTAAAGATTCACAAGAATAAATATTCAACTCTTCCAAAGATTGTGGGAGTTTGCCTTGAATCTCAACCAGATTACCACAGTTTTCTATTTGAAGACGTCTTAGTTTGTTTAAATTACTTAGATCAGGCAGTAAATCCATCTGTCCAAGGCCACAAATTCGCAAATATCGTAGGTTCTCCCACAAATTCACCTGACTTCTCCGAGCGGAGCCAAGAATTGCCTCCACATTTAATTTTTTGCAACCTTCTATGTCGATGTGTCGCAATTCTTTCAAGCTGGACAGATCAGGCAACTTCTGTAAAGATTCACAAGAAGAAATCTCCAATATTTCCAAAGATTGTGGCAGTGCACCTTGAATCTCAACCAGATTAGGACAACTTCTCACTTGAAGAATTGTTAGTTCGTTTGACTTACTTAGATCAGGTAGGATTTGCAGCTGTTTAAAGCCTGCAAGCTCCAAATGTCGTCGATTCTTTCGAGAAAATACAAGAATTTCCTCCACATTTGATTCGCCACAATTTTGCCATCCCATCAAGCTTGACAGATCGGGCAACTTCTGTAAAGACTGACATGAAGAAATAGACAATAGATCCAAAAACCGTGGTAGTTCGCCTTGAATCTCAACCAGATTATCACAATCTTCCACTTCAAGACGTCTTAGTTTGTTTAAATTGCTTAGATCAGGTAGTATCTCCACCTGTTTAAGGCTATGAAGCCCCAAATCTTGTAGGTTCTCCAAACAAACAAGGCCTTGAATCTCTGCAATTTGAGCGTCCGAAATCTCAAGAGATGATAATTTCTTCAAATTCGATAGATCCATTGAGCAAAGTGACTTGCAATAGTCCAAACATAAGGATGATAAACTTGAGGGAAGCCTCGGGAGGCAACACACATTAGGGCACCGGAGGCGAAGTGCCTTGAGTTGAGGAAGGAGGCTAAGGTTTTCGGTTACGGTGGTCACATAATGAGAGTCTAGTTTCAACGACTCTAGTTTGCTTAAATTCCCAATCCACCATGGCATCGAATCTTCCACAAGCCCATCATCATCAGGTCGGCCAAATTCCAGATTCAATTTTTTTAAATTAATGAGGTTTGACAGATCTGGAAACATGTCCATGTACAACATAGACAGTTGTAGTTTGATAAGACTTTCAGGAAGCCTCGGTAGTGTGTATACATTGGCCCGCTTCACTCTCAAGATCCTCAAGGATTTATTATTGTAGATGCACTTGCCAATTTCCATATGGAAATTACCATATAATTTGAAGGCTTCTATTTCTTCGAGCTTCTCAATCGTCCATAAGGGATCGGGTATTTTGCTTATGCTACTATGCCACATCTTCACAACTTTCAACTTTTTCAAATCTCCGATGGAATCAGGTAGTTCTTTGATTGCTGTGCAAGTTATATCCAACTCAATCAGCGATTTCAGTTTTCCAATTGAATTCGGAAGCCTCTCCAACGATTTGCACCATTTCAGAGATAGGTATTTAAGGCTTGCAAGATCTCTACCCAACTCGTCTGGCAGCCTCCAAAGATTCTCACATTTGCTTGCATCTAAGGAAACTAAGCTTTTCAAATGACAAATTGACCTATCAATTTCAGTTAATGATTCACAGCCACGTAGACTCAAACGCTCCAAATTTGAATGAGCAAAGAACATAGGAGTTCTCTTCAAGCAATCGCAATTGGACAGATCCAGAACTTTCAAACTCTTCATCACCTATAAAAGAAAAATCATGCAAAGATTACTTTCGAATCTAATAAGATGGAAGAATAAGTGTTGTCTAGCATATAAGATACCTTCATATGGTTCCACCCCTTCCAATCATGCGTAATTTTACTCTGAGACAGATCAAGAATAACCACATGTTCCATGAAGAAATTTGTAATCTTAAATTTTGGGGGAATATCATGCCAAGAAAGCCCCCGTAATTGGGGAAGGAGACTTGAATTCTTCTGGGAAACATTAGTTGGAAGAAGATTTGATAGCCATGTGTGCCAAAGAAGCGTCTTTTCTGCACGAAAATTTTCCTTCATACCGTCAACTTCAAGGAACTTTAGGTTTGATAGGCTCTTAAAGTCCTTATAGATAAAATGGTGCTGATTGTCAAACTCGAGACGAAGAGCTTCAACTTCTTTTTCTCCCTGCCCAAAGGAAACATTGAAAAACAAAAAAGTTGAAGGGAAGCACATTTATTCAGGTTCATTATCTTAAGGGGTTGAGTTGAGTACTATCATTCCTTTAATCTTAAAACACAAATATTATTGGTCGAGTAGGTCACAATGTTGCTATAGAACACAAAAAGTAACTGGTTTTTTTTTTTTGAAAGAAAATATCCATAATGAACTAGAAATTTAATGCAGGAGCGATTTTACCTTATGTGTCCTCAGCAAATTCAATGCTTCCTTAGGATTCCACACCCTACTTGTCTTCTCTATTTTCATCATACTTTCTTCACGAACAATATCTCTTCCGAGGTTTCTGAGTTGGTCATGCATCCATACTTTATTGTCCTTTTCAATCTTTATCAAAGACATGTTCTGCAAACCTTCCAAGGCTACTTCCGAAAAAAGTTCAAATGCATCCCAAAAATGAACCATAATGTCTTTGTCATATCCAATGAAAAGACAAGCTATATCGAGGAATATATGCTTTTGCCGATAATTTAGTGCATTATAACTTATTTTCAGCTTACTACCGACTTTATCTTGAGGAACACTTTCAAGCATCTTCAATTCAGCATCCCACATTTCCTTATTTGTGCTGGATAAAAGTGAACCTATGACCTCAAGAGCTAGGGGAAGACCTCCAGCAATGTCTATCGCCCTGTTGGATTGGTTGATATACTCTTCTAAAGGAGAATCTCTTCTGAAGGCATGTTTGCTAAAAAGTTTAAGAGATTGATCACGATCCATGCTCGTAAGCTCATACCTCCAGTCCACTTCCGGAACATGGAGAACATCTTTCTTTCTAGTAGTAATAATTAGTTTGCTCCCTTCACCAAACCAATCACGCTTACCTACAAGTGCATCCATATGACCCTTCTCTTCCACATCATCAAGAAGGAAGAGGATTTTTTTATGAGACAACCTATTTTTTATTGTCTGAGTCCCTTCATCACAGTTTCTTATGTTTTTACACTCCGTTTTGAGGATGTCAGAGATGAGCTGATTCTGCAAGCATTCAATGCCCTTGGTTTTTGACATTT
Organism: Syzygium oleosum; assembly: GCF_021117445.2. NCBI lineage: Eukaryota > Viridiplantae > Streptophyta > Magnoliopsida > Myrtales > Myrtaceae > Syzygium > Syzygium oleosum. The sequence continues at coordinate 6,010,139 of NW_026607485.1, read as the reverse complement.
CACTGATATTGGAAAGAAAGCAACGATTGTTGAACTTTTTTGAAAGCCGATTGTAGATGATTTTGGCAATAGTTGTCTTTCCGATGCCACCCATCCCATGGATTCCTATAATCCGTGTTTCACTTGTCCAAGCTCCTATCAAATCCATGATTTTATCCACATGGTGGTCGACATCGACCAAGTAGTCTGATACTACCAGAGAAGCTTTTTTCAACTCATGGAAAACCTTTTGCGTGAATGTTTTCACGAACTTACCTTCTTGCCTAGTGTTTGTTGGAAATCAAAAGGCAGTGAGTTAGAAAAGTGAGTTGAACCAAACTATGCCCTGAAAAGATCAAATCAGAAACTACAGACCTATTCTAAATGTGTTATTCAACGATTTACTCTATTTAGATGAAGTAGCGGTGGAACTTAGGGTTAATGAATGACCTGAACTGACAAAAAATGTTGCTGGGAATGAAATGGGACAAAATTGGTATTGTACCATTATTTAGTGTGACTTTGCGGTTTAACTTCAATTGCATACAATTCAATTTCAACAAGACTAACACAAATCTAGAAAAGAAACCAATTGAAATGCATCGAATTAACGTTACAAGGCACATGAGATGAAAAGCTCAAAGCAGTCACCTGATGGGCATGCTTTGCAGGTCGTATCCGTTTATTTCCCCAACTGCACTGAGAGCATCCTTCCACTCTCCGATAGTCTCTTGGTCATATCGCTTCTTGCTTTCATGTAAAAGAAAGGAATTTTTATAATCCCCAGTTTGGTACCGAACCTCTGCAGGCGCCACATCATAAAAAATAGGGATGATCTTTTGTTCCCCAGTTTTCTTGCACTCGACCATTTGGACTACCTCCTTGAGACACCATACACTAGTGGCATAATCTTTCGAAAAGATAGGTACTAAGATCTTCGACTGCTTAATTGCTTGGAGAAGTTTTGGGGCAAACTCTTCCCCTTCGCGGAGATCTTCGTCGTCCTTAAATGTACGGATTCCTGTGTTTTTAAGACTGGTGTAAAGGTGGTCGGTAAAAGTTGCTCGAGTATCTGGTCCTCTAAAGCTCAAGAATACTTCATAGTCAAATCCTGATGAATTAGCCATTCCGTGACTTTCTGTTGAAGTGTGAACACCAGAAGCACCTCGTGCTATTCCATCGTTTTGACGGATGCATTGTTTTTTTGCACTCCTCTCCATTGATCTCACTTGATCTTCTCTACAAGGAAAAACTGAACGGGATAGCAACGAAAGCAGTGGCAGCCAGAAATGAAAAAGTTTAGAAGCCAGAATTACAAATGGAGATCTCTGTAGGTCATTAGACTTAGTAGACAGGATTAGGTAAATGTGCAGAGAGTCGTGGGCCAGTTTGCTTTAATTGTTTAATAAGAATGATTCATTGCCGCATCACTCCAGCCTGTCAAAGCTGACAATGCGCGTGAACATAAGAGCATTAAATCTCGAGGGGAGTTTGAACACCTTAGGAGTTTTAAATATCAAGTTGAGAACGTGAACATAGCACAGTACAAACTTTTCATTTAAAATGAAAAGTTCGACTCTTTGAACATAAATTATTCCCTTGGAGTTTAAAATCTCAAGGGGAGACGTGTATGTGTTCTCATTTCACATAGCACAGTACAGAGCATTCTTTTTGAAAAGAGAAGTTTGACTCTTCTCAGATCTCGACAACATAAATTGTTTCTTCTTTATATCACTTCTGCAGATCTGACCTCCACTCTATTTAGATTGGATCAAAGAATTAACCGGAGCTATTCGTTTGACGGGATAGTTGTAGTTTAAAATCTTGCACGTTTCTAAAATTCCTTTTGCCAAAAATGTAGTTTTGTTCCGTGCATGGTAAATTTAAAGAACCAATAATAAACTTGAAGTATCACCGGTAAGTAAAAATTATCCGACACCCTATTTGTTTGGTCAACTGTTAGTAAGTTATCAATAAAATAACAATTTTTTCATCTTCAAACCAAATAGTTTCCTTCAGATTTTACAAGTGGGTTTTTTTTTTTCGCTAGTAGATTACGAATGCTTACATACTTTATTAATAGTCTCGATGAACAGTACTAACTTACAAACAATACAACTATTTTACCACTACAAATCCAAGTATGTTGTTAACATTGTTTTGAATTTACGAATAGCGATGTTTATTTGAAAGTACCATACCAAACGAACTAATCAATTCACCAGTTTGAAAATACTGTTGTAGCTTACAAACAATCGTTTGCTTTTATAAATGGGCGAGTACTTTTGCTAGAAGATTACGAGTTGCTTACATGCTTTGTTAGTAGCCTTTGTTAACAGTTATAACTTACGAACCAATAACTATTTGACCACTATACATAGTTTCGATTTTATGAATAGCAATGTTTATTTGTCAGCAACGTACTAATGAAACAACTGATTTACTTGGCCGAATTATTCTTGCACATTAAAAATAGTTGTTTGCTTTAACAAGTGGGTGTGTTTTTCAGCCATTAGGTTGCGAGTTGCTTAAATATTTTACTAATAATGTAGGTTAAGGTTAATTTCGAAAAAGTTAACTATATTACCACCATAAGTTCTTGGCAGATTGTAAGCATGTTTCGATTTCACGGATACCAATGTATATTTATCAGTAACATACCAATATTATATATGGAACTGTCGAGTATCTACATATGTATGCCGGTCGATTGTATGAATCTGTTTACTAGTGATATTTGTCGCGACCTTCCCTGAGTGAACCACCAAAAGGAAAGCTAATGGATTACTAAGCTTACACTTAGCGCGGACTCTCTTAAGCCCATATCAATCACAACTTCGGGATTTTTAATTTAATCCACTAAACATGCAATTTAATTCAATTAATAGTTACCACTAATCTATTACGAGTCGATTAAGTACCCAAGTAAAGTATGGGGAACACTTTACTTCAGCGAGCTACATATGTCATGAATACGACAACTTGGTTACTTTAAATAAATCTAACGCCCTTTCGATAATTTATCTCTTTATTTTCAAGAACAGTTTTTTGCAAGCAATCTTGGTCAATTTTAAGCCAAAACCACTACCATGTAATGAGTGATTATGCGATTGCGCAAGCAAAAATTTAACACTCAATAAATCAAAGTGATAAATAAATTGCTAGAAATAGGATAAAAACACGTATGCATTAAGCAAAGCATGACTTCATTATGATCCAATGCACCAAGCATTCTGCAAGATGTTAACTAAAATACCAAACGATGATGCATTACTTAAACATGTTTCTAATGTGATTACGCAATTCTAACTAATTCATTTTGGATTTTTCTTTTTAATGAATGCAATTTTAGTCGAAGTTATGTCAATGTGAATTATAATTTAACGTGCACGAACTATTAGACTAATGAAATGAGATTGAATTATTTAAATGTAATCTAGATATGACCTTAAAATACGCCACATGCATGAATATCTTATAAAAGCACGAATTCCGATGAAAGCATAGACTATCTGATGAAAGTGTAGTATCGGCGAATAACTTCAAGAATTATTACTATGCATCGATGCTCATGGAAGTTATGCAATATCATTCAAGAGTCATTAATATCTATTAAAGACATGCCATTATCAAATTATGATGCAGAGATAATATTCTTAATTAATCCTACATGCAAATTACCATATGACTCCTAATGTATCTAAGATATGCAATTCATAAATTAGGAATGCATGAATGCAATTTATACTAAATGCAATGCAACTTTTTTTTTTGTATTTTCATAATAGGAATGTTTCCTAAACTAATGACATGTAATATGTAAGCCCACATTATTAAATATGCATAACATCCAAAATACGAAACAAAGGTAATCGAGGATCCGATCTTAGGTCTTAAAGATCCATACCCCTATTTTAACAATTCAAACGAGGAAATTTCCTATTTGGGAAAAGCTTAAAATCTCAAATCAAATCGTGTTAAAATCGAATAACCACAACTGAAGCAATTGAATATTTGAATCAAATATAACTTAGGAAATTACCTGAATTGGATTATCGACGAAACGACAACCGACAGCTAGGGATCACAAGAAAGATTCATGGAGGCGGTAACCGGCAAAGAGGGCAGGAGGCGGCGAAAGAGCAAGACCGCGGTGAGAGGGGCTGCCGAAGGTTTGGGAAATAGGCAAGCACAACGGAGATCACTGGAATTCGTCGGAGAATCCGCAAAGAAATCACCAAAAGCTCAAAGAATTTGTTTGGGGGGACTCGGTGAGGTGTCAATCGTGGCTGTGCAAGGTGGGATACAGCGTCACAAACACTGCAGGGACGTGAGGGGTGCACAGGGTCAGCTCCGAGACGGCTGGCCGAAGCAGGTGCATGAAGAGTGAAGCTAGGCGAGGCCTCGTCGATTCTGGAATTGCGGGACTGGTATCGCCAGGCTATTGGGAACTCAGCAGCGATCGTCGGAATGGCAACAACTTGCAGGTGAGGAGTTTGGCGTCACTGTGGGTAATCCAAACACGGTTGCGACAAAAGTAAACCTTGCGTGGTGGATTCTGCAGGAAGCCGCCGAGAACACCTCCAAAGGAAGAAAAAACAAAGAGTCGGTATATTGTAAACTCTTTTGCCCCTTCACGGTCGTTCTCCTTCGGCGTTTTTTGTATTGTGTGTTGCGGATTTCTCTTTCTTGTGAACGTAAACCTTTTTCTCCGTTGCGAACTTGTAGAAGTCTCTGGAGAAAACCCCATGTGCACAACCTCTTTTATATTCATCGCCTCACCGACTCCCTTTTGACGAATATATATTTTCTTTCTTTTTCTTTCCGATCAAATACTTCTTCCTTTTGTTGACCAATTCCTGCCTTAACCCACTTTCTTCTTTTTGTCATCTGGCCTTCTTATGTATCCTTTTGCATTGCAGAAGTGGATACGCCAATCTACGAGAGAGGTCTTAAGAATAATAAAATATCCTCCTAATCTCTCACATACGAGTATCTTGTAATATCATGCTGATCACTTTGAGCTGCCACGTGACCAAAATGTTGACACTGTAATAGCCTAATTGCTTCTCAAGTTTAATCAAGAAATCAATTACATGTGAAATTCGGCCATCATGTGCAAAGCACAATGTAATATTCGGCCACGGGTTTGGCCGGATTTACACTGGTTTAGTCCCATTCAAATAAGCTTAGAACTCCCCATTGCTTTAGTCCGTTAATTCAAATGCAATTATATGTGGGTTTAACATAAATGTTCCTACTATGCAGATACTATTTTAACAATAATACCTGTAGGGGTCAGGGTCGATCCCTAATTTTCTATGCAATCAATGACTAAATCGCCAAATTTAATGTGTCAACAATATTGATGGTTATTTGTATTAATGGAGCTTTCTACATGTTAAAATGGTCGATTGCGAGCCATTTATTTTTTTTTTGGTCGAAAACGAGCCACTTGTTTGGTGCATATAGTACGAAATCCACACTTTTTCTATCTACAAGTTTTCACATATCAACAAGTTGATACGAGGAGACTAATTAGAAGCCCCGAGATCACCAAATAGGCCACACGAGAGCCACGTGGGGACTATGCCATTTGTGTGTTTCAGCATCTAATGCATTATATAAGGATCATAAGCAATTTCACGGATGCTTTCGATATAATTTTCCTGTTCAGTAATTTAATCGTGGTGGTAGGCACGTGGCAACACTGTCGGGCATCTCAGAAATAAAGATGTTCGCATGGAATGATTCTTAAAATGTAGTTAATCTATCTGGCGAAGAATGGACACGAAAATCAGCTTGCGTTATAATTAATCTATCAAAATTAGGACCGACACATGCCAACCTTGTCGGCATCTTAGAAATAAAGATGTCCACATAGAATGATTCTTAAAAACATATTAGCACTGGCCCCAAGCTCATGGACAACGATTAGGAAAAAAAATGACTTCACTTCCTGATGTTGGTTTTAGAGAGGTGGCCCTCCATTTCCTAATAGAATAGACTGCGTTTGTTTCGAAAATAATGATTTACAAAATAATGTTTTCATCATATTCCTTTATTTGTTTGGGGCAAATAAGTTAGTTTACGAAAATGACATCGCTTAACAAAAAACTCTACTTCAGCTACATGGAAAATGACTTCTCCAAATTAAAATTGTAAATCACTTTCCTTAAACACACGAAAGAGTTTCGTCGCTTCTCAGAAGTGCGTCTTCTTCTTCCATTCTCTCTCTTCGTGTCAGTGTGTGTATCACTTCAGGTGCCTGGGTTAGTTTGTTTGATGCAAAACCATTTTCAAGAAATTATTTTCGAACTTTCAAGCATTTGGATAAGGTAAGGCTAGTCGATTGATCAAAAGCGTTTTTTTATGGATTGAAAATAACAAGTTTAAATTGGGGAAAACGGTTCCCCTTTTCGTAAGAAGGAAACATTTTCCTTGATTTCTTGCTATATGTCTATTTTCTATCTCCCATCTATTTTTTTCCTTATAGATTGTCTTCCATCTCCTGAATATACTTCATTAACACTCACGTTCATCTACATTTCCACAAAACACTATCATACACAATATTCTACAAATATAGTTCCACAATTTCTTTACAAATTATTTTGTAATTCTTATTTTTTGATGGATTACAGAATAAATAAAGAAGATATTCCAGTATGTTAGTCATTATATGCCATTTTTAACGATACACGCCACGTTGGTAGATTTACTTATCATCAAGTACCATAAAACCATTTTTGAACTTATTTTTCAGAGCAAAAAAACACTAGAAAAGGTTCACTTTCTTTGAAATTGAATTTCCTGAAAACATTTTCGGCAACAAGAAGTTTTCAGTAGAATAAATTATTTTTAGCGTGCCTTCCTCTTTGCTTGACAAATTGGCCAGATGTGCATCCATCTCTCTCTCTCTCTCTCTCTCTCTCTCTCTCTCTCTCTCTCTCTCTCTAGCCAATTTTGTTGAGCCCCAACGTTTATTTGTCATAACGTACCAACATTGTTTATGGAATTGTCAAGTATCGATTGTATGTATTTCTTTCCTGGGGATATCGATGGTTAAAAAGATAACTATTTTACTATTATTATTTCTTAGTAGATTAGTAACATTATTTCAATTTTATGGATACCGATGTTTATTTGTCAATCACGTACCAACATTATTTATGGAATTGTCAAGTATCGCTTGTATGTATTTCTTTCCTTGGGTTATTTGTGGCGATGGAGCTTTCTTCATGTTAACATGATCGGTTGGGAGTCACTTTTTTGGTGCATGTAATAAAGAGTCCATACTTTTTCTCATTACAGGGTTTTCGCATATCAACAAAGTTTTGGGCATATTCTGCCTGTCCTTTTGAGAACCTTTTGTTCAAGAAAATACATATTAGAGAACCACGAGAGCCACGAGGAGACTTTGCTAATTTGCTGGATATGGTGATAATGTTTCAATACGATATTGCAAGGTAATTAGACTGTGTTAAAGTCAACAATGCACAGTACACATTCTCCATTGTTTTCCAATGTACAGACAAACAGTAGCGTGGTTTTGTGTGTTTCAGCATCTAATGCATTATATAAGGTTCGTCGGCAATTTCATTAGATGCTTCCAATATAATTTTTTTTCAATAATATAATCGCGGTGGGTAGGCACATGCCAATCTTATCATGCATCTTCACATGAAATGATTCTTAAAAATGTAATTAATCTATCTGGGGAAGAATGGACAGGAAAATCAGCTTCCTGTATAACTAAGCTATCAAACTTAGGTCATGCAAGCCGAGTTGGTGGGCGCTTTCCTTCCCTCCTACAGGTTCTGGGTTCGAATCCCCGATCGGCTCCGTAATTTAAGTGGGGGGCCCTGGCGATGGGTTGCTGGGCTAGTCTCCACCGAGGTATAGGCGCCCCGATTACCTGTGCGGGCTCGTCCCTGGGGAATGGTGGCGAATCCTCCGTTACCAAAAAAAAAAAAAACTTAGGTCATGCACATGCCGACATTGTCAGGCATCTAAAAAAAAAAGATGTCCACATGAAATAATTCTTTAAAAAGTAGCAGCACTAGGCTCCAAACTCGTGTGGACTACGGCTAGGAATAAAAATGACTCCACTTCCCTATGTTGGTTCTGGAGATGTGGCCCTCCACTTCCCAATAGAATAGACCGCATTTGTTTCGAAGATCATTCACGGAAGAATGGTTTCAACATATTCCTTTACTTGTTTGGGGCGAATAAGTTTATTTAGGAAAATGATATCGCCAAACAAAACTCCCTACTTTAGTCACATGGAAAATGACTTCTCCAAATTAAAATCGGAAATCGTTTTCCCTAAACACATAAAAGAGTTTTGTCACTTCTTAGAGGGAAAATTACCAAAAAAGTCCTAAACCTTTTGCAATTGTGCCGATTCAGTCCTAAATTTTTTTTTTTTGCCAATTCAGTCCTAAACCTTTTGCAATTGTGCCAATTCAGTCCATCCGGCCACTTTTTGCCGGCCGGCTGACGTGGCGCCGGGCGGCGTCCACATGGCAATATTTTAATATTTTTCTATTATTTTCGAATTTTTTTTTCCTTTTTTCTTTTTTTTTTCTTTTCCTTCTCCCCCTGGCCTGTCCGGCCAGGGGGGAGGCTCGCCGGCGAGGCGAGCTGGGCCCTCGCCGCCGCTGGGCGAGCTCCGTCTCGCCGGAGCTGGGAGAGGCTGGCTCGCCCAGCGGCGGCGAGGGCTCAACTCGCCCATGGCGAGGGCTCAACTCGCCCATGGCGAGCTCCGCCTCGCCAGATCTGGGCGAGGGTGGAGCTCGCCCAGCTCCGGCTAGGACGGAGCTCGCCCGGCTCCGGCGAGGTGGAGCTCGCCTTGGCCGGGCGAGCCCCGCCCTCGCCCGGATCCGGCGAGGCGGAGCTCGCCATGGCGGGGCGAGCTCCGCCTCGCCGATCTAGGCAGGGGGCTCGCCCGGCCAAGGTGAGCTCCGCCTCGCCGGACTGGCGAGGCTTGCCTAGCGGCGGTGAGGGCGGAGCTCGCCCAGCCATGGCGAGCCTCGCCCAGCTCCGGCGAGGCGGAGCTCGCCCAGCGGCGGCGAGGGCCCAGCTCACCTCGCCAGAGCTGGGCCCTCGCCGGCGAGCCTCCCCCCTGGCCGGATAGGCCAACGGGGAGAAGGAAAAAAAAAAAAAAAAAAAAGGAAAAAAAATTCGAAAATAATAAAAAAAATATTAAAATATTACCACGTGGATGCCGGCCGGCGCCACGTCAGCCGGCCGGCGGCCACGTCAGCGCCGGCCGGCCAAAAGTGGCCGGATGGACTGAATTGGTACAATTGCAAAAGGTTTAGGACTGAATTGACAAAAAAAAAAGGTTTATGACTGAATTGGCACAATTGCAAAAGGTTTAGGACTTTTTTGGTAATTTTCCCCCTCTTAGAAGTGTCTTCTTCTTCCGTTCTCTCTCTTTGCGTGTGCGTGTACGTTTTACTCCAGGCGTTTGGCTTAGTTTGTTTGATGAAAAACCATTTTCAAGAAAGCATTTGGATAACAGTAAGCTAGTCGATTGATGGAAAGCATTTTCCATGGACTCAAAATAACAAACTTAAAGTCGGAAAAACGGTTCCCCTTTTTAGTAAGAAGGAAATCATTTTCGCTGATTTCTTACTATATGTCCAAAGCGAGAAGAACAAGGACAAGGGCACCGCAAGTGCCATAACTTTTGTACGGTGCTCACTTGGTAATTTACTTATCACAATGATAAAACTTCATAAGAATTGGTAATTTATGAATATTTTGTTAGTTAGCAACAAGAAGGTTTCAACCTTGAAATACACGGGCGAATGGTGGAATAGCAGAGACGAGAGCTAGCGCTCAAGATCAAGATGGGGTAAGTACAAGGAGCCAAGGTAGTCTCAAGTCTCAAGGAGTGAACGTCCAAGTGATTAGGCTCATGCTTCACAGTGCACTATGCCAACTTTTTGAGGTGACTAGCAAGGATCACCTAGAGGGGAGGTGAATAGGTGATTCTAACAATTATTGACCTTTTTAAAGCGGAAATAAAAAATCATGAATAAAGTCTGAATAACGTTTAGATTTAAAACAGTTTTTAATAGCAATTATGCAAGTGTGCAATGTAATAAATAAAAGGAGCTTTAAGGGATGAGAAAAATTGCACACAAAACGTATAGTGGTTCGACTTAAATCAAGCCTACGTCCACTCTCCCATGCTAACAACCTACTGGCTGGATTCTACTAGATGATCAAAGGTGGCCAAGTAGGCTTTCAGTGAGTTGAAAACGGCTCATTTGATAGTATCAAATGCTTGGTCCGAGTTGACAATCACATGAACAAAATCATGAGTATGGTTGTGTTGGAAAAACAACTCTTGCAAAAATCATCTACAATCAGCTTTTGCAGGATTTTGCTAATTGTTGTTTACATTTTATCTAAACGCATGTCCAGATTGTTTTTTGCGGAAAACCACGGTTGTTAATTGGAGTCGTGGGAGTTGAAGAGAAGCTATACCAATTCTTGATTGAATTCAGGAATGTTTCCAGCTGCAAATGGACTTGGTCTAACGTTATCTAAGTCGAGCTAACTCTGAAATAGTGGCCCAATTCATTTAATTTGAGATGAATACAAGCATGGCAAAACATCATCCAAGTCTGAAGATTGACCATAGACTAGTCCCTCACTAAAATTAGTATCTATACTCTTTAGGAAACACATCCTTCTTTTCCCCTACATATCTTCAATTAATAATTTTGTAAATATTTAAATCAATGGACAAATGCGTAAATTAATAATTCTACTTTATCGATCGTGCATTTCAATTTTAAAGTCGAATCATTTCTATCTTATAAGTTATAAATAATCTTATAAAAACATTAAAATCCTATAAATTTTTTATCTTTCCACATTTATATGGTTACAATTCTTCATACTATTATGAATAATATCTTTCGATTCACCAGTAATTCAAATATTTTGTAATAAGGGAATTGTGCCAAATCTTTTATATCACATCCCGAACCCTATCGAGCTCGCGACATCTGCCACTGGTCGATTTATACGACATCCCAGGGTTATCGCCGACCTCAAATACAATCACCAGAGATTTAAATTCACAGCAGAAACCACAATCAACCCGGCCAATACAAAACTGGGGAAAGTCAGGGAGAGGATACATATTTTCATTATCAAACTTATAAACTATTTACAATATACAACCACCGCAAACACTTGCACACCGCACTTAAAACCATCGATATACAAAAAGATCGATGACCTGGCATTCTGACCTCAAAAATGGTACCCTGCAAAAACCTACTCCGAACCCCTATACTAATCCCTACGCCCCTTGCTCGGCATCCATTCTGAGTCTGACTTCTCATCATTCGAATCCGAACTCCCCTGAACGGTTTGTTCCTCTGAGGACTCTGACTCTGCCTCAATTTCAATCGGGTGATTGATGTCACCCGACTCAGCTGGAACTCTGTTCTGATTCTCCTCAGCTAGAAAATCAAAGAAATTGTACTCAGGCACGAAATTGGGATCCATATACTGTTCATACGGGAGTACATATTCCGGGTCTCCTACAGGCTCTTCCGACTTCACAGACTCATCAGGTTCGTCCTCGGGTTCTACTTCGGGCTCCGCTTCCTCTGGTTCTTCCTCGGGGATCGATTCTAAATCTATGTCCATCGGTTCAGCTTCAGCTTGCGATGCTTCGGGCTCGGGTTCGTGCTCAGCTTCCGAAGATCCTTGTGCGACGGGTGCTGGATGCATCCCAGATTGCGCTAAGCTAACCTCTGTACTGGTCAACTCTCCATCTATCGGGGGTATGGTAGCCGGGTCCCAATCCCCAATGAGATCAAACGGAACATCAAAACCCCTAACGGGCTCGAACTCATCTCCTGCTGCATCCCGAAAGAACCAGGCAGTATAAACATGGGGTTCCCATAACGGTAGTCCTACCTCTACAAAAACGGTCGTGGTATGCTTAATCCAGGTCATGCCATCGCCCATAGGAAATTCTGCAACCTCCAACTCAGTGTGCACTGGTACCCCAAAACGTTCTGGTGGCGGTGGCGGTGGGTTCATGTCTCAAATCGGGGTTCTAAAAAAAAAATATTGGTTGAAACAACCATGAGACTACATCTCAGTAAGTACACCCTTATACCCCACCTAGGCTACCACGTACCTCCAGACAATTAAACAAACACAAACACAATCACATACGTGCAATCACATGCAGGCACAATTCTCATTTCAGACATTCATTTTATTCTCATCATATCTTTTTCCACATTCCTCGCCAGTGACCCGCGTTGAAGTACACGCCTCAGGTACACTGCGACCTCTTTTCACAACACTTCTGGGCCCACGTAAACGTACACGCCTCAGGCCATGTTTCTTGCCCGCGTTAAAGTACACGCCTCAGGCTCAACATCTACCACCCACTGCGCAACCCGCGTTGAAGTACACGCCTCAGGCTGGGAGTCTTCCGGTAATACCGGGCATCGTCCCGCGTAAACGTACACGCCTCAGAACGGCACAATTTCCACGAATTGATGTCATACCACATCCACTTTTTATTTATGCACATGCTTAACAAGCATTTACCACACTCAACTGGCCAATCACACGTGGCCCGTGCACGCATCAATTCACACGCAAACATGCTCACTAAGCATTTGACATGGCCAACTTTAATAATTAAATCAGTCTGGCCCAAGCGTGCACCCAACAGGCATATTTCAATCAGGTAATTACACAACCATGCACTCAATTTCATCACTAAAATTCAGTCACAGTTCAAACACACCATAAACACACAATTTGCCATTTTTCTCCAACCAAATGGCGTCAAATCAATTCCGGCCCTTCACGACACTTTCTCACAATTCATTGCCGGTTCTAAAAATCCAATTTGTGTCCCGATCGACCCATCACAGCCCATTGAACGATCACTCACAACCAACTATCAACCTCCAAAAATCCACTGAACTCGTCCGATTTTGATTCTTAGGCCCGCCAATTAGTTCCACTCCTAATCCATACAATTTCGCACTCAAATAAATCCAGTTTCCAACCAAAATCATCCGTCGATACCCAATATCCTAAGTCGGGTTTAGGCGAGACTTACCCGACTCTAGACTCACGCGGCTAGAGCGAAAGCGGCGGCAAAATCAAGATCTAACGGCGGCTTGCGGCGGCGGTGATGATCGCCGGCAATCGGCGAACGGCGGCGGCTTGGGCGGTGGCCGGTTGGCTCACGGCCAAGGGAAGAGGAACCGAGAGGGAGAGAGAGACGGACGGCGTGGGGCTGGCGGTGGTGCAACGGCGAGGACGGCGTGGCACGGCGGCGGTCCGGCGGGCGTACGGACAGCGGCGATCGTCGATCCGGGCGAGAGAGAGAGAGAGAGAGAGAGAGAGAGAGAGAGAGATGATCGGAAGGGGGGGTGCTCACGGTGGGGGGGGTGAATGAGAGGGGAGAGAGGAGAGAGAGATGGATAAGGTTGGACCAATTTGACCCAATTTGGCTAATTACCAAAATACCCCTCTCTAATCTTTTTATCCGACGGTCCAGATTCGATCTTATCTTGAAACCGACGGCCTAGATCGAATCTTACCAAAAATATCCAAGGGTAATCTTGTAATTTCTCAAAAAGTTCGAGGGCAAAATTGTCTTTTCCGAATTTGAGGGCAAAATGACCAAAATGCCCTTTGCCCATAAAACTAGCCCTTTAGAAATCCTTAGGGGTAAAATGGTCACTTTCCTCATTTCTCATCGAAATCGAATTTTTCTGAAGGATTCGGGCACACACAAATTTACACGTCCCATCCGCAACGTCGTCCTAACGTCCCGTTGTGACTTCCAAATTTTTTTGATGTCCGATTTGGGCTAAATTAAATAATTAAATTTTATTAAACGCAACTCGAGCGTTTCTCATACTAACGAGAGGCTTGTTGGGGAAATTCGCATATTCGACCCGTGACTGACAATAATTTAGGTCACGTGCAAGTTTATTCGGGTCGCGACGACTTCGATTGTCATTAAAATCGCGAGGATCAATTACTAGATCCTAGGGGTACGATCGTTCGGTATAGGTTCAGGATAATTCATCAAGTCATTTCATGGTCCAGCGGAATCACCCGCGATCCATTACTATGACAGTGGCGAACTGACCCCTAGCTATTCTTGGATCGGCCAACAGTGGCTCAAAATATCACCTCGACAATTTCATGGTCGAAAATCAATTCACGATCGAATTTTCTTTAGTCGTACGAATTTAAATCCCTAATTAGCCTTTCCCTACTGGTTAGTATCCCAGGAATAATCAGTTCCGGGCGAGAACTAACTACGAGCACATTCATAAAACTCAGTATTTTATAAATCCCAAATGGACTAATTTTTTAGGATGTCACAACTTTTACCCCCTTACAAAAATTTCGTCCTCAAAATTTACAAATCTCGCCACTACCCAAAATTTACAAATCTTACTACTGCTCAAACAGTTGGGGGTATTGACGTTGCATCATCTCTTCACTTTCCCAAGTTGTGCCTTCAGTCCCGTGGTGCTCCCAAATAACTTTTACCATTGGGATTGTCTTGCTCCTTAAAACTCGTTCCTTACGATCCTCAATTCTTACCGGTCTTTCGACATATGACACTTTGTCATCCACTTCTATCTCTTCATAATTCAGCACATGTGCCGGGTCCGGTTCATATTTTCTTAACATCGATACATGGAACACATTTTGCACCTGCGATAAACTCGGCGAAAGTGCAAGTTGATACGCTAAATCTCCGATCTTTTCTAAAACCTCAAAAGGTCCCACGTACCGCGGACTCAATTTCCCTTTCTTATCGAACCTGGATAATCCTCTCATGGGCGATACCTTAAGAAACACGTGATCTCCTACTTGAAACTCTAAAGGCCTTCGTCTTCTGTCTGCATAGCTCTTTTGTCGGCTCTGTGCTGTCTTCAGCCTTTCGCGAATAATCTTAACTGCCTCAATTGACTGCTCGACTAGTTCTGGCCCGGTTATAGATCTTTCTCCCACTTCGTCCCAGCACACGGGCGTTCTACAAGCCCTGCCATACAGCGCTTCAAAAGGCGCCATTCCAATGCTCTGCTGGAAACTATTATTATAAGCAAACTCTACTAAGGGCAGTTGCTCTTCTCATTTACCCTGAAAATCCAGCACACATGCCCTGAGCATATCCTCTAGAGTCTGAATCGTCCTCTCAGACTGGCCATCTGTCTAAGGATGGTAGGCCGTACTGAACTGTAACTTGGATCCTAATGCAGTCTGCAGACCTTTCCAAAAACTAGCGGTAAACCTAGGATCACGATCTGAGGTTATCGACACTGGTACCCCCTATAGACGAACTATCTGCTGCACGTACAACTCAGCATACCGTTCTAATGCGAAATCCTTTCGCACGGCCAAAAAGTATGCCGACTTAGTCAGTCTGTCGACAATCACCCAAATAGTGTCATGGCCTCTTTGGCCCCTCGGCAATCCCGTTACGAAGTCCATAGTTATGTGCTCTCACTTCCACTCTGGAATTTCCAAAGGTCGTAACAATCCCCCGGGCTTACAATGTTGTGCCTTCACCCGTTGGCACGTCAGACATTTGGCCACATGTCTGGCTATATCTACTTTCATACCGTTCCACCAGTAATATTGCCTTAAATTTCGATACATTTTCGTACTACCTGGATGGATACTGTAGCTGCTACGATGCGCTTCTGACAGAATCTCTTCCTTAAGTTTAGCATCGTCAGGCACACATAACCGTCCACGAAACTTTAATACTCCATCTTCCGATACTTGAAAATCTGGCTTTCTCTTGGCTTCCTCCAATTCTAAAATTCTTCGAATTTCTGGGTCCGCAGAATGCAACATTTTGATCTTAGCCTGAATTTCCGGCTCAATCCTAAGCGTAGCTAACAAACTCGACACTTGACTTACTTCAAATTTAAACTCCGAGTCTCGCACTTTTTCCAACAGTGTCCACTCCTTGACCATCAAATGTGCTATACTCGATTTACGGCTCAAAGCATCGGCTACCCTATTAGCCTTTCCGGGATGATATAGAATATCACAGTCATAATCCTTCAACAACTCCATCCACCGACGTTGCCTCATGTTTAATTCTTCTTGAGAAAACAAGTATTTGAGGCTCTGATGGTCTGTACAAATCTGAAATTTCTCTCCGCATAAATAATGTCGCCAAATCTTCAAGGCGAATACAATTGCGACCAATTCCAAATCATGCGTCGGATAGTTCATTTCATGCGATCTTAATTGCCTTGACGGATAAGCTACTACTCGCCCATTTTGCATGAGTACACATCCTAATCCTTTCAACGACGCATCACTATATATCTCATATCCTTCGGGTCCTAACGGAATAGTCAACACTGGTACCGTTGTCAATCTATGCTTCAATTCCTGAAAACTCCGTTCACATTTATCTGTCCATTCAAAACTCGTTTCCTTTTTCAGCAAATGTGTCAACGGCATTGCTATTGCCGAAAATCCTTCTACGAAGCGACGGTAGTATCCAGCCAAACCAAGAAAACTCCGAACCTCTGTTACCGTCGTTGGTCTAGGCCACTTCATCACAGCTTCGATCTTCGATGGGTCAACTGAGATTCCTTCCCCAGAGATTACATGACCGAGAAATGCTACTTGACTGAGCCAAAATTCGCACTTGCTAAACTTAGCATATAGTGCGTTTTCCCTCAAGGTCTGCAACACTTGATTCAAGTGAAATTCATGCTCATCTAAGCTCTTCGAGTAAACCAATATATCATCTATAAACACGATCACAAACTGATCTAAGAATTCCTTAAACACTCTATTCATCAGATCCATAAAGGCAGCAGGGGCGTTCGTCAATCCAAACGGCATTACCGTAAATTCATAATGCCCATACCTCGTCCTAAATGCCGTCTTCGGTATATCCTCCTTCTTAATCCTCAACTGATGATATCCCGTTCTCAAATCAATTTTAGAGAACACCGAAGCCCCTTGTAACTGATCAAACAAATCATCAATCCTCGGCAAGGGATATTTATTTTTAATCGTCATCTGATTTAGCTGTCTATAATCAATACACAACCTCAATGATCCATCTTTCTTCCTTACAAATAACACCGGCGCTCCCCACGGAGACGCACTCGGACGAATAAATCCCTTGTCTAACAATTCTTGCATCTGCACCTTTAATTCTTTTAATTCCGACAGCGACATTCTATAAGGGGCTTTCGAAATTGGCTCGGTTTCGGGTGCCAACTCGATTACAAATTCCACCTCTCTTGCTGGTGGCAGTCCCGGCAATTCTTGAGGGAACACATCGGGATACTCGTGCACCACAGCTATATCCTCAAGTCTCGGCTCCTCAATCATTGAATCAACTACTGTCGCTAGGAATCCTTGACAACCTTCACTCAGCAACTTCGTCATTTCTAGCGACGAGATCCATGAAATCGAGGGTCCTCCTCTACTTCCCACAAATTTAAATTCCGGACGTCCAACGGGACTAAATTGGATCACCCTACTATTGCAATCCATGACAACCCTCTGCTTAGACAGCCAATTCATGCCCACTATCACATCAAAATCATACATGTCTAGAACCGCTAAATCAATCATTTCCTCTCTATCCCCAATCACAATCTTACAGTTTGAACAACCCAACGAAACCAGCAGTTTATCATTCAAGGGAGTTGTTACACATAATACCACATCAAGCAATTGCGGTTCCAAACCAATTAAATCAACAAACTGTTTCGATACGAAAGAATGTGACGCCCCAGGGTCAAACAAAGCATACGCAGCATGGTTGCACAGAGAAATCGTACCTGTGACAACCCCTGGTGCGTTCTCAGCCTCTCGTCTGGCCATAGCATACACTCGTCCTTGCGCTTGAGGCCTATTCTGGTTTACTGTCTGGGCCGCTCCAGCCTGATTCCCATTCCGAGGTGGCGGCAACGCAGGCGATCTATTCTGTCTAGGATTGGGGCAATTCCTTATGTGGTTACCAAATCCCCCACATCCAAAACACACTCCGCCCCTATTTGGATAGGGTCCATTTCCGTGTCTACCTCCACAAATTCTGCACGGACCATTCATTATCCGGACTGGCTTCCCAATATTCCTTTTAACTGAAGGAGTAAAACGCCTATTATCTATCATCGGCCTCTTTCCAGGATTACAAGTGTCCCTGCCCTGGACAAATCTCGACCCAGAGGCGGCGGCCCTATCCACCTGATCTTGCTCAAGAATTTGGGCCCTATCAAATATCTCCTCATACGTCCTCAGATTTACCAGTAATAACTAGCTGCGAATGTCAGCCTTCAATCCATCCCGGAATCGTCGCGCCTTATCATCGGGATGCTCCACCATTCTCGGCGCAAATTTAGACAATCTCGCAAATTCCGCCTCATACTGATCTACCGTCATCTGGCCCTGGCGGAGTCTCATAAATTCGGCTAACTTCCTTTTCCCTGGCACTGGCCGAGAAATACTTCTCATAAAAACTCTCGATAAAAGCAGTCCAAGTTCGGGCAGTACCTTCCGGAAATATTCTATCCCTGGTGGCTTTCCACCAATCATTCGCATTATCCTACAACTGGTATACCGCTAAAGTTACCTTCTCATGATCATTGCACTCTATCACCTCAAAAGTCTTCTCGAGTTCCTCTACCCAACGAGGTGCAGCCTCAGGGTCACCTTTCCCAACAAACTTAGGCGATTTAAGCTTTATAAACTGTTCTACCAGTTGGTGCATTGGCCTATTCACATTCATTTGCCCCTGCCCTTGGTTCTCATTATCATTAACAGCAACAGCGGCCACAGCAGCCTCGGCAGCTTGGACATCCGCAGCAGCTCTTTCCTGAGTCTACTGTCCTAACAGATTCCCGATCTGTTCTAAGGTCCTCATAACAGCTTCCATTCTAGGATCCTCAGCAGGTCTAGCTTTCACTCTGGGTTCCGCTGCAGCTCCAGCATCGACCCCAAGATTTTCTATCGCTCCTGCACCCATACCCAGGTCCTCTACGGCTCTAGCTCGAGCACGACCTCTACCCCTTGTTCCTCTACCTGCGCCCCTACGTGGGACTCTTCCTACGCCTCTTCCTTCACTGCTCATCGTCACAATTCTATCACTCTCCTACCTGCTATAATTCCACTCAGGAACTAGCAATCTAGGCTAACTAGATTAATCTGATTCTAGGCAGTGAATTAACACAAGGGTTCACTCAGCAAGCAATTCCTCACTACCAATCACAAGGCCACAATCACAAAAGTCTGAACACTTACCTGAGGTCCAGACGCACCTGCATTCAATTATCACAACAATTATCTCACTCAATCAATCACGACAAACAATCTGGAGGCACGTGTAGATCATTTCGCCCTACATCTTACTAAAGTCTCCTTAAATATTATCACATGGTTTCTGCGCCTTATCACGACAAACTTCGACCCGTCTAGATCGAGCTGACCTTGCTCTGATACCAATTCTAACGGGGATGTCACGCCCCGAACCCTATCGAGCTCGCGACATCCGCCACTGGTCGATTTATGCGACATCCCAGGGTTATCGCCGACCTCAAATACAATCACCAGAGATTTAAATTCACAGCGGAAACCACAATTAACCCGACCAATATAAAACTGGGAAAGTCAGGGAGAGGATACATATTTTCATTATCAAACTTATAAACTATTTACAATATACAACCACCGCAAACACTTGCACACCGCACTTAAAACCATCGAAATACAAAAAGATCGATGACCTGGCATTCTGACCTCAAAAATGGTACCCTGCAAAAACCTACTCCGAACCCCTATACTAATACCTACGCCCCTTGCTCAGCGTCCATTCTGAGTCTGACTTCTCATCATTCGAATCCGAACTCCCCTGAACGGTTTGTTCCTCTGAGGACTTTGACTCTGCCTCAATTTCAATCGGGTGATTGATGTCACCCGACTCAGCTGGAACTCCGTTCTGATTCTCCTCAGCTAGAAAATCAAAGAAATTGTACTCAGGCACGAAATTGGGATCCATATACTGTTCATACGGGAGTACATATTCCGGGTCTCCTACAGGCTCTTCCGACTCCTCAGACTCGTCAGGTTCGTCCTCGGGTTCTACTTCGGGCTCCGCTTCCTCTGGTTCTTCCTCGGGGATCGGTTCTAAATCTATGTCCATCGGTTCAGCTTTAGCTTGCGATGCTACGGGCTCGAGTTCGTGCTCAGCTTCCGAAGATCCTTGTGCGACGGGTGCTGGATCCATCCCAGATTGCGCTAAGCTAACCTCTGTACTGGTCAACTCTCCATCTATCGGGGGTATGGCAGCCGGGTCCCAATCCTCAACGAGATCAAACGGAACATCAAAACCCCTAACGGGCGCGAACTCATCTCCTGCTGCATCCCGGAAGAACCAGGCAGTACAAACATGGGGTTCCCATAACGGTAGTCCTACCTCTACAAAAACGGTCGTGGTATGCTTAATCCAGGTCATGCCATCGCCCATAGGAAATTCTGCAACCTCCAACTCAGTGTGCACTGGTACCCCAAAACGTTCTGGTGGCGGTGGCGGTGGGTTCATGTCTCAGATCGGGGTTCTAAAAAAAAAATATTGGTTGAAACAACCATGAGACTACATCTCAGTAAGTACACCCTTATACCCCACCTAGGCTACCACGTACCTCCAGACAATTAAACAAACACAAACACAATCACATACACGCAATCACATGCGGGCACAATTCTCATTTCAGACATTCATTTTATTCTCATCATATCTTTTTCCACATTCCTCGCCAGTGACCCGCGTTGAAGTACACGCCTCAGGTACACTGCGACCTCTTTTCACAACACTTCCGGGCCCATGTAAACGTACACGCCTCAGGCCATGTTTCTTGCCCGCGTTAAAGTACACGCCTCAGGCTCAACATCTACCACCCACTGCGCAACCCGCGTTGAAGTACACGCCTCAGGCTGGGAGTCTTCCGGTAATACCGAGCATCGTCCCGCGTAAACGTACACGCCTCAGGACGGCACAATTTCCACGAATTTATGTCATACCACATCCACTTTTTATTTATGCACATGCTTAACAAGCATTTACCACACTCAACTGGCCAATTACACGTGGCCCGTGCACGCATCAATTCACACGCAAACATGCTCACTAAGTATTTGACATGGCCAACTTTAATAATTAAATCAGTCTGGCCCAAGCGTGCACCCAACAGGCATATTTCAATCAGGTAATTACACAACCATGCACTCAATTTCATCACTAAAATTCACTCACAGTTCAAACACACCATAAACACACAATTTGCCATTTTTCTCCAACCAAATGGCGTCAAATCAATTCCGGCCCTTCACGACACTTTCTCACAATTCATTGCCGGTTCTAAAAATCCAATTTGTGTCCCGACCGACCCATCACAGCCCATTGAACGATCACTCACAGCCAACTATCAACCTCCAAAAATCCACCGAACTCGTTCGATTTTGATTCTTAGGCCCGCCAATTAGTTCCACTCCTAATCCATACAATTTCGCACCCAAATAAATCCGGTTTCCAACCAAAATCATCCGTCGATACCCAATATCCTAAGTCGGGTTTAGGCGAGACTTACCCGACTCTAGACTCACGCGGCTAGAGCAAAAGCGGCGGCAAAACCAAGATCTAACGGCGGCTTGCGGCGGCGGTGATGATCGGCAGCGATCAAGGGAAGATAGACGGACGGCGTGGGGCTGGCGGTGGTGCGACGGCGAGACGGCGTGACACGGCGACGGTCCGGCGGGCATACGGACGGCGACGATCGGCGATCCGGGCGAGAGAGAGAGAGAGAGAGAGAGAGAGAGAGAGAGAGAGAGATGATCGGAAGGGGGGGTGCTCACGGTGGGGGGGCCGAATGAGAGGGGAGAGAGGAGAGAGAGAGGGATAAGGTCGGACCAATTTGACCCAATTTGGCTAATTACCAAAATACCCCTCTCTAATCTTTTTATCCGACGGTCCAGATTCGATCTTATCTTGAAACTGACGGCCCAGATCGAATCTTACCAAAAATATCCGAGGGTAATCTTGTAATTTCTCACAAAGTTCAAGGGCAAAATTGTCTTTTCCTAATTTGAGGGCAAAATGACCAAAATGCCCTTTGCCCATAAAACTAGCCCTTTAGAAATCCATAGGGGTAAAATGGTCACTTTCTTCATTTCTCATCGCAATCGAATTTTTCTGAAGGATTCGGGCACACCCAAATTTGCACGTCCCATCCGCAACATCGTCCTAACGTCCCGTTGTGACTTCCAAATTTTTCCGATGTCCGATTTGGGCTAAATTAAATAATTAAATTTTATTAAACGCAACTCGAGCATTTCTCATACTAACGGGCGGCTTGTTGGGGAAATTCGCATATTCGACCCGTGACTGACAATAATTCAGGTCACGTGCAAGTTTATTCGGGTCGCGACGACTTCGATTGTCATTAAAATCGCGAAGATCAATTACTAGATCCTAGGGGTACGATCGTTCGGTATAGGTTCAGGATAATTCGTCAAGTCATTTCATGGTCCAGCGGAATCACCCGCGATCCATTACTATGACAGTGGCGAACTGACCCCTAGCTATCATTGGATCGGCCAACAGTGGCTCAAAATATCATCTCGACAATTTCATGGTCGAAAATCAATTCACGATCGAATTTTCTTTAGTCGTACGAATTTAAATCCCTAATTAGCCTTTCCCTACTGGTTAATATCCTAGGAATGATCAGTTCCGGGCGAGAACTAACTACGAGCACATTCATAAAACTCAGTATTTTATAAATCCCAAATGGACTAATTTTTTAGGATGTCACATTTTAAATGATAGTTTTCCGTACACACACAACGCGGGTACACTTTTGCTAGTTGTACTAGAAAGGAACCTTGTTATTGATTATAAAGATCATATATTATTACACACGAAAATATTGACTAGAAAGAAACAAGGGGAGAAACAAAAGGAACTAATTTTTAATGAAAAGATAAATAATACTTTTATAGGCTTTGAGGAAGAATACTTTTGATCACTCAATTTGATAATATAAGATTGGTTATTTTTCTCTATTTCTGATAATAAATACTTAAACAATAACATAAGTTTCTGGTACCCGGAGATATTGCATTCATGACAATGGTAAACTAACATTCTTCTCTCGCCAAAGAAAAAAATAACATTCTTAATTCTACTCCAAATTCTGGGACATCTTTTTCTTTTCTTCGTTCATTTTCTTACGTCACATAACATATTATTGGTTTATTACCAAGACCATAACTTATCAGTATTTATACTACACCAGCAATTGCACGTTGAAATTTTCTTTCTCATTCAAAATCTGAATTTGACTCATCATACTCGTGCGGTACGGTACATATTTCTTTGGCTTTGAAAAAAGTTTGCAACAGACTTGAACTTTAGCATTCTACTTTTCCTAACATGTACTTCAACAAATCCCCACCCTAAGAATGGTAACTGGGCCATGCAAGCCCAGACCCGGCACAGACCAGCCCTCTTGGGCCCGAGCCCGTGAAGGGCCGTGCCAGGCTAGGCCCGTTAGCAATAACGGGCTGTGCCAATGCTCGGGCACTGGCCCAGGGCCATTTTTTTGTTTATTTCAGGGGTGATCGTAATCGGAACAAAAAAGTGCAGATGATGACTGTAATTTAAGATCTCCATGATGATTTTTCATGAATTTAATTATGAAAAGTACAGGAAAAAGAAGGGGCAAAACAAGAAGGAGCAGTTATGAACTTTTTCTAGCCACCGAAATGCATCCTCATGTTTTTTTTTCTTATCCATGCACACTTCTTTTGACTAAAAGCTAGCGGACAGTACAAATAGCACGCTAAAGCATTGGTGGCTCTTCTTTTCCGCATTAGCAGGACCTTGTCTTCTTTTTCTTTGATTTATTGCTTTATATCTTTCCATTATCGCTTTGCTTTTTAACAAGATTTTTCCTCGGATTCTTTGGGGCAATTTCGCCGTGAATAACAGTTGAGGTCCCCAAGAAATGGTTTTATGCTAACTATTATGGATTTTTTTTTCAATTTTGTTCAAAAAAATGTGCATTTTTACTCAATAAGCACTTGCTCTCCATCAATTGAAGTTTGACAAATAAGTCCAATTTAATGTTAATTGGTATGCCAAAATTGATATATTAATTGATATGACCAAGTCTCAATTTAACATTTGGCAAGTGAATATGACGATTTGTGTAAATAGATACTATAAAAGCGTGAAAATTAGGATAGTTTTTATTTTCTTTTATAAAAAATCATTTTACGAAAAAGTGAAAGTTTCCAGTTCTTTTTTTTTTTGTTGAAAAAGTTTCAAAATCTCATTAGCCTAATATTCTAGAGAATCTTGAACTTTCCACTTGCTATATTAAAAAAGTCTTGAACATTCAACTTTTTCACAGAGAATATAATTTTTGAGTTTAATATTAAGATGTAATGAATTCTTAATTTTCTTTAAAAATGTCCTAACCTTTCAACTTTATCATGTTAATTTAGATATTGTAGGAGGATTTCTGTATTGTCGATTTGACAAATAAGTTCAATTGATCAATTTAGAGTTTCTATCTTGGTCCTGTCTAACGTATAACAGCACTTGTCTTTTTTTTTTTTGTTTACTTTCTTTTTGTTGCTTCTGTGATGACTATAAGCGTGTGGATACTATTCCTAGTCAATGAAGTATCAATTTATATCTAGCCTAATAAGTTTAAATTATTGGTGCGATTCTAATCGTTAACTTATTTATTTAAAAATCTCCTGACCGTTCAACTTTATCAAGTTAATTTAGATATTGCAAGAGGATGTCCATATCGTTGATTTGACAAATAAGTTCAATAGATCAATTCAGAGTTTCTATCATAGCCTCGTTTGACGTATAACAGCACTTGTCTTTTTTTTTATTTCTTTTCGTTGCTTCTGCGATGACTATAAGTGCGTGAATACTGTTGCTAGTCAGTGAAGTATCAATTTATATCTAGCTTGATAAGTTTGAATTATTGCTGTAATTCTGATTGTTATCTAATTTCTTTAAAAATATTCTGTCCTTTCAACTTTATCAAGTTAATTTAGATATTGCAAGAGGATGTCCATATCGTAGATTTGACAAATAAGTTCAATAGATCAATTCAAAGTTTCTATCTTGGCCCCATCTGACGTATAACAACACTTATCTTCTTCTTTTTTTGTTTTATTTATTTTCGTTGCTTCTGCGACAACTATAAGTACGTGGATACTGTTCCTAGTCAGTGAAGTATTAATTTATATCTTGCTTGATAAGTTTGAATTATTGGTGCGATTTTGATTGCTATCTAATTTCTTTAAAAATATCCTATCCTCTCAACTTTATCAAGTTAATTTAGATATTGCAGGAGGATGTCCATACGGTAGATTTGACAAATAAGTTCAATAGATCAATTCAAAATTTCTATCTTGGCCCCATCTGACGTATAACAGCACTTATCTTCTTCTTTTTTTGTTTTATTTATTTTTGTTGCTTCTGCGACAACTATAAGCACATGGATGTGGATACTGTTCCTGGTCAACTAAGTGTCAATTTATATCTAGCTTGATAAGTTTAATTATTGGTGCAATTCTAATTGCTAACTGATTTCTTTAAAAATGTCTTGTCCTTTCCACTTGTCAAGTTAATTTAGATATTGCAATAGGATGTCCATATTGTAGATTTGTTCAATAGATCAATTCGGAGTTTCTATCTTGGCCCCATTTGACATATAACAACACTTGTCTTTTTTTTTTGTTTTATTTCTTTTTGTTGCTTTTGCGAAGACTATCAGCGCGTGGATGTGGATACCGTTCCTAGTTAATGAAGTATCAATTTCTATCTAAGTTTGAATTATTGGTGCAATTATGATTGCTATCTAATTTCTTTAAAAATGTCAAGTCCTTTCGACTTTATCAAATTAATTTAGATTTTGCAAGAGGATGTCCATATCATAAGTTTGACAAATAAGTTCAATAGATGCATTCAGAGTTTCTATCTTGGCCTCGTCTGACGTATAACATCACTTGTCTTTTTTTTTGTTTTATTTCTTTTGGTTGCTTTTGCGACGACTATAATCGCGTGGATACTATTCCTGGTCAATGATGTATCAATTTATATCTAGCTTGATAAGTTTGAATTATTGATGCAATTTTGATTGCTATCTAATTTCTTTAAAAATGTCATGTCCTTTCAATTTTATCAAGTTAATTAGATGTTGCAGGAGGATGTCCATATCATAGATTTGACATATAAGTTCAATAGATCCATTCAGAGTTTCTATCTTGGCCCCGTCTGACATATAACATCACTTGTCTTTTTATTTGTTTTATTTTTTTTCGTTGCTTCTGGGACGACTATAAGCGTGAGGATACTGTTTCCTAGTCAATGAAGTATCAATTTATAACTAGCTTGGTAAGTTTGAATTACTGGCGCGATTCTGATTGCTATATGCTTCAATTAGATAAATCAAACCATTAAAGAAAGACTTACTTAGACAATGAGGTCTTCTAATCAACACCAGCAAGACTTTTTTTTTTTGTGGAAAAAAGGTACGAGACCCACTTTGCTTATTACCTGGGGAAGCACTATTTCTGCAGCCAAAATTGCTCCGACCACAGCTTTTTCGTTGAGGAGACGAGACTTCCCCTTGTACGAAAACCCTTACTTGTGCTACTCATCCTATAGAATATTAAAATAAATAATAAGTAGCTTTTGCAAATTTTTTAGAATTAGAGTTCGTGAATTTCTATGGTTATTTGAGCAAAAAAAATTTCAATGATTGAAAGAAGTTCTATTAAAGTCCTAAACGTTATCTATTTATACTTATATAAAGCCCAAAGCTTGAATTTAATGTCCTTTCTAAAAATATGCATTGTATCCTTGACAGAAACTATTCTCTTTAACAAGCAAGGTGGGGTAAAACACATCGAATGGGCATAGATGGAAGGCATAATTTTTTTTAGGCCACTATATGTGTGACATCCTGAAATTCGCCCATTTGGGGATTTATGAAATGCTTGGTTTTATAAACGTACTCGTAGTTAGTTCTCGCTCGGAACTGATCATTCCTGGGATACTAACCATTAGGGAAAGGCTAATTAGGGATTTAAATTCGCGCGACCAAAGAACTCGATCGTAAATCGACTGTCAACCATGAAAATCGTCGAGGTGACATTTTGAGCCACTGTAGGCCGATCAAAGGATAGCCAGGGATCGGTTCGCCACTGTCATAGTAGTGGATCGCGGGTGATTCCGCTGGACCACGAAATGAATTGACGAATGATCCAGAACCTATACCGAACGATCGTGCCCGACGGAACTAGTGATCGAACCTCGCGATTACATAACAACCGAAGTCGTCACGAACCGAATGAACTTGCACGTGACTCGATTTATTATCAGTCACGGGTCGAATATGCGAATTTCCCCAAAAGCCGCCCGTTAGTTTGAGAAACGCTCGAGTTACGTTAAATAAAATTTAATTATTAATTAGAGCCTAGATTGGGCATCGGAAAATTAGGAAGTCACGACGGGGCGTTAGGACGACGTTGTGGTTGGAACGTATAACTTTGGATTTTCCCGAATCCTTCAGAAAAATTCAAATTCTGCAAGTTAATGGAAAAGTGACCATTTTACCCTTAGAGGTTTATAAAGGGCAAATGTTAAAGGGGAAGGGCATTTTGGTCATTTTGCCCTAATTTTTGAGTTGGACAATTTTGCCCTTGGAATTTTATGAAATTCCCAAATTGCCCTTGGATATTTTTGGGAAAGATTCGATCCGGGCTGTCGATCTCAAGATAAGATCGAATCTCGACCGTCGATTTAATTTGTGAGAGAGGGGCATGATGGTCATTTAGCCCCTCAATTATTGCCTTGGACTATTTAAGTCCAACTCCCTCTCTCTCTCTCCTCTCTCGGCTCCCTCCCCTCCCTCACCGATCCGGCCGCCCTCTCCCTTGCCGCGCCGCCGCTCGCCGGCCACCGCCCGTCCGTCGTGCCACGCCGTCCCACCACCGAACCGTGACACCACCACCACCTTCATGCCGCCGTCCCTCTCTCTCTCTCTCTCTCTCTCTCTCTCCCGTGGCAGTGAGGAACCGGCCCAAGCTGCCGTCGCCGCCGCACGCCGTCCAACCCATCCGCCGCCGCCGAGCCGCTCGCCGCCTCTCACCATTGACCGCCGCCCGTTTTCCGCTCTAGCCGAGTTAGTCTAGAGTTCAGTAAGTCATGCCTAAACTCTATTTAGGACTTCGGGTATCGGCGGGCAAATTGGAGTTGAATTGGATTAATTAGTGTTGGTTTAGAGTTTAATTGGGGCTGTTTAGGGGTTATGTCAGTATTATGAATTGGGGAATCGATATGGGCTGATTCGAGGAAGAAATGACGATGTTTAGGGGCTAAATTGTGCTGGATCGGTTGCTGGAAATTGAGACTCGCTTTGGCAAGCATACGGTCCAATTTGGAGATAAATGGTGTTGGTTTAGTGTGTTGTGATGCGACGGGTTGGTAGGGCTCGATATGGCTCGAAATGAAGATGGAAATGTTGAATTTATGCCTATGAATGTGGCTGTGTTTGTGGGCCCGTGAGTGGCCATGTATGTTTGTTGAGCGGTGGATTGAATGACTGGATTTTGTATTGTTATGTGCACGCGTGGGCCGAATTGAATTAATTGTCAATTGGCCGTGTTGAATGTTTATTGAGCATGAGAAATGTGTGTGAATTGGGTGCGTGCACGAGCCACGAGTGATTGACCAATTTATTGGCAATTGGGTGTTGAGCATGTAATTGAGCGAGAAATCGTGTGTGGTGTGGTATGTGTGATTGTGGAAATCCCTGAGGCGGTACCATTACGCGGGGATATTGATCCGTCCTGATGTGGTACGACTACGCGGGACGATGCCCGGTATTACCGGAGGACGGCCAACCTGAGGCGGTACCATTACGCGGGTTGTGTCGTAGGTGGTGGGTGTTGAGCCTGAGGCGGTACCACTATGCGGGCAAGATACACGGCCTGAGGCGGTACTATTACGCGGGCATTGAAGTGTTGTTATGAGTTGGTCGCAGTGAACCTGAGGCGGTACCATCATGCGGGTCACTGGCGAGTTGGGAATGAGTTGGTCGCAGTGAGCCTGAGGCGATACTATTACGCGGGCCACTGGCGAGGCAAGTGGAAATGATGTGATGAGATCAGAACGAATGCATGAAACGTAATTAGAATATGCATGTGAGTGGAATGGTGCTATTGTGACTAACGTGCAGGTTGCACGCTGGAAAGGCCCAAGTAAGTATTGATTGTGTGCCTGCGGTGTAATAGCTGAATGTGATTGTTTGTCGTGATTGTCTCGAAGTACGTGATAGCCTAGGTGGGATTTAGGGTGTGTGGTTGCTGAGATGTATTCTCATGGTTGTTTCAACCAAACATTTCAGAGCCCCGGCTTGAACAATAAATCCGCCGCTGCCGTCACCTGAGCGTTTTGGAGTACCAATGCACATCGACCACAACGTTGTGGAGTTTCCTATAGATGATAATATGACTTGGGTTAAGCATACGACAGTAGTTTGGGTAGATGTAGGGTTACCCCTATGGCAGGCTCGTACAGACACTACATGGTTCTTTAGGGATGGAGTAGATGAGTTCGGCCCCGTCCGTGGATTCGACGTCCCCTTTGATGGAGTTGGGGATTGGGACCCATCTGCCATACCTCCTCCCGACGGCGAGTTGACTAGTTTGGAGACTAGTCTGGCGCAGTCTGGATTACATCCGGCGCCTACAGCCCCTGAGCCCTCGGGGGCCGAGCATGAATCGGAACTTGAAGAATCGCAGGCGGGGTACGGTCCAATAGATGTGGATCTCGAGGCGATCCCAGAGGAAGAACCCGAGGCGAAACTAGAAGAGGAAGAACTCGAGGCAGAACCTGAGGATGAGCCGGCTGAGCCTGAAGAAGAACCGGAGTATATACTCCCGTATGAGCAGTGGATTGACCCCGAATTTGTGTCAAAGGACGAGTCTGATGAGGAGCCGGTCGAGGAGGAGCGGGACGAAGTTCCAGCGGAGTCGGGTGATATAAACCACCCGATCGAGATTGAGGCCGAGCCGGAGTCCTCGGAGGAGCAGACTGTCCAGGGGGACTCAGATTCAGATGACAAAGAATCAGACTCAGAGTGGATGCCAAGCAGAGGGCGTAGGAGCTAGGTTTATGGGTTGAGAATAGGCTTTTTGAGGAGTTCCATTTTTTGTGATAGAATACCCAGGCTATCGATCGTTTTGGATATCAGTGGTTCGTAGTTCGGTGTGCTTATGTATATGGTGGTTTGTAAACTGTGAATATTATATAAGTTTGGATGAGAAATAAATATGTTCATTCTCCCTTGTTTATCCCAGTTATTTTTGTCCGGGTATTTGTGATTTCCGCTGGGTTATATAAATCTCTGATAAGTTTAATTGGGTCGGCGATACCCTGGGACATCGCATTAATCGACCAGAGAAGTGTGTCGTGTGCTCGATGGGGTTCGGGGTGTGACAATATGCACCACTATAATTGAAGATTGACGGTGGAAATAGAAGAAACTAATGACAACACCTCTAAACGTGAAAGTGGAAGTTGTGAATCAAAGCTTGCTACTAACTACCCATTAGCTGCAAAAACAAAAACTATTCAGATTCCTCACCAAGATGCATATGGCGCACGTAGTGCGCATTTTTTCTAATTCCTTAATATTACGTGGTAAAAGGATTGTGAAATTTTGGTGGGATCACTGCTAACTGTTCTAAAAGCTTAAACTGTTAGATCAAAGCGTGATTTAATATTTAATTACTCTAACAGGGATAAAGGTTTTGATGGGGCTCCCCTTTATACGATTTTTTTTTTTACTTTAAAAGAGTAGGAGTTAGGCACTTGATCCCACCTATTTTCTCTTCTTCACCGTATGGAGGAAGCTCAATTTCATTCAAATGGAAAGAAGTCTGATTCTAAAAATCTGCCGCGAGACTTTTGGACTTCCATTTACTAAAACAAAAGTTTAGTGGAGTTTAATCAAAGCTAAATCTATCGGAGAACCAATTTGATCTTTCAATGGTCTCAATTCAAGAAATTTGATACTTCCCAAAAGTCTTTTTTTGATTCATCGAGTCATCGTAATTAGTAACTTCAATTTCAAAATTTCTTTTGTCACGCTCGGATCTATGTTGGCAAAAGAACACTACAAGTGCCATAACTTGTGTACGGCGCTCACTTTAGTGCCATAACTTTTTTT
Source organism: Syzygium oleosum (assembly GCF_021117445.2). Classification (NCBI taxonomy): domain Eukaryota; kingdom Viridiplantae; phylum Streptophyta; class Magnoliopsida; order Myrtales; family Myrtaceae; genus Syzygium; species Syzygium oleosum. The sequence goes on along the minus strand of NW_026607485.1, from coordinate 5,978,820 downwards.
TGGATCACTTTAGTGCTAAAATTTTTGAAAAACGATCACTTAAGTGCTAAAATTTTTGAAAAACGAACACTTAAGTGCCAACTCCGGTGCCGTACACAATTTTTCGCCGGAAATTTGACGTGGCATTTTTTTTATTAATTTCTGAAGCTGACGTGGCTCACCGGAGTCTCGCCGGAGATTAGCACTTAAGTGATCGTTTTTCAAAAATTTTAGCACTTAAATGATCGTTTTTCAAAAATTTTAGCACTTAAGTGATCGTTTTTCAAAAATTTTAGCACTGAAGTGATCCAAAAAAAAGTTATGACACTTAAGTGATCGTTTTTCCTCCGACTTGGCACCAAAGTGATCCGAAAAAAAGTTATGGCACCAAAGTGAGCGCCGTACACAAGTTATGGCACTTATAGTGTCCTTTTGCCGATCTATGTTTGAAAAGACCTAAAGAACTTATGAATTCCGGAATGGAACATTTTTACACCTCGGATCTAGCGAGATTTTACTTTTCCTCCTTGGCTCCCCCACCATGTGCTTCCTCCATATGTTGTCCTTATCTATTAGAATAAAGAAAGTCATGAAGAAATCGACTAACATTTTGATGCACGACAAGAGAATTACACTGGAATGTAGATTGAATCACCAGCGTGTAGTGGCGTATCTACAACTTCACAATGATCCGATTATAATTACAAGGAAAATATTATTATTCTACAACATAACTGCCAATCGCCTTCTAAAAATAATAATGAGAACCTTTTGTGTGTTTTTCTTATCTAGAGAGAGGGGAAGAGAATAAAAAATTAACGTCCTTTTTTTCTGTACGTTTTTTTCATTTTTTGGAGATGGTGGAAGTTATCAAAAGATAACCGCTCCCAGCTCTCAAACGGTGCCTCTCAAACACACCCCATCATGGGCGAACACACCCCTTCGCTGGCGAACTGCTGAAATATAACATTATCAAATACCAATAAGTTCGTTTAATCCACATCAGTACCGATCAAAATCTGAAGGTCTTGCTGGAGTTGGCGCATTCACATCACTCATGCACTTGCCGGCATCTTTGAGGAGGTCAGCTCATCAACCACGGGGAATGACCAGGGGCATTGGGCTTTGGATGGGTGTGAGCAGAGAGCAGCGACAACGAGGGAAGATCAGGGATTTGGAGCAAAGGAAGAAATATGCACAGGTCAAGGAAGGATCCGGAAAGCGTTGTCGTGGAGTTAAAAGATAAAAATTCTAGACCTGGGCATGTTGAATATATTTTGGTCTCTTCATCCAAATAAAGAGATCCATATGCTCGCTCTTGTCCAGAAAAGGAGTAGACCACAAGTGAAATGCTAAAAAGAAGGTGGACAAATGTAAAGTCTGAATCGCGTAGCGGAAAAGGGTAAAAAGCAAACCAAAGGCAGAATATATTCCATACCACTTTTCTTAAAGTTTAAATTTTAGCTCGTTTCTTTTGCATATTGAGTTTCGAATAAGCTCATTTCATGGATTATCTCACTTATCGGACTCTTAAAAATGCTAAGTCCAGTTTTTTAAAAATCTTAAACTTTGATAAGTTGTCTAAATTCACTTTGGATTGTACTAAAGTCACATCAAATCCACATTAGCTCGATTTACCTGCCGTTGTGCCTGCATGCTGACATATCGGATATTCACTAGTCGTCTTGGACGAAACTGTGACGGAAGGTGCTTTTTTAACCACTAGTACAAATCGGGGAATTAGTAATACGAAAAAAAAAATTGGAGAGTTGGTGTCACACTAGGCAAATTATAGGCTTTTCTATGGAATTTTTACAAGCAACGTTAAATTCATGTCAGATTTTTAAGCTCGTCATTGTCCAAGCAAGCTGCCTCATCGGATTCTCTACGTCCATCTTGGACCAAACTCTGATGGAACGTAATTTTTGGTTTCTGTACAAGTTTTGAATTTTGATGACATAAAAACAGTTTGGATAAATTGGTATTACACAGTGGATATATAGGTTAGAATTTTTTAGGGAACCGCCACTCGCTGTCGTCAAATTGACGCCCAACCATCGCCATTAGGAGCCCCCACCTTCATGGTCAATCCATCGGCAAGTTAACTCCTCACCCGCTCCAGTCTTCTTCTGCGCCTTTGTCTCTTTTTCTTTCCGCACAGAGCTCATAGCCTATGTCCATGGAATTTGTGACCGATAGAGGTCACTAGCCTCGCGCGGCCACAGATCTGAGGTTGCGTGGCCATGGCGTGGGGGCCGATTAATAAGAAAAAATGCTAAATCAATCCGGGCTCACATATACCGATAAATGAGGTGGTCTTTATGGAAAATTCACCTAATTTATCGGTGCATGAGTTTGGTTCATATGCATCAGTGCTCGGGCAATACTTGCTAGATGAATAAAGAGGAAGTAAGGTTCCGTTTGTTTAGTTAAAAATAAATAAGTTGGAAAATATTTTCCTAAGAATGATTACTTGTATCGTTTGAAATAATTAGTCGATGATAAATGTTGTCATTCTCGACAACTATTTATGTCTAAATATTTCCGTAGGCGATGTAAATATTTTTTATTCGTTATTAAAATATTTTTCGTCCATTCATTCTTATAAGCGATACAAGCGATTATTTTTTGAATAATATTTTTAAAATTATTTATTTTTCATGAAATAAATGGACTTGCTTGTATCGCTTAGAAAATATTATTCCAACTTATTATTTAATCGTTTTTCGTTCATTCATTTTTATAAGTGATACAAGAGCCGTAATTCAATCCACACGCCGCGTTTGGGCGGGGCAAAGTCCTCGGTCTCGAAACCATGTGAAAGTTAGAACAAAGAGCCCACCCCCTATCTAGGTGGCCAACCCCAAAATGATGGATATTCAACCCCCACGTCCCGATTGAAATTGCCATATTTTCCCAAACTTGTATTTTGCAATTTTACAGGTCCGGAGAGCACAGGAAAAAGATGGGGGCGGCTTTTCCCCAAAATAGCCCCGACTGGACACCCCAACCCCGAAAGTGACACTACAAATATGTCAGAAAATCCAATGGAAGATGATGTTTACAATTTGTGGTCAGTTGAGTGTGAAGTAACACCACCACAAAGATAGGATAATTAAAATTCGATAATACAAAAAGAGCTAGAAGAATTTCTTTTATTATTTTATTTTAGTCACCGAAAGCAACTCGATTGCTCCCATCTCATTAGAGTTCCACTGACTTGGGCGCGTTTGGTAATATTTAGACTCCGTTCGTTTCGCACAAAATGTGACGTTTCTGAAAAATGTTTTTCAAGAAGCCATTTTCTAGGAAAATGACAATATTTTCCGGTATTCGGCTGAAATATGAAAATAAACTAGAAAATATTTTGCGTCGTTTGGTATGGAAAATCCTCATTGCACTCATTTTAATATTTTTTACTTTTTATTTTTATTTTTATTTATAAAAAATATATTATTTATTTATTTTTATTTTTGAATTTTAATTTTTTAACAACATTTAATATTTCTTGTCATTTCTCTTTTTTTCCTTTTCTTTCTTCCTCTACCAGTGACTGGCCACAGCAACGGCTGGCAATCGGCTACAAGTGAGGCTCGGCCTTGCTCACCCAAGGCCGGCGGCTGGCGATCGGCTAGAGGAGAAAGAAGAAGGGAGCAAAAAAAGAAAAGAAAAAAATTCAAAATATTTATAAAAATATTAGAACATTATTAAAAAACTACAAAAAAATTCCATCCCACAAAAAAATTTAGGGTTGTACCAAACGCTTTTCTATTTTTTTTTCTATGCCGAAAATAGAAATTTTGCACATTTACCAAACCCGTTTTTCATCTCAGAAACTCGTCTAGAAAATAAAAATAGAAAAAATTATTTCTAAATAGATATTGTTCCCGATAATAGAAATGTTACTATACACACCCTTATTTACCCGACAATCGTATTGTTCTTTTTTCAGTTGCGTTATGGTGGTGGAGAGAAAAGAGAAGAATTGGGTGGGGAAGGGGCGCTTTTGGTGTTAAAAACCTGCATTTGTCATCTTTAACAGGCTGCAATGAATCATTCTTATTGATCAATTCGAGCAAACTGGTCCAGAATTCTCTGCATATTTAGCTAATCCCGACTTTCCTTGTATGTCTTCTTATTTGTATCACATTCTTATTCCCTCAGTGTTGTCACAAACATATAAATTAATATAGAGTCTCTACAATATCCAAGGAACTGGTGGCATTAGACAGACGACTATTGCCAAAATCATCTACAATCAGATTTCACGCAATGGAGTACTTTGCTTTCTTTCCAATAGTCGAGAAACTTCTAAAATCAAGGGCGTCCAATGCTTGCAAAATCATTGATCTCTAACATCCTTAAAAGAAAATTGACATATATAATGAATATTAATGAAAGGATTAACAATCAAAGATAGGTTGTCTAATAAAAGAGTTCTAGTTCTCAATGATTTGGATGAAAAGAATTATATGGATGCACTTGTGATTGGGTACAGGGAGCAAATTACTTTTTATTACTACTAAAAGAAGGATGTTCTTAATGCTCCTGAAAAAGATTGCAGTATAAACTAAATGGCATTTATTTCCGATTAAACTCTTCAATTTTTATAGGGAAGCTGTAGAAATGAAGACGAATAAAGGAAGATGAAGATGGCATTTAGTGTGCTTCACAGAAAATAACTTTTAGGAAAATGTTTTTCGGGTTTTCGTTCACAGAAAAGAAACTAGTTAAGGAAAACAATTTCCATGAATGGAAAAAAAAACCTCTATGAAAAATGATTTCCTTTTTCGAAAAGAGGAAATCATTTCCGCTCCTGTTTCTTTCACTCAGACCCAGCACGTTCTCCTCCGTGCACTCCTTTAGATTATTTTCTATTTTTATATTTTTTTTAAATCGAATTTTTAATTATTATTTTTTCTTTTTGTTTGTTTTTTTTTTTTTTTTTTGGCTAGGCATTGTCCACAACAAAGGCTGGCAGCCGGCTACAGGCAAGCTCAAACCTCATCAGTAAGGCTTGAGCTCGTCAGATTCTAGTGAGCCGAAGTTATCGAGCTCGAGCCTCGCCAAATCGGCAAACTTTGAGCTTGGCCTATGGCAAGGCTTGAGCTTGCTTGTGGTCGGTCGCCGGCCTTCTTTGTGGCCGGTCGCCGGCCTTCTTTGTGGCCGACGACTGGTCGAAGAAGAAGAAAAAAGAAAAGTAAAAAAGAAAAGGAAAAATAATTAAAAATTTGAATTTTTATAAAAAGGAAATTTAAAAATTTTAAAAATTATTAAAAGGAGTGCACGGAGAAAAACTAGTAGAAAATATTTTCTAGTTCATTTTCAGGTTTCAACCAAACATCGGAAAATATTGTCATTTTCTTGGAAAATTGAAAAATGACTTACAGAAAAATATTTTCTAGAAACGTCACATTTTCCGTGAAACAAATGAAACCTTAAAATAGACTGTATTCCCTTTCATAATCTTGGGGTGGTAAACTGTGTATTCATCTATTGAGAGCTAGAAACTTGAAGATTAGTGAGGGGAAGTTGCCGCCTATTGATGAAACTGTTAATTTTGTTCGAATTCAATGTGAAGTTTCAGTTGATTGGTTCGCCATTTCTTTTTGAAGAAATCATTAAAGTAGGCAGAAGGATTTGTTTTGCAATGTGGAGCATCATACGTAATTTTTTGGGGTAAAAGGTCCATTTTGGATACCTGATTTTTTTTCCTTTTGTGTGGGGCCAAAAAAATGAGCATGGCATTACATCTACATGCGTGCTCTCTTCATTGATACGAACTTGTTCATCAGTACCCAAATGTTCTTTTACGACAAAAAACTCAAAGGGCTTGCCTCGTTAATTCTTTGTTTGCAATAGATGACAGACTTTCATGATTATGCATACGGTTGTCTAAATTGAACACTCTAAAGTACTGGCTAAATAAGTTGCCATATCATCTTCGAAAGATCCTTGGGTTTTTAAAAACCATGTCTATACGAAAATAACTACTTTCACTGCCACAGTTAGTGTGACATTCTGAATTTCGACCCATTTTTGGGATTTACAAAACGTGTATTTCGTCAGTGCGCTTATAACAAAATCTCGCCCGGAACTGATCACTCCTGGGTTATTTCTTTTTAAATTAGAGATTTCGCTAGAATCGCACTCGATCGAATTTGGCCGTTATTTAGAGCCCAAACTTTAATGTCGAATTTCTGGGAGTTTCGGGACGAATTTAATTGGACGGTGTCGATATTATTGTGGCCAGCCTCGATATTGCCCGGGATATGCGAAAAGTGAAATTTGGACCAGGTCCGGATTTGGACTAGTAGACCTCCCTCGTAGTGTGTTTTAGTTATTATCTTTTGGCCTTTTTCGTAATTTATAATTAGGGTATTTCGTGGGCCGTTGGATTGTTTTCGGAATTGAACGAGGATCGTCGGATCGCACTCAAGTGCGTTTGACTTTCTCTCCCTCCTCTCCTCCTCCCCGGTTGAACCCCACGCCGTTGCTGACCTTTCTACTGACTCCCTCTGCTGCTGTCTTCTTCCACCCACTCCCATGATGATCTTCACGTTGCTCCTGTTTTGTTGACTGATGACCCCACGTTTCTGTTCTACTTTGTTTGCTGCTTCTGCTGACTTCTTCACGTGCTGCTGACTGCTGACTTCTGTTTTTGCTTGCTGCCGCTGACTTCCTCCTCTTTCACCGCTGCCCTCCTCCACGTTGTTGACTCCTCATCTCACGCTGCTCCACCCATGCTTCTGCTTTGCTTCTGTTTCTGCTTCTGCCTTTGCTGCTGCTGCTGACTTCTTCCACCAACTCCACCAGCCATCATCACTCCCCCATACTTCAGCTGACTCCCCCACGTTGCTGACCTCCCCATGCAGCTGCCATGATGGACTTCCCCGCTGCTTCGCTGCCGTGTTGCTTCGCTCCGCCCATGCCATTTCTGGCTTGCTTCGCTTCTTACCGCTGCATCCACTGACTCCTCAAGCTGCCCATGCTGCCCCACGTTGTTTCTGTCACTACTATGCTGCTGCTAACTTCCCCCTACATTGTTTCTTTGCTGACCACCCCCACGCCTGCTGCTTCTACTTCATTTTCTGCTGCTGCTTCGCTGCTACTTGCTTCTTCATTCTGCGTCCTCCGGTTTCTGCTGCTTCTCGCCCTCCATTCCAGCCCGACCAGCACCACCGTTCAGCCCCCATCTCCACCCGACTCTGCCGTGAGCTGCCGCCTGTCCGCTGAGGCTGCTGCTGCTCCGGCGTCGCTGCTGCTGCTTTGCCGTGACTGAGCTGCTCCTTTCGCTCGGTTTTCTTGCTTAGGCTAAGTGTAAGTGGCTTCCTAACCCTTGACTAGGCTAAGGGGTGACTAATGGACATGTTAGGGATGGTTTAAGGGCTGTGGATAGTTGGTTTAGTGGCTGGTTGTGCTTGGTTTACTTGGTGGTGCCTGTTGGTTAATTTCCGGTAAGGTTGCTGCTGCGTCGCTGGATTTTGCTATTTTTACTGTAACTTCTGTGGGCCGAATTTGAGGAAGTGTTCTTCATGAAAGTTGTTCATAACATCTTGAAGTTTGACATATATTAAATCTGGAATTTTTGGAGATCATTTAGTTCCATTCGTAAGTCCATTTTTGGACCGGATTCAGTCTGCCGGATTTACTGTTCATCCGACCATCTGGTCTCTCCGATTTTCTATAAATTTTTCCAGACCTCTTTTCAACAAACTTCCTTCACAAAAATTGTTAAGAACATTTGTTTCTATGACATATAAAAATTTGAAGGCTTTCTAAAATGATTTGGGTACTGGATGAGATGCATTTTGATGGTCAGGCGGCCTGACCGGACGGGTTGAATTTTGTATGACTTCAAGTGACAAAAAGAGGTGTTTACAGTAGGAACTGGGTTTCGAGTTCTCCACAGAAAATGTTTATCAAGATGTTTTATGCGACATATCCAAATTTCAGAATTTTTGGAGTTGATTTACTATTTATTTTAAAGGAAATTCGGTGACTATGTTACTGCCCAGTTTGGCCCCGATTCTGTGCATACTCGGTTTTTCTCTCTCTCGGGAACTGATCGGTGTTACCATGACATTTTGGTGGATTTAGTTGACATTGGGATAATTTACAAAGATAAGAATTGATAATGATTGTTGAGGTGTGTGCATGGTCACGACACATTCCGTCTAGGCGGGAGTTCTAGACGATGCCCGGCGGGAGTTCGGATGCCGTCTAGGCGGGGGTTCTAGACATTGCCGATCGCGGTAGAGGCCGGATCGATGCCCCTTTGTGGAATGCCGTCTGGGCGGGGGTTCCGGACGTTGCCGTCGCCGAAGTAGCGGGACGATGCCTAGTTACGCCAGAAGACCGGCGGGAGTTCGGTGGCCCGATGGGTCGTTAATAATCTGGACTTAATGAGCGCGATTTGCATTGGGGAATGCTTTGCCTGAGTTAATTGATAAGCACGTCTGGATTATTAACCATGTTATGCTTGATCATGCCATGAATTGCTTTGCGCGTGCTTGATGGGCAATTGGCCATGTTATGCGATATTCTAACGTGCAGGGCTTGTGTATGTGCCAAGGTGAGGTAAGGACGCCTGTGATTATTTATGGCACGTCGATTGTTTGAATCGCATGTTTAGAATTGTTCGAAAGTACGCTTTGGCCTAAGCGAGGCTTAGGTTGTAACAGTCTGAATTTTCGATCCTTTTCCCGGGATTCATGAAATGAATATTTTGGCCAATGTACTTATAGTGAGATCTCACCCGGAAATGCGCATTCTCGGGATGCTAACCTTAGGGGTAGGGCCGTTACGGGATTGAGTTCGCACGACCAAAGAACTCGACCTGGGTTCGATCTTCGACCATATCGATTGACGAGGGAATGTTTTGAGCCAACCGAGGCCGATCTATTTGATTGATCGTGTCCAAAGGGCACTAGTGACAGACCCTCGCAATTATATGACAATCGAGGTCGTCTTGGTTCGAGCAAACTTAAACGTGATTTGACTTAGTGTCGGTCACGGGTCGAGAGCGCGTAATCCCAATGAGCCACCCGTTAGCAAGAGATAAGCTAAAGTCGCGATTGTTCGATTTTAGTCATTTCTTGGAATTCGGGCCCGGGAATCGAGAATTTTGAAAGTGACAATTTTGAGCGGCCGATGACGTTTTTGGCTTGGCCAACCTTGGGGCCACCCATTTCTGCAAAAAAATGAATTTCGGTCTGGGGCCGGAAAAATTACGGTTTTGCCCCTGTGGGCACCAAGGCTGGATTCGGAGGCCGTTTGGGGTCATTTTTCGCGGCCAAGGTCATTTTGGGGTGGCCACGCACATTTAGAGTGGTTTTGGCCAAAAATTGGAATTTCGACAAAAATTGGAAAAATAATATTATTTTATTCCCGAAACTTTGCAGTCGATTTTCGGGGGCTTAAAAAGTGAATTTCGCGATTCCGACACCATATTAGGTTGGCCACGCATATATAGAACGCGTATGTGCGAAAATTGGAATTTCGCCCCGGGACCGGAAAAATGACCATTTTGCCCCTGGGGCTGTTTCAGTTCCGAATTTTTGGAAAAATATTTGGGATAATTATTAAGGGTTTTCAGCTGCATTATTGGACCTAAAGACTCAAATGCCCCTCAATTATTTGGATAAGACCAACGATGGTCGTTGGATCAAGGGTATTTTGGGAAGATCGCGTAGGATCGCGACATGTGGCGCCCTTGGCCCACCATATTTGACCAGCTTTGACCTCATTCTCTCTCCTCTCTCATTCTGGCCAGACCATTTCCTCTCCTCTCTCCCGAAATTCTCTCTCTCTCTCTCACTCTCACGTTCTCTCTCTCTTTCTCATTCTCTTCATTTTTGTTTCCTTTCATCACCGTTGTTGTTGCTGCTGCTGCTGCTGCTGCTGTTCCACCCATTTCAGCCACCCATCCAGCCCGTTCTTCTCGCCTTTCTTAGGTAAGTGACCTCCCCAAATGTCGCCTAGGACCTCGGGTATTGTTAGGCTTGTTTAGGGCTCGGTTTAGGGTGAGTTTAGTGGCTGGTTTGCTCGGTGGTGTGTGTTGGCTGATTTCCAGTTAGGTTGCTGCTGCGTCGCTGGTTCTTGTTATTTTTACTGTGACTTTTGTGGCCCGAATTTGAGGAAGTATTCTTCATGAAAGTTGTTCATAGAATCTTCAAGTATAACATATTTTAATTTGGGAATTTTTGGAAATCATTTGATGCCATTCGGAAGTCTATCTTTGGACCGAAATAAAACTGCCCGAATTACTGTTCACCCGACCTTCTGGCCTGTTCGAATTTTTATAAATTTTTCCAGGCCTATTTTCAAAATACTTCCTTCACAAAAATTGTTGGGGACATTTGTGGATATAACATATAAAAATTTAAAGGTTTTCCAAAATGATTTGGGTGCCGAATGAGTTGTATTTTGATGGTCTGAGGGGCTGTCCGAGCGAACCGAATTTCGTCTGACTTTGAGTGTCAAAACGAGGTATTTACGGTTAGAACTGGGTTTCGAGTTCTGCATGGAAAATGTTCATAAAGATGTTTTGTACAACATATCCAAATTTCAGAATTTTTGGAATTGATTTACTATTTATTTCAAATGGATTTCTGTCACTGTGTAACTGCCCAGTTTGGACCCGATTTTGTTCACTCTCGGTTTTTATCTCTCTCGGACTGATTAGGCGATGAAATTTTGAGGTTTAGGGAGCTTGGATTAGGGCTGTGATGTTGGGGTTTGATCGGAATTAATTTGTGTGATTAATTAATGGGATTGTGCCTTGAATGGAAATTTGTGCGTGGTTGTGTGATTGTGCTTGTTGGTTGGCTTGGAAATCATTGTGGGCTGATTTGGTTTGTGCATTGGGCTGAATGTGGTGTGGTGGCGTGCCGTGTTTGTGTAGCCGTGAAGTGTGGTGATATGGTGATGTGAATGTGCATTGAATTCGCGTGCCAAGAGAGTGTGGTTAAGTGGTGCGTGTTCGTGTGACGAGAATGCGAAATTATGGAATGTGTGTGAAGTGTGTATGTTGGCAGTGTGTTTGTGTGGTGGCGTGGTACGTGTGGAGAGTGTGGAACGAAGGTTTGGAAATGTGGGATTGGTTGGAAAGGATCCGTCCTGAGGCGTGTTCGTTTACGCGGGACGATGCCGTCCCTGACGAGGTGACGATGCCCGGCCTGACGAGGTGTCGATGCCTGACGTGGTCAGAAGACCGTTGGCCTGATGCGTTTTACGCGGGCACGGTAGAAGGAAAGTGTGTGTAGGATTCCGTCCTGAGGCGTGTACGTTTACGCGGGACGATGCCGTCCCTGACGAGGTGACGATGCCCGGCCCGACGGGGTGACGATGCCTGACGAGGTCAGAAGACCGTTGGCCTGATGCGTTTTACGCGGGCGCGGTAGTGGTGGAAAGGTTGAGAATGAGTGGGATTTGGCAAGACAAGCGAGAGGATTGTGGAAAGTGACGCATGGTGTGAGTAGCGTGCGAGTGTGTTTGTATCGCGCGATGTGATGCTTAATTATGGGGTAGAAACTGCTAGGCACGGTATGGGACGTGCCCAAGTGGTTTCTATCTTATAATTGAGGCACGCGCGCGTCTGTGATTCCTTGCTGTGATGTGTTGGCTGTGTTATTGTCTAATGTGCAGGAACGTGCGTGATGGATCCCAGGTAGGGTCGTATGTGATTGTTAGTTTGGCCGATCGTTGTGTGTTATGTGTGTTTTCGTCTGGCGGTACGTGAGTGCCTACGTGGGGTTTGGGGTTGTACACTTATTGAGATTCGTCTCACGGTTGTATAACCGCCACTTTCAGACCCCCGGCCCTAAACCCAGGAAGTGCGCCTTTTATTTTTGGAAGTCCGGGGAGCTGCTGTTGGTGCCCAGTGGAGCTGCAGGTGAGTTCCAGAAATTCAAGCCAGAGATTCAGAAGCAGCCTGGAGGAGGGCGATCCTTAGGTTTTTTTTCCTTAAGATTTTTGGGGGTTGTGTAAATCGGGTTGACCCATAGGGAAGTTAAGTTAACCAGACCCTGATATTTTGTTGACGGTGATTTCGGATGCTAGTTGTTAATTATGCCTGTAATATGATGTATGTATATTTGGTGTTGTATGAATATGTGGTTGCTGGATTGTTCTGTTGTTCTACCCCGTTGTCGTCATTATTTGTCCGGGGTTTTGTTATTCGCTTCCGCATGTGGCTCTGATGTTTGGGTTGGGTCGGCGACGTTCCTGGGACGTCGCATCATTTCGACCGGAGCAGGGGATGTCGCGAGCTCGTTGGGGTTCGGGGCGTGACATAGGTAGTTGCTTATTGAGAAGTGTTCTCATGGTTGTATAACCAAACCATTTCAGACCCGTGACCGTGATTGATCCGGAGACGCTACCAGGATACTACGGGGATTGAGGATAGGTCGAGTTACCCCGTCTTTTGAGTGCACCTTTTTGTAGAGGAGTTAAGCTTACCAACCACCCGATCCATGTTATTGTGCGTGGTTCGTAGATAGTGGCCTCGTAGAAGGCTTGCAAATGTATGTGTTGTAATCGATGTTATGTTTATAAAAGTGTCTTGTTAATGTGTATTCTTTGTCTCTCTACTATCCCGTTGTTTGTATGTTGTACGGAGAGTTCGAGGTTGCTTCCGCATGCGTTACTCGTTAGTGTTTCGATTGGGTCGGCGACAAGTCCTGGGATGTCGCGTACATTACGACCACGAAGGGATGATCGTGCGCTCGTAGGGTTCGGGGCGTGACAGTTAGAATATGAAATTCAATTTAAGTTTGCAAGTATTTCATTGATGGACTATCCATGGTAAATTGAGTACTATCCTATCTTGCGATACGAGAAACAACCCAAATTTTTGTACAGCATCGCTTATGATGTTAAAGTATTCCATATCACTTGTCTACGGGTTTATATACTCTTTATATACATACGGTCTTCATCCACCTATTGGCTTAATCTTTTGGATTGACATGGTATCAGAGTTAAGTTCTACTCCAGTTTGTTTAGGCTGTGCTGTCCCATTCGTGAAATTCTACGTTTGTCTTGTCTCAATGTCATCATCCTTCAGGTAGTTTATAGTGAGAAGGCTAGGAGTGCGCAAGGATTCGGATAAAAGAGTGAAGAACCCCACCTGAAAACATCATCTGAAACACTTTCTTATTTCATATCCAAAAGGAGTCAATATTTTGTTAATCATACTAGTCATCGAAGACGCTTCACTGAATTTTTGTGAGTCGTTGAAGAGGGTTCGGAGTTCGATTGGTGAGGATGAATTACAGTCCCATGCATTTTGGATGATGGAGAAGCTTGAAGAATATATATTTGGAAGAACAAGTACCAAATGGAAGTTGCTCAAATATTATGCAGTTCCCAGGCTTATTCCCAGAAGTCTTGTCCATCTACATTTGTCAGACTTGCACATGAGCACGTTTCCAGTTAAACCATTGAAAGCTTGACATATATTCCGATATGATGAAAAGACAAAACAGGAAACTAAATTAAAATTTAAATATAAGTTATAATATCAACTATAAAGCAATTTTATTGGTCAATAGAAATGGGAAGTGGAAGTTAAATGAAAACTCCATGACTCAAATAAGAAAGTGGGGGTGGCCTTTCATAAGTTCTCAAAATATAATATTTGAGGAAATACATTCATAAAACTTACATTAAATTTATTGCAGTTATAAAATTAGATTTGATTAATAATTGAAGTTGGAATTTGAAAGTACCATTGGGTGGAAATTGGATGCTAGAGAAAAACTCAAATTAAAATAATCTCTGGATATGTTTGTTTAGCGGAAAACGAATAATTTGAAAAGTATTTTCCAAAGAATGATCATTTTAATCACTTATAAAAATAAATGAACGAAAAATATCTTCTTCGTACACCAAATTGTTTAAACATAAATTGTTGTTAATAATAGAAACATTTTTCATTGGCTAATTATTTCAGACAATACAAGCAATCATTTTTTGAAAAATATTTTAAAATCATTCATTTTTTGCGAAACAAACGGAACCTCTGTTATAAATGGCATGCAAAGTATAATGTGTTAAGATTAAATAAAACGATAGTTTAATTGGAAAATTAGAAATTAGTCCTGAATAGTACTGGACAATATTTCAAATAGTTAATGTTAATAAGAGAAAGCAAAGGTCTGTACGTCTTCAATGACTTAAATAAAATAAAGACGAGGATATTTAAATTAGGTTAATTCAGTGACTATACTAGCAATTAAATTAGCTTTATCGAATCTATATATGTGAATTATCAAAGTTGAAGTACAGAAAATGGTTGCACCGGGGCATGCCATGTAGCTATTGCGTTTGTGTATGGGTTTGCTATACCAACTTGGTGTAGTGAGGTCGACAACCATCTACTTGAATTTATCTTACACTTTTTAAGACACAGACTTTATGCAATGTGAACAATAGTTTGAAAGAAATGCCAAACGATGTTGATCTCGGACCTTCCTAATATTTTGGTAGATAACATGGGGCAAAAGGACACTATAAGTGCCATAACTTATGTACGGCGCTCACTTTGGTGCCATAACTTTTTTTCGGATCACTTTGGTGCTAAGTCGGAGGAAAAACGATCACTTAAGTGTCATAACTTTTTTTTGGATCACTTCAGTGCTAAAATTTTTAAAAAACGATCACTTAAGTGCTAAATTTTTTGAAAAACGATCATTTAAGTGCTAAAATTTTTGAAAAACGATCACTTAAGTGCCAATCTCCGGCGAGACTCCGGCGAGCCACGTCAGCTTCAGAAATTAATAAAAAAAATGCCACGTCAGATTTCCGACGAAAAATTGTGTACGGCACCGAAGTTGGCACTTAAGTGATCGTTTTTCAAAAATTTTAGCACTTAAGTGATCGTTTGTCAAAAATTTTAGCACTAAAGTGATCCAAAAAAAAGTTATGGCACTAAAGTGAGCGCCGTACACAAGTTATGGCACTTGTAGTGTTCTTTTGCCGATAACATGGGGTCTCTCAAACACCACGATTAGGACAACCTTATTTTTATGCATTAGGTGTGAAAGAACTTGGAAGAATCCAACCGTATTATGTCTCCGGCGAACCTTATTTCATGTATTAGGTGTTCAAAAACGGCCAATGTCAACTTTGAGAGGCTAGATTGATGTTGTAATGAATCATTATTCTTATTGACCAATTCTAACAAAAGGATCCTTGAATCACATAAGGTGATTCAATCATTATGACAGAGTCATGGAGGCCAGATCTAAAGTACTTAAACAAAGACACTAATTCTAATGCAATTTGAATGTCAACCTAAACTTGAAATAGTGACTAGAATATTCGCACTATATTTTTATGTATGGGCATCTTATTCTGAACTCGGAATCCTATAGACTATTGGCCTCACAATGTGTGCATGTCCTTTTCTTTTTTTTGGTCGAATGTGTACATGTCCTTGGCAGAGCAAATTTTGAGACAGTTAGTCTATCGGAAAGAACTAATTTTCGTGCTTAGATATGAGAGGAAGTCATTTTTTTCATAACAGCAGTCTATGAGATTGGAGCCTTGTGCTAATACATTTTAAGAATCATTCAATATGGACATTTTTATTTTTAAGATTCTGGCAATGTTGGTATGTGCCTGTCCTTATTTTGATAGTGTTAAATGGCACCGTTTCGCCTATGATGGGATGTGTGTTTGAGAGGCACCCCTTGAAGAGGTATCATTGGTTGTCTGTTGAAGGTAACTTCCTTATGAGAAAGAAAACAGACAAGAAAGACAACGTACAGAAAAGTAACGTAGTTCTCCTCTGTCAATTTAGAAAACACACAAAGGGTTCCATTGTTACTTTGAGAAGACGATCGGCATTAACGCTATGGAACAAGAATATTTTTTTCGTGATTATATTTGGACTGGTGTGAAGTTGTAAATTCGTTCAACATTCGCTAGTAATTCAATTAACATTCCTGGGTAATTTGTTTGTTGTGCATCAAAAGGTTAATCGATTCTTCCGCAACTTTTCCCAACATTGATATCAGAGCCAACGTTATGATCTCTACCTTGTTTTTCTATCTTGTTTTCGCTTGTTGTTCAATAAGGAGATTATTAGCGAAGCGATTTCCAAATCTACTGCATGTTTGATGCACTGAAATTGCGGTATTGATGGTCAACACGAATTGGGTACGAAAGACAAGTCTCAAGGCTATAGGTGACCGTTAAGTTTGGCCTTTTCTCGAAACATTTTATCGATGAAAATTGATTTTAATCACATAGCGTGATAGATCTCATCGAGACAAGAAGAATGATGGGTAGCATGCCTTCGGAAGACGCCACCCACCCCCCCCACGCACGGCCATAAACTGCTGGTCACTGGCCACTGGCCACGCGCTGGTATTGCCCCAGCGAGTGCACAACACGTGCCTCACGAACGGGGAATGGCCAGTGCGTGCGCGGCACGCACGCTGGCTCTGACTGATACCATGGTGATGTCATTGATGACATCAGCTGCCATGACCCGTTGACCCGACCCAACCCGATTGCCGACCCGTTGACCAACCCATTGACTAGTGAACGATTAGATCGATCGGACCGGTCAACGGTCGAATCGGTTAGATAGGTCAAATCGGCGTAAGACCCGGTTTGAGCCCCGGCGCATGCACCACACGTGCAACACACTCAAGAGGCGCGTAGGAGCTCTGATTGGAGCGTGGTTGGTACCGAAATGTTCATATTGAAATGTTTTACATTGTGGTATAGTTAATTTACATATTTGAAGCTTTTAAAAGTATGAAACTGCTTACGGAACCCTAAATACGCGTATTTTTGGGGCATTATAGCATTTTACCTGTATTTCCCTTTGATTTTGGAAATACATAAGCTAGTTTACACGTAAATGACTACATACAGATTGTGTAGAGCACGATTCATTGATGGCATGTATATAAGGCTTAACGTGCTTGCGATTTCAATTCCGAGCAAACTCGAACAATGGCTAAAGATCCATTTTCTATTTACTTGTATTCCGCATTTAATTATTGTTGATGCATGAATTACTTGTACTTTGGTTAACATCATGCTGTTCTCTTTGATTATATGAGAGAATGTGATCATTGCATGATGTATTATAGTTGTCTTTTCTAGTGGGAGTTCATTGGTTGGTAGAATTCAAAAGAATCCTCACCTAGAACTTAAATTTTACGCAAATTGAACAAAATTAAAATAGTAGACAATCGTTACCAAGAAGCTAATTTGGAACATAGTGAACTTTCGTTTCAATGTCTTTTGTTGAATTATTATTAATTTAGTTTGTCTTTGCTACAAAAATAAATGTGTGTTAATGTGAAAAATGTGCTAGTATTCATTATGTGTTTATTATGTCAATGTGTAGCTATCAGTGATTATGGATTCGGCATCTAAGACCATTGTGGCTGACCTCAACAAGGGTGAGAAACTGAACGGTGACAATTTCAATATATGGCATCGAAAGGTTCAGTAGATCATTGAAGAACAAGAAGTTTTGGAGACCCTCAATCACACTATGGTTGAACTTGAGCACGGAACTTTCGCTAATCACAGAAGATATCATTGTCACACCCCGAACCCCAACGGACTCGCGACACCCCTTCACTGGTCATATTGAACGCGACGTCCCAGGACACATCGCTGACCCAAAAGAAACACTCACACAAGTATGCAAGCGGAAGCGAATTTAAAACAACTCAGACAATAAAATATGACAGAGGGGTAACAATAACGCAAACCAATAACATCCTAAAAATAGAAGACCGTCACTTACAACATTCAGTCATACAATTCAGGCATTAGGCTCCTAGGGTTAGATCCACCATAATCATAAAAAAAGAATAGGTGACAGGTAGACTAGCCTAGCTATACAAAAAGGTCCACCAACTCCATGGGCTTCTCTTCGAGTCTTGGTCCATCGGCTCTTCCTCGGGATCCCAAAACACTGTGACGGATCATTCATGGTCGGGGTTAAGAGTCTGAAATGGTTATATAATAACCATGAGAACGAGTCTCAATAAGCAACACCCTAAACCTCACATAGGCCAATGCGTACCCAGACAAGTCGTACCTGCAATCTAGCCAACAACATAACGAGCTCACATCATTGTACTTACCTTTGCCATCAGAACGTATGCCAACTTTGCACGTTAGTCAAAACGTGATAATGCAATAATAATAACTCAATAACATATCACAATCACTCAAACACCAACCACACTTGCACTCAATCAATCCAACCAATTCAATCACACATTCAACCAGCCAATTCAATCACACTCAATTCGCATGCGTGGCCGAACATCTTTCTCACGACCCGCGCCACTGCGCCTCAAGTCCATTCTCACTGCCCGCGCCACTGCGCCTCAGGCCCAATCTCACTGCCCGCGCCACTGCGCCTTAGGCCCAATCTCACAGCCCGCGCTACTGCGCCTCAAGCTCAGCCCTCCGATCAATCCAGGCTTCGTCCCGCGTAACCACGCCTCAGGACATTTTTCCCCTTCCAATGACCCGCGTAACCACGCCTTAGGTCTGGTCATGCCTTTCTCGCCACACCCGCGTAACCACGCCTCAGGTTGGCAGCCCTCTGATCAATCCGGGCTTTTCTCATGCACATGCACCACAACACAATTCGCCATTCTCACAAGTCGTACCATTCAAACTCAAGGCATGCTCACCACATCATAATTCGCCATTCAACACATCGTACGAATCCAAATCATATCACAAGCCCATCACACTACCCACCAATCCGACATTCAAGCCGGCCACATACGAACATCAAATCCACCCACGAATGCCACAACAAGCTAATCATTGACCCACCAACATTAGCCACTAATATGCACCCAAAACCATCCCAATTCCAAACCACGAGCTCACCAATCCGACATTCAAGTCGACCACAATCAATCATCAATTTCACCCACACATGCCACGGCAATCCGGTCCTTTAACTCACCATAATTAGCCCATGCAATCACCACAATTTAATCTACCACCTATCACAAAATTCATGTACTAATCACATTCTAACCAACTAATCCATTCCCTAACTTAGTCACTAAACCAATTCTAATTGACCCCTAAACAAGTCTAAAAATACCCATTATACTAAATAGGGATTAGGAAGTCACTTACTAGGTTTTGGCCCGAGAAAAATTCACTCGGGCTCAAAATGGCCCGGGTGATGTCACGCCCCGAACCCCATCGAGCTCGTGACATCCCCTACTCCGGTCGAATAGTTGCGACGTCCCAGGATCATCGCCGACCCAACCCAAACATCAGAGACACATGCGGAAGCGAATATAAAAACCCCTGACTAATAAAGACGATGATGGGTAGCTCAACAAGACAGTCAAATAACAATAACATACATTTATATACAATACTATTGCATCCAACATACAAACGTCATATTACAACCAACACTTAACAAATGAGCATTCATAACCACCGACATAACAAAAGGATCAGGTGGTCTGGTTAACTTAACTTCACTATAGGTCGACCTCACTATCAAAAGGTGACTGGTCAGACCTATTCTACGTAATCCCTAAAATACCCTAGGGAAACCTACTGGTCGTCCTCTTCCAATATACTCCTGAGTCTTCTGACTTCTACTCCGGAGAATCACCTGCAGCTCCCCTGGGCACCATGGGTAACTCCCCGAACTCCAAAAAGAGGAGGCGGGCCTCCTGGATTTACGGTTGGGGGTCTGAAAGTGGTGGTTATACAACCGTGAGACGAATCTCAATAAGTGTATAACCCCAAACCCCACATAGGCTCTCACGTACCGCCAGACGAGACACGCATAACACACAACAATCAACCAAACTAACAATCACATGCGATCCTACCTGGAACCCATCATGCACGTTCCTGCACCTCAGATAATAATACAACCAACACGCCGCAATGATGCATCATTCATGTCGCAAGCGCGTACGCCCCGATTATAAGGCAAAACCCACTTGGGCACGTCCCATACCATGCCTAGCAGTTTTTACCCCATAATCGAGCACTACATCACACGATACAACCACACTCGCACACTAACTCACGCCATGCGTCAACTTTCGCAATCCTCACACGTCAAACCAAGTCCAGCTCATTCCCAACTTTTCCGCCACCACCGCGCCCGCGTAAAACGCATCAGGCCAACGGTCTTCTGACCTCGTCAGGCATCGTCATCCCGTCGGGCCGGGCATCGTCACCTCGTCAGGGACGGCATCATCCCGCGTAAACGAACACGCCTCAGGACGGAATCCTACACTCAACTTGCCTTCACTACCGCGCCCGCGTAAAACGCATCAGGCCAACGGTCATCTGACCTCGTCAGGCATCGTCACCCCGTCGGGCCGGGCATCGTCACCTCGTCAGGGACGACATCGTCCCGCGTAAACGAACACGCCTCAGGATTGAACCTACCCCGCATAAACGTACACGCCTCAGGGTACCACTTTTCCGACCATTCCAATCATCTCATACCATCATATCACACGTGCCACACGGTCACACATCACACACGGCCACACAATCCCACGCCACACATGCCTGGCACGCGGTCACATACAATTTCTCGCTCATAAAAATGAACATCCATAGAATCAGGATAAATCTGGGTAGTTTACACAGTGACCGAAATCCCATCAAAATAAATAGTAAACGAACTCCAAAAATTCTAAATTTTGTATATATCATAAAAAACATCTTGATAAACATTTCTTATGAAGAACACGAAATCCGGTTCAATCTACAACCATACCTTTTCGTTCCTCGAATTCAGACCAAAATCAGTTCACTCTAACAAACTGTTTTGTCCTCAAAATACATTTCTTTCAACACCAAAATCACCTTGAAAAGCTTTGAAATTTTTATATGTTATAGAAAATAAAGTCACCAACAACTTTTGTGAAGGAATTTTATTGAAAATAAATCTGAAAAATTTAATAAAAATTCGACAAGACAAGAAGGTCGGGATGAACAGTGTTCCGGGCAGTTTTAATACGGTCTGAAAATGGGTTTTCGTACGACCTAAATGGCCTCCAAATATTCCAAATTTAAAGTATGTTATACTTCAAGATTCTGGGAGCAACTTTCATGAAGAAAACTTCCTCAAATTCAGCCCCCAAAATTTTCCACAAAAATAGCAAACCGGACGGGTACAGTAGTCACGAATCCGAGAATCACACCAAACCTCACGGATTCAAACCGTAATCGTTCCATATCATCACGGCCCTATCCGAACCTCCCAAACCTCATATTTCCACCCCTCAATTTAGTCCACGACTACCGAACATCCAGCCTCACTCCAAGTCCCAAAACAACCACACAATTCACCTAAACCGAGCCCTAAACACGTCCTACAATACCCGAGGTCCTAGGGAGAGTTTGGAGAAGTCACTTACTTTGAAAAGGCGGACAAAGGGGCTGGACAAGGGGCTGGAACAGCCGGCCCAGCAGCAACAGCAGCAGCAGCGTCACCGGCCTAGCTGGGCTCACGCATGGGAAGGGAGGGAAAAGAGAGAAAGCCGATCGGTGGGGTGAAGAGAGAGAGAGAGAGAGAAAATTTCGGGAGAGAGAGGGAGAAGGAGAAGTGGCCGGTGAAGTGATGAGCAAGAAACAAAGCTAATAAATTTGGTCCAAGGAAGTTTGACCCAATTTCTAAAATTCCAACTTTGCCCCTTAATACTTGGCTCACATAAATCCACGTCAACTGAACTAGGGTCCAACTAAATTGGCATTATTGGGCTGAAACAATAATTAATTTAATCCATAATTTAATCCCCAAAATTGCCCAAAATTCGGAATACCCCAAAATAGCCTAGGGGCAAAATGGTCATTTTTCCGGTCCCGAACCGAAATCCATTTTTTTGCAAAAATGGGTGGCCCCAAGGTTGGCCAAGCTAAAAACGTCATCGGCCACTCAAAATTGTCACTTTCAAAATTCTCGATTCCCGGGCCCGAATTCCAAGAAATGACTAGAATCGAACAATCGCGACTTTAGTTTATCTCTTACTAACGGGTGGCTCTTTGGGATTACGCGCTCTCGACTCGTGACCGACACTAAGTCAAATTACGTTTAAGTTTGCTCGAACCAGGGCGACCTCGATTGTCATGTAATTGCGAGGGTCTGTCGCTAGTTCCCTTTGGACACGATCAATCAAATAGATCGCTCTCTGTTAGCCCAAAACATTCCCTCGTCAATCCTTATGATCGAAGGTTGAACCAAGGTCGAGTTCTTTGGTCGTGCGAACTCAATCCCGTAATGGCCTTACCCCTAAGGTTAGCATCCCGTGAATGCGCGGTTCTGGCTGAGATTTCACTATAAGTGCATTAACCGAAATATTCATTTCATAAATCCCGGGAAAAGGATCGAAAATTCAGACTGTTACAGGTGAACAGTGCTGGGATCGGCACGGGCGAGGGCGCGACAGGCGCGGCGCTCGGCCACGGCTCGGCACACGGCCGGGCGACTCGGCGCGGCGCTCGGCCACGGCCTAGGACACTCGGCCACGGGCAAGGGTAGCGGCCTGGTGCTCGGCCACGGCCCGGGCAACGACGGGTACGGCTCGAGACGCTCGGCAACGGGCTCGGCCACGGCCGGGCTAGCTGGCTGGCCGGTGGGCCGGCTGGCCGACTGGCTGGCTGGCCGGCGAACTGGTTGGTCGACTGGCTGGCTGGCTGGCCAGCGGCGACGAGAGGCGGCGACGGGAGGACAGCGGCGCGCGACGGTTGGCAATGACTGGTCGGGCAGCGAGCAGCAAGCATGAAGCTAAAGCAGAAGAAGCAGGAGTCGAGGCAGAAGAGATGAAGAAGAAGAGGAAGAGAAGAGGAAGAAAAGAAAAAGAAAAAGAAAAGAAAAGAAAGGAAGAGAGAGAGGGAGTAGACGAGAGCGGGAAAAAGGGGAGGGGACGTCTGCATGCATGGGCAGACGTGCGCAGACGCGGCAGAGGGAGGAGAGAGGGAGAGAGAGGACAAAAGTCATAATTTGTCCTCAAGTGCGATTCCACGGTCACGGTTCAAACCCAAAAACGATCTAACGGTCCACGAAAATCCTAATTAAATATTAGGAAAAAGGGCCAGAAGATATTAAATAAAACACACTACGATGGAGGTCTACTAGTCCAAATCCGCACCCGGTCAAAATTTCACTTTTCGCATCTCCCGGGCAATATCGAGGCTGGCCACAATAATATCGACACCGTCCAATTAAATTCGTCTCGGATTTTGGAGAAATTCGACACTAAAGTTTGGGCTCTAAATAACGGCCAAATTCGATCGAATGCGATTCTAGCGAAATCTCAATTTTAAAAACAAAAACCGAGAGTGATTAGTTCCCGGGCGAGATTTTACTATAAGCACACTGACGAATTACACGTTTTATAAATCCCAAAAATAGGTCGAAATTCGGAATGTCACAACTCTTCCCCCCTTACAAAAATTTCGTCCTTGAAATTTACAATCCAACCCAACTATTTAAACAAATGGGGGTATTGGTGTCGCATCAACTCTTCGCTTTCCCACGTCGCACCTTCGGTTCGATGGTGCTCCCAAATCACCTTAACCATCGGAATTGTCTTGTTCCGCAACACACGTTCCATTCTGTCCTCGATCCTTACTAGCTTTTCCACGTACGACACTCTGTCGTCCACGTCTATTTCTTCATAATTTAGCACGTGGGTCGGGTCCGGTTCATACTTCCTTAGCATAGACACGTGGAACACATTGTGAACATGAGATAAATTTGGTGGTAGCGCGAGACGATAGGCCAAAGTGCCGATTCTCTCTAAGACTTCGAATGGACCCACGTACCTCGGGCTCAATTTTCCTTTCTTGTCAAACCGTGACAATCCTCTCATCGGCGACACTTTAAGGAAAACGTGGTCCCCTACTTGAAACTCCAAAGGCATACGTCTCCGGTCTACATAATTCTTTTAGCGGCTCTGAGCGGTCTTAAGCCTGTCCCGAATTACCTTGACTGTTTCGACTGACTGCTGAACCAACTCAAGACCCGTGATGCTCCTCTCACCCACTTCATCCCAGCAAACCGGCGTTCGGCAAGCTCTACCATACAATGCTTCAAATGGTGCCATTCCGATACTCTGCTGATAGCTATTGTTGTAGGCAAATTCAACCAAATGCAACTGTTCCTCGCAGCTACCTTTAAAATCCAATACACATGCCCGTAGCATATTCTCCAAAGTCTGAATTGTCCTTTCAGACTGGCCATCCGTTTGGGGGTGATAGGCCGTGCTAAATTGTAACTTTGTCCCTAATGCCGTATGAAGACTTTTCCAAAAAGCGGCAATGAATTTAGGATCACGGTATGAGGTAATCGTCACTGGCACTCCGTGCAGACGGACTATTTGTCGTACGTAAATCTCGGCATACCTTTCCAAGGCGAAGTCGTTTCGCACTGGCAGAAAATGTGCTGACTTTGTCAATCGATCGACTACCACCCAAATCGAATCATGACCCCTCTGACTCCTTGGTAATCCCATTACAAAGTCCATCGTGATGTGTTCCCACTTCTACTCGGGGATTTCCAATGGCTGCAACATTCCACCCGGCTTGCAATGTTATGCCTTCACTTGCTGACATGTTAAACACTTGGTCACGTGCTTGGCTACATCCACTTTCATGCCGTTCCACCAATAATGTTGACGCAAGTTCTGATACATCTTCGTACTACCCGGGTGAATACTATAATTACTACGGTGTGCCTCAGACAAAATATCCTCCTTAAGTTCTGCATCACTGGGTACACACAACCGTCCGCGGAACTTCAGAATCCCATCCTTGGATACCTGAAAATCCGATTTCCTTTTTGTGACATCCATACCCACAATCTTTTGAATCTCTGAGTCCGTCGACTGTAAGGCCTTGATCTTAGTCTGGATTTCCGGCTCAATCCTTAATGCTGCAAGCAGACTTGAGACCTGACTCACCTCAAACTTAAATTCCGAATCCTGAACTCCCTCCAACAGAGTCCATTCCTTGATCATCATATGCGCGATGCTCGATTTCCAGCTCAGTGCATCCGCTACTTTGTTAGCTTTTCCGGGATGATATATAATCTCGCAGTCGTAGTCTTTAAGGAGTTCTATCCAACGGCGATGTCTCATGTTTAATTCATTTTGGGAGAACAAGTACCTTAAACTTTGATAGTTCGTATAAATCTGAAATTTTTTCCCACACAGGCAATGTCTCCAAATTTTAAGGGCGAAAATAATCGCGGCCAATTCCAAGTCGTGAGTCGGATAGTTCAGCTCGTGCGGTCTCAATTGTCGCGATGCGTATGCCACTACTCTTCCGTGTTGCATTAGCACGCATCCCAATCCTCTTAACGACGCATCACTATAGATCTCATATCCTCCTGGACCTGATGGAATTGTTAACACTGGCGTGGTCGTCAACCTCTGTTTTAGCTCCTGGAAACTCCTTTCGCACTTATCCGTCCATTCAAATCTCATTTCTTTCTTTAGTAACAGCGTCAACGGCGTCGCTAATGCCGAAAATCTTTCCACGAAGCGTTTGTAATACCCTACTAGACCCAAGAAGCTCCGAACCTCGGTTACTGTTGTCACGCCCCGAACCCCATCGGGCACGCGACACCCTTACCTGGTCGATTTGCGCGACATCCCAAGAATGTCGCCGACCTCAAATGACCATCAGAGATTTAAAGCCACAGCGGAATTCACAATTAATCCCTGACAAATAAAACTGGGGAGAATAGGGAGAATACACATATTTCTTTACATTTCCAACTTATAAAATATTCACAACTTACAACCGCCAGACTTTACCACCATCGCATATACTTGCACCCCGTGCTACAAACCATCGATATACCAAAAAGATCGATGACCTGACTTTCTATCCCAAAAATGTTACTTTCCAAAAACCTATTAAGAACCCTTGAACTAACCCCTAACGCCCCTTGCTAGGCGTCCATTCCGAGTCTGACTCCTCATTTTCCGACTCTGAACTCTCCTGAGCAGACTGCTCCTCTGAGGGCTCTGACTCTGCTTCGATCACAATCGGGTGATTGATGTCGCCCGACTCAGCTGGAGCTGCGTTCTGATACTCATCAGCCAAGAAATCGAAGAAATTATACTCAGGCACGTAATTGGGATCCATGTATTCCGCAAAAGGGAGTATATACTCCGGGTCTCCTATAGGCTCTTCAGACTCGCCAGGTTCGTCCTCGGGTTCCACTTCGGGTTCCACCTCAGGTTCTACCTCGGCCTCCGCTTCCTCTGGTTCTTCCTCAGAGATCGGTTCCAAATCGATGTCCATCGGATCGTCTTCAGCTTGCGACGCTTCGGGCTCGGGTTCATGCTCAGCCTCTGAAGATCCCTGAGCTGCGGCCACTGAATGCAAACCCGACTGAGCTAAACTAGTATCCACACTAGTCAACTCTCCGTCTATCGGGGGTACGGCCGTCGAGTCCAAATCCCCAACTAAATCAAAGGGAACATCGAAACCCCTAACGGGCCCGAACTCATCCCCGTCAGCATCCCGGAAGAACCAAGCAGTGTACTTCTGTTCCTCCCACAGGGCCAAGCCTATTTCTACGAAAACGGTAGTAGTATGTCTAATCCAGGTTATCCCATCTCCCATTGGAAACTCTTCAACGTCCAACTCGGAGTGCACGGGTACCCCAAAACGCTCTGGTGGCTGCGGTGGAGGATTCATGGTTCCTGTCGGGGTTCTGAAATTGTCGATTGAAACAACCGTGAGAACACTTCTCAGCAAGTACAAAACCCCTAATCCTAAACTAGGCTAACGTGCACCTCCAGATAGGTAAATCGACACAATGAACTCATGAACCAGTAAATCATTATAAATTTGCCCGGGCTCACAGCCCAATTCATTATCTCAGCCCTGCAAGTTAGGCATTTGAATTCAATGTGAATCATGCACAATTATAACGACCCGAAGGCCCACAATTGAATATAGTGACCCGTAGGCCCGACCTGAAGGCCCACAATTTAATAAAACGGCTCATAGGCCCGACCCGAAGGCCAACAGTTGTAAAATCGACCCGTAGGCCCGACCCGAAGGCCAACAATTTGATAAATCGACCCGTAGGCCCGACCCGAAGGCCAACAGTTTGATAAATCGACCCGTAGTTCCGACCCGAAGGCCAACAGTTTGTTAAATCGACCCGTAGGCCCAACTCGAAGGCCAACAGTTTGATAAATCGACCCGTAGGCCCGACCCGAAGGCCAACAGTTTGATAAATCGATAGGCATTTATAATGATGCATTCAATCCGGTTATTTAACAACACGATATGCATTTCACATGCCCGGGAATTCATGCCAATTACCAAAGCCAAATTATCAAATACTAATGTCCATCAATTCAACGAATTGGACACACTCTCGATAAATCCAATTAATTCCCATTCTAATTCAATCAATTCGGCACTCATTCCGCTCGATCATTCCAAGGCAATTTAATACGCCTAAGGTCCGCTTTGGACACAACGATTTCATTAGACAACCTCACCATCACGGATTTCTCCAATAGGGTTTATACAAGCTCTCAATAGTCACCCAATTGTCTAACACCAAGTCATTAATCAATAGACTAAATAAGTCCCAACTTAGGCAAATTGCACAATCTCGGTTCTGTGTGAACAGTACCAGAACAGGGTACTATTTAGACACTAAACCACACTTAAACCATCTCATTAGGGCCTAATCACCTACCCTAACCATCCAACCACCAAATACATTTAACTAAGCCTTAACTAAGCCCAATTAAGCCCCTAAATTGCCTAATTTCAAACCTTTAATCCATGAATCCAATTGGTGCAACACTTAGGCAGTTTAAGCATTTTCGATGCGGTGAACAAGATTAGGGCAAGAGTTATTTAGGCCCTAATCCACCTCTAAACCACATCATTAAGCACTAATTAGGTCCCCTAATCACCTCACACAACATTTGACACGATTAGGCCATGATTAAGCTTAATTAACTTCCTAATTACCCTCTAAAAGTACAATTAGACTAATTAAGGGTTTAGGGGTTTATACTCACCTAATATTAACTCGGGACGACGGGAACGAGCGGTCGATCACCGGCACGCGGTAAAAATCGACGGCGGCGTTCCAGGGGCAAGCCGGCGGTCACGGCGGCGACGGTGGTGACGATTAGTGGCTGGTCTTCTCTGTTTGGGCTGAAACGGCTGCTGTGGGTGGCTGACCAGAGGGAGAGGGAGGTTGACGATGGCTGAGGCGGTGGCTGGCTCGGCGATGGCGGCTCCGGAACGGCGGTCCGGCGTGGGTGGCCTCCCGGCGGTGATAACGTCCAAGGAAGAAATGGCGAGAAAGAAGGGGAAATGGGGGGAAATGTCTCGGCTGATCAGAAATGGGAGAGAAAGAGAGGTCAAATATGGGTCAAATTGGTGTGAGTGGGATCCAAGTGTTAACATCTAAGCCAATTGGACAACTTTGCCCCTAATCTAATGGCCCATATTTGATCTAATCCAATAATTTAGGGACCCATTGGTCATTTGTCCTTAACCATGGCTGACCAGACCTGGTTTAATTCCATTTA
The DNA here is from genome assembly GCF_021117445.2 of Syzygium oleosum. NCBI lineage: Eukaryota > Viridiplantae > Streptophyta > Magnoliopsida > Myrtales > Myrtaceae > Syzygium > Syzygium oleosum. The sequence continues at coordinate 5,950,258 of NW_026607485.1, read as the reverse complement.
ACCTTGGTTAACCCTCAAAATTGATTAAAATTCGGAATTAGCCAAAATGGCCCTATGGGCATTTTCGTAATTTTTCGATCCCGAACCTAAATTCCAATTTTTGTCCATACCGGTCCTATATATGCATGGCCAGCATAATATGGTGTCGGATCCTTAAAAAAAATCATTCTTTAAGCCCTCGAAAATCAGTCCGGAAATTTTGAGGGGTAAAACCGTAAATTCTCATTTTTCTCCCACCAAACGGCGTCGGATTAATTCCGATCCTTCACGGAACTTTCTCGCCATAAAATACCGGTTCTAAAAACCCAACTTGCGTCCCGATCGGCCCATCACGACCCCATGAACAATAGATCACAGCCACTGTTATTTTCTAATTTCCAATAATTAATGCCCGAATTAAATCCCAAGGCCCGCCATAAAATTTCCACTACCAAATCATACAATTCCGCACCTAACTTTATATAGATTTTGCCCAAAATCGCCCGTCGATACCCGAAGTCCAAAATTGTGTTTAGAGCGCGACTTACTAAAATCAAACGAGCATTAACATACACTTCATTGGTCCCGGTAACGGGTCAAAATTCAGGATGTTACAACTGTTGTCGGTCTTGGCCAATTCGTGGCAGCTTTAATCTTCGCGGGTCCACTGCAATTCCTTCTCCGGATACCACATATCCTAAGAATGCCACTCGATGGAGCCAAAATTTACACTTGCTGAACTTAGCGTAGAGCGCATGTTCCCTTAGGGTCCGTAGAACTTTTTTCCAAATGTAACTCGTGCTCGGCGGAACTCTTCGAATATATTAGGATATTGTCTATGAACACGATTACAAACTGATCCAAAAATTCCTTGAATACCCTATTCATCAAATCCATAAAGGCTGCCGGGGCATTAGTCAATCCGAACGGCATTATCGTAAACTCATAGTGCCCATAGCTTGTCCTGAATGCCATTTTTGATATATCCTCCTTCTTAATCCTTAATTGATGATACTCCGTCCTCAAGTCGATCTTTGAAAATATCGATGCTCCTTGCAACTGATCAAATAGGTCATCTATCCTTGGCAGTGGGTACTTATTCTTAATGGTCACCTGATTTAACTGTCTATAATCTATACACAACCTCAAGGATCCATCTTTCTTTCTCACGAATAACACCGGTGCTCCCCATGGAGACGCACTCGGGCGGATAAAGCCTTTATCTAGCAACTCCTGCATTTGGACCTTCAATTCCTTCAATTCAGACAGTGACATCCTATAGGGCGCTTTTGAGATCGATTCTGTTCCTGGGGCCAACTCAATCACGAACTCTACTTCTCTATCAGGTGGCAATCCCGGCAATTCCTGAGGAAAGACATCGGGGAAATTGCACACTACGGCTATATCTTCTAGCCTCGGCTCTCCAGCCGTCGAATCAACTACAGTCGCCAAAAATCCTTTGCACCCTTCATCTAACAGCTTCGTCACCTGAAGTGACGAAATCCAAGGGATCGAGGTTCCTCCTCTGTTTCCCACAAACTCAAATCTAGGGTGTCCAACCGGATTAAATTGGATCACCCTGCTAGTACAGTCCATAACAGCTCTCTGTTTAACTAGCCAGTCCATCCCCACAATCACGTCAAAGTCATGCATAGTTAAAACCGCCAAATCTATTCTTCCTTCTCTATCGCCAATCACTATCTTACAATCAGGGCATCCAAACGCAATCAGCACTTTATCATTCAATGGCGTAGTCACACACAGCATAACTTCAAGCGGCTTTGGCTCAATCCCAGATAATTTAACGAACTGTTCAGATATAAACGAATGCGACGCCCCCGGATCAAATAAGGCATATGCAGCATGATTACAGAGAGAGACCGTACCTGTGACCATGCCAGGCGCGTCCTCAGCTTCCCTCCTTGCCATTGCATACACCCGTCCTTGGGCCGGTGGCCTATTCTGGTTGGCCGGCTGGATGGCTCCAATTTGATTTCCATTCCGGGGCGGTGGTGGCAGTAGTGCAGGTGACCTGGCCTGCCTGTTGTTGTTAGGACAGTCCCTCATCTGATGGCTCCTTCCACCACATGTAAAACATGCTCCGCCCCTATTCGGGCAATGTCCATTCCCATGCCTTCCTCCACATAGCCTACACGGGGCGTTCTGGTAACGATTTGGCTTCCCGATATTCCTCCGAACGGGAGGGACGAGACGACTATTTCCCGTCATGGGTCTTTTCCCAATTTGACGGTTGTCCCAAGCCGGGGCATACCGCGAGCCAGAAGCGGCAGCCCGATCCGTTTGATCTCGCTCAATTGCTTGGGCCCTCTCATAGATCTCATGATAGCCTTTCAAGTTTAAGGAGATCATCTGACTGCGAAGGTTCAGCTTCAGCCCATCTCGAAACCTCCTAGCTTTGTCCGTTGGGTCCTCCACCATTTTGGGGGCAAATTTGGAAACCTCACAAATTCGGCTTCATACTGATCCACCGACATCTGACCCTGGCAAAGTCTTATAAATTTCGCTAGTTTCTGCTCTCGTGCGCTTTCCGAGAAGTACTTGCCATTGAAGGTCTCAGTGAAGATAGTCCAATTCGGAGCAGTACCAGTGGGGAATACTTGACCTCTGGTGACCCTCCACCAATCACTTGCATTGCTCTGAAGCTGGTAGACTGCTAGTGTTACCTTCTCTTCCTTAGTGCACCCCAGCACCTCGAAAGCCTTTTCTAGCTCTTCCACCCATCTTGGGGCAGCCTCAGCATCGCCTCTCCCATCAAATTTCGGGGGTTTCAACCTCAGAAAATGTTCTACTAGCTTGGACATCAGCCTGATCGCATTTACTCGCACTGGGCCAGGATTTTCACCAATCACATTATTCCCCTGGCCTCCATTATTCCCAATAATCTCACTGGCAGCTGCAGCGGTGACATTAGCACTTCTTTCCCCCGTCTGTCTACCCGATAATATTCCTGCTTCTTTGAGCGCTCTCCAGATTTCATCCACCCTAGGATCCTCCATAACTCCAGCTAACGGGGCTACGCGACCTCAACCTCGACCTCTACCTCGACCTCGACTGCTCATCTTACTAATTCTCGCAAAAACTCACCTGCTATAATTCTACGCAGGAATTAGAAACCTAGGCCAATTATACCACTTTAAAGCCCTAGGCAATAAATCACAACAATAATTCACTAAGCAGGCAGCCAATCACATACATCAATCAATCTCAGCCAACATGATTCGTGCACTTACCTCAAGTCCTGACGCACCTGCACCTCACATGTTATTGTATACGTCACTAAGCAATCACAATCAACCAGTCTGGGGTACGCATGGCACACGAGTCTCCCTAACTAACTACCCCAAGGTCATCGCTCCTTATCACTCTAGGCTTCGACCAACTTGGATCGAGCTATCCTTGCTCTGATACCAAATCAACGGGGATGTCACGCTCCAAACCCCAACAGACTCGCGACACCCCTTCGCTGGTCATATTGAATGCGACGTCTCAAGACGCGTCGTCAACCCAAAAGAAACACTCACACGAGTATGCAAGCGGAAACGAATTTAAAACAACTCAGACAATAAAATATGACAGAGGGGTAACAATAACGCAAACCAATAACATCCTAAAAATAGAAGACCGTCACTTACAACATTCAGTCGTACAATTCAGGCATTAGGCTCCTAGGGTTAGATCCACCATAATCATCAAAAAGGAACAGGTGGCAGGTAGACTAGCCTAGCTATACAAAAAGGTCCACCAACTCCATGGGCTTCTCTTCGAGTCTTGCTCCATCGGCCCTTCCTCGGGATCCCAAAACGCTGTGACGGACCATTCATGGTCGGGGTTGAGGGTCTGAAATGGTTGTATAATAACCATGAGAACGGGTCTCAATAAGCAACACCCTAAACCCCACATAGGCCAATGCGTACCCAGACAAGTCGTACATGCAATCTAACCAACAACATAACGAGCTCACATCATTGTACTTACCTTTGCCATGCACGTTAGTCAAAACGTGATAATGCAATAATAATAACTCAATAACATATCACAATCACTCAAACACCAACCACACTTGCACTCAATCAATCCAACCAATTCAATCACACATTCAACCAGCCAATTCAATCACACTCAATTCGCATGCGTGGCCGAACATCTTTCTCACGACCCGCGCCACTGCGCCTCAGGTCCATTCTCACTGCCCGCGCTACTGCGCCTCAGGCCCAATCTCACTGCCCGCGCCACTGCGCCTCAGGCCCAATCTCACAGCCCGCGCTACTGCTCCTCAGGCTCAGCCCTCCGATCAATCCAGGCTTCGTCCCGCGTAACCACGCCTCAGGACATTTTTCCCCTTCCAATGACCCGCGTAACCACGCCTCAGGTCTGGTCATGCCTTTCTCGCCACACCCGCGTAACCACGCCTCAGGTTGGCAGCCCTCCGATCAATCCGGGCTTTTCTCATGCACATGCACCACAACACAATTTGCCATTCTCACAAGTCGTACCATTCAAACTCAAGGCATGCTCACCACATCACAATTCGCCATTCAACACGTCGTACGAATCCAAATCATATCACAAGCCCATCACACTAACCCACCAATCCGACATTCAAGCCGGCCACATACGAACATCAAATCCACCCACGAATGACACAACAAGCTAATCATTGACCCACCAACATTAGCCACTAATATGCACCCAAAACCATCCCAATTCCAAACCACGAGCTCACCAATCCGACATTCAAGTCGGCCACAATCAATCATCAATTTCACCCACACACGCTACGGCAATCCGGTCCTTTAACTCACCATAATTAGCCCACGCAATCACCACAATTTAATCTACCACCTATCACGAAATTCATGTACTAATCACATTCTAACCAAATAATCCATTCCCTAACTTAGTCACTAAACCAATTCTAATTGACCCCTAAACAAGTCTAAAAATCCCATTGTACTAAATAGGGATTAGGAAGTCACTTACTAAGTTTTGGCCCGAGAAAAATCCACTCGGGCTCAAAATGGCCCGGGTGAACAGTGCTGGGATCGGCACGGGTGAGGGCGCGACGGGCACGGGGCTCGGCCACGGCTCGGCACACGGCCCAGCGACTCGGCTCGGCGCTCGGCCACGGCCTAGGATACTCGGCCACGGGCAAGGGCAGTGGCCTGGTGCTCGGCCACGGCCCGGGCAACGACCGTCACGGGTCGGGATGCTTGGCAACGGGCTCGGCCACGGCCGGGCCGGGCCGGCCGGCGGCGCCGACCGGCCGGCCGGGCCGGGCTGGCCGGGCTGGCTGGCTGGCCGGCGAGCTGCTTGGCTGGCTGGCTAGCTGGCCGGCGGCGATGAGCGGCGGCGACGGGAGGACGACGATGTGGGGCCGTTGGTAATGACTGGTCGGGCGGCGAGCAGCAAGCACAAAGCCAAAGCAGAAGAAGCAGGAGTCGGGGGCAAAAGAGACGAAGAAGAAGAGGAAGAGAAGAGGAAGAAAAGAAAAAGAAAAGAAAAGAAAGGAAGAGAGAGAGTGAGGAGACGTGAGCAGGAAAAGGGGAGGGGACGTCTGCATGCATGGGCAGACGTGCACAGACTTGGCAGAGTGAGGAGAGAGAGAGAGAGAGAGGACAAAAGTCATAATTTGTCCTCGAGTGCGATCCCACGGTCACGGTTCAAACCCAAAAACGAACTAACGGTCCACGAAAATTCTAATTAAATATTAGGAAAAAGGGCCAGAAGATATTAAATAAAACACACTACAATGGAGGTCTACTAGTCCAAATCCGCACCCGGTCAAAATTTTACTTTTCGCATCTCCCGGGCAATATCGAGGCTGGCCACAATAATATCGACACCATCCAATTAAATTCATCCCGGAACTCCGAGAAATTCGACACTAAAGTTTGGACTCTAAATAACAGCCAAATTCGATCGAATGCGATTCTAGCGAAATCTCAATTTTAAAAACAAAAACCGAGAGTGATCAGTTCCCGGGCGAGATTTCACTATAAGCACACTGACGAATTACACGTTTTATAAATCCCAAAAATGGGCCGAAATTCGGGATGTCACAATCATGAAGCTTATCAAGCTTGGAAAAAGAAAAATAGCATTGCTCGCATCACGTTGCTGAGTTTTATGCAAAATGATCTCATGTGCAAGTTTGAAAGTTTTGATAGCGCTCAAGGAATATGGGCTGTGCTGAAAGACAAGTTTGGAGGTACGTCTGCTACTAAATTGAGGAGGCTCACCATCAAGTTTGACACATTCCGAAAGTACAAAAATCAAACAATGAGACAGCATATTTGGGAGATATCAAACATGACACGAAAGCTGAAGACAATAGGTCATACCCTAATGAACAACAAGTTCAGGCTGTTATAAAGTCTTTTCCTAATAGTTAGGAGCATATGAAAATCAACATGACGCACAATGAGAAAATCATAACTTTTGACGATATAGCGCGTCATTTGGAATTAGAGGATGAGTGCCTAGAGGTTGCGAGATCCTCTACACATGCTTATGTTGTTGAATCTGGTTCACGTAAAGTTTCGAACTTCAAGCATAATAGGAACTACAAATTTAACAACAAAGGGAAGGAGACTGGTCAGGCACCCAAGAGAGCTAAAACCCTACGCCGCAAGAAGCGTGGTCAGAAGAAGGACAAGACCAAGATGAAATGCTATAATTGTGGCAAGCTGAGTCACTTTACTCGTGAATACACTGAGCCGAAAAAGGCACCAAATTACTCCATTACCTTGAGTAATGCTTTTGTTTCTAGTACTATAATGCTTACTGAATCTCATCTTATGTAGATGGTAGACTCAGGAGCTACAGACCATGTAGCTAGAGACCGAGGAGCATTTATGGAGTATCGTTGGATATAGACCAGAAGTAGATGGATATATGTTGAAAATAACTCAAGAATTGAAGTGAAGGGTATTGACACATGTAAACAATTTACGTGGTGGTCAAAGTCTATTCCTACATAATGTCCTTTATGCTCCTGATATTCGGCGAAACTTGGTCTCTATGGTTGTTCTTCTAAGCTTATGTTATGTTTTGAATTTTCATGGTGACTGCGTTGATATTAAGTTTGTAACAGTTTATTATGGTTCTGGTTATATACTGAATGGTTTTATGGTGTTAGACATTGACTATGATGTGTTCAATGTTAATGATGATCGTTGTTTTTCTTTGATTGCATCTTCTAGTAATGTGGAAGTTGATGCAAATATTTGGTATACTAGATTAGGTCACATTGAGTTACAAAGAATGAATAAATTAGCTAGTGAAGGCCTTTTAGGTTCACTCGCTAAGATTGAACTACCCATATGTTAACATTATCTAGCAGGAAAAGCAACTAGAAAACAATTTAGTAAAGGAACCAGAGTTGAATTTCTGCAACTTGTATATTCTGACATTTGTGGTCCATTAAATATAAGAGCAAGGCATGGAACCTCATATTTCATCACTTTTATAGATGACTTCACACGTTTCAATTATGTTTTTCTGATTTTCCAAAAGTCAGAAGCATTAGATTGCTTTAGACGATATATGGTTTTGCTAGAAAATCAGTTAAACAAAATAATAAAGGCATTAAGAACTGATCGCGGACGTGAGTATCTATCTAAATAATTTAAATTTCTTTATGATGAAAAGGGGATTGTAAGACATTTGACTATTTCCAGTACTCCGCAACAAAATGGAGTTGCCGAGAGAAGCAATAAAACCCTGTTGGAAATGGTTAAGTTTATGATGGCACAGGCAAATCTACCTATCACATATTGGGGAGATGCGTTATTGACTACTGCCTATATACTTAACCGTGTGCCCTCTAAGTTAGTCACTTCTACTCCTTATGAATTATGGATTGTGTTCTCTAAATTAGCAACGCAAGTGTACGTATCGAACAAGTAATAAAGTGATAAATTAAAGTATCATTCCCACAGAGATTGTAGACAAATCAATCAAATTACTTACTAAAGGTGAACAATTCTCAACTTTATCTAACCAATTAAAGATTTAATAAAACAATCGAAATTCTAAAGAAAACTAAATTAACCTATTACGATTGAAATTTCCGAAAGCTAAATTAACCAAGGTAGCAAACCAAAATCGAAAATAGAAATTCACAAACTAAACCTAGAAATTTCGAACATAAAGAAGCAAGAAGCAAAGGACTTTGATCAAGAATTAAAAACGTTAGAGCATCCGATTTCACTTAACCAATCAAGATTAATTAACCAACTCGTCATGCAATCAAATTGAAATCATAGTGTGATGGTAGAACTTCCTAATTTAAATTACTATCCTTGGTCCGGTATAGCAACTCTACTTAGATTTAGCAACCCACACTTGGTCCATGTGAATTTAAGTAAACCTAAGTGCATTAAAATCTATGAATGTTCCCGGATTCAATAAACCACCCTCGATTTACTTACTACCGAAACCACACAAACAACCTAGTATATCTCTATCTAAGTTAAATTCATGGCTATCTATCATAAAGCACTCGCATAGAATCTCCTTTCGGTTTCATCATGCAATAAAAATCATTCAAGTGGTGATCAAGCACTTCAAAGCATTAAGAACGTGATATATAACTCACACATACGAGATCTAGAATTGCATCAACAACTCTTGAAAATTAATCAATCATAGTTAAGCTACATCGTAGCTCTAACAACAAGTAGTCTAGAACATAATGAACATTAAACTAAAAACAATAACTAAACTAAACATGATGAAGAACTAGAACAGATTCACCAAGAATAATCAAATGCTTGATTTTTTTGTCGCCTCCTCCTTCTTCTTTTTCTTTTTCTCTCTTCTCAAATCACGTTTTTATACCTCCTCTTGTTTTCCAAGAAACCTTAATCACAATAGGATTGCAATTAAAGGTTCTTCCAAATTAGGACTCCTCTCAATAATAAAACTCCTATTTTAGCTTGGACATTGATTTTCTTCCCAAAATAGGCTTGATTCTTCTTGATTTCAGATTTGCATAGCTTTGATCTCCAATTTGGGAAGCTTCTACACAATTTAGGAACAATTGGATTGTTATGGATACTTTCACACACCTTAGGAGGACAAAACGCGTGGAAAGCTGGCAAATTACAAAATTAGTCCCTGAGCTTCCTTTAACTTCAATTACCTACAAAAATTAATTAAAATAAATAAAGTAGGCATCAAATTCAATTAAAACTAAGCAAATATTAAGTTAAAATAATAAATAAACTCTATATAAAATAGAATTATCAGATTGATAGGAAACCAGACTTAAGCAATCTACGACTTTGGGGTTGTGCAGCATATGTTCATGATTTTTCCCATAAATATAAAAAATTATGTCCTAGAGGGAAGAAATGTATCTTCATAAGATACTCTGAACACTCCGAAGGGCATGTGTTCATAGGTGAACAAGCTGATAGAAGTGTGGCTGAAATAGAGTCACGAGATGTCACTTTTTTTTAGAACGATTTTCCTAGTAGAAATGAGATTGATAAGGATTTCCAATTATATGAAATGGAAGATCCTGATAACACGCCCACTAATGTTGCTGAGGAAAATAGAGATTTACCTCAACACACTAGACCTAGTAGGAGTGTCACATCGCCTAGTGAACTACATCCATAAGGAGTTCAGTTACGTAAAAGTAATCGAAAAAGCATTTCTCGTCGTTGTTTTGAGATTGAAGGGGAAGCATTTATGATTGCCACACAAGACAATGCAGAGCCTAAGACAGTTAAAGAGGCTATCTCATTTTTGACAAGGAAGAATGGAGAAAAGCTTTGGAAGATGAACTGGAATCTATGAGAGCAAATCACATCTGGGACTTGGTTGATCTACCACCCGAACGCAACGCTATTGGAAATAAATGGATTTTCAAGATCAAGCGTAAAGTGGATGGGTCTGTTGAAAAGTATAATGCTTGCCTTGTGGCGAAAGACTATACTCAACAAGAGGGTATAGATTATAAGGAAACATTTTCAATAGTTGTAAGATTTGCCTCGATATGCCTTATCTTAGTTATTGTCTCAAATTTGGACTTAGAATTACATCAAATGGATGTAAAGACAGCATTTCTAAATGGAGAACTAGATGAAGAAATCTATATGAAACAACTGATAGGTTTCATAGCTAAAGGTCAGGAGCGCAAAGTTTGCAAGCTTCATCAATCAATATATGGCCTTAAGCAATCATTTAGACAGTGGTACTTTCATTTTCATTGAGCTATAACTTCTTTTGGGTTTATGATGATCGAAAAAGATCACTGTGATTATGTCAAGTGGTTCAAGGATAAATTTGTGATTTTATCACTCTCTGTGGATGATATTCTATTAGCTGGGATTGTAAGGGGTTTGGTTATCACCATAAAAGGATGGTTGTCCTCCAATTTTGAAATGAAGGACATGGGAGAAGCTGCTTATATATTGAGAGTTAAGATTGAAAGGGATCGAACAAGGAAACTCCTTGCTTTGTCACAAGAGTCTTATATAATGAAGATTATTGAATGTTTCAATATGCAGCACCGTAATCCCATTGATACCCCTATCATGCAAGGCGAAGGCCTATGTGATATTCTGAAATCCTACCCACTTGGGATTTATGAAATAAATGGTTATGGACGTGCTTGTAGTTAGATCTCGCCCGGAATTGATCACTCCTGGGAATACTAACCGTTAGGGAAAGGCTAATTAGGGATTTAAATTCGCGCAACTAAAGAAACTCGATCGTGAATCGACTTTCGACCATAAAAATTGTCGAGGTGACATTTTGAGCCAATGTAGGCCGATCCAAGGATAGTTAGAGATCAATTCGCCGCTGTCATATTAGTGGATCGCGGGTGATTCTGCTTGACCATGAGATGAACTGACGAATGACCCTAAACCTATACCAAACGATCGCGCCCGTCGAAACTAGCGATCGATCCTCGCGATTAAGTGACAACCGAGGTCGTCACGACCCGAGTGAACTTGAACGTGGCTTGATTCAGTATCGGCCACGGGTCAAATGTGCGAATTTCCCCAAAAGTCACCCGTTAGTTCGAGATATACTCAAGTTACGTTAATTAGACTTGGTCATTAATTAATGACCAAGATTGGGCCTCGGAAATTGTGAATGTTACGACAGGATAGATGGACGACGTTGTTATTGGCTTAGTCAGCCTCGGATTTGTCTGAATTCTTCAGAAAAATCGAATTTCGGCTAGAAATGGAAATTGACTATTTTACCCATGAGATTTTGTTAAGGCCAAGTATAATGTGAGAGGGGCATTTTGGTCATTTCACCCTAGCCTTAGAAATAGAGATTTTTGGACAATTTTGCCCTTGAGAATTTTGTGAAATTCCAATTTTGCCCTTGGATATTTTTGACAAGAATTAATCCGAACCGTCGATCTTAGGATAAGATCGAATCCTGGCCGTTGATTGGAATTGTGAGAGAGGGGTATGATGGCCATTAGGCATGTGTATTAGACACAAATAATTAACCTTGGATTATTTAAACCAAATTTCTCTCTCTCTTCACTCTCTCACCTCTCTCGGCTCCCTTCTCCCTTTCTCCCTCCCGACCGAACTTCCTCCGCCTCCCACCAATCACGTGGCCAGCCACCCAGGTCAGCCATCGCCGCCACCTTCTCGCCGAGCCGAAGCCACCGCCGCCGCCGTGGCCTCTCGCCTCACCACCGCCGCTCACCTCACCATCTCTCTCTCCCCTGTTCTATCCCCACCGAAACACCAGCCCCCTTCAGTCCTGTCCAGCCGTGGAAGCCCAACCACTGTCCAGCCAGTCGCCGCCGTCGCCGTACGCCGCTGTTTAGCCGCTCACCATCGTCGTCTGCCGCCGTCCGCTGCCGAGTGGCCGCCGGTCAGCCGCCCCTCCCCTTCAACCGAGCTAGCCTAGATTTCCAAGTAAGTCGCCCCCTAAACCCTATTTAGGATATCGGGTATCGATGGACAGGATTAGGGGGTGAATCAGGTTAATTAGGGGCTGTTTTGGGATTAATTAGTGGCTGTGAGGGCTGTTTTGTGTGGACTGAATTAGGGGCTGATGTTGGCTGATTTTGCGGTGAAATGGTGATGGTTTAGGACTGAATTGAGGCTGAATTGGGTGCTGAAAATTGTGGCTCGTATTGATGAGCATATGGCTTGATTTAGGGATTGAATTGTGTCAGTTTGGTATGATGTAATGTGGCTGGATTGTGGTTCTTGTTATGGTTTGAAATGAGCTTGGAAATGCTGAATTTATGCCATGGTTGTGGCTGTGATTGTGGGCCCGATAGTGGCCTTGTATGTTTGTTGAATTGTGAGCTGATTGATTGAAATGTGGGTCATTATGTACGCGCATGGGCTGAATTGAATTGACTGACAATTAGCCATGATTGGGTGTTTATTAAGCATGTGAAATGGGTGTGGTTTGGTGCGTGCATGGGCCGAACTTGATCGGCTAGTATATTGGCATGTTGGCGTGTAGATCGAGCGAGCGAAAAGAATGAGAAATTGTGTGTGATGTTGTATGTGTGGTCACGAAAATCCCTGAGGCGGTACTATTACGTGGGGAATTGTGCCGTCCTGAGGCGGTACCATAACGCGGGACGATGCCCGGTATTACCGGAAGACGACCAACCTGAAGTGGTACCATAATGCGGGTTGTACCGTAGGTGGTGGATGTTGAGCCTGAGGTGGTACCATTATGCGGGCAAGATACATAGCCTGAGGCGGTACCATTACGCGGGCTAAGAAGTGTTGTGAAATTGAGGTGGTGGATGTTGAGCCTGAGGCGGTACCATTACGCAGGCTAAAGAGTGTTGTGATTATGAGTTGGTCGCAGTGAACCTGAGGCGGTACTATTACGCGGGTCACTAGCGAGTCGAGTGAAAATAGTGTAATGAGGCAGGATTGAGTGAGTGGAATGTGGAATTGGAAATGCCATGTGTTTGACTTGTGTATCGGCATGAAATTAATTTGAAATGTGCTTGTGATTGGAAATTCTATATTTGAGACTAACCTGCAGATTGTGCGTATCAAAAGCCCAGGTAAGTGCAATTATGTGCATGATGTGTTTATTGGGTGATATTATGTTTGGTATTTTCTGGAGGTACGTGTTAGCATATGTGGGATTTAGGGTGTGTACTTATTGAGACGTGTTCTCATGGTTGTTTCAACCAAATAATTTCAGAACCCCGCCCTTAGCCATGAATCTGCCACCGCTACCGCCTGAGCGTTTTGGAGTACCGATGCACACCGACCATAATGTTGTAGAATACCCGATAGATGATAATATGACTTAGATCAAGCATACTTCGGTAGTCTGGGTAGACATAGGGCAACCCCTTTGGCAGGCACATACCTATACTGCCTGGTTTTTCCGGGATGGACTGGACGATCTTGGCCCCGTCCGAGGCTTCGATGTCCCTTTTGACGGAGTAGGGGATCCGTCTGCTATACCCCCTCCCGATGGCGAGCTGACTAGCTTAGACACTAGTCTCGCGTAGTCAGGGCATCAGCATGTTCCTACAGCGCCCGAGTCTATAGTGGCAGAGCCGAATCCGGAGCCGGAGGAGTCGCAGGTAGGATACGATCCGATGGATGTGGAGTTAGAGGCAATGCCAGAGGAGGAACCTGAAGAAGAGGAAGAGCCAGAAGAGGAGTCGGATGAAGAGGAACGGATTGAGGTACAAGTAGAGTCGGGTGATGAGGACAACCCGACTGAGAACGAAGCGGATTCGGAGTCTTCCGAGGAGCCAGATGATCAGAGGATTTCAGACTTAGATTCCGGGGAGACGGAATCGGAGTGGACGCCATCTAGCGGGCATCGGGGCTAGTTTTAGGGGTAAGTGAAGTTTTTTTTTTAAATGTCCCATTTTTGGAGATAGGGTATATCCAGGCTACTGATCTTTTTTATATCGGTGGGGTATAGTTTAGAAGTTCGGTGTGCATGTAAATTATGTGAATTGTATATGGTGGATATTGTACAAGTTTGAATCAGTTATGTATGTTTATTCTCCATTTTACCCCTAGTTAATATTGTCTGGGTGTTTGTGGCTTTCGCTGGTGTTTTATATCTCTGATGGTTTGATTTGGGTCGGCGGCGTTTCCTGGGACGTCGCACTAATTCGACCAAAGAGGGGTGCCACGAGCTTGATGGGGTGCGGGGGCCTAAGCTCTACGATGTGTCCTAAGACTCTAGAAGAAAAGAAAGAAATGGAAATTGTTCCTTACTCTAGTGCAGTCGGGAGTTTGATGTATGCTATGATGTGGACTAGACCCGACATATGTCATGCCGTAGGGTTGGTGAGTCGATACCAGTCAAATCCTGGTCAAGCACACTGGAAAGCAATTAAGAGGATCCTGAGATATTTGAGAGGCACAATAGACTATCGACTTTATTTTCAAGGGAACGATTTACGCTTATTAGGTTACTCTGATGTTGATTGGGGAGGAGACTTAGATGAGCGTAAATCGACATCTGGATATGAGTTTTTGTTTAATGAAAGTGCAATTTCTTGAAGTAGCAAGAAACAAACATGTACAACTCTATCCACAATGGAGACAAAATTTATTGCATGCTTTGCTGCAGTGCAAAAAGCAATACGGCTAAAACGTTTCTTGGAAATTTAGCCATTGTCATTGACGTTCGAAGACCGGTGACAGTTTATTGCCTATGTGAAAGACCTTCAGTATCATGGTAGGATGAAGCACATTGATATAAAGAATAATTTCATCAGAGATATAATAACGCAGAAAGAAGTGGTTCTACAATATATTTCTCCAAACAAGATGGTTGTTGATTCATTCACGAAGGTTATTTCTAGGGACGTGTTCTTGACCCGCACGATGTCTCTAGGTTTACGTAGAATGTCATATGTAATATTGTTGAGGATCATTGGATTATGTGTGTATAGCTATTGTACTTGTTTTTTAATGAATTGGTGTTTTATCAATTAGTACAATATGTTATGAGACTAGCACAAATACACATATATTGTTAAAAGGTATATCACCGGGCAATGATAGGCTCACTCACACGAGCAATCACCTTAAATGCTATAGTAAGCGGGTTGAGATGAGACGATATATACTATAAATGCTAGAAGAGCAAATTTAGTATATAATACGATTTTACGTCGCCTTGATTAGGATCAAGATGAAGTCTTTGATTATATGTGATAAGACCGAACATAATAGTCCCATAATCATGTTTGCCTGATGGAAGCTGGATGCGACTACTTAATCGGGCGCTGAAGAAAGCGAGCTGATATGGCACTCGAGCTAAACATATGTACGTGAGAAGTATGTGACTATGTTTAGACTAAGATCCGTATAGTGGATATGTTTAATAAATGACATATGCTCTTATGAAACGAGAAATCCACTATAGCATATAATTCATACTAAATGTGTTTTTTATTCGACCGATAAGGGAGAAGAGTGAAATTATCTCTATTTACTTATCGTGTGAGTCCTTGAGGTAATTTATGAATTGATTACCTCATTCTGTGCCCTATGTTACTTCTAACTATGTTCTCAAAGTAACAAACCAATGTTGTTACTTTGTCATGTTACTGGCAATCATGAATAAATATGGCTTTATGGGACGTGTCTAGGAAAATAGTTGCTATGAAATGGAGAGAGACATGAGTGCGAAGAAAGACTATTGTTGTTTTACATCTATCACATTTGTTTACCAATCGACCAATTATTTCGTCTTTTGTGGCTTTGGAAATAATTGTAAATACATGGTGTTATGAGAATGATCAAGTATAGCCTTTAAGGGATATGTATACTTAGACTGATGTAATAAAATATGCCTAGGGCACTGTGAGACATCATTTACTTATTTTTTTCTTTTGGTTAATACCAAGAAAAACCCCAAACCGGTACACCTGTGACAATTTTATCCCGAATTAATTTTTTGACCACCAAAATCCCAAACCGGTACATCTATGACAAATTTACCTCGAACTATTTTTTTGACCACGAAAAACCCCAAAGTAGTATATCTAAGACAATTTTACCCCGAACTAATTTTTTTACCATCAAAAACTTCCAAACTGGTACACCTGTTACAAATTTACCCTCTGTTAGTTTCCGTTAAATTTTACTATCAAATTGCTAAGTTTGATGACACGTGGTAGTTGACGGGTGTACTAGTTTAGGGTTTTACCCCTCTTTTTGTCACAAGTTTATCAATTTGTGGTCTTTCGTGATATTAATCCAATTTAACGGATAGTAAATTTTTCACAAGTGCACCAGTTTGAGGTTTTTGTTGGTTAAAAAATTAGTTTGGGATAAATTTATCACAGGTGTACCAGTTTGGGGTTTTTGGTGATTAAAAAATTAGTTCGAGGTAAAATTATCATAGATGTACCAGTTTAGGATTTTTGATGGTTAAAAAAATAGTTTAGGATAAAATTATCATAGTGTACTAGTTTGGTATTTTTAGTGGTCAAACAATTAGTTCAGGGTAAAATTGTCATAGGTGTACTAGTTTGGAGTTTTTCGTGGTATTAACCCTTTTTTTTTGTTGTAGCCGTTATGTTATCCCTAATAAGTGCATAATTTGAGCTCCTAAGTGCATGTGTACTCACTGGTCACATGACTTTTTTGCCAATATGAATCGTTTCTAAAGTAGATGAATGTTGAATGCCTTATATTCTTGATAAAGCATAATCAAGCCCATCATGTTCGAGTGGGAGATGTTAAATGGCACTGTTTCACCCATGATAAGATGTGTGTTTGAGAGGCACCCCTTGAAGATGTGTCATTGGTTGTCTGTTGAGGGAAGTTAATATAACTTCCTTATGAGAGAGAAAATAGACAAGAAAGACAACGTACAAAAAAATAACATACTATGATATTCCGAATTTAGGCCCATTTTTGGGACTTATAAAACATGTATTTCGTCAGTGCGCTTATAATAAAATCTCGCCCGGAACTGATCACTCTTGGGTTATTTTTAAATTAGAGGTTTCGCTAGAATCGCACTCGATCGAATTTTGCCATTCCGTTATTTAGAGCCCGAACTTTGGTGTCGAATTTCTTGGAGTTTCGTGACAAATTTAATTGGACGATGTCGATAGTATTGTAGCCAGCCTCGATATTGCCCGGGATAAGTAAAAAGTGAAATTTGGACCGGGTGCGGATTTGGATTAGTAGACCTCCTTCGTAGTGTGTTCTATTTGGTGTCTGTTGGCCTTTTCTTTTTTTTGAATTGGGATTTTTAGGATCGTTGGATCAAGCTAGCGAGATCGAATTATGGCCATTGGATCGCACTCGAGGACAAAATTTGACTTCTCTCTCTCTCTCTCTCTCTCTCTCTCTCTCTCTCTCTCTCTCTCTCTCTCTCTCCTGCCCGTGCACGTTTCCCCCGGCCGCGTCCCCTCCCCCTCTCTTTTCCCTCACGTCCCTTCCCCTGCATGTCAGACCCCCTTCTCCTCATGCAAACCCCTCTCTCTCTCTTGCTTTTCTTCTTTCTTCTTCTTCTTCTTTCTTCTTCTCTGGTTTCTTCTTCCTTCGCCCGCGACTGCTTCTGCTCGTCCGACCAATCACCGCCGACCGCCCCTCGCCGTCCGCCTCGCGCCTCCGCGCCGTCCGTCCGGCCACCTTCCCCCGACCAGGCTGCTCTTCTCCTTCGCGTCGCGCACAGTAGCAAGTCGCCGTGTCATCGGGATGTACTACCATTCTCGGCGCAAACTTAGATAATCTCGCAAATTCCGCCTCATACTGATCTACCGTCATCTGGCCCTGGCGGAGTCTCATAAATTCGGCTAACTTTCCTTCCCTAGCACTGGCCGAAAAATACTTCTCATAAAAACTTTCAGTAAAAGCAGCCCAAGTTCGGGCTGTACCTTCCGCAAAAACCCTATCTTTGGTGGCCTTCCACCAATCATTCGCGTTATCCTGCAAGTGGTAAACCGCCAGAGTTACCCTCTCATTATCATTGCACTCTAGCACCTCAAAAGCTTTCTCGAGTTCCTCTACCCATCTAGGTGCAGCCTCAGGGTCACTTTTCCCAGAAAACTTAGGCGGTTTTAGCTTCATGAACTGCTCTACCAGTTAATGCATTGGTCTATTCACATTCACTTGCCCCTGCCCTTGATTTCCATTATTATTAGCAACAGCGGCCGCAGCCGCCTCGACAGCTTGGGCAATCGTAGCAGCCCGTTCTTGAGTCTGCTGTCCTATTATATTACCAATCTGCTCTAGGGTCCTCATGACCGCTTCCATTCTAGGGTCCTCTACAGGTCTAACATCAACTCTGGGTTCCCCAGCAACCCCAGCACCAACTCCTGGATTTTCTATCTCTCTATCATCCATTCCGAGGTCTTCTACAGCTCTAGCTCGAGCACGACCTCGACCTCTGGTTCCTCTTCCTGCACCCCTTCTTGGGCCTCGTCCCACACCTCTTTCTTCACTGCTCATGGTTCCAGCTTTCTACCACTCTACTACCTACTATAATTCCATACAGGAATTAGAGACCTAGGCCAACTGATCCAGTCTATCCCTAGGTAGTGAATTAACACAGTAATCCACTTAACAGGCAATCAATCATACAGCACCAAACTACATCAATTGGGTTCATGCACTTACCTCGAGTCCAGACGCACCTGCACTCCAACCATTATTACAATTAATCATTCACAATCACAACAAATAGTCTGGAATACGTGTAGCACTAGGTATATCTATCACTCACTAAGGTTACTCCAACCAGCTATCACTATCCTGCGTCTCCACTCCTTATCACTCCAAGCTCTGATCATCTTAAATCGAGCTATCCTTGCTCTGATACCAATTAAACCGGGTTGTCACGCTCCGAACCCCATCGAGCCCGTGACTTTACCAATTAAATCGGGTTGTCACGCCCCGAACCCCATCGAGCCCGTGACTTCCCTCTACCTCGGTCGAATCAGTGCGACGTCCCAGGAACACGTCGCCGACCCAATTTTCCCATCAGAGTTGATTCGCGGCGGAAACAATTATAAAATCCCAGACAATAAAATTGGAGACTCCCAGGAATAACCAGATCGCATACCCGCTAACATATATATATATATATATATATATATATATATATATATATATATATACATTACACTTCCAAAGATTTACAATATCCATTATTATTTACAAGCACACCGAACCAGTAACTATTAACTTCCAAAATACAAAAAGGATCAGCATCCTAGATCAACATTATCCAAAAATGGGGCACTCTCAAACTATTGCCTCGCTCCCAGAACTAGTCCCTACGCCCTCTCGGAGGCGTCCACTCTGACTCATTGTCCTCGACATCACCACCTGAATCCTCCTCAGCTGTCTGTTCACCCAACGGCTCCAAGTCGGCCTCAATATGTTCATGGCTCAGGCGGAGGCTCTGAAATGGTTTGGTTGATACAACCATGAGACACTTCTCAATAAGTCGCAACCTAAACCCTACCTAGGCTACCACGTTATTCCAGACATATCCAGACACAACCAAGCAATAAACACAAACATCGTCATCCACACGATCACACTAACCTGGACTCTTGGCATAAACAGCCTGCACATTAGTCCGCAATCATAACAAACAATTCTCACACGCATCTCAACCACACGCACTACAAATCACTCACATTCTCATGCCCACGTGCACATCGAACACACCACATTTCCAATTCCACATTCCACGCTCGGTCACGCACCAATCACATCATTTTCGTTAATTGCCATCGCGACCCGTGTAAACACGCCTCAGGCCCGATCTCACTTTCCTCGGCCCGCGCAAACACGCCTCAGGCCCACACGATCGCGCCCCGAGCATCACACGCCTCGGTCCGATCCCATTTCCTCGGCCCGCATAAACACGCCTCAGGCCCAAACGATCGCGCCCCGAGCATCACACGCCTCGGTCCGATCCCACGTTCACACTTTCCTCAGCCTTCGCCAAATGCGACAGGCCTATGTGATCAAAGCCCGAGCCTAGAATGTCTCGGCCTGATCCCACATTCACTTTCTTTCCTCAGCCCACGCCAAATGCGACAGGCCTACGTGATCGCAGCCCGAGCTTAGAATGTCTCGGCCCGATCCCGATCTCATCCGAGCTAGTCGTGCCTCGGGCCAATCTCAATTTTTCCCGCTTTCTCATACCTCAGCCAGCGCCAAATGCGACTGACCTACATGATCGCGACCCGAGCTTATAATATCTCGGCCCGATCCCACATTCTCGCACTTACACACGTTCACATTAATTTCCTTACACACAATTGCACCCACAACCACATAATCACATCAAAAACGCGCATTCGCGCACAAATCCGCATTTTTCCACACCCAAACGTTTTCAAATCAATTTCAATCCTTCACGAGACTTTCACAGGATTCTGAGACGGACCTAATGGTACCCGTCTCGCACCCAACAGCAACCCTCAGTACATCACACGGCACATCATAGCCAGCAAACAGTTTTTTCTGCACTCAAAATCACAATATTACACTTCCGGCTCTTCACGACACTTGCGTGAAATCCCGAGCCTAACTTAACGGTACAAACCGCGTCTCCAACAGCACCTCACAGCATACCAAACACGCAATCACAGCATTGATCGGCCTCTAAAATTTCCGTTAAAACTCCCCAAATTCAATCCTAGGCCCCGCATATCAACTTCGCCCGCAAAACCATACCGAACCGCGTCTATCTAGGCCCGAAACAACCCGATATACTAGATAAAGTTTAGGATGAACTTACCGAGCTCTCAACTATCGCGGTTAGAGCGAAAGCGGCGGCAAAACCCGAGATCTAATGGCGGCTTGCGGTGGCGGCGATGTACGGCAAGCGGCGGCGACGGCGGTGGCTTGGGCGGTCGGCGGCGGCTCACGGCCAAAGGAGGGAGGCCGAGAGGGAGAGAGAGAGTCACGGAGGGAGAGAAATCGGGAGGGAGAGAGATGGAGATGGAGCCGAGAGAATGAGAGAGAGATATGAGGAGAGAGAGAGAGAGAGAGAGAGAGAGAGAGAGGTCTAACTTAATTTTCAAGTTTTGACCACTTTTTGCCAAATGACCAAAATGCCCCTCTCTAAGCTTTTCATCCGACGGTCCAAATTCGATCTTATCTTGAAATCGACGGCCCAGATCGAATCTCATCCAAAATATCCCAGGGCAATCTTGTAATTTCTCAAAAAGTTCAAGGGCAAAATTGTCTTTTCCAAATTTGAGCAAAATTACCAAAATGCCCTTGCCCTTTATAACTAGCCCTTTAGAAATCCTTAGGGGTAAAATGGTCACTTTCTCATTTTCTTGCCCAAATTGAATTTTTCTGAACGATTCGGGCACACCCAAAAATCGCACGTTACACCCGCAACGTCGTCCTAACGTTCTGCCGTGACTTCCTAATTTTTCGATGCCCAATTTGGTCTAAATTTAATAATTAAATTCTATATAATGTAACTCGTGCATATCTCTGACTAACGGGCGGCTTTCCGGGAAATTTGCAGAATCGACCCGTGACTGATACTAAATCGAGTCACGTGCAATTTATTCAGACCGTAACGACTTCGGTTGTCAATAAAATCGCTAGGATCGATCACTAGTTCCGATGAGTACGATCGTTTGGAATAGGTTTTGGATCGTTCGTCAATTCATTTCGGGGTCAAACGGAATCACCCGTAATCCACGTGTATGACAATAACGAATCGGCCCATCACTATCCTAAGATCGGCCTACACTAGCTCAAAATGTCGCATCGACGATTTTATGGTCGATAGTCAATTAGCGATCGAATTCCTCTAGTCGTACGAATTTAAATCCCCCATTAGCCTTTCCCTAATGGTTAGTATCCCAGGAATAATCAGTTCCGGGCGAGACTGCCTACAAGTACATTAATAAAATCGGCTATTTCATAATTCCCAAATGGGCGAAATTTCGGAATGTCACAATCTTCCCCCCTTACAAAAATTTCGTCCTCGAAATTTGCATTCCAACTAACTATCAAACAATTGGGGGTAATGAAGTTGCATCAGTTCCTCACTTTCCCAAGTCGCGCCTTCAGTCCCATGATGCTTCCATACTACGTTGACCATCGGGATCGTCTTGTTCCTCAAGACTCGTTCTTTTCGATCTTCGATCCTTCTCGGTCTTTCGGTGTACGAAACCCTGTCGTCGACTTCAATTTCCTCGTAATTAAGTACATGAGTTGGGTCCGGTTCATACTTCCTCAACATCGATACGTGGAACACGTTATGCAGTTGCGATAAGTTTGGCGGTAACGCAAGGCGATAAGCCAAATCTCCAATCCTTTCTAACACCTCAAAAGTTCCCACGTACCTCGGACTCAACTTTCCCTTCTTACCAGACCGAGATAATCCTCGCATAGGCGACACCTTAAGGAACACATGATCCCCTACTTGGAATTCCAACGGTCTTCGCCTCCTGTCTGCATAATTCTTTTCACGGCTTTGTGCTGTCTTCAGCCTTTCGCGTATAATCTTAACAGCTTCGACCGATTGTTTTACCAACTCTGGCCCGGTTATAGTCCTTTCTCCCACTTCGTTCCAACATACGGACGTTCTACATACCCTGCCATACAGTGCTTCAAACGGCGCCATTCTAATGCTCTGCTGAAAACTGTTATTATACGTGAATTCCACTAAGGGCAATTGTTCCTCCCACTTGCCCTGAAAATCCAACACACACGCCCGAAGCATGTCCTCTAAAGTCTGAATCGATCTCTCAGACTAACCATCTGTCTGCGGATGATAGGCAGTAGTAAATTGCAGCTTCGATCCTAACGCCATCTGCAGACTCTTCCAAAAATTTGACGGTAAATCTGGGATCACGGTCCGACATAATAGTCACTGGCACTCCATGCAATCTAACAATCTGTTGCACATACCAATCAGCATATCGATCCAGTGCGAAGTCCTTTCGCACGGCTAGGAAATGTGCCGATTTAGTCAATTTAGTGACAATCACCCATATACAATCATGGCCTCTTTGGCTCCTCGGTAATCCCATCACAAAATCCATTGTGATATGCTCCCACTTCCATTCTGGGATTTTCAAAGGTCGCAACAATCCTCCTGGCTTACAGTATTACGCTTTCACTTGCTGGCATGATAGAAATCTAGCCACATGTCTGGCTATGTTTACCTTCATACCATTCCACCAATAATACTGTCTTAAATTCTGATACATTTTCGTGCTACCAGGGTGGATACTATAGCTACTACGATGCGCTTCCGACAAAATTTCCTCCTTCAATTTCGCATCGTCTGGCACACGTACTCATCCTCGGAACTTCAATATCCCATCCTCGGATACTTGGAAGTCCGGTTTCCTCTCAGTAGAGTTCATCGCAAGAATTTTCTGGGTCTCTTCATCTGTAGTCTGTGAAGCCCTAACCTTAGCCTGGATTTCCGGCTCAATCCTGAGCGTGGCTAATAGGCTTGCGACTTGACTCACCTCGAACTTAAACTCTGAGTCTCGTACTTTCTCTAATAAGGTCCATTCCTTGACCATCAAGTGCGCGATACTTGATTTCCGGCTCAACGCATCCGCTACCCGGTTAGCCCCTCCGGGGTGATATAGAATATCACAGTCATAGTCCTTCAGCAACTTCATCCAACGTCGCTGCCTCATTCGCTGCCTCATATTCAGCTCTTTCTGGAAAAATAAATACTTGAGGCTTTGATGGTCAGTATAAATCTGAAACCTCTCTCCACATGGATAGTGTCGCCAAATCTTGAGGGCGAACACTACTGCGGCTAACTCCAAGTCATGCGTCGAGTAATTTAACTCATGCGGCCTCAACTGCCTTGATGCATAGGCTACCACTCGCCCATGTTGCATCAGCACACATCCCAACCCTTTCAACGACGCATCACTATATATCTCGTATCCTCTAATTCCCGACGGAATAGTCAACACCGGTGCCATTGTCAATCTATGCTTCATCTCCTGAAAACTCCTTTCACATTTGTCTGTCCATTCAAAACTCATTTCCTTTTTCAACAAATGTGTCAATGGTGTTGCTATCGCCGAAAACCCTTTCACTAAGCATCCATAATACCCAGCTAAACCCAAAAAGCTTCGAACTTCAGTTACTGTCGTTAGCCTCGGCCATTCCATTACGGCCTCAATCTTCGCCGGATCTACTGAAATTCCATCTCCCGAAATCACATGTCCAAGAAACGTGACTCGGTTGAGCCAAAACTCGCACTTGCTAAATTTAGCACACAATGCGTTCTCTCTCAAAGTCTGCAAAACCCTACTCAAATGGAATTCATGCTCTTCTGAACTCTTCGAATACACCAATATATCGTCTATAAAGACTATCACAAACTGGTCTAAGAATTCCTTGAACACTCTGTTCATTAAATCCACAAACGCAGCAGGGGTGTTCGTCAATCCAAACGGCATCACAGTAAACTCATAATGTCCGTACCTCATCCTGAACGCCATTTTCGGTATATCCTCCTTTCTAATCCTCAACTGGTGATACCCGGTCCTTAAATCAATCTTAGAAAATACCGAAGCCCCTTGCAGCTGATCAAACAAATCATCAATCCTTGGCAAACGATATTTATTCTTGATGGTCACTTGATTCAGTTGACGATAATCAATACACAACCTCAGTGACCCATCTTTCTTCCTCACAAATAGAACTGGCGCTCCCCACGGAGACGCACTTGGACGGATACATCCTCTGTCCAACAATTCCTGCATTTGCACCTTTAATTCTTTCAATTCTGACAACGACATCCTATAAGGTGCCTTCGAGATTGGCTCTGTCCCAGGTGCCAACTCGATCACAAATTCTACTTCCCTTTCTGGTGGCATTCCCGGTAATTCTTGAGGAAAGACATCGGGATAATCCCGTACCACGGCTATGTCCTCTAGCCTCGACTTCTCAGCCGTCGAATCTAAAACAGTCGCTAGAAATCCCTCACATCCTTCACCCAACAACTTCGTCATTTCTAGCGACGAAATCCAAGGAATTGAGGTTCCTCCTCGATTTCCTACAAATTCGAATCTAGGGTGTCCAACAGGATTAAATTGGATCACCCTGCTACTGCAGTCCAACACTGCCCCTTGTTTAACTAACCAATCCATGCCCACTATCACATCAAAATCATACATCGCTAGAACCGCTAAATCAATCCTCTCTTCGCTACCACCAATGATAATCTTACAATCTGGCATTCCAACGAAACAAAAATCTTATCATTCAAGGGGGTAGTCACACACAACATCACATCAAGCAGTCGCGGTTCCATACTAGTCAATTTAACAAATTGATCAGGCACAAATGAATGTGATGCCCCCGGATCAAATAAAGCATATGTAGCATGATCACAGAGAGAAACCGTACCTGTGATCACGCTTGGCGCATTCTCCGCTTCCCTTCTGGCCATTGCATACACTCGTCCTTGGGCCGGCGGCCTATTCTGGTTCGGGGGTACAAGCAGCCCAACCTGATTTCCAACTCTGGGCGGCGGCGGTAATGCTGGCGGTCTAGCCTGTCTATTATTAGAGCAGTTCTTTGCTTGATGGCCCATTCCGCCACATCTGTAACATACCATATTCCTACTCGGACACGGTCCATTCCCATGCCTTTCTCCACATACCCGACATGGACCATTCTGAAAACGGGCAGGTTTCCCAATATTCCTTCTAACAGGAGGGACAAAACGTCTATTATCTAACATCGGTCTCTTCCCAGGATTACGATTGTCCCTACCCTGGACAAATCTCGACCCAGAAGCGGCGGTCCTATCCACCTGATCCCGCTCAAGAATCTGGGCCCTATCAAATATTTCCTCGTACGTCCTCAGATTTACCAGTAACAACTGGCTGCGAATATCAGCCTTCAATCCGTCCCGAAATCTTCGCGCCTTGTCATCGGGATGTTCTACCATTCTCGGCGCAAACTTAGATAATCTCGCAAATTTCGCCTCATACTGATCTACTGTCATCTGGCCCTGGCGAAGTCTCATAAATTCGGCTAACTTTCCTTCCCTAGCACTGGCCGAAAAATACTTCTCATAAAAACTTTCAGTAAAAGCAGCCCAAGTTCGGGCTGTACCTTCCGGAAAAACCCTATCTTTGGTGGCCTTCCACCAATCATTCGCGTTATCCTGCAACTGGTAAACCGCCAGAGTTACCCTCTCATTATCATTGCACTCTAGCACCTCAAAAGCTTTCTCGAGTTCCTCTACCCATCTAGGTGCAGCCTCAGGGTCACCTTTCCCAGAAAACTTAGGCGGTTTTAGCTTCATGAACTGCTCTACCAGTTAATGCATTGGTCTATTCACATTCACTTGCCCCTGCCCTTGATTTCCATTATTATTAGCAACAGCGGCCGCAGCCGCCTCGGCAGCTTGGGCAATCGTAGCAGCCCGTTCTTGAGTCTGCTGTCCTATTATATTACCAATCTGCTCTAGGGTCCTCATGACCGCTTCCATTCTAGGGTCCTCTACAGGTCTAACATCAACTCTGGGTTCCCCAGCAACCCCAGCACCAACTCCTGGATTTTCTATCGCTCTAGCATCCATTCCGAGGTCTTCTACAGCTCTAGCTCGAGCACGACCTCGACCTCTGGGTCCTCTTCCTGCGCCCCTTCTTGGGCCTCGTCCCACACCTCTTCCTTCACTGCTCATGGTTCCAGCTTTCTACCACTCTACTACCTGCTATAATTCCATACAGGAATTAGAGACCTAGGCCAACTGATCCAGTTTATCCCTAGGTAGTGAATTAACACAGTAATCCACTTAACAGGCAATCAATCATACAGCTCCAAACCACATCAATTGGGTTCATGCACTTACCTCGAGTCCAGACGCACCTGCACTCCAACCATTATTACAATTAATCATTCACAATCACAACAAACAGTCTGGAATACGTGTAGCACTAGGTATATCTATGACTCACTAAGGTTTCTCCAACCAGCTATCACTATCCTAGGTCTCCATTCCTTATCACTCCAAGCTCTGATCATCTTAAATTGTCACGCCCCGTACCCCACGAAGCATGAACATCCGCGTATAGGTCGAAATAAGGTACGACGCTCTCAGGTTACGTCACCGACCCGAAAACCCAAATCAGAGAAAACACGCCACATGCGGAAATGACGTATATATATTATATATATACACCCGGACAATTTAAAAGCAACCATGAGTAGCACAAGCCAACAAAATTCAAACGATTAAAAACAACATATACATTCATTATAACACTTATATATACAATATCCATTAAAACCAGAGCTACAACAAAAGGGCCACGAGTAGAAAAAGGATCGGTGGCCTAGGTGGATCGGACTAACCACTAGAGGCTACAGTCAAAAAGGGGTCGGCCCTCACACCTAAGGCTGAGACCTAAACTACAGTTCCCGGTCTGGATCGGAGCTCGACGACTCCGAGGAACTCTCGGACTGCTCCGGCTTCTCCTCGGAAGTCATAGCCTCAAACTCTGTCTCGGGCTCGGCCTCAAAATTCATGGCTGGGGATCTGAAATGTCGGTTTTACCACAACCGTGAGAAATCTCAGCAAGTACAAACCACTAATCCTAAACTAGGCTAATGTGCACCTCCAGAAGGGTAAATAAAACGCATCAACCAATGAACCAGTAAAACAACGTTAATACATTCCCGGCTCACCGCCTTATACATTATCTTAGCCCTGCAGGTTAGGCATTTGATATCAATATAAGTCAAGTGCAATTATACCGACCCGAAGGCCCACAGTTGGATATAACGACCCGTAGGCCCGACCCGAAGGCCACAGTTGATAAAACGACCCGTAGGCTCGACCCGAAGGCCAACAGTTGATAAATCGACCCGTAGGCCCGACCCGAAGGCCACAATTGATTATAACGACCCGTAGGCCCGACCCGAAGGCCACAATTGATTATAACGACCCGTAGGCCCGACCCGAAGGCCACAGTTGATAAAACGACCCGTAGGCCCAACCCGAAGGCCAACAGTTGATAAATCGACCCGTAGGCCCGACCCGTAGGCCCGACCCGAAGGCCAACATTGGATAAAATTCATACATGTACATTAAGCACCCAATTTCAGTCATACCACAACGTACTTTTGTAAACCACGTGCCCGGGAATTTAAAGTTAATTATCGATGCCAAAACACCAAGCATAACCATGCTCAAATTAGATATATTCCTCTCATTCTTGGCATACCCAAGCATTTCTATTCTAATCCAATCAATTCCAAGTTCATTCCGCGCATTCATTACACAAATCAATCTAATGCGCCTAAGGCCCGTCTTGGGCTAATCGATCTTACAATCATGAGGTCATTCAATAGGGTTTATTCAAGTCCCAATCAACCCCCAAGAATATCCAAACTCAAACCATAGTCAAAGAACCATTTAAATCTCAATTTGAACCAAAAAGTGCAATTCGGTCCTGGTGAACAGTACCAGAACCGAATTTCACATATGCACTAAACCACCTTTAAACCATCTCATTAGGGCCTAATCACTTACCCTAATCATCCAACCATCAAATATACATAATTAAGCCTCAAATAAGCTTAATTAACACTTGAATTGTCTAATTCCAAGCCTTGAATCATTGAATTCAATTAGTGAAAAATTTAGACAAATATGCACATTTTCGGTACTTTGTGAACAGTACCAGAACAAGGGCCATTTTGGGCCTTAATCCACCTTTAAATCATCTCATTAGGTCCTAATGACTCATACAGAACATCCCACACACAATTAAGCCTAATTAACCCTCAATTAGGCCTAACTAACCCCTAAAAATGCACAATTAAACTAATTAGGGGTTTAGGGGTTTATACTCGCCTATTAATGACTCGGGACGACGGGAACGGGCGGTCGATCACCGACGCACGGTAAGGATCGACAGCGGCATTCTGGGTGCAAGCCGGCGGTCCGCGGCGACACCGACGGAGGCGATTTGCTGCTGTTTTTCTTCTGTTTAGGCTGAAACCGGGGCTGATGGTGGCTGCTCTTGGGCGAAACTAGCTGCTGGTGGTGCTGGCTCGGCGGGGGCAGCTCCGGCTGGTACTGTTCCGGCGTGAACAGTACCAGAATGGACAGAACCGTACACGCCAGAAACAGAAACGGGAAAAGAAATTCACGGGGAAGGGGAGGAGGAGAATGGCTCGGCAGATCGGAACAGAATGGGAGAGAGAGAGAGAGAAATGTCTGGTCAAATAGGTCAACAAAGTGTGGGTGGAATCCAAGTGTCATTAATCCATAGCATTGGACACTTTTGCCCCTAATCCAATGGCCCAAATTTGATCCAATCCAATAATGTAGGGGTAAAATGGTCATTTGTCCTTAACCCAAGCTGACCAGACCTGGTTTAGCCTTAACCAACCTTGGTTAAATCCCAAAAATTAACCAATTTTCGGAATTACTCAAAAATGGCCTAGGGGCATTTTCGTAATTTTCCGATCCCGAACCGAAATTCCAATTTTCGCACATACGTGTTCCATATGTGCGTGGCCAACATAATATGGCGTCGGATCCGCGAAATTCATTCTTTAAGCTCTCGAAAACTGACTGCAAAGTTTCGAGAATAAAATAATATTATTTTTCCAATTTTTGTCGAAATTCCTATTTTTGTCCATAACGACTCCCGGTATGCGTGGCCACCCAAAAATGGCATCGGCCTCGAAAAATAACCTCGCTTGGCCTCAGAAATGGACATCGAAGTCCCCAGGGGCAAAATTGTAATTTTCCCAAATTTCTGTCGAAATTTCCGTTTTCATCCGTATTACTCCCAAACATGTGTGGCCACTATAAAATGACGTCCGTCTTGCAAAATAGTCGTAATTACCCTTGAAATTTTGATATCGAAGTTCGGGCTCAATATTGCGATCAAAATAACTCGTTTCGAAGTCTTAGGGCCTCTCACTAACGGGCGGCTGTTTAGGTGTTACGCGTATCGACCTAGGATTGTCCGAGTCATGATGGCCTCGAATTTCGAGAGAACGAGAGGAATTATCACTAGTGCCGGGGGTCGCGATCGTTTGGATTAAAATCGGGGTTCGTTAGTCAGGCGTACTTTCGGTCGTGCGGAATCACCCGCGATCCGATCGTACGTATCTGACTATATCAATCCGTCATTTTCCTAAGATCGGCCCATATTGGTCCAAAATATTCCCTCGATGTTTCTCGAACTCGGCACTCAATCGCGATCGGGTCCTTGGTCCACGTACCTGATCCTATTTAGCCTTTCCCATTTGGTTAGTATCCCGTGATTGATCAAGTCCGGGCGAGACTTACTAAAATCAAACGAGAATTAATACACACTTTATTGATCCAGATAACAGATCAAAATTCAGGATGTTACATAAATCGAGCCATCCTTGCTCTGATACCAATTAAACCGGGTTGTCACGCCCCGAACCCCATCGAGCCCGTGACTTTACGAATTAAACCGGGTTGTCACGCCCCGAACCCCATCGAGCCCGTGACTTCCCTCAACCTCGGTCGAATCAGTGCGACGTCCCAGGAACACGTTGCCGACCCAATTTTCCCATCAGAGTTGATTCGCGGCGGAAACAATTATAAAATCCCAGACAATAAAATTGGAGACTACCAGGAATAACTAGATCGCATACCCGCCAACATATATATATATATATATACATTACACTTCCAAAGATTTACAATATCCATTATTATTTACAAGCACACCGAACCAGTAACTATTAACTTCCAAAATACAAAAAGGATCAGCATCCTAGATCAGCATTATCCAAAAATGGGGCACTCTCAAACTATTGCCTCGCTCCCAGAACTAGTCCCTACGCCCTCTCGGAGGCATCCACTCTGACTCACTGTCCTCGACATCACCACCTGAATCCTCCTCAGCTGTCTGTTCACCCAACGGCTCCAAGTCGGCCTCAATATGTTCATGGTTCAGGCGGAGGCTCTGAAATGGTTTGGTTGATACAACCATGAGACACTTCTCAATAAGTCACAACCTAAACTCTACCTAGGCTACCACGTTATTCCAGACATATCCAGACACAACCAAGCAATAAACACAAACATCGTCATCTACACGATCACACTAACCTGGACTCTTGGCATAAACAGCCTGCACATTAGTCCGCAATCATAACAAACAATTCTCACACGCATCTCAACCACACGCACTACAAATCACTCACATTCTCATGCCCACGTACACATCGAACACACCACATTTCCAATTCCACATTCCATGCTCGGTCACGCACCAATCACATCATTTTCGTTAATTGCCATTGCGACCCGCGTAAACACGCCTGAGGCCTGATCTCACTTTCCTCGGCCCGCGTAAACACACCTCAGGCCCACACGATCGCGCCCCGAGCATCACACGCCTCGGTCCGATCCCATTTCCTCGGCCCGCATAAACACGCCTCAGGCCCAAACGATCGCGCCCCGAGCATCACACGCCTCGGTCCGATCCCATGTTCACACTTTCCTCAGCCTTCGCCAAATGCGACAGGCCTACATGATCAAGGCCCAAGCCAAGAATGTCTCGGCCTGATCCCACATTCACTTTCTTTCCTCAGCCCGCGCCAAATGCGACAGGCCTACGTGATCGCAGCCCGAGCTTAGAATATCTCGGCCCGATCCCGATCTCATCCGAGCTAGTCGTGCCTCGGGCCAATCTCAATTTTTCCTGCTTTCTCATACCTCAGCCAGCGCCAAATGCGACTGACCTACATGATCGCGACCCGAGCTTATAATATCTCAGCCCGATCCCACATTCTCGCACTTACACACGTTCACATTAATTTCCTTACACACAATTGCACCCACAACCACATAATCACATCACAAACGCGCATTCGTGCACAAATCCGCATTTTTCCACACCCAAACGTTTTCAAATCAATTTCAATCCTTCACGGGACTTTCACAGGATTCCGAGACGGACCTAATGGTACCCGTCTCGCACCCAACAGCAACCCTCAGTACATCACACGGCACATCACAGCCAGCAAACAGTTTTTTCTGCACTCAAAATCACAATATTACACTTCCGGCTCTTCACGACACTTGCGTGAAATCCCGAGCCTAACTTAACGGTACAAACCGCGTCTCCAACAGCACCTCACAGCATACCAAACACGCAATCACAGCATTGATCGGCCTCTAAAATTTCCGTTAAAACTCCCCAAATTCAATCCTAGGCCCCGCATATCAACTTCGCCCGCAAAACCATACCAAACCGCGTCTATCTAGGCCCGAAACAACCCGATATACTAGATAAAGTTTAGGATGAACTTACCGAGCTCTAAACTATCGCGGTTAGAGCGAAAGCGGTGGCAAAACCCGAGATCTAACGGCGGCTTGCGGTGGCGGCGATGCACGGCAAGCGGCGGCGACGGCGGTGGCTTGGGCGGTCAGCGGCGGCTCACGGCCAAAGGAGGGAGGCCGAGAGGGAGAGAGAGAGTCACGGAGGGAGAGAAATCGGGAGGGAGAGAGATGGAGATGGAGCCGAGAGAGTGAGAGAGAGATATGAGGAGAGAGAGAGAGAGAGAGAGAGGTCTAACTTAATTTCCAAGTTTTGACCACTTTTTGCCAAATGACCAAAATGCCCCTCTCTAAGCTTTTCATCCGACGGTCCAGATTCGATCTTATCTTGAAATCGACGGCCCAGATCGAATCTCATCCAAAATATCCAAGGGCAATCTTGTAATTTCTCAAAAAGTTCAAGGGCAAAATTGTCTTTTCCAAATTTGAGAGCAAAATTACCAAAATGCCCTTGCCCTTTATAACTAGCCCTTTAGAAATCCTTAGGGGTAAAATGGTCACTTTCTCATTTTCTTGCCCAAATTGAATTTTTCTGAAGGATTCGGTCACACCCAAAAATCGCACGTTACACCCGCAACGTCGTCCTAACGTTCTGCCGTGACTTCCTAATTTTTCGATGCCCAATTTGGTCTAAATTTAATAATTAAATTCTATATAATGTAACTCGTGCATATCTCTGACTAACGGGCAGCTTTCCGGGAAATTCGCAAAATCGACCCGTTACTGATACTAAATCGAGTCACGTGCAATTTATTCAGACCGTAACGACTTCGGTTGTCAATAAAATCGCAAGGATCGATCACTAGTTCCGATGAGTACGATCGTTTGGAATAGGTTCTAGATCGTTCGTCAATTCATTTCGGGGTCAAACGGAATCACCCGTGATCCACGTGTATGACAATAACGAATCGGCCCATCACTATCCTAAGATCGGCCTACACTGGCTCAAAATGTCACCTCGACGATTTTATGGTCGAAAGTCAGTTCGCGATCGAATTCCTCTAGTCGTACGAATTTAAATCCCCCATTAGCCTTTCCCTAATGGTTAGTATCCCAGGAATGATCAGTTCCGGGCGAGACTGCCTACAAGTACATTAATAAAATCGGCTATTTCATAATTCCCAAATGGGCGAAATTTCGGAATGTCACAACCTGCACAGCAAGACCGACGGGTAACTACTTTTAGCATTCCATCTGACGTGTGTTGTATCATGAAAACTCGATGCATTTCAACTGGTTTCTTTACTAGGTTGGTGGTAGTCTTGTTGAAATTGAATTTTATGCTATTGGAGCTTTACCGCACAAATCACGCTAAATCATGGCACAAACCCAATTTTGTCCTTTCTCATTCCAAACAGCATTTTCTTCAGTTCAGGTCATTCACTATATAACCTTTTGTTCCTATGCTAATTCATGTACAATGGAATAAATCCTTGAAGAACACATTTCAATTAGGTCCTTAGTTTTCAATTTGGTCTTGTCAGAACGTAATTTGGTTCAGCGCAATTTTGTAACTCATTGCCTTTTGACCTCCAACAATAGGCGAGAAGGTGAGCTGGCCAAAACAGTTACCCAAGAGATTTTTAATAAGTTGAAAAAGGCTTATCTGGAGGTATCAGACTATTTGGTCAGCGTTGACCACCATGTGGATGAAATCATAAAAAAGATAGGTGCTCGAACAAGTGAAACACGGATTATAGTGATTCATGGGATGGGTGGCGTTGGAAAGACAACTATTGCCAAAATCATCTACAATCAACTTGCAAACAATTTCAAGCATTGTTGCTTTCTGTCCAACATCCGTGAAATGTTAGAACACAAGAGCACTGAATGCTTGCAGCATCAACTTATCTTCGACATCCTCAAAATGAAAGATATAAAAAACATAGATGATGGGAATCAGACAATTAAATACAGGTTGTCTACTAAACAAGTCCTCCTCCTCCTTGATGATGTGCATGAAAAGAAACATATGGATGCACTCATAGGTGAGGGTAATTGGTTTGGTAAAGGGAGCAAACTTATTATTACTACTAGAAACAAAGACATTCTCAAGGTTCCCATAGTGGACGACCATTATGAGGTTAATGCAATGGATCTTGATCAATCTCTTCAACTTTTTAGCAAACATGCCTTCAGAAGAGATTATCCTTTGGACGAGGATATCAACCAATCCAAAAGGGCGACAAACATTGCTGGAGGTCTTCCGCTGGCTCTTGAGGTCATAGGTTCACTTTTATCTCGCACCAAAAAGGAAGAGTGGGATCTCATATTGAAGAAGTTGGAAAGTGTTCCTCCTACGGAAGTCCAGGATAAGTTGAAAATAAGCTATGGAGCACTAGATGTTCGGCAAAAGCATATATTCCTTGATATAGCTTGTCTTTTCATTGGATATGACAAAGACATTGTGGTTCATTTCTGGGATGAATCTAAATTTCCAGAAGAAGCCATGGAAGTTTTGCAGAACATGTCTTTGATCAAGATTAAAGAAGCTAATAAAGTGTGGATGCATGATCAACTCAGGGATCTAGGAAGAGAAATGGTTCGTGAAGAAAGTAAGATGAAAGTAGAGAAGCAAAGTAGGATGTGGAATCCTAAGGATGCATTGGATTTGTTGAGGAGACATAAGGTAAGATCCCCTGTGCAATAAATCTTCTAGTTACTTATGGACATTTTCTTTTCAAAAAAAGGCACTTACGTTTTGTGTTCTCGCCATTAATGTGATCTACTCAACTAATATTTTTGCTCTTTTATGACTAAAGGAACCATATTACTCAACTCAACCCCTTAAAATAGTGAACTTGAATAAATGCATTTCCCTTCAACTTTTTTGTTTTTAAAATTTTCCTTTGGACAGGGAAAAAATAAAGTTGAAGCTCTTCGTCTCAAGTTTGACCATGAGGGGCAGTACTGTTTTACCTATGAGGGCTTTATGAGACTATCCAATCTAAGGTTCCTTGAAGTTGACGGTTTGATGAAAAAATTTTGTGCTGAAGAGAGGCTTCTTTGGCACGAATCACCATCAAAAGTTTTCCAAGAGAATTCATATCTCCTTCCACAATTACGATGGCTTTCATGGTACAATATTCCCCCAACATTTAACATAACAACTTTCTCCATGGAGGATGTGGTTATTCTTGATCTATCTGGGAGTGAAATTACACATGATTGGAAGGGCTGGAGCCACATGAAGGTATGTTATATACTAGACAACACTTATTATTCTGACTTATTAAATTCAAAATTAATCTTTGCATAATTTTTCTTTCACAGGTCATGAAGAATTTGAAAGTTATGAATTTGACTGGTTGCCATCTCTTGGGGAGAACTCCCACCTTCTTTGCTCCGGCAAATATAGAACGTTTGATCCTACAGGGCTGTAAATCATTAATCGAAATTGACAAGTCGATTTGTCAATTGAAACACTTAGTTTACATGGATGCAAGCAGTTGCGAGAATCTTCGTGTGCTGCCAGACGAGCTGGGTGGAGATCTTACAAGCCTTAAATACCTAAATCTAAGTCGATGCGGATTGTTGGAGAGGCTTCCCGATTCAATCTGGAATTTGGAATTCCTGATGGAGTTGAATATAAATTATACGAGGATCAAAGAACTACCTAAATCCATCGGAAAGTTGAAAAATTTGACAACAGTGAGGATATGCAGTCATATAAGCAAAATACCGGATGCTCTTTGGACGATTGAGAAGCTCGAAGAAATAGAATACGATCGGGAAAATTTGTCTGGAGGTCGAGTGAAAGTTGGAAAATGCATCTCCATGAATCAATCCCTGAGGATCTTGAGACTGAAGCTCGCGAATATATACGCACTACCGAGACTTCCTGAAAGTCTTATCACTCTGGAATTGTCTAGGTTGTACATGGACGAGTTTCCAGATCTCTCAAACCTCACTAATTCAGAGGTATTGGATCTGATGTTTGGCCCACCTAATTTAGAGGTGATATCTAATGGGCCTGTGGAATGTCTGATAACATGGTGGATTGAGAAGTTAAGCAAACTGCGGTATCTGCACCTCGACTCTCATTATGTGACCACCTCACCAACAGGCCTTAGCCTCCCTCCTCATCTCATGTCACTTCACCTTGAGTGCCCTAATTTGCGTCGCCTCCCGAGGCTTCCCTCGAGTTTATCGATTTTGCTTTTGTACGATTGCAAGTCACTTTGCTCGATGGAGGATCTATCGAATTTGAAGAATCTATCATTCCTCAAGATTACCTTCACTACAATTGCAAAGATTCAAGGCCTTGGTTGTTTGGGGAACCTACGAGAATTGGAGCTTAATTGGCTTGGACGGGTAAAGATACTACCCGATCTAAGCAATTTAAACAAACTAAGGCTTCTTAAAATAAGATCTTGTGATGATCTGTTCGAGATTCAAGGCGAACTACCACGTTCTTTGGAAGAATTGCGTATTTATAGCTGTCGTTCTTTACAAAAGTTGCCCAATCTATCAAGCTTGATGGGTAGGACAAATGTTGAAATAGACTATTGTGATAAATTTCTTGAATATGCTCGCATGAATCGACAAGTTTTGAAGCTTGTAGGCTTTCAACAGCTGCAGATCCTACCTGATCTAAGCAATTCAAACGAACTAAGACATCTTCAAGTAAAAACTGTGGTAAGTTGGTTGAGATTCAAGGCAAACTACCACAATCTTTGGAAGTATTGACGATTTCTTCCTGTAAACTTTTACAGAAGTTACCTGATCTGTCCAACTTGAAGAAACTGCAACGGGTTGACATAGAAGGTTGCACGAAATTAAAGGGTGAGGCAATTCTTGGCTCTGCTCGAAGAAGTCAAGCAAATTTGTGGGAGAACCTACAATATTTGGGAATTTGTGGCCTTGGACAGGTGGAGATACTACCTGATCTAAGTAACTTAAACAAACTACAACATCTCCGAGTAGAAAACTGTGATAATTTGATCAAGATTCAAGGCGAACTACCACAATCTTTGAAAGAATTGGAGATTTGTTCCTGTAAATCTTTATGGAATTTGCCTGATGTGTCAAACTTGAATAGACTGCAAAGGGTTAAAATTCATCGTTCTTGGAAATTAAATGTGGAGGCAATTTCTTCGCTTTGCTTGGAGAAGTCAGTCGAATTTGAGGAAGAAGAAGACGAATGGGACAGAGAAGCCGACGAGTCTAAATATGAGGAAGAAGGTACCGAATCCGAATCTGAGGGATTCGGATTCAGACAACGAGTCTCAATATGAGGCAATTTCTTTGCATGCTGCACTTTAAAGCTTCTTGAGCCACAACCACAAATTGTTCCCTTGTGTTCTAACTCTAAACAAAGTGAGGTAAGTTAATTCATCTGACAACCAATAGTTTCTTTCTTTTTTTGCAATCAAATTCTTTCAAAGATACGACCAGAGAAGTTTTACGGGTGCACTTTTTAATGACCTTTTTGCGAGTTCATGTCTTAAAATCTGCTGAAGGTATTGAAATTAGGTTACCTCCGAACAACCAGAGGGTTCTTAATTATGATTTTTTTTCCTAGTTTGGTTTGGCTTTTTTAGCTACATTTTCTTTGGATGGTTTCTCCTTGCTTTTTTGATTCCCAGCTGGAGGTATGCATGTCAATTGCATTGTTTTTATTTGATATTTGTTATGTAACTAATTATTAGAGATCCTTGTCGATTTGCTGCTTCACATGTTTCGAAGTCGGTAACCTTGCCTTGCATTGGGGATAACTTCATTATGTTGTAAACAATTAGATGAAATGTGTGTTGGAAGGACATATAACTATGGTTCTCATCCTGGAACTTTACAGCATAATCAACTAATTCTTATTGGGGTTTGCATATGTTATGAAGAAGCTATAAAATGAAGAAAGAGGAATTTCACTTGGGTAGCTGCATCAATAGTTGGTGCAGCAAAACTTCCATCTCCAAGGTATAACAAATCATCTTATAGTAAAGGCTAAATCTAGTATTGGTGCCTTAGATATATGATAAGTCTCACTTGGGGTTAGAAATCATGTAAATGAAACTATTGTATGATCTCCATTATTGCCTACATTTCTAGAAATGCCTAGGCGATTATCTATCATAGAAGCCCTTCCATTCACCTCGTTATACTAAAGGATTCTTTTAGGTTTTAAGATTAATAAGAAGTGCTAAGGAAGGCATCTCAAACAACCGGCTTTTGATGGTTTCTAATGTTGCTGAGAGGAATTAAAGTTACATAAACTTACAAAAAGCTTTCTGCACAGGGAACTATGGCTAATTGAGCAGCTGTACAAATGAAGACTGATAAAGGAAAATGGAGATGACATTCAAAGTGAAGTTTTTCATCCACTTTTTAATTACTTCTTGTGAGTTGATGCCCGGAAATCTAAAGAAGGTATTGAAATTACGGTACATTCGTACAACCAGAGGTTCTTTCGTACAAATATATGTTTTGTTTTCCTAGTTTGGTTTGGCTTTTTTAGCTATATTATTTTGGATGGTTTCTCCTTGCTTTTATGTTTCGCAACTAGAGGTATGCATGTCGATTACGTCGTCATTATTACAATTCGTTAGAGATCCTCGTCTATTTGCTGCTTCATAATTTTTCGAAGTTGACGCCGTCTGCTTCGCATAACTTTGCCATATTGTTAACAATTAGATGAAATGTGTCTTGGAAGGTCATAGCACTATGGTTCTCATACTGGAATTTTACAGCATAATCAACTCATTGTTGCAATTGTAAAGAAGACGGACTCTGTATTGATTTGCTTATTGTTCAGTTGTTTTTTTTGTTGGAGCTTATGTTCGGTTTATTTTCTAGGAAAGTTGTGCTTCTTAATGGGATTTGCAAATGTGACTGAGAAATTATAAAATGAAGAAAAAGGAATTTTATTTGGGTAGTGGCATCAATAGTTGGTGCAGCAAAGCTTCCATCTGTGACAAGATAGAACTATTTAGCTTCTCCAAGGTTTCATAAATCATCTTATAGTTGAGGCTAAATTTCAGTATTATCAATGCATATGTCATATGACAAGTCTCACTTGGGGTCTGAAATCATGTCAATCGACCCTTGTGTGATCTCCAATAGTGCCTCCATTTTCTCGAAATGGTTATGCCTAGGTAATTTATCTGTAATAGAAATCCTTCCATTCACCTCAAGTTATACTAGATGACTCTTTTAGGTTTAAGGATTGACAAGGAGTGCTTAGGAAGACAAATCAAACAATCGGCTTTTGCTGGTTTCTAATGTTGCGGAGAGGAATTAAAGTTTAAGAAACTTACAAAAATCTTTCTGTGCAAGGAGCTATGGCTAATTTGTCAGCTATATAGACGGAGACCAAAGAAAGGCAGATGGCGGATGAAATTTGATGTTGACCGTTGGTAATTAAGGTTCCAATACGATGTACATTTGTCAATTTACACGTTGGCAATTTATGTGAGATCCTCAAAACTTGCTGGTTTGTACTTTAGATTTGAACCCGATAACTTTGCCTTGTAAAACTTAACTTTGATATACCTTAAACAATGAATTAATAGTCAAATGTGAAGGTTTTAATCCGTGACAGACACTCTTTCATTCACTTTTTGGTTATCCTAAGAATGGAGCCTTAGGTTTCAACATTGATATGGAGAATCACTATACACCAAAAGAGTCCTATATAACAGTCTGAGCTCTTTCTCTCGGTCATAAGTAAAAAAAAACTTACAAATTCGTTCTATAAAGATAAGCTGCGGCTAGCTCAGTTAACGCATAGAATTGACAATCGTATATCTTTCCCAACGTTTTGGTGCTGTACTCTGGCTTTTACTGTAATGTACAAACTCCAGCTTATCATACAGTGTCAAGGATTTAGCTGGTCTCCTGCACAATGTGCTTTGAGTAGTCATAATTGGCAATATATGCTTTGAAATTACTAAGGAATTTCAGTTTTTCGGTTTCTGCTAATGTTAATTCTTGCATATCAGAAATAGAAGGTAAAAGCTTACAGCTCTTGTTCCCAAGGCCAATTAGATCATTCTTACATGTCTAAGCCAAGATGATATAAATTGTTTACCTCCTAAAAGTTGAAATTCAGCAGAGGTTGCCAGTTGAAATGATGCGAACTTCAGACAAGGTCGTCATTTGTTTTCGAGATGGCTTGTTTTAACTGTTAATCTGCATAATTTCTTGCCAGGAAATATAGTTGAAGTACTTGGTTGTGCCGAGAAATCTTTTATGTGCCAATGAGCCAGTAATAGAAGGTAAGATCACTGCTTGAAAAGTGGTCTCCCTAGACAGTCATTGTTTCACCACATAAAACAGGATAATTGCCTAACCGTGCAAGTCTTACAATTCCGGAATTCACACACATCTGCCAATTTTGTGAAGTTCAACGAGAGTTCAACCTCCCAAAAAGGGGAAAAAAAGGAAGGAAAAAAGCAGGTGATTCAGCTATGGATAGCTCAGCTCAGCATCCACACATCCTTAATAGGTTTTATCAAGCCTAATAAACAAAGCCACAGGTCCAAGATTAGATTGACAGGTAAACTTGCGAGCGTATTCATTCAATAGATATCACAGAATTGTATTAACAAGAATGATAGAGTCAACTTCATGCTATTTACATTCCAAGTGAATTTCAGTAGAGATCCTATGCATCTTGTGATGATCATGGAAACAGATGATGGAATGCATTTCGTGAACAAACTTCATCCGGAGCTACCAAATGATCTTTGAGAAATTAGGTGCTGACTAAGGAGCATTTTACTTTAAGTTGCTCTTGGCAGTGGAGTCTGAACGCAACCTTAATGCAGAAGCAGAAAAATTTTTGGAAAGCATAAGATTTCCTTTGTCAACTTCGCTTCCATATTCCTTCAATCATGGGTCCATGATGATTTTGCACGATCCCCATGTCTCCGCCATTAATTCCACACCATAGTAGACTAAATGGTCCACGATGATCATCCGTCCGTAAATATTCCCAGTAAGAAAGGACTGGCATTCTCTAGAACAAGCCGGTCTGTCACACGTCTTATTGCAACTAGCATGATAAATCCACAAAATAATTGCTTGTAACAGGTAGCTACGACTGAAACTACCTCTTTACCCGCTGCCCGTTGGATCTTCTTTAGAGCCACCACAAACTTCCTCAACCTGATACACCAGACTACCAAATCCTCTATTATACAGCCATACCTACAACAAAAGAAAGATTCCAATTACATGTGCACACTAACATAGAAAAGAGTAAGATTATCTCACATCAAATTATTTTCACATTATCTCACATCAATATGTTAATCCGTGGCTGTTATTGAGCAAGTTGTCAATAATTATAGGCATTAGTAGACATACATAATATCAATGAGTAATACCTTATAATTGCATAGAGCTTAAGACTAGGTCATCATCCATCATTGAGAGGGAGAGAGTAAATAATACACATTATCGCGCGTCTTAAATTTTAGAGTCGGTACAAGAAACTCATGATAGCTTTACAAGAAGGAGACGAGTTCCTTAAATATTGTCAAAAAGGTCATGAGTACTACAAACTGCCCTGCTTTGTTAAGAAAATTGTTGGAAAAAATAAGACATCTCCAGTTAGATAGGTTGAAAGAATGCAAAGTAAACATCAAATGCAATCAGCAACAATTCCCCATAATATATCTGATATTCCATCAAGATCAAAGTCATACCTCTCTAGGGAAGTGGTGGCATGTCTTTGTGGGAACCAAGAATAGTATGGAGACAAATGAGGCACAACATCATGTCCATTAATAATATGTGTAGTGTATTTGGCACACGGTCACTGTAGTAAGACACAGACGTTGCATTTCCAACACGAGGTTGTCCAAATGTCAAAACCTGGACATTCTGTGCTTCCTGATTGACCTGGAAATTAAGTGTCCTTAGTTATATAAGTAAATCAAGTGAGTGATGGTCTGGAAAACAGCTTCAGCACACACAATTAGACAGCCAAGTAACTTCAATGTTCAATACTTTCACGAGGGGAAAAACTAATATGCATCAATAACCATATATTGCCACATACGAAGGTGAACGATAGATCAGCCCTTTCTCTCCATGAGCTTTGGAGGTTTAGCGTTACTCTGTCTAGATCCCGTCCATAATTTTCCAAAACCAAATCCCACAACCACAACAAAACCAACCCCACCCTCACCCCAAGAAAAGGTGTTAATAATATGGAATAGTGGGATTGGGGGTGAATTTACAACCAAGGTGCATTTACATGCTTCCACAACAAGCACTTGGATGTTGGCGGGGTGAGTCACATCCAGCTAATGACATAAACAAAAAATTCCAGGTTGATGGTGAAATTGCCCCTTGAACCCCAAAACTTACAGTCATTGATAGCGAAGGAGAAACTAAATCTTAAAAAGGGCCATGACACATAGAAAGGGCCACGACGCATGGGCATGATGTCACAACTGGCTCAGAACAATTTTCAGCAAGAAACCAGCAAAAAAAAATGACATTTAAAATCATCTAAGTGTTCGGACAAGATGTTACAGTTGCTATGAATACTTCGAGAAAAGGTTTAGTCTAAAGCTCAAGCAACCGATGATCCTATCCTAGGCCACATAAATGTCTGTATTATCTGAGTCCAAGACAAAGTTTGACCCTAAAAAATCGCAACTTTTCATGGAGAAGAAAATTAATGGGACATGACTTTGGGGTGTTTACCATTTCTGGTACCAGTTCCACAACAGGTGCCTAGAAATCTCTAGACCACTCTATCCAATAAAGCTGAGACAAAAAGCATAATTGACATTTTAGAATTGGCTCCAGCCTACAACATATCTGGCCCGTAGTCCAACAAAAAAGGAGCTGCTTCTTTTGGTTAGAGAGAGACAGACAGAAACAGTGCACAGAACACAGATTTAGGATCAATATATTCTAGTTTAAAATGCATTAGCACTTCAAGGTTACATGACATAAAATTTGAGCTTCAAGTGCTTGCCAAAGTTTATATATCCAGACTATAAACATATCAATAATTCCATAAAGTTTCCAGCAAGTAAACTTTGTAATGATTAGTTGGAA
The DNA here is from genome assembly GCF_021117445.2 of Syzygium oleosum. NCBI lineage: Eukaryota > Viridiplantae > Streptophyta > Magnoliopsida > Myrtales > Myrtaceae > Syzygium > Syzygium oleosum. The sequence continues at coordinate 5,906,950 of NW_026607485.1, read as the reverse complement.
GTCTTTATCCACTATATTTAGGCATTCAACCAACTTGAAGCTCCATGGCTTAACATGTAAGACTCAATTCACACAGCTAAGTACGTCAACCATAGGTGGTTCAGGTAAAGGGTTGTTTGTAACCCATTCTGCTTGTGTTATGTCTACGGGTTGATTTACCCAAAGAGAAGAAAAACAAGATGCTGACCAATTGTAAATATAAATATGAAGCCATAGAAAGTTCAAGATATCCAGAGTCTAGACTCTTCAGGGCAGAGTTGGCAGTGAATTCCAGGTAACTCTTAACAGACCAAAGCTCAAAAAATGGAAGAACACAATAGAGAAGAACCAATATCTGAACCATAGCAATCTTTTAACGATCTTACCACAAGATCAAGTCTGCGAAAGGATGCCATAGCCCATCCCATAGAATGCCCTGTCACCATGACATTGATGTCTCCATATAAATCCTTGGCTCTTTTAACAGCATCCAAAGTACCAGGTCGCATCGTCATATAGTGATAAGCATAATAAATCCATGATGAACCTAAGCAAAGACAATAGAATAAGATTGTAGCTCGTTCCAAACCAGAAGTATCCACAACTTGCAAGAGGCTTATCATCTCTAGAACTCACCACCACGACACCACGCATGCCGGGGTAGTTTAGGTCGAGCTGTTTCCAGTAGAGATCTTCAACCCAATTCTGTGTGCTTTAGACATAAATAGAAGTAATCACTAATTGAAAAGCTCAAACAACTTTTCCAAGAACAATATTAGTGAGTATGTGATCTCCTCATGACTACATCTAAAATTACAAGCACATAACTTTCATGTCTCGGTGGAAATGATTCACTGTTTTCCCTTCTTATGGACAGCAGACCCATGGGCTTTGTGTACGCATTCACCGGAGGCTACTCTTCTTAGCTTAAATTTTCAGGAAATCCTTCGCATGTCAAATGTAAGAGGAAGAATTGCTAAAGTTAACATGCATTCCTTTGCTCTTGAGTACCTTTGGAAGCTACAAGCGCAGCATTAAGGTCCTGACTTCTCCAATATATGCCTACAGGTAACATACATTGATTAGAAATAAAGACAAACAATTAGATGAAATTCAAACATAGAGGCATCACAAGCATCGCAAATTGGTAAACCACTGCGACACGGATTATATAACTGTATGCAGTGCTGGACATCAACTATTTGTTCAATGACTTCGAACACCTGCTTTCAGATAAAAGGCATTAATAACCAGTCAGAAGCTAATAAGAGAAGGCAGCATATGCCCACAAAATCTCATCTCAAGAATTGGCCATTTAGTACTGAGGACCTATTCTTCACGCAACCTTAGCAACAATGTCATATTAAAACAAAGTCAAATTACCTTGGTCTTTCCATCAAAACTAGGACATGTCCAACTAAAAAGTTCTGTCAAATCTGACATGTAAACCTGAAAAATAAAAAGCTTTGCATCTAGTTACAATGTTATTGTATTGAAATTGGTGAAACCTGAAGGTAATAACAAGAAGCTCTAAGTAAATGGGAAAATCTTTCTAAAGAACACTTACAGCAGATGCATACTCCACGACCATCGTCACAAGAGCGTGATTGAAAACAGCTTTATGAGCCTTGGACCTCACTCAAAGTTCTGCATTTACCAGTAGAGAAAATTTCAGATTGAAAATGCAGTCACGAGCTCATTCAATTACAAGCAATGAGGCAAGTTTCTTATGTCTCTAGCTAGCTATTTCGACAAATCAAGTGAGAGGAACACTTAAGGAAACATCAACTCAAACCAATATTTTCAGTATATATCTGCCGTCCTTCGTGAACTTAAAGAACTAATTTTATTCCCAAAGTAGAAACAGCAGGATGAAATTTGTATCGAACAAATATGACCATATTCCAGACGTAGCATTGATCCAAACTCGGTAATCCAAGAGCTTAACAGAACTAACCAAATACAACACAACACTGTCAGTCCTATGCTTTGAAAACATCCAAATCGTACACCTGAGGGATCATTCAGCTATAGTCTGCCCCATTCAATCAGGCACCACAGCTCCACAGCACAGTCAACTATTCCCCCCAACCCTGAAATGCCTAATCAGCCAAAATTCACAATTCAAATCTCACCGTCCAAGCTCAAAACCAACCCACTCAATACCAGGGCCTGTCTATTCTCAATATCAAAACACCCAATCCGAGTTGAGTCAGAGGGATCAGGGCAGCAGTAACTGATGCCATGAACGCGAATTGCAATTACCTCTCGCCCCACTCCACTCGCTGCAATCAAGCGTTGTCAGAACATCCATCACTCCCAACCACGACCCGTTCCGCTCCACATTCTACGAGAGAATCGGATCGAACAGCGTCATCGAGAAAAAACCGAAAACCGCGCCACGGGAAAAAATCCGATCTCTGCACGTTTCGCATGCGCAGACAATTACACGCGATCAAATGGCGCGATCGCGCAGCGAGATAGAGAGAGATCGATCGCGATCTTTGTCCGCATTGCTCGAATTCGAACCTCGATTCCGGTCTCGCAGGTTCGTGCGGATTTTTATGGCGATTGAAAGCCACGGCGACCTGGGGGCAAAGGAAGGAGAGGACGATGAATTTTACTGGTTTTTTTCCTGATTTGCCCTCGGGATCTTCTTCTGTTGAATGGCACATCCGGTGATTTCGTCGTTTGCGTGAGGGCACCGAAGGAAGTTCAGCTAAGAAAATTCAAATTTGGGGTTCTATCTTCTCAGTTCTCTCTCTTTATGGAGCTTCCCTTTGGTGTCTCTCCACGTTAGCACTTTGACTCGAGCTTAGTTCAATTGATTCTGAACAACGCCACTTAAATTAAATAATACGCCCACGTTGACGAGAATGGCGAGGCCGAGTTGGAGGGCGATGAGGTTTGATGTTTGCCTTCGCCGTATTTTACTGGATTAGTTGGAATTTTGGTGCCGGATCGGATTCCGCGGATCTCTTGTTTGCTTGCTAGGGTTCGCGGGGTCGGTTGCGGTTATAGGTATCTCCTGGCATTTTGTGCTAGGAAGTGGACGTGTGCTTCGTGTTTGAATACAAGATTTTAAGAAGTTTTGGAATGAGCATGGGATTTCGGATCGAGGATGTCGAGTTAGGACACTTCGAGTCAAGTTGCTATTCCACCGGATTTTCTAGGATTGTTTCACTGCGATTCGATAACGCAGATTCGGGCAGCGGAGTTCGAGCGTCTGGAGTCGAGAAAGGAAGATCCGTTTATCTCTTGATAAGGTTCAGAGAAACGACTCCAAAGACTGCCGGTAATCTTCTGTTGTGTTTTAGCCTTGAGAGAATGACACGTGCTTTTTTGGAAAATTTTGGGTCCCGTCTTCTTCCCTCCTTTGGAGCTTACCTTTGATTTCTACACATTAGCACTTTGACTCGGCTTGGTTCAATTAGTTGGTTCAAACTAAATTCTAAAAAATATTCTAAATTAAAGTTAATATTATTTATCTGTTCATTTATATTCGTGGAGATATGTGAAAATGCAATTACCCCATTATGGTCGCAAGCTCTCTCGAGTTAAATTTTTCAAATTCATGCTCGAATCGATATAATGACTCGAGTTGTTCAACTCAAGTAACCGACAAGTTGAGGTTAATTGTGAATTATGGAACCCACTTCTCTTGAGTTGAGAGAGAGAGTTCGAGAAGGCAACTTGCTATTGGGCATCGATTCTCGAATACTCTCGGAATACTTTTGTTGAATTGGATCCAATATTTCCTACGTTTTTTCGGATAAATGTACCTCCAGTATTTTGAGTTGATTCGCTTAATCTAAAATTTACAAAATATTTATAGTGTGAATACAATTGGACCGATCACCGTTTTATAAGATGATGGCATTGTCATCCCATAATTGCTCGGTTGATATATGAGTCGTACAATTATCGAGATTGAATACTTCACTTTACACGTAAAAGATTATTAAATGAAAGAAAAGGTCTATAATCTCTGAGAACAAAAGTCATTGGACTTTTTTCACCGGCTATGTTTGAAGTAAAAAAAAAAGTTCGTAACCTCACACAACAAAAGTCACAAATGTCGTTTAAAAAAAATACCAAAGAGTGCGAATGAATTATTATTTTTATATATCGCAGTTGACTCACACAAACAAAATAAAATAAGAATCCCAATGTGCAGTATGCGCGATGTTTGGTGGCTCTCACGGATTAATATTCATAGTCAAATGTTTATAAAAGCACAGAAAAATTAGTACACGAAACAAAAGGTTGAAGTTAAGAAAAAGTGAAATTCAAGAGAAATTATTGTGGAGAGTAAATTAATCAATTTTGTAGAAATCTTCAAATCTCTTCCTTTATAGGCAATATAAATTATAAACACATCAATCCTTCATTTGATTTAATTCAAATTTTATAAGCACAAAACAGATTTATAGAACAATCATGTTTTGATCAGGCTCGTGCACCGCTCGTTTGCTATGAAAGAAGAGCAAAAAAAAATTGAACATTAGAAAGTCGCAATCCAAACCCAAGCATGATAACCCAAATGATGAAGGGATCACGCTATCTCCCATTGATTCACAAGTTGTAATCATGTCGCGAGCGAACCTCTGACTGATTAGTATTTTTAGGTGTTTGCAATGCTTTGTTGAAGGATTTTCAAGCCTTAAACATATTAGTTACGATGATTAATTCACAAGATGGACTGAGTGGTTATGGCTCAAACAAGACATTTTATAACGAATATAACACTTTAGGATAACAGCAAGTATGGATAATCATATTGATGATTTCTTCTCGCTTTTTAATTTATCAGGAAAAAAAAAAACCGCAACCCATCGGGACTCAGGCGGAGAGGCCAACCCGGACCACCCCCAAATCATCGAGCTGCGGGTCCATCTTGCACGTGAGCCGACACAGACTCTTTCCTTCTCTGCTTCGTCCATTTTCGGACACCGACTCAGATCAAACGACCTTCTGATTACGACTCTCTCCTCCTCCCCTTTTTAATGCCGATCACCACTTTCGATTCCGATTCGGCCTCTCTCTCTCTCTCTCTCTCTCTCTCTCTCTCTCTCTCTCTCTCTCTCTCTCTCTCTCTCTCTCTCTCTCTCTCTCTCTCTCTCTCTCTCTCTCTCTCTCTCTCTCTCTCTCTCCCTAGAGCAAGCAGTGATGACCTCAATCAATCGATCAGTCGATCTCCGCCGAAACAGGGTCTTCATGTCATGCCCCGAACCCCAACAAGCTCGCGACATCCCCTACGCCGGTCGAAATGATGCGACGTCCCAGGAACGTCGCCGACCCAACCCAAACATCAGAGCCACATGCGGAAGCGAATAACAAAACCCCGGACAAATAATGACGACAACGGGGTAGAACAACAGAACAATCCAGCAACCACATATTCATACAACACCAAATATACAAACATCATATTACAGACATAAATACAAACTAACATCCTCAGTCACCGTTTAAGCAAAAGTTCAGGGGTTTGGTTATCTTAACTTCACTATCGGATAACCCAAGTTATACAACCCCTAAAACACCCTAGGGAAAAACCTAAGGGTCGCCCTCTTCCATTCTGCTTCTGAATTTCTGGCTTGAATCTCTGGAACTCACCTGCAGCTCCACTGGGCACCAACAGCAGCTCCCCGGACTTCCAAAAAGAAAAGGCGCACTTCCCGGGTTTAGGGCCGGGGGTCTGAAATTGGCGGTTATACAACCGTGAGACGAATCTCAATAAGTGTACAACCTCAAACCCCACGTAGGCACTCACGTACCGCCAGACGAAAACACGCATAACATGCAACGATCAATCAAACTACCAACCACACACGAACCTACCTGGAATCCATCATACACGTTCCTGCACGTTAGACAATAACACAATCAATATACCACAGCAATAAATCACAGATGCGCGCGTGTCTCAATTATAAGATAAAACCCACTTGGGCACGTCCCATACCGTGCCTAGCAGTTTTTACCCCATAATTAAGCATCAAATCATGCGATACAAACACACTCGCACACCACTCACACCATGCGTCACTTTCTCAAACCTCGCTCCTCAAGCCAATTCCCGCTCATTCTCAACTCTTCCACGACTACCGCGCCCGCGTAAAACGCATCAGGCCAACGGTCTTCTAACTTCGTCAGGCATCGTCACCCCGTCGGGCCGGGCATCGTCACCTCGTCAGGGACGGCATCGTCCCGCGTAAAAGTACACGCCTCAGGACGGAATCCTACACACACTTTCCTTCTACCGCGCCAGCGTAAAACGCATCAGGCCAACGGTCTTCTGACCACGTCAGGCATCGACACCTCGTCAGGCCGGGCATCGTCACCTTGTCAGGGACGGCATCGTCCCGCGTAACGTACACGCCTCAGGACGGACCTTTCCAACGAAACCACATTTCCATATCCTCGTTCCACTCAAACCACACTTACGCACGACCAGTACTCGCACGGCCAAACACAATTCCACATTGCATGCACATTTCACAATTCACATACACTTTGCAAATATACATTCTCACCACGCCAGCACACCACACAATCATACACATATAACACGCGATCCCGAAGCACTATCACACGTTCTTGGCACGCGAACATATTGCGCAATCGCACTGCCTCACCATCACACCTCACGGCCACACACGTGACATATACAACTACACGTACACAACCCGAAACACAATCCCAAATCAGCCAACTACCACAAATCGCACAATCACGCACAAAATTCCATTCAAGGCACAATCCCAATAATTAATCGCACAAATTAATCCCGATCAAACCTCAACATCACAGCCCTAATCCAAGCTCCCTAAACCTAAAAATTGTTCGCCTAATCAGTCCGCAACCACAAAATAATCAGTCACTCAAATCAGTCCCGAACAGCCCCTAAAACAGTCACAAAATCGCCTAAACCGGGTTCTAAACGAGCCTAGAAATACCCGAGCTCCTAGGTAGTTTTTGGAAGAGACACTTACCCAAAAAGGTGAGACAGAACGGGGCTGGAACGGGCCGGGACAGCAGCAGCAGCGGGAGCGGCGTCGCCGGCGACGTACGGACGGCGTGAACAGTGATACCGTACGGACGCGGTGAACAGTACCACCCCGTACGGACACTGTACGGACAGGCTGGGACGGTGGCCGGCGAGGTGCCGGTAACAGCCGCGGCGTCCGTACGGTCCGGCGTGAACAGTGATCCGTACGGACGGTGAACAGTACCCGTACGGACACTGTACGGACGGTGCTGGGCGGCGACGTATGGACGTGCTGGACGGCTGGGTGTCGACGGAACGGCGATCGGAGCTCCGGCGAAGCTCCGGCGGTACTGTTTGCAGAACGGGAAGAGAGAAAAAGAGAGAGAGAAGGCTGTTCTGGACTGAAACCGGGGCTGTGGTGGCTGAACAGGTGAGAGGGAGGTCCAAGGGTGCTATGGCGACGGCTGGTGGGCGGCCAGCAGCTCCGGCTGGTACTGTTCCGGCGTTAACAATACCAGAAACTGCAGAAACGGGACTGCAGAACAAAAAACGGGAAAGAAGAAGGGAAATTCTGGGAAAAATTTGGCCGAATGGTTCTGTACATGAGAGAGAGAGAGAGAGATATGTCTGGTCAAAGGGGTCAAAGGTAGATTAGTGGAGTCCAAGTGTCCAAATCTTGGGCCAATTGACACTTTTGCCCTTGATCCAAGGGCTATCCTTCATTCTCATCTAATAATTTAGGGGTAAAATGGTCATTGATCCTTAACCCAAGCTGACCAGACCTGGTTTAGCCCTAACTCACCTTGGTTAGTCCCCTAATTAAATCCAAAATTCGGAATTACCAAAAATGGGTCCAAGGGCATTTTGGTAATTTTTCGGTCCCGGGTCAAAATTCCAATTTTCGCACATACGCATTCCATATGTGCGTGGCCAACATAATATGGTGTCGGAATCACGAAATTCACTTTTTAAGTCCTCGAAAACTGACTGCAAAGTCCTGGGAATAAAATAATATTATTTTTCGCTTCCGAGCCAAAATTCCAATTTTTGGCCGAAACCACTCTAAATGCGTGTGGCCACCCCAAAATGACGCTAGCCTCGAAAAATAACCTCAAACGACCTCAAAATCCAACATTGGTGTCCACAGGGGCAAAACCGTAATTTTCCCGGTCCCAAACCGAAATCCATTATTTTTTTTGCAGAAATGGGTGGCCCCAAGGTTGGCCAAGCCAAAAACGTCATCGGCCGCTCAAAATTGTCACTTTCAAAATTCTCGATTCCCGGGCCCGAATTCCAAGAAATGACTAAAATCGAACAATCGCAACTTTAGCTTATCTCTAGCTAACGGGTGGCTCATTGGGATTACGCGCTCTCGACCCGTGACTGACACTAAGTCAAATCACGTTTAAGTTTACTCCATCCGAGACAACCTCGATTGTCATATAATTGCGAGGGTCTGTCGCTAGTTCCCTTCAAACACGATCAATCAAGTAGACCGGTCTCGATTGACTCAAAACATTCCCTCGTCAATCCATATGGTCGAAGATCGAACCCAGGTCGAGTTCTTTGGTCGTGCGAACTCAATCCCGTAACGGCCCTACCCCTAAGGTTAGCATCCCGAGAATGCGCATTTCCGGGTGAGATCTCACTATAAGTGCATTGGTCAAAATATTCATTCCTTAAATCCCGGGAAAAGGATCAAAAATTCAGACTGTTACACTTCGCATCGCCATGGCTAGACCGTCGGAAGCAGCAGGCGTCATCCGACGAGGCCCTGTCCGACGGCTGCGAGGAGGAGCAGCAGCAGCAGCTCAATGAACGATTGACCTACGTGGTGATAGTCTATCTAGTTGTTGTTTCGGCTGTTCTGTTCAAAGACTTCTTCCAGAGAAGTCTGAGCGCAAGTAAGATCACGGGAGAGGGCAGTCCAAATAATGATGCTATGAACCATTTATTAGTGTGAATGGTGACATGATTGGTACCTCTCGGAGGAATTCGCACAAACAAAAAGTATTGTAAGAGCTACCAATGTAAACCCCCACCTAATTGGTAAGCGGGTGCATGATTTTTGGGGGAAAGTTATGTCGACTAACTTGCTAGACGTTGACTTGGTTCGATTCGCATGCTGGTTTTAAGGGACGAGCATCAACAAATGTCTATCTTTAAAGGGAAAAATGCATCTACAAACTATCAAGATAGAAGGGAAAGTCTGAGATGGACTCCTGCCTTAGAAGGGATTTGTTGTATGACCTCGTATCAGTTAGATTGGGCGGACCTTTCGATGTTGAAATGGTGCTGTTATGTCACGCCCCGTACCCCACGAAGCGAGAGCATCCCACCTTCGGTCGATAAATTGCGACGTCCCAGGAAGAGTCGCCGACCCACGCCCATACAGAGATCAAGCACAAGCGGAAGTATAAAATAAACAAACCCAGACAATTACAATATGAGCCAAGGATAGCCATCCAATAAACAACGATCAACGCAGAAAATATGTACATACTTATATTACTATTTTAAAACTCTTTTTACAGTGCTCACGACAACCAAAAAGGAAACACCAACAGCTGGGAATAACCCAAACAGCCACTTCTCCGTTCTGCTCCATCCCTACCGGGGTGCATGCTCGACGACTGCTGGATAAAATGCGATATTCCCAAAAAGAGGTGGTGACCTCGGCATCCTACTGCTGGGGGTCTGAAAATGTTTCGGTTTACACAACCGTGAGACGAATCTCAGTGAGTTCAACCCCTAAACCTAGGCTAGGCTAGCATGCAATCTCCTGACTGGAAACAAACATTTAAAATCATAACACAACCATAATCATACAATTCTCTGACCCTGCAGGTTAGATATTTCAATATGTAATAATCACGGGACATACGTGGCACACATTATCACACGTACGCCAATCACATGCTCATACACCGAGTCTCACACACTCGCATGCCATTCAATGCATGTTTATGCATGCAAATGTCATTGACATGTCATGCACATTTCTTTGGCCCACTGGCCCACACTGGCACACTTGCCCAATTAATTATTATTACGACTCGAGTCATCAATTTTTCACGGCCCGGTGCGTCTAGCCTGCTTCAAAGTGCATGAGGCGCAGCATCCGATCTGGCCCAGTGTCTCTAGCCTGCTTCAAAGTGCATGAGGCGCAACACTGTTCTCCTTGCGAACCAGAGCCTGCTTCAAAGTGCATGAGGATGGTCGCCTTCCGGACGTACCGGGCATCGTCCTGCTTCAAAGTGCATGAGGACGGTATCGACCCGAAGGTCCTTAGGTGATCACACAGCTCATTATTATCTGAACCCAGCGTATAACGCTTCAGGGTATTTTAGGTGATCACATGCTCATGGCAGACACGCATTCTCGCACAATTTTCATCACATGCCTCACTCTTGGCATACGCAATGCGTGTCCATGTTATGCAATGCAATGAACCACGAGCACCAATATAATTCAGACAACCCGGGCATACCCGGCAATTTCACCGATGAACTCCTAAATTGGTCATTAAACCCTATTATCCTCCCCAACGATTCTCATTAATCCACTAAATTTTTCCGATAATAAATTCTACTAATCAATTCTCAACCCAGTCTCAATTACACACTGCTATTAGCTAAGCCAGTCCAAAATGCACCGATAACACCTAAACCAGTCCAGAAAAACGCAACATCAGTCCTAATCCGGGTTTAGGAATTTTACTCACCAAAACAAGGGTCACGACGACGGGGAATGGCGGCCGATCACTGACGAACAGTGAAACCGGCTGCGGAATTCCCGGCGGACGGCGGCGCGGTGTACGGACGGGGGGGTGAACAGTGATTCCGTACGGACGCGTGAACAGTACCACCCCGTACGGACACACTGTACGGACGGCTGGGAACGGTGGCCGGCGAGGCGCCGGTCACGGCGGCGACGGCCGTACGGGGGGGGGGGTCTGGATGAACAGTGACCGTACGGACGTGAACAGTAAATTGTACGGTCACTGTACGGACTGGGCTGAACGGCGACGTATAGACATGCTAAACAGCCGGGTGTCGACGGAACGGCGATCGGAGCTCCGGCGAAGCTCCGGAGGTACTGTTCACAGAACAGAAATTGAGAAAAAGAGAGAAAAAGAGGGAAAAAGAGGGGGAAAGGGAGAGAGAAATGGACGGAACCGAGGCTGAGCTGTGGCGGGGGACCAAGGGGGTCGACGGCGAGGCACGGCGGTCGGCGGCGTGCTCCGGTAGCCAACGGCAAGCTCCGGCAAGGCAAAATCAAGAGAGAAAAAGAAGAGGGGGAGTGAGCTACAGAGGAGAGGGAGCTGTTCTGGCCAGAATGAGGGTGAGAGGAGAGAGAGAGAGAGTTTATCTTGGTCAAACATCTAGACTAGGGGTGCCAAGTGTCAAAAATCAAGCCAATGTGACCATTTTACCCCTCATCCAATGGTTCACATTAGATCTTATCCAATAATTCATGGGCACTTAGGTCCTTTATTGCCATAATTAAGATAAGTCCAAATTTAATTAATTTCCTTAAAATTTTCCCAAAATTCGGAACCAAAAATGGCCTAGGGGCAAAACCGTCATTTTTCCGGTTCCGAACCGAAATTCCAATTTTCGCACATACGTGTTCCATATATGCGTGGCCAACATAATATGGCGTCGGAATCGCGAAATTCATCGCGCAAGCCCTCGAAAATCCACGTCAAAGTTTCGGGAATAAAATAATATTATTTTTCCAATTTTTGTCGAAATTCCAGTTTTTGTCCAAAATGACTCCTGGTAAGCGTGGCCACCCAAAAATGGCATCGGCCACGAAAAATAACCTCATTTGGCCTCGAAAAGCAACGCTGGCATCCCGGGGGCAAAATCGTAATTTTTCACCCCCGGACCGAAATTCCAATTTTTACTCGTACTAACTCCACATGTGAGTGGCCAGCGTAATATGACGTCAGATTCCTAAAAATAGTCTCTTAAGCCTTTGAAAATCGATACCGAAATCCGGGCCCAATTCCGTGAACAAAACTCGCTAAACTTTCAATTTCAGAGTCTCTCACTAACGGGCGGCTGTTTAGAGGTTACGCGTATCGACCTAGGGCTATTCGTATCGTGATGGTCTCGATCATTGAGAGAATGAGAAATTATCATTAGTTCCCGAGGTCACAATCATTAGGTTCAAGTTCCGGTGTGGTTGACCACGTGCACTTTTGGTCTTGCAGAATCACCTGCGTCCCAATCGTACATCGTTGGCCTTGGCCAAACCCAATCCATTACTCTTTCCTAAGATCAGCCCACATTGGCTCAAAATATTTCCTCAACGTCTCTCGTGATCGGTATCCCTTTCGCGACAGGGTCCCCGGTCCACGTACCATCTTCTAGCTAGCCATACCCTATTGGTTAGTATCCCGAGAGTGATCAGCTCTGGGTGAGACTTACTAAAATGAAATGCGAAATAATATCAGTTTCATTGATCCCGGAAATTACATCGAAATTCGGGCTGTTACATGTTAGATGCTAGATTTTAGGTACATGTGAATCTAGATAGATTGATCTCCACCACCTCCCAAGGGAGCCTGGTTCAATGGAATGTTTGAGAGAACGCTTGATCGTGGAGCTTCCTGACTTGATTGGATTCCACATAAGCCTTGAGCACTAGTCTTTGATAAGAAATGGATACCAGACTCAATCTGGAATTTGGAATCACTTGCTGAGTTGGATATGTAGAACATGGATATAGAAGAGCTGCCTGGTTCGGTCGGGATCATGAAGCATTCGAAAGTACTGAAGATGAGCTTCTCTGCCATAAGAGTGATATAGAGTGCAGTATGGAAGCTGGAAAAGCTAGAAGAAATAGATGCGGAGCTTAGTGAGAGTTTGCCAATAGAAATTCCAAGGATATATGGAGATATTCATCTCAGAATATTTTGAAACTGACATGTGCTGAGATACACCATGTATCGAGGCTCCTAGAAAGTCTTATCTGTCTGCATATTCATACCGAGTTGATAATGGCGTGGAAGATGCTATCCCCCGGTGGATTGGTAGGTTAAACAAATTGGAGTCTTTAGAGTTGTCCTCTTCGACAATGACCACCAAATCACTAGATATTGCGCAGGTTTCTCATCTCAAGAGACTCAAACTCTCTAATGAATGTCTGCGGTGCCTCCCAAGGCTTCCCTCAAGTTTATCACCCTTATGAATCAGACATTGCCAGTCAACCCATACATTGATAGACCTATCAAACTTGAAGAAACTATCAGAACTTGTAATTGAGTACTGCGCAGTTACAAAAATTCCAAGCCTTGACAGTCTGGAAATTCTTAGAACTTTGGCACTGAATGAACTCAACCAACTGGGCAGATTGGATGATCTGAGTGGCTTGAAGAAACTAATGGCTTTTCATTTACATCATTGTGGTAATCTGGTCGACCGGAATTGTTGGAAAATTTATGGATCTCCTCCGGCAACTTAGTCCGGAAGCTTCCTAATGTATCAACGTTAAAGAAATTAAAACGGATAGGCATACTTCACCGTGGGTGATTTGGAAATTCAGCACATTATGGAGTTGCTTGATCAAACTCGGCAAGTTTCTGCAAAAGAGAAAATAATGGATACCTGCTCTGTTTAAGTACTTTTTTTCTGATAAGAAGTGCCTCCTCTTCTGTTATAGATATGAATTACAAAGAGGTTTACGCAAATCTTCTTTTCATGTGCACTTGGCATGTTGACTTCTTATATGGTTTTGTAATCCTATATGCCCTTGTTCATATCTTCTTTGTTTTAATTTGGTTTGGTTTAGATGTTTCAATGGGTTTGAATTGCTAATCAACTCACCTAGTGAGGTCAAGTCAATTTATATAACTTCCAAGTGCAATATTTTGTCAATTTACTATACGGTGATTTATCAAAGGTATCCTTTCAATTGCTGCTTCATATTATTGAATCCGAAGTTGTTCGATGCCCATGCTTCACGCAGGAGTACGTTAACCTTCGTCATGTCGTATGGGATAAACTAGTTGTTATAAAGTGTGTGAAATATCTCAGCACTTACGGCATCACCTCTACGGCAATAACCTCCTCAAAATTGTAAGGTGTAGAAGATAAATACTCTACAGCGATAAACGCATGTCCAGTTTGTTTTTTGTGTAGAGCAAGGCTCTTAATTGGATTCACAGGAGTTGAAGAGAAGGTGTAATGATTCTTAATTAAATTTAAAAAATCTTTCCAGCTGCAAATGGCCTTGGTTTGACATTATCTAATGTTGAGGTAAATCTGAAATAATGACCCAAATTGTTTAATTTCAAATGAATAGAAGTGCGGCAAAATTTTTTTCCAATTCTAAAAGTTTAACATGGAATAGTCTCCCGCTGTCTGCAATTTCTAATCTTTTCGCCTTCTTTTTTTTTTCTTTTGTAATAGATAATCCACAAGTATTAACCGAGAGAGTGAAGAGCCACACCTCCGAAAACATTATCTAAAATAGAGAATTTTCATATTTGAGATTGGGGCGAGTCGATATTTTTTTTAATCGTTATAATCATTGCAGAGGCTTCACTAAACTTTTGCCAGTCATTGGAGAGGCTTCCGAGTTTGATTGGGAATTTGGAAATGCTAATTGAGATGGATTCCAAATGGGATCTAACAGGTCACATCTTGTTCGTGAGCTTATTTACTACACTTGTTAGTGGCTCAATGTTTTAATACGATAATCGTGAATAATTTTTCCCATCTATGTTGACACAGGACTGGGCTTACACATTGGTTTCATGTACTCTACTTTAATAGTATTTTGTATAATAATCAGCACAAAGTATAAATTTTATGTCTAACTGCAATGCTTTGTGGCAAGCAAATTATTGACACTAACGAGGGGTTAAATGCGAAGGATGGTTCACCCCGAAATAAACGTGTGATCTTTTCTTAATTTGATTGATCGCTAGGGGAGTGCTTTGATGAAGATCAAGCCCGATAATTTCCACCAGGCTTTATGTTTCGGAGTTAATTCGGGCCTGGGCTTGATCAGCCCATTAAATTGGACCGACCGGAGTTCACTTAATTAGGATGGGGGGAAACGAACTTGGTTGGATGTTTGATGTCTGCTTTTGTTGACTTCGACTTTGAATGAATCTGCATGCTTCTTTGTTTGGGGGGGCAAAAGTTGATTCTAATCCCCAAAATTTCTGCACCACGTGTCCAGTGATTTTGCCGCGTTAAGGAACGTAATAATTGTCAACTTTGACAGACTGGAGCGATGCTGCAAGGAAGCATCTTTACCGACCAATTTTGCAACAAAACTGGCCCACGGCTCTCTGCATATTCACCCAATCCTGTGGCTTCTAAGTTCAATGACCTACCGAAAACGAAAAGTCATTCAGAAAAATCTTCCTCTTTTGGTTCCTTAATGATCTGTGGTGAAGAAGGAACAAAGGTCTTGATAGTTAAGGCCTGCATCTATACGAAAAGTCGTTTTCTTTACCCTTAAAAAGAGTAGGAGTTGAACCTGAGCAGGTCCTTAAAAGGCTCAATGGGCAAAAGTTAATTCTAAACCCCAAAATTTCTGCATCACAAGTCCAGTGATTTTGCCGCGTTAAGGAACATAATAATTGTCAACTTTGACAGGCTGGAGCGATGCTACAAGGAAGCATCCTTACTGACCAATTTTGCAACAAAACTGGCCCACGACTCTCTACATATTCACCCAATCCTGTGGCTTCTAAGTTCAATGACCTACCGAAAGCGAAAAGTCATTGAGAAAAATCTTCCTCTTTTTGGTTCCTTAATGTTCTGTGGTGAAGAAGGAACAAAGGTCTTGATAGTTAAGGCCCGCATCTATACGAAAAGTCCTTTTCTTTACCCTTAAAAAGAGTAGGAGTTGGATCTAAGCAGGTCCTTAAAAGGCTCAATGGGCAAAAGTTAATTCTAATCCCCAAAATTTCTGCACCACATGTCTAGTGATTTTGCCGCGTTAAGGAACGTAACAGGCTGGAGCGATGCTGCAAGGAAGCATCTTTGCTGACCAATTTTGCAGCAAAACTGGCCCACGACTCTATGCATATTCACCCAATCCTGTGGCTTCTAAGTTCAATGACCTACCAAAAGCGAAAAGTCATTCACAGAAATCTTCGTCTTTCTAGTTCCTTCACGTTCTGTGGTGAAGAAGGAACGAAGGTCTTGATAGTTAAGGCTCACATCTATATGATAAGTCCTTTTCTTTACCCTTAAAAAGAGTAGGAGTTGGGCAGCAGATCTCACCTATTTTCTCTTCTTCCCCAAGCTTTTGCGCTAATGGGTGAAGCCCAATTTCGATCCAAATGGAACGAGACTTATTTAAAAAAGGGTCAATACACGAAAAACCTCAAACTGGTACATCTGTGACAAATTTACTCCAAATTAATTTTTTGATCATAAAAAAACTCAAACTGGTATACATGTGACAAATTTACTCCAAATTAATTTTTTGACCATAAAAAACTTAAACTTATACACCCATGACAAATTTACCCTTAGTTCGTTTCCATTAAATTTTACTGCCAAATTATTTTGTTAAATGACACGTGGCAGTTGACTAATTTACCAATTTTATGTATTATCCTCCGTTTGTCACAGGTGTACCAGTTTGTCATTTTCCGTGGTATTAATTCAATTTAACGAAAACTAATGAACGGTAAATTTGTCACAAATAAATCAGTTTGGGTTTTTTGGCGGTTAAAATATTAGTTTGGGGTAAATTTATCATAGGTGTATCGGTTTTGGGTTTTTTGTGGTCAAAAAATTAATTTGGGGTAAAATTATCACAAGTGTACCAGTTTAGGTTTTTTGTGGTATTAAACCTCAAAAAATCTGTAACGAGACTTTTGGACTTTCGTTTTACTAAAACCAAAGTCTAGTGGAGTATAATCAAAGCTAAAGCTATCAGAGAACAAATTTGATCTTCCATTGATCTTAGTTTAAGGAATTTGATACTTCTCAAGAGTCTTTTTTGACTCATCGAGTCATTGTGATTAATACCTTCAATCTTAAATTTTTTTTTTCGTCACACTCAGATTTATGTCTAAAAAGACTTAAGGACTTATGATTTCCGGAACGAAACATTTTTACATGTCCAGATCTTGCAAGATTTTGTTTTCTATCGTGAAACATGGAATGTTTAGTTACCACAAAATTGATGTAGAAAATAGAAAAATACTTGCAAGCAAACACCATCTATTCGGAAAACTTTCTTTTAAATAGTTTAGCATATCATGTCATCAATCAATAAAAAAGTTGATACTATCTAATTTAACTAAATGGAAATGGAACGTGCCGCATACATATAGTTTTGCATTACATCGAAATACAATCATTAGATTAAAAATTACATGAGATTGGTCGATATGATTTTGATACGGACGCCAACAATCTAAACCTAAGCTCCCTATGCCTCGTTTTAACGTGGCAATAACATTAGCTACCCTTCTTGGAAAGAAAGAAGAAAAAAAGATGGAACTGCGTACGGTTGGTGCAAGAAGATAGAAACATCACCGAATTAGAGGGTCCAAGTCAAAGTCTACGAAGACTTGGACTACGAACAGTCCATGAACCAACTTGCTCAAGAAGGAATCGCACCAATGATTCATTTTATTTGGTACTTTGTGCCTCACAGTGAGACTTCCATAAACATAGAGATTTCATCAAAAAGATTAAAAAACAAATGTCACTAGATCACTCGGTAAAATTCAATACTGATTCATTTGTTCTCTCATCCACCTACAAAAATCACATGATAACAAATCGATCTCCGATTCTCACATTCATCGATAATTTCATCTTGCGATTTCCTCCGATCAAATACCATCATATGAAAATCGAAAATCATATAAAAACAAACCCTTAGGGTGTGTTTATCTCGCTTTGAAAATGTTTTTAGGAAATTCATTTTCTGAGAAAGCAAACCAGAAGAATTTGATTATGGTGAAAACAAGATGAAAAAATTGATTTTATCCTAATTGGTAATAAGTAAATCCACTAAAGGCGGCTCATATCGTTAAAAGTAACATGTAATGACTAATAAAGTAGAATCAATATCATCTTTGTTTATTCAGTAATCCATCAAAATAACAACGAATACAAAGAAATTAGGATAGAAATCAAGGAAAACGATTCTTTCTTGCCAAATCATTTTCTCTAAGCTTATTAGCCCATGTTAAACGTTTTCCATCGATCGAATAGTTTTACGTAATTCAAACACCGGAAAGTATGGAAAAAAATTTCCGAAAAATGATTTCTCATCAAATAAACTGACCCTAAGTTAAATAAAGGAGGAAGAATGGGAGGGACAGTTCCATCTGTTTTCTTTCTTTTTTTGGGAAAGTTATTACCCTTCGGGATAAAATTGTACAAGTGTTTGCAAGCTCACGTCGTTGATAGAAGTCAGATTTGAATGACGGTAGACCATATAATTGGTTCCAATGAAGAGATCCAAAGTGAACAATCATATCCCTTCATATTCTTTCTTGTCCCGGAAAGGAGAGAACAAAAGTTAAGTGCTAAAAAGAAGTTGGACGAATGTTAAAGCCACCTTTTGATAAAATGATTTTTCTTTCTTTTGGCCGGCAGCATTTGATGAATGACTCCATAACACAAATTCAATGATTTATGGGGATTTTCAATGATAATCTGTAAAATAACATGAGTTCACCGTTTCGCATAACAGGTTTTACTTAATGGTGTCTTAATTACAGTTGCTATCAATATGTGGTCTTTTTTTTTTCATCAATGTTGTTAAAAAAGATGTGTGCTTTTACTCTATAAGCACGGGCTTTTCTTCATTTGAAGTTTAACAAAATAAATCCGGGCTATTTACAAGTAATGTTAATAAGTATACTAAAATTAATTTATTAAGTGATATTGATCAAATCGTCTTAGCAAGTGAATGAATGGATTCGTGAAAATAGATACTATACAAGTTTGAAAATACAAACGGTTCTCATTTTCTTTTATAAAAAAGTCATTTTTGGAAAAACTGAATTTTCCAGATCTAGAGAATCTTGAGCTTTCCAAATTGCTATTAAAAATGTCCTTAACTTTCTACTTTATCATGGAGAACATAAATTTTCAGTTTTGTATTAAGTTTACATGGAATCTTAATTTTCTTTGAAAAAGGTCCTGACCTTTCGATTTTATATTGCACCAAGATGTCTATATCGCAGATTTGACAAATAAGTTTAGTAGATAATTTCAGAGTTTCTACCTTGGCCCCTTGTCTAACGTATGCCATCACAGCACTTGTCTTTTATTTCTTGGTTTTATTTCTTGGCCCGATCAGCCCATCAAACTAGACCGACCGAAGTTCACCTTGATTAGGTTGGGGGGAAACGAACTTGGTTGGAAGTTTGATGTCTGCTTTTGTTGACTTCGACTTTGAATGAATCTTTCCGTTTATTTGTTTGGGGGGCAAAAGTTGACTCTAATCCCCAAAATTTCTGCACCACATGTCCAGTGATTTTGCCGCGTTAAGGAACGCAAATAATTGTCAAACTTTGACAGGCTGGGAGTGATGCTTCGAGGAAGCATCCTTATTGACCAATTTTGCAGCAAAACTGGCCCACGGCTCTTTGCATATTCATCCAATCCTTTGGCTTCTCCAAGTTCAATGACCTACCGAAAAGTCAATCAAAAAAATCTTCCTCTTATTAGTTCCTTAATGTTCTGTGGTGGCTGACCAAAAAAAAAAATGTTCTGTGGTAAAGAAGGAACAAAGTGTCTTGATACTTAAGGCCCCCATGCATCTATACGAAAAGTGTTTCTTTTCCTTTATAAAGAGAAGGAGTTAGGCAGTGGATCCCACCTATTTTATCTTTTTCCCCGGGCTTTTGAGCTAACGGTGGAAGCTCAATTTCAATTCAAATGGAAGGAGTCTGATTTAAAAAATCTGCAACGAGACTTTTGGACTTTCGTTCAGTAAAACAAAAGTTCAGCGGAGTATGAGCAAAGCCAAGGCTATCAAAGAACAAATATGATCTTCCATTGGTCTTGATTCAAGAAATTCAATACTTTCCAAGAGTCCTTTTTTTTTACTTATCGAGTCATCGTGATTAATAGCTTCAGTCTTAAATTTTTTTTGTCACGCTCGGATCTACGTCTGAAAAGACTCAAGAACTTATGAATTCCGGAATGGAAACATTTTTACACCTCCGGATCTAGCGAGATTTTATTTTTCCTCCTTGGCTCCCCCACCATGTGCTTCCTCCATGTTGTCCTTATTAATTATCAATCGGTCCGTTTAATCAACACCTGTAACTATCGAAATCTGAAGTCTTGCTGGTGTTGGTGCATTCACATCGCTCATGCACTCGCCACCAAGTGCGAAAGTGACACTGCAATTATGTACAGGCAAAGACGCAAGCGTGCCTCGAGCAGTGTCATCCCTGCGATCGGCGGGCAAGTCCGTGGGCATCTATCGAGACACGTGTTGTCCGGATTTCCAATGGAAGATAATATTTACAATCTGTGGTCAGTTGAGCGTGAAGTTTGGTTGTCTCCTATGTCTAGAACCTGTACATAGTAGAAGAGCGAAGGCTTACTCGGTCTATTGGCTTAATCGACTTATCAACTTATCCCACGATTAGCTTTAAAGTTTGTGGAGGGATAAAATCTAGATTGCAATGTTTGGAAAGGGGGCCTTTTAAAATGCCAGGACCAGATGACTTTTAAGCAGTATTTTATCGACATCAGTGGATGACTGTGAGCTATTCTGTCGTTCTTGAAATTGAGAAACTCTGGCTTGGTGCTGGGAATTCAGAAAGTATCAACCAAACTCTTATCACCTTGATTTTCAAAGTTGACTTTCCTGAACGGTTGGAGCATGTCGGTCTATTAGCCTCTGTAATATTTCCTTCGGTGTTGTCATTGAGATTATCATGATTTGATTGCAGAAATTTAAGCTAAACTTGACTTCAACCAAGTAAGTTTCGTTTCGAGTCATCACATCCAATATAATATCATCATTGCTAAGGAAATCATTCATTAACCGCGGAAAATGAAGGGGAAGGAAGGCTACATGCTAGTCAAGGTGGACTTGGGCAAGGCAAGGCGTTTAATAGGTTAAGGTGTGAATTCACGTGGCTGGACTTCTTGGTTCATTGGTGGATCCCGTCAAGCGATTTATTGCGATTAACAATATGCAGCTTTTTAGGAATGGGGAACTAAGAAAAGCTCCAGGGGGTGTATAACAAGGGGATCTGCTTTTGCCTTCAATCTTTGTCCTTTGTATAGGGCGACTTTCTCACTAAATCATGAATTTCGTTGAGAAGAGTATTTGGAAGCCTTTCCGAATTACATTTTCCATCCCTTCATGTCATTTGTCCACAATTGCCACCTACATACTCAACCGACTTCCCATTAAAAAGAAAAATTAGGTCCCCGCCATGAGGGCATTGGAATAATTTGGCAGCAGCAAAATAGACATCCAATTGATAATCAACAACTCGTATGACCTCCGACCAAAAAAAAAAAAAGCAACTCAAAGACCGGGGGCAGTTTTCCCCAAAATAGGCCCCAACTCGACACCCCCAACCCCGAAGGTGACACTACAATCATGTACAAGCAAAGACGCGGTGCGGGCAGGTGTGTGGGCAATTATCGCGAGGCGGTGTTGTCCGAAAATCCAATGGATGATATATTTACAGTGCGAAGAAACTTCACAAAGACAGGATTATTAAAATTCAAAAAAATAATGACCGAAAGCGCTCGATTGCTCCCATCTTTTTAATATTTTATTTTAGTCACCGAAAGCACTCGATTGCCCCCATCTTTTTAGAATCCCGCTAGTTTATTTACCCCGCAATTGTTTTTTTTGTAAATTTTAATCTGGGAGTTTGTTAGGAGCATTTGATCTGTGGTGGTTCAATATATTGCTGCAGTTATTTTCGTACGACAATGATGTGGAGAATACCGAATCTCGGCGCGCATTGCAACCCGTAGTTTTCGGAGGGGAAGATCTTGGCGTGTGCCCATCATCGATAATTCTGGTGATCGGTCGCTGATTATTTTTTGATATTGTGACAGATCTCATCTTTTGAGATGAGAGCGTGCTTATAACTACAATCTGTATTTTTTTGTTTTCTGAGTTTTATTTTATTTTAGCCACCGAAAGCGCTCGATTGCTCCCATCTTTAGAATTCCACTAGTTTATTTACCCCGCAGTTGTTTTTTTTCTTTCTTCAGTTGCGTTATGACGGACGGTGGACATAAAATAGAAAAATTGAGGTGGGAGGCAATTCGAGTAGCAGAAGGCTTGATGGAATTAAGGAAGAGGCACGTGACTGCTTGACTAAAGCAGTTAGATGAAGGGCGGTGGATGGGATAAGAAAGTAGGCAGTCGGCCAAGCATGGCCAGCCAAAGAAGCTCCCTAAGGTGGTGTCCCTGGTTGCAGTGTGCTAAACGAGATTTTGAGACTGAGCACGAACCTCCGGCTTCGGACGTGAGTGACTTCTCGGTGCTCCGATTAGCTCAATACGATTAACGAAGATGCTATATTGGGCAAGTCCGGGGTTCCCTTATTCATTCATCGTCGTCGACAAAACCTGGTAACGGATTTTCTTCTTCCATTTTAGCAACTCCGGCAGTATGGACCCGCTTAGCAAAGGTCTACTTGTCGATCTGCATCGGCCTCTTGGACTCCGGGAAGGCAAGCAGCATCCCTTTCTCGATGAAGTTCTGCACGATTTGGTTAGTTTAAAAGTCAGCCTGAACTTACTTTAAAGTAAAGTCTTTGCTCAGCCCGAACATTCCTACCTTGCCTCGAGCGCTAGGGAATTTTCCAAAGGATGGGTGGGATGAGGCCGGCATCAAGGCTTTTTTGGCAATCAATGTATAGACCAGTAATTTCGTAGTATAGTAAGTCAAGATCCGACACAACATCACTGTCAAGGGCATTCTTCTGAGGAAAAAAGAAAAGAGTTGGGCAAACAGAGGTTCATTTTTTTCTTAGATGCTGTGTGCAGCTGCCTTCCAACTATCGGAAATCCGCTCCAGTACGGAGCTGTATTTGTCAACTTTGACGGGCTGCAATGAATCATTCTTATTGACCAATTCTAGCAAACTGGCCCCCGACTTTCTGCATATCTACTCTATACCTACAGCGATCTCCATCTGTGGTTCTGGCCTCTAAACTTTTTCCATCTCTAACTGCCACTGGTTTTGCTGCTATACTTTTCAATTTTTTTCTTGAAGAGAAGATCAAGTGAGATCAAATGGAGGGGAGTGCCAAAAAAAGACGCATCTGTGAAAATGATGGAACAGCAGGAGGCGCTTCTTCTACTCACACTTCAACAGAAGGTCAAGGAATGGATACTTCGTCAGGATATGACTATGAAGTATTCTTGAGCTTTAGAGGACCAGATACTCGAGCAGGTTTTACCGACTTCCTTTACACTAGTCTTAAAGATGCAGGAATCCGTGCGTTTAAGGATGACGAAGATCTCCGCAAGGGGGAAGAGTTTGCCCCAGAACTTCTCCAAGCAATTAATCAGTCGAAGATCTCAATACCTATCTTTTCGAAAGGTTATGCCTCTAGTGTATGGTGTCTCAAGGAGGTAGTCCAGATGGTCCAATGCCAGAAAAAGAGTGGACAAAAGATCATGCCCATTTTCTATGATGTGGCACCTTCAGAGGTTCGATACCAAACAGAGGGTTATGCAAAGGCCTTTCTTGCACATGAAAACAAGAAGCGACACGACGAAAAGACTATGCAAGAGTGGAAGGATGCTCTCAGTGCAGTTGGGGCAATAAACGGATGGGACCTGCATAGCGAGAAGAACAGGTGACTGCTTTTAGCATTCCATCTGATGTTCATTGTATCATTAAAACTGGAAGCATGTCAATCGGTTTCTTTTTCAGAGTTGTGTTAGTCTTGTTAAAATTGAATTTTATGATACTGAAGTTATCCCGCAGAAATCACATCAACTAATGGCACAATCCCAATTTTGTCCTATTTCAATCCAAACGACATTTTTTTCAGTTCAGCTTCTTCATTAACCGTCTGTACCAACGCTAATTCATCTACAATGGAATAAATCGTTGAAGAATACATTTCAAATAGGTCTATAGTTTTCAATTTGGTCTCGTCAGAAAATAGTTTGTTCAACACAGTTTTCTAACTCATTGCCTTTTGACCTCCAACAAACACTAGGCGAGAAGGCGAGTTTGCAAAAAAACTCACCAAGGAGGTTTTCAAAGAATTGAAAAAGGCTTATTTGGTGGTATCAGATTGCTTGGTCAGTGTTGACAACCATGTGGATGCAATCATGGAAATGATTGGTGCTGAGACAAGTGAAACACGGATTATAGGAATCCATGGAATGGGTGGCATCGGAAAGACGACTATTGCCAAAATCATCTACAATCAGCTTTCAAAAAATTTTGAGGGTTGTTGCTTCCTTTCTAACGTCCGTGAAACGTCAAAACTCGAGGGCATTCACCGCTTGCAACATCAGCTCATCTTTGACATCCTCAACACGAAATGGGCAGATATAAGAAATATTGATGAAGGGATTAAGACCATTAAAGACAGGTTGTCTAATAAAAGAGTCCTCCTTCTTCTCGATGATGTGGAAGAAAAGGATCATATGAATGCACTTGTAGGAAAACGTGATTGGTTTGGTAGAGGGAGCAAACTCATTATTACTACAAGAAAGAAGGATGTTCTCATTGTTCCGGAAGTGGACTGCACTTATGAGGTCAATGGCATGGATGACTATCAATCTCTTGAGCTCTTTAGCAAACATGCTTTCAGAAGAGACTCTCCTTTGATTGAGTATATTGACCAATCCAAGAGGGCAATAGACATTGCTAGAGGTCTTCCGCTAGCTCTTGAGGTCATAGGTTCACTTTTATCTCGCACTGAAAAGAAAAGGTGGGATGACATATTGGAGAAGTTGGAAAATATTCCTCCCTTGGAAGTTCAGAGTAAGCTAAAAATAAGTTTTGATGCGTTAGAAGTTCAACAACAGCATATGTTCCTCGATATAGCTTGCCTTTTCATTGGATATGACAAAGACATTGTGGTTTATTTTTGGGAAAAATCTAAATTTTTTCCGAAAGAAACTATAGAAGTTTTGCAGAACATGTCTTTGATAAAGATTGTAGAGTATAATAAAGTGTGGATGCATGACCAACTCAGAGACCTCGGAAGAGAAATAGTTCGTCAAGAAAGTAAGATGAAAATAGAGAAGCAACGGAGGGTGTGGGATCCCAAGGAAGCATTGGATTTGCTGAGGAGACATGAGGTAAAATCCCCCGTGCGATAAATCTCCATGTTACTTGTGGACATTTTCGTTTAAAAAAATCGAGTTACTTTTTTGTGTTCTCTAGCACTATTGTGACCAACTCAAACCAATATTTTTGCTCTGTCGAGATTAAAGGAACGATAGTACTCCAACTCAACCCCTTAAAATAGTGAACTTGAATAAATGTGTTTCGCTTCAACTCTTTTATTTTTAAAATTTTCCATTGGGCAGGGAAAAACAAAAGTTGAAGCTCTTCGTCTCCGCTTTGACCGTGAGCGGCGATACTATTTTACTTGTGAGGACTTTAAGAGAATATCAAATTTGCGGTTTCTTCAAGTTAACGGTCCGAAGGAATATTTTCGCGCAGAAGAGAGGCTTCTTTGGCACGAATTGCCATCAAATGTTCTTCCAACTAATGTTTTTCAGGAGAATTTAGATCTCCTTCCACATTTACGTTGGCTTTCTTGGCACGGTATTCCCCCAACATTTAAGATTGCAAATTTCTCTATGGAGAATGTGGTTGTTCTTGATCTATCCTGGAGTAAGATTACGCATGATTGGCAGGGGTGGAGCCATATGGAGGTATGTTATATGCTAGACAACACTTATCATTCCATCTTATGAGATTCAAAAGTAATCTTTGCATGGTTTTTTTTTTATAGGTGATGAAGAATTTGAAAATTTTGAAATTGACCGGATGCAATTGCTTGGAGAGAACTCCCATCTTCTCTGCTGAGGTAAATTTAGAACGATTGATCCTAGCGAGCTGTGAATCATTAACTGAAATTGATAGGTCGATTTGTCATTTGAAAAGCCTAGTTTCCTTAGATTTAAGTCATTGTTCCTATCTTCGGAGGCTACCAGACGAGCTGGGTAGAGATCTTGCGAGCCTTGAATACCTATCTCTAGTATGTTGCACATCGTTCAAGAGGCTTCCGGATACAATTGGAAACTTGGAATCGCTGATTGAGTTGGATATATCCCAAATGAGGATTAAAGAACTACCCGATTCCGTCAGAAAGTTGAAAAATTTGAAATTAGTAAGGATGTTTTGGACTGCAATGAGCAAAATACCTAATGCCCTTTGGATGATTGAGAAGCTCGAAAAAATAGATGCTGAATTTAGTGGTTTGAAAGTGGAAGTGGAAATTGGCAATTGCATCTACAGAAATCAATCCCTAAGGATCTTGAGATTGGTGAATGTTAGAATAAACGTAGTACCGAGGCTTCCTGAAAGTCTTATCCATCTATGGTTGTGTGCATTGCACATGGATACGTTTCCAGATCTCTCAAACCTGACTAATTTAGAGAAATTGTCACTGACCTTTGGCCCACGCGATGACGCTGGGGAATCTAATGGGCCTGTGGAAGAATATCTGATGCCACGGTGGATTGGGAATTTAAGCAAACTGCAGACTCTGTTCCTAAACTCTTGTCATTTTGTGACCCACTTACCCATGGATTTTAGTAGTCTCCTTCCTCGACTCCAATACCTTACACTCCGATGCCCTAATCTGCGTTGCCTCCCGAGCCTTCCCTCCAGTTTATTATCCTTGGATTTGCACTCTGAACACATGACCGCCTTACCCACAGATATTAGTAGTCTCCTTCCCCGACTCCAAACACTTGCACTCGAATGCCGTAATCTGCGTTGCCTCCCAAGCCTTCCCTCCAGTTTGTTATCCTTGGGTTTGGGCTTTCAACACATGACCGCCTTACCCACAGATATTAGTAGTCTCCTTCCCCGACTCCAACTACTTCAACTCCTATGGCCTAATCTGCGTTGCCTCCCGAGCCTTCCCTCCAGTTTATCAACCTTATATTTGCACTCTGAACACATGACCGCCTTACCCACAAATATTAGTAGTCTCCTTCCCCGACTCCGAGAACTTCTACTCTACTGCCGTAATCTGCGTTGCCTCCCGAGCCTTCCCTCCAGTTTATCAAACTTATATTTGCACTCTGAACACATGACCGCCTTACCCACATATATTAGTAGTCTCCTTCCCCGACTCCAAATACTTGAACTCCGATGCCCTAATCTGCGTTGCCTCCCGAGCCTTCCCTCCAGTTTAATATCCTTAAGTTTGGTACATTGCAAGTCATTTGGTTCCCTGGGGGATCTATCGAATTTGAAGAACCTATCACATCTTATGATTGCTCACTCTGTAATCTCAGAGATGCGAGGCCTTGATGGTTCGGAGAACCTAGATTTGCAGCTTTCGGAACTTCAACAGGTGTGGATATTACCTAATCTAAGTAATCTCAACCAACTATGGCGTCTTTTTGTGTACTATTGCGATAATCTGGTTGAGATTCAAGGCAAACTACCACAATGTTTAAAATCATTGAGTATTCATGACTGTGGATCTTTACAGAAATTGCCATATCTATCAAGCTTGAAGGGACTGCAAAGGGTTGAAATAAGGCGGTGCAGGAAATTAAATGTGGAGGAAATTTCTTGTTTTGTTCGGAGATGGCAGTCAAATTTGTGGGTGACAAGACGAATAATAAGGAGAAGATGACGAATCTGGATACGAATTTGAATATGGATATGAGGGAGAAGACAGACGGATAAATGCACGTTGCTCTTGAAAGCTTCTTGATCGCCGACCACAAATTGTTCCCTTGCGTGTAAACTTTAAACGAATTGAGGTAATTTATTTCATCTGACAACCAATGTTTTCCCTTTTCTGCAATCAAACTCTTTCACGGATATAAACAGAAAAGTTTCACATGCACTTTTTAATTACCTTTTCACGAGTTGATGACTAAAAATCTGATGAAGGTATTGGAATTATGACACCTCCGGACAACCAGAGGGTTCTTAATTATGTACAGACATTCATTCTCTTCTACTAGTTTGGTTTGGCTTTTTTCGCCAAATTCTCTTTTGATGGTTTCTCCTTGGTTTTATGTTTCCCAATTGGAGGTATGCATTTCTATTGCATCGTTTTTATTTGGTTTGGTTTGTAACAAATTATTAGATATCCTTGTCGATTTGTTGCTTCACTTATTTCAAAGTTTATAACCTTGCTTCGCATTGGAGATGACTTCCTTGTACTGTAAACAAGTAGATGGAATGTGTGTCAGAAGGTCATATAATAACTATGGTTCTCATCCTGGAACTTTACTGCATAATCAACTCATTGTTGCAACTGTGAAGAAGACAGACACCCTGTATTGATATGCTTATGTTCAGTCTATTTTTCTGGAAAGATGTGCTTCTTAGTGGGATTTGCAAATATTATGGAGAAGTCATAAAATGAAGAAAGAGGAATTTTACTTGGGTAGCGGATCAATAGTTGGTGCGGCAAAACTTCCACCTCCAAGGTATCATAAATCGTCTTATAGTTAAGGCTAAATTTCAGTAATATCGTTACCTACTGCCCAGGACATATGATAAGTCTCACTTGGGGTTAGAAATCATGTAAATGAAACTCTTGTGTGATCTCGATTATTGCCTACATTTTCTAGAAATGGTTATGCCTCAGTGATTATCTATAATAGAAGCCCTTCCATTCACCTCGGTTATACTAAAGGATTCTTTTAGGTTTTAAGATTGACAAGAAGTGCTAAGGGAGAGATCTCAAACTGCCTTGTTGCCGATTTCTAATGTAGCTGAGAGGAATTAAAGTTTGAAAAACTTATAGAAATCTTATTGCGCAGGGTGTTGTGGCTAATTGGGCAGCTGTACAAAGACTGGATAAAGGAAAATGAAAATGACGTCCAAAGTGAAGTTTTACGTTCACTTTATAATTACTTTATGAGTTGATGCCTGGAAATCTGAAGAAGGTATTGAAATTATGATACCTCCGTATAACCAGGGGGTTCTTAATTATATACAATTATATGTTTTCTTTTCCTAGTTTGGTTTCGCTTTTTTTAGCTATATTCTCTGTAAATGGTTTCTCCTTGCTTTTATGTTTCCCAGCTGGAGGTGTGCATGTCGATTGCATCATTATTATTTGATTTATGACAATTCATTAGATATCCTTGTCGATTTGCTGCTTCATATATTTTGAAGTTGATACCTTCACATTGGAGATAACTTTGCTATACTGTAAACAATTAGATGAAATGTGTGTTGGAAGGTCGTAGCACAATGGTTCTCATCCTGGAAAATTACAGCATAATTAACTCATTGTTGCTATTGTGAAGAAGACATTGTATTGATATGCTTATATTCGGTTTATTTTTCAGGAAAGGTGTGCTTCTTAGTGTGATTTGCAAATGTTATGGAGAAGTAATAAAATGCAGAAAGAGGAATTTCACTTGGGTAGCGGCATCAATAGTTGGTGCAGCAAAGCTTCCATCTGTGACAGGAGAGGAGAACTATTGAGCTTCGCCAAGGTATCATAAATCATATTATAGTTAAGGCTAAATTTCAGTATGATCGGTGTATCGGACATATGAGAAGTCTCACTTGGGGTTTGAAATCATGTAAATCGACCCTTGTGTGATCTCCATTGTTGCCTCCATTTTCTTGAAATGGTTATGCCTAGGTGCTTATCTGTAATAGAAGCCCTTCCATTCACCTTAAGTTACACTAGATGACTCTTTTAGGTTTAAAGATTGACAAGAAGTGCTAAGGGAGACATCTCAAACAACCGCCTTTTTGCTGGTTTCTAATGTTGCTGAGGGACTTAAAGTTTAAGAAACTTACAAAAACGAAATTATCCTCGAAAGGAAATTTGACAGAATAAGTAATGTTGATGAAGGGATCAAGACAATTAAAGATATGCTTTTTAATAAAGGAGTTCTCATCGTTTTTTATTATGTTGACCAGAAGAATCATTTGAATGCACTCATGGGTAACATCTGTGATATTCAGGCATTACTGAATTCTTCAATGCTGAATATCAAGCGCTGAAGGAGCTCGAAATTCTTAGTGCTTTTTGTTTGTCATTGAATGTCAGTGCATTTTGTTGATCGAAGGCACTGCCATCCTTAATGTGAGTTGATCGGGTTGAAATACTTCGTAGAAAGGGATGACATGTGTGAGGCCTCTGATTGTTTCAACTTGAAGAGGTTCAAATGATGCAATGTCTGGCATTGCTTAGAAGATTCAGCCATTTCTTGAAAAATTTAGAAGACATGCTCAGCAAAGGAGTTCATTTTCCAATAAGAAGTGCGTGTGGTACTTGAAAGGTCCTACATCCACAGCCAAGTCTGTTGTTAAGGAAGATTTGAAACTTAAACAAATTTCTTATTGTCCTCTGTCATTCCAAGAGATATTTATTGTAGTCTTTCCTGGGATCGTTATCTATTATACATAAATTACAATCACACTTTGGCAAGTTGACTTGAAATCTATTGTTGTAGGCATAGTTATTACTAGCTGTTTTTGCAACCGTTTTCTACCTTTAAGATGGACGCTGTAAACTGCTCATGAATGGGACCATGGTTTTTTTGGATCTATTTCATGAGTTTGATTTGGTTTAGATATATTACTTTTTGACGGTTTTGGTTGGCTAATTGAGTTACCAGTAAAAGACAAGTCAAATTGATGCTAGTGTTACTGCATTCAAGTGCACTACTTTTTGTCAATTTACACGTGGGTCATTTATGTGAGATCCTTGGAACTTGCTGGTTTGTACTTTAAATTTGAACCTCATAACCATGCCTTGTAAAACTTAACTTTGCTATACCTTAAACAATGAAGGATATAGTCAATCGTGTAGGTTTTAATCCGTGATAAAAGCTCTTTCATTCACTTTTCGGGTACCTAGGTATGGAGCTTTAGGTTTCACATTGGTAAGGAGAATCGCCAAATGACAAAAGAGACCTATATGGCAGCCTGAGCTCTTCTCTTGGTAATAAGTAAGAAAACTTACGGGTTCTTACTGTAAAGGTAAGCTGGGGCTAGCGCAGGTAACTCGTAGATTTGACGACAGTGTATCTTTCCCAACGTTTTAGTGCTGTACTTTGGCTTTTACAGTATTGTACGAACTACAGCTTATCACATAGTGTCAAGGACTTAAATGGTCTCTTGCTCAATGTGCTTTGAATGGTCACAATAAGCACTTTATGCTTCGAAATGATGAAGGAATTTCAATTTTCCGGTTTCCGCTAATGTTAATTCCGGAATATCAGAAATAGAAGGTAAATGCTTACAGCTTTCGTTCGTTCCAAAGGCCGATCAAATCACTCTTACATGTCTAAACCAAGATGATATAAATTGCTTACCTCCTAAAAGTTGAAATTCAACAAAGGTTGCCAATTGAAATGACGCAAACTTCAGATAAGATCATTTTTTTCCAAGGTTGCTTGATTTAATTGTCCTGCCAGGGAACAGTCGAAGTACTTGGTTGTGCCGAGAAATCTTTTATGTGCCAGTAAGCCAGTAGTAGAAGGTAAGGTCACTGATTGAAAAGTATTCTCCCTAGACAGTCTTTGTTTCACCTTATAAAACTGGTTAATCTCCAAACCATGCAAGTCTAACAGTTTCAAAATTCACAAGCTTTTGCCAATTTTGTGAAGTTCAACACGAGTTCAACCCCCAAAAAAAGAAAAAAAAAGAAAGGAAATAAAAAAGCGGCGTGATTCAGCTATGGATAGCTCAGCTCAGCATCCACACGTCCTTATT
This sequence comes from Syzygium oleosum, assembly GCF_021117445.2. Lineage (NCBI taxonomy): Eukaryota > Viridiplantae > Streptophyta > Magnoliopsida > Myrtales > Myrtaceae > Syzygium > Syzygium oleosum. The sequence continues at coordinate 5,875,119 of NW_026607485.1, read as the reverse complement.
AGGTTTTATCGAGTCTGGTAAAAAATGCCACAGGCCCAAGATTAGATTGACAGGTAAAATTGCGAGCGCATTCATTCAATAGGTATCACAGAATTGTATTTACAAGGATGATACATTCAACTTCATGCTATTTACATTCCACGTGAATTTCGGTAGAGATCCTATGCATCTTGTGATGGACATGGAAACAGATTGATGAAATGCATTACGTGAACAAACTTCATCCAGAGCTACCTAATGATCTTCACGAAATTAGGTGCTGACTTAGGAGCATTTTACGTTAAGTTACTCTTGGCATCGGAGTCTCAACGCAGCCTCAATGCAGAAGAAGAAGGATTCCTGGAAAGCATAAGGTTTCCTTAGTCTTCGCTTCCGTGTCACTCCCCAATTCCCAACGGGCACGCGACATCCACCACTGGTCGATTTATGCGACATCCCAAGAATGTCGCCGACCTCAAATCGCCATCAGAGATTTACAACCAGAGCGGATACTAACAATTAATCCCTAACAAATACAACTGGGGAGAATAGGGAGAATATACATATATTCGATTCCATTCGGAGACTTATAAAATATTCACAATTACAACCTTCATTTACAAAAGCACACCTTACTATCCACCTCCGATAACAAAAAGGACTAGATGACCTGGTATCCTAACTTCCAAAAATGGTACGCCTCAAAAGCTCTGATTAGACCCCTGCACTAACCCCTACAGCCCTTACTCGGCGTCCACTCTGACTCACTGTCCTCGGCATCACCACCTGAATCCTCCTCAGCTGTCTGATCACCCGATGGTTCCGAGTCGGCCTCAATATGTTCATGGTTCAGGCGGGGGCTCTGAAATGTTTGGTTGAAATAACCGTGAGAACACTTCGCAGTAAGTTCACCTCTAAACTCCACCTAGGCTATCACGTACCTCCAGACAATCACCCAAACACAACTTTCGCACACATGCCATTATCACATAGCAGGCACATCAACACAATTGCAAGCATGCACAATTTTTATGTCATGCACTCATTCCGTTCTCATCATGTCTCATCCACATTCCTCGCCAGTGACCCGCGTACACGTACACGCCTCAGGTACACTGCGACCTCTTTCCACAACACTTTCAGGCCCGCGTAAACGTACACGCCTCAGGCCATGTTTCTTGCCCGCGTAAACGTACACGCCTCAGGCTCAACATCTACCACCTACTGCGCAACCCGCGTAGAAGTTCACGCCTCAGGCTGGCAGTCTTCCGGTATTACCAGGCATCGTCCCGCGTAAACGTACACGCCTCAGGACGGCACAATTTTCCACAATCACACGTCATGCCACATTTCTTTCTCACACAGGCACATGCTCAACATGTATTTACCAAACACAACTGGCCAATCACACGTGGCCCGCGCACGTATCAATTACACACAACCCATGCTCACTCAGCATTTGACATGACCAATAATAATAATTAAAATAATCTAGCCCACACGTGCACCCAACAAACATAATTAACTCAACCAATTGCACAATCACACATTTAATTTCACCACCACGATCTAATTATTTCCAAACGCACATAAAATACAGAAATCATTATTTTTCTCCCACCAAACGATGTCAAATCGATTCCGGTCCTTCACGGGACTTTTTCACCATAAATTCTCGGTTCTAAAAATCCAAGTTGCGTCCCAATCGGCCCATCACGGCCCCATGAACAGTAAATCACAGCCACTGTTATTCTCTAATTTCCAATAAAAATTGCCCGAATTAAATCCTAAGGCCCGCCACAAAATTTCCACTCCCAATTCATGCCATTCCGCACCTAACTTTATACAGATTTCGCCCAAAAATCGCCCGTCGATACCCGAAGTCCTAAGTTGGGTTTAGAGCGCGACTTACCCGCGTTCTAGACTATCGCGGCTAGAACGGAAAGCGGCGGCACTTAATCGGGAACGGCGGCGACGACGTACAGCTCCCGGCGGGCGGCGATCGGCTTGGGTGGCGACGGCGCGGCTTGGGCGGTGGCCGATGGGGCTCACGGCCAAAGGAGGACCGAAAGGGAGAGAGAAAGAACGGCGGGATGGGGGTGGCGTGAGGGGTGCGAGACGGCGGGGCGGTGGCGCGGTGAGGCACGGCGGCGATCCAAGCGGCGGCGCGGCGATGATCGGCAAAGAGAGAGAGGGAGAGAGTGAATGTGTCCACGGTGGGGGCTTCACGGCAAAAAGGGGGAAATTTCACGATGGGGAAGGAGGAAGAAGAGAGAGAGGAGAGAGAGAAAGGGGGTCAAGGCTAATTATCCAATTTTGACCATTTTTTTGGTAATTTACCAAAATACCCCTATCTAATCTTTTTAATCTGACGGCCGAGATTCGATCCAATCTAAAAATCAATGGTTAGAATTGAATATTACTTAAAAATATCCAAGGGTAATTATGCCTTTTCCAACTTTGGGCCTAAGATGACCAAAATGCCCTTGTCCAACAAAACTAATCCTTTATTAACTCTTAGGGGCATTTTGGTCACTTTCTCCGTTTCTCGTCGAAATCGAGTTTTTCTGAAGGATTCGGGCGCAACAAAAATTGCACGTTACAACCGCAACGTCGTCCTAACGTCCCGTTGTGACTTCCAAATTTTCCGGTGTCCGATTTAGGCTAAATTAAATAATTAAATTCTATTAAACGTAACTCGAGCGTTTCTCAAACTAACGGGTGTCTTGTTGGGGAAATTCGCATATTCGACTCGTGACTGATAATATATCGAGTCACGTGCAAGTCCGTTCGGTTCGTAACAATTTCGGTTGTCATTAAAATCGCGAGGATCAATCGCTAGATCCGTGGGGTAGGATCGTTCGATATAGGTTCAGGATAATTCATCAAATCATTTCGTGGTCCGACGGAATCACCCGCAATCCACTACTATGACAGTGGCGAACTGATCCTTGGCTACCCTTAGATCGGCCAACAGTGGCTCAAAATATCACCTCGGCGATTTCATGAGCGAAATTAAATTCACGATCGAATTTTCTAACAGTTGTACGAATTTAATTCCCTAATCAGCCTTTCCCCAATGGTTAGTATCCCAGGAATGATCAGTTCTGGGCGAGAACTAACTGCGAGTACATTCATAAAACTCAGTATTTTATAAATCTCAAATGGACTATTTTTCAGGATGTCACATTCCGTATTCCTTCAATCGTGGGTCCATGACGATTTTGCACGATTCCCAGGTCTCCGCCATTAATTCTACACCATAGTAGAGTAAATGGTCCGCAAGGCTGTTACCAGTTACCAATCCGCAGAAACAAACTCTGATAAGTCATCCGTAAATATTTCCGGTAATAAAGGACTGGCATTCTCTAGAATAAGCTGATTTGTCACATGACCTATTACACCTAGCATGATAAATCCACAAAATAATTGCTTGTAACAGGTACCTACGACTGAAACTACCTCCTTACCTGCTGCAAATTGGATCTTCTCCAGAGCCATCACAAACTTTCTCGACCTAATAAACCAGACTACCAAATCCTATATTATACAGCCATACCTACAAAAAAAGAAGGATTCCAATTACATGCGAACACTCACATAAAAAAGAGTAAGATTATCACCAGACAAGCAGGTGGAATCAAATTATTTTCACATTATCTCACATCAATATGTTTATCCGTGACTGTCATTGAGCTAGTTGCCAATATTATAGGCATTAGTAGACATGCATAATTTAAATGATTAATACCTTATAATTGCACAGAGCTTAAGACTAGGTCATCAGCCATCATAGAGAGAGAGAGAGTGAGTAATACACATTATTACGCGTCTTAAATTTGGAATTGGTACGAGAAACTCATGCTAGCTTTATAGGAATGAGATGACTTCCTTAAATATTGTTAGAAAGGTCATGAGTACTGCAAACTGCCCTGCTTTGTTAAGAAGATAAAACAAACAAAACAGTTAAAATTTATACGCTGAAAAAAATGAGAGTACGAACATTGTTGGAAAATATAAGACTTCTCCGGTTAGACAGGTTGAAATAAATGCAAAGCAAATGTCAAACACAGTCAGCGACAATTCCCCATAATTTATCTGATATTCTGTCAAGATCAAAGTCATACCACCCTAGGTAAGTGATGGTAAGTCTATTGTGGGAACCGAGAATAGTACGGATGCAAATGAGGCACAATATATGTCCATTAGTTATATGTATAGTATTTGGCATGCTGTAGTAAGAAACAAACATTGCATTGCCAATACGAGGTTGTCCAAATGTCAAAACCTGGACAATCTGTTCTTCATGATTTACCTGGAAATTAAGTGTCCTTGGTTATATAAGTAAATCCTCCGCATGTCAAATGTAAGAGGAATAATGCCAAAGTTTGTCACGCCCCGAACCCCAACGAGCTCGCGACATCCCCTACTCCGGTCGAAATGATGCGACGTCCCAGGAACGTCGCCGACCCAACCCAAACATCAGAGCCACATGCGAAAGCGAATAACAAAACCCCGGACAAATAATGACGACAACGGGGTAGAACAACAGAACAATTCAGCAACCACATATTCATACAACACCAAATATACAAACATCATATTACAGACGTAAATACAGACTTTCATCCTCAGTCACCGTTTAAACAAAAGTTCAGGGGTTTGGTTATCTTAACTTCACTATCGGATAACCCAAGTTATACAACCCCTAAAACACCCTAGGGAAAAACCTAAGGGTCGCCCTCTTCCATTCTGCTTCGGAATTTCTGGCTTGAATCTCTGGAACTCACCTGCAGCTCCACTGGGCACCAACAGCAGCTCCCCGGACTTCCAAAAAGAAAAGGCGCACTTCCCGGGTTTAGGGCCGGGGGTCTGAAAGTGGCGGTTATACAACCGTGAGACGAATCTCAATAAGTGTACAACCCCAAACCCCACGTAGGCACTCACGTACCGCCAGACGAAAACACACAACGATCGGCCAAACTAACAATCACATGCGACCCTACCTGGAATCCATCACACACGTTCCTGCACGTTAGACAATAACACAGCCAACACATCACAGCAAGAAATCACAGACGCGCGCGTGCCTTAATTATAAGACAGAAATCACTTGGGCACGTCCCATACCGTGCCTAGCAGTTTCTACCCCATAATTAAGCATCACATCACGCGATACAAACACACTCGCACGCTACTCACACCATGCGTCACTTTCCACAATCCTCTCGCTTGTCTTGCCAAATCCCACTCATTTTCAACCTTTCCACCACTACCGCGCCCGCGTAAAACGCATCAGGCCAACGGTCTTCTGACCTCGTCAGGCATCGTCACCCCGTCGGGCCGGGCATCGTCACCTCGTCAGGGACGGCATCGTCCCGCGTAAACGTACACGCCTCAGGACGGAATCCTACACACACTTTCCTTCTACCGCGCCCGCGTAAAACGCATCAGGCCAACGGTCTTCTGACCACGTCAGGCATCGACACCTCGTCAGGCCGGGCATCGTCACCTCGTCAGGGACGGCATCGTCCCGCGTAACGTACACGCCTCAGGACGGACCTTTCCAACTAAACCACATTTCCATATCCTCGTTCCACTCAAACCACACTTACGCACGACCAGTACTCGCACGGCCAAACACAATTCCACATTGCATGCACATTTCACAATTCACATACACTTTGCAAATATAAATTCTCACCACGCTAGCACACCACACAATCATACACATATAACACGCGATCCCGAAGCACTATCACACGTTCTTGGCACGCGAACATATTGCGCAATCGCACTGCCTCACCATCACACCTCACGGCCACACACGTGACATATACAACCACACGTACACAACCCGAAACACAATCCCAAATCAGCCAACTACCACAAATCGCACAATCACGCACAAAATTCCATTCAAGGCACAATCCCAATAATTAATCGCACAAATTAATCCCGATCAAACCTCAACATCACAGCCCTAATCCGAGCTCCCTAAACCTAAAAATTCTTCGCCTAATCAGTCCGCAACCACAAAATAATCAGTCACTCAAATCAGTCCCGAACAGCCCCTAAAACAGTCACAAAATCGCCTAAACCGGGTCCTAAACGAGTCTAGAAATACCCAAGCTCCTAGGTAGTTTTTGGGGGAGACACTTACCCAAAAAAAGGCGAGACAGAACGGGGCTGGAACGGGCCGGGACAGCGGCAGCAACGGGAGCGGCGTCGCGGCGACGTACGGACGGCGTGAACAGTACTTTCGTATGGACACCGTACGGACAGGGGCTGGGACGGTGGCCGGCGAGGTGCCGGTGACAGCCGCGGCGTCCGTACGGTCCGACGTGAACAGTGATCCGTACGGACGATGAATGCGAACCGTACGGACACCGTACGGACGGTGGGGGCGGCGACGTATGGACGTCTTTGGATGGCCGGGTGTTGACGGACCGGTGATCGGAGCCAAATGAAGCTCCGGCGGCATCTGTTTACTGAACGGGAAGAGAGAAAAAGAGAGAAAGGGCCGCCTCGGATCGAAACCGGGCCGTGGTGGCCGAATGTATGAGAGGAGGTCCAGGGGTGCTGTGGCGACTACGGGCGTGGGCGGCCAAATGCTGGCCGGGTACGTGTTGGCGTGAATGCACTTAAAATGCGTAAACGTGCAAAACGAATGAAACAGGAAAAGAAGAGGAAATCAGAGGGAAATGGCCGAATGGTCTGCTGGAGAGAGAGAGGGTCTGGTCAAATGGGTCAAAGATGGTGTGAGTGGAATCCATGTGTCTCAATCTAGGCCAATTGGACAATTTTGCCCTTGATCCAATGGATATCTTTCATTCTCATCTAATAATTTAGGGTTAAAATGGTCCTTTGTCCCTAACCAAGGGCTGACCAGACCTGAATTAAGTTAACTCACCTTGGTTAGAACCCCAAAAACTTTCTAAATTCGGAATTGTCCAAAAATGGCCTAGGGGCATTTTCGTAATTTTCCGATCCCGAACCGAAATTTCAATTTTCGCACATACGCGTTCCATATGTGCGTGGCCAACATAATATGGCGTCGGAATCGCGAAATTCATCGCGCAAGCCCTCGAAAATCCACGTCAAAGTCTCGGGAATAAAATAATATTATTTTTTCAATTTTTGTCGAAATTCCAATTTTTGGCCAAAACGACTCCTGGTATGCGTGGCCACCCCAAAATGACACTAGCCTCAAAAAATAACCTCAAACGACTTCAAAATCGCCATTGGTGACCAGAGGGGCAAAATCGTCATTTTCCGGATCTCGGACCGAAATCCATTTTTTTGCAGAAATGGGTGGCCCCAAGGTTGGTCAAGCCAAAAACGTCATCGGCCGCTCAAAATTGTCACTTTCAAAATTCTCGATTCCCAGGCCCGAATTCCAAGAAATGTACGGACAGGGGCTGGGACGGTGGCCGGCGAGGTGCCGGTGACAGCCGCGGCGTCCGTACGGTCCGACGTGAACAGTGATCTGTACGGACAATGAACAGTAACCGTACGGACACTGTACGGACGGTGCTGGGCGGCGACGTATGGACGTGCTGGATGGCTGGGTGTTGACGGAACGTGATCGGAGCTCCGGCGAAGCTCCGCGTGATCTTGTTCTGAACGGGAAGAGAGAAAAAGAGAGAGAGAGGGCATTACGGTGAAAACCGGCGCATGGTGGCCGAACAGGTGAGAGGGGAGGTCCGGGGGTCTTGTGGCGACGGGCGGTGGGCGGCCCAGCTGGCTACGGGCAGTGCGTTCCGGCGTGAACGAATGCCTCGAAAATGCGAAACGTGCAAAACGTAACGTAAACGAGAAAAGAAGAGGAAATGCGTGAGGGAAATGGCCGAATGGTCTGCTGGAGTGAGAGAGGGTCTGGTCAAATGGGTCAAAGATGGTGTGAGTGGAATCCATGTGTCTCAATCTAGGCCAATTGGACAATTTTGCCCTTGATCCAATGGCTATCTTTCATTCTCATCTAATAATTTAGGGTTAAAATGGTCCTTTGTCCCTAACCAAGGGCTGACCAGACCTGAATTAAGTTAACTCACCTTGGTTAGAACCCCAAAAACTTTCTAAATTCGGAATTGTCCAAAAATGGCCTAGGGGCATTTTCGTAATTTTCCGATCCCGAACCGAAATTTCAATTTTCGCACATACGCGTTCCATATGTGCGTGGCCAACATAATATGGCGTCGGAATCGCGAAATTCATCGCGCAAGCCCTCGAAAATCCATGTCAAAGTCTCGGGAATAAAATAATATTATTTTTCCAATTTTTGTCGAAATTCCAATTTTTGGCCAAAACGACTCCTGGCATGCGTGGCCACCCCAAAATGACACTAGCCTCGAAAAATAGCCTCAAACGACTTCAAAATCGCCATTGGTGACCAGAGGGGCAAAATCGTCATTTTCCGGGTCCCGGACCGAAATCCATTTTTTTGCAGAAATGGGTGGCCCCAAGGTTGGCCAAGCCAAAAACGTCATCGGCCGCTCAAAATTGTCACTTTCAAAATTCTCGATTCCCGGGCCCGAATTCCAAGAAATGACTAAAATTGAACAATCGCGACTTTAGCTTATCTCTGGCTAACGGGTGGCTCATTGGGATTATGCGCTCTCGACCCGTGACCGACACTAAGTCAAATCACATTTAAGTTTACTCCACCCGAGACGACCTCGATTGTCATATAATTGCAAGGGTATGTCACTAGTTCCCTTCGGACACGATCAATCAAGTAGACCGGCCTCAGTTGGCTCAAAACATTCCCTCGTCAATCCATATGGTCGAAGATTGAACCCAGATCGAGTTCTTTGGTCGTGCGAACTCAATCCCGTAACAGCCCTACCCCTAAGGTTAGCATCCCGAGAATGCGCATTTCCGGGTGAGATCTCACTATAAGTGCATTGATCAAATTCATTTCCTAAATCCCGGGAAAAGGATCGAAAATTCAGACTGTTACAAAGTTAACATGCATACCTATGTTCTTGAGTATCTTTGAAAGCTATAACCGCAGCATTAAGGCAATATATGCCCACAGGTAATATATATTGATTAGAAATAAGGACAAAAAATTAGATGAAATTCAAACATAGAGGCATCACAAGCATCGCAAATTGGTAGGCCACTGCGGCATGAATTACATACCTATAAGCAGTGCTGGACGTCAACTATCAGATCAATGACTTAGAACCCTTGCTTTCAAATCCAAAGGCATTAATAACCAGTCAGAAGCTAATAAGAGAAGGCAGCATATGCCCACAAAATCCCATCTCAAGAATTGGCCATTTAGTACTGAGGACCTATTCTTTACGCAACCTTAGCAACAATGTCATAATAAAACGTAGTCGAATTACCTTGGTCTTTCCATCACAACTAGGACATGTCCAACAAAAAAGTGCTGTCAAATCTGACATGTAAACCTGCAAAATAAAAAGCTTTGCACCTTGTTACAATGTTATTGTATTGAAATGGTGAAACCTGAAGGGTAATAACAAGAAGCTCTATGTAAATGGGAGAAAGTTTAAAAAGAACACTTACTACAGATGCATACTCCACCACTATCATCACAAGAGTGTGATTGTAAACAGCTTTATGAGCCTTGGACCTCACTCAAAGTTCTGCATTTAACAGTTGAGAAAATTTCAGATTGAAAATGCAGTCACAAGTTCATTCAATTACAAGCAATGAAGCAAGTTTCTTATGTCTCTAGCAAGCTATTTCAACAAATCAAGTGAGAGGAACAATTTAAGGAAACATCAACTCAAAACAATATTTCGATATATTTCTACCGTCCTTCATGAACTTAAAGAAATATATATGTTCAATGCAATGTGATGAAAGGGGAATAAGTAAACAACAAAAGGCTCCTCTTTCCCAAAAGCTATTCCACTATAACTTTCAAGCTACAGTCCATCACTCAACTGGAGAAAAGCTGACTAGCTGACAGTCAATCACTGTGAGATACTCAACAAATTTTATCCCCAAAGAAGAAACAGCAGGATGAAATTTGTACCGAACAAATATAAGGAAATTCAATCAATCCGACCATATTCTAGTAGTAGCATCGATCCAAACTCGGTAGTCCAATAGCTTAACAAAACCAACCAAATGCAACACAACACTGTCAGTCATATGCCTCGAAAACAACCAAATCTACACCAGAGGGATCATTCAGCTATAGGTTGGCCCGCATTCAATCAGGCACTACAGCTCTGCGACACAGTCAACGATTCCCCGACCCTGAAATACCTAAATCCGCCAAATTCACAATACAAATCTCACTTTCCAAGCTCAAAACCGACGTACCCAATTCTAGAGCCTCCGAATTAAGTCAAGAGGATCACAGCAGTAAACTGGTACATGAACACGGAATGCGATTACCTCTCGCCCCACTTGCGGCAATCGAGCATGTCAGAACAACCATCGCCCTCAACCACCACCCGTTCCACTCCATATTCTACAATAGGAACGGATCGATCAGCGTCATCGAGAAAACGAAACCGCGCCACAAAGAAATCGAATCTCTGTAACGTCTCACATGAGCAAACAATTACACGAAATCGGACGCCGCGAATCGCGCAGTGAGATAGAGAGATGGATCGCGATCGTCCGTATTCCTCGAATTGAACCTCGATTCCGGTCTCTCAGGTTGGTGGATTTTATGAAGATTCTCGCGACGGGATGGCGATTGAAAGCTACGGCAACTCAGGGCAAAGGGGAGGAGAGGATGATGAGTATACGACATTTCCTTATTTGCCCTCGGGATCTTCTTCCGTTGTTGGCGGGCAGATTCGGTGATTTCGCCGTTTGCGTGAGGGCACTGAAGGAAGTTCCTCTAGAAATTCAAATTTGGGGTTCTATCTTCTCTCTGTTGCAGCTTCCCTTTGATGTCTCCACATTAGCACTTCGACTCATCTTAGTCGAATTTTTTTTTTTTTTTATTTGTCCTACTCTAATTCTTATTCCACTCTTAAACTTTTACTCTGTCTCTTTGTAAAGTACGGGAATCTAGAAATAGAATCTCACACCTGAAACTAAACGTCCCCACCACTAGTTCCTGAAAAAGTGGGAATTCGAACCCTTCACCTCCTCCATCCTAACGATAAGGATGACCACCAGAGCATCTCCTAGTATATGAAAATGCAATCACTACAAGACGCACTGTAAAGGTGTATTCAACTTTAAAAAGACAACTGTGTTTGATTACATATGCCTACTTTTTTCTCAATTTAGCTTAACAAACGGTGGGAGATGAGAGCTCCCATTGAACCAAAGTAGTTGTGCCTTCAGAGTATAGAACCATTAGTCGCTCTGAATAGTTTTGATTAAAAATGCAGTCCTTAATCTAAGTTTCTAAATATGCAGGCGAGGACTGCCGTCGTGAAGGATGAGAGATTACGCGAAAAAATAAAATAAAAAAGAGGGATCTATGGTGGTGGGAAGCAACATGAGACAATAGCGATGTTGATCCTAAAGAGGTTACTTGAATTTGTGAAAATGTTTGTGAGGCTGAATAGAAATGGTAGAGGACGCATTTAGGGAATGATAAGATCCTGACTGGTGCTTAGGACCATTGTGATCGGGATTACCTTATGCTATATGTCTTCATGAATTCCTGTTTCTCCAAAGAAATGCACCCTGCCTTGGTGATTGTCAATGAATGAACACATTTCATAATTCATGTCAAGTCGATGCAAAGTCTTTGCAGTCAAACATTTGTATTATAAGGGTAAACCGAGATGTTCATGTGTATAGGAGGCCGTAGCTCATTGTCCAAAAAATTCTCAGATTTACCACAATTTGAGGTAAATGTGTCATAAGTGTACCTAGGAGTAAGTGTAACACGAATATACTAGTTTGAGAGTTTTTTATGAAAATATAGCATGTGCATACCAATTTGAGGTTTTTCGTGGTAATAAATCTTTTTTAAAAATATTTAAACTTTGACTAGTTGTCCAAAGTTACTCTAGACTAGACTAAAGCCACGTTAGATCCACGTCAGCTCCATTCACCTGTTGTTATCTACGCAAGCCACCACGTAGGGACGGAATTGTAAAGGTAGCTATTTTTGGGTCACCAGTACAAGTTTGGAAAAATTGATAACACGAAAAATTGAGGCATCGGTGTCACGCCGGGTAAAATTTAGGCTCTTTAATGGAATTTTCTCAAGCCCAGTGAGCTTCGGTGTCCACACAAACGGACACGTCCAAATTTTAATGAGTAGTGAACTTTGATGAAGGTACCGATATCCATTGCCATCAGGAGCTCTCACATTCGTGCGTCAATGCCCCAACGACGTTAACTCCTCGCCCGTTTGAGTCTTTTGCCACACCTTCGTTTCTCTATATCTCCGTGCAGAGCTCACGGCTTATGTCGATGGAAGTCGCGGCCGCCGTTGATTCACTCCAACGGAGGTAGCTAGCCTCGTACGGCCATAGATACGTGGTCACGTGAGGCAAGCCACCTCCATGACCGCGGCGTCGGAGCTCCACTCGGGTTGATTTGCTTGATTTTTGGAGCATCAGAGTGAGACAACCCTCAGCCCTGCTTAAAAAAATAAATAAACAGATTAACTTCCTCGCCACGAGGGCAATTGGGTATTTTCGCAGCAGCAAAAAGAGGCATGCAGTCATGCACTTGATGATCTAAAGATTCCAGAAAATCACAGAAAGCAAACTCCACAGATACAAGATTATTACAATTCAAAAACATAAAAAAGATCGAGAGCGAAATTCTTTTTAATATTTTATTTTAGTCACCGAAGCTGCTCAATTGCTCCTCCCATCTCCTCAGAATCGCACTAATTCATTTGCCCCGCCAATTTTGTACTTCTGTTTCTAAACGCGTAACGATGGTGGAGAGAAAAAGAGAAGAATTGGGTTGGGAGTCGTGGTTGCAACAAACCACGGAAGGCGGTTTTCTGGTGATTTTCTGGGGAAGTAGAAGCACCTCCCCAGGAAGTTAGTAGAACTATGTCTATGCGTAGGGGCTGGGGCTCACGCTGCAGCTGAAGTGATTAGAAGAGCGTTTAAATTGAGGTGAAGAATCAGGACCGGATTGGATCTTTTCTTCTATAATCATAAGGCGTATCCCGGCGTGCTGTCAATTTATTGTCTAGTTCTGTTCTCTGCGCCTAACTTGTTGAACGGAATTACATGTTGGATATTTTAACTGTGAAGTAGCTTATGGAATTGAGGGAATCGGATGGTACGAAAATTTCCAAACCAGAAATAATGCTATAATTTTCTTTATCTCGTTACCACAACAATGGATCTGATCATTTCTATGACGTGGTTGAATCATAACAAAGAACCTGGTAAAAGGTGCTTTCTTTTTCAATGACCAAATGAGGAAAAACTAGTTTATGCACCAGAGTTAAACGAGGCTCTAAGCAACCCAGGGGTTAGATTAGGTTAGACTAGACCATCAATTGATAGAAATGTGAGTGCAGATTAGTCCCACAACATATCTTATTTCCTCGGACTCTCATATGTAAATAATCTCATGTTTGAAATATCTATTTGAATTTATCTTGTATTTTAGTCCACTCATCACTACGTACTTAATCCCTCACACACTTCAGACTGATTCTTAAGTAGAGTCCAAAACCGCATTAGTTAAGTAGATGGAAAAGAGAAAACCCCCGAACCTGTCCACTTGCCCATTGTGCTTGTTATGACATTAACTAATGTCGAGCTAAATAAGAAAAAAACGACCCAAATCATTAATTCCAAATGAATAGAAGTGGAGCAGTATCTTAAAGCATCACTTCACAGTTAGAAGAATTCCTCTTGGTTCATGCATCTCTGGTGACGATTTCAAGATTGAATTTTATTCGACTCCGCTTTGAGTCCACCGACATTTCCTAGTCTTCGGCAATGTCGGGCACTGTAGGTGCCTTGCGTCTGATTACCAATGTCCAAAACTGTCTCGTTATGACTCTGATGATCAAACTAAGAGAACCTAAAAAAAATTTGTAGAAGGGAAAAAAAAAAGAAGAGGAAAACTACTCAAAGTGGAGGTCATCATACTTGTTAGATGATGTTGCTGAAGCCCGATTTTCCATCGGCAAGTTGACTCCAAGGTCAAAATGCACTCTAACCATTAAAGAGAAATTTCTCGAGCTGTAGGAATGCTTGCCAAACCCTCTTTTTTTCTCCAATTGTTACGGAGCATTTCAAAACTACACACGACTCTACTAAACTTGAGCTACCCTTGAATCTAGTCATTTGGTCTACATGTTTGAATTTGACAGAGGGAGTTCGCAAGCGATGGTATTTGTGGTGCGGCCAGCAACGCCGTGATGCTCTAAGTACAACGTAAACATCGCAAAGCTATAGTATTGTCCTTGATTCAATATACAAACTAGGAAGAAGATATATGCAAGTGCGTATAAAACAATGAATGGCATTTTGTTAAGTTGACTATAAAAAGGGTCTTTTTAATAATAATAAAAAGGCGTAAAAACAACACCACATTTTTTTGGAAACTAAATTTAATGAACATAGCATTTTCCCTTTTTAAATTCATTTTTTCGACACATCACTTACAACCTCTGTACTAATGCGTGATATATATATATATATATATAGATAGATGTTTGGGCGCGCATTGTCCGCTTAGGAGAAAAACTTATATCAACGGTTGATTTCTGAAACTCTTCAGCTCACTAAAGGTTAATATCTATACTTTTTAGGAATTACAATCGTTTTTTTCCCAAAATATCTTCAATTAGTTATTTTGTAAATATTCATATCAATAGAAAAATGCGTAAATTAATAATTCTACTTTATCTATCATGCATTTCAACTTTAAAGTTTGAGTCTTTTCAATCTTATCAGTTATAAACAATCTGACAAAAAAGAACATATTCTGAAATAGTTTTATCTTTACCCGTATGCATGTATAATTTCTTTCGTATTATATGAATAATATCTTTCTATTCATTACTAATTTAAATATTTCGTAATAAGGGAATTTTGCAATATCTTTTAAATATTAATTTTTGCATAAACGTGACGCGGATATAGAAAGGAATCTTTTTATTTCTTATAAAGATTATGTATCAGTACACTCAAAAGTATTGACTAGAAAGAAAGGAGAGGAACCAAAAAAAAACCTATATTTTATGGAAAAAGAAGTAATACTTATATAAGCTTTGAGTAATAGTACTTTTGATCACTCAATTTCATAATATAAGCTTAGATATTTTTCTATATCTCTAATCATATAAATAGTTAAACTAAAAATATAAGTTTTTGGTACTCGGAGATATTGCATTCGAGACAATGGTGAACTGCATTCTTTTATAAAAAAAAATGATGTGACATTCTTAATTCTACTCCAAATTCTAGGGCATCAATTTCTTTTCTAGTTTATTTTCTAATGTAGTACTTCACACAACATATTCTTTGTTCATTATTAAGACTATAACATGCTAGTATTTGTACCACACCAGCAATTGCACATTGAATTTTTCATTCTCCCTTAAAATCTGAATTTGACTCATCATACTCATGCATTACATATAAAAGTCTGGCTTTGAACAAAGTTTGCAAAAGACTTGAACTTCAGCATTATACCCTTCCAAACAAGTACATTAAAAAAAAGGGAAAATGGCACAAATGATTCATGCACTTTGGTCCAGTATGCAATGTGGTCTCTGAATTTTTAATTTGTTCAATATGATCCCTGAACTTTAACCAAATGTGCAATGTGGTCCATAAACTTTTAATTTGTTCAATGTTGTCTCTGAACTTTTGGTATATGTTCGATAAAGTCCCTAAACTATATGAAAATATTCAATGTAGTCTTTAATCTTTAATTAATGCAATGACTACATTGAATATTTTCATGTAGTTTAGAGATCACATTGAACATATACCAAAAGTTCAAAGACCACATTGCACATTGGACCAACGTTCATGGATTATTTATGTCATTATCCCTTAAGAAGACCTTACCTTAAAATTGGTAACCGGGCCACGCCACCCACAACAGAGCACGGACTTGCCCCTCTTGGGCCTTGGCCTAAGCCTAGCACGACCCCCCACAATGAGGGGTCGTACTGGGCCAGGCTGTTAGCAGCAAGGGGCTGTTCCAATACCTAGCCCCGTGATCGTAGTCGGAACAAAAATGAAGATAGCAAAATAAGATATCAACGATAGGAAAAGAAATTCCTCGTGGTACAAGAAAAGTAGGGGCAAAACAGGAAGGAGCAAATGATGAATAATTTCTTGCCAATGAAATGCATCCTCATGTTTTCTTTTTTTTTTTTCCTCGTCTCGTAGGGCTTCTTTTCTTTGACTAAAAAGCTCGCGGAAAGCACGACCCGTCTTCTTTTTCTTTGCTTTATTTCTTTTCATTATCACTTTGCTTTTTAACAAGATTTTCCCAATTTCACCGTGATTGACGGCCGAGGTCGCAAAGAAATGGTTTTATGCTACTAGTCATGAAATCGATGGGTCAATCATTTTGATAGTTGATTGATAAATGATTTTCTTTTTCCCAGCCAGCGTCATTTGATAAATGATTCCAAACCACAAATTTAATATTTTCGAGAGGATTTTCAATGCGAATTTGTAAAATAAGGTGCTTGTCACCGTTTCATGTTACAGATTTTACTTAATAAGCACCTTTTATTTTAATTGCTAGCAATATGTGGAATTTTTTTTCAATTGAGATGTGCACTTTTACAAAGTAAGCACTCGCTCTCCATTATTTGAAGTTGGATAAATAAGTCCTGGTTATTTACGAGTAATGTTAATGAATATACTAAAATTGATATAAAAGGGGTATGGCCAAATTATAATTGAACCTTTAGCAAGTAAGCAAACAGATTTATGAAAATAGATATTATACAAGTGTGAAAATCCCGAGAGATCTCATTTTTTTTAAAATCATCATTTGTGGAAAAAGTGAATTGTCCGGATCTCTTCAGCATAATATTCTAGAGAATCTTGAACTTTCCGCTTGCTATAAAAATAAATATTAACCACTATAATTCCCCGCTCCATTTGATTGGCTTGCGATTAATTGATCGTCCCATCTTTGCAATTCATTTCAAATCCGGTTTGATCCTGGTTGTTCATTCAATTTGGAGTCTTATCCACTAAACCAACTATTTTTTTACCTACTAAAAGCCAATACTTAGGGGTCCCTCATCACTCATTTGTCGCAAACGGATGCTAAAGGTAGGTCCAATTTTTAGTCCCAACTAGATTAAGCATAATGCATCATCTATAATTTTGTCCAACTGATATAGACATTGAGGTTGATTGGCATTGATAGTGTGAAAAGAAAGGGAACTTAATGGAGAGATCATTTGCTCAAAAGTCCATTCGAAATATCAACTAGTGATAACATAGTCGCACAAAAACCAAGATAAGAATTAAAATAAAGGCGGTTCAGTAGACCACCTACCTAAGACCCACACCATACAACCACGGGTCTCCCTAAACTTTCAACTTTATTACGGAGAATATTAACTTCCGATTTTGTATTAAGATGTCATGGGATCTTGATGTTCTTTAAAATGTCCTCAATTTTCAATTTTATCAAGTTAATTTAGATATTGTAGGAGGATTTCCGTATCCTAAATTTGACTAATAAGTTCGATAGATCAATTCAGAGTTTTTATTTTGGCCACTTGTCTAACGTATACCATAGAAGCACTCGCCTTTTATTTTTCGTTTTATTTCTTTTGATTGCTCCTGCAACGACGGTAAGCGCATGGTTACTGTTCCCGGTCGATGAACTGCCGATGTATATGTAGCTTGACAAGCTTGAATTATTGGTGCTATTCTGATTGCCAACAGGCTCAATTAGATAAACTTAGACAATGAGTTCTTCTAATGAACACTAGCAAGACCTTTTTTTTCTTTAGCAATAAGGGACAGTGCTAATGCCTGGGCCTGTGACTGCAGTCAAAACAAAAGTAAAGATGGTAAAACAAGATTTCAATGTCGGATTTCTCGTGAATATAACTATGAAAAGGAATTCCTCGGGAAAAGAAGGGGCAAAATAGGAAGGAGCAATAGTGAATAATTTCTTGCCACCGAAATGCATCCTCGCGCTGTTTTTTTCTGCATTGTGGGCTTCTTTGGACTAAAGTCCTGCCGACAACGCAAAGGCGCACGCTAATAAAGCATTGGTGGGTTTTCTTTTCCACAATAGCATGACCCATGTTCCTTTTACTTTTCTTTATTGCTTTATTTCTTTTCATCATTATCACTTTACTCTTTTAACAAGATTTTCCACGGATTCTCTCGGGCCCGTTTCACCGTGGATGACGGTTGATGTACCCAAGAAATGGTTTTGTGCTACTAGTCATCAGACAAGGGGGTTAATTATTTTGATAATTGATTGATAGATGTTTCTTCTTGCCAGCATTTGATAACTAATGTTTTTTCGACCAGCAGCATTTGATAAATGATTTCATATCACAATTTCAATATTTTCAAGTGGGTTTTCCATGAGAATTTGTTGAATAACATGATGTAGATTTTACTCGGTGATGCCTTTTATTTTAATTGCTAGCAATATGTAGATTTTTTTTTTTGGATTTTGATAAATAAATTGTGCACTTTTGCTCCGTAAGCACTCTCCCTCTCTATCTTTTGAAGTTTGAGAATAAGTCCAAGTTATTTGCAAGCCATATTAATAAGCGTACTAAAATCGATATATTAAGTGATTTGATCAAATCATAACTTAACATTTAGCAAGCGCATAAATAGATTTATGAAAATAGATACTATACAAGCGGGAAAATTTGAATAGCTTTCATTTTCTTTTTTAAAAAATCATTTTTGTAAAAAGTGAATTTTCTGGATTTCTTTAGCCTAATATTCTAGAGGATCTTGAACTTTTGCTTTTAAGAATATCCTAAACTTTCAACTTTATCAAGGAGAATTTCTAGTTTTGTATTAAGATGTCATGGAAAATTAATTTTCTTTGAAAATGTCCCGAATTTTCAATTTTATCAAATTAATTTAGATATTGCAGCAAGATGTCTATTCCATAGATTTGAAAATAAGCTTAATAGATAATTTCGGAGTTTCCACCTTGGCCCCGTCCGACGTACACCATAACAGCACTTGTCTTTTATTTTTGGTTTTAGGGAAAATTCCTAATAAGGGCTTGAAATATTCTCATTTTCTCAAATAAAAGTTTGAAGTGGACATTATTTCAAATAAGAGACTGAAATGGCCATGGCATCTATAAATAAGAACTTGACCTCGCCGGCCGGTTAAATATTCCAACCGATTAAGGGCATTTTCATCCAAAAATAATTTTAATTACTTCGATAGTTGATTGATAGGCATCCACCATTCAATAAATGATTTTTTTTTTTTGCCAGCATCATTTGGTAAGTGGGGCATCCGAACTTTTTTCATGTCTGAATTGTTTCTCAAAGAAAAGATCAAGTGAGATTAATGGAGGGGAGGCAATGCTTGGTTTATTCATCATTGGGTTGATCATAATCCGGACCGTGAAAAGCTTATGATAGTGTACGTGCCAGCGCTTTACAAGCGACTTTGGTTGGCTAAAGAATGGTTGATAGAAGCTGATTTTAGTAGCTGCAGCTTATGTTGGTTGTCGTCAAGTCAGTATTGTGAAACTTTAGTTGCGAAGTGGCTATTTTCTATCGTGAAACGCGGAATTAGTTATCACAAAATTGATTTAGAAACTTAGAAAAATACTTCCAAACAAACACCATCTATTCAGAAAAGCTTTGATCTTTAGATAGTCTAGCTAATCATGTCGTCAATCAATAGAAAAGTTGATACCGTCTAATTTAACTAAATGGAAAGTTCGAAAGTGTCGTATGAACATAGTTTTGCCTGGCATCAAAATAGAATCATTAGATTAAAAATTGCATGAGATTGGTCGATATGATTTGGGTTAATACAATGAAAAATCACAAACTGATACACTTACGATAAATTTACCCCCAAACTAATTTTTTTATCACAAAAAACCCCAAACTGGTATATCTATGACAATTTTACCCTCTGTTAAATTTTACTGTCAAATTTCTAAGTTGAATGACACATGACAGCTAACGGGTGTACCAGTTTAGGGTTTTACCATCACATGTGTACCAGTTTATGATTTTTTGTGGTATTAATCCAATTTGATGGAGGGTAAATTTATCACAAATGTATCAGTTTTGGGTTTTTTGTAGTCAAAAAATTAGTTTTGGGTAAATTTGTCACAGGTATTACAGTTTGGGGGTTTTCGTGGTCAAAAAATTAGTTTGGGGTAAATTTATCACAGACATACCAGTTTGAAATTTTTTGTGGTATTAACCCATATGATTTCAATGCGGAGGACACCGACAATCTAAACCTAAGTAAACCATGCCTCGTTTTAACGTGTGAAAGAAGACTGAAACATCACGGGACTAGAGTGGCAAAGTCAAAGTCTACGAAGACTTAGACTGCGAACAGTCCACGAACCAACTTGCTCGAGATGGAATCACACCAGCGATTCATTTTATTTGGCACTTCGTGCCTCACAGTCAGACTTCCACAAACGTAGAGATTTCATCAAAAGATTAAAAAAAATGTCACTAGATCACTCTGTAAAATCCAACACTGATTCATTTGTTCTCTCATTCACCTGCAAAAATTACACGACAACAAATCGATCTCCAATTCTCATGTTCATCGATAATTTCGTCTTATGATTTCCTCCGATCAAATACCATCATATGAATCGAAAATCATATAACAACAAACTCTTAGGGTGCAATTGTCTCGCTGAAAATTTTATTGTCGCGGGAAAAGGTTTTTAGGAAATTCAATTTCAGAGAAAGTAAATCAGAAAAATTTGATTATGGTGGAAACAAGTTGAAAAAAATTGATTTTATCGTAATTGGTAATATGTGAATCCACTAAATGCA
This sequence comes from Syzygium oleosum, assembly GCF_021117445.2. NCBI lineage: Eukaryota > Viridiplantae > Streptophyta > Magnoliopsida > Myrtales > Myrtaceae > Syzygium > Syzygium oleosum. The sequence goes on along the minus strand of NW_026607485.1, from coordinate 5,854,232 downwards.
GCTTGTGTCGTTAGAAGAAAAATGTAATGACTAAGAAACTGGAATCGATATCGTCTTCGTTTATTCTATAATCCATCAAAATAACAATAATTACAAAGAAATTAGGATAGAAATCAGGGAAAACGATTTCTTATTGGCAAGTCATTTTCTCTAAGCTTGTTACTTTTAGCCCATGGTAAACATTTTCCATTATCGAATAATTTTACGTAATTCAAACAATAGAAAGTACGGAAATTTTTTTTCAGAAAAATGATTTTTCATCAAATAAACTGACGCTAAGTTAAATAAAGGAGGAAGAACGTGAGGGACAATTCCATCTTTTTTTTTTCTTTTTTTGGGAAAGTATTACCCTTCGGAACAAAATTGCACAAGTTTTTGCAAGCTAACGTCGTTGATAAATCCAGACCAAGAAAAAAAGGAAGAAGTCATCAATAAATGTCAGATTTGTATGACGATAGACCACATAATTGATACCAATAAAGAGATTCAAAGTGAAGAATCATATCCCTTCATATTCTATCCTGTCCCGAAAAGGAGAAGAACAAAAGTGAAATGCTAAAAAGAAGGTGGACAAATGTGAAGGTCTCGAGCGCGTAGTGAAAAAGGACAAAAGCAAAGCAAGAATATATTCCCTTCCACTTTTCTTAAAAGTTATTGAAAAAAATGCTTATTGAGAAGTACCTGACTGCTTGTTCAATGTCGATCACCAGGAAATTAAATCATGAAAATGATGGGTGCTCAAACAAGTGAAACACGGATCATCGGAACCTATGGGACGGGTGGCATCAAAAAGATGACTATTGCCAAAGTCATTTACTATCAGCTTTCGTGCAATTACAAGAATTGTTGCTTTCTTCTGGATGTCCAAGCCCCTGCTGCGACTGAAGTCAGAACAAAAGCCAAGATGGTAAAACAGGATATCAAGGACCATTTCTCGTGAATATAAAACTATGAAAAGGAATTCCTCGGGACAAGAAGGGGCAAAACAGGATGGAGAAATAGTGAATGATTTCTTGCCACCGAAATGCATCCTCCTGTTCTTTTTTTTTTCCTCTTTTCTTTTTGCCTTGCGGGCTTCTTTCCACTAAAGTCCTGCCGACAAAGCAAAGGCGCACGCTAAAAAGCATTGGTGGGTCTTCTTTTCCACAATAGCATATGACCCGTCTCTTACTTTTCTTTGCTTTATTGCTTTATATCTTTTCATTATTATCACTTTGCTCTTTTAATAAGATTTTCCTCGGATTCTGTCGGGCCATTTCGCCGTGAATGACGGTTGAGGTCCCCAGTGGGTTAATTACTTCGAAAGTTGATTGATCGGCGATCACCATTTGATAGGTGATTTCTTTTTTTGGGCCGGCAGGATCTGATAAATGATTTCATAACACGAATTCAATTATTTCTGGGGATTTGCAATGATAATTCGTAAAATAACATGTGTTCACCATTTTACATGACGGGTTTTACTTAATGGCATCTTAATTACAATTGCTAGCAATATGTGGTTGTTTTTTTTTTCATCAATGTTGTTAAAAAAAGATGTGCACTTTTACTCAATAAGCACAAGCTCTTCGTCATTTGAAGGTTAACAAAATAAATCCGGGTTATTTGCAAGTAATGTTAATAAGTATACTGAAATTGATATATTAAGGCTGCGCATGACAACTTACCAAACAGTGTTTGATTCTGTTCTTTTGTTCCCAGAATCAGTTTGGGAACAGAAATGCGTTTGTTTAATTTTTTGATTCTGGGCACAATTTTGTCAAAAATTGTTCCCAGAATCAGTTTTGGAGCAGAATCAAGAATCAAAAAAAAGTAGCTTCTTGATTCTGGGAACAATTTTGAGAATCAATTTTCTTTTCTTCTTCCTTTTCTTGGTTTTTAATTTAGCTTCTAATGTCCGGCCCGAGGACCGCCCTCGCCGGATCTGACGAGAATAAAATATTTTAATAAAAAATATTATTAATAAAAAATATTTTACCGGCCATGGCCGGCGACCAGGCCATGGCCATAAAAAAGAAAAATATATATTTTTAATAAAAAAAATTATTAATAAAAAAAATATTTTACCTGCCATGGCCGGTGACCAGGCCATGGCAAAAAAAGAAAAAATATATATTTTTAATAAAAATATTTTAATAAAAAATATTATTAATAAAAAAAATATTTTACCGGCCATGGCCAGCGACCAGGCCATGGCCAAAAAAAATAAAAATGTATATTTTAATAAAAAAAAATTATTAATAAAAAAAATATTTTACAGGCCATGGCCGGCGATCAGGCCATGGCCAAAAAAAAGAAAAAAATATATTTTTAATAAAAATATTTTAATAAAAAAATATTTTACCAGCCATGGCCGACGACCAGGTCATGGCAAAAAAAATAAAAATATATATTTTTAATAAAAATATTTTAATAAAAAATATTTTACCGGCCATGGCCCAAAAAAAAGAAAAAAATACTTTTAATAAAAATATTATTAATAAAAAAATATTTTACCGGTCATGGCCGACGAGCAGGCTATGGCCAAGAAGGAGGAAAAGAAAAAAAGAAAAGAAAAAAAGAAAGAAATATTGAAATATTTAAAAATATTATTAATAAAAAGAAATTTTGTGGCGTTACCAAACGCATTTCTATTCTTTTTCTATTCCAGGGATGGAATTTTGGGCCGTTAACAAACACCTTAAAATGCTCATAATCAATTCCGGACACAGAATCAAAAAGAATCATTTCTGAGCAGAATCTGTTCCCGGGCACAGAATCATTGTCATGCGCAGCCTAAGTGATATTGATCAAATCATTTTAGCAAGTGAATGAATGGATTTATGAAAATAGATACTATACAAGTGCGAAAATACAAACGGTTCTCATTTTCTTTTAAAGAAGGTTTAATTGGAAAAACTGAATTTTTCAGATCTAGAGAATCTCGAACTTTCCAAATTGCTATTAAAAATGTCTTGAACTTTCGACTTTATCACGGAGAATATAAATTTTTAGTTTTGTATTAAGTTGACATGAAATCTTAAGTCCTGACCTTTCAATTGTATCAAGTTAATTTAGATATTGCAGTAAGATTGTTATACCGTAGATTTGACGAATAAGTTCAGTAGATAATTTCAGAGTTTCTACCTTGGCCCCTTGTCTAACGAATGCCATCACAGCACTGGTCTTTTACTTCTTGGTTTTATTTCTTTTCATTGCTCCTACAACGACTATAGGCGCGGGCTTACTGGGGAAATAGCCAATTCCCCTAGTTTCTAGGATCATTGGTGCCCCTCGTTCAAGATTTTTTTGTGGCCCATAGGAACTGTAACAGTCTGAATTTTCAATCCTTTTCCCGGGATTTAAGAAATGAATATTTTGGCCAATGCACTTATAGTGAGATCTCACCCGGGACCCGCGCATTCTCGAGATGCTAACCTTAGGGGTAGGGCCGTTACGGGATTGAGTTCGCACGACCAAAGAACTCGACCTGGGTTCAATCTTCGACCATATGGATTGACGAGGGAATGTTTTGAGCCAACCGAGACCAGTCTACTTGATTGATCGTGTCCGAAGGGAACTAGCGACAGACCCTCGCAATTATATGACAACCGAGGTCGTCCCGGGTGGAGTAAACTTAAACGTGATTTGACTTAGTGTCGGTCACGGATCGAGAGCGCGTAATTCCAGAGAGCCACCCGTTAGCCAGAGATAAGCTAAAATCGCGATTGTTCAATTTTAGTCATTTCTTGGAATTCGGGCCCGGGAATCGAGAATTTTGAAAGTGACAATTTTGAGCGGCCGATGACGTTTTTGGCTTGGCCAACCTTGGGGTCACCCATTTCTGCAAAAAAATGGATTTCGGTCCGGGACCCGGAAAATGACGATTTTGCCCCTCTGGTCACCGATGGCGATTCTGAAGTCGTTTGAGGTTATTTTTCGAGGCTAGTGTCATTTTGGGGTGGCCACGTGCATTTAGAGTTGTTTCGGTCAAAAATTGGAATTTTGGCTCGGAAGTGAAAAATAATATTATTTTATTCCCAGGACTTTGTAGTCAGTTTTCGAGGACTTAAAAAGTGAATTTCGCGATTCCGACGCCATATTATGTTGGCCACGCACATATGGAACGCGTATGTGCGAAAATTGGAATTTTGACCCGAGACCGAAAAATTACCAAAATGCCCTTGGACCCATTTTTGGTAATTCCGAATTTTGGATTTAATTAGGGGACTAACCAAGGTGAGTTAGGGCTAAACCAGGTCTGGTCAGCTTGGGTTAGTGGCAAAGGACCATTTTACCCCTAAATTATTGGATGAGAAGGAAAGATAGCCATTGGATCAAGGGCAAAATTGTCCAATTGGCCTAGATTGAGACACATGGATTCCACTCACACCAAACTTTGACTCATTTGACCAGACTATTCTCTCTCTCGTGAAGACCATTCAGCCATTTCCCCCAAAATTTTCTCTCTTTTCCCGTTTCCATTTCTGCAGTTTACGTTTCTGCTCAAACCGGTACTGTTCACGCTGGAACAGTACCAGCCGGAGCTGCTGGCCGCCCACCAGCCGTCGCCACAGCACCCTTGGACCTCCCTCTCACCTGTTCAGCCACCACAGCCCCGGTTTCAGTCCAGAACAGCCTTCTCTCTCTCTTTTTCTCTCTTCCCGTTCTGCAAACAGTACCGCCGGAGCTTCGCCGGAGCTCCGATCGCCGTTCCGTCGACACCCAGCCGTCCAGCACGTCCATACGTCGCCGCCCAGCACCGTCCGTACAGTGTCCGTACGGTTACTGTTCACCGTCCGTACGGATCACTGTTCACGCCGTCCGTACGTCGCCGGCGACGCTGCTCCCGCTGCTGCCGCTGTCCCGGCCCGTTCCAGCCCCGTTCTGTCTCGCCTTTTTGGGTAAGTGTCTCCCCCAAAAACTACCTAGGAGCTCGGGTATTTCTAGACTCGTTTAGGACCCGGTTTAGGCGATTTTGTGACTGTTTTACGGGCTGTTCTGGACTGATTTGAGTGACTGATTATTTGGTGGTTGCGGACTGATTAGGCGAAGAATTTTGAGGTTTAGGGAGCTTGGATTAGGGCTGTGATGTTGAGGTTTGATCGGAATTAATTTGTGCGATTAATTATTGGGGTTGTGCCTTGAATGGAAATTTGTGCGTGATTGTGCGATTTGTGGTAGTTGGCTGATTTGGGATTGTGTTTCGGGTTGTGTACGTGTGGTCGTATATGTCACGTGTGTGGCCGTGAGGTGTGATGGTGTGGCAGTGCGATTGCGCAATAATATGTTCGCGTGCCAAGAATGTGTGATAGTGCTTCGTGATCGCGTGTTATATGTGTATGATTGTGTGGTGTGCTGGCGTGGTGAAAATGTATATTTGCAAAGTGTATGTGAATTGTGAAATGTGCATGCAATGTGGAATTGTGTTTGGCCGTGCGAGTACTGGTCGTGCATAAGTGTGGTTTGAGTGGAACGAGGATATGGAAATGTGGTTTGGTTGGAAAGGTCCGTCCTGAGGCGTGTACGTTACGCGGGACGATGCCGTCCCTGACAAGGTGACAATGCCCGGCCTGACGAGGTGTCGATGCCTGACATGGTCAGAAGACCGTTGGCCTGATGCGTTTTACGCGGGCGCGGTAGAAGGAAAGTGTGTGTAGGATTCCGTCCTGAGGCGTGTACGTTTACGTGGGACGATGCTGTCCCTGACGAGGTGACGATGCCCGGCCCGACGGGGTGACGATGCCTGACGAGGTCAGAAGACCGTTGGCCTGATACGTTTTACGCGGGCGCGGTAGTGGTGGAAAGGTTGAAAATGAGTGGGATTTGACAAGACAAGCGAGAGGATTGTGGAAAGTGACGCATGGTGTGAGTAGCGTGCGAGTGTGTTTGTATCGCGCGATGTGATGCTTAATTATGGGGTAGAAACTGCTAGGCACAGTATGGGACGTGCCCAAGTGGTTTTTGTCTTATAATTGAGGCACGCGCGCGTCTGTGATTCCTTGCTGTGATGTGTTGGTTGTGTTATTGTCTAACGTGCAGGAACGTGCGTGATGGATTCCAGGTAGGGTCGTATGTGATTGTTAGTTTGGCCGATCGTTGTGTGTTATGTGTGTTTTCGTCTGGCGGTACGTGAGTGCCTACGTGGGGTTTGGGGTTGTACACTTATTGAGATTCGTCTCACGGTTGTATAACCGCCACTTTCGAACCCGGCCCTAAACCCGGAAGTGCGCCTTTTCTTTTGGAAGTCCGGGAGAGCGCTTTTGGTGCCCAGTGGAGTTGCAGGTGAGTGTCCGGAGGCTCAGACCCGAAGATTCAGAAGCAGACTGGAGGAGGGCGATCCTTAGGTTTTTCCCTAGGGTTTTAGGGGTTGTATAACTTGGGTTATCCGATAGTGAAGTTAAGATAACCAAACCCCTGAACTTTTGTTTAAAACGGTGGTAGAGAATGTTCGTCTGTATTTATGTCTGTAATATGATGTTTGTATATTTGGTGTTGTATGAATATGTGGTTGCTGGATTGTTCTGTTGTTCTACCCCGTTGTCGTCATTATTTGTCCGGGGTTTTGTTATTCGCTTCCGCATGTGGCTCTGATGTTTGGATTGGGTCGGCGACGTTCCTGGGACGTCGCATCATTTCGACCGGAGCAGGGGATGTCGCGAGCTCGTTGGAGTTCGAGGCGTGACAGGAACGAGACCCACTTTACTTAATACTAGTGGTATTGGCTATTTTCCCAGCCAAAATTGCTCCGAGCACATCTTTTTCGTTGAAGAGACGAGACTTCCCCTCGTACGAAAACCCTTGCTATTCCTACTCATCCTATAAAATATAGTAAAATACAAGAAAATTCAAAATTATTGAACCCAAAATATAAAGATAAAACACAATAGATTTGAGATAGAAGTAGTTTGTAGAATCATAGTAATCTAAAAGATTAATTAGGCGATTTTTGCTACTATATATATATATATATATATATATATATATATATATATATATATATATATATATATATATATTAGGAAATAGCTTTTGCAAATGTCGTGGAATTAGAATTCTTAAATTTCTATGACTGAAAGAAGTTCTATTGAAGTCCTAACGTTATCTATTTATACTAACATAAAGCTAAAGCCTTGAATCTGGTTTCCTCCCTCGAAATATTCATTGTATCCTTGATAGATATTATTCTCTTCAGTGAATAAGATGATGTAAAACTGTCTTTTAATAGGCAGAGATGGAAACCATTGTATTTTCTTTTTTCTGCCGCTATATGCACCAATATAATTGAAGATGGATAGAGGAAATGGAAGAAACTAATGACAACACCTATAAACGTGGAAGTGGAAGTTGTGAATCAGAGCTTGCTACTAACTACCCCTTAGCTGCAAAAGCAAGAACTCTTCAGATTCCTTATTAAGATGCATATCGCGCACGTAGCGCTCCTCTTTTGGAGTTCCTTATTATTATGTGGGAAACGAACAAAGGTCTTGATAGTGGGACCCGCATCAATACGAAAAGTCTCTCTTTTGCTTTCACAAGAGTAGGGGTTAGGCAGTGGATCCCACCCACTTTCTTTTCTTCCCTGAGCTTTGAGCCAGTGGAGGAAGCACGATTTCGATTAGAACGGAAGACGTTTGATTTAAAAAAATCTGCAACGGGACTTTCGGACTTTCGTTTTACCAAAACAAAAGTTTAGTGGGGTATAATCAAAGCTAAAGCCATCGGAGAACAAATTTGATCTTTCATCGATCTCAATTCAAGAAAATTAATACTTTCCATTTTCAGAAGTCTTTTTTCACTCGTGGAGTACTCATGATTGATAACTTTTAGGATAAAAGACTAAAAAGAATTTATGTATTCCAGGATAGGCAATGCTTAACGGTACATCCTGACCACATATCTCTAAATATGGAATTTTTTAAATTGATAATCTATTTTTAAAAAATTCAAAAATGGATACTTGATCTCATACATTTAGGTACGTGTGGTCAGGACGGTACCGTTACTTTATGAAAAGTAACGATACCGTCTTGCAAGCATTTTTTTTCCAGGATGGGAACATTTTTTCTCCAGGATGGGAACATTTTTTCATCTCCGGATCTAGTGAGATTTTACTTTTTCCTCCATGGCTCCCACCACGTGCTTCCTCCATGCTGTCCTTATCAAATATCAAATAGGTCCATTTAATCAACATCTGTACCCGATCGAAATCTGAAGGCCTTGTTGGTGTTGGCGCATTCACTTCACTCATGCATTTGAGGAGGTGAGCTCATCAACCACCGGGAATGACCATGCCCCATGGGCATGGGGTTTTTAGGGTTTTGGATGGGTGTGAGCAGAGCAAAGGAAGAAATGTGCAAAGGTCAAGGAAGGATCTGGAAGGAAGTTGTCGTGTGAGCAGACCAAAGTATAATGCTAAAAAGAAGGTGGAAGAATGTAAAAGTCTCGAGCGCGTAGAGGAAAAAGGGCGAAAGCAAAGCAAGATTATATTCCAATTCCACTTTTCTTAAGAGTTAAAATTGTAGACTCTTTGGGCTCGTTTGGTAACGTTTCTATTTCTTTATTTTTCTATTTTTCTGTTCCCTGAAATAAAAAAAGAATAGAAACCTGTTTAGTAACGCATTTTATTTTTCTATTCTCAGGAATAAAAAAGTGGCCAAGAAATAAATTTGAAGCAGAAATAAGAAGTGAAAAATATTTACTTTTTTATTCTCAGAAATAGAAATAGAAAGGTAAAAAGGGTTATGTAAACCCTAAAATTTTTACTTCTTACCTCTTCTTCCTTTCGAGCAGCGGCTTCTTCGGCTCCTCCATCATCCGTCGTCTGCAGAGCACCGGCCACCACCCCCGTCACTCGCGGCGAAGCTTGGCCAGTCGAAAGCCACCGGTACGCCTTTCTGTTTCTCGTCTCTGTTTGATACTCTCGCCGATTTGAGCGCGAGCCGCGGCCCTCGGTTGACGGCGGCGAGGGTGGCCCGCGCCCAAATCGGCGAGGGCGGCCCTCGCTCGACGGCAGCGAGGGCGGCCCCGCCGATCTGGGTGCGGGCCGCGGCCCTCGGTTGACGAAGGAATTCAAAGAATTAGGGTCCCTTCCGGGAATTCGAGCTCTCGTGATGGAACCCATTGTACCAACGGGTTGGCTCGCATTTGGCTTGATTAGGTGCAAAAGGGTCTGGTAAGAGAGGATGGAGTCTTGAATTTGAGAAGAGAATGGGAATGGTCTTTGTTAATTTGTCCCGATTTTCGTGAGCCGAGGGCCGGTGACTAGCTGCCCGCTGTTCTTGGGCTGCTTGGGAATCTGGTTTTGTCGTTCGGGTGCGAGTAGTGGTGGTGGCTGCAAGGGATAATGAGTTTTCTCTAAAGTTCTCCGGTGAATGTGCGGCGAACAATCAGGATTAAGAGGCTTGGGCATGATAAGGATTCGGATTCGGGTGGCAATTAGGATTGTCTTGTTGCTCATTGAGCGTGAAACTGAGATCAATGTTGAAGCAACCGGATGGAATTGTAATTCTGAAAAGAAAAACAATGAGCTAATTCTCATTTTCAATTTTCTTGAAGCATGTAAACTGCAGGACGTATAGTTGGTGTTTGTTTGCTAATTTCCACTGTCATAACTAATCTGGTAACGTATTTGCAATTTGCATGTGTTTCCAACCGTTGTCTTAGTTGTTTAGGTCTCAACTGATACCGTTGTCTCTTTCAAAAATAAATTACTGGAATTTATGTGGTGAGCTTTGAATTCCTTGAGTGGTGCCTTAAACCTGTATTGTTTCTACTTCATCTACATTATTAATCTTGTGTATGAACGCTACATTATTCCTTGTCTCAATTGCACTTGGTTTGTTTGATTGGATTCTCCCCGTGAAGCGTGATATTTCTTGTGTCTATCAGTCTTTTCTTGTGTGGTTTTTGGAGGAAAATAGAACAAAGAGGAAGGGTTATAGAGGACAAATTTGTTTGTGATGCTTGTTCTGTTCAACTCCTCAGATTAACTTTGCATTGATTAAATTGGTACTTGCTGCCTGTTGAGCTCAGGCACCTGCAGCTAAAGAAGTCTGTGGCAAAAGTAGCTGATAAGAAGGGGAAAACAGTTGAAGTGGAGAAGCAAGAGCAACTAGATCCTCTTGCTTGGAAAACTACGGCAACAGAGGTAACAGAGGATGCAGATGAGTGGCATGCGGAGGCAGTTGAGATGAACATGCTTAGGAAAAATATTGCAAATCAAATGGCAAGGAATCACAATATGCCTGAGATTCCATGACTTTATGTTTCTGACTTTTGTTATGTTGTTTATAAATATTTGGCAACATTTTGTTAATTAGCAGGTATTATTATCGTTGTATTTTTGAAATCCAAAGCCTGTGCAGCGTTTCAAACAGAGGTTTGGCAAGCTTTGAATATTTGGCAAAGCATGAGTTGATGGGATATTTTAGTACTAGGAGTATAGAGAATCTCTTTGGAGTGTTGGCATTCAACTACGTTTTTCTTGCTGCAAATGAAGACTACTCCTTCACCTACATGTTCAACTTTATTGGATGAAAACAAGATGTAAATATTTATATATATAAGTCACAATCAAATTTAAATTGATTTTGTAAACTTAATCATTATAAGAAAAGAAAATTAAGGATTCATGTCTATATAAATTAATTTTCAAAGTTACTGTGACTATTTAAGTGATTAATAAAGCGAATGGATCATATTCAAGCGCCCACTAAAATCGGCATCATCCACGTGTTATTATAATGTCGTATATGGAGTTTCGAATGTTCTTTATATATATATAGTGGCAAAGAATTCTATGCATCATAGGAAAGAGTTCATAAAGAGAAAGAAATGTATAATCTTCTTAAGTGACAAAAATTAGTGACGTCAGCTGTTGTATATTATAGCACTGTCAATGTTGACCTAGAGAGTTCTTCACATTCGTAGGATGAGTTCTTGTTTTGTTTATTTATTGGTAATAAAAACAACTAACACATGGTTAAGATGTAAGCATTCTTTTTTATCTTTTGGTAATTTAATATGAGAATAAATAGTATTTATAATAGCGGTTGTGAAGAAACTTTTGAAATAGATAAATATGGTATTCAGAATAATAAAAAGATTACGAAAATTAATTAATATATAATAAAAAGGATTAGACAAATCAATAAATAATGCTTCTTGGTTTTTTTCATTTATAACTTGTACTTACACTTAAATAAAAGATATAAACTTGAATGAAAAAAATTGGAAATAGAAATTTTTTTAGTTGTACCAAACGCATTTCTGTTCTTTTTCTATTCCAGGAATAGAAATTTTGTGCAATTACCAAACGTATTTCTGTTCTAGAAATAGAAATTTTATGCAGTTACCAAACGCATTATTTTGCTTAGAAACTCTTCCAGGAAATAAAAATAAAAAAAACTATTTCTGAAAAGAAATTATTCCCAGAAATAGAAACGTTACCATACGCACCCTTTCTTTTGCATATTGAGTTTCAAATAAGCTCATTTCGTGGATTATCTCACTTCTGGGACTCTAAAAATTACTAAGTCCAGTTTTTTTTAATAAAACTTAAAACTTTGACAAGTTGTCCAAAATCACTTTCGACTATACCAAAGTCAAATCAGATCCACATTAGCTCTATTCACCTGCCGTTGTTCATGCGTTTGGCCACATCGGATTTTTATCCGTCGTCTTAGACGAAATTGTGATGGAAGGTGTTTTTTGGTAACTAGTACAAATTTGGGATATTAGTAATACAGAAAAAAATGAGTTGGAGAATCGATGTCACACTAGGTAAAATATAGGATTTTTTATGGTATTTTTTCATGTGCAGTCAAATCCATGTCAGATTTTAAAGCTCGTAGTTTTCCAAGCAAGCCACCGCATCAGATTTTCAATGTCCGTCTTATACTAAACTTTGACGGAACGTATTTTTTTTTTGTCCTCACATAAGTTTTGGATTTTGACGACCTAAAAATAATTTGGATAATTAGTATCACGGTGAATTGCCGCCCGCCCATTGCCATGACGAGTCCTGACCTTCGTGCGTCGATCTATCCACGAGGTAACTGGTCGACCTGCGTCGATGGAATTGTGGAATTGGGGGGGGGGGATGGCGACTCAGTGAATTCGCTGGATTTTTTGAGCCACGGACAGAGGCCCTTGGCCCTGTTTTATCATTAAAACCAAATGCCCAAAAAAGAAAGAGAAAAGGAGGAGATTCCTCGCCACGAGGGGGATTTGGGTTATTTTGGCAGCAGCAAAAGACAGAATGCAATTGAATGGGGAGCAGGGAGGAAAAGGACAGTGGGGGCCGTGATCTGATTATGGTGGATGGAGCGGGAGCTGTCGGCTGTCGGTGGTCAGGTCACATGGGGGGAGTGATGGCATCGTGTGTAGTGAAGAGAAGTCAAAGTCTACGAAGACTTAGACTACGAACAGTCCATGATGAACCAGCTTTGCTCAAGAAGGAATCACACATCCACCAAAAACAAAAACAGAAGAAGAAGAAGAATCACACCAACGATTCATTTTATTTGGCAGTAACATGTAATGACTAATAAATTTGAATTGATATCGTTTTTGTTTAATCTGTAATCCATCAAAGTAACAATGATTATAAAGGAATTAGGATAGAAATTATGAAATCATATTTGTAAAGAATTATATATGATCGTGTTTTTGGGAATGTAAGAAAATTGAGCATTTATGAAGTATATTCTTCTCACTTCAACGTGCAGCAAGATATAAGGGAAAACGATTCCTTCTTATCAAGTCGTTATTTTCTAAGCTTATTATTTTTAGTCCATGATAAACGTTTTACAATGATAGAATAGTTTTACGTAATTCAAACACCGAAAAAGCACGGAAATTTTTTTTTCTCAAAAATGATTTTTCATCAAACAAACAAGCTGACCCTGAGTTAAATAAAGAAAATGGTAAAACAAGATCTCAATGACAATTTTTCATGAATATAACTATGAAGAGAAATTCCTCACAGCACAGGAAAAAATCTTGCCGACAACACAAAGGTGCCCTAAAGCATTGACGGGGTCTTCTTTTTTCACAGTAGGATGACCCATCTTCTTTTTCTTTTTTTGTATTGCTTTACTTCTTTCGTTATCACTTTGCCTTTAACCAGATTTTTCTTGGATTCTCGCGAGCCAGTTTCGCCAGGAACAACGGTTGAGGTCCCTAGTGGGTTAATCACTTTGATAATTGATCGATAGGCAGCCACCATTTGACAAATGATTTTGTATTTTGTGGCCAGCGGCATTTGATAAGTAGGGCTTTTGAACTTTTTTCATCTCTGAACCGTTTCTCAAAGAAAAGATCGAGTGAGATCAATGGAGGGGAGGCAAGGTTTATTCATCATTGGATTGATCATAATATGGACTGCGAAAAATGATTCTGTATGCGCCAACGCTTTATGGGTGACTTTGGTTGGTTAAAGAACGGTTGATAGAAGCTGATTTTGGTAACTGTAGCTTATGTTGGTTGTTGTTGAGTCGGTATCGTGAAACATTAGTTGCGAAGTGGCTATATTCTATCGTGGAACGTGGAATTAGTTATCACAAAATTGATTTAGAACTTAGAAAAATACTTCCAAACAAATACTATCTATTCAGAAAAACTTTGATCTTTAGATAGTCTAGCCAATCATGTCATCAATCAATAAAAAAATCAATACCGTCTAATTTAACTAAATTGAAAGTACGAGAGTGTCGTATGAACATAGTTTTACCTTGCATCGAAATAAAATCGTTAGATTAAATATTGCATGAGATTGGTTGATATGATTTCGATACAGACACCGGCAATCTAAACCTAAGTAAACCATGCCTCATTTTATCGTGGTATAACATTAGCTGCCACTCTCCAAAGAAAAATAAATAAAATAAAAGAACAACATACGGTTGGTGCAAAAAAAAGAAGACTGAAACATCACGGGATTAGAAGGACAAAGTCAAAAGTCTTACGAAGACTTGGACTACAGACAGTCCACGAACCAGTTTTGCTCGAGAAGGAATCACGCCAATGATTCATTTTATTTGGTACTCTGTGCCTCACAGTCAGACTTCTATAAAAGTAGAGGTTTCATCAAAAAGATAAAATAAAATAAAAAAGTCACTAGATCACTCTGTAAAATCCAACACTGATTCATTTGTTCTCTTGTTCACCCGCAAAAATCATGCGACAACAAATCCATCTCAAATTCTCATGTTCATCGATAATTTCATCTTGTGATTTCCTCCGATCAATTATATCGAAAATCATATAACAACAAACTCTTAGGGTGTGTTTATCTTGTTGAGAATTTTTTTGTCACAAGAAAAATATTTTTAGGAAATTCATTTTATGAGAAAGTAAACCAGAAGAATTTGATTATGGTGAAAACAAATTGACTAAAATTGATTTTATCCTAATTGGTAATAAGTAAATCCACTAAAGGCATATTGTTAAAAGTAACATGTAATGACTAATAAATTAAAATCAATATCATCTTTGTTTATTCTGTAATCCATCAAAATAACAACGATTACAAAGAAATTAGGATAGAAATCAGGGAAAACGATTTCTTCTTGCCAAGTCATTTTGTCTAAGCTAATTACTTTTAGCCCATGGTAAACATTTTCCATCATTGAATAGTTTTACGTAACTCAAACACTAGAAAGTACGTAAAAAAATTTCCGAAAAACTGATTTTTCCTCGAATAAACTGACCCTGAGTTAAATAAAGGAGGAACAACGTGAGGGACAATTCCATCTTTTTTTTTCTTTTTTTTGGGAAAGTATTACCCTAAGGAACAAAATTGTACAGTTGTTGCAAGCTAAAGTCGTGGATGAATCCAGACCCCCCCCCCCCCCCCCCCAAAAAAAAAGTCGTTGTTAAATGTCAGATTTGTATGACGGTAGACCACATAATTGATGCCAATAAAGAAATTCAAATTGAAGAATCATATCCCTTCATATGCTATCTTGTCCCAAAAGATTTATCTGGAAGGTATCGGACTGCTTGGTCAGTGTCGATCACTGTGAAGATAAAACCATGGAAACGATAGGTACTCAAACAAGTGAAACACGGATTATTGAAACTTATGGGACGAGTGGCATCGGAAAGATGACTATCGCCAAAAATCATCTACTATTAGCGCTTTCGCGCGATTTTGAGAATTGTTGCTTTCTTCCCTATATCCAGGCCCCACGTCTGCAGTCGGAACAAAAGTGAAGATGGTAAAACAAGATCTCAATGACCGATTTCTCATGAGTATAGCTATGAAAAGAGATTACTCGGGAAAAGAAGGGGCAAAACAAGAGCAATAGTAAACGATTTCTTGCCACCGAAATGCATCCTCATGTTGGTGTTGTTGTTGTTGTTTTTTTTGCCTCGCGGGGTTTGTTCGACTAAAGTCCTACCAACAATGCAAAGGCACAAGATTTTCCTCGGATTCTCGTGGGCCCGTTTCACCGTGAATGACCGTTGAGGTCTCCGATGGGTTAACTACTCCAAAAGTTGATTGATAGGCGGCCACCATTTGATAGATGATTTTTTTTTTCTTTTTGTGGCCGGCAGCATATGATAAATGATTCCATAACACAAATTCAATAATTCCTAGGGATTTTCAATGATAATCTGTAAAATAACACGTGTTCACTGTTTCGCATAACAGGTTTTACTTAATGGCGTCTTAATTACAATTGCTTAGCAGTATGTGGTTTTTTTTTTCATCAATGCTGATAAAAAAGATGCGCACTTTTACTCAATAAGCACAAGCTCTTCGTCATTTGAAGCTTAACAAAATAAATCCGGGTTATTTACAAGTAATGTTAATAAGTATACTCAAATCAATATAATCGTTTTAGCAAGTGAATGAATGGATTCATGAAATAGAAACTATACAAGTGCAAAAATACAAACGGTTCTCATTTTCTTTTAAAGAAAGTTATTTTTGGAAAAAACTGAATTTTCCATATCTAGAGAATCTTGAGCTTTCCAAATCGTTGTTAAAAATGTCCTGAGCTTTCAACTTTATTATGGAGAACATAAATTTTCAGTTTTGTATTAATTGACATGGAATCTTAATTTTCTTTGAAAAAGTCCTAACTTTTCGATTTTATCAAGTTAATTTAGATATTGTAGCAAGATTTCTATACCATAGATTTGACAAATAAGTTTAGTAGATAATTTCAGAGTTTCCACCTTGGCCCCTTGTCTAACAAATGCCATCACAGCACTTGTCTTTTATTTTTTGGTTTTATTTCTTTTCGTTGCTCCTGCAACGACTATTATAGGCGCGGGCTTACTGGGGAATAATATTTATTGGTCAATGGAAATAGAACTGGGAAATGGAAGTTAAATGAAAACCCCATTACTCATAAAGAAAGTGGGGGTAGCCTTTCATACGTTTTCAAAATATAATATTTAGTTTTCAAAATATAATGTTTAAGGAAATACATTCATAAAACATAGATTAAATTTATTATAGTTATAAAATTAGATTTGATTAATAATTAAAATTGGAATTTGAATCGCATTGGTGGAAACCGGATGCTAAAGAAAAACTAATATTAAAATAATCTCTTTTAGAAATGGCGTGCAAAGTATAAAATGTGTTATGACAAAATAAAACGATAGTCTAATTTGAAAATTAGAAATTAGTCCTGAAATTAGTATTGGACAATCTTTCAAATAATTTATGTCAATAATAGAAAGCAAAGGTCGTACGTCTTCAATGACTTACATTTACCAAATGCAATATGATGAAATAATTTGCAGGCTTTTGTGCTTTTGTTCGAAACTATATATTGGATAATTGGGTTCAATTTAATGTTCTCTGTAAGCAAGTGAATAAATAGTCAGCATTAAATGAGATAAAAAGGAGGATATTTGATATAGGGTTGATTCAGTAACTACAGTGGCAATTAAATCAGCATAATCGGATCTATATATCTGAATTATCATAGTTAAAGTAGAGGAAATGGTTGCACCGGGGCATGCCACGTAGCTATTGCGTTTGTGCATGGGTTTGCTATACCCACTTGGTATAGTGATGGTGAGAACTATCTACTTGAATTTATCTTGCATATTGTAAGACTAAGACTTTATGCAATGTGAACAAACGTTTAAAAGAAATGCCAAACAATGTTTAAAAGAAATCACAAGTTGGTACACTTGTACAAATTTACCATCCGTTGAATCGAATTAATTCCACAAAAAACCATAAAATGGTAAATATGTGACAAACATATGGTAAAACCCTAAACTAATATATCTGTTAACTGTCACGTGTTATCCAATTCAGCAAATTCGACGGTAAAATTTAACGAAAATTAACGGAGGGTAAATTTGTCACAGATGTACCAGTTTGGAGTTTTTGGTGGTCAAAAAATTAGTTTAGGGTAAATTTGTCACAAGTATATCAATTTGGGGTTTTTTATGGTATTAACTCTAAATTTTATTAGTGTGATAAGTAAATTACCAACGCTATCAAGAATTTATCCATATTCTAATGAAGTAACGAAGTACCAATTCTTCTGAAATTTTTACCTGTGCCATAAGTAAATTATCATCACGGGATCACCGGCAAGGGTTGCGGCCCATCATTTTTATGAAATGCCTAATCACGTTGATGTAGACCTATCCTAATATTTTGATAGGTCAAAAGGGGTATTCGAAAAGGCAAAGGAAGCATCTAGGAAACCGTTGACTAGCCTTATTTTATAGGATAAACTACGATTATATAACGTGTAATCAATCAAAATTTATGTCATGAATTACATGCTTGACCAACTTATCATTAATTAAAAAAAAAATTATCTTCCTGCATGAGGGCATTTGAGTAATTTGGCGGCAGCAAAATAGACATCCAAATCTAATTGATGATGATAAACAGATTTCAGAAAATGACGTGGTTTTGGCCATTGGGGGGGCGACCAAAAACGTCAAATCAAATAAATATAAAGAGAAAATTTTAAATAAGTTTATAAAGTATTTTTATTTTCTCAAATAAGGACGTGAATTGAACTTTGTATCAAATAAAAGCTTAAAGTGGCATGTCAATCTCAAATAAGGGCCTGAAGTGGTCATGAGAGTTTTAAATAAGGGTCTGACCTCGCCAGTCGCTGACTAACATAATATTTTGATCGATCAAGAGCATTTTCATCCAAAGATCATTTTAATTTTAAATTATATTTTATTATTTTTCTTTTTTCCTTTTTTTCTTTTTCTTTCTTTATTCCTTTCTTATCTTTTTTTCTTTCACCAGAAAATCATAAAAAGAAAAAAAAATAAAAAACGACAAAATAAGAGAAAGGAAAAAAGAAAGAAATTTTTTTTAAAAAAAAGTTAAAAGACAAAAATGCCCTTACTATCTTGAAAATCAGATCCTTTTTTTAAATTTACATAGACACTTCATGCTCTTATTTAAAATAAAATTCATTTTAGATACTTATTTAAAAAAATAAAGATATTTTAGATTTTTATTTGACATAAAGTTTTTTCCAGATCATTATTTAAAATTTTTCCAAATCTAAATAGATGAATCTCGAAAGGTGGAGTGGCCGGAGTCAGAAGTCTTGATGTACCCTTATTACCCGACCTGCATTAGAACCCCTCACCCAATCTCCAATACTCCCCTTCCTCCTCCAGACACCCAAATCATCCGCCGCTCTCGGTGGCCGCCACCACCACCCCAACCCTTTAAACCTAACCTCCTCCTCTCGCCTAACCACCGGACGATGGCGTCGTCCGCTTCTCCCTCCGACGCCACCAAAGGCCCCGTCCTCAGCCTCATCAACAATCGCCTCTGCGCCCTCCGCAAGAAGCGCAAACGCATCCTCCAGATGGAGTCCATCAACAAGGAGCAGGAGGACGTCCTCCGCTCCAAGCCCTCCGTACTCGCCTCCATCAAAGAGCTCAAGAAGCTCCGCCGCCAGTTCTCCTCCGCCCTCCGCGACGATGACGCCCCTGCCGCCCTCGAGAAAGGGGAGGCAAATAACAATTTAGCTGCAAACGATGGAACAGCAGAAGGCGCTTCTTCCACTCACACTTCAGCAGAAGATCAAGGAATGGATATTTCATTAGGATATGACTATGAAGTATTCTTCAGTTTCAGAGGACCAGATACTCGATTAGCTTTTACCGACTTCCTTTATACTAGTCTTCAAGATGTGGGAATCCACGTATTTAAGGATGACACAGAGCTCCGCGTTGGGGAAGAGTTTGGCCCAAAACTTCTTCAAGCAATTGAGGCGTCAAAGATCTCAATACCTATCTTTTCGAAAGGTTATGCCTCTAGCGTATGGTGTCTCAAGGAGCTAGCCAAGATGGTCGAATTCCAGAAAGCTGGAAGACAAAAGATCATGCCCATTTTTTATAATGTGGCCCGTTCAGTGGTTCGATACCAAACTGGGCGTTATGGAAAGGCCTTTCTTTCACATGAAAAGAAGGGGCGGTATGGCCACGAGACTATATGTCAATGGAAGGATGCTCTCACTGCAGTTGGGGCAATACACGGATGGGATCTCCATAGCGAGAAGAAGAAAAGGTGACTGCTTTTAGCATTTCATCTCATGTACCTTGTACCATTAAAACTTGATGCGTTTCGATTGGTTTCTTTTCTATATTTGTGTTAGTCTTGTTAAAATTGAATTTTATGCTATTGAAGTTATCCCGCAGAAATCACGTTAAATAATGGCACAATCCCAATTTCGTCCTTTTTCATTCCAAACAACATTTTTTTCAGTTCAAGTCCTTCATTAACCGTCTGTACCAACGCTAATTCATCTACAATGGAATAAATCCTTGAAGAGCACATTACGAATATGTCTCTAGTTTCGATTCGCTCTTGTCTGAACATAATTTGGTTCAACACAGTTGTCTAACTCGTTGCCTTTTGATCTCCAACACTAGACGACAAGGTGAGTTTGCCAAAACAGTTACCGATATGATTTTCAGTGAGTTGAAAAAGGCTCATTTGGTGGTATCAGACTGCTTCGTCCGTGTCGACAAACATGTGGATCGAATCATGGAAATGATAGGTGATGAGACAAGTGAAACACGGATTATAGGAATCTACGGAATGGGTGGTGTCGGAAAGACGACTATTGCCAAAATCATCTACAATCGACTTTCAAAATATTTCAAACGTTGCTGCTTTCTATCCAATATCCGTGAAATGTCAGAACGCAAGGGCATTGAAGACTTGCAGAATCAACTCATTTCTGACATCCTCAAAACGAAACGGCAGGAAGTAAACACCGTAGATGATGGGATTAACACAATTCAAGAGAGGTTGTGTACTAAAAAAGTCCTCCTCCTTCTCGATGATGTGGATAACATGAAACATATGGATGCACTCGTAGGTAAGCGTAATTGGTTTGATGTAGGGAGCAAACTTATTATCACTACTAGAAACAAAGAGGTTCTCAAGAGGTCCGAAGTGGACGACCAGTATGAGGTTACCGGCATGGATCATGATCAATCTCTTCAACTTTTTAGCAAACATGCCTTCAAAAGAGATTCTCCTTTAGATGGGTATATCAACCAATCTGAGAGGGCGATAAGCATTGCTGGAGGTCTGCCGCTAGCTCTTAAAGTCATAGGCTCACTTTTATTTAACATTAAAGTGGAAAAGTGGGATAGCAAATTAGAGGAGTTGGAAAATATTCCTCCTGAGGATGTTCAGAGTAAGCTGAAAATAAGTTATAATGCGTTACGTTTTCGAGAGAAGCATATATTTCTCGATATAGCTTGTCTTTTCATTGGATATGACAAAGATATCGTGATTCACTTCTGGGATAAATCTAAATTTTTTCCGGACGAGGCAATGGAAGTTTTGCAGAACATGTCTTTGATAAGTATTGAAAAGGACAATGAAGTATGGATGCATGACCTACTCAGAGACCTCGGAAGAGAAATAGTTCTTGAAGAAAGTAACTTAAAAATAGAGAAGCAAAGTAGGGTGTGGGATCCCGAGGAAGGAGTGGATTTGCTAAGGAGACGTAAGGTAAAATCTCCTCCCCCCCTCATGGATTTTTTTTTTTAAAAAAGCCAATTACTTTTTGTATTACAGGAATGATAGTACTGAGCTCGGCCGCTTAATATGGTGGACTTGAATAAATGGGTTTCCTTTCAGCCTTTTTGTTTTTTCAATTTTCCTTTGGGCAGGGTTATAAAGAAGCTGAAGCTCTCCGGCTCCGCCTTGACCATCGGCGGCAGTATTGTTTTACCTATGAGGGCTTTGAGAGCCTGTCAAAACTAAGGTTCCTTGAAGTGGAAAATGAAGAGAGCCTTATTTGGCACCAATCGCCATCAAATGGTCCTCCAACTAATGAGAATTCAGATCTCCTTCCACATTTACGATGGCTTTCATGGCATCGTATTCCCCCAACATTTAACATTACAAATTTCTTCATGGAGGGTGTGGTTTTTCTTGATCTATCTGAGAGTGAAATTACGGATGATTGGAAGGGGTGGAGCCATATGGAGGTATCTTATATGCTAGACAACTCTTATTATTCCGTCTTATTAGATTCGAAAGTAATCTTTGCGTGATTTTTCTTTTCACAGGTGATGAAGAATTTGAAAGTCATGGATCTGTCCTATTGCCATTGCTTGGAGAGAACCCCCAACTTCTATGCTCATTCAAATTTAGAACGTTTGAGCCTAAATGGCTGTGTCAAATTAGTCAAAATTGACAAGTCGATTTGTCAATTGGAAAGCCTTGAATACCTATCTTTGAATTGTTGCGAACGTTTGGACGAGCTTCCGCATACAATCGGAAATTTGGAATCGCTGATTGAATTGCATATATCGGGAACGGGGATCGAAAAACTACCCGATTCCATTGGAAACTTGAAAAATTTGAAAGTAGTGAGGATGAGACGGAATCCCACAAAAAAAATACCCGACACTCTCTGGACGATTGAGAAGCTCGAAGAAATAGATGCCCTATACCCAATAGAAGACTTTGATGGCATGGATGCCGAAGATATGACGTTTGAAATGTATGTCCGAGATACTACCCCCGGTTTCGATGTGGAAATTGGCGATGGCATCTCCAGAAATCGA
The DNA here is from genome assembly GCF_021117445.2 of Syzygium oleosum. Taxonomy (NCBI): domain Eukaryota; kingdom Viridiplantae; phylum Streptophyta; class Magnoliopsida; order Myrtales; family Myrtaceae; genus Syzygium; species Syzygium oleosum. Next base: position 5,832,191 of record NW_026607485.1, on the reverse strand, counting down.
TCTCTGAGGATATTGGGATTGGAGCAAGCTGAGATAAACGCACTACCGAGGCTTCTTCCCGAAAGTCTTATCATTCTAGAGCTGTCTGCATTGCGCATGCACACGTTTCCAAATCTCTCAAACCTGACTAATTTAAAGGGATTGAAACTGATCTTTGTCCCACGTGATGGTGAGCCTGTGGAAGAATATGAGATGCCACGGTGGATTGGGAAATTAAGCAAACTGGAGTCTCTTCTCCTGGCCTCTCCACAAGTGACCGCCTTACCCACAGAGATTAGTCTCCTTCCTCGACTCCGAAACCTTTACCTCGATGCCCCTAATCTGCGTGACCTCCCGAGCCTTCCCTCTAGTTTATTATCCTTGGTTTTGATCTCTGATCACTTGCCCACCTTACCCACGGATTGTAGGAGTCTCCTTCCTCGACTCCGAAGTCTTTACATCCGGTGCCCTAAGCTGGGTTGCCTCCCGAGCCTTCCCTCCAGTTTATTATCCTTGGATTTGCAAGGTTGCAGGTCATGTTGCTCCACGGGGGATATATCGAATTTGAAGGAGCTATCAACTCTTAAGATTCGTGACTGTGCAATCTCAGAGATTCGAGGGCTTGACGGTTTGCAGAACCTAGGCGAATTGTGGCTTGTGGGACTTCCACTGGTGGAGATATTTTTCGATCTAAGTAATTCCAACAAACTAAGGCAGATTGGCGTAGCCCATTGTAGTGATCTGGTTGAAATCCAAGGCAAACTACCACCGACTTTGTTCTTTTTGGGCCTTCATTCCTGTGGATCTTTACGGAATTTGCCAGATCTGTCAAACTTGAAGAGAGATGTAGTTAGAATAGAGGGTTGCGGGAAATTAGTTGTGGATGAAATTCTTCGCTCAACTCGAAGAAGTTAGTCAGATTGTAGGAGACCGATACGGATTAGAGGGAGAAGACAAATCTGAAGAGCAAATTGAACATGGATCCGAGGGAGAACCGACGAATCTGAATGCGAAATTGAACATGGATCCGAAGGAGAAGATGACGAATCTGAAAGCGAAATTGAACATGGATCCGAGGATGAAGACGACGGATCTGAATGCGAAACTGATGGATGAGTGCACGTTGCTCTTGAAAGCTTCTTGATCCCCGACCACAAATCGTTCCCTTAACTTCAAACAAATTGAGGTAACTTATTTCATCTGACAACCCATGTTTTCCCTTTTCTGCAATCAAATTTCTTTCACGGAAATGAACAGAGAAGTTTCATATGCAACTTTCTAATTACCTTTTCACGAGTTGATAACTGCAAAATATGATGAAGGTATTGATATTATGATAACTCCGCACAACCAGAGGTTCTTAATTATGCACAAATATACGTTCTCTTTTCCTAGTTTGGTTTGGCTTTGTTTAGCTATTTTCTCTTTGGATGTTTTCTCCTTGCTTTTATGTTTCCCAGCTGGAGGTATGCATGTCAATTGCGTTGTTTTTATTTGATATGTAACAAATTATTAGAGATCCGTGTTGATTTGTTGCTTCACATATTTCGAAGTTGATAACCTCGCTTCGCTTTGGAGATGACTTCGTTATGCTGTAAACAATTAGATGGAATGTGTGCTAGAAGGTTATGGCACTATGGTTCTCATCCTGTAACTGCACAGCATAATCAACTCATCGTTGTGATTGTGAAGAAGACAGACACTCTGTATTGATATGCTTACGTTCAGTTTATTTTCCAGGAAAGGTGTGCTTCTTAGTGGGATTTGCAAATGTTAGAGAGAAGTTATGAAATGAAGAAGGATGAATTTCACTTAGGTAGCGGCATCAATAGTTCGCGCAGCAAAACTTCTATCTATGACAGGAGAGGAGAACTACTTTGCTTCTTCGAGGTATCATAAATCATCTTATAGTCAAAGGCCAATATTTCGGTATTACTGGTGCCTAGCACAGATGATAAGTCTCACTAGGGTCAGAAATAATGTAAATGGACTCTTGTGCGATCTCTGTTATCACCTACATCTTCTAGAAATGGTTATGCCTAGGTGATTATCTGTAATAGAATCCCTTCCATTCACCTCAAGCTGCACTAGAGGACTCTTTTAGGTTTTAAGATTGACAAGAAGTGCTAAGGGAGACATCTCAAACGACCGGCTTTTTGTCGGTTTCTAATGTTGCCGAGAGGAATTAGAGTTTGAGAAACTTACAGAATCTTTCTGTGCAGGGAGCTGTGGCTAATTGGGCAGCTGTACAAATGAAGACCAAATTCCCTCTCACAATCTTGGGGTGGTAAACTGTGCATTCATCTGTTGGAAGACAGAAACTTGACGATTAGTGAGGGAAGTCGTTGCCAATTGATGAAATCGTTGAATCTGTTGAACTCGATGTGAAGTTTCAGTTGAATTATTCGCCCTTTTTTCAGAGAAATCATTAGAGCAGGGCAGACGGATTCATTATGCAATTTGGGGCATCATACGTAATGTTTTTGGTGGTAAACCTGATTGTTTATTAATCTTTTTTATGGGACCATAAGAATGAATATTGCACTTCATCTTCACGCGTGTTCTCTTCATTGACATTCAATTGAACTTGCTTATCAGTACCCAAATATTCCTTTACGGGGAAACACTTGAAGCGCTTGTCTTGACAGGGAGAAAAATTGTGTGTGCTTAAAGAGGTGTTCGCAGTAGTCTTAGTTGCGCCTGTCAAAACTGGTCATGGATCTTTCGATGTGAATATGGTGTTCAAGGTAGTCTTACTCATGAGAATGAATGACACTCACAACCCAGGAAACATGAATTGTTGGAATTCATGGAATGGCGGTGTTTTAAAGTTGACTCTTGCCAAAATTAATTATCTACAATCAGCTTTCGCATGGTTTTGAGGTCTGTTGCTTTCTTTCTAACAATGGTGATAGTTCAGAGCTCAAGGGCATTCAGTTTTTGCAGAATCAACTCATCTCCTATGTATTAAAATGAAATTGACTGAAATAAGCAAGGTTGATGAAGGGATTAAGGCAATTTAAGATAGGCTATCTAGTAAAAGAGATCTCTTCCTTTTTTATGATGTTGACCAGAAGAAACAATTGAATGCGCTTGTGGGAAATATCTATGATATTAGCAATACTGAATTCTTCAATGCTGAATATCAAGCGCTGAAGGATATTAAAATTCTTAGTGCTTCGCATTGTTCATCATTGAAGATAATCTCTTCCATTGGTCTGACATCTCTATCGTGGCTATATTTGAGAAGCACCATAATTACACAACTTCCCCTGTTAATTGGAGCTCTTACAAGCCTTGAATACTTGTCTTTGAAATAATGTTGATGTATAGAGAGGCTTCCAGACTCAATTGGCAATCTGCAATTGCTACTTGAGTTCAATATTTCCCAGACGTGCATTAAAGAGCTACCTGACTCCATGGGAAACATGAAAAGTTTGAACGTAGTGAGGATGAATAATTTTCCATTGGAAAGATACCTAGTGCCTTGTGGTTGCTGTAAAAGCTTGAAGAAATAGACGCGACACAAGGTGGAAGCTTTCAACTGGAAATTCCAAATGACATTTGCAGATATTCGTCTTTGAGGATCTTGAAATTAACTCTAATTGAAACATGCCAACTACCAAGGCTTCCAGAAAGTCTTGTCAGTGCACACATTGATACATCCATGACAACAATTCCAGATTTTGCAAACCTGACAAATTTAAATGATTTGTATTTGGTCATTTGACCAGATGCTTACCCCGTGGACAATTGTCAACTTGTGGAAGATCCTATGCCATGGTGCACCGTGATATTATAAAAAAAAAACCGGAGTCTTTGACCTTGTTATTTGCTGTTGTAATCACCTTATCAACATATATTGGTTAGCTTTCTCAACTCAAAAGACTAGAACTCCGGTGTGCTAATTTGTTGTGCCTCCCAAGGCTTCCCTCAAGTTTATCTTATTTATGTGTTGAATCTTACTAATGGATGAGAACAACTATGGATCTCTCAAATTTGAAGAGAGTGTCAGAACTAAGAATGGAAAACTCTGCAATAACAGAGAATCAATGCCTTGACTATTTGGAGAATCTGCGAATTCTAGAGCTCTTTGATCTTGACAATGGGTGAGTTTCCCTTATCTCGACTCATTTGAAGAAGTGGGAAGTCGGTTGCGCTAGATTATTGTAGTGATGTGGATTTTGCTCGTCGCAAACTCCCAGAATCTTTGGAAGAATTGTCAATTGAAGGCCCTACCATCCTTGATGTAAGTTGATCTACTCGAAATACTTTTTAGAGAGGAAATAACATGTGTGAGGCTTGATTGTTTCAATTTGAAGAGGTTCAAGCCATTTCTCGAAAAATTTTAGAAGACATGCTCTACAGAGTACACTTTCCAGTAAGAGGTGCATGCGGTTCTTGAAAGCTCCTACATTTACAACAAGATCTGTTGTCAAGAAGCTTTGAAACTTAAACAAATTGCTTATTGCCCTATGTCATTCTAGCAAACATTCGTTATTGTCTTTCCTGGAATCGTGTTCTATATACTAAATTAGAACCACAAATTGACAAGTTGACTTGAAACTTTTATCCCTGTATAGTTAAATACTGGCCGTTTTTGCAACCACTTTCTACCTCTAAGATGGATAGATGTAAACTGCTCATGAAATGGGACCATGGTTTCTTTCAATCTATTTCATGAGTTCGATTTGGTTTAGATATATTCCCTTTTGACGGTTTTGGTAGGCGAAATAAGTTTCTGGAAAAAGACAAGTCGAATTGATGCTAGTTTTACTACATTCAGGTGCATTAATTTTGTCAATTTACACATTGGTCTTATAAGAGATTCCTGGAACTTGCTTGGTTGTACATTAAAATTAAATTGAAGCTGATATCTATGCCCTTTAAATATTAACTTTGTTACACCTTAAACAATGAAAGATTTATTCAAATGTGTAGGCCTTAATCGATGACAAAAGCTCTGTCATTCACCTTTTAGTTATCCTAGAAAAAGGAGCTTTAGGTTTCAACATTGATAAGGTGAACCACTCCCCGACGAAAGTCCTATATGACAACCTGAGCTTTTTCTCTCGGTAACAAGTAAGAGAAATTTATGAGGTCTTTCTGTGTAGGCAAGTTGTGGCTAACTCGGTTGATGCGTAGAATTGACAACCAGCTCATCAAGTAAGAAAGATATAAGTGAAACGATGTATATCTTTCCCAATGTTGTGGGGTTATACATTGGCATTTCCCGTATCACACAAACTCTTATTATATGGTGTCGAGGATTTTGTCAGTCTCTTGCACAATGTGTTTTGATGGTCATAATTAGCATTATATTCTTTGATATGATGAAGGAAATTTAGTTAATACCTATATATCAGAAAAAAGAAGGTAAAAGCTTCCAACTCTCATTCCAAAGGCTGATCAGTGTTACATGTCAAAGCCAAGATAATATAAATTGTTCACACTCCTAAAATTCAAGATTTAGCAAAGGTTGCCCGTGGAAATGATGCAAGACAAGGTCATCATCTATTTCCAAGATGGCTTGAGCATAACCCCCTGCCAAGAAACAGTTGAAGAACTTGTGCCAAGAAGTCTTTTGTGACAATGTGCCTATAGTAGAAAGGAAGGTCCCAAATTGAGAAGTGGTCTCCCAAGGGACTCTTCCCTCCCCCCAAAAAAATAAAAATAAAAGTCCACACATCGTTATTAGGTTTTGTCAAGTCTGGTAAAAAAAAGCCACAGGCCCAAGATTAGACTCACAGGTAAACTTGCAAACACATTCATTCAATAGAAGTCACGGAGTTGTATTTACAAGGATGACACATTCAACTTCGTGCTATTTACATTCAGACTGAATATAGAGCTCTTATTCATCTTGTGATTGATATGGACAACAGATCGATGGAATGCATTTCAAGACCGTCATCACAGAGTCCCTGTTGATCTTTGAGAAACCAGGAGCTGACCCAGGAGCATTTTAACTAAAGTTGCTCTTGGCATCAGAGTCTGAAGGCAGCCTCAATGCAAAAGCAGAAGGATTCCTGGAAAGGATAAGATTTCCTTTGATATCTTCACCTCCATATTCCTTCAATCGTGCGTCCACGACGATTTTGCACGATCCCCATGTCTCAGCCATTAATCCCACACCATAGTAGACTAAATGGTCTGTAAGGCTGTTACCAGTCACTGATCTGCAAAGACGCATTCTCATCAATCGTCCACATATATTCCTGGTAACAAAGAACCAATATTCTCTAGAACAAGCTGGTCGGTCACACGACTTCTTGTGTCTAGCATGACAAATCCACAAACTAATTGCTTGAACAAGTAGCTACGACTGAAACAACATCATTACCTGCTGCATGATGGATCTTCTCCAGAGCTATCACAAACTTTCTCAACCTGGTAAACCAGACTACCAAATCCTATATTATATAGCCATACCTACAACAAAGGGAACATTCCAATTACATGTGAACACTGACATAGAAAAGATTATGATTAGTCACCAGAGAAGCAGGTGGAATCAGATCATTTTCAAATTGTCTCACATCAATAAGTTTATCCGTAGCTGTCATTGAGCTAGTCGCCAATAATTATAAGCATTAGTAGATGTTGACATACAATAATTAAAATGTGTATAATTGCACAGAGCCTAAGACGCCTAAGACTAGGTTAAGACAGCCATCAGAGAGAGAGAGAGAGAGAGAGAGGGGTTAAGACTAGCTTATCAGCCATCAAAGAGAGTATATAGCAGACACTATCACACATCTTAAACTTTGGAATTGGTACGAAAAAACAAATGATGGCTCGTGCAGGAATGAGAGTTACTCAAACATTTCTGAAAAGTCATGAGTACTACAAACTATCTTGCTTTGCTAAGAAGATAAAAACAAGACAATTATATTTTATACGCTGAAAAAAGAGAGTAAATACATTGTTGGAATAAATGAGACTTCACCAGTAAGATAGGCTGAAAGAAATGCAAAGCAAACGTCAAATTCAGTCAGTAACAATTCCCCATAATTTATATGATCAAAGCCTTACCTCTCTAGGGAAGTGATGGTAAGTCTTCAGTGGAAACCGAGAATAGTACGGAGGCAAATGAGGCACAATATCATGTCCATTAGTAATACGTATTGTATTTGGCACGCGGTCACTGTAGTAAGTCGCAAACACTGCATTGCCAATACGAGGTTGTCCAAATGTTAAAACCTGAACATTCTGCGCTTCATGATTGACCTGGAAATAAAGTGTTCCCCAGTTATACAAGTAAATCAAGCGAATGTGATAATCTGGAAAAAACAGCTTCAGCACACATATTAGACAGCCAAATAACTTGAATGTTAATACATCAATGGCCCTTTCAGGACCGAAAAAGAAACACTATGCACCAATAATCATATATTGCATTTCACATACAATGGTGAACAATAGAACAGCCCTTTCTCTCCATGCAGGCTGAAGGTCTAGCGTTACTCTTTCAAGATCCCATCCATAATTTTCCCAACACCAAACCCCACACCCACAATAAACCAACCCCAGCCCCAGCCCCAAGAAAAAGTGTTAATAATATGGAATAGTGGGATTGGGGGTGAATTTACAAACGAGGCGCATTTAAATGCTGCCACAAGAAGCAATTGGATGTTGGTGGCATGAGTCACATCCTGCTAATGACAAACAAAAAAATTTCAGGGTCATGGTGAAAATGCCCCTTGAACTCCAAAACTTACTGACATAAATAGCAAAGGAGAAACTAAATCGAAAAAAAGACCACGACACATGGGCATGCTGTCACAATCGGCTAAGAACAATTTGCAGCAAGAAATCAGAAAAAGTACAGTTTTAAATCATTTGTGTTAGGACAAGATGTTATACTTGCTACTAATACTTTGAGAAATGGTATACTCTAAAGTTCATGCAACCTATGATCCTATCAGAGTCCACATGAAAGTTTGACTCTCCAAAAATGACCACTTGTCATGGAGAGAGAATCAATGGAAAACGAAATTTACAGTGGGTACCATTTCCGGTACCAGTTCGCAACAGGTGCCTAGAAAAGTACACTGGACCACTCTATTTAATAAAGCTGAGACAAAAAGAATAATTTAGACACCTTAGAATTGGCTCCAGCCTACAAAATATCTGGTCCAGTAGTCCAATTGAAGAGGAGCTGCTTCATTCAATTAGAGACAGACAGACAGACAGAAACAGCGCATAAAACACAAATTCAGGATCGATATATAATCTATCTTAAACTGCATTGGCACTATAAGATTACATGACATAAAATTTGAGCTTCAAGTGCCTAAAAAAGTTATATGTCTGGACCATAAACATATCAACAATCCCATAAAGTTTCCAGCAAGTAAACTTTGTAATGGATAGTTAGATGTCTTTACCCACTACATTTAAGTATTCAACCAACTCGAAGCTCCAAAGCTTAACATGGACGACTCAATTCACACAACTAGATACTTCAATAATCGGTGGTTCACATAAAGGGTTGTTTGCACCCCATTCTGCTTGTGTTTTGTCTATGGGTTGATTTACCAAAAACGTAAGAAAACAAGATGCTATGTATGCCGAATTGTAAATATAGATATGAGAGCCATAGAAAGTTCAAGATCCACATAAAGAGCCTAGACTCTTCAAGGTAGAGTTGGCGGAGAAATCCAGATAACTCCTAACAAACCAAAACTGAACAGTTGGAAGAACACGATAGAAAAGAAACCAATAAAATTCACAAGTCCCAGCCATAACAATTTTTCAATTTATCTTACCACAAGATCAAGTCCACAAAAGGATGCCATAGCCCCTCCCATAGAATGCCCTGTCACCATGACGTTGATGTCTCCATATAAATCCTTGGCTCTTATAACAGCATCCAAAATACCAGGTCGAATTGTCGTATTGTGATAAGCATAATAAAATCCGCGATGAACCTAAGCAACAATTAATAGAGTAATACTGTAACTCAATCCAAATCAGAAGTATCCACAGGTTGCAAGAGGCTTATCATCTGTAGAACTCACCATGGCACCAGGCATGCCAGGGTAGTTTATGTCATGTTGTTTCCAGTAGAGATCTTCAACCCAATTCTGTATGCTGTAGACATAAATAGAAGTAATCTCTAACTGAAAAACTCAAATGATAAAGAGCCGTGACACAAATTTTCACAGAACAAATTAGTGAAGTTTGTAATCTCCTCGTGACTCCATCTAAAATTACACGAAAGTTAGATGATTCACCCTTTTTCCCTTAATATGGACAGCAGACCCATGAACCTTGTGTACACATTCACCAAGGCTGCTCTTCTTAGCTTAAATTTTCATCAAGTCCTTTGCATGTCAATTTAAGGGGAAGAATTGCTACAGTTAACATGCATGCATACCTATGTTCTTTTTTTTTTTTTTTGGTAAAGATGCATACCTATGTTCTTGAGTACCTCTGAAAGCTATAATCACAGCATTAAGGTCCTTGGCAACCCCAACATATGTCTACGGGTGGTTTAGAAATAGAGACAAACAATTAGATGCAATTCAAACATAGAGGCATCACAAGCATTGCAAATTGGTAGGCCACTGTAAAACAAATTATATACCTGTAAGCAGTGCTGAACATCAACTATCAGTTCAATGACTTCAAACCCCTGCTTTCAGATCAAAACACATTAATAACCAGTTCAGAAGCTCACATAACAGTGCAGCATATGCCCACAAAATGTCATCTCAAGAATTGGCTATTTAGTACTAAGGATCCATTCTTCACCAACCTTAGCAACAATGTCATATTAATAAGTAGTCAAATTACCTTGGTCTTTCCATCACATCTAGGACATGTCCAACTAAAAAGTTCTGTCAAATCTGACATGTAAACCTGCAATAAAAAGCTTTGCATTAAATTACAATTTTATTTGTATTGAAATGGTGAAACCTGATGAGTAACAACAACAAGCTCTAGGTAAATGTGAAACTTTTCTTAAAGACCACTTACAGCAGATGCATACTCCACCAATATTGTGGCAAGAGTGTGATTGTACATAGCTTTATGAGCCTTGGACCTCGCTCCAAGTTCTGCATTTACCAGTTGAGAGAATTTCAGATTGATAATGCGGTCACAAGCTCATTCAATTACAAGCAATGAAGCAAGTTTCTTATGTCTCTTGCAAGCTATTTCAACAAATCAAGCAAGGGGAACACTTTAAGGAAACATCAACTCAAAATGATATTACAGTATATTTCCGCCATCCTTCTTCGTGAACTGAAAGAACTATATACACAGTGCAATGCGGCAAAAGGGAGTGAACAAACATAGGGCGCCACTTTCGAACAAAGCTACTCCACGAAAACCTACAGGCAAACAGTCCGGTACTTGACAAAACCAACCAAATACAACACAACGCCCGTCGGTTCTATGCTCCGAAAACATCCAAATTGTACACCAGAGGGGATCATAAAGCTATAGTTTGCCCCATTCAATCAGGCACTACAGCTCCACAACACAGTCTACGATTTCCCCCAACCCTAAAATGCCTAATCAGCCAAATTCACAAGCCTAGAGCCCTCTCTATTCGCACCTCATCACAATCAAAACTCCCAAATCCGAATTGAATCAGAGGACCAGAGCAGCAGTTAACCGATGCCATGAACGCGAATTGCAATTACCTCTCGCCCCGCTCGCGGCAACCAAGCACGTCAGAACCACCACCGCCCTCAACCACGACCCGTTCCGCTCCATTTCCTGCAAGAGAAAACCGGGATCGAACATCGTCCTCGAGACGAAACACGAAATCGCGCCAGGCAAACAAACAGCTCAAATCTCTGTTACCTTTCATGTACGCAAAACGCTTTGCGCGCAATCGAACGGCGCGATCGCCGTCGAGATGGAGAGAGAGAGAGAGAGAGAGATCGAATTCAATCTCGATTCTGGTCTCGCAGGCTCGTGGACTTCATGGCGATTGAAGGGGGGGGGGGGGGGACGACGGATTTACGGATCTTTCCTGATTTGCCCTCGGTGTCTTCTTCCGTCGGCGGTGCATATTCGGCGTCAGATTCGGTGATTTCGCCGTTTGCGTGAGGGCAGCGAAGGAAGTTCTGCTGAAATCGGGACGTTGGGAAAGACTGCGCGGCGATTTTCTTCTGTTGGATTATAGCCCCGAGAGGATGAGACGTTCCTTTCAGACAAATATGGGGGTTTCTATCTTCCCTCTTTTGGAGCTTCCCATTATGCCTCCACATCAGCGCTTTTACTCGGCTTGGTTCAAAGTAGAATTCCAAAAGAAGCAAGTAAAATGAGTGTTAGTATTCGTGGAGGTTTATGAAAATGTAAGTGCTACCTCTGTCGAGTGTTTTCGAATTCGAGCTCTGATCAATCTAATAACTCGACTTATTTAAATTTGAGAAGAGTGTAATTAAACTCGCATGACTAGCGGGTGGAGCTTAATCGTGAACAATGGAACAAAGTTTGAGAATGGAGCTTGCTACTGCGTATCGATACTTAAATACTCTCGATGTATTTATGTTGAATTAGATAGAATAGTTTCTGTTTTAGAAGACAAACTTGGTTATAAAATCTTTAATCGAGCCGTTTTGTCTAAAATATACAAACTATTTATAATGCGATACATTCGGAACTGATCACCGCCTTAAAATCACGACTTTGTCATCTTATATAAATGCTAGTTTGAATATAGGCTTAATACCATGAAAAGCCCCAAACTGGTACATCAGTGATAAATTTACCTCACACTAATTTTTTGATTACCAAAACCACCTAAACTGGTACACCCGTGATAGATTTACCCTAAGCTAATTTTTTTACCACAAAAAACCCAAACTGGTATACTTGTGATAAATTTACCCTCCGTTAGTTTCTGTTAAATTTTATTAATACCACAAAAAATCACAAACCGGTACACCTGTGACAAACAAAGGATAAAACCAAAAACGGGTACATCCGTTAATTGCTACGTGTCATTTAACAAAACAATTTGACATTAAAATTTAACGAATGGTAATTTTGTCATAGGTGTACCAGTTTGTGAGTTTTTATGGTCAAAAAATTAGTTTGGGGTAAATTTGTCACGGGTATACCAGTTTTGGATTTTTCATGGTATTAACCCTTGAATATATAACTTGTACGAACATCGAGTTTGTATACTTTACTTGTAAAAAGAATACGAAATAAAATGAGTTTGTAACCTAAGACAAAAAGTCATAATGTACTTTTTAAGAAGGCAAAGAGTGTGAATGAATTTTTTTTTTATTTCGCAGTTTGCTCGCACTAATAATACAAATAAGAATATAATGCGTGGTACGTCCCCCTCTTCGGTGGCTCTTGCCAGTTTATATTGGCAGTGGAATGATTATAAAACCACAGTAAAATTAATTCACAAGATAAGTGGAAGTTAAGACTCAATTTGTTTATCAGAAAAATAGATTATATGAAATATAATTTTTAGACAAATATTTTTCAAGTTATTGATCGCAAATCAGATGAAGATTTAAGAAAAAAGTGAGATTCGAAAAAAATTATTGCGAACAGTAAAATGATCAATTTTGCAGAGACTAATCTTCAAATCCTTTCCTTTTTATGTAATATAGATAAATCAATTGCTCAATTGACTCAGCTCAAACTCCATAAGTATGAAACTAATTCACACACCACTCTTTTTTTTTTTTCATCAGCCTCACACACTACCCATTCACTTTATGAAGAAAAAAAGTGAACATGAAAACACCGAGCCCACCTCCAAACACGGTATCCCAATGATAAAGGGGTCACATAATCTTTTGCGAGTTCACAAATTCGAGTCACATCATAAACAAACTTCTAACTAGTTAGTATCTTAGGCATTTATTACCTCATCTAGAAAGACTTCCAGACTTACACGACCACTAATCATGGATTCATTGAAAAGTTAAGGATTAATTATTTCTATTATGCTATCCTATATTGAAATTTTTGCCAATGGATTTCCCAATCCAATTTGTCATGACATTCATGATAATCAACTTTACGAAGATTCCACTGGATTCTTCGTAGTGGCTTCGTTCCAATAAGCTCATTAGCTTAGCTAGGAACAACGAATCTCTTTATGGGATTTACCACGACAGACTCGTATGTACATGATTAGATAAATTAGTTATGACTCAAATTATACATACTGTAACAGGGGCAGTAGTGATTATCTCTTCCTACTCTTTTGTTTATTTTATAAAAAAAAACACAACCCATCGCTACACGGGTAGCAAGGCCAAGGTGGACCACCACCCCTTATCTTCGAGCCGCGGGTCCACAACCCGCGCGCAAGCCGGTGCTGGCTTCACTTCCCGTGGCGGGAAACGAAAACCCATTTCCCTTCGCCCGCTCCTACTGGCGGGAAATTTTCGCACCCATTCGCATTACACGAAAAAGAAAAAAGAAAAACGAAAAAAGAAAACCACCCCGAAAAGAATAATAAGAAATAATAATAAAAAGCGGAAAAACTATTAAAAGAAAAATACGAAAAAACGCAAACCATCCTCCTCCTCCTCCTCCTCCTCGCTTCCTCCATTTTCGGACACCGTCTACGACTCCTCCCCTCCTCTTCCCTTTTTAATTTCGGATCGCCACTTCCGATTCCGATTCGGCCTCTCATTCCCTCCCTCTCTCTCTCTCTCTCTAGAACGAGCGGCGACGAACTCGATCGATCGACCGACCGACCGACCGATCCGCCGTTCTCCGCCGGGGAACAGGCCTCCAGCGCCGACGACCGCCGCCATGGTGAGGCCAACGAAGCAGCCGGCGTCGTCCGACGAGGCCCTGTCCGACGGCTCCGAGGAGTAGGATCCGCAGCAGCAGCAGCTCAACGAGCCCGTCGACGAGGAGGACGAGGAGGAGCTCGAGGCCGTCGCCCGCTCCTCCAGCTCCGCCGACGATGACGACGGAGCGGCCGGCGCGGCCGACGAGAATGGCGAGGCCGAGGAGGAGGACGACGATGAGGTTCGGTTGTTTGCCTGCGTGGTTTCTGCTGGAATTTTGGTGCCGGATCTTTTTGTTTGCTTGCTAGGGTTCTCGGGGTCGGTGCGGTTATAGGTCTCTCTGGTGTTTTGCGCTGGGAAGTGGATGTCTACTTCGTGTTTGAATACGAGTTTTTGAAGAAGTTTTAGAATGAGCGTTGGATTTCGATCAAGGATGATTGAGTTAGGACACTCTAAGAGACGCTTGCATTCGTTTCTGCAGATTGGCGCTTGCTGTATTGATCCTCCGCTTTACTAGCGTATTGCGCAGAATGAAGTCTAACAATGCACGAGTATATGCGTATAAATACATGTTCTGTAAGGTTAACTTAGCACAAGAGTCGAAGCATCTTCGAGATGGACTTGTTTCTTGCTCTTCTTTCGGGGTGTACTATTTTCTGGTGTTACTCTCAGTTAGATGAAGAAGAGTGGAAGTTAGGAGTTTCTCTTGATCGTAGTGTAGGCACGGTGTTCAATTTTAATATTGTGCATGCCAAAACTGACGCCTTCTTTGAGAGGAATTTCTGTTTATTTACCCTTTTTTTTTCCTGGTTGGTTGGTTTTGCATCTCCATGGCTAGAGGACTCGAGCAGGGCTGCAACTGTTCGTGTTTCTTTGAAACTGATGACTGGGGTTTTCCCCTTTTACTTTAACATTTACTTGTGATTAAAGCTTCATCAGTCGCCTCACCATTTACAAAGTGGGAAACAATGGCAACCATAACTCGTCTATCTTGCTTTGTTTCTCTCTTTACATGCACAACTTAAGTTGGCTAGTGCTTCCATACGTCTGAAATGTTTTTAGATACTTGTAAGAATGACCCAGTGAGGATCAGAAGCGTTGCCGCTATTTATTTATTTTTGTATTCTTTTTCCCCATTCATTCTGCAGGAAGATAATGGTGAAACAGAAGTTAGCAAGCGTGAGAAGGCCAGGCTCCGTGAAATGCAGAAGTTGAAGAAGCAGAAGATTCAGGACATATTGGATCAGCAAAATGCCGCTATTGATGCTGATATGGTGCCTTTACATTTTAAGAATGTCTCTTTCTTGCATTATTTCTAGCTCACATGTAGTGTTGATTATGACTAAGATTTTCTTGTTTTTGAAATTATTTTTCAGAAACAAGAAAATGAGATTTGGATCTAACAAAAATAAGGAAATTCAATCAATCGGACAATATTCCAGGCGTGGCATTGATCCAAACTCAGTGACCAAATACAACTCGATGCCTGTCTGTTATATACTCTGAAAACATTCAATTGTACACCAGAGGGATCATATAGCTATAGTTTGCCCCATTAAATCAGGCACTATAGCTCCACGACACGGTCTATGATTGCCCCCCAACCTTGAAACACCTAATCCACCCAAATTCACAATACAAATCTCACTGTCCAAGCTCAAAGCCGACGTGCTCAATCCCAAAGCCCGTCTATTCGCACCTTCTCACAATCGAAACTCTTGATCAGAGAATCAGAGCAGTAATTGATGCCATGAATGCGAATCGCAATTACCTCTCGCCCTACTTGCGGCAATCAAGTTTGTCCAAACAACCATCACCCTCGACCACGCCCTGTTCCCATATAAGATAGAGAGATCGATTTCAATATTTGACCATATTGCTCGAATTCAATCAAGACGCAGGCGGCGAGGCCAAGTCAGACCACCCCCGATCCTCGAGCCGTGGGTACATCTCGCGTGTGAGCCGACGCTGGCTTCAATTCCCGCGGCGAGAAAGAAATTACATTTCCCCCGCTGTGACTGGTGGGAAATTTTCGCACCCACTCGCATGAACCAAAACCGAAATAAAAATAACCACTCAAATAATAATAACAATAACAATAATAATAAAAGCGGAAAAGTATATAAAACAAAAATACGAAAAAAAGCAAACCCTCCTCTGCTTCCTCCATTTTCGGACACCATATCTGATCGAACGACCCCCTCCGACTCTCTCCTCCTCCCCTTTTCAATTCGGAATCGTCACTTCGGAGTCCGATTCGACCTCTCTCTCTCTCTCTCTCTCTAGAACAAGCAGTGACGATTCGACTGTTTTCTTGCGCCGTTTTTTTACTGGGTTAGTTGTAATTTTGGTGCCGGATCTCTCGTTTGCTTTATAGGGTTAGTGGGGGTCGGTGCGGTTATAGGTACCTCTGGTGTTTTGCGCTAGGAAGTGGATGGATGGGTGCTTCGTGTTTGAATACCGAGTTTTTGGAGAAGTTTTAGAATGACGGTCGGATTTCGATGGAGGATGATCCATGCGTCTGAAATGTTGTGGTTCCATACTTGTGAGTATGTGATTCAGTTGAGGATCGGAAGCGTCGCCGCTATTTATTAATTCTTGTGTTCTTTTTCCCCCCATTCATTTTGCAGGAAGATAATGGCGAAACAGAAGTTAGCGAAGCATGAGAAGGGCCGGGCTTCGTGGAATGCAGAAGTTGAAGAAGCAAAAGAAGATCCCACGAATTATTGGATCAGCAAGATGCCGCTATTGACGCTGCTGATATGGTTGCCTTTACATTTTAAGAATGACTCTTTCTTGCATTATTTCGAGCTCACTTGTAGTATTGATTATGATATTAATTTTCTTTTCTTTTTCTTTTTTTGCGCTAGAGATCCAAGAGGAGTCGATATGCAATTTAATCAAAGGATGTTCCCTCCCAAGACTTATTCAAATGTCGATGGCCCAAAAAACAACATAGACTTATTCAAACATGGACATCATTTTGGAAAAATCTCATCTTATGTTTCGAGAGTTGGGGCCTTAAAAACCGAAACATCAAAAAGGTCCAACTGTACTTTGACTCAAGTAAAGTCACGTCACAACTAGCAATGGAGTTGTGTGCTACTTTTTCATAATGACTTGGCATAATGAATGACCAGGTCCGATATCCATTATTTCAACGGTGTGTATGTTTGTAAACTACCTTCACACATGAGAACCCACTTCCGATGGTATGCGTTGCTTCATGGACTCAGATCTTTAGCTTCTCAATTTTCCATAGAGATTCAATTGTCTCTTAAATGTTTGTTTATTCAAAAGTCTGAGAGTGTATATAGTGAGAGAGATAGAGTAAGACCGATAAAAAAAAAAAAACTCTCATAAGAAGGGTAAATTTTCTTTGAATCACTTAATAGGATAAAGAAGCATGATCTCAGAATAGGAAAAGAAACAATGCCGTTGAAAGACACAACACAGCGACAATTCTTTGAATTTCTACCTTTTGCCTATTTGATTAGGCAGAAGAATATGTCTAGCACATCCTGTCCTTCTCTAGTAGGTGGCGGGACCTGGATGAGCAAACTATTTCTGGGAAGAAACGAAAGTAAAAATTTGCTGAGGGACAAGGGCATGAGAGCGGCAAAGGGAGACTCTGAGTTTTTTACCTGATTAGGTAGCAAACTACATCTAGATGTCAAATGCAGCTTTACGCAATTTCACCCCATCCTTGACAAATCTCTTCGACTACTTTGTGAGAAACCCAAAATGTCTGGATCATAACAAATGCTTCAAAAAAAATTCTATAAAAAAAAGGATGTCAAATAACATGAGTAAACCAATAAATTGAGAGTAGCAATGCAGACAAAATGATAAAAATAAGAACAACTTGATTTTGTTCATTTATGAGAAGACACTTATAAATTGGATAAATTGCTTGATAACTGAGTAGTATTTTTCACATAGTTAACAGTTGAGTGCTTTAGTGGTGTTCTCCATGATAATGACATCCTTTTCAGCAAAAACAGCATGCAATCAGGTTAATCAGCATGAAAGTGAACCTGAAAACAGTATCGGCCGTGCTGGGTTGCAATGGCAAGTTATTCTTTTTCAAGAGCTTCATAACTTCCTGCGCGAGGGTAGCATCTTTGTGCTCTTTAGCATAATGTTGCATTTCAATACACCAAGTTAAGAAAAGAAATGTGTAAATAAAACAAAACGAAAGAAAATCACTTCATATAAGTACATATCATCATTACCGATATATGGTTTGTAAAGCCAATTGTACGGGTCAAACCATAGACATTATGCTTCCTCAAGGGCCTTCTTAACCACAATTTTGTCAACCCTTAGTTTCTATCATTAAGGACAACTAAGGGCGCGAATGATAAAATTTCTCTTTTTCAACCTTATTTCTGCCTAGATTTTTTCTATTTCTATTTTCCATATGAGTTTTTGAGCAAAAGTAGCATTTGATAATGATACAAAATTTCTGTTTCTAGAATAGAAATTCGTTTGATAGGTTGTTCTTAAATTTTTGTTCCCGGCGAATGGCTATAGATGGCTGGCGGGTGGGCGGGCGGCGGATGGGGTGGACGGCGGGCAGAGGCGGTGGACGGCAAGGGCGAGTAATAAAAAATAATTATTATTTCTGTTTCTATTCCAAAAATAGAAAAGTAGAAAAATTTAACTTCTTATTTCTGTTACAAATCTATTTTTGGGCAAAAAATTATCCCGAAAATAGAAAAATGAAATTATTTTACCAAACGGATTTCTATTCCAAACCTGTTTTCAAGAACAAAAAAATAGAAAAACGAGAAAACGGAAGGGTTATCATTCGCGCCTTAAATGCGCCATGTTAATTTAAATTCTTAGGCAAAATAAGGATTAAGAGATATAAATACTTATTATATTATGTGCTCCCAGTGACAATTGATTGTTGTAATCTCCTGACATGAGACATACTATGGAAGTGCAGTTTGATTTGATTTATTTTGCTTGGAAATAATGAAGAGCCTTATTACTAGAATTAGCTCGAACGGATAACTACTGAAGCTATCAGTTCGTAAAAACACATTTTGCCCAAAGTGAGCAAGTATGCACATGAAAAATAGAGTTGTCATGATTGACACTTTTCACCAATTTAAACGCATTGAAGCATGTTGAGCAATTTAACATGTTACTCCCAAAAGACCGTTTATACACATTTAACAATGTTATATGTACTTTAAATTAAATGTGGTTTCATAAAATTATATATGAAAACCTCTTTCTTGAACATTTTATATGTGTCCTGCTACTTTCATCCATGTGCTTAATAGATGTGTCGTATCTTTGTTGGACATAATTTTGGTTTACATAACATTTGACACAACAAGAATATGACACACAAGCACAACTTGCTGCCAGTTGGGTAGTCAAAAGTTCTCGTAAGCAACTCAATACGTTCTCCAAGCATGGTAGGCTTTAGGTAATAAGATCATTAAAAAACAGAAATAATACAATAAAATGATTGCCTTGATCATAAGGTTAACAAGTACCAACAATCGAATGCAGAAGAGAAATCAGGTAAGGATATTAGCAAGATACAAAATTGTTGAACTTGGCACAAATATTGTGTCGGTAAAGCTTCCCAAAGTCAAGAGCCCTTGCACGCACACGTGCTTTTGTGACTGCCCGACATAGGGTCGCAATTTTAAATTCCCATGAATTCGAAGATTTGACAATCGTGTCTTCAACATCAAATATACAAAGCAAACACAACGACGACTATATAAATATGACATCTCTATTCACAAGCAAATTTCCTGACAGCATAATCGTTCATGATCTATTATATATACTCTCTGCTTCAACTTGACCGCACCAGGTACACATCCCTCGAATGAGATATTCAGACTTAAAGCCCCCTACTAACAAAGAACCATCGCTCTGGCATCTACAATCCACGTCGAAATTCCACGGCAGCAAAAAGAAAAGCCTAATAGACAACAAGCACGCTGCCTGCGAAACCAAGGGGCTGAGCACTAGAGGAGAAGGAGGAGCTGTGATTCTTAAATTCCACGACTTGGTTGTCATAAGGAGAGACGAATCCAACTGAAGCTGAGATGAATCGGAGGCTTGAAAATGCGGTAGAGTCTGCGAGCTCTCGAGACGGCATGCATGGGTTCGACGCCATCGAATCATGAGTCGACGAGTTCTCGAGCCTGAAGGTCATGTTGTTTCGTCTTTTTTTTTTTGGGCCATTTGAAGGTCATGTTGTTGCTGAGCGAGTTTTTGATACTTTTATAAGCTTTGAGGAATAATACTTCTGATCACTCAATCTATTTATGATAATAAAACTTGAACAAAAACATATGTTTTTTATACTAGTAGATATTGCATTGAACTAACATTCTTCTCTTGCCAAAAAAAAATTAACATTCTTAATTCTACTCCAAATTCTAGGACATCTTTTTTCTTTTCTTCGTTAATTTTCTTACGTTGCATCACATATTCTTGGTTCATTACCAAGACCATAACTTATCGGTATTTTTACTACACCAGCAATTGCACGTTGAAATTTTCTTTCTCCCTCAAAATCTGAATTTGACTCATCATATTCAGTGCATTACATTTCTTTGGCTTTGAACAAGGTTCGCAACAGGCTTGAACTTCAGCATTCTACTTTTCGTAATATGTGCATTAACAAAATCCCTACCCTAAAGAATGGTAACTGGGCCACGCCGGCCCAGAACCAGCACAAACCGGCCCTCTTGGGCCCGAGTCCATGAAGGGCCGTACCAGACCAGGCCCGTTAGCAATAAGGAGCCGTGCCAATGCCCGGGCACTGGCCTAGGGCCATTTTTTTTTTTAGGAGTGATTGTAGTCTGAACAAAAAAGTGAAGATGGCAACACTAATTTAAGATCTCAATGATGATTTTTCATGAATTTGATTATGAAAGAAATTCCTAGTAGAAAAGGAAAATAAGGGGCAAAACAGGAAGGAGGAGTTATGAACTTTTTCTTGCCATGGAAATGCATCCTCCATATGTTTTTTTTTTATAATCCTTGTGCGCTTGTTTCGACTAAAATCTTGCGGACAGCACAAAAGGCACGCTAAACCATTGGTGGCTCTTCTTCTTTTCCACATTAGCATGACCCCATCTTCTTTTTCTTTGCCTTATTGCTTTATACCTTTCCATTATCACATTACTTTTAACAAGATTTTCCCTCGCATTTTCTGGAGCAATTTCACCGACGGCTGAGTTCCCCACGAAATAGTTTTATGCTAACAATTATGGATTTTTTTTTCAATTTTGTTAAAAAAAATGTGCATTATTACTCAATAAGCACTTGCTCTCCATCATTTGAAGTTTGACAAATAGTCCTGGTTATTTATGAGTAATGTTAATTAGTATGCTACAATTGATATATTAATTGACATGACCAAATCTCAAATTAACATTTAGCAAGTGAATATATAGATTTATGAAAATAAATACTATACAAGCGTGAAAATCTGGATAGTCCTCATTTTCTTTATAAAAAAATCACTTTTGGAAAAAGTGAGTTTTTCGGATCTCATTAGCCTAATATTCTAGAGAATCTTGACCTTTCCACTTGCTATTAAAAATGTCCCGAACATTCAACTTTATCGCGGAGAATATAAGCTTTCAGTTTAATATTAAGAAGTGATGAAATCTTAATTTTCTTTAAAAATGTTCCCACCTTTCAACTTTATCAAAGTTAATTTAGATATTTTAGGAGGATGTCCATAACTTTCTATACTTACGTAAAGCCAAAAACTTGAATTTGGTGTCCTCCCTCAAAATATTCATCGTACCCTTGACATATATTATTCTGAGGTAAAATTGTTGTGTAATGAATCGGCAGAGACGGAAAGCATTGTTTTTATTTTTTCGTTGACCACTATATGCACCAACAGGCTTTGAAGATGGACAGAGGAAACAGAATAAACTAATGACAACTCCTCTAAACGTGGAAGTGGAACTTGTGAATCAGAGCTTGCTACTGACTACCCATTACTAACAAGTGATGTATGTAGGTTCTGTATCTTTGGCACCACGATTGGACAGTTCAATCTGATAAAATCAAGAGGCGACGGCGGTCGCTGTATGCCATCATCGAATGAGTCGGGATTAAATGCACTCTCTTAATTTTGGACAGCGAAATTCTGTCATAAATATAATAGAATAGGCTGCAAAATCAGATTGAAAATGAAAGGAACACCTTATCTATTGTCGTCTCTGAACGGCAATTTGGTCCATCTAAAATGCGTGAGCCAAAAGATCCTCTCTGCAAAAACTAGTCATCTGAGGATTGTTCCCAGAATTCAATTGTTGATGATGCACCTATTCTCTCAGATACACTTACTTTTTGGGGAAAGAAAATAATCATTATCCGAAAGTACAGGAATGATAACATTCAAATCAAAGAACGAGCAGAACTTCAAATGGTTCGGGGACCTTCACAAGAGAACTTCAGATGCTGGTTGCTCGAGACATGATTACCGCACTTGTCTTGCTTCTCAGCGGAATTGGCTGAAACTAACATGGCAACCTTAATGGCCCACATAGGAGACAGATCTGCAGCTAGTGCATTCAATCTCCAATTCTGTCATACTTTAACAAAGGGTGCCTTCGGTGGTTAGTTCTTCCATATTCACTTTCACCTCCAAGCCTGTGTTTAATAAGGAACTAACCATGGCCGGGATATTGGCTTTGAGAGTAGCAGCCAATGCCTACAAGAGCGAAGAAAATGCGAGGTTGTAAAAACAGAGATAGTTAAATGCAACATATATACAACTAGCAACAGGAATGATTGGGAAAATATTACCAGAGCAATATATAACTACAAACAAGTAATATTTCTACTTCTACCCAAAGTGATAAGGATATTTAGTCAAAGTAAGTACCTTGTGGTCATCTTCTTTCTTCCGTTTGATAACCTCGACAGGCCACTCGCTGACAAGCTTTTGAAGTTCAACCATAATGCTGGACCTCTTAGCATCAGGTAAACTCTGGCATCAATCCAAGGCATTCACTTCATGAGAACTAAGAAGCGACATCTGAACAAACAGAGCCTATGTAGGTGTATTTCCAACTTTATCTACTTCAGGAGCCTAAGATGATCTTTCGAACTCACTATTAGGACCATGGAACTCACTTGTGTAATTTTAAACAAACACTACAGCAAGCACCAAATATGAAACCCAAATCAACCAGTCACCCTCAACGAGAGGATCTGTCACAGTAATTTTATCTGAGCACATTATGGGGGACAATTCAGTATGTCTTCCACTAATTGTTTTATTCCTTAACAGGATATGGAAAATTAAAGGACTAGTTCAAAGGTGGAGGTAATTTAGGATACAAGTCCTTGAGCTAGGAGATCATGCCAGATGGTGAGCATATCAAAATAGCTATAGATGCTCTGAGAAGTGAAGCACCTGATTCAAGACATGAATCACTGTAGCAGCCTCCTAAGGTTTTCCTAAATCCCTGCACAAAACATTGGATATAAAACCATTTAGTTCACCACAAAACAAGTAAATGACATTCAGTTAAATTTTAATCTTACCCCGGAGTGCTAAAAGCCACAATAAATGCTTCCAAATAGAGAAAAATAGTCATATCTCCTTTGTGTGTTGACAATGAATATTATCATGCCCATGGGTGCTTCATGTCCTACGGTGTGAGCCAAAATTTGGTTTATTCAAGCATGAACTCTCACTTTTTTTGGCCATAGACCTCTCAGCTGGTTTACCAAGAACTTTGTACTGATATCTATTTCAACTTTACTGTTTTCCCATGATCAGATTTTCGCATGCAAGAAGACCAAGTGCTTTCAGGGTCTGATATTTGTGATTTCAACAGTCTGTGTTTGCAAACTACCTTCGCACATGAGAACCCACTGCCCTCGGTGTGCTGCTTCATGGACTCAGATCTTAACTTCTCAATTTTCCATAGAGATTCAATGTCTCCTAAAAAAGGTAATTTCCGTCAAACCACTAAATAGGATATAGAAGCAAAATCTCATAACAAATAAAGAAACAAAGACGTTGAAAGACACAGTGTAGTGAAAATTCTTTTTATTACTTATTTCTACCCTTATGTTTAGGGAGAGAAAGAAATCATTGTACAGAAGAATATATTCTAGCACATCCTGTCTTTTGTAGTAAGTGGCAGGACCTGGATGAGAAAACTATTTGTGGGAAGAAAAAGAAAATATAAATTGCTGAGGGACAAGGGCTAGAGAGCATCAAAGGGAGACAGAGCGAGTGTTTCTCACCTGCTTTTGCAGCAAACTCCATCCAGATGTCAAATGCAGCTCTATGCAATTTCACCCCAACCTTGACAAATCTCTTCAAATACTTTGTGAGCAACCCTCAATTGTCTGTATCATAACAAATGCTGCAAAATTTTTCCATGGAAAAAAGGATGTCAAATAACATGAGTAAACTATAAGATTGAGAGTAGCAATGCAGACAAAATGATTAAAATAAAAACAAGTCGATTAAATCATATATAAAAAACACTTATAAATTGGATAAATTGCTTGATAACTATGTAGTATATTTCATATAATATTTAAATGCTTTAATGGCGTACTACATGATAATAACATCCTTCTCAGGATAAACAGCATGAAAGCAGGATAAACAGCACGGAAGTGAACCTGAAAACAATATCGGCTGTGCTGGGTTGCAACGGCAAGTTATTCGTCTTCAAAAGCCTCATAACTTCCTGCATGAGGGTAGCATCTTTGTGCTCTTTAGCATATTGCTGCATTTCAATACCATAAGTTAGCAGAAGAAATATGTAAATAAAACAAATGGAAAAAAAAATCACTTGATGTAGATACACGTCATCATTACCAATAAATGGTTTGCAGAGCCAATTGTAGGGGTCAATCCATAGACATTATGCTTCCATAAGGACTTCTTACCTACAATTTTGTCAACCCTTAGTTTCCATCATGACGGACTAAGGCACCATGCAATTCAAATTCTTAGCCTATACAAGGATTGCTGCAATTAATATAGATTCTAATTATATCATGTACTCCCAGTAACAATTAATTGCTGCAATCTCCTCACATGAGTTATACTATGGAACTACAGTTTTTTTTTTGTGGTCAAAATACTATGGAACTACAGTTTGATTTGATTTATTTTGCTTAAAAATCATGAAGAGCTTAACTACTAGAATCAGCTCGAACTGATAACTACTGAAGCTATCAGTTCATAAAAACACATATGCACAAAGTGAATGCTCTTTGCTAAGTTTCAACAATGAATACAATTACTTGAAGTGGAGGTGTCATGCAAGAAATCAAAGTCTTAGAGAGCCAGCAATGTGCGGAAAGACCCATTTACAGAATAAGTGTTTGATACAGTTGGATTGAGCTTAATAATGTCCGAGTTATAAACGAGTTAACAAGTTTGTACATGAAAAATAAAGATGTCATGATAGGCCCTTTGACCCTTTAAACACATTGAAGCATGTCAAGCAACTTAACGTGTTACTCACACAAGACACGTTTATACACATTTAACAATTTTATATGTAATTGAATTGAATGTGGTTTCACACATTCACATATGAAAAACTATTTCTTGGATATGTTATATGTGTCGTGTAATTTCCATCCACTTGCTTAATAGATGTGTTGCATCTGTGTAAACAAATTTCTGGTTTACATAATTGATAGAGCAAGGAAAAAAAAAACACAAAAGCACAACTTGCTACCAGTGGGGTGGTCAAAAGTTCTCATAAGTGACTGAATTTGTTCTCCAAGCCTGACAGGCTTGAGGTAAAAAGATCATTTGAGAACAGACAACATACAATAAAATGATTGTGCTAATGATAGGGTCTACAAGTAGCAACAATCGAATGCAGAAGAGGAATCAGGTAAAGATATTAGCAAAATACAAAATTTTTTAACTTGGCACACAACTCGTGTAGATAAAGCTTACCAAAGTCAAGAGCCCTAGCACGCACCCATCCTTCTGTGACTTCCCGACAAAGGTTGCAGTTAAAATTCTCATGAATTCGAAGATTTGAGAATCTCTGCAATGAAAGGAAAAAACATGTTAATTTATCAACTATTCAATAATTAAAACTTTACTTCTCAAATGGAGCAAGAAGTCAACTGACAAATCTGCGTAGGTTCTGCAAGACATCAAAGAGAAGCTTAGTATCCTCTCCGTTCTTGCAATTTTCAATCATCGACCACGTTCATGCGTTTGGAGCCATTGTTCTTTTCGTATTAACGGATTCAATAATTTTATCATACATCTCCTTCACGGTCTCTGCGTAATATAACAAGAACCAAATATCAGAGAAAGAACTAAACAATTTGTCAAGCCACATATTAGATGGAGAAAAAGGAAAAACCTGTGGGGGGTTCCTCCTTTTCAGCACTTGCTTCGGAAGAATACGGTAAACGCAAAATTATTGAATAAGGGGCTGCAGGCAATCTATTACCATGAACCGGCCCTGTGAATTCCAACGAACATCACATCAAAACCCTGTACTGCCAAGAGAAATGCAGCTCCCTCTTGTACCAACAAGGAAACAAACTAATTCAACCCAGAACCGACATTCAAGAACACGAAGCAACTCGACTCGAAGAAACAATTCGACACGATCGATTCCATTACACAATCACGTCTCCAATATCATATATACGAAGCAAGCACAATGGACACAATTAAAAAAAAATGACATTTCAATTAACAAGCACAATCCTCACAGCATAATCATCCCTCCGTTTCAACTTGACTACACCAGGCGCGCACATCCCTCGAGCGAGTTATTCAGACTTCTTCATCAATCATCAAATTCTCCACCCCCTCATATCTAGACACCAAACTCAACCTAAAAAAAAGCCCCCCCAACACTAACAAAGAACCATCACTCTGGCATCCACAATCCACCGTCGAAATTCCTTTGACGGACGAGAAGCGCACGCTACCTGCGAAACCGAGGGACTGAGCAGCGGAGGAGAAGGAGGAGGAGCTGCGATTTCGACATGCCCGCGCACAAATCTGAGCGCATTCCACGACTTGGCAGTCGTTCGGGGGGATGAATCCGGCCGAGCCGAGATGAACCGGAGGCTTGAGAATGCGGTGGAGCCTGCGAGCTCTCGAGGCGACGTGCATGGCTTCGACGCGATCGAATCAACGAGGTGGTCGTGTTGTGTGCCGAGCGAGGTTTTTCTCTTTGGCTTGTTCAGGGTTTTACGAGGAGGAGGAAGAAGGAATGCGGTAATGTTCTCCTGTGGCGGCGTCCATGGCCTCTTACGGTGTGGAACAATCGATAACTTTTTGCTATGTAGGGAGGATAAATGTTTAGAAAATGCTTATTATTTAGCCAAAAAATATATTAAATTATGGCAAGTTGAGAGAAATTCAAATTCCATTTGGGAAGTAAAGTATTTGTGGGATTAATTGATAATATCTTGATTATTCATTTACTGACATTATTACAATTCATCTTCACAAAAAGATGAGATTAAGCTTTCTAACATGCTTGCTCTCGGTCTATTTTGATTTAGTGGTTCAGGAAAGAATTTGTACGTGGATTCAGAATATTGTATAATTTCAATTTCCTATACAATTAAGTACAAACAATTTCATGTTTGACGACCATATGAATTTTGGTTCATGAGGTCGATCATAAGCATTTCCCGCTTTTTATCCAATGACTTATTACATGCCTCTAATTTAAAAATACTGAATACATATATGAGTTTTGCCTTTGGAGATCACGTTGCACTAATGGTAAAACAATTATCTCTTTTGGAAGTAATAGCCACTAACCGATATTACTATTAAAATATATAAGCAACTTGTAATCTCTAGGTGGAAAAACACACCCACTTGTAGAAGTAAACAACTATTCATAATCTACTAAAATGTGCAGCTTGGTAAATTGATTATTTCGGTAATATGTTACTGACAAACATACATAGCTACTCGTAAAATTTAAACAATGTTGATAATTCTATTAAGAATTTATATTAACCAAAATGTTGGTTACTACAGTTAATCGAGACTACTAACGAAGCATGTAAGCAATTGTAATCTACTAGTGTAAGTACTTATCCACTTATCAAAGCAAAGGATTGCTCCTAATCTACAGGAGCATCTTAATATAGTAAATCGACTTACCTAGTTAGTATGTTACTGACAAATAAAAATTCTACTTGTAAAGTTGAAAGAGTGTTAATAATTTACTTGGAATTTATAGTTGGAAAATATTTATTATGTTCATAAGTTACAACTGTTAATCGAAACTACTAGTAAAGTACATAACCATTTGTATTTTACTAGCGGGAGTACCCACCCACTAATAAAATCTAAGAAAAATGGTAATATGCGACTTGGTTTGAGGATGAAAAAATTGTTATTTTTTAATAACTTATAAACAGTTGATTAGACTAAAAATTTATTGGTTAATTTTGCTTATCGGCAATATTTCAAATTTACATTTCACAGAAGAAAACTCTGTTTTTGGCGAACGGCATTTAGAAACGTGCAAGATTTCAAACTACAATTGTCTGATCAAATGAACAGCTCTGGTTAATAGTTTGATCCAATCTCGAGAGTAGATGACATTGTGAAGAAATTGTTTATGTTCTCGAGATCTGAGAAGATTCGAACTTATCCTTTTCAAATAGAAAACTCTACACTGTCCTATGACATGTGATAATGTGAATACATTGACATTCTCCCCTTGAAATTTAAAACTCGTAGGAATTATTTATGTTCTGAAGATCTGAGAAGAGTTGAACTTGCCTTTTTAACGAGAAAACTCTGCACTGTGCAATGTCAAATGCAAAAACATCAACGTTCTCTTCTTGAGAAAAATCAATATGGTCCGAGTTATTGGAAGGGCATTTTGCTAGCCTTGGTCTGTCCACCGACTTGACCTTCTAATGACGTTCCGTCCTTTTAATACTCACACATGCCCGCAAGCACAGCTGAAGGACCTATTAAGTACATTGTTTTTCTGGTAATATGAAAACCTTGGGCAAGAATGCAAACAGCCACCTAAATGCAGGATTTTTAATTTTGCCCATCAAGTAAAGGGGTGTGTATCAGTAATTAAATATGAACTCAAAAAGGAGATTGAAGGGCCAAATCTGCAGAACCAACCTCAGAAAGGGGCAATTTTTCGTTCTTGAGATCAGAGAAGAGACAAACTTTTATCGAAGTGGATGAGCTTGGCCAGTCTTGGAGACCGTCACGGCACGTGAAACGTTGCTAATTTTAATTTTTTTGACCTTCCTCAAAGCTAGTGCAGTGTGACCATTATTTGGGAAATGCCACATGAAAGACAGTGGCCTTTTTCCATTCTGCGAGAATATTCTTTCGGAAGCTTTTATGAAATTGCAGTTGAATATTCTCAAATAAAGGCACTCAGGGGGACAAAAAAACAAGCGTGCATTGTGCCCTGTGAAGTGTGAACTCGAACACTTGCACGTTCCTACTTCGTAAGTCTACGTTGAACCTTTGCATTCCAAACCACAATTTTCTAGTACAGGTCCTTCTTAGAGTGATAAGTATATTACCAACACTATCAAGAATTTACCCGCATTCAAATGAAGTAATGAACCATCAATCCCTCTGAAATTTTTGCCGTTGCCGTAAGTAATCACAGGACCACCTGTAAGGGTTGCAGCCCATCATTTTAAGAATTACCTGATGATGTTAATGGGGACCTATCCTGATATTTTGATAGGTCGGAATGGGTCGGAGATAAAAGAGAAGAATTGAGTTAGGAGGGGCCACTTTGGTATTAAAGAAACCCGCATTTGTCAACCTTGACAGGCTGTAATGAAACACTCTTATTGACCAATTCTAGCAGACTGGCCCTCGACTCTCTCAACATTGAGCCAATCCCGTCTTCTACGTTTAATGACCCACTGAGATCTCCATTTGTAACTCCGGTACTCGCACTCGTGATCATGGGTTCCAAGCTTTTTCCATCTCTGGCTGCCACTGGTTTTGCTGCTATGCTGTTCTATTTTTTCTTGAAGAGAAGATCAAGGGCAATCACTGGAGGGAAGGCAAATAACAATGCAGCTGCAAACGATCCAATAGCAGGAGGCGCTTCCGGTGCTCACACTTCAACAGAAGGTCACGGAATGGGTACTTTTGCTGCTATGCTGTTTAACTTTTTCTTGAAGAGAAGATCAAGGGAAATCAGTGGAGGGGAGGCAAAAAACAATGCAGCTGCAAACGATGGAACAGCAGGAGGCGATTCTTGTGCGCACACTTCAACAGAAAGCCACGGAATGGATACTTTTGATGCTATGGTGTTTAATTTTTTTTCTTGAAGAGAAGATCAAGGGAGATCACTGGGGGGGAGGCAAATAACAATGCAGCTGCAAACGATGGAACAGCAGGAGGCGCTTCTTCTCTTCATCAGGAGCAAATAAGGATGCAGCTGCAAACGAAGGAACAGCAGGAGGCAATTCTGGTACTCACACTTCAACATAAGTACATGAAACGGCTACTTCATCAGGATATGACTGAAGTATTCTTGAGCTTCAGAGGACCAGATACTCGAGCAGCTTTTACCGACTTCCTTTACACTAATCTGACAGATGGGGGAATCCGCACATATAAAGACGACAGAGAGATCCCGGAGGGGGAAGAATTTGGCCCAAAACTTCTCCAAGCAATTAATCAGTCGAAGATCTTAATACCTATCTTTTCAAAAGGTTATGTCTCTAGCGTATGGTGTCTCAAGGAGCTAGTCCAGATGGTCGAGTGCCAGAAAACTAGAAGACAAAAAATCATGCCTATTTTTTATGATGTGGCCCCTTCAGAGGTTCGACACCAAACTGGAGATTATGGAGAGGCCTTTCGTTCACATGAAAAGAAGCAGCCATATGACGAAGAGACTATGCGTCAATGGAAGGCTGCTCTCAATGCAGTTGGGGCAATAAACGGATGGAGCCTGCACAAAAAGACCAACAGGTGACTGCTGTTGTGCCTTGTATCATTAAAACTCGATGCATTTCATTTGTTTTCTTTCTTGTTGAAATTTAATTTCATGCTATTGAAGTTATACCGTAGAAATCACCCTAAATAACATTACAATCCCAATTTTGTCCTTTTTCATTCCAAACAACATTTTCTTTTCAGGTCATTTATTAACCTTTAGAACCAACGCTAATTTATGTACAATGGAATATATCCTTGGAGAACACATTGCAAATAGGTTTGTAGTTTTCAATTTGGTCTTGTCAGAACATAGTTTTCTAACTCATTGCGTTTTGACCTTTAACAAACACTAGGCGAGAAGGTGAGTCCGTAAGAGATATTACCAAGAAGGTTTTCAGTGAGTTGAAAAAGCCTTATATGGTGGTATCAGACAACTTGGTCAATGTCGACAACCATGTGGATGCAATCATGGAAATGATAGGTGCTCAGACAAGTGAAACATGGATTATAGGAATCCATGGGATGGGTGGCATCGGAAAGACAGCTACTGCCAAAATCATCTACAATAAGCTTTTAGAAAATTTTGAGGGTTGTTGCTTTCTGTCCAACATCTGCGAAATGTCAGAACGCAAAGGCATTGAATGCTTGCAGAATCAGCTCATCTCTGACATCCACAAAAACAAATGCACAGATATAAGAACCATTGATGATGGGATTAAGATCATCAAAGATAGGTTGTCTAATAAAAGAGTCCTCCTGCTTCTCGATGATGTGCATGAAAAGAATCATATGGATGCGCTTGTAGGTGGGCGTGATTGGTTTGGTAAAGGGAGTAAACTTATTATTACTACCAGAAACAAAGAAGTTCTTGATGTTCTTAAAGTGGATGACCGTTATGAGCTTATGGGTGTGGACCGTAATCAATCTCTTCAACTTTTTAGCAAACATGCCTTCAGAAGAGATTCTCCTTTGGATGAGTATATCGACCAATCCAACAAGGTGATAGACATTGCTAAAGGTCTTCCACTAGCTCTTGAGGTCATTGGTTCACTTTTATCTCACACTGAAATGAAAAAGTGAAATGACATATTGGAGAAGTTGGAAAATGTTCCTCACACAGAAGTTTGACGTAACCTGAAAATAAGTTATGATGCATTAGAAATTCGACTCAAGCATATATTCCTCGATATAGCTTGTCTTTTCATTAGATATAATAAAGACGTTATGGTTCATTTCTGGGAAAAATCTAAATTTTTTCCGAAAGAAGCTATGGAAGTTCTATAGAACGTGTCTTTGATAAAGATTGAAAAGGATAATGGAGTGTGGATGCATGACCAACTTAGAGACCTCGGAAGAGAAATAGTTCGTCAAGAAAGTAACACCAAAATAAAGAAGCAAAGTAGGGTGTGGGATCCTAAGGAAGGATTGGATTTGCTAAGTAAAATTAAGGTAAAACACCCCCCCCCCCCCCCCAAATTTTTTTTATAAATTCCCAGTATTTATGGATTTTTCCTTAAAAAAAACCTAGTTTCTTTTTGTGTTGTCTAGCACCATTACCACATCCTCAACCTATATCTTTTGCTCTTCTAAGATTACAGGAATGATAGTATTGAACTCAACTACTTAATATAATGCACTTGAATAAATGCGTTTTAAAACTTTTCCTATGGGCAAGGGAAAAAAGAAGTTGAAGCTCTTTGTCTCAAGTTGGACCATCAACGGCAGTATCGTTTTGCCTATGAGGGCTTTGAGAGCCTATCAGATCTAAAGTTCCTTGAATTGGACGGTTCGATGGAAAATTTTTGTGCAGAAGAGAAGCTTCTTTGGCACGAATCGCCATCAAATGTTCTTCCAACTAGTGAGAATTTAGATCTCCTTCCAGAATTAAGATGGCTTTCCTGGCATGATATTCCCCCAACATTTAACATTACAAATTTCTCCATGGAGGATGTGGTTATTCTTAATCTATCTTGGAGCAAAATTACAGATGATTGGAATGGGTGGAGCCACATTAAGGTATATTATATGCTGGACAACACATTATTTCGTCTTATTAGATTTGAAAGTAATATTTGCATGATTTTTGTTGTACAGGTGATGAAGAACTTGAAAGTTCTGGATATGTCCAATTGCCAAGGCTTGAAAAAATCCCCTAACTTCTCAGCTCATTCAAATTTAGAACATTTGATCCTATGCGGCTGTCAATCATTAGTCGAAATTGATAAGTCGATTTATCAGTTGATACACTTAGTTTACTTGGATGCAAGCAACTGTGGGCATCTTCAGAGGCTGCCAAAAGAGCTGGGTAGAGATCTTGCAAGCCTTGAATACCTATCTTTAGGCGGGTGTGTATCATTAGAGAGGCTTCCGGATTCAATCAGAAATTTGGAATCGATGATTGAGTTGAATATATCCAACACGTGGAAGATCAAAGAACTCCCCAACTCCATTGGAAATTTGAAAAATTTGAAAGTAGTGAAGATGTGGAATAGTCACATAAGCAAAATACCTGATGCCCTTTGGACGATTGGGAAGCTCGAAGAAATAGAAGCCTCCAGAAGATACAGTGGCGATCATTTTGATGGGAACATTGGCAATTGCATCTACGGGAATAAATCCCTGAGGATCTTGAGATTGCATGGTGCGGAAATAAGCGCACTACCGAGGCTTCCTGAAAGTCTTATCAAATTAATACTTTATCGGCTGTACATGAACACGTTTCCAAATCTCTCAAACCTTACTAATTTGAAGGAATTGGATCTGAGATTTGACTCTTGTGATTTTGATGGGAAATCTTATGGGCCCATGGAAGATCCGATACCATGGTGGATGACGAACTTAAGCAATCTGGAATCTCTGGACCTATACTTTGATTGTGTGACCGCCTCACCAACAGACGTTAGCCTTCCTCCTCAACTCAAGTCACTTCACCTCGAGGGCTCTAACCTGCATCGCCTCCCAAGGCTTCCCTCAAGTTTATCCTCCTTACGTTTGGTCGGTTGCAAGTCACTTTGCTCGATGGAGGATCTATCGAATTTGAAGAACCTATCAACTCTCAAGATTTGGAACGCTTCAATTTCAGAGTTCCAAGGCCTTGGTTATTTGGAGAACCTACAAGATTTGGTGCTTAATAGGCTTGGACAGGTAAAGATACTACCTGATCTAAGCAATTTAAACAAACTAAGCAGTCTTGAAGTAGAATTTTGTGATAAACTAGTTGAGATTCAAAGCAAACTACCACAATCTTTGGGAGAGTTTAAGATTTATTCCTGTGGATCTTTACGACAGTTGCCTGATCTGTCAAACTCAAAGGGATTGCAATGGCTTGGAATATATCAATGTGATAATCTAGTTGAGATTCAAGGCGAACTACCACAATCTTTGGAAAAATTGGAGATTTCTTCATGTGAATCTTTACAAAAGTTGCCTAATCTGTCAAGCTTGAAGAAACTGCGAAGGGTTGCCATAAGTAAATGTGGTAATTTAGTTGAAATTCAAGATGAATACCACAATATTTGAAAACATTGGAGATTCATCCTTGTGGATCTTTACGTCAGTTTCCTGATTAGCCAAACTTGAAGGGACCTAAAAGGTTTGACATACGATAATTTGGTTGAGATTCAAATAATTGGAGGTTTACTCCAATGAATTTTTCACAGAAGCTGTAGGATCTGTCAAGCTTGAAGAAATTGCAAAAGGTTGGCATAAGTAAATGTGTTAATCTGCTTGAAATTTAAGGCGAACTAGCACAATCTTTGGAAAATTGGGGATTTTTTTCTTGTGAATCTTTACAAAAGTTGCTTGATCTGTCAAGCTTGAAGGTACCACAAAATGTTAAAAATAAATCATTGCCAGAAATTAAATGTGGAGGCAATCTCTTGGCTTGGCTCGATGATGCCGGACAAATGGGTCGAATGGGACGAAGAAGATTATTAATCTGAATTTGAGGGAGAAAATGCCGAATTTGAGTTTGAATACGAGGGAGAAGACGCCAGATGGGAGGGACAAGACGTGGAATAAGTGCACGTTCTCCTGAAAGCTTTTTGATCGACGATGACAAATTGTTTCCTTGTGTTCAAAGTTTAAACAGAGGTATCATATTTCATCTGACACCCAATGTTTTTCCATTTCTGCAATCAAATTCTTTCACAGGATATGAAAAGAGAAGTTTCACATGCACTTTTTACTTACCTTTTCACAAGATGACTGAAAATTTGATGAAGATATTGAAATTATGATCCCTCCGTACAACCAGGGGGTTCTAAATTATGCACAAATATTTATTCTCTTTTCCTAGTTTGGTTTGGCTTTTTAGTTATATTTTCTTTGGATGGTTTCTCCTTGCTTTTATGTTTCCAAGCTGGAGGTACGCATGTTGATTGTATCATTTTTAATTTTTTATTTGGTATGTAACAAATTATTAGAGATCCTTGTCGATTTGCTGTTTCACATATTACGAAGTTGATGACCTCGCTTCGCATTGGAGATAATTTCGTTATGCTGTAAACAATTAGATGGAATGTGTGTTGGAAGGTCATATAACTATGGTTCTCATACGGTAACTTTACATAATAATCAACTCATTTTTGCAGCTGTGAAGTAGACAGACCATCTGTATTGATATGCTTGTATTCAATTTATTTTCAAGGAAAGGTGTACCTCTTACTAGGATTTGCATATGTTATGGAGAAGTTATAAAATGAAGAAAGACGAATTTCACTTGGGTAGTGGCATCAATAGTTGGTGCAGCACATCTACCATATGCGACAGGAGAGGAGAACTATTTAGCATCTCCAATGCATCATAAATCATCTTGGAGTTAAGGCTAACTTTCAGTACTATCGGTGTGTAGGACATAAGATAAGTCTCACTTGGGGTCAGAACTCGTGTGAATGGACTCTTGCATGATCTCCATTACTGCCTACATTTTCTAGAAATGGTCATGCCTCGGTAATTATCTATAAAAGAAGCCCTTCCATTCACCTCAAGCTATACTAGAGGATTCTTTTAGGTTTTAAGATTAACAAGAAGTTCTAAGGGAGCCATCTCAAATGACTGCCCTTTTGCCGTTTTCTAATGTTGCCGAGGGAAATTAAAGTCTCAATGCAGAAATCTTTTTATGCAGGGAGCTGTGGCAAATTGGGCAGCTGTACAAATGAAGGCCGAATAAAGGAAAATGAAGGCTACTGTCAACTAAATTTGCTTTCACAATCTTGGGGTGATAAACTGTGTATTTATTTGTTGAGAGACAGAAACTTGAAGATTAGCGCGGGAAGTCATTGCCTAATGATGAAATCGTTAAATCCGTTGAACTTGATGTGAAGTTTCAGTTGAATTGTTCGCCTTTTTAAGAGAAATCATTAAAGCAGGGCAGAGGAATTCATTTTGCAATTCATCTAAAAGTGTGTTCTCTTTATTTATTTATTTTTTGTCAAAGTGTTCTCTTTATTGATATGCAATAGAACTTGCTCATCAGTACTCAAAAGTTCCTTTACGAGGAAACACTTGAAGGGCTTGTCTGGACAGTGAGAAAAATTGTGCGCTTAAAGTGGTGTTCCAGGTAGTCTCATTTGCACCAGTTCATGGACCTTTTGATGTGAAAATCTTTTGATGTGGAAATGTTGTTCAAGGTACTCTGACTCATGAGTATGATAGGCACTTGCAACACAGGAAACATGAATTGTTGGAATTCATGAAACAGGCAGCATCAGAAAAATGACTCTTGCCGGAATGATCTACAATCAGCTTTCACATGGTTTTGAGCACTATTACTTTCCTACTAACATCCGTGAAACTTCAGAGCTCAAGGGCATTGAGCACTCGTGGAATCAACTCATCTCCGATGTCCTCAAAAGGAAATTGACAGAAATAAGTAATATTGACGTAGGGATCAAGACAATTAACGATAGGCTATCTAGTAAAAGAGTTCTGGTTCTTTTTGATGATGTTGACCGGAAGAATTAATTGAATGCACTCATGGGTAACATAAAAAAAAAATCAGAAATTATCGGTGCTTTGCATTGTTCATCATTTAAGATAATCTCTTCCATTGGTCACTTGACAACTCTATCCAAGCTCTTTCTCAGAAGCAGCATAATTCCACCACTTCCCTTGTCAATTGGAGCTCTTACAAGCCTTGAATACTTGCCTTTGTAAGAATGTATAGAGAGGCTTCCGGACTCAAATGGCAATCAGCAATCGCTAAATTGAGTTGGATATCTCCTACACGCTCATTAAAGAGCTACCCAATTCAATGTGCCTTATTGATGCAGCAAAAGCTTGAAGAAATAGATGCAAACACATGGTGATAACTTGCAACTGGAAATTCCAAATGGTTTGTATTCGGCCATTTAACCAGCTGCTTACCCCGTGGATAAAGGTCAACTTGTAGAAGATCCAATGCCATGGTGAGCTGTGAGATTAAATAAACTGGAGTCTTTGACCAAATTTCTGCTGTTGTAAATACCTTATCAACAGATATTAGTTAGCTTTCTCAACCCGAAAGACTAGAACTCGGGTGCCAGTTGCTGTGCCTCCCAAGGCTTCCCTCAAGTTTATCTTATTTACGTGTTGAATCTTGCCGGTCGATGAGAACACCGATGGATCTCTGGAATAATTGTGGATTGAAGGCCATGTCTTCCTTGATGTAAGTTGATAATACTTTGTAGAGAGGGATAACATCCATGAGGTCTCTGACCTTTTCAACTTGAAGAGGTTCAAATGATGCAACGTCTGGCATTGCTTAGGAGATTCGGCCAATTCTTGAAAAATTTAAAAGACATGCTCTGCAGAGGAGTATTTTCCAATAAGAAGTGCATGCCGTTCTTGAAAGGTCCTGCATTTACAACTAGATTTGCCGTCAAGGAAGCTTTGAAACTTAAACAAAATTGCTTACTACCCTATGTCATTTCTGCAGACGTTCACTATTGTCTTTCCTAGAATCGTGTTCTTTATACTAAAAGTGCATTTGGTAACCATTCTGTTCCCGAAAATAATTTCTGCTCAGAAATGATTTTTTTTATTCTATTCCCGGAAATAATTTCTAAGCATTTGAAAGCGTTTGGTAACTGCCCAAAATTTCTATTCCTGAAATAGAAAATGAACATAAATGCGTTTGGTAACTGCATAATTTTTTTTATAAATAATATTTTCGCATATTTTAATATTTCTTTTTTTTTCTTCCCCTTCCTTGGCCAATGGTCAGGTCACTGGCACTGGCGACCGGCCACAGGCCAGGAAGAAGACCGGACAAGAAGAAGATGAAGAAGAAGAAAATTTCTTTTTCATTTATGATTTTTGTTCCAGAATCAAGAATCAATTTTTACTTTTTATTCTTGATTCTGTTTCCAAACTGATTCTAGGAACAAATTTGTGCCCGGAAACAAATTTGTGCCCGAGAACAAAAAATTTACCAAAATAGATTTTTGTTCCCGGGAATAAAAGAATAAAATCAGTCACTATTTAGGAAGTTACCAAACACGGGATAAGGACACTACAAGTGCCAAAACTTGTAAGGACACTACAAGTGCCAAAACTTGTGTACGGCGCTCACTTTGGTGCCAAAAGTTTCCACCGGCTCACTTAAGTGCCATTTTGGCCGGAATCCCACGTGGCATTTTTTATTGATTTCTGAAGCCGATGTGGCTCATCGGAGGAAGAGTCAGCATTTTTTATTATAAATAATTTTTTTCCTTTTCTTTCTTTTTTTCCTTTCTTTTCTTTTTTTCCTTTTCTCTCCTCGCCGACCGGTTGCCAATGCCCGGCCCGGGGAGGGCTGGGCGAGGGTCGCCCTTACCGGCGACAGGCGAGGCGGGCCCTCGTCAGATCTGGGCAAGGTCGAAGTTGCCCATGGCCGGCGAGGGGCGGCCTCACCTGTCGTCGGCAAGGGATGGCCTCGCCAGATTTGGACGAAGCGACCCTTGCCCAGCCCTTCTCGGGCTTTGCTGGTGGCTATGCCGGCCACCGACAACCGGCTGACGAGGGGAGAAAAGGAAAAGAAGAAAAGAAGGGAAAAAAGAAAGAAAAGGAAAAAAAAGAAAAGGAAAAAAAATTATTTATAATAAAAAAATGCTGACTGTACATGCTGACTCATCCTCCAGCGAGCCACATCGGCTTCAGAAATTAATAAAAAAATGTAACTCGAATTTTCGGCCAAAATGACACTTAAGTGATCGTTTTTCAAAAAGTTTGACACTTAAGTGAGCCAGCGGAAACTTTTGGCACCAAAGTGAGTGCCATACACAAGTTTTGGCACTTGTAGTATTCTTGTCCCTACCAAACGCACCCTAAATGAGAATCACTATTTGGCAAGTGGACTTGAAATCTGATATCCTTGTAACCTTGTATAGTTAATTACTGGCCGTTTTTGCAACCACTTTCTACCTGAAATGGGACCATGATTTCTTTGGATCTGTTTCAAGAGTTTGATTGGTTTAGATATATTCCCTTTTAATGGTTTTGGTTGGTGAATTAAGTTACCATTAAAGACAAGTCAAATTTATGCTAGTTTTACTTCATTCATATGAATTAATTTTGTCAATTTACACGTTGGTCGTTTCTGTGAGATCCTCGAAACTTGCTAGATCGTACTAATTTGAAGCTGATATTCATACACTGTAAATTTTGACTTTCTTCCACTTTTAGCAATGAAGGACATATTCAAAATTTAATCGGTGATAGAAGCTCTTTCATTCACTTGTTGGTTATACTACGAATGGAGCTTTAGGTTTCAACATTGATACGGAGAACCGCTCCTCAACAAAAGTCCTATATGACAGCCTGAGCTTTTTCTCTTGGCAACAAGTAACAGAAATTTACAGGGTATTTCTGTGCAGGTAATCTGTGGCTAACTCACTTAATGCGTGAAATTGACAACTAATTCACCAAGTAAAGGTCCCAACGTTTTGGCGTTATACTGTGGCTTCTACTATAATGTACAAATCCTAGCTTATCATATACAGTCTCAAGGACTTAGTTGATCTCTTGCACAATGTGCTTTGAATGGTAATAATTGACGATATGTGCTTTGAAACGACGAAGGAAATTAAAATTTTCAGGTTTTCACTAATTATAATTCCTGCATATCAGAAGAAGGTAAAAGCTTACCCCTCTCGTTCCAAAGGCCGATCAGATCATTGTTAATGTCAAATCCAAGATGATATAATTGTATACCTCTTTAAAGTTAAAATTCAGCAGAGGTTGTCAGTGGAAATGATGCAAGACAAGGTCATCATCTCTTTCCAGGATGGCTTGATTTGGCAGTCAATCTGCATAACTCCCTTATGTGCCAATGTGCCGGAAGTAGATGGTAATATCACAGATTGAGAAGTGGTCTCCCAAGGCGCTCTTTGTTTCACCTTATAAAAGCAACTAATTACCTAACCGTTCAAGTCTCACAGTTTCTTTCGACCAAAAAATTAAAAGTCTCAGTTCCAAAATTTACACATCTGACCATTCTATGTTAAGATAAAATAAAACAATAGTCTAATTTGAAAATTAGAAATTAGTCCCGACATTAGTGTTGGACAATCTTTCACATAATCTATGTCAATTAGAGAAAGCAAAGATGCGTACGTCTTCAATGATTTACATTGACCAAATGCAATATGATGAAATAAATTTGCATGCTTTTGTGCTTTTGTTCGATACTATATATTGGATAATTGGGTTGAATTTAATGTTCTCTGTAAGCATGTGAATAAATATTCAACATTAAATAAGATAAAAAGAAGGATATTTGATATAGGTTGATTCAGTAACTACACTGGCAATTAAATCACCATAATCGGATGTATATACCTGAATTATCATGGATAAAGTAGAGAAAATAGTTCCACCGGGGCATGCCATGAAGCTATTGCGTTTGTGCATGGGTTTGCTATACCCACTTGGTGTAGTGAGGGTGAGTACTGTCTACTTGAATTTATCTTGCATATTTTAAGACTAAGACATTATGCAATGTGAACAAGCGTTTGAAAGAAATGCCAAACGGTTTTGATCCAAGACTGTCCTAATATTTTGATTAATTACATGGGGAGCTCTTAGCCACCGCGATTAGGATAGCAAATAAATCAGGGAAGCATCTTGGAATCGCTGATGAACCTTAATTTGATGACCTACAGAGTGTGCCTTCGGGTTTCTTCTATTGAAGTAACATCCCATAAATCACGCTCAAAAAGCAGCACGGTTTGATCTTAATTCAAATTCTTCGTAAGTCCACGTTGAACCTTCAAGTTCCAAACCACATTTTTCTAGTACAGGTCCTTATTCATTAACGCTCGGTACAAAGGCTAATTCATCTACAATGGAATTGAACTATTTAGGAAATTCATTTCACATAGATTTGCAGTTTCTAATTTGGTCACGCCGGAACATAGTTTGGTTCAACACAATCTTTTAATTCCTTTTTCTTTTTACCTCCAACAGACACTAGGCGAGAAGGTGAATTCACAAACCAACTTGCCCAAATGGCTTTCAATGAGTTGAAAAAGGCTTATTTTGCTTGGTCAGTGTCGACCAACATGTGGTTGTGATCATGGAAATGATAGGCGCTCCAACAAGTAAAACACGGATTGTTGGATTCCGTAAGATGGGTGGCATTAGAAAGACAACTATTGCTAAAATCATTTATATTCAGCTTTCACACGATTATGAGGATTGTCACTTTCATTTGAAAACATTTGAGAAACTACCAAACTCAAGGGCGTTGAGAGCTTGTGAAAGATGGGAGGCTAAGCAAGCTGGAGTCCGAAGTTGTCCTATGCTTTTGTGACTGCCTTATCACCAAGTTATTGGTATCCTTTCTCGACTCAAGGCCTTTACCGTTTGGAGAACCTATTTAGGGCTTCGGGACCTTCCATAGAGAGATATTACTTGATTTAAGTAATTTGAACACGCTAAGAAGTTTCAACTAGGAAATCATAGTAATCTAGTTGAAATTCAAAGCCAACTACTTAAATCTTTGGAAAAATTGGAGACTTTGTGTAGCGAGTCTTTGGAAAAGTAGCCTCATCAAATTTGAAAGACATTTAGATAAATCATTGCGATGTGGAAGCGATTTTCAAGTTACATGCTCCGAGTCCAATCTGCGGTGGATTGGGAGGCTAATTATATTGCGCCATTAATTTTATAAGGGCCATATGATTGCTCACCGAGGGGGAACATGTTGTCTTTTGTTCTATCTCCCAGTTTTGTCTTGTTATATTTATTCTCTTTTGAGGGTTTTGCACTTCGCTAATTTACCCATTAAAGACTAGTCAAATCAATTTCAAGAGCATTATTCTTTTTGGGCTGCGTTATTTTCAGCCTCATTTTGGCTAAGGCACTCCTTTTTTTCCCCCATGAACTTACCAAAATACCGTCCCCTCTCTCTCTCTCTCTCTTCAATTTATTATTCCTTTTTTTTATTAGGCTAACCCACAAAACTGAC
The DNA here is from genome assembly GCF_021117445.2 of Syzygium oleosum. NCBI lineage: Eukaryota > Viridiplantae > Streptophyta > Magnoliopsida > Myrtales > Myrtaceae > Syzygium > Syzygium oleosum. The sequence goes on along the minus strand of NW_026607485.1, from coordinate 5,790,112 downwards.
TAATTTCTATCGTCTCTCTTATCTTATTAGTTTCACAACATAAAATGTCAAATTGCACCCAACAAGATATTATCTTATCATGCATCCTATTATCACTTTGCCTAGAGAAGGTCGTTAATTGTAATTTATAATCTCATATTTTTAATCACAAAAGTTACATAGAATGTTCAAAATTTCTAGTTATGATGGCTTATGAACACACAATTGATTGCCTATTTTTTTATCAAATAGTTTGAGGAAAACTTTTCAAAGTTGAAAATTAAAATTCAATCTAATTATCTAGCTGATTTTGACATTGTGGGTGTTTTTTGGGAATAAAATTGTAGGTTTTTAAAGTTAAACATCGCTGATTTGTGCTTTCTTGTGAGCTTTTTACATTTTAATATGAATTGCAAGATGGGTGTTGAAAATTCATTTACACCGTCTTCACTTTCAGATTCATATCAGATTTTTTCAGAGGAAAGTTTTAAACATATCTTAGTTTTAATCGACTTGATATGAGATTAAATTTACAATCTATATTAATTACTTTCTTCATAGTATGAGTAGAACAACAAGAAGTTTCCCTTTTTGGCCCTTTTATGTGCTTATCTTTTGTTAATATTTAGATATCATCTAAATATAAATATGTTTAACATTTGATCATGCTTCTAACAAATAAACATTTTTAATATTTTGATCAATTTTTCTTTTCCAATTTTGATCAAGATCGGCTAGATAATTAAATTGAATTTTGATTTTGGACTTTGAAATATAGCTTTGCTCATACTATTTGATAAAAAATAGGCAATTAATTGTGTATTCAGAAGTTGTCATAAATAGAAATATCTCATGATTGAAAATGTGGTACCGTAAATTAAGATTGACAAAATTTTTCTAGGCAAAGTGATAACAAGATACATGGTAAAATGATATCTTAGGCGAATTAAAATTGTTCGATATAATAGTCCTAGTTTATCTAGAATATAGCTAAGTGGAATAGAAATACGAATACTCTAGTTAATAACACTCAAGATTGCATGCACAAGCGCAAGGTGCATAATTTGTCTCTTCCCATTTCTATAGACTCTCTAACCGAGAGAGACATCCATTACTCCCAAAATTGATTCTCCTTAGAAGTTTGTGAAAATAAGATGGTTCTTGCTATTGTATACACAACTGATGATAATTAAATTGAGATCGAGTTATAGTAAAAATTATGAATTTCGCTTATTTGATACGACGGTGCTTTCCCAATGACATATTACCTCTAATGAACGATACTATAATTTAAAAGATTTTTAAGTTCCTTAATGACTATCCTCTTTTCATCTTTTGTTGCATGCCATGGCGAGGCCACCTTTAGCGCAGCGGAGGAGAGTAACTACGGGAGAGATCGATTGAACAGCGGCACGGTGGTGGCGGAAGGGAGGGGCAGAGAGAGGGGATTACGATTATTTGTCAGTTTTTGGGATAAATATTTTCTTAATTATTATGGTCTGTATTTGACCGTTGGTGAAATTGCTCAAAAGCTTTCCATGTTTGCTGGGCTGGGATAATGGCATCAAGTCGGCGAAGCCCGTTAATATGAATCTATGCTGGCCGCGGGTGAGGCGGCCCTCGCTTAGATTTTGACGAGGTCTTTTCGGCTAGCGAGGGCCTCACTCAGATCTGATGATTGCCCTGCTCAGGGCCTTCGCGGTCGGCAAGGCCTAGCGACCCTCATTGGCCACAATGGGAAAAAAAATAAAAATAAAAAATTATGAAAATAATAAAGAAATTCAAAAACAATTTAAAAAATCGTCAAAATTTTCCATGTCAGTATTTTCCTAAAAAAATTGGCCGAAAAGACTAAATTGACAAAATGTTTATGACTAAATTGGCCAAATCAAAAAGTTAAAAGACTGAATTGGCATACGTATAATAGATTTAGGACTGTTTTGGTAATTTTTCCCAAGTTTAAAAGACATTTGCTAGAGTTAACTCTTCAAGAACTAATACTTACTGAAGAGTTCCAGTGAACTTTTCTGTATGTCTCTTTTCATGCATTAGAATTTCTTGGTAAATCCCAATTTGAATGCCTATCCACATGATCCATGAGATGATTCCCCCTTGCGGTGTTCATCCATTATTCATTCGAGAGATGTGCTCCAAAAATAGAAAAACTTAGGGTATGTACAATTATCGATTTGGTGAGTTTGGTACTTGAAACATATCATGACTTTATATCTATTAGCAGTTTTCATTGTGCCAAGTTTGCACATAACCGCTTAAGCAAAAATCAGAAAATCTCTGGCGTGGAAAGAAGTGAAAGTCCATTCATATGCCATCCTTCGATTTCCCCAAGACTCGACCTTTCTTCAAGTATATAAAAACAGGACCAACCGATATGGATTGCAGTCCATTCACGTCGATCGTTTTGCGCGCATGATCAAGGTATCCTCTACTGCGCAAACTGAAGTGCTTGCTTTGCTGGAAACCCTAGAATACTTTCGATCGAGATTAGAAGCTACTTTGGAACAACACTCAGATCAATATGATCTGATATGTTGTCTAATTAGAGCAAATTAGCCCAATTGAGTCTCTTTTCAGATTTAAGAGTGGTCCATTGCAACAGAGAAGCAAATTATGTGGCGGTCTAGATTGTCAAAACCCATTGTAGAAAAGCCATCCTCCTCAAGCCCTTTGGGCTCTTTTATGTTATGAAGTTGCACCTATGTGTAGTCAAACAATTTCTTACTGAATGGATATTATTTTCCTGGCAATAAAAAAGGTCCTTTTCTTTTTGCAGGCTCACTATTCCATTCTCTCTCTTTTTTAGTTCATCTCTTCAATCCATTGATGAAGCACTGTAACATCGGTGAAAGGCCAATTCGACTTCAAAAGACAACTATTTTCGGTTATACATGCCTACTTTTTCTCAATTTGGCTTAACTAATAGTGGAAGAGAAGAGCTCCAACTGAGCCAAAGTAATTGTCCCTTCAGGGTATAGAACCATTAGTCGCTCCCAATAAAAATAATCTGTCCAGTTTGATTAAACATGCGGTCCTCAATCTAAGTTTCTAATTATGTAGGCGTGGACTGTTGCTGTCGAGGATTACTCAAGAAAAGGAAAAGTGGCATCTAGTAGTGGCGAGAGGAACAGGAGCCAATAGCAATGCTGATCCTGAAGAGGTACTTGGATTTGTGAAATATTTGTGAGGCCGAATAGAAATGGTAGGGGATGCAGAAGGATATGATAAGATCCAGATTGGGTCTCAGGACCATGTGATAGGGATTCATTACGCTAGTCTTCATTACTTCCTGTTTCTCCAAAGAAATGCACCATGCCTTGGTGATTTCAATGAATGAACAATATTTATAATTCATGTCAAGTCGATGCAAAGACTCTGCAGTCAAACATTTGTATTGTAACTATAAACCGAGACGTTCCTAGGTGATTTGCTGGTCAAGTAGAAGCACCTCCAAAGAAAGTTCATAGAACTATGTCTATGTGCAGGAAGCTGTGGCTCATTCTGCAGCTGAAGTAATTAGAAGAGTGATTAAATTGAAGAATCAGGACCGGATCGAATCATTTCTTCCAAAATCATAAGGAGTCTTTAGGGGTGCTGTCAATCTAATTTATTAGTTCTGTTTTCAGCGCCCAACTTGTTGAACGGAATTACATGTTGGACATTTCGATTCATGTAGCATATGAAATTCTTGGAATTTTTTTTTTGGGCAACGAAATTCTTGGAATTGAATCATACAAAAGCTCCAATCCAGAAATAAAGCTCCAATCATTCCCCTGGTCGCTTTAACAATGAATCTGGTCATTTTATGATGTGATTGAATCATAACAATAAATATGGTAAAAGGCGCTTTCTTTTCAACGACCAGATGAGCAAACAATAGTTTATGCACGAGATTTAAACGAGGTTCTAAGCGTCCCAGGCGTTGGACTAGTCTATCAATAGATGGAAATGTGGGTGCAGACTAGTCCCACAGCATGTTTTATTTTCTCACTCTAGTATGTAAACAATCTCAAGCTTGAATATCTACTTGAAATTATCTTGCATTTTAGTCCATTCACCACTACATTCCTAAGCCGCCACACACTTGAGACAGATTCTGGAATAGGGTCCGAAAGCGTGCTATAGTTATGCACATGAAAAAGAGAAACCCCCTGCACCTGCCCAGTAACCAAATGCGCTTATTCTGACATAACTGATATTTAATTATATCTGAAAAATGATCCTTGGCCGAAAAGGCACATTCATTCGTTCATACGAAGAAACGAACCATACTAGGGTCAGACAATTGAGTTTCTGAACATAAAATGTTCCACAGGGTAAGAGGGGGCAAAGACAACCAATTGATGGGGAGAGTCTTGTTTCGGCGGGCCTTGGCGACCTGATCAGCGGCTTGATTAGGTTCTCGGGGCCAGTGGACGACTATCACCATTTCCGAATGGGCTAGCAAAGCTCGGCAGTCTTCAATGATACTCCCAATAATCCATGGGCTTTCTTCTCGGCCCATTAGATACTCCACAACTGCACGGCAATCAGTAGATGTTTCACAGGGCAAATCACTTAATTTCAAATGAATAGAAATGGAGCTAGTTCTTTTCTTTTCGCCTTCTTTTTCCCTTAATAATGCATATCCAAAAGCATTAACCAATGGAGTCGAGAGCCGCATCTTTGAAAAAAATCATCTGAAGAAGAGAATTTTCATACTTGAGAACCAACAGGAATCAAGTCTTCTATATTAATCAAAGTCTACGAGTTTAGACTCTTGTTCTAATGTTTTTTTTAAGACTTAGACTTCATGCCACGTGAACAAATGTTTGAAAGAAATGTGCAATGATGTTGATCTAGGACCGTCCGAATATTTTGATCTATTACATGGGGCTCTCAACCACCGCGATGAGGACAGCAAAAGAAATCAAGGAAGGATCACGGAATTGCTGATGAACCTTATTTTATACATTAGGTGTTGAAAAACTTGGAAGAATCCATCCATATTATTGCACTGATGAACCTTATTATATGGATTAGGTGTTAAAAAAACTGCATTATCAACTTTGACAGGCTGGAGTGATGTTGCAATGTTTTTTTTTTTTGGGTAAAGAAAGTGATGTTGCAATGTTGTTATTCACCAATCCTACCAAACTGGTCCCCAACTCTCTGCACTGATGAACCTTATTTTATACATTAGGTGTTGAAAAACTTGGAAGAATCCATCCATATTATTGCACTGATGAACCTTATTATATGGATTAGGTGTTAAAAAAACTGCATTATCAACTTTGACAGGCTGGAGTGATGTTGCAATGTTTTTTTTTTTTTGGGTAAAGAGAGTGATGTTGCAATGTTGTTATTCACCAATCCTACCAAACTGGTCCCCGACTCTCTGCATATTTAGCCAACCCCAAATTTCCTTGTATTATCTTATTTGTATCACATTCTTGTTCCCTAGCTATTGTCGCAAACGTATGTCCACGAGTGGAAGGTTTCTCTGCAATATCCATGGAATGGATGATATTGGACAGACAGCTCTTGCCAAAATCATCTACAATCAGCTTTCACACGATTGAGCATTATTGCTTTCTTTTCCAATATCCAAGAAAGTGCAAACATCAAGGGCTTTGAGTGCTTGCAAAAGCATTTCATCTCTAACATCCTTGAAAAGGAAATTGATGGATATAATGAATATTAACGAAGGGATTAATAATTAAAAATAGGATGTCTAATAAAAGAGTTCTCCTTCTTCTCGTGACGTGAATGAAAAGAATCATATGGATGCACTTGTGAGTACACTTAATTGGTTGGGTACAGTAACCAAATGCGCTTGTTTGGACATTAGCTGATGTTGAGCTAAATCAGGAAAATGACCCAAATCATTTAATTTCAAATGAGAAGAAGTGTAGCAAGTTCTTTTCTTTTCATCTTCTTTTTCCCTTTATAATACATATCCGAAAGCATTAACTAGTAAAGTCGAGAGCCGCATCTTTCAAAACATCATGTGAAAGAGAGAACTTCATGAGATTCGATAGGAATCAAGTCCTTTTTTAGTCAAAGTCTTTGAGCTTAGAGCCTTCTGCTAATGCATTTTTAAGGACTTAGACTTATGCCATGTGAACAAACATTAGAAAGAAATGCCCAACGATGTTGATCTAGGACTGTCCGACTATATTGAGATATTACATGGGAAGCATCGTGCAATTGGTCCTGAACCTTATTATATGCATTAGGTGTTGAAAAACTTGGAAGAATCCATCTATATTATTGCACTGATGAACCTTATTATATGGATTAGTTGTTGAAAAACCTGCATTATCAACTTTGACAGGCTGGAGTGATGTTGCAATGTTGTTATTGGCCAATCCTAGCAAACTCATCCACGACTCTCTGCATATTTAGCCAACCCCGACTTTCCTTGCATCTTCTTATTTTTATCTCATTCTTATTCCCTCGCTAATTGTTGCAAACGTGTAAATTAATATGGAGTGGAAGGCTTTCCATGAGGGGGAAGGCTTCTCTGCAGTATCCATAGAATAGGTGGCATTGGACGCAGCTATTGCCAAAATTGTCACGCCCCGAACCCCGACGGGCTCGCGACACCCCTCCGAATGTCGTATCGAAAGTGACGTTCCAGGACGCGTTGCCGACTCGCACGAAACACCCAATGATAAAGGCATTGGTAGCGAAATAGAAACAACCCAGATAATAAACAATGACAACGGGATAGAATAGGCACAAATCGACAAACGCACTTCATAAAAATGATAGTCACTTACAACATTCAATCTAGGCTACTAACTTCACACCACATTTATAAAAAGGGGGCGGTGGTTGGGTAGCCTACTTCACTATACAAAAAGGGGCATCCAAAGATGAAACGAAGCATCAAATACCCGAGGTCATTCCCGGTCTCTGAACCGCACGTGATGACTATTCGTCACTCCAAACCTGAAAATGTTTAACAACGGGGAATGAGATAAATCTCAATAAGTAGACAACCTAAACCCCACATAACCAATGCGTACCCAGACAAATCTAACGTGCAATTTAACCACCGATATAACAAACTTGCCAATACACACTTACCCTGCCCGATTCACACGCCAGCTCTGCATATTAATCAAATCACATGAATATCATAATAACTCATGAACACATTGCCATCATTCGGGCACTATACACACTTACAATCACTCAATTTAATCACACTTATTTCGCATTTGTGGCCAAGTAACTTTGCACGATCTTAGTTAACACTTCACAGGTCAACCCTCCGATCAATCCAGACTCTGTCCCTCACTGGACATTTCACACTTTCTCACGACCCGCGTAAGCAGGCCTCAGGTCAGCCCTCCGATCAATCCGGGCTCCGTTCCTCACTGGACATTTCACACTTTCTCACGACCCGTGTAAACACGCCTCAGGTTAACCCTCCGATCAATCCGGGCTTAGTCCTGCGTAACCACGCCTTAGGACATTCCTCATGCACATGCACCACAACACAATTCGCCACTCTAACACGTCATATAGTTCATATTCAAATCACAAATTCACCACTCTAACTCGCCAATCCAACACTCAAGTTGGTCCAATCAAATGTCCATTTCACCCACAAATGCCACGACAATCCGATCATCGCACCTACATAAATTAGCCACAAATGATGCCACATAATCATCACAATTCAATCTACCAATTAATCACATTCATATATTGATCCTAATCCTAACTTAGCCACAAAACCGATACTAATCACACTTTAAACAAATCTAAATAATACCCATTATATTAGGTAGTGTTTATGAAGTCACTTACTAGATTTTGGCTCGGGAAAAATCGGCACGGGCCCAAAATGGCCCGGGTAAACAGTAATGGGCTCGGCACGGTACGGGCACAGTGGCCGGCCAGGCTCGGTGCAGCACTCAGCCACGGCCTGGGATACTCGGCCACGGCTGGCCACGCTTGGCACAGCCTGGGTAGCAGCCTAGGCGTGGGCAATGACTCTGCCATAGCCGGGCACTCGGCTGGGCAGGCGGCTGGGCGTAGCCTGGCTGGCTGGGCGACACGGCGGCGATAATGAGCAGCAACAACGGCGACGAACAACTACAACGACGATGCGGCGGCGAGCTAGCGGCGTCTGACTCGGCCAAGGCACAAGCAGTCCGGCCAAGGCAGCGGCGACGGCGGCTTGAGGGGAAAGCTAGGTGGTGGTGATGAGCCACGACGGCGGGATAGGCGACGGTGGTGCCAACGAGCTCGACGACAAGCTCGGCCAAAATAGGGAGAGGCCGAAGAAGAGAAAAACAAGGGGAGGGGAGGTTACACGGTGGTCGGGGCGGCAAGGCAAGCGGCGGCTTGGTGACGCAGGACTAGCCGGCGAGTGGCTGAGCAATACCGGGCGAGCTGCCGGCGCGGTTGCGAGTTGGCGATCGCAGGGGGGACGGGCGACGGTGCGGCTCGGCTGGGGCAACGGTGGAAGCAATGGCTGGGCTGGGGTGACGGTTGGGCGACAAGCAGGACGGACGGTGCGGGCGTGAGGCAGACGGCAAGGGGCGATTGGTGGTGACTGGTCGAGCGAGCAAAAGCAAGCACGGAAGTGGAAGCAGTCGCGGGCGAAGGAAGGAGAAAAGGAAGAAGAAGGAGAGAAGATAAGAAGGAAGAAAAGAGAAGAAGAGAGAGAGAGAGAGAGAGAGAGAGAGAGAGAGAGAGAGAGAGAGAGAGAGAGGAGGACAGTCTGCATGGGCAAACGTCTGACATGCAGGGAGTGGGTGAACGTGCGGGAAAAGAAAGGAGGAGGGGACGAGACCGGGGGAGACGTACACGGCAGGAGAGAGAGAGAAGTTAAATTTTGTCCTCGAGTGCAATCCAACGGCCACGATTCGATCTCGTGAGCTTGATCCAACGGTCCCAAAAAAAATCTCAATTCAAAAATAAAGAAAAGACCGACAAACACCAAATAAAACACATTACGAAGGAGGTCTATTAGTCTAAATCCACACCCAGTCCAAATTTCACTTTTCACTTATCCTGGACAATATTGACGTTAGCCACAATAATATCGACACCATCCAATTAAATTTGTTACAAAATTTTGAGAAATTCGACATCAAAGTTCGGACTCTAAATAATGGCTAAATTCGATCATGTGCAATTTCAGCGAAATTTCTAATTTAAAAAAAACCCAATAGTGATCAGTTCTGGGCGAGATTTTATTATAAGTACACTGACGAAATACACGTTTTATAAATCCCAAAATGGGCTGAAATTCGGAATGTCACAACTCTTCTCCCCTTACAAAAATTTCGTCTTCGAAATTTACAACCCAACTCAATTATTCGAACCAATGGGGGTATTGGTGTCGCATCAACTCTTCGCTTTCCCACGTCGCATCTTCGGTTCCATGGTATTCCCAAATTACTTTGACCATCGGAATTGTCTTATTCTGCAGCACTCGTTCCATTCTATCCTCGATCCTTACTGACTTTTTCACGTACGACACTTTGTCGTCCACGTCTATTTCTTTATAATTTAGCACATGGGTTGGATCCGGTTCATACTTCCTTAACATAGACACGTGGAACACATTGTGTACTTGAGACAAATTTGGCAGTAGCGCGAAACGATAGGCCAAGGCACCGATTCTCTCTAGGACCTCGAATGGACCCACGTACCTTGGGCTCAACTTTCCTTTCTTGCCAAACCATGACAATTCTCTCATAGGTGATACTTTGAGGAAAATGTGGTCCCCCACTTGAAATTCCAAAGGCCTACGTCTTCGGTCCGCATAATTCTTTTGACGGCTCTGAGAGGTCTTAAGCCTGTCCCAAATCACCTTGACTGTTTCGATTGACTGCTGAACCAACTCAGGATCCGTGATGCTTCTCTCACCAACTTCATCCCAACAAATCAGTGTTCTGCAAGCTCTGCCATACAGCGCTTCAAACGGTGCCATTTTGATACTCTGCTGGTAGCTATTATTGTAGACAAATTCAATCAAATGCAACTGTTCCTCCCAGCTACCTTTAAAATCTAATACATATGCCCGCAACATATCTTCCAAAGTCTGAATTGTCCTTTCAGACTGGCCATTTGTTTAGGGGTGATAGACCGTGTTAAATTATAACTTCGTTCCTAATGTCGTATGAAAACTCTTTCAAAGAGTGACAGTGAATTTAGGATCACGGTCTGAGGTAATCGTCACTTACACTCCGTGGAGACAGACTATTTATCGCACGTATATCTTGGCACACCTTTCTAAGGCGAAGTCCTTTCGCACCGGCAGAAAATGTGCTGACTTTGTCAATCGATCGACTACCACCCAAATTAAATCGTGACCCCTCTAACTCCTTGGTAATCCCATTACAAAGTCTATCGTGATGTGTTCCCACTTCCACTCAGGAATTTCCAATGGCTACAACATTCACCTGGCTTGCAATGCTATGCCTTCACTTGCTGACAAGTTAAACACTTAGCCACGTGCTTGGCTACATCCACTTTCATGCCGTTCCACCAATAATGTTATCGCAAGTTCCGATACATCTTCGTACTACCCGGGTGAATACTGTAATTGCTTCAGTGAGCTTTTGATAAAATTTCTTCCTTCATTTCTGCATCACCGGGTACATACAACCTTCCACGAAACTTTAGAATCCCATCCTCGGATACCTGAAAATCCGATTTCCTTTTTGTGATATCTATACCCAGAATCTTCTGAATCTCCGGGTCCATCGATTGTAAGACCTTAATCTTAGTCTGGATCTCCGACTTAATCCTTAATGCTACAAGCAGACTTGAGACCTGACTAACTTCAAACTTAAATTCCGAATCCCGAACTCCCTCCAACAGAGTCCATTCCTTGATCATCATATGCGCAATACTCAATTTCTGGCTCAGTACATCCGCTACTTTGTTAGCTTTTCCGGGATGATACATAATTTTGCAGTTATAGTCCTTAAGGAGTTCCATCCAACGATGCTACTCATGTTCAATTTCTTTTGCGAGAATAAGTACCTTAAACTTTGATGGTCCATATAAGTCTAAAATTTCTTCCCACGCAAATAGTGTCTCCAAATCGTAAGAGCAAAAATAATCGTGGCCAATTCCAAGTCGTGTGTCGGATAATTCAGCTCATGCGGTCTCAATTGTCGCAATGCGTATGCCACTACTCTTCCGTGTTGCATTAGCACGCATCCCAATCCTCTTAGCGACGCATCACTGTAGATCTCATATCCTCCCGGACCTTACGGGATTGTCAACACTGGCGTGGTTGTTAACCTCTATTTTAACTCCTGGAAACTCCTTCACACTTATCCGTCCATTCAAACCTTGTTTCCTTCTTTAGTAATCGCGTCAATGGCGTCGCTAATGCCGAAAACCTCTCCACGAAGCGTCTATAATAACCCACTAGACCCAAGAAGCTCCGAACCTCGGTCACTGTTGTTGGCCTCGGCCAATTTGTGACAGCTTCAATCTTTATCGGGTCCACTATAATTCCTTCCCCAGATATCACATGTCCTAATAATGCTACTCGATGGAGCCAGAATTCACACTTGCTGAACTTAGCGTAGAGTGCATGTTCCCTTAGGGTCCGTAAAACTTTTTCCAAATGTAACTTGTGATCGGCGAAACTCTTCGAATATACCAGGATATCATCTATGAACACGATTACAAACTGATCTAGAAATTCTTTAAATACCCTATTCATCAAATCCATAAAGGCTGCAAGGGTGTTAGTCAACCCAAACGGCATCACTCTAAACTCGTAGTGTCCATACCTCATCCTAAATGTCGTTTTTGGCACGTCCTCCTTCTTAATCCTTAATTGGTGGTAACCCGTCCTCAAGTCGATCTTTAAAAATATCGATGCTCCTTGCAACTGATCAAACAGATCATCTATCCTTGGTAGTGGGTACTTATTCTTAATGGTCATCTGATTCAACTGTCTGTAGTCAATGCACAACCTCAAAGACCCATCTTTCTTTCTCACGAATAATACTGGTGCTCCCCACGGATATGCACTTGGGCAGATAAAGCCCTTATCCAATAACTCTTGCATTTGAACCTTTAATTCCCTTAGCTCTAACAGTGACATCCTATAAGGTGCTTTCGAGATCAGTTCCGTCCCTAGGGCTAACTCAATCACGAACTCCACTTCTCTATCAAGTGGCAGACCCGGCAATTCCTGGGGAAAGACATCAAAGAAATTGCACACCACGGCTATATCTTCTAGCCTTGGCTCTCCAGTCGTCGAGTCAACTACGGACGCCAGAAATCCTTGGCACCCTTCGTCCGGCAGCTTTGTTAGCTCGAGCGACGAAATCCAAGCGATCGAGGTTCCTCCTCAGTTTCCCATAAACTCGAATATAGGATGTCCAACTAGATTAAATTGGATCACCCTATTACTACAGTCCATAACTGCTCTCTGTTTGACTAGCCAGTCCATCCCAACAATCACGTCAAAGTCATGCATAGTTAAAACCGCCAAATCTATCATTTCTTCCCTATCGCCAATCACTGTCTTACAATCAGGACATCCAAACGCAATAAGCACTTTATCATTCAGCGGAGTAGTCACACACAGCATAACGTCAAGCGATTTTAGCTCAATCCCAGATAATTTAATGCACTGGTCAGATATAAATGAATGCGACGCCCCGGGATAAAACAAAGCATATGTAGCATAATCACAAAAAGAAACTGTACCTGTGACCAGTTCAATGACCTACCGAAAGGTCATTCAAAAAAATCTTCCCTTCATTAGTTCCTTGATGTCCTGTGGTAAAGGGGGAACAGAGGTCTTAATACTTGAGGCCCGCATGCATCCATACGAGAAGTCTTTCTTTTCCTTTATGTGGTAAGAGCTAGGCAGTGGATCCCACCTGTTTTCTCTTCTTTATCCGAGCTTTGGAGTTAATGGAGGGAGCTCAATTTCGATTCAAATGGAATGAGTCTCATTTAAAAGAAATCTGCAACGAGACTTTGGGACTTTCGTTTTACAAAGTTTGGTGGAGTATAATCAAAGATACAGCTACCGAAAGACAAATTTGATTTTTCATTGGTCTCTACTCAAAGAATTTGATACTTCCCAAGAGTCTTTTTTGACTCATTGAATCGTGATTTAATAACTTCAATCTTAAACCTTTTTTGTCATGCTCAGATTTATGTCTGAAAAAACTTAAGAACTTATTAATTCCGAAATGAAACATATTTACACCTCCGGATCTAGCGAGGTTTTATTTTCCTCCTTGGCTTCCCCACCATGTGCTTCCTCCATGTTGTCCTCGTCCAAATATCAATAAGGTTCTTAGGAGTTAGGCAGCGGATCCCACCTATTTTCTCTTCTTCCCCAAGCTTTTAAGCTAATGGAGAAAGCTCAATTTCGATTCAAATGGAAAAAGTCCGATTTAAAAAATCTGTAATGAAACTTTTGGACTTTCATTTACTAAAAAACATAAGTTTAGTGGAGTATAATCAAAGCTAAAGTTATCGGAGAACAAATTTGATCTTTCAATGGTCTCAATTCAAGGAATTTGATATTTCCCAGAAGTCTTTTTTGACTCATCCAGTCATCTCGATTTACTAACTTCAATCTTAAATTTTTTTTATGATGCTCGGATCTATATCTGAAAAGACCTAAGAACTGATGAGTTTCAGAATAGAACATTTTTACACCTCTGGATCTAGCGAGATTTTACTCTCTCCTCCTTGGCTGCCCCCACCATGTGCTTCCTCCGTGCTGTCCTCATCAAATATCAATTGGTGCATTTAATCAAACATCTGTACCCGATCGAAATCTGAAAGTCTTGCTGGTGTTGGTGCATTCGCATCACTCATGCAGTTGCCGGCAACTTTGAGGAGGTCAGCTCATCAATCACCGGGAATGACCATGGCCAGGGGCATGGGGTTAGGGTTCTGGATGGGTGTGAGCAGAGTAGTGACAACGAGGGAAGATCAAGGATTTGGAGCGACGAAGAAATGTGCAAAGGTCAAAGAAGGATATGGAAGGAGTTGTCGTGGAGTTACAAGAAGTTTACCTATAAAAGAAATAAAACAGAAGGAAAATATAAAAATTATAAACCTGGGCGTGTTGAATATATTCCAATACCACTTGTCTTAAAGTTAAAATTGTAGCTCGTTTCCTTTGCATATTGAGTTTCAAACAAACTCGTTTCATGGATTATCTCACTTGTAAGACTAAAAATTGCTAAGTCCAGTTCCTTTTTTTTTTGGGCGAACAGGTTCAATTTTTTCAAAAATTTTAACTTTGACATGTTGTCTATAGTCACCTTAGACTATACTAAAGTCATATCAGATCCACATTAGCTCTATTTACTTGCCGTTGTTCATGCATGCCGCCACATCAGATCTTTACCGATCGTCTTGGACGAAACTATGACTGAAGGTGCTTTATGGCCACCGATATAAATTGGGGTATTAGTAATACGAAAACAAAATTGGATAATCGATGTCACACTGGGCAAAGTGTAGGCTTTTCGAAGAAATTTTTCCAAGCAACGTCAAACCCCAGGGTAGATTTTTAAGCCGGTCGTCATCCAAGCAAGCCACAACGTCGGATTTCCAACCGGTGGAACCTATTTTTTGATCACCATACAAGTTTGGATAATTGGTATTAAAGTGGATGAGGCGAACCCTCCGAGGAATTCACGTGATCTACCTGTGTATGAATTGGGTTTACATGCACCGGTGGACGGGCAACACCTTCTCGATGAATAGGGAGGAAGTGAAGAGAGCCGTAATCCAGTCCACATGCTGCGTTTGGCGGAGCAAAATCCTCAGTTACCAAGAAACCGCGTGGAAAGTTAGAACAAAGAGCCCATCCCCTTTCCACGTGGCTAACCCCCAAATGATGGATTTTCAACCCACGTGTACGTCCCGATTCAAATTGCCAAAATTTCCTAAAAGGATTAATATTACGAAAAATTTTAAATTATATACATATAATAAGTTTATTCAAAATTAATTTTTTGATCACTAAAAATTCAAAACTAATGCACTTGTGATAAATTTACCTCAAATTAATTTTTTGACTATCAAAAACTCCAAACCGGTGCATTTATGACAAGTTTACCTTCCATTAAATTGAATTAATATCATAAAAAATTACAAAGTACACTTATGATAAAGGAAGGGTAAAATCCCAAATTGATACGCTCATCAACTGCATTTGTCTTCCAACTCATAAATTTGAAAAATAATATTTAACGGAAACTAACGAAAAGTAAAATTATTATAGATATATCAATTTGAAATTTTTGAAGGTCAAAAATGAAATTTAGAGTATATTCATTATAATTATATCAGTTTGGAGTGTTATTAACCTTTTCAGAACTTGTATTTTAGAACAAGAGCAAAGGAAACAGACAGGGCGGCTTTCCCCAAAATAGCGCCAACTGGATCACCCCAACCCCAAAAAGTTACCCTGTAATGATGTACAGGCAAAGATGCAAGCGTGTCTCGTGCAACTCTGCCGGGCATTTATCGAGACCCGTGTTATCGGAAAATCCAATGAAAGGTGATATTTACAATTTATGGTCAACTAAGTGTGCAGTAACCACGCAAAAGCATGGTTATTAAAATTCGAAAATATAAAAAGGACGAGAAGAATTTCTTTTAATATTTTATTTTAGTCACCGAAAGCAAGTCTATTGCCCCCCGTCTCTTTAGAATTCCACCTAGTTTATTTACCCCGCAAGTGCATTGTTCTTTTTTTCAATTGCTTTGTGATGGTGCCAGAGAAAAAGAGAAGCATCGGGTTGGGAAGAGGGCCACTTTTGGTGTTATAAGACCTGCATTTGTCAACTTTGACAGGCTGCCTGCATTTGTCAACTTTGACAGGCTGCAAGGAATCATTCTTTTTGACCACTTCGAATGTTGAGCCCATTCTCGTTTCTAAGTTTACTGAACCACAGAGATCTCCATTTGTAACTCTGGCTTCCGAAAGGGTTTTAGATTTCCAATGTGCTGTACTGATTTTGCTGCTACACTGTTCAATTTTTTCTTCAAGAGAAGATCAAGAGAGATCAATGGAGGGGAAGCAAATGACGATCCAGCTGCAAACGATGAAACACCAAGAGGATGATTTTGGTTGGCTAAAGAAAGGTTGATAGAAGAATATTTTGGTAGCTGCTGCTTATGTTGGTTGTCCTCGAGTCAGTATCGCGAAACTTTAGTTGCTAAGTGGCTATTTTCTATGGGGAAACACGAAATGTTCAGTTACCACAAAATTGATGTAGAAACTTGAAAAATACTTACAAAATAAACACCATATGTTCAGAGAAACTTTGATCTTTAAATAGACTAATCAATCGTGTCATCAATAATCAGAAAACTTGATACTGTCTAATTTAACTAAATGAAAATTACGAAATTGCCATATATATATAATTTTGCCTTATATCGAAATACATTCATTAGATTAAAAATTGCAATAGCTGCCACTCTCCAAAGAAAAAATAAAATAAAAGAACAGCGTGGGGGGGGGGGGGGAGGGGATTGAGATGTGTGTCACAGAACTAGAAGGGCAAAGTCAAAGTATTCGGAGACTTGGACTACGAACAGTCCATGAACCAGATTTCTCAAGAAGGAATCACACATCGACCAAAACAAAAAGGCATCACACCAATAATTCATTTATCTGAGCGTGTGGGAGAACAAAAACGTCAAAGAAAATCTCCGCGATCAGGCACAGGAACAACAACTCATATGATCAGACGGGGTCTGTTATTCCCAAAATAGCCCCGACTCGACACCCAAACCCCGAAAATGACCCTACAATTATGTACAAGCGAAAACGCGCCGCGGGCGAGTGCGTGGAGCATTCAACGCAACGCGGTGTTGTCAGAAACTCCACAAAGACAAAGATTATTAAAATTGAAGAGCATAATAACCGAAAGCACTCGATTGCTCCCATCTTTTTAGAATTCCACTAGTTTATTTACTCCGCAATTTTATCTTCCTGTTTTTTTCAATTGCGTTACGACGGTGAAGATAAAAGAGAAGAATTGAGTTGGGAGGGACCACTTTCGTTTTGAAAAAACCTGCATTCGTCAACTTTGATCACAAAAAAACTCAAATTAGTACACATATAATAAATTTGCTCAAAATTAATTTTTCGACCACAAAAAACCCCAAACTTATACATTCATGACAAATTTACCCTATGTTAAATTGGATTAATACCATAAAAAATCACAAATCAGTACACATATGTAAAAGCCCAAACCGGTATACCCGTTAATTGCCACGTGTCATCCGATTTAAAAATTTGATAGCAAAATTTAACAGAAATTAACGGATGGTAAAATTGTCACATGTATACCAACTTGGGGTTTTTGATGGTCAATTTTTTTGGATAAATTTATCATAAATGTGTCAATTTTGGATTTTTTATGATATTAGTCTTTTTTTTTTTACTTCCTCAAAGCTAGTGCAATGTGGACATTGTTTAGGAAATGCCAGATGAAGGACAGTGGCCTTTTCCGATTTCGAGAGAATATTCTTTCGGAAGCTTTTATGAAATTGCAATTGAATATTGTCAGGGGTACAAAAAAAAGTGGGCATTGAGCACTGTGAAGCGTGAACCCCGAACACTTGCACGTTCGCTCCTTGAGACTTGAGACTACCTTGGCTTCTTCTTGTACTTACTCCATCCTGGTCTTGAGCGCTCGCTCTCATCTCTGCTATTCCACCATTCGCCTGTGTGTTTCAAGTTTGAAACCTTCTTGTTGCTAACTTACAAAACATTCATAAATGACCACTTCTTATTAAATTTTATCACCGTGATAAGTAAATTACTAAGATTATGAAAATTTTACCAACATTCCAAATGAAGTAGTAAATTAACTCATTTGAATTTTTATCAGTGCTGTAAAAAAAATACCAGCATCATTGGAAATTAACCAACATACCAATAAAGCAGTAAATTGCCGACTCCTACAAAATTTCACGAGGGTGGTGAGTAAATTACCAACACAATCAAGAATTTACAAACATTATATGGAAGTATTAAATTACCAACTCTCTTAAATTTTACCATTGGGTTAAGTAAATTACCAGCATCATCAAGAATTCACCAACATACCAATTAAGTGGTTAATTACCAACTCTTAATATCAGTATCGTAAATAAATTACCAACACTGTCAAGAATTTACCAGGATTCTAATGAATTAGTAAATTAACATAGCCGTAGAACCAACAGTAGAGATCAAATAAATAAATAAATAAATCCATATATCTTATCCTTGGCCAAAAATGGATAAGAGCATAAGAAAAATTATGGGGCTCAACACAATCGGCTAGTGCGTTTGTGTATGAGAGAGAGATAGAGGAAATTCAATTTGGAATAAGTGTATTGGAAGTCCTAAAACTTATCGTCACGAAAGTGCAATTGAGTTTTAAAACTTTCAAAAAGTGCAATTAAGTCCTAAAACTTGTCACAAAAGTGCAATCGAGTCCTAAAACATTCAAAAAGTGCGATCAAGTCCTAAAACCTATCACCAAAGTATAATCGAATACAAAAACTTTCAAATAGTGCAGTTAACGAAAGGGTTTGATTGGAGTAATTTCACAAGTTTTATGATTTAATTGCACTTTTTGAAAGTTTTAAGACTCAATTGCACTTTCATGATAAATTTTAGGATTTATTTGCATTTTTTCAAAGTTTTAGGACTAAATTGTACTTTCGTGATAAGTTTTAGGACTTTCAATGCACTTATCCCATTCAATTTTAAAGAAAGTGAACCATTTTCTAGTTTTTTTTTTTGTTTTTTGCATTGAAAAACAAGTTGAAAAAATTGGTTTTATGTAATTGTAATTAGTGAATCTACCACCGTACTAGTTAAATACATGGAAAAGACTCGAGAGAAACCCCCAAAACCCGCCCAGTTAACAAATACGCTTTCATGCTTGATATTTGACTGGAATTAAGTCTTTTTTAAATCAAAGTCTATGAACTTAGAGCCCTGTCCTAATGCTTTTTTTAAGACTTAGACTTTATGCTATGTGAACAATCGTAGACTTTGAGCATTAGCACAGAGTCTATGAACCTAGAGCCCTGTGTCGATTCCATCTTCGAAAGTTTATGAGCATTATGTGTGCCGATTCCACTGGATTTTATGCTATGCGATTCAAATCAGAGCATCTTTCAAACGATTGTTCACATAACATAAAGTCTAAGTCTTAAACTTTTGCTTTTAAAAATATCCTAATATTCTAGACGATCTTGAACTTTTGCTTTCAAAAATATCCTAAACTGTCAACTTTATCAAGGAGAATTTCTAGTTTTGTATTAAGATGTCATGGAAAATCAATTTTCTTTGAAAATGTCCCGAATTTTCAATTTTATCAAATGAATTTAGATACTGCAACAGGATGTCTATTCCATAGATTTGAAAATAAGCTTAATAGATAATTTCAGAGTTTCCATCTTGGCCCCCCGTTTGATGTACACCATAACAGCACTTGTCTTTTGTTTTTTTTTTTTTTTTTGTGGTAAGGATAACAGCACTTGTCTTTTATTTTTGGCTTTAGGGAAAATTCCTAATAAGGACTTGAAATGTCCTCATTTTCTTAAATAAAAGTTTGAAGTTGACATTATTCTAAATAAGGGCTTGAAATGGCCAAGGCAACTACAAATAAGAGCTTGACCTGGTCAGCCGGTTAAATATTCCAACCGATTAAGGGCATTTTCATCTAAAAATAATTTTAATTACTTCGATAGTTGATTGATAGGCAGCCAACATTCAATAAATGATTTTTTTTTACCAGCATCATTTGATAAGTGGGGCATCTGAACTTTTTTCATGTCTGAATTGTTTCTCGAAGGAAAGATCAAGTGAGATTAATGGAGGGGAGGCAATGCTTGGTTTATTCATCATTGGGTTGATCATATTCTGGACCGTGAAAAGCTTATGATAGTGTATGTGCCAACGCTTTACAAGCGACTTTGGTTGGCTAAAGAATGGTTGATAGAAGTTTATTTTGGTAGCTGCAGCTTATGTTGGTTGTTGTCAAGTTAGTATTGTGAAACTTTAGTTGCGAAGTGGCTATTTTCTTTCGTGAAACGTGGAATTAGTTATCACAAAATTGATTTAGAAACTTAGAAAAATACTTCCAAACAAACACCATCTATTTAGAAAAGCTTTGATCTTTAGATAGTCTAGCCAATCATGCCATCAATCAATAGAAAAATTGATACCGTCTAATTTAACTAAATGGAAAGTTCGAAAGTGTCGTATGAACATAGTTTTGCCTGGCATCAAAATAGAATCATTAGATTAAAAATTGCATGAGATTGGTTGATATGATTTGGGTTAACACCACGAAAAATCACAAACTAGTACATTTATAAAAAATTTACCCCAAACTAATTTTTTTATCCCAAAAAACCCCAAACTAATATATCTATAACAATTTTACCCTTTGTTAAATTTTACTGTTAAATTTCTAAGTTGAATGACACGTGGCAGCTAATGGATGTACCAGTTTGGGATTTTACTGTCACATATGTACCAGTTTGTGATTTTTTGTGGTATTAATCCAATTTAATGGAGGGTAAATTTATCACAAATGTACCAGTTTTGAGTTTTTTGTGGTCAAAAAATTAGATTGGGGTAAATTTATCACAGGTATACCAGTTTGGGGATTTTCGTGGTCAAAAAATTAATTTTGGATAAATTTATTACAGATATACCAATTTGGAGTTTTTTGTGGTATTAACCACCGACAATCTAAACCTAAGTAAACCATTCTTCGTTTTAACGCGTATTAACATTAGCTACCACTTTCCAAAGAAAAATAAAAAAAAATAAAAGAACAACGTACGGTTGGTGCAAGAAGACTGAAACATCACGGGACTAGAGTGGCAAAGTCGAAGTCTACGAAGACTTGGACTGCGAACAGTCCACGAACCAACTTGCTCAAGATGGAATCACACCAGCGATTCATTTTATTTGATACTTCGTGCCTCACAGTCAGACTTCCACAAACGTAGAGATTTCATCAAAAGATAAAAAAAAGAGTCACTAGATCACTCTGTAAAATCCAACACTAATTCATTTGTTCTCTCATTCACCCGCAAACATCACACGACAACAAATCGATCTTCAATTCTCATGGTCATCGATAATTTCGTCTTACGATTTCCTCCGATCAAATACCATCATATAAATCGAAAATCATATAACAACAAACTTTTAGAATGCGATTATCTCGCTGAGAATTTTATTGTCGTGGGAAAAGGTTTTTAGGAAATTCAATTTCAAAGAATGTAAATTAGAAAATTTTGATTATGGTGGAAACAAGTTGAAAAAAATTGATTTTATCGTAATTGGTAATATGTGAATCCACTAAATGCAGCTTGTATCGTTAAAAGTAACATGTAATGACTAAGAAACGGATATCGTCTTCCTTTATTCTGTAATCCATCAAAATAACAACGATTACAAAGAAATTAGGATATAAATCGGGAAAAATGATTCCTTCTTGCCAAGTCATTTTCTCTAAGGTAATTATTTTTAGCCCATGATTAATGTTTTCCATCAATCGCATAGTTTTACGTAATTCAAACACTGAAAAGTACGGAAAAAAATTTCCGAACAATGATTTTTCATCAAATAATCTAACCCTAAGTTAAATAACGAGGAAGAATGTGAGGGACAATTCCATCTTTTTTTTTCTTTTTTTCGAAAAGTATTACCCTTCGGAACAAAATTGCGCAAGTGTTTGCAAGCTAACGTCGTTGATAAATCCACACCCAAAAAAAAAAAAAAGAAGTCGTTGATAAATGTCAGATTTGTATGACCATAGACCACATAATTGATGCCAATAAAGAGATTCAAAGTGAACAATGATATCCCTTCATATTCTATCTTGTCCCGAAAAGCGGAAGAGCAAAAGTGAAATGCTAAAAAGAAGGTGGACAAATATTAAGGTCTCGAGCGCATAGCAAAAAAGGACAAAAGCAAAGCAAGAATATATTCCATTCCACTTTTCTTAAAAGTAAAGATGAAAAAGGCTTATTGAGAAGTACTGGACTACTAGGTCAGTGTCGTCGATCATCAGGAGATAAAATCATGGAAATGATAGGTGCTCAATCAAGTCAAACACGAATCGTCGGAAGTTATGGGACGGGTGACATCGAAAAGACGACTATTGCCAAAATCATTTACTATCAGCTTTCGCGCGATTACAAGAGTTGTTGCTTTCTTCCGGATATTCAAGCCCCCGTGACTGAAGTCAGAACAAAAGTGAAGATGGTAAAACAAGATCTCAAGGACGATTTCCCGTGAATATAACTATGAAAAGGAATTCCTCGGGACAAGTAGGGGCAAAACAGGAAGGAGCAACAGTGAATGATTTTTTGCCACCGAAATGCATCCTCATGTTGTTGTTGTTTTTCTTCTCCTTTTGCCTTGTGGGCTACTTTTGACTAAAGTCCTACCGACGACGCAAGAGGCGCACGCTAAAAAGCGTTGGTGGGTTTTCTTTTCCACACTAGCATGACCCATCTTCCTTTTCTTTGCTTTAGATCTTTCCATTATTATCACTTTGCTCTTTTAACAAGATTTTCCTCGGATTCTCTTGAGCCGTTTCGCTGTGAATGACGGTTGAGGTCCCCGGCGGGTTAATTACTTCGATAGTTGATTGATAGGCGGCCCCCATTTGATTAGATGATTTCCTTTTTTTGGCCAGCAGCATCTGATGAATGATTCCATAACACAAATTCAATAATTCTGGGGATTTTCAATGATAATCTGTAAAATAACACACGTTCACCGTTTCACATGACGGTTTTTACTTAATAGAAATTTAATTACGATTGCTAGCAATATGTGATCTTTTTTTTCATCAATGTTGTTAAAAAAGATGTGCACTTTACTCAATAAGCACGCGCTCTTCGTCATTTGAAGGTTAACAAAATAAATCCGGGTTATTTACAAGTTATGTTAATAAGTATACTGAAATTGATATATTAAGTGATATTGATCAAATCATTTTAGCAAGTGAATGAATGGATTTATGAAAATAGATACTATACAAGTGTGAAAATACAAACGGTTCTCATTTTCTTTTAAAGAAGGTTTAATTGGAAAAACTGAATTTTCTAGATCTAGAGAATCTCGAACTTTCCAAATTGCTATTAAAAATGTCTTGAACTTTCGACTTTATCACGGAGAATATAAATTTTCAGTTTTGTATTAAGTTGACATGAAATCTTAAGTCCTGACCTTTCAATTGTATCAAGTTAATTTAGATATTGCAACAAGATGTTTATACCATAGATTTGATGAATAAGTTCAGTAGACAATTTCAGAGTTTCTACCTTGGCCCCTTGTCTAACGAAGACTTGGACTTCGAATAGTCCATGATGAGCCAGCTTTGCTCAAGAAGGAATCACACATCGACCAAAAACAAAAACAAAAAAAAAAGGAAGAAGAAGAATCACACCGATGATTCATTTTATTTGGCAATTCGTGTCTCATAGTCAAGCTTCCATAAACGAAGAGATTTCATCAAAAAGATAAAAAAAAAAATGTAACTAGATCACTCTATCAAATCCAACACTGATTCATTTATTGTCTCATTCACCCGTAAAAATCACACATCAACAAATCCATCTCCAATTTTCATGTTCATCGATAATTTCATCTTGCGATTTCCTTCGATCAAATTCTATCATATGAAAATCGAAAGTCATATAAAAACAAACTCTTAAGGTGCGTTTGTCTCCCTGAGAATTTTTTTGTTGCTGGAAAATGCTTTTAGGAAATTCAATTTTAGAGAAAGTAAACCAGAAGAATTTGATTGTGGTAAAAACAAGTCGAAAATCTCACTAAGGGCAGTTTATATCGTTAAAAGTAACATGTAATGATTAATAAACTCGAATCGATATCGTCTTTGTTTAATTTGTAGTCCATTAAAATAACAACGATTACAAAGAAATTATGATAGAAATCTGGGAAAACGATTCCTTCTTGTCAAGTCATTTTCTCTAAGCTTATTTTTTTTAGCCCATGGTAAACGTTTCCCATCGATCGAATAGTTTTATGTAATTCAAACACTAGAAAGTACGGAAAACAATTTCCCAAAAATGATCCTTCATCAAACAAACTAACCCCAAGTTAAATAAAGGAGGAAGAACGTGAGGGACAATTCCATCTTTTTTTTCTTTTTTTGGGAAAGTATTACCCTTCGGAATAAAATTGTACAAGTGTTTGCAAGCTAACGTCATTGATAGAAGTCAGATTTGAATGTCAGTAGACCATATCATTGATTCCAATGAAGAGATCCTAAGCGAACAATCATATCCCTTCATATTCTATCTTGTCTCGAAAAGGAGAGGAACAAAAGTGAAGGGCTAAAAAGAAGTTGGACGGATGAATGTTAAGGTCTCAAGAGCATAGTGAAAAAGGACAAAAGCAAAGCAAGAATCTCTTCCATACCACTTTTCTTAAAATGAGTTATAAAAGGTTTATCCGGAAGTGTTGGACTGCTTGATCAGTGTCGATCACCAGGTAGATAAAATCATGGAAACGATGGGTGCTCAAACAAGTAAAACACAGATTATCGGAATTTATGGGATGGGTGGCATCGGAAAGACGACTATTGCCAAAATCATCAACAATCAGCTTTCGCACGATTTCTAGAATTGTTTGAACAAAAGCGAAGTTGGTAAAAACGATCTCAATGGTGGAGGGATCTCCATGTAAGTTTTCTCCGTATTCCCTTTCTCCGGGGAAGACAAATATTCGGAGGAAACTTATGGGGGCCTTGAGTGGCTAAGGTAAACACCATGTCATATTCGGTTGGCCGCACTTGAGGTGACGAGGTGAAGCATTGCATAACGCTCCTTCTAGGTCAACCTGTGCTTTGCACATTATCTTTTTAACTGACGTGTCGGTCTAGTACCCCCGGTTAAGAAGACACTATGAAAAGGAATTCCTTGGGAAAAGAAGGGGCAAAATAGGAAGGAGCAATAGTGAATGATTTCTTGCCACCGAAATGCATCCTCATGTTGTTCTTTTTTTTTTTGCCTTGCGGGCTTTTTTTGACTAAAGTCTTGACGACAACGCAAAGGCACAAGATTTTCCTCGGATTTTCGCGGGACCGTTTCGCCATGAATGATCGTTGGGGTCCCCGTTGGGTTAATTACTTCCATAGTTGATTGATCAGTGGCCACCGTTTGATAGATGATTTTTTTTCTTTTGGCCAGCAGTATCTGATGAATGATTCCATCACACGAATTCAATGATTTCTAGGGATTTTCAATGATAATTTGTAAAATGACATGCTTTCACCGTTTCGCTTAACGGGTTTTGCTTAATGGCATCGTAATTACAATTGTTAGCAATATCTGGTCTTTTTTTTTCATTGATGTTGATATAAAAGATGTGCGCTTTTACTCTATAAGCATGGGCTTTTCGTCATTTGAAGTTTAACAAAATAAATCCGGGTTATTTACAAGTAATGTTAAATTGGTGGGTGTGTGCGTGTGTAGGGAGCCAAAAACGTCGAAGAAAATCTACGCGATCCGGCATAGGAACAACAACTCACATGACCAGACGGGGGAGGGGGCTGTTTTCCCCAAAATAGCCCCGACTCGTCACCCCAACCCCAAAAGTGACACTACAATTATGTGCAATTATTTACCCCGCAATTGTATTTTTCTTTTTTTAAATTGCTTCATGACGGTGGAGATAAAAGAGAAGAATTGAGATGGGAGGGGCCACTTTGGTTTTGAAAAAACCTGCATTCGTCAACTTTGACAGGCTGTAATGAAACGTTCTTATTGACCAATTCTAGCAAACTGGCCCTCAACTCTCTGCATATCTAGCCTATCCTGTCTTCTACGTTTAGTGACCCACAGAGATCTCCATTTGTAATTCTCGTACTCACTTGTGATCATGGTGGCTTCCGAACTTTTTTCATCTCTTGCGGCCCCTGTTTTTGCTGCTATGCTGTTCATTTTTTTCTTGAAGAGAAGATCGAAGGAGATCGAGGGAGGGGAGGCAAATAACAATGCAGCTGCAAACGATGGAACAGCAGGAGGCGATTCTGGCACTCACACTTCAACAGAAGTACCTGAAGTGGCTACTTCATCAGGAACAAATAAGGATGCAGCTGCAAACGATGGAACAGCAGGAGGCAATTCTGGCACTCACACTTCAACAGAAGTACCTGAAATGCCTACTTCATCAGGAGCAAATAAGGATGCAGCTGCAAACGATGGAACAGCAGGAGGCGATTCTGGTACTCACACTTCAACAGAAGTACCTGAAATGCCTCCTCCATTAGGATATGACTATGAAGTATTCTTGAGCTTCAGAGGATCAGATACTCGAGCAGGTTTTACCGACCACCTTTACACTAGACTTAAAGATGCAGGAATCCGCACATTTAAGGACGACGAAGATCTCCGCAAAGGAGAAGAGTTTGCCCCTGAACTTCTCCATGCAATTAAGCAGTCGAAGATCTTAATCCCTATCTTTTCGAAAGATTATGCCTCTAGTGTATGGTGTCTCAAGGAGGTAGTCCAAATGGTCGAGTGCAAGAATAATGGGGGACAAAAGATCATCCCTATTTTTTATGATGTTGCGCCTGCAGAGGTTCGGCACCAAACTGGGGATTATGAAAAGGCCTTTCTTTCACATGAAAGCAAGAAGCGATATGACCAAAAGACTATCGGAGACTGGAGGGCTGCTCTCCGTGCAGTTGGGGAAATAAACGGACACGACCTGCAAAGCATGCCCAACAGGTGACTGCTTTTAGCATTCCGTCTCATGTGCCTTGTATCGTTAAACTCAATGCATTTTAATTGGTTTCTTTTCTAAATTTGTGTATTAAATTGTGTGCAATTGAAGTTATACCGTAAAATCACACTAAATAATGGCACAATCTCATTTTTTGTCCCATTTCATTCCCAGCAACATTTTTTGTTAGTTTAGGTCATTCATTAACCCTAAGTGCCACTGCTAATTCATCTAAATGGAATAAATCGTTGAAGAAAGGATTTAGAATTGGTCAGTAGTTTTTAATTTGGTCTTGTCAAAACTTAGTTTGTTTCAACTCAGTTTTCTAACTCATTGCCTTTTGACCTCAAACAAACACCAGGCGAGAAGGTAAGTTCGTGCAAACATTCACGCAGAAGGTTTTCAATGAGTTGAAAAAGGCTTCTCTGCCAGTATCAGACTACTTGGTCAGTGACGATAACCAAGTGGATGAAATCATGAAAATAATAGGTGCTGGGACAAGTGAAACACAGATTATAGGAATCCACGGGATGGGTGGCATCGGAAAGACGACTATTGCCAAAATCATCTTCAATAAGCTTTCACACAATTTTGAGAATTGTTGCTTTCTTAGTGATATTCGAGAAATGTCAAAAAAATATGGCATTCAACACTTGCAGAATCAGCTCATCTCTAAAATCCTCAAAACCGAATGCATGGATATAAAAGACGTTGATGAAGGAACTCAGACAATTAAAGACAGGTTGTTGAATAAACAAGTCCTCCTTCTTCTCGATGATGTGGAAGAACGGAATCATATTAAAGCATTTGTAGGCAAGCGTGATTGGTTAGGCAAAGGGAGCAAAGTTATTCTTACTACAAGAAACGAAGATATTCTTGAGATTCCTGAAGTGAACTGCAAATATGAGCTTAGCTGTATGGATAACGATCAATCTCTTCGACTATTTAGCAAACACGCCTTCAGAAGAGATTCTCCTTTAGACGAGCATATCGACCAATCCAAAAGGGCGATAGACATTGCTGGAGGTCTTCCGCTTACTCTTGAGGTGATAGGTTCATTATTATGTGGCACTAAAAAGGAAAAGTGGAATCTCATTTTGAAGAAGTTGGAAAATGTTCCTCATGCAACAGTTCGGAGTAAGTTAAAAATAAGCTATGATGCATTAGATGTTCAGCAACAGCATATATTCCTTGATATAGCTTGTTTTCTCATTGGATATGACAAAGACATTTTGATTCATTTCTGGGATGAATCTAAATATCCGGAAGAAGCCATGCAAGTTTTGCAGAACATGTCTTTGATTAAGATTATAAAGGATAATGAAGTGTGGATGCACGACCAACTCAGAGACCTTGGAAGAGATATTGTTCATCAAAAAAGTGAGATGAAAATAGAGAAGCAAAGTAGGGTGTGGGATCCTAAAGAAGCATCAGATTTGCTGAGGATACGTAAGGTAAAATACCCCCTATAAAATTCCTAGTATTTATGGATTTTTTTTCAAATAATAAAAAGCCAGTTACTTTTTGTGTTGTTTAGCAACATTACGACTTCCTCAACCTCTATTTTTGCTCTTTTAAGATTACAGGAATGATAGTAGTGAACTTCAAGCACTAAATATAGTGGACTTGAATTAATGTGTTTCCCTTCAACTTTTTTGTGTTAAAATTTCCCTTTGGGCAGGGGAAAACAGAAGTTGAAGCTTTATGTCTCAAGTTGGACAATCAGTGGCAGTATCGCTTTACCTATAAGGGCTTTGAGAGCCTATCATATTTAAGGTTCCTTGAAGTGGGCGGTTCGATGGAAAATTTCTGTGCAGAAGAGAGGCTTCTTTGGCACGAATCGACATCAAATGTTCCTTCAGCTAATGAGAATTCAGATCTCCTTCCACAATTACGTTGGCTTTCTTGGCACGGTATTCCCCCAACATTTAAGATTGCAAATTTCTCCATGGAGAATGTGGCTATTCTTGATCTATCTCGGAGTAAGATTACGCATGATTGGCAGGGGTGGAGCCAGATGGAGGTATGTTATGTGCTAGACAACACTTATTATTCCCTCTTATGAGATTCAAAAATAATCTTTGCATGGTTTTTCTTTTCACAGGTGATGAAGAATTTGAAAGTTCTGGATCTGTCCTATTGCCGACACTTGAAGAGAACCCCCAACTTCTCTGCCCATTCAAATTTAGACCGATTGATCTTAGAGGGTTGTGCATCATTGACCGAAATTGATAGATCGATTTGTCAGTTGAAACGCTTAGTTTCCTTAGATGTAAGGAATTGTGAGAATCTTCAGAGTCTACCAGATGAGCTAGGTGGAGATCTTGCAAGCCTTAAATACCTATCTCTGAGTGGTTGCGAATCGTTGGAGAGGCTTCCGGATACGATAGGAAATTTGAAATCGCTGATTGAGCTGGACATATCCGATTGCCAATGCTTGAAGAGAACCCCCAACTTCTCTGCCCATTCAAATTTAGAACGATTGATCTTATCGAGCTGTGAATCATTAACTGAAATTGATAGGTCGATTTGTCATTTGAAAAGCCTAGTTTCCTTAGATGTAAGCGATTGTGAGAATCTTCAGAGGCTGCCAGACGAGATGGGTGGAGATCTTGCAAGCCTTGAATACCTATCTCTGTGTGGTTGCCGATGGTTGGAGAGGCTTCCAGATACTATCGGGAATTTGGAATCGTTGATTGAGTTGGATATATCCTTCACACTGATCAAAGAACTACCCGATTCCATCGGAAAATTGAAAAATTTGAAAGTAGTGAAGATGGAGTATAGTGACATAAGCAAAATACCCGATGTCTTTTGGACGATTGAGAAGCTCGAAGAAATACATGTGTCTGCTCGTGAGCGTTGCCATGTGAATATTGGCAATTGCATCTCCATAAATCAATCCTTGAGGATCTTGAGATTGGAGGATGCGGATATATGCGCGCTTCCACCGAGGCTTCCCGAAAGTCTCATCGATTTACAGCTGCGGGAGTTGTGCATGGACACGTTTCCAGATCTCTCAAACCTCACTAATTTAAAGGAACTGGATCTGGGATTTAGCGGACATGATTATGATGGGAAATCATATGGGCCCGTGGAAGATCCGATACCACGGCGGATGGGGAACTTGAGCAATCTGGAGTCTCTGGCCCTGTGCTTTGATCGTGAGACCGCCTCACCAACAGACCTAAGCCTCCCTCCTCAACTCAAGTCACTCGTACTTTGGAGACCTAAACTGCGTCACCTCCCGAGGCTTCCCCCAAGTTTATCCTCTTTACGTTTGGAAGATTGCGACTCACTTTGCTCGATGGAGGATCTATCGAATTTGAAGAATCTATCATCTCTCCGCATTTCGGGCGCTGCAATTGCAGAGGTTCCAGGCCTTGGTTGTCTGGAGGACCTAACAGATATGAAGCTTGAGAGGCTTGGACACGTGAAGATACTACCTGATCTAAGCAATTTAAACAAACTGATGAGTCTTTGTGTATGGCGTTGTTCTAATCTGGCTGAGATTCAAGGCGAACTACCACAATCTTTGGAAATATTAGAGATTTATTCCTGTGAATCTTTACGGAAGTTGCTTGATCTGTCGAGCTTGAAGGGGTTGCGAGAGGTTCGCATAAGTTATTGTTATAGTCTGGCTGAGATTCAAGGCGAACTACCACAATCTTTGGAAAAATTGAAGATTCATTACTGTAAATCTTTACGGAAGTTGCCTGATCTATCGAGCTTGAAGGGACTGCGAAAGGTTGAAATAGAGGGGTGCAAGAAATTAGATGTGGAGGGAGATGATGCCGAATCTGAATCTGAAGATGAGGGAGAGGACGACGAATCTGAATCTGAGGGAGATGATGCCGAATCTGAATCTGAAGATGAGGGAGAAGACGACGAATCTGAATCTCGGGGAGAAGACGAGGAATAAGTACACGTTGCTCTTGAAATCTTCTTGATCCACGACCACAAATTGTTCCCTCATGTTCAAACTTTAAACAACTTGAGGTAACCTATTTCATCTGACAAATAATTGTTTTCCCTTTTCTGCAATCAAATTCTTTCACAGATATGAACAGAAAAGCTTCACATGCACTTTTTTAATTTTCTTTTCACGAGTTGATGACTGAAAATCTGATGAAGGTATTAAAATTGTGATACATCCGTACAACCAGAAGGTTCTTAATTATGTTCAAATATTCATTCTCTTTTCCTTGTTTGGTTTGGCTGTTTTGGCTATATATTATTGGGATGGTTTCTCGTTGCTTTTATGTTTCCCAGCTGGAGGTATGCATCTCGATTGCATAGTTTTTATTTGATATGTGACAAATTGTTAGAGATCCTTCTTGATTTGCTGCTTCATATATTTCGAAGTTGATGGCCTCGCTTTGCTTTGGAGATAACTTTGTTATGCTGTAAACAATTAGATGGAATGTGTGCTGGAAGGTCATATAACTATGGTTCTCATCCTGGAACTTTACGGCATAATCAACTCATCATCGCAACTGTGAAGAAGACAGACATTCTATATTGATATGCTTATGTTCAGTTTATTGTCCAGAATAGGTATGCTTCTTATTGAGATTTGCAAATGTTAGGGAGAAGTTATAAAATGAAGAAAGACGAATTTCACTTGGGTAGCGGCATCAGTAGTTTGCCCAGAAAAACTTCCATCTGTGACAGGATAGAGGAACTACTCAGCTTCTCCGAGGTATCATAAATCACCTTATAGTCAAAGGCTAATATTTCAGTATTACTGGTGCGTAGGACATATGATAAGTCTCATTGGGGTCAGAAATCATGTGAATGGATTCTTGTGTGAACTCCATTATCACCTACATCTTCTAGAAATGGTTGTACCTGGGTGATTCTCTGTAATAGAAGCCCTTTCATTCACCTCAAGCTGTACTAGAGCACTCTTTTAGGGTTTAAGATTGACAGAAAGTGCTAAGGGAGACATCTCAACAACCTGCTTTTTTGCCGGTTTCTAATGTTGTTGAAAGAAATTAGAGTTTGAGAAACTTACAGAGAGCTTTCTATGCAGGGAGCTGCGGCTAATGGGGCAGCTATACATATGAAGACAAAATAAAGGAAAATGAGGATGACATATAATGTCAACTAAATTCCCTTTCACAATCTTGGGGTGGTATTCATCTGTTGAGAGACAGAAACTTGAATATTAGTGACGGAAGTCGTTGCCTATTGATGAAATTGTTAAATCTGTTAAACTCGGTTTGAAGTTTTAGTTGAATGTTTGGCCCTTTTTTCTGGATAAATCATTAGAGCGGGGCAGAGGGATTCATTGTGCAATTTGGGGCATCGCACGTAATGTTTTTGGGGTTAAAAGGGCTATTTAAGCAAACCTAATTGTTTATTAATCCATTTTGTAGGGCCATAAGAATGAATGTTGCTCTTCATTTGTATGTGTTCTCTTCATTGACAGGCAATAGAAATTGCTTATCGGTACCCAAATATTCCTTTACGAGGAAACACTAGCAGGGCACGTTGAGAAAAATTGTGTGCGCTTAAAGAGGTGTTCACAGCAGTCTTAGTTGCGCCTGCCAAAACCAATTCATGGACCTTTTGATGTGAAAATGGTGTTCAAGGTAGTCTTACTTATGAGTATGATAGGCGCTCACAAAGCAGGAAACACGAATTGTTGGAATTCAATTGAATGGGCGGTGTCATAAAGCCGACTCTCGCCAAAATTACCTACAATCAGTTTTCACATGGTTTTGAGCACTGTTGCTTTGTTTCTAACAATCATGATACTTCAGAGCTCAAGGGCATTCAGTGCTTGTAGAATCAACTCATCTCCGGTGTCCATAAATGGAAATTGACTAAAATAAGTAATGTTGATGAAGGGATCAAGACAATTAAAGGTAGGCTATCTAGTAAAAGAGTTCTCTTCCTTTTTGATGATGTTGACCAGACGAAACAATTGAATGCGCTCGGGGAAATATCTATGATGTTCAGGTATTACTGAATTCTTCAACGCTAAATATCAAGTGCTGAAGGATCTCAAAATTCTTAGTGCTTCACAATGTTCATTATTGAAGATAATCTCTTCCATTGGTCACTTGACATCTCTATCGAGGCTATCTTTCAAAAGCACCATAATTACACAACTTCCCATGTTGATTGGAGCTCTTACAATCCTTGAATACTTGTCCTCAAAAGAATGTGAATGTATAGAGAGGCTTCCAGACTCGATTGGCAATCTGCGATCACTACTTGAGTTCGATATTTCCTAAGCGTGCATTAAAGAGCTACCTGACTCAATAGGAAACATGAAAAGTTTGAAAGTAGTGAGGATGAACAATTGTTTTATTGGAAAGATACCTAGTGCCTTATGGTTGTTGTAAAAGCTAGAAGAAACAGACGCAGCACATGGTGAAAGCTTGCGACTGGAAATTCCAAATGACATTTGCAAAAATTCGTCTTTGAGGATCCTAAAATTGACACTGACTGAAACATACCAAGTACCAAAGCTTCCAGAAAGTCTCGTTAGTTTGCACATTAATACATCGACGACGATATTTCCAGGTTTCTCAAACCTTACAAGTTTAAATAATTTGTATCTGGCCATTCGACCAGATGCTTACCCCATAGACAATTGTCAACTTGTGGAAGATACTATGCCACGGTACATTTTGAGATTAAATAAATTGGAGTCTTTAACATTGTCATCTGCTGTTGTAACCACCTTATATGTCTACTGTTGTAACCGCCTTATCAATAGATATTGGTCAGCTTTTTCAACTCAAAAGACTAGAACACTGATGTGCTAATTTGTTGTGCCTCCCAAGGCTTCCCTCGAAGTTTATCTTATTTATGTGTTGAATCTTGCCAGTGGATGAGAATAGCAATGCATCTCTCAAATTTGAAGAGACTGTCAGAACTAAGAATAGAGAACTCTACAGCATTAGAGATTCAAGGCCTTGACTGTTTGGAGTATCTACCAATTCCGAAGCTCTTCAATCTTGAAAAAGGGAGAGAGTTTCCCTAATCCGACTCATTGGCAGAAGTAGAAGTTAGTTACACTAGATTATTGTAGTAATGTGGACTTTGCTTGTCGCAAACTACCAGAATCTCTGGAAGAATTGTTGATTGAAGGCCCTGCCATCCTTAATGTAAGTTGATTGAGTAGAAACACTTTGCAGAGAGGGGATAACATGCGTGAGACCTGACTGTTTTAACTTGAAGAGGTTCAAATGATGCGGGGCCTGGCATTGCTTAGGAGATTCGGCCATTTCTTGAAAAATTGAGAAGACATGCTCTACGGGGGAGTGCATTTTCCAATAAGAAGTGCATGCGTTTCTTGAAAGGTCTTGCACTTACAACCAGATTTGTTGTCAAGGAAGCTTGGAAACTTAAGCAAATTGCTTATTGCCCTACGTCATTCTAGCAGATATTCGTTATTGTCTTTCCCGGAATTGTATTCTTTATACTAAATTAGAATCATAATTTGCCAAATTGACTTGAAACTTGTACACTTGTACAGTTAATTGATGGCCGTTTTTGCGACCACTTTCTACCTTTAAGATGGATGGCTATAAACTGCTCATGAAATGGGACGATGGTTTCTTTTGATCTATTTCATGAGTTCGATTTGGTTTAGATATATTTCCTGTTGATGGTTTTGGTTGGCGAATTAAGTTTTCAGTAAAAGACGAGTCAAATTGATGCCAGTTTACCATAGTCAAGTGCATTAATTTTGTCAATTTACATGTTGGTCTTTTATGTGAGATCATCGGAACTTATTGGGTTGTACTTTAAATTTGAAGCTGATATCCATGCCTTGTAAATATTAACTTTGTTACACCTTAAACAATGAAGGATATTTTCAAATGTATAGCCTTTAATCGGTAATAGAAGCTCTGCCATTCGCCTTTTGGTTATCCTAGGGATGGAGCTTTAGGTTTCAACATTGATAAGGAGAGCCGCTCCCGACAAAGGTCCTATATGACCGTCTAAGCTTTTTCTCTCAGTAACAAGTAAGAAAAATTTACAGGGTCTTTTTGTGCAGGTTAGTTGTGCCTGTGGCTAACTCAGTTAATATACCTTTTCCAACGCTTTGATGTTGTACTTTGATTTTTCTCATAATGTACAAACTCTTATCTTATCATATGTTGTCAAGGAATTAGTTGGTCTCTTGCACATTGTGCTTTGAATGGTCATGATGAGCAATATATCCGTTAAAATGACAAAGGAAATTTAGTTTTTCAGGTTTCCACTAATGTTTTTTTTTTTTTTGGTAACCTAGGGAACCCCCGTTCCACTAATGTTAATTCTTATATATCGGAAAAAAGAAGGTAAAAGCTTACAACTCTCGTTCCAAAGGCAGATCAGTGTTACAAGTCAAAGCCAAGATGATATAAGCCGTTTACCTCCTAAAAGTTGAGATTTAGCAAAGGTTGCCAGTGGAACTGATGCGGGACGAGGTCATCATCGATTTCCAAGATGGCTTGATCATAACCCCCTGCCAGGAAAGAGTTGAAGTACTTGTGCCAAGAAGTCTATTGTGACAATGTCCCTATAGCAAAAGGTAAGGTCACGGAGTTGTATTTACAAGGATGACACATTCAACTTTGTGCTATTTACATTCAGAGTGAATTTGAGTAGAGCTCTTATGCTTGTGATGGATATGGACAACAGATCGATGGAATGCATTTCATAACCGTCATCACAGCGGTCACTGATGATCTTTGAGGAAAAAGGTGTTGACCCACGAGCATTTTAACTAAAGTTGCTCTTGGCATCAGAGTCTGAAGGTAGCCTCAATGCAGAAGCAGAAAGATTCCTGGAAACAATAAGATTTCCTTTGACATCTTCACCTCCATATTCCTTCAATCGTGCGTCCATGACGATTTTGCACGATCCCCATGTCTCAGCCATTAATCCCACACCATAGTAAACTAAATGGTCCGTAAGGCTGTTACCAGTTACCGATCTGCAGAGACGCACTCTCATCAGTTGTCCACATATATTCCGGGCAACAAAGGACCAACATTCTCTAGAACAAGCTGGTCTGTCACACGACTTGTTGCGTCTAGCATGACAAATCCACAAACAAATTGCTAGAACAAGTAGCTACGACTGAAACAACATCATTACCTGCTGCATGATGGATCTTCTCCAGAGCTATCACAAACTTTCTCAACCTGATAAACCAGACTACCAAATCCTATATTATATAGCCATACCTACAACAAAGGGAACATTCTAATTACATGTGAACACTGACATAGAAAAGATTATGATTAGTCACCACAGAAGCTGGTGGAATCAGATCATTTTCACATTATCTCACATCAATATGTTTATCCGTAGCTGTCATTGAGCTAGTCGCCAATAATTATAAGCATTAGTGGATGTTGACATACAATAATGAAAATGCGTATAATTGCACAGAGCCTCAGACGCCTAAGACTAGGTTAAGACAGCCATCACAGAGAGAGAGAGAGAGAGAGAGAGAGAGAGAGAGAGCGGTTAAGACTAGCTTATCAGCCATCGAAGAGAGAGAAAGAGTATATAGCAGACACTATGATGCGTCTTAAACTTTGGAATTGGTATGAAAAAACTAATGATGGCTCGTGCAGGAATGAGAGTTACTCAAACATTTCTGAAAAGTCAAGAGTACTACAAACTATCCTGCTTTGCTAAGAAGATAAAAACAAGACAGTTATATTTCATACGTTGAAAAAAGAGAGTAAATACATTGTTGGAATAAATGAGACTTCACCAGGAAGATAGGTTGAAAGAAATGCAAAGCAAACGTCAAATTCAGTCAGCCACAATTCCCCGTAATTTATATGATCAAAGCCTTACCTCTCTAGGGAAGTGATGGTAAGTCTTCTGTGGGAACCGAGAATAGTACGGAGGCAAATGAGGCACAATATCATGTCCATTAGTAATACGTATCGTATTTGGCACGCGGTCACTGTAGTAAGACGCAAACACTGCATTGCCAATACGAGGTTGTCCAAATGTTAAAACCTGAACATTCCGTGCTTCATGATTGACCTGAAAATAAAGTGTTCCCCATTTATACAAGTAAATCAAGTGAATGTGCTGGTCTTAAAAAAACCGCTTCAGCACACATATTAGACAGCCAAATAACTTGAATGTTAATACATCAATGACCCTTTCAGGACCAAAAGAGAAACACTATGCACCAATAATCATATATCGCATTTCACATACAATGGTGAACAATAGAACAGCCCTTTCTCTCCATGAAGGCTGAAGGTCTAGCGTTACTCTTTCAAGATCCCATCCATAATTTTCCCAACACCAAACCCCACACCCACAATAAAACCAACCCCACCCCCACCCCCAAGAAAAGGTGTTAATAATATGAAATAGTGGGATTGGTGGTGAATTTACAAACGAGGCGCATTTAAATGCTGCCACAAGAAGCAATTGGATGTTGGTGGCATGAGTCACATCCTGCTAATGACATAAACAAAAAAATTCCAGGTTCATGGTGAAAATGCCCCTTGAACTCCAAAACTTACTGACATAAATAGCAAAGGAGAAACTAAAACGGCATTTGGTAAAACATCCTTTGTGAAGCTACTTTGGCCCAAGTAGTGTTGGGAATTTTCTTTTTCATTAAAAAAAAAAACGTACCCTACCCTTTGCCGGAGCCGGTGAAGGGCTATGGCCGCCGGCGAGCTAGATCTGGCGCCGGCAGCTGTTGCCCAAGGTCAGGCAACCCCTGGTGAGCCAGATCTGCCACCGCCAGCCGTCGCCCAAGGCTGGGCGACCCTCAACGAGGGTCGCGCGACCACCCAGGCACCGCCGGCCTGGGTTGTGCAACCTTGCTGGCCCAATCCGGTGTCAGCCACCCTCCCTCGCCGGCCACCCTCACGCAAAAGATGAATAGTAATAAGAGGGGCAAAACCGGAATAAGCCAGAATAAGTGAGGGTAATTTGGGGGAAAAAAATTGGATTTAGCATTTGGCAAATGCTGACTTCCGGCCGAAAGCCCGTTGGGAATGCTTGCCAAACGATTCAGCATTTCCCCACCGAAAGCCCCTTCCCAAAGCTGAACCAAACACCCCCTAAATCAAAAAAAGGGCCACGACACATGGGCATGCTGTCACAATCGACTAAGAACAATTTTCAGCAAGAAATCAAAAAAAGTAAACTTTTAAATCATTTGTGTTAGGACAAGATGTTATACTTGCTACTAATACTTTGAGAAATGGTATACTCTAAAGTTTATGCAACCTATGATCCTATCAGAGTCCACATGAAAGTTTGACTCTCAAAAAATGACCACTTGTCATGGAGAGAGAATCCATGGAAAACGAAATTTGGGGTGGGTACCATTTCTGGTACCAGTTCTGCAACAGGTGCCTGGAAAAGTACACTGGACCACTCTATTTAATAAAGCTGAGACGAAAAGAATAATTTAGACACCTTAGAATTGGCTCCAGCCTACAAAATATCTGGTCCAGTAGTCCAATTGAAGAGAAGCTGCTTCATTTGATTAGACAGAGACAGACAGAAACAGCGCATAAAACACAAATTTAGGATCGATATATAATCTATCTTAAACTGCATTGGCACTTTAAGATTACATGACATAAAATTTGAGCTTCAAGTGCCTTAAAAAAGTTATATGTCTGGACCATAAACATATCAACGATCCCATAAAGTTTCCAGCAAGTAAACTTTGTAATGGATAGTCGATGTCTTTACCCACTACATTTAAGTATTCAACCAACTCGAAGCTCCAAAGCTTAACATGTACGACTCAATTCACACAACTAGATACTTCAATCATTGGTGGTTCACGTAAAGTGCTGTTTGCACCCCATTCTGCTTATGTTCTGTGAGTTGATTTACCAAAAACGTAAGAAAAGAAGATGCTATGTATGAAGAATTGTAAATATACATATGAGAGCCATAGAAAGTTCAAGATCCACATAAAGAGCCTAGACTCTTCAAGGTAGAGTTGGCAGAGAAATCCAGATAACTCTCAACAAACCAAAACTGAATAGTTTGAAGAACACGATAGAAAAGAAACCAATGAAATTCACAAGTCCCAGCCATAACAATTTTTCAATTTATCTTACCACAAGATCAAGTCCACAAAAGGATGCCATAGCCCCTCCCATAGAATGCCCTGTCACCATGACGTTGATGTCTCCATATAGATCCTTGGCTCTTATAACAGCATCCAAAATACCAGGTCGAATTGTCGTATTGTGATAAGCATAATAAAATCCACGATGAACCTAAGCAACGATTAATAGAGTAAGACTGTAACTTAATCCAAATCAGAAGTATCCACAAGTTGCAAGAGGCTTATCATCTCTAGAACTCACCATGGCACCAGGCATGCCAGGGTAGTTTATGTCATGCTGTTTCCAATAGAGATCTTCAACCCAATTCTGTATGCTGTAGACACAAATAGAAGTAATCACTAACTGAAAAGCTCGAAAGATAAAGACACGTGAGAGAAATTTTCACTGAAGAAAATTAGTGAAGTACGTAATCTCCTCATGACTCCATCTAAAATTACACGAAAGTTACATGATTCACCCTTTTTCCCTTCATATGGACAGCAGACCCATTTGCCTCGTGTACACATTCACCGAGGCTGCTCTTCTTAGCTTAAATTTTCATCAAGTCCTTTGCATGTCAATTTAAGGGGAAGAATTGCTAAAGTTAACATGCATGCATACCTATGTTCTTGAGTACCTCTGAAAGCTATAACCACAGCATTAAGGTCCTTGGCGACCCCAACATATGCCTACAGGTGGTTTAGAAATAGAGACAAACAATTAGATGCAATTCAAACATAGAGGCATCACAAGCATCGCAAATTGGTGGGCACTGTAAAACAAATTATATACCTGTAAGCAGTGCTGAACGTCAACTATCAGTTCGATAACTTCAAACCCCTGCTTTCAGATCAAAACACATTATCAACCAGTTCAGAAGCTCATATAACAGTGCAGCATATGCCCACAAAATGTCATCTCAAGAATTGGCTATCTAGTACTAAGGATCCATTCTTCACAAGACCTTAGCAACAATGTCATATTAATAAGTAGTCAAATTACCTTGGTCTTTCCATCACATCTAGGACATGTCCAACTAAAAAGTTCTGTCAAATCTGACATGTAAACCTGAAATAAAAAGCTTTGCATTAAATTACAATTTTATTGTATTGAAATGGGGAAACCTAATGAGTAACAACAACAAGCTCTAGGTAAATGTGAAACTTTTCTTAAAGACCACTTACGGCAGATGCATACTCCACCAATATCGTGGCAAGAGTGTGATTGTAAATAGCTTTATGAGCCTTGGACCTCACTCCAAGTTCTGCATTTACCGGTTGAGAAAATTTCAGATTGATAATGCGGTCACAAGCTCATTCAATTACAAGCAATGAAGCAAATTTCTTATGTCTCTTGCAAGCTATTTCAACAAATCAAGAGAGGGGAACACTTCAAGGAAACATCAACTCAAGACAATATTTCAGTATATTTCCACTGTCCTTCTTCGTGAACCGAAAGCACTATGTACACAGTGCAATGCAAAGAAAGGGGAATATGTGAACAACATAGCGCGTCACTTTCCAATAAAGCTACTCCACAAAAACCTACAGGCAAACAGTCCATTACTCAACAAAACAAACCAAACACAACACAACGCCCGTCGGTTATATGCTCCAAAAACATCCAATTGTACACCAGAGGGCATCATACAGCTATAGTTTGCCCCATTCAATCAGGCACTACAGCTCCACGACACAGTCTACGATTTCCCCTGAAACGCCTAATCCGCCCAAATTCACGATACAAATCTCACTGTCCAAGCTCGAAACCGACCTACTCAATACCAGAGCCTCGTCCAATCCCACCTCATCACAATCAAAACTCCCAAATCCGAATCGAGTCAGAGGATCAGAGCAGCAGTTAACCGATGCCACGAACGCGAATTGCGATTACCTCTTGCCCCGCTCGCGGCAACCAAGCACGTCAGAACTACCACCGGCCTCAACCACGACCCGTTCCGCTCCATTTCCTGCAAGAGAAAAACCGGGATCGAACATCGTCCTCGAGACGAAACACGAAACCACACCAGCCAAAAACTCAAATCTCTGTTACCTTTCATGTACGCAAAACGCTTTGCGCGCAATCGAACGGCGCGATCGCCCGTCGATATGGAAAGAGAGAGAGAGAGAGAGAGAGAGATCGAATTCAATCTCGATTCTGGTCTCGCGGGTCCGTGGACGCTTTTATGGCGATTGAAAGCTACGGCGACTCGGGGGCAAAGGAAATGAGGGGGACGACGGACTTACGGATCTTTCCTGATTTGCCCTCGAGGTCTTCTTCTGCAGCCGGGGCATATTCGGCGTCAGATTCGGTGATTTCGTCGCTCGCGCGAGGGCAGTGAAGGAAGTTCGGCTGAAATCGGGACGTTGGGAAAGACTGCGCGGCGATTTTCTTCTCCGTTGTATTTTAAAGCCCCGAGAGGATGAGGCGTGCCTTACGGACAAATGTGGGGTTTCTATCTTCCGTGTTTTGGAGCTTCCCATGATGCCTCCACATCAGCACTTTGACTCGGCTTGGTTCAAAGTAGAATTCCAAAAAATACACTAAAATTACATGAAAATGCGAGCACTACTTCTGTAAAAAAATTTCGAATCCAAGCTCCGATCGATCTAATAACTTGACTTATTCAAAATTGAGAAAAATGTAATTAAATTCGAGTATCTGACAAGTGGAGCTTAATCGTGAATCATGGAACAACGTTCGAGGATGCGACTTGCTATCGCGTATCGATACTTGAATGATGTCGGTGTACTTATGTTGAACTAAATACTGTAGTTTATGTTCTCAAAAACAAGCCTGCTTATAGAATCCTGAGTCGAGCCGTTTTGTCTAAAATATATAAACTATTTATAATGTGGATACATTTGGAACCGATCGCTCCTTAAAAATCACGACTTTGTCGTTTTATAATTGCTCGATTGAATATGTGACTTGTACGAACATTGGGATTAAATACTAATAT
The DNA here is from genome assembly GCF_021117445.2 of Syzygium oleosum. NCBI lineage: Eukaryota > Viridiplantae > Streptophyta > Magnoliopsida > Myrtales > Myrtaceae > Syzygium > Syzygium oleosum. The sequence continues at coordinate 5,748,327 of NW_026607485.1, read as the reverse complement.
TAAATAAAATGAGTTTGTAACCTCGGACAAAATATATGATCATCAAAAGCAAATTTGTAGGAGTCGAAAAGTCTTTTTCTCTCCCTCTCTCTTCTTTCATTGTCTCCTTCAACCTTTAGTCATGGGACGAGGGTTTGAGCTAGTCTCACCCTCCCCATCTACCGTTGATTTAAATTGTGTTTTATTGTTCTTTTCTTATTTTTCTTCTTTCCCAATTTAAATCCGAGAGCTCTCTTCTTCCGATTTGGTTCCAAATGTGAGAGTTTGAACTTTCCCAATCTAGTTCTAGATTTAGGAGCTATCATCTCTCGATATAGGTTTGGGAGTTTAATAAATATGCTTTTGGAAATTCGATACCCCTCTGCTCTATTCGTATATAGGTTCTCTCTCCGGCTTCAATGGGATCACAAGAGTTTGGCGTCTCAATGAACCACGAAAATTTGCTCTTCCAGGCGTTAGATATGTGTTTGTTGAACTTGTTTTGGTTATCTCCGTGCAATGATGGTGTAAAGAAAGCTGAATCTAGGTGCGCGCCGTCAACTGGTAATGTTGTAATTATTGGAGAAGAAATTTTCGGTTTGTGCTCATTACCGGCGAAGATACGACATCTAGCTATCGGTTGCTGATTATTTTGCTTGACAGATCCAATCTTGCGGAACAAGTGTGTATTTAATTCTGTCGACGCTCCATTGATCCTCTTTATTTTCTTGTTTTGGCTTTGTGTGACAATATTATGGGTTTCTTTATCATGAAGTTTTCGTACTTTTCATGTATCCTTTTAAGCAATATTTTCCTTTGACTAAAACAAAAAAACATCGGACGAAAAGTCAGGAATTTACATTTTAAGAAGGCAAAGAGTGTGAATAAATTTATTTTTTTTATTTCACATTTAGCTCACTAATAATGTAAATAAGAAAGTAATGCGTGGTACGTGCCATATCCGGTGGCTCTTGCAAGTTTATATTGGTAGTGGAATATTTATAAAACTACAGTGAAATTAATTCACAAAAAAAGCAGATGTTACAAGCCTACATTTGTTTTTCAGAAAAAATGATTTGAAAAATAATTTCTTTAAAATATTATTTATTTTACTTGAAATAATTATTTAATTGAAAATGTTTTTGTTATTGACGAAAATTAACGTTTAAATATTTTCATGGATAATGATAATATTTTTTGTTCAATTATTTTTATAAGCGATACAAGCGATAATTTTTAGGAAAATATATTCTAAATCATTCATCGCAAATCAAACGAAGATTTAAGAAAAAAGTGAGATTCGAGAAAAATTATTGCGAAGAGTAAGACATCGTTTGTTTCGTGGAAAATATTGCGTTTCTAGAAAATGTTTTCCAGGAAGCCATTTTCCTAGAAAATGATATAATTTTCCGGTGTTCGATTGAAATCTAAAAAAGTCTAGAAAATGATACAATTTTTCGGTGTTCGACTGAAAACTGAAAAAGTTTCGGAAAATATTTTCCATTGTTTGGTATAAAAAAGATTTTCGTCCTTACACTACTTTTAATAAATTTTTAATTTTTTTCTTTTTCTTTTTTTTCCTTCTTCCTCGGCTGCCGCCGTGACCGACGACCGGCCGGAGAAGAAGATAGAAAAGAGAAAGAAAAAGAACAAAGAAAAAAATAAAAATATAATAAAAAATTAGAATTCCTCTGATGCCTCCACATCAGCACTTTGACTCGGCTTGGTTCAAAGTAGAATTCCAAAAGATGCACGTAAAATTGGTGTTAATATTCGTGGAGGTTTATGAAAATGTAAGTGCTACTTCCATCAAATGTTTTCGAATTCAAGATCCGATCGATCTAATAACTCGACTTATTCAAAATTGAGAAGAATGTAATTAAACTCGAGTGACTAGCGGGTGGAGCTTAATCATGAATCATGGAACAAAGTTCGAGGATGCAACTTACTATTGCGTATCGATACTTGAATATTCTTGGTGTACTTATGTCGAACTAGATACAATAGTTTCTATTTTTGAAAACAAATCTACTTATAGAATTTTGAGTCGAGAAGTTTTTGTCTAAAATAAACAAACTATATATAACATGATTACGTTTGGAACCTATCGCTGCCTTAAAAATCATGACTTTGTTGTCTTACAATTGCTCGATTGAATATACGACTTGTACGAACATCGGGATTGTATACTTTACATATAAAAAGAATATCTCCCCCTTTCAAAATCGGACATGAAAGTTTCCTTTCGTCCGGCTCAAGTAATTACACCAAATAAAGAAGGGGGTTTTCTCTTTCAAATTTTCGAAAAACTTCCAAAAATCTACTCCTTCCTCGAGTAAGCAGTGAAGAACCAAGCAAAGTTTCATTGATTCATTCTTATTTTCATTTTATTTAGATTTTTTGAATTCTTTGTTCGATTATGAATTACTACATAAATGAAATTTGAAATTCTTGAGCAGTCTACTTCCCTTTGAACAATCCATTGGGCTGTAATTCCTAAGGGATTTACTTTTCTATGTATCATTCCATTCCATCTTTTAGGTCCCGACATCACCTCGACGGTTATGCTACAATGTACTAAAAGTCTATATGCGATGGATAGACTCTTGCAAGCATGAGGTATTTGCTACCTGAACATAAACATAATTTCATTTCCTTCTAAAAGAAATTGATGATTAATTTCACAAAATGAAGAAGTCTTTTGGTCCAACTAAAAATGACTATTTCTTTTTTACTGAATCGATCATAGACCAATCCCCTTGGAATAGTTCATACACCCATAATTCTGAGCTTCACGTTACTCCTTTCATGAGACATGCCAAATCTCGGGCATCCCAATTCGGTTGACTGGAATGATTGTTTCTCATTTCAAATTTGTAGAATTAGAATTTCGATCAATAAAATGAGTTTGTAAACTCAGACAAAAAGTCACGAATGTACATATTAAGAAGGCAAAGAGTGTGAATGAAATTTTTATTTTGTATTTATTTCACATTCAACTCGGACTAATTATATAAATAAGAACATAATGCGTGGTCGTGCCATATTCGGTGGCTCTTGCAAGTTTATATCGGTAGTGGAATATTTATAAAACTACAGTGAAATTAATTCACAAAATAAGTGGAAGTTATAAGACTATTTGTTTATAAGAAAAACGAATGATTTGAAAAATAATTTCTTAAAAATAATCATTTATATTACTCGGATAATTGCTTAATCGAAAATATTTTTGTTATCGACGATAATTAATGCTTAAATATTTTCGTGGATAATGATAATATTTTCCATTAATTTATTTTTGTAAGCAATACAAATAATAATTTTAAAAAAAATCATTTTTCAAATAATTCATCACAAATCAAATGAAGCTTGAAGAAAAAAGTGAGATTTGAGAAAAATTATTGCGGAGCAAAATGATCAATTTTGTAGAGACTAATCTTCAAATCATTTCCTTCATATGTAGTATAGATAAATCGATTGCTCAATTGACTTAGCTCAAACTTTATAAGTACGAAACTAATTTATACACCAAATCCTTTTTTTTTTCATCAGCCTCATACACTTCACATTCACTTTATGAAGAAAATTCGCAGCCCACCTTCAAACATGGTGACCCAATCATAAAGGGGTCGCATAGTCTTTCGTGAGCTCATAAATTCGAGTCATATCCGAAACGAACTTCTAAGTTACATTTATTACCTCAACGAGAAAGACTTTCAAACTTACAATATGTCGATGAGATTTATAACAATAGACATATATTCATATGAATAGATCGACTAGTGATGAATTAAATTGCACATACTGCATCGGGTAGTAGTAGTGGTAACTACTTCTTTGTATTTTGTTTATTAAAAAAAAATCGCGACCCATCACGGCTTGGGCGGCAAGGCCAAGTCCGACCACCGCCCTGATCTTCGAGCCGCGCGGGTCCACATCCCGCACGCGAGCCGGCGCTGGCTTCACTTCCCGCGGCGGGAAACGAAAACAAGACTGGCGGGAAATTTTCGCACCCATTCGCATTACACGAAAATGAAAAAAGAAAAAGAAAAACAACACGACGACCGAAACAATAAAAAAGAAGAAAACCACCCCGAAAAGAATAATAATAATAAAAATAATGACAAAAGCGGAAAAACTATTAAAACAAAAATACGAAAAATCGCAAACCCTCCTCCCCCTCCTCGCTTCCTCCATTTTCGGACACCGTCTCCTCCTCCTCCCCTCCTCCTCCTCCTCCTCCTCCTCCTCCCTTTTTAATTTCGGATCCCCACTTCCGATTCCGATTCGGCCTCTCACGCACTCTCTCCATCTCTAGAACGAGCGGCGACGAACTCGATCGATCGACCGACCGATCCGCCGATCTCCGCCGGGGAGCAGGTCTCCAGCGCCGACGACAGCCGCCATGGCGAGGCCCTCGAAGCAGCCGGCGTCGTCCGACGAGGCCCTGTCCGACGGCTCCGAGGAGGGGGAGCCGCAGCAGCAGCAGCAGCTCAACGAGCCGGTCGACGAGGAGGACGAGGAGGAGCTCGAGGCCGTCGCCCGCTCGGCCAGCTCCGCCGACGAGGACGACGACGACGCCGCTCCTGCCGCCGGCGCGGCCGACGAGAATGGCGAGGCCGAGGAGGAGGAGGATGACGACGAGGTTCGGTTGTTTGCCTGCGTGGTTTCTGCCGGAATTTTGGTGCCGGATCTTTTCGTTTGCTTGCTAGGGTTTGCGGGGGTCGGTGCGGTATTAGGTCCCTCTGGCGTTTTGCTTCGGGAAGTGGATGTCTGCTTCGTGTTTGAATGCGAGTTTTTGAAGAAGTTTTTAGAATGAGCGTTGGATTTCGATCGAGGATGTTGAGTTAGGACACTCTGAGAGACGAGTTGCTGTTCTACTGGTCTCTCGTGATTCTTTTACTGCATTCGTTTCTGCAGATTGGCGCTTGCTGTATTGATCCTCCGCTTTACTAGCGTATTGCGCAGAATGAAGTCTAACAATGCACAAGTATATACGTATAAATACATGTTCTGTAAGGTTTACTTAGCACAAGAGTCGAAGCATCTTCGAGGTGAACTTATTTCTTGCTCTTCTTTCGGGGTGTACTATTTTCTGGTGTTACTCTCAGTTGGATGAAGAAGAGTGGAAGTTAGGAGTTTCTCTTGCTCGTAGTGTAGGCATGGTGTTCAATTTTAATATCGTGCATGCCAAAAATTACGCCTTCTTTGAGAGGAATTTCTGTTTATTTACCTTTCTTTTTCCTATTGGGTTGGTTTTGCATCTCCATGGCTAGAGGACTCGAGCAGGGCTGCAACTGTTCATGTTTCTTTGAAACTGATGACTGGGGTTTTCCCCTTTTATTTTAACATTTCTTTGTGATTAAAGCTTCATCAATCGCCTCACCATTTACAAAGTGGGAAACAATGGCAACCATAGCTCGTCTATCTTGCTTTGTTTCTGTCTTTACAAACACTACTTAAGTTGGCAAGGTGCGTCCATACGTCTGAAATATTGTTAGATACTTGTAAGAATGACCCAGTGAGGATCAGAAGCGTTGCCGCTATTTATTTATTTTTGTGTTCTTTTTCCCCATTCATTCTGCAGGAAGATAATGGAGAAACGGAAGTTAGCAAGCGTGAGAAGGCCAGGCTCCGTGAAATGCAGAAGTTGAAGAAGCAGAAGATTCAGGACATATTGGATCAGCAAAATGCCGCCATTGATGCCGATATGGTGGTGCCTTTACATTTTAAGAATGTCTCTTTCTTGCATTATTTCGAGCTCACATGTAGTGTTGATTATGACTAAGATTTTATTGTTTTTGAAATTATTTTTCTGAAACAAGAAAATGAGATTTGGATCTAACAAAAATAAGGAAATTCAATCAATCGGACAATATTCCAGGCGTAGCATTGATCCAAACTCAGTGACCAAATACAACTCGATGCCCGTCTGTTATATACTCTGAAAACATTCAATTGTACACCAGAGGGATCATATACCTATAGTTTGCCCCATTAAATCTGGCACTATAGCTCCACGACACAGTCTATGATTGCCCCCCAACCCTGAAACACCTAATCCGCCTAAATTCACAATACAAATCTCACTGTCCAAGCTCAAAGCCGACGTGCTCAATCCCAAAGCCCGTCTATTCGCACCTTCTCACAATCGAAACTCTTGATCAGAGAATCAGAGCAGTAACTGATGCCATGAATGCGAATCGCAATTACCTCTCGCCCTACTTGCGGCAATCAGGTTTGTCCAAACAACCATCACCCTCGACCATGACCTGTTCCCATATAAGATAGAGAGATCGATTTCCATATTTGACCATATTGCTCGAATTCAATCAAGACGCAGGCGGTGAGGCCAAGTCAGACCACCCCCGATCCTCGAGCCGTGGGTCCATCTCGCGTGTGAGCTGACGCTGGCTTCAATTCCCGTGGCGGGAAAGAAATTACATTTCCCCCGCTGTGACTGGTGGGAAATTTTGGCACCCACTCGCATGAACCAAAACCGAAATAAAAATAACCGCTCAAATAATAATAACAATAACAATAATAATAAAAGCGGAAGGGTATTTAAAACTAAAATACGAAAAAAAGCAAACCCTCCTCTGCTTCCTCCATTTTCGGACACCATCTCTGATCGAACGACCCCCTCCGACTCTCTCCTCCTCCCCTTTTCAATTCGGAATCGTCACTTCGGAGTCCAATTCGGCCTCTCTCTCTCTCTCTAGAACAAGCAGTGACGGTTCGATTGTTTTCTTGCACCGTTTTTTTACTGTGTTAGTTGTAATTTTGGTGCCGGATCTCTCGTTTGCTTGCTAGGGTCAGTGGGGTCGGTGCGGTTATAGGTACCTCTGGTGTTTTGCACTAGGAAGTGGATGGATGGGTGCTTCGTGTTTGAATACCGAGTTTTCGAAGAAGTTTTAGAATGACGGTCAGATTTCGATGGAGGATGATTGAGTCAAGACAAACACTCCGAGCCAAGTTGCTGCCGTTCCACTGGTCGCTCGCTTGCGATTCTGTTGCTTCCATTCGGTTCTGCAGATTGGCGCTTGCTATATTATTGATCCTCCGCTTTACCGGCGTATTTGAAACTCTGATGACTTGGGGGGTTTTCCCCCTTTTTTATTTTGACATTTCCTTTGTGATTAAAGCGCTTCATTGATCACCTCGCACCCATATACAAAAGCGGGAAACAATGGCGAACAGAGCTCGTCCATCTTCTTGCTCTGTTTCTGTCTCTACGTAAGCATGGCTTCTTACGTTGGCAAGTGCTTCCATGCGTCTGAAATGTTGTGGTTCCATACTTGTGAGTATGTGATTCAGTTGAGGATAGGAAGCGTCGCCGCTATTTATTAATTCTTGTGTTCTTTTTCCCCCCATTCATTCTGCAGGAAGATAATGGCGAAACAGAAGTTAGCGAAGCATGAGAATGGCCGGGCTTCGTGGAATGCAGAAGTTGAAGAAGCAGTCGAAGATCCCAGGAATTATTGGATCAGCAAGATGCCGCTATTGACGCTGCTGATATGGTTGCCTTTACATTTTAAGAATGACTCTTTCTTGCATTATTTCGAGCTCACATGTAGTATTGATTATGATATTAATTTTCTTTTCTTTTTCTTTTTTTGCGCTAGAGATCCAAGAGGAGTCGATATGCAATTTAATCAAAGGATGTTCCCTCCCAAGACTTATTCAAATGTCGATGGCCCAAAAAACAACATAGACTTATTCAAACATGGACATCCTTTTGGAAAAATCTCATCTTATGTTTCGAGAGTTGGGGCCTTAAAAATCGAAACATCAAAAAGGTCCAACTATACTTTGACTCAAGTAAAGTCACGTCACAACTAGCAATGGAGTTGTGTGCTACTTTTTCATAATGACTTGGCATAATGAATGACCAGGTCCGATATCCATTATTTCAATGGTGTGTATGTTTGTAAACTGCCTTCACACACGAGAACCCACTTCCGATGGTGTGCGTTGCTTCATGGACTCAGATCTTTAGCTTCTCAATTTTCCATAGAGATTCAATTGTCTCTTAAATGTTTGTTTATTCAAAAGTCTGAGAGTGCATATAGTGAGAGAGAGATAGAGTAAGACCGATCAAAAAAAAAAAATGTCTCCTAAGAAGGGTAAATTTTCTTCAAATCACTTAATAGGATAAAGAAGCATGATCTCAGAATAGGAAAAGAAACAATGCGTTGAAAGACACAACACAACGACAATTCTTTGAATTTCTACCTTTTGTCTATTTGATTAGGCAGAAGAATATATCTAGCACATCCCGTCCTTCTCTAATAGGTGGCGGGACCTGGATGAGCAAACTATTTCTGGGAGGAAACGAAAGTAAAAATTTGCTGAGGGACAAGGGCGTGAGAGCGGCAAAGGGAGACTCTGAATTTTTTACCTGATTAGGTAGCAAACTACGTCTAGATGTCAAATGCAGCTTTATGCAATTTCACCCCATCCTTGACAAATCTCTTCAACTACTTTGTGAGAAACCCCAAATGTCTGGATCATAACAAATGCTTCAAAAAAATTACTATAAAAAAAAAGGATGTCAAATAACATGAGTAAACCAATAAATTGAGAGTAGCAATGTAGACAAAATGATAAAAACAAGAACAACTTGATTTTGTTCATTTATGAGAAGACACTTATAAATTGGATAAATTGCTTGATAACTGAGTAGTATTTTTCACATAGTTAACAGTTGAGTGCTTTAGTGGTGTACTCCATGATAATGACATCCTTTTCAGAAAAAAACAGCATGCAATCAGGTTAATCAGCATGAAAGTGAACCTGAAAACAGTATCGGCCGTGCTGGGTTGCAATGGCAAGTTATTCTTTTTCAAGAGCTTCATAACTTCCTGCGCGAGGGTAGCATCTTTGTGCTCTTTAGCATAATGCTGCATTTCAATACACCAAGTTAAGAAAAGAAATGTGTAAATAAAATAAAACGAAAGAAAATCACTTCATATAAGTACATATCATCATTACCGATATATGGTTTGTAGAGCCAATTGTACGGGTCAAACCATAGACATTATGCTTCCTCAAGGGCCTTCTTAACTACAATTTTGTCAACCCTTAGTTTCTATCATTAAGGACAACTAAGGGCGCGAATGATAAAATTTCTCTTTTTCAACCTTATTTCTGACTAGATTTTTTCTATTTCTATTTTCCATATGAGTTTTTTAGCAAAAGTAGCATTTGATAATGATACAAAATTTCTGTTTCTAGAATAGAAATTCGTTTGATAGGTTGTTCTTAAATTTTTGTTCCCGGCGAACGGCGACAGACGGCTGGCGGACGGGGCGGATGGCGGGTAGAGGCGGCAGATGGCGAGGGCGAGTAATAAAAAATAATTATTATTTCTGTTTCTATTCCAAAAATAGAAAAGTAAAAAATTTTAACTTCTTATTTCTGTTACAAACCTATTTCTGGGCTAAAAATTTATCCCAAAAATAGAAAAATGAAATTATTTTACCAAACGGATTTCTATGCCAAACCTGTTTTCGAGAAAAAAAAAATAGAAAAACGAGGAAACAGAATGGTTATCATTCGCGCTTTAAATGCGTCATGGTAATTTAAATTCTTAGGCAAAATAAGGATTAAGAGATATAAATACTTATTATATTATGTGCTCCCAGTGACAATTGATTGTTGTAATCTCCTGACATGAGACATACTATGGAAGTGCAGCTTATTTTTGATTTATTTTGCTTGGAAATAATGAAGAGCCTTATTACTAGAATTAGCTCGAACGGATAACTACTGAAGCTATCAGTCCGTAAAAACACATTTTGCCCAAAGTGAGCAAGTATGCACATGGAAAATAGAGTTGTCATGATTGACACTTTTCACCAATTTAAACGCATTGAAGCATGTCGAGCAATTTAACATGTTACTCCCAAAAGACCGTTTATACACATTTAACAATGTTATATGTACTTTAAATTAAATGTGGTTTCATAAAATTATATATGAAAACCTCTTTCTTGAACATGTTATATGTGTCCTGTTACTTTCATCCATGTGCTTAATAGATGTGTCGTATCTTTGTTGGACACAATTTTGGTTTACATAACATTCGACACAACAAGAATATGACACACAAGCACAACTTGCTGCCAGTTGGGTAGTCAAAAGTTCTCGTAAGCAACTCAATACGTTCTCCGAGCATGGTAGGCTTTAGGTAATAAGATCATTAAAAAACAGAAATAATACAATAAAATGATTGCCTTGATCATAAGGTTAACAAGTACCAACAATCGAATGCAGAAGAGAAATCAGGTAAAGATATTAGCAAGATACAAAATTGTTGAACTTGGCACAAATATTGTGTCGGTAAAGCTTCCCAAAGTTGCAAGAGCCCTTGCACGCACACGTGCTTTTGTGACTGCCCGACATAGGGTCGCAGTTTTAAATTCCCATGAATTCGAAGATTTGACAATCGTGTCTTCAACATCAAATATACGAAGCAAACACAACGACAACTATATAAATATGACATCCCTATTCACAAGCAAATTTCCTGACAACATAATCGTTCCTGATCTATTATATATACTCTCTGCTTCAACTTGACCGCACCAGGTACACATCCCTCAAATGAGATATTCAGACTTAAAGCCCCCTACTAACAAAGAACCATCGCTCTAGCATCTACAATCTACGTCGAAATTCCGCAGCAGCAAAAAGAAAAGCCTAACAGACAACAAGCACGCTACCTGCGAAACCAAGGGGCTGAGCACTAGAGGAGAAGGAGCCGTGATTCTTAAATTCCACGACTTGGTTGTCATAAGGAGAGACGAATCCAACTGAAGCTGAGATGAATCGGAGGCTTGAAAATGCAGTAGAGTCTGTGAGCTCTCGAGACGGCGTGCATGGGTTCGACGCCATCGAATCACGAGTCGACGAGTTCTCGAGCCTGAAGGTCATGCTGTTTTTTTTTTTTGGGCCATATGAAGGTCGTGTTGTTGTTGAGCGAGTTTTTGATACTTTTATAAGCTTTGAGGAATAATACTTCTGATCACTCAATCTATTTATGATAATAAATACTTGAACAAAAACATACGTTTTTATACTAGTAGATATTGCATTGAACTAACATTCTTCTCTCGCCAAAAAAAAAAAATTAACATTCTTAATTCTACTCCAAATTCTAGGACATCTTTTTTCGTTTCTTCGTTAATTTTCTTACGTTGCATCACATATTCTTGGTTCATTACCAAGACCATAACTTATCAGTATTTTTACTACACCAGCAATTGCACGTTGAAATTTTCTTTCTCCCTCAAAATCTGAATTTGACTCATCATATTCAGTGCATTACATCTCTTTGGCTTTGAACAAGGTTCGCAACAGACTTGAACTTCAGCATTCTACTTTTCCTAATATGTGCATTAACAAAATCCCTACACTAAAGAATGGTAACTGGGCCATGCCGGCCCAGAACCAGCACAGACCGGCCCTCTTGGGCCCGAGCCCATGAGGGGCCGTACCAGACCAGGCCCGTTAGCAATAAGGGGCCATGCCAATGCCCGGGCACTGGCCTAGGGCCATTTTTTTTTAGGAGTGATTGTAGTCTGAACAAAAAAGTGAAGATGGCAACGCTAATTTAAGATCTCAATGATGATTTTTCATGAATTTGATTATGAAAGAAATTCCTCGCACAAAAGGAAAATAAGGGGCAAAACAGGAAGGAGGAGTTATGAACTTTTTCTTGCCACCGAAATGCATCCTCCATATGTTTTTTTTTTTATTATCCTTGTGCGCTCCTTTCGACTAAAATCTTGCGGTCAGCACAAGGCATGCTAAAGCATTAGTGGCTCTTCTTCTTTTCCACATTAGCATGACCCCATCTTCTTTTTATTTGCCTTATTGCTTTATACCTTTCCATTATCACATTACTTTTAACAAGATTTTCCCTCGCATTCTCTGGAGCAGTTTCGTCGACGGCTGAGGTCCCCACGAAATAGTTTTATGCTAACAATTATGGATTTTTTTTTCAATTTTGTTAAAAAAAATGTGCATTATTACTCAATAAGCACTTGCTCTCCATCATTTGAAGTTTGACAAATAGTCCTGGTTATTTATGAGTAATGTTAATTAGTATGCTACAATTGATATATTAATTGACATGACCAAATCTCAAATTAACATTTAGCAAGTGAATATATAGATTTATGAAAATAAATACTATACAAGCGTGAAAATCTGGATAGTCCTCATTTTCTTTATAAAAAAATCACTTTTGGAAAAAGTGAGTTTTTCGGATCTCATTAGCCTAATATTCTAGAGAATCTTGACCTTTCCACTTGCTATTAAAAATGTCCCGAACATTCAACTGTATCGCGGAGAATATAAGCTTTCAGTTTAATATTAAGAAGTGATGCAATCTTAATTTTCTTTAAAAATGTTCCCACCTTTCAACTTTATCAAAGTTAATTTAGTTATTTTAGGAGGATGTCCATAACTTTCTATACTTACGTAAAGCCAAAAACTTGAATTTGGTGTCCTCCCTCAAAATATTCATTGTACCCTCGACATATATTATTCTGAGGTAAAATTGTTGTGTAATGAATGGGCAGAGACGGAAAGCATTGTTTTTATTTTTTCGTTGACCACTATATGCACCAACAGGATTTGAAGATGGACAGAGGAAACAGAATAAACTAATGACAACTCCTCTAAACGTGGAAGTGGAACTTGTGAATCAGAGCTTGCTACTGACTACCCATTACTAACAAGTGATGTATGTAGGTTCTGTATCTTTGGCACCACGATTGGACAGTTCAATCTGATAAAATCAAGAGGCGACGGCGGTCGCTGTATGCCATCATCGAATGAGTCGGGATTAAATGCACTCTTAATTTTGGACAGCGAAATTCTGTCATAAATATAATAGAATAGGCTGCAAAATCAGATTGAAAATGAAAGGAACACCTTATCTATTGTCGTCTCTGAACGGCAATTTGGTCCATCTAAAATGCGTGAGCCAAAAGATCCTCTCTGCAAAAACTAGTCATCTGAGGATTGTTCCCAGAATTCAATTGTTGATGATGCACCTATTCTCTCAGATACACTTACTTTTTGGGGAAAGAAAATAATCATTATCTGAAAGTACAGGAATGATAACATTCAAATCAAGAAGGAGCAGAACTTCAAATGGTTCGGGGACCTTGGTTGCTCGAGACGTGATTACTGCACTTGTCTTGCTTCTCAGCGGAATTGGCTGAAACTAATATGGCAACCTTAATGGCCCACATAGGAGACAGATCTGCAGCTAGTGCATTCAATCTCCAATTCTGTCATACTTTAACAAAGGGCGCCTTCGGTGGTTAGTTCTTCCATATTCACTTTCACCTCCAAGCCTGTGTTTAATAAGGAACTAACCATGGACGGGATATTGGCTTTGAGAGTAGCAGCCAATGCCTACATGAGCGAAGAAAATGCGAGGTTGTAAAAACTTTGAGATGGTGAGCATATTAAAATAGCTATAGATGCTCTGAGAAGTGAAGCACCTGATTCAAGACATGAATCGCTGTAGCAGCCTCCTCAGGTTTTCCCTCAAGTAGAAATCCCTGCACAAAACATTGGATATAAAACCATTTAGTTCACCACAAAACAAGTAAATGACATTCAGTTAAATTTTAATCTTACACCGGAGTGCTAAAAGCCACAATAAATGCTTCCAAATAGAGAAAAGTAGTCATATATCCTTTGTGTGTTGACAATGAATATTATCATGCCCATGGGTGCTTCATGTCCTAGGGTGTGAGCCAAAATTTGGTTTATTCAAGCATGAACTCTCACTTTTTTTGGCCATAGACCTCTCAGCTGGTTTACCAAGAACTTTGTACTGATATCTATTGCAACTTTACTGTTTTCCCATAATCAGATTTTCGCATGCAAGAAGACCAAGTGCTTTCAGGGTCTGATATTTGTGATTTCAACAGTCTGTGTTTGCAAACTACCTTCGCACATGAGAACCCACTGCCCACGGTGTGCTGCTTCATGGACTCAGATCTTAACTTCTCAATTTTCCATATAGATTCAACGTCTCCTAAAAAACGTAATTTCCGTGAAACCACTATATAGGATAAAGAAGCAAAATCTCAGAACAAATAAAGAAACAAAGACGTTGAAAGACACAGTGTTGTGAAAATTCTTTTTATTTCTTATTTCTACCTTTATGTTTAGGGAGAGAAAGAAATCATTGTACAGAAGAATATATTCTAGCACATCCTGTCTTTTGTAGTAAGTGGCAGGACCTAGATGAGAAAACTATTTGTGGGAAGAAAAAGAAAATAGAAATTGCTGAGGGACAAGGGACAAGGGCTAGAGAGCATCAAAGGGAGACAGAGCAAGTGTTTCTCACCTACTTTTGCAGCAAACTCCATCCAGATGTCAAATGCAGCTCTATGCAATTTCACCCCATCCTTGACAAATCTCTTCAAATACTTTGTGAGCAACCCTCAATTGTCTGTATCATAACAAATGCTGCAAAATTTTTCCATGGAAAAAAAGGATGTCAAATAACATGAGTAAACTATAAGATTGAGAGTAGCAATGCAGACAAAATGATTTAATTAAAAATAAGTCGATTAAATCATATATAAAAAACACTTATAAAATGGATAAATTGCTTGATAACTAAGTAGTATATTTCATACAATATTTAAGTGCTTTAATGGCGTACTACATGATAATAACATCCTTCTCAGGATAAACAGCATGAAAGCAGGATAAACAGCACGGAAGTGAACCTGAAAACAATATTGGCTGTGCTGTGTTGCAATGGCAAGTTATTCGTCTTCAAAAGCTTCATAACTTCCTGCATGAGGGTAGCATCTTTGTGCTCTTTAGCATATTGCTGCATTTCAATACCATAAGTTAGCAGAAGAAATATGTAAATAAAACAAATGGAAAAAAAATAATCACTTGATGTAGATACATGTCATCATTACATATAAATGGTTTGCAGAGCCAATTGTAGGGGTCAATCCATAGACATTATGCTTCCATAAGGCCTTCTTACCTACAATTTTGTCAACCCTTAGTTTCTATCATGACGGACTAAGGCACCATGCAATTCAAATTCTTAGCCTATATAAGGATTGCTGCAATTAATATAGATTCTAATTATATCATGTGCTCCCAGTAACAATTAATTGCTGCAATGAGTTATACTATGGAACTACAGTTTTTTTGTTTGTGGTCAAAATACTATGGAACTACAGTTTGATTTGATTTATTTTGCTTAAAAATCATGAAGAGCTTAACTACTAGAACCAGCTCGAACTGATAACTACTGAAGCTATCAGTTCATAAAAACACATATGCACAAAGTGAATGCTCTTTGCTAAGTTTCAACAATGAATACAATTACTTGAAGTGGAGGTGTCATGCAAGAAATCAAAGTCTTAGAGAGCCAGCAATGTGCGGAAAGACCCATTTACAGAATAAGTGTTTGATACAGTTGGTTTGAGCTTAATAATGTCCGAGTAATAAACGAGTTAACAAGTTTGTACATGAAAAATAAAAGATGTCATGATAGGCCCTTTGACCGTTTAAACACATTGAAGCATGTTGAGCAAGTTAACGTGTTACTCACACAAGACACGTTTATACACATTTAACAATTTTATATGTAATTGAATTGAATGTGGTTTCACACATTCACATATGAAAAACTATTTCTTGGATATGTTATATGTGTCGTGTAATTTCCATCCGCTTGCTTAACAGATGTGTTGCATCTGCGTAAACAAAATTCTGGTTTACATAATTGATGCAGCAAGGAAAAACAAAAAACAAAAGCACAACTTGCTACCAGTGGGGTGGTCAAAAGTTCTCATAAGCGACTGAATTTGTTCTTGAAGCCTGACAGGCCAGAGGTAAAAAGATCATTTGAGAACAGACAACATACAACAAAATGATTGTGCTAATGGGGTCTACAAGTAGCAACAATTAAATGCAGGAAAGGAATCAGGTAAAGATATAAGCAAAATACAAAATTTTTGAACTTGGCACACAACTTGTGTAGATAAAGCTTACCAAAGTCAAGAGCCCTAGCACGCACGCATGCTTTTGTGACTTCCCGACAAAGGTTGCAGTTAAAATTCTCATGAATTTGAAGATTTGACAATCTCTGCAATGAAAAAAAAAACAGGTTAATTTATCAACTATTCAATAATTAAAACTTTACTTCTCAAATGGAGCAAGAAGTCAACTGACAAATCTGCGTAGGTTCTGCAAGACATCAAAGAGAAGCTTAATATCCTCTCCGTTCTTGCAATTTTCAATCATCGACCACGTTCATGCGTTTGGAGCCATTGTTCTTTTTGTATTAACGGATTCAATAATTTTATCATACATCTCCTTCACGGCCTCTACATAATATAACAAGAACCAAATATCAGAGAAAGAACTATACAATTTGTCAAGCCACATATTAGACGGAGAAAAAGGAAAAACCTGTGGGGGGTTCCTCCTTTTCAGCACTTGCTTCGGAAGAATACGGTAAATGCAAAATTATTGAATAAGGGGCTGCAGGCAATCTATTGCCATGAACCGGCCCTGTGAATTCCAACGACATCACATCAAAACCCTGCACTGCCAAGAGAAATGCAGCTCCCTCTTGTACCAACAAGGAAACAAACTAATTCAACCCAGAACTGACATTCAAGAACACGAAGCAACTCGACTCGACGAAACAATTCGACATGATCGATTCCATTACACAGTCACGTCTCCGATATCATATATACGAAGCAAACACAATGAAAACAATTAAAAAATATGACATTTCAATTAACAAGCACAATCCTCACAGCATAATCATCCCTCCGTTTCGACTTGACTACACCAGGCGCACACATCCCTCGAATGAGTCATTCAGCCTTCTTCATCAATCATCAAATTCTCCACCCCCTCATATCTAGACATCATCAAACTCAACCTAAAAAAAGCCCCCCCACACTAACAAAGAACCATCACTCGGGCATCCACAATCCACCGTCGAAATTCCTCTGCCGGACGAGAAGCGCGTGCTACCTGCGAAACCGAGGGACCGAGCAGCGGAGGAGGAGAAGGAGGAGCCGCGGTTTCGACATGCCCGCGCTCAAATCTGAGCGCATTCCACAACTTGGCAGTCGTTCGGGGGGATGAATCCGGCCAAGCCGAGATGAACCGGAGGCTTGAGAATGCGGTGGAGCCCGCGAGCTCTCGCGGCGGCGTGCATGGCTTCGACGCGATCGAATCAACGAGGTGGTCGTGTTGTGTGTGCTGAGCGAGGTTTTTCTCTTTGGCTTGTTCAGGTTTTTACGAGGCGGAGGGAGGAGGAAGAAGGAATGCGGTGATGTTCTCCTGTGGCGGCGTCCACGGCCGCTTATGGTGCGGAACAATCGAAAACTTTTTGCAAATGACACACTCTCAAATGGGAGAAGATTTAGTTTAATATATGTAGGGAGGATAAATGTTTAGAAAATGCTTATTATTTAGCCAAAAAATATATTAATTAAATTATGGCAAGTTGAGAGAAATTCAAATTGCATCTGGGAAGTAAAGCATTTTGTGGGATTAATTAATAATATCTTGATTATTCATTTACTGACATTATTACAATTCATCTTCATGAAAAAGATGATATTTAGCTTTCTAGCATGCTTACTCTAGGTCCATTTCGATTTAGTGGTTCAGGAAAAGAATTGCACGTGGATTTGGAATACTGTACAAGTTCAATTTCCTACGAGATTAAGTGCAAACAATTTCATTTTTTGACGGCACTATGAATTTTGGTTCATGAGGTCGATCGATATCGCGTAAATATAATAAACGCATCTTACTTTTTATCCAATGACTTATTACATACCTCTAATTTTAAAACACCAAATACATATACGACTTTACCTTTGAAGACCACTTTGCACTTCCATATTAATTAGCGTCGTGTTCCTATTATAAAAAAGAAAATGTGATTTTCTCTCCAACAATGTCTATCCTCAGGTCCTAAATTCTTACGCCCATAAAAATTAAATCACTCAGATGTGGAGCTAGAGACCAAAAAATGTTTTCGCAAAAGGACAATTTGGTCTTTTCAATGTCAACTGTAAAGTAAGTTTTTCATTTCACAATAAGGTTGGGTTGGGGAAAAAAACAAAACACCGGTAATAAGAAACGAACTGTCGTTTTCTAGATTCAAGGGAAATGCTCCCCTTTTTAGCTTGAGCTGCAACTCTCTTCTCCACCCTCAATCCACAACAGAAAAAAACTCCTTCCTTTTGTCCACCGCGGAAATAAACCGCTCAAGCAAAATCAAAACTGCAACAGACGAAGAAAACAAAAGCCGAAACTTCATTACAATCTGATGCATAGAGGGACAGAGAATCAATCCTCCAATCTAATTCCTCTCGATTGACATTCTTCCTGACGAAAATGGGTTGCGGGAAGTCGAAGCATGATGTCGCCACCGGAAACACCATTACCAAAAGCAGGAGTTCGAGCGCCAATCCCGAGAAGAGCAAACAAGTGGAACAGAACGTCCCTCAGATGGAAGCAATTGGGAATGATGCGGCATTACTTGTGCAACAAGAAATCGATAATGCGGTGAGCCAGGACACAGGAACTGCAGCTGATGTTAAGGACGCAACGGAACATCCCGAGCCCGAACGGGAAGAAGAGAGCAAAGAAGAAGAAACAAAGGCCGAGGATGAAGACAGAGAGGAAGAGAAGCACGTGGAGGAAGAAAGGGAGATCGAGTTGGAGCGGGAGCTAGAGCCGGAGACGGAAACGGTAGCTGAAGAGGAAGAGGCAGAGCCAGGGAGATTCATATCCCGCGACTCGCCGGATCATTACTTCTCTCCGAGAAGAGACGAGGAAGCACTGGAAGGGATCTTGTCCGAGGGGCTCTCCTCCGAGTACAGCTCTCCACGGCATGAACTGGTCAAGGAGGGCGAGTACGGTCAAGTGTTGGCGGAAGAGAAGAATGCAACTGGACTGGAAAAGGCAGAGGAATTGAGGGAGAAGGAAAATGACTCGGCTCCTAACGAGGTACTCGAATAGATCTCTGCCAATTTAACTGCTGAGATTACGCGTCCAGGATCGCAGACATATGCCTTGACGTGGATGATGTTTATGCTAATTCACAAAACCCGTTCTTTTCCCTTGATTTTGATACATTTACTATGCATTTAAACATTGACGTGAACACCAAGAAGTACAAACATCTCAGACTGACCGTTTGAGCTGGTTTTCTGATTGAGATGGTTAGCTCCTAACAAAAATGACGGAACCATGTTTCTGTGCAGGAAATTGTGGCTCATTTAGCAACTGGAGAAGTAGCGAAGAGCAACTGAATCGAAGAAGCAGGATCCCAGCCTTTTATGCCTTAGTTACTTAAAAATTACGGTGATTTAGTTCAGTTCTTGACGCCAAAAATTGCCGAACAGAGAACAGACTTAAGGGTTGGAGCCTCGGTTGTAATCTATAGGATCTAATAGTGTGCATTGGGGTTGGAGAGATGATCATTATTCCTATATATCACTCCTTGAATTATTATCACCTTGCCGCGTTACACCCTATCAGAAGATGAAGTTGAAAACAAAAGGATCCTTGAATCACATAAGGTGATCAAATCGTAATCAAAGAATCATGGAGGCTAAGTACTAAAAAAAATTCAATTGTGCAAATGCAATTTGAACATCGAGCTAAACTTGAAATAATGACGGAGTATTGGCACTTCATATTTATTTTAACACATCAAATGAATAGCAGTGCATCGGTATTTTGTTCTGCTCGGAATTCTTATAGACTAATGGTCTTAAATGTCTGCAAGTCTTGGAAGAGAAAATTGAGGCTGTTGGTCTCTTGGAAGTGGAGGGCCACATCTCCAGAACCAACATCAGGAAGAACCAATTTTCGTGCTTAGATATGAGAGGAGCCATTTCTTTTCTTAATCGTAGTCTATGACCTTGGAGCCTAGTGCTGATACATTTTTAAGAATCATTCAATGTGGACATCTTTATTTCTGATATGCGTGACGATGTTACCATGTGCTTGTCCTAATTTTGATAGATTTATTATATAGGAAGCTGATGTTTTTTTTCCATTCGTTCCCAGATAGTGGAGACTCACAATTACTGCAATTAGATTATTGAAAAAAAATTATATCAGAATCATCTGCGAAATGGCTGATGAACCTTATATCATGCATTAGATGCTAAAAATCACAAGACTACAACTACTGTTTGGCTGTACATTGGAAAAGAATGGAGTGTATACTGTGCATTGTTGACTTTGTCACAGTCAAATTACCTTGCAATATTCTATTGAAACAGTATCACCGTGTCTAGCAAGCTAGCTTCTAATTGGTCATATCTGGTGATTGTCTTTTCTGCTGATCTTTTCAAGGATTTCTTCAAGAGAAAACTTTGAGTAGGCATCACCGAAGATGGCGCTGCTAAAAAATTTAGCGGCTCTAAACAATAGAATAGCAGACCCGGCTATTTTATATAAACTTGATAGAAATTCAGGATACGGTGGTTTCATTGGAATTGACTACAAGGTGTTCTTGAGCTTTAGAGGATCATATACTCGAGTATGTATTACTGACTTCCTTTACATTACCCTGATTGATGTGGGAATCCGTGCTTACAGAGATGACGAAGAGCTACGCAACGGGGAAGAGATTGGTACGGAGCTTCTCCGAGCAATCAAGTAGTTGAGAATCTCCATACCCATCTTCTCAAAACGATATGCCTCTAGCAAATGGGGTCTCAAGGAGTTGGTGCATATGGCAAATGGGGTCTCAAGGAGTTGGTGCAGATGGAGTGCAAGAAAACCAAGGGACGGAAGATCATGCCTTTTTTTATACCGTGGAACCTTCTGAGGTCCGGTACCAAACTGGCGGGTATGGACAAGCCTTCCTTGAGCATGAAAACAAGAGGCGATACAATGATGGACCTATTAGCGAGTGGAAGGCTGCTCTAAGTGAAGTCAGAACATTAAAGGGATGGGATCTGCAAAGCATGCCCAATGGTTGATTACTTCTAAGATTAAGACTATCGCAATAGCATCCTTATAATGCAACTCCATTCTGGGTGAGTCCTTGCAGAATTTGTCTTATTACGAGAATTGAAGTTGAACGTATTTCTAGAAAAATTAGAAATCATTCAGAAATCACGCCAAAAGTGGCATTTTTCACTGGAATTTGACTCTTTCTAAGCTTAACTAGATGTTATAAGTCCGCTTTCATCCTTTTCTTGTTGAACAATATTATTGAGCTTGTATAATTTCAACAAGGATTCTGTCCAAACGGGGTGTTAAGTTTTCTAATTTGGTTTGGCCAGACAAATCGTTGTTCAACCCAATTTTCTAATTCAATGTGTTTTCAACTCCAAAAACATCAGGCACGAAGGTGACTTCGTGAAAACAGTCATCAAGAAGGTTTTCAGTTAGTTGAAAAAGAGTTATTTGGTATTATCGGATTGTTTGGTTGAATTAAACAATTACTTGAGTGAAATAATGAGAATGATTCGCCCTCAGACACATGAAGCACGGATTGTTGGTATCCGTGGAATGGTTGGTGCTGGAAAGACTAACTTGCTAAAATCATCTACAATCAACTTTCACCTGATTTTGAGGAGTGTTGTTTCCTTTCTGACATTCAAGAAACTTCGGAGGTGAAGGGTGTTGAGTACTTGCAGAATCAGCTGATCACCAACATCCTCAAAAGGAATTGGACAGATATTAGTAGACAGATGAAGGGATTAAGATGATTAAAGATCGGCTGTGTTGTGAAAGGCTTCTCCTTCTCCTCGATGATGTTAACAAAAAGAATCAATTGAATGCACTTATGGGCAAGCGCGATTGGTTCGGTGAAGGAAGTAAGCTTATTGTCACTAGTAGAAACAACGAGGTTCTCAATGTTCCTGAAGTGGATTGTACCTATGAACTTAACTGTATGGATTTCGACAAATCTCCTCAACTTTCAGCAAACATGCCTTTAAAAGAGATCGTCCTTTGGATGATTATCTCGCCCACTCCAGAAAGGCGATAGGCATTGCCCAAGGTCTGCCTTTAGCTTTCGAGGTAGAGGTTCGCTTTTATCAGGCAGCAAGAAAGAAAAGTGGGATGTCATACTGAAAAAGTTGGAAAAAGTTCCTCATGAGGAAGTCAGTAGTAAGCTGAAAATAAGTTACGGGGCATTGGATGATTGACAAATGCACATCTTTCTTGATATAGCTTGTCTTTTCATTGGATGTGACAAAAATATTGTGATCCAAATGTAGGATGACTGAACTTTTTCCGGAAGAAGCTTTGGATGTTCTGCAGCATATGTCCTTGATAAAGATTGAAGAAAAGAATAAGTTGTCGATACATGATCTATTAAGGGACATGGGGCAAGAAATCATCTGTCGAGATAGTAATATGGTGACAGAGAAGCAGACTACATTGTGGAATCACAAGGAAGCATTTGATTTGCTGATGACAAACCCGGTAAAAGCTCCCTGCTACCACTTACAATTTGGGTACTCTCTCTTTTATGATAGCATAAAGCATGAGGGGTTAATAATGTGTTTACTTTTTGGCAGGAAAAGTAAAAGTTGAAGCGCTCTGTCTCAAGTTTCGCGATGAGGCACAACACTGTTTTGCAGATGAGGAGTTCATGAGACTTCCAAATCTAAGGTTCCCTGAAATTAATGGCGGAATGAGCTCTACCGGTCTATGGAACTTTGGAATCAGAAAAAACACCTTGAAGTCATGTTTGGCGCAGTAGTGAGGAGCTTATGGCAGAATTTTCATCTTCCGATCAACTTTTTCCAGAAGAAGTCACATCTATTTCTGATTGCGATGGCTTTCTTGGTCTAATATCCCTCTAAAGTTTGACATAGCCAAAATATCCGTGAGGAATCTAGTTGTTCTCAATCTATTAGGGAGCATCATTACCGATCGTTGGGACGGTTGGACCCATATAAAGGCGTGACATATGCTAGGAATCTCTACTGTCCATTAGGTTGTGTCCGTTAAATCCAGAACTTGATCTTTCCATGATTTGTGTATCTTTTTTGTTGTTGCAGATGGCGAAGAGATTAAAAGTTCCGAGTTTGTTGTGATGCGTTACTTTGGTTAAAACTCTCTACTTCTCTGCACTTGCAAATTTAGAACGACTGACACTAACGAACTGTGCAAACCTGGTTGGAGTCGATAAATCCATTGGTCGGTTATGGTGCTTGGTTTTCTTAGACGTTGGCTGCTGCCCGAACCTTTGCGACTTGCCAAATGAGATTAACAAGCTAAAATCTTTGAAAGTGCTCCTTATTCATTCAACATCAATATGGGACACTAGACTTCGAGCCTGTGGCATGGCATCGTTGGCCCAACCGAGAAAACTTAGATAGCAAAAAGAGAATATAGAAAATTTATGCTGTTGTTTCATGTTCGTTACTCTGTGTATGACGTTCTTTCTCGCAGTTTCTGGGACATTTGTAATATTCCATTCCATGAAAACGGAATTTTGTTTCGTGAATGGTACGTATGTAACATTGATAGCAAATTCTAAATCATTTGGTAAATTCATCTGCTGACATCTAAAGTTTTGCCTAAAGAACTTCGCATTTCATAAGTAGACAACTTTCTGTTAGCCTGTTTATACTTGAATTTGAAGAATTAAGGGCGAAGGAATGTAGTCTTGGTTTGACATCTTATGGCCGGCCATTTAAGGGCAAAACGGAATATTAAACTTTTGGTCGGCACGTGCTAAATTGGTCTAAATTGAGCTTTTTATCCTCAGAATATACTCAGCCTAATGAGGGACTACGAATCTCACCAGTGATGTGAAACAAGGGACAGGTGAGTTGTGCACACGAGAATAAGAAATTTGGAAGGAAATCAATTGGAAACGAACTGAGTAGCCGGCCATATAAGAAAGGAAAATATAGAAATTCTTTCCTCGTACTTGAGGGAATTGGCTAGAAATCGAGGATTCAAAGAATGGTGACAACATACTGATATTCTAATAGTAGTCCAAATGCCGATACGTTAGCAAAGCCCTAACAAAAATGGACAAAGAAAGAAAGAAATCCAATAGGGAAACGAACATTTTCTAACATAGATTGGCAGCTGGGAATCTCGGCATTTCAAAAGGGAAAATCACGGGAGCGAATTCTCGGTGATTGCAAAAATTCACGGGAGGGGATTCTTGGGTTGCTTGACATATGATTTATCACATAAGAGAGAGCTTTAAGGGAAAGATCTCTTATTGAAAAACAACTATCCTTCGACAAAAGAAATGATGGACCACTTCAAGACGTTCATACATACATAACTGGGAAACAAAACAATTAAGACAACGTATGACCCCTTCTCATCGTTTCATTGAGCTCGATACATAAATACATTGATGTGCAGTGGCACCACTCCTTGAATAAAAATTAAGTTCTTTCGCTGAGCTTCTTCGATAGGCATGCGTCCTAAAGGACTACCGACCGACCTTCCGTTTGCGCATCCGATGTCTCCATCTCACCCGGATGCACAACCCTCGTCCTCCCTCGTGATCTCCTCCAACAACCTGCCTTTGGTCTCGGTCACCATGAACATGCAACAGAACCCTAGCATGTTTGGGAACGCCAAAATCAACATGGCGCTTTTTATTTTATGTGTACATCCGTCGAGTGTGTAGCTCTGGATCCCAAAGGCCGTGACCAGCGCCCTGGCCTTTCCCGCCAATGTGCTCATAGTGTGGCATGTAGACCTAATGCGGGTCGGGAATAGCTCGGTCGGGAGAACAAAGGTCGTGCTATTATGGCACTCAAGTGATCAAAAGAAAGGTTATGACACTCAAGTGAGTGCCGTACGAAAGTTATGACACTTGTAATGTGATTTTTCCAATTATATATGAAGCTAATTTTTGCGTCCATTCTTCCCTAGATAGATTAGTTTCATTTTTAAGGGTATGTTTGTTTCATTAAAAAGGCTGTTGGAATTCTTTTTTAGAAAATTCAATTTCCGAGGAAGTGAATCATTTTCTGTTGTTCGTTTGTGCTGTGAAGAAGTTGATAAAGATTAGTTTTGTGATATTTAATAATAAGTGAAATCTACTAAGACTCTGTTTGTTTTTCGGAATATAAATGATTTGTAAAATATTTTCCTAAAATTGATTGCTTGGATCGCTTAGAAAAATAAATGAACAAAGAATACTTTTATTGTTCACGAAAATGTTTAGACATAAATTATTTTTTATAATACAAACATTTTCGATTGACTAATAATTTCAAGCACACAGGCGATCATTTTTAGAAAAATATTTTCTAAATCATTCATTTTTCGTAAAACAAACGAAGCCTCAATGCACCTTGTATCGTTAACAATTGGTTTGAGGGAAAACAGTTTCCTTCTTGCGAGAGAGAAAACCGTTTTTCCCAATATAAATTTGTTACTTTCAGCCTACGGAAAACTTTCCCATTGCTCGAGCAGTTCTCTGTCATTCAAATGCTAGAAAGTTCAAAAATGATTTTTTGAAAATGATTTTTCATCAATCAAGACCCTAAGAATCATTTCACTGAACATCTTTATTTCTGAGACGTCAAAATTGTCGCCATGTGCCTATCGCCATGAATAAGTTATCGAAAAAAAAATTATATAGGAAGCATCCGTGAAATTGCTTATGAACCTTACATAATGCAGTAGACGCCGAAACACACAAAACCACCCTACTGTTTGGCTGCACATTGGAAAACAATGGAGAGTGTGTACTGTGCATTCTTGACTTTGTCACATTCAAATTACGCTGCGATATCATATCGAGATAGTATCACCATGTCTAGCAAACTAGCATAGTCCTCTCGCGGCTCTCGCGGTTCTTACATATATATATTTTCTTTAAAAAAAAAGGTTACTAAAAAGGACAGGCACAATGTCCTCAATACTTTATTGATATGGGAAAACCCTATAAATGAAAAAAAGAATAGAAAGAAAGTATGGACTCCGTATTACATGCACTAAAAAGGTGACTCACAATCGACCACATCAACATGTAGAAATTTCCATCAATACAAATAACCATCAATATCAACGGTATACAAATACATACAACGGACCGGCATATACTCGACAGTTCCATGAATATGTTGCTAGCAAGCAAAGCTGAAGTACCTCCTAAGTACATTGATTTTCTGGTGATACGAAAGCCTTGGCCAAGAATTCAAACAGCCACCGAAGTGCAGATTCTCATTCTAATTTTGCTCATCAAGTAAAAAGGCTGTTTGTTAGTAATTAAATATGAACTCAAAAAGAAGAGTGGAGGGCCAAATCTCCATAACCAACCTTGGAAAGGGGCAATTTTCGTTCTTGAGATCTAAGAAGAGACAACCTTTGATCGAAGCGGAAGAGCTTGGTCTGTCTTGGACACCAACTAATGCATCACGGCACGTGAAATGTTGCTAATACTAATGCTATCTTTTTTCCTCAAAGCTAGTGCAGAGTGAAAATTGTTTAGACAAGTGGGGTCATTTTTTTTTTCCTAACTAGAGTCCACATGAGTTTGGAGCCTCGTGCTATCTCCATCTTGCCTTGATGCACACCATTGTCCTCCCTCGAGATCTCCTCCAACGACCTGCCTTTGGTCTCGGTCACCATGAACGTGCAACGGAACCCTAGCATGTTTGTGAACGCCAAAATCAACATGGCACGTTTTATTTTATGTGTATGTCCGTCAAGCGTAGCTCTAGACCCCAAAGGCCGCGGCTAGTGCCTCGGCCTTACCTGCCGATGCGCTCATAGTGTGGCATTGGCATGTAGACCTAACGCGGGTTGGGAATAGCTCAGCCGGGAGAACAAAGATCGTGCTGTTATGGCACTCAAGTGACGAAAAAAAAAAGTTATGATACTCAAGTGAGTGCTGTACAAAAATTATGACACTTGTGGTGTCATTTTTCCAATTATATAGGAAGCTAATTTTTGCATCCATTCTTCCCTAGATAGATTAATTTCATTTTTAAGGGGCTGTTTGTTTTAGGTTGGAATTTGTTTTTTGAAAATTCAATTTCCGAGGAAGTGAATCATTTTCTGGTGTTCGTTTTTTTTTTTGGTCAACCTTTCTAGTGTTCGTTTGTGCTGTAAAGAAGTTGAAAAAGATTAGTTTTGTGATATTTAATAATTAGTGAAATCTATTAAGGCTCCATCTGTTTTACGGAAAATAAATGATTTGTAAAATGTTCTCCTAAAAATGATCACGTAGATCACTTAGAAAAATGAATGAACGAATAATATTTTCATTGTTTACGAAAATGTTTAGACATAAATTGTTGTTGATAATACAAATATTTTCCATTGACTAATAATTTCAAGCACACAGACGATCATTTTTGGAAAAAATGTTTTCCAAATCATTCATTTTTCGCGAATCAAACGAAGCCTACATGCACCTCGTATCGCTAACAATTGCTTTGAGGGAAAATAGTTTCCTTCTTGCGAGAGAGAAAACCATTTTCCCCAATCTAAATTTGTTACTTTCAGCCTATGGAAAACTTTTCCTTTGCTTGAGTAGTTTTCTGTATGCTAGAAAGTCCGAAAACAGTTTCCTGAAAATGATTTTTGGTCAATCAACACCCTAAAAATCATTTCACTGAGCATTTTTATTTTTGAGATGCCGACAACGTTTCCATGTGCCTACCATCACGAATAAATTATCGAAAAAAAATTATGTAGGAAGCATCCGTGAAATTGCTTATGAACCTTATATAATGCAGTAGATGCCGAAAAACACAAAACCACCCTACTGTTTAGCTGTACATTGAAAAACAATGGAGAGTGTGTGCTGTACGTTCTTGACTTTGTCACATTCAAATTATGTTGTGATATCATATCGAGACAGTATCACCATGTCTAGCAAACTAGCATAGTCCCCTCGTGGCTCTCATGGTTCTTACATATATATATTTTCTTAAACAAAAGGTTCTTAAAATGGACAGGCACGATGTTCCCAAGACTTTGTTGATATGGGAAAACCCTGTAAGTGAAAAAAAAGAAAGAAAGTATGGACTTCGTATTACATGCACTAAAAAAGTGACTCACAATCAACCACATTAACATGTAGAAGTTTCCGCCAATACAAATAACCATCAATATCAACGGTATATGACTACATACAACAAACCGGCATACACTTGACGGTTCCATGAATATGTTGCTAGCAAGCACAGCTGAAGTACCTATTAAGTACATTCTTTCTGGTAATATGAAAGCCTTGGGCAAGAATTCAAACAGCCACCGAATTGCAGGGTTCTCATTCTGATTTTGCCCATCAAGTAAAAGGCTGTGTCAGTAATTAAATATGAACTCAAACAGAAGAGTGGAGGGCCAAATCTCCAGAACCAACCTCAGAAAGGGGCAATTTTTGTTCTTGAGATCTGAGAAGAGACAACCTTTTGTCGAAGCGGATGAGCTTGGTCGGTCTTGGAGACCAACTAATGCATCATAGCACGTGTAATGTTGCTGATACTCATACTATCTTTTTTTTTCCTTACCGTAGTCCGCATGAGTTTGGCGCTTAGTGCTACTACTATTTTAAGAATCGTTTCATGTGGACATCTTTATTTCTGGGATGCCTTACATTGTTGGCATGTGCCTTGATAGATTAATAATATAGGAAGGTGACTTTTCGGGTCCATTCTTCCCCAGATAGATTAATTGCATTTTTAAGAATCATTCCATGTGAAGATGGCCGACAAGGTTGGCATGTGTCCACCCACCGCGATTAAATTATTGAAAAAAAAATTATATCGGAAGCATCCGATTGAATTGCTAATGAACCTTATTGTCGCGACCTAAATTTTTTCAGGCTAATGGATTATTAAGACTAAGCTTAACTCGGGCCCTCCCAAGCCCTACTAATTCGCGACTTAGGGTTTAAATTTTTTAACATGCAAAATGGTTTATACCAAAAAGTCGTCACTAATCGATTTTGGGTAGGTCGATTAGAAACCCAAATAAGGTGATGGGAAAATCACCCTATTCCTGCGAACTAGAGATTAACTGAGTTCGGGGACTTGGTTACATTAGTTGGATAACTAATGCCCTTTCAATACCCTTTTACCCTGTTCATTTTTTGAAAATATTTGTAAGGCAATCTGGATTGATTTTAGGACCTTTCTCCTAACATATGAGGTGATCAAGCGAGTGCATAATCAGAAACGATTAGCAGTAAAAAACACAACAATTTATGCAGCCTAAGGTTCTAACCTTAACCAAGTCAGATGACATTCAAAACACAACAGTTCACGCAATTGTATTAAAAACATGCATAATAATACAACGGTAATAAAAATAACATGCAAAATACTACCGCGTAACCTCAGGTTTATCTAATTTAAACAAGAAAATAACATGCATAATAATACATTAAAACAATAAATATATAGTATAAATAAAAAAAGGATATTTTCTCTCTTTTTTTTTAAAAAAATTTTTTTGAAATTTTTTTTTGAAATTTTTTTTGAGAAAATAAAAAAAAACATAAGAAGAAAAGTTAAGAGAAAAAAATTTTTAAAATTTAAATTTTTTTAATTAATTTTTAATTTTTTTCGGAAATATATATATATATATACAGAAGAAGAAAGAAAAGAAAAAAATAAATAATATTAAAAAAAAACGGGTCAGGTTGGTCAGGTCCAACCCGGGTCAACAGATTCGACCCGGGCGCTGACTCGAGTCGAGTCGGCTGAACCGGTTCGGTCGGACCGACCTGGGTCAACGGATCCGACCCGGTCGTTGACCCGGGTCAGATCAGCTGATCCGGGTCGAAGTCAACTCGGGTCGTTGACCGATTCGGTTTCCTCGCTCGACCGGGATCCGACCCGATTCTCCCCCTTCACAGACCCCGTTCCGACTCTATTTTGCCCTGCACCATGTGGGCTCGCCGGAGGCGGCCGAGACGCCGCTCGTCTCGGTCTGGTGACGCCCTGCTTCAGTGCTGCCTTGGACAGCCCGGACCGAGGTCTGGCCTCCACTTGGACCTCCGCTCTCTGGCCGGCTTCAATTTCGGCGAAAGCAAAGAAATAAAACTAGATCTCATTCAGGCATTTTATTGAACAACCGGAGCTCGTAGCCGAAACAGGGGGACTTTGATCTCTTTCGGGACCCTGGTCGACTCCGACGACCGCGACTCACCTCCACCCACGTCGTCTAGACCGGGAACGATGTCGGTATGGGCCGGGATTCGCGTGAAATGGCCGGCGCGAATCTCCCGGCCAACTGCGATACGAAACGAGGCGGGGCAGAGGAATTCGGCCACAGGGAGAACTCATCGGTTGGGCTGGCTGGCAGAGCTCCCTGGCGCGCTCCGCGAGGCGATGATGAGGCTTGAAGCTCCCCCTATGTGACCTGCGACAATTCAAAACTCCTTTTTTCGCTCTCGGTTTCTCTCTCAAATTCTCTGGGAATCTCTCTGTCTTCCTCTGCTTTGTTTCTCTTTTAAAATTGCCGACCGGCCCTCTCTCTCTCTCTCTCTCTGGCTTTTTATAGGCGGCGACGGTGGCCCTGTGCGTCGGCGTGACGACGGCCTGCACCGGCCTACCTACCCCGCGACTTTCGCGGCCATGGTAGGTCGGTGCAGAGCAGGGCAGAGCATATAGGGGGGGCCGGTTCAGAGAGCTCGGGGAAGAGAGGAAGAAGAGAGAGATGGTCCGGTTTTTAGGGGGGGACGGGACTGGCCTTAATGGCCAGTTCCTGTGGCATGTTCCCCCGGCCTTTCTCTGCCTGATGGAGACGGCGCGGAGCTGCTCCGCCGCTCGTCGTTCTGCGTCAGTTGTAGGGGTGAACAGGGGAAGAGAAAGGGACGTCGGCGGAGAAGAAGGTGCTGGGTCGGGCCAGGCCCAGCCGCCCGGGAGAAAGAAAGAAAGGGAAAAAAGAAACGGGTTGGGCCTACGAGGGGAAAGGGAAGAAAAGAAAAAAGGAAGAGTGGGCCGGGGTCCATGCAGAAGAGAAAAAAAAGAAAAAGGGCCGGGTTGGGGCCGGGCCGACCCGGCCCGATTCGATTTTTTTTTTTAATTTTTTTTAAAAAAAATATGCTCTGATAGGCCCTATTAATGCAAATATGCCTAATGTCTATATGCAATGCAATTAGAAACTAAATAATTTTTTTTGCTTAGGAATTAAGGACATTAATTCCTAAAATTTTGTGTAATTAATTTTGGGCAATTTAAAAATAGGTGTCAACAGCTGCCCCTCTTTGAAAGTGAGCTCGTAGAGATTAAGCTCGCAGAGATTTAGCTCCCAGTGGTTACTTTCAAAGATAAAATGACACCTAAATTTGGCCCATGCATGCCCAATGAATGTTATTTTTGGCGAGACTGGAGTCTCATTTTTATGATGCGATATGATGATGCGTGCTAAAGCAAATAAAACATATCTGGGGCTACTTACCTTGCCGAAGGGTAGAGTAATTCCAGATAGTTGATGTTGTGTGTCGAGGACCCGAACCTATCTTCGGTCGCCTTGACTGGGGAAATCGCTTGTCTAAGACCCGAACCTATATTCGGTCGTCTTGACTGACTGGATTTTGTTTGTCTCAGAACCAAACCTATCTTCGGTCGCTGTGACTGGGGATTGTTTTGCCAAAGTACCTGGGGTCCTCGCCCAAGGATTTGACGGTTTGCCTAGTGGGTCCTTGCCAGTAGGTCTTGAAAAGGCTCAAACAATGAGCACCTGAGAGTCCTTGCCCGAGGATTTGATGGTTTGCCTGGTGGGTCCTCGCCAGCAGGTCTTGAAAAGGCTCAAACGATGAGCACCTGGGGCCCGAGGATTTGATGGTTTGTCTGGTGGGTCCTCGCCAGCAGGTCTTGAAAAAGCTCAAACGATGAGCACCTGGGGGTCCTCGCTTGAGGATTTGATGGTTTGCCTGGTGGGTCCTCGCCAGCAGGTCTTGAAAAAGCTCAAACGATGAGCACCGGGGGTCCTCGCCCGAGGATTTGATGGTTTGCCTGGTGAGTCCTCGCCAGCAGGTCTTGAAAAAGCTCAAACGATGAGCACCTGGAGGTCCTTGCCTGAGGATTTGATGGTTTGCCTGGTGAGTCTTCACCAGCAGGTCTTGAAAAGGCTCAAACAATGAGCACCTGGGGGTCCTCGCCCGAGGATTTGTTAGTTTGCCTGGTGGGTCCTCGCCAGCAGGTCTTGAAAAACTCAAACGATGAGCACCTGGGGGTCCTCGCCCTAGGATTTGTTGGTTTACCTTGTGGGTCCTCGCCAGCAGGTCTTGAAAAGACTTAAACGATGAGTACCTGGTGTCACGCCCGAACCCCGACGGGCTCACGACATCCCTTCGATGGCCGTATTGAACGCGACGTCCCAGGACGCGTCGCCGACCCAAACGAAACAATCAACGATAAAGGCAAGCGGAAGCGAAATAGAAATAACTCAGACAATAAATAATGACCCAAGGATAGTATTTGCACAAATCAATATACGCATAACAAGCTTGGCAATTACCTACAGCATTCACAATACACAACATCAACCCCGGCTACTAACTTCAAACCACGATCATCAAAAGGGGCGGTGATTGGGTAACCTAACTTCACTATTAACAATGGGCATCCAAACAAGGATGAAGCATCAATGTCCAATACCACCCCGACCTCAAGATCGTACGTGACGGTATTCGTCACTCAAAAACCTGAAAATGTTTAACAACGGGAATGAGATAAATCTCAATAGCGGCACCCCTAAACCCCACATAGGCCAATGCGTACCCAGACGAAGTCCAAACATGCAATCTAATTATTCACATAACAAATTTCACATAATATACTTACCTTGCCTCAAATCACACGCCATCTCTGCACATTAGTCAAATCATGGTAATTCAATAATATCCCGAGAATATAACACAATCGCTTGAGTGCCATTCACACTTGCACTCAACCAATCCAACGAAACATCCGCACGTACATTCAACCAATTCAACCAAACATCCACATATTCATCCAGCCAATCCAAGCACTCACATTACGCACACGTGTCCAACCAACTATCCACGACTCGCGTCAACGCGCCTCAAGTCCCTTCTCACAGCCCGCGTAAACACGCCTCAGGTTCATTCTCACTGCCCGCGTAAACACGCCTCAGGCTCAATCACACGACCCGCGTAAACACGCCTCAGGTCCAATCTTACAGCCCGCGTAAACACGCCTCAGGCTCATTCTCACTGCCTGCGTAAACACGCCTCAGGCCCAACTTTCTTTCCAATGACCCGCGTAAACACGCCTCAGGCCCAACTTTCTTTCCAATGACCCGCGTAAACACGCCTCAGGTCTTTTCTTGCCTTTCTCGCCACACCCGCGTAACCACGCCTCAGGTTGACAGCCCTCCGATCAATCCGGGCTTTTCAAGCAAACACACACGCCACTTAATTCAATCAATTTCACGTCTTTCACGGAATCAAATATCACACAACCATTCCAAATGACCACAACATAATTCGCCATTCTCAAGCCAAAAAGGCCATGGTTCTACCAATTTACGTTGCATTTCAACAAACACCTACGATCACTATAGAACGATCACAACCAATCATTAATTCACCACATATGAACACAATTCAAGCATTTGGACCACACGGAACAATCACACACTAAATTAATATTCTAGCCTCAATGGCCTCTCATACAATCACACTAAACCTCAACTCACAATAGGCGCATTATCCCCGTCACGAATCATCAACACGAACTACCGTCAAACGATCATTAAATCACGCACGAACGACTGACGATCTCGACATAAATTCCAGCACTAATGACCTCTAATCCAACCACAAAATTCAGCCATAAACCATCGCGATTCAGCCCATACTTCGGCCCCTCCACTCGCCCCGAACCAGCCCATAACTTAGCCACCCAATCGCGCTAAACGGCCACCAAAACCACGCCGAACAGCCCATGACAGCCACTATATTCACTATATTCAGCCACACACGAACACACGAACCCCTAAACAAGTCTAGCATTACCCATCATCCTAAGTCGGGATTAGGAAGTCGCTTACCTCGACTTGAGCAAGAAAACGGGGTGGGCCACGGGAGGATCGTCGGGACACGGTGGCGACGACTCGGCGGCAGCAAGGGCGAGCGGTTGGGTTCACGGTGGTGAGAAGCGGCGGCTGCACGGCGAGTGGCGTGGACCTCACGGAAGAAGAAACCCGGTGAGTGGGCGGCGGGCAAATACGAACAGGGAGGGAGGTCTTTGGGTTGGCGGGAATAGGGGAGGGGTGGTTCTTGGTGGTCGGCCAAGCGGTGGGTGGCGGTCGGGTGGTCGAGGCAATGACTTGGCATCGGGCGGGCTCGTGGCGGCGAGCAACTTCGCGGCACGGTCGATCCGGCCCGGCCGGAGGGAAAGAGAGAAGGGGAAGGAGAGGCGGGAACAGTCGGGCTCTGGACGATCGGCGGCACGGACGGCGACTCCGGGTCGACGGGAACGCCGGCCGGACGGGCGGTGAGGCGCGGCGACGGGCGGCGCGGTGGGAAGACACGCTGCGGGAAGGGAGGAAAAACCAGATCCGGAGCGAGGGAGGAGACCAAACCGGCCTGGGGCGGGGCTCGGCGGACTGCGGCGTAGTGGTCGAGCTAGTTGGCGACGGCGACGACGTGCGGCGGCCAGGCGAGCTCAGGCGGTCGGCGTCGGGCAACAGGGAGAAGGAGCAGAACCAGATGCGGGAGAAAGAAGGAAGAAGAAGAAGGAAGAAGAGAGAAGAAGAGAGAGGAGAGAGAGAAGGTCTGAGGAAAAATGAGCGTGAAGAGACATGTGCAGGGGGCCATCGTGCGCAGCAGAGGGGAGGAGAGAGAGAAAGAAAGAGGGAGGGAGAGAGGGAGTAAGAAAAATAAACGTTCATTCAAATATTAATTGCGATCCGATGGCCCAAATTCAAAATCGAAAATGATCTACCGGTCCAAAATAAACCTCGAATATAATAAGGGACAAAGGTCAAATTAATTAAATCAAACTATAACGAGGGAGGTCTACTAGTCCAAATTCGCACCCGGTCAAAAATCCACTTTTCACATATTTCGAGCAATCTTGAGGCCGACCACAATAATATCGACACCGTCCAATTAAATTCGTCCCGAAACTCCGAGAAATTCGACACCAAAATTTGGGCTCTAAATAACGGCCAAATTCGATCGAGTGTGATTCTAGCGAAATCTCAATTTTAAAAACAATAACCGAGAGTGATCAGTTCCCGAGCGAGATTTTTACTATAAGCACACTGACGAATTTCACGTTTTATAAATCCCAAAAATGGGCCGAAATTCGGAATGTCACACCTGGGGTCATCGCCCGAGGATTTGTTATGAACAGAGGGGGTTGATCCCATGCTCAGGAGGGGTACCATAACAATCGTAGGTATATGGATTTTTGGAACCGAGCGCGGATAGAAAATAGTTACCTGGGCACGTTCCTGCCTTTTAAGGGCAAGTCTCCTGTCAGACAATTTTTTTTTTGTGCAGGGGCATACGCATTCATTGGATAAATAGATAATTAAGGCTATTATAGAATATTACATAAAATATCTTGACCAACAGGCCAAGATTGGTTTACTCCCTGGGTAAGTTTGAAAAAAAATTCATGATGCTGGAACCAGGCATGGGTAAGATGTACTTACCTAGGCATGTTTCCGGAGGTTTGATGCATCATCTGCTGAATAACCGACCTTTTTCGGGGCATCTCCCTTGGGATGATAATGAGGGCTTCTCCAGTGCCCAAATTTTCGTGTTCTATCACTGGGGATTACAACTCTGGGTTGTCAAAGACGATTAGCGTAAACATGCATGCATTCATCAAGGATAGACAAGCTAGGCTATTCCAGAATGTGTATTTGAAAGTTCATGCATGATGATTTTGCCATGTTTACTTCACCAAACATCCATCGAGGGTCAATCAAAATAATTTTTGTTCGCAAGATGGACTTCTCGAGATGCTAAACGAGGGACTTTCAGTCAGAAAGGACTTTCCACTCACTCTCATTAAAAAGGGCTGTTCGTCCCGTCCATTAATGCGGGAACATTGAAAACACTCAATCTGACCGCTATTACATCAACAAGGATCTTAGTTTTCTCGTAAGCGGTACGACGCTGCCAATCTGAGAGGTCTTCTTAAGGGTCGTAATGTAGGCTTGGTCAATGGCTTAACAAAGGTGACTGTCCAAGTCAAGGCCATGAAAGAAAATATTCTGCAATTATCTCCAGATTTATAAGTTAAGAACCCTTCAAAACGAGATAAAAATAGTCTTGCTCGTACCTCCTTGAGCGTTATTTATAAACATTTGAAATTTCACGTTAAATCTAGTGCCTTAGTCAGAAGAGACTTCATGAGGGATGTAACGCGGGCTTGGTTTACAGGTTGAGGAACGAAATGATCGTTGGGCTAAAAAATGTGTGTAAGGGTGAGAATTGGTGATCATTTAGCATTGTCACCAGTCTTCTTCTCCGCCGTTAGGATCTTTCTGGCAAGCTTCCTGGGTGATCCTGTGTTTTAGCATCTTTGACAACTTTTTCTTGAGGAGCTTCTGTGTCAAGCATTTTCCTGGATACCATTCTATCCCAATTGTTTTCTCAAGAATAGGTTCGTCTTCATCTATCATGTAGCAGATCTTTGTCAAGACAGAATTCCTAAAGTAGGAATCTATATCAAAGAAGAACCCAAGTTTAAACCCTTTGGGGTCGTCTATTCTACACCACTTAATGTCTTTGAGATATTTGAGAGTGCCTTCATCACGCTCAGAGATCTCCTCAGTTAGAACTTCATTGTTTTTCATAGCAGTCACCCAGAAATTAGGGACTCCTTTCTCTTCATCTTTTTCATCATTTTTCTTCTTCTCTTTTTCCCTTTTTTTTTTAATTCATGGGCATTGGCCTTGCTTTTACTAGGCATACTGCTTTTTCATGCCCCTAGCTTTCAGTATTTTTGCTGTTCTTTTGGTGTTGTCAGGACTAGCCTAGATAAAGTTTGAACAAAACGATGTTATTAGGCTGTTGGAGTCTTCATGTCCATTTGATATTTTGGACCTTGACGCTCAAACTATGGTGACTTTTGCCTTGCCCCGGTGTGGGGGATGATCATTAACTGGGTTTGTACGAAATGAAATCATCGGCTCAATTGGGCTAGCAAAGGATATAAGTGTATGGGATAGAAGAAGAACTACTCTTCATCATCCCAGGGTACTTAAATTATCGCGAGAGTTCATCTGCAATAAAAACACTCAAAGATTAATGCATGAGAGCAAGAAAATTTTTATTCATTTTTTCACCTTGTGCGAGCTGTTACGGCTGATGATCATAGAAAATTTTAGATATTACAAACTCCTCATCCTTTTTGTCTTGCTTAGTGATAACATCACTGTTATCAATAAGATGTTGGCATTTGGACAAGCTTTAGTTTGCTGCTCCTCTCTTGACAAAGCTCTTTTAGCCTCGACTGTCTTGCCGTCGATGGTGTGCTTGTCCTGGAGGACCCTGTTGAGGGTCACCAGATTCGTGAAGATGACGAAACCGAGATTAAAGGGGTGAGATCGAAAAGGGGAGGAACACTTTTCTTGCTTCCTCTGAGTTTGAATCATTCCTGTGATGCCGATTTATCTTAAGTTGCCCTAATGTGGGGTGGTTCTTGATAGGGTTGATTTAAAAGGAACCTTCGAGTGTATGGGCTCAAATGGTTAAGCAAAGGATAAACAGTAGTGTATGGGGTAAAGAAATGAATTGCCTCTCGTCATTTTGGCTACCGTACCTTATGCGAGAAATCCCTTTACCTTGTAGAAATGAAACTTTTTCGCTCATCTTGCAAGGGTTTGGCACGTGAGAATGTGTATAAACTAAGAATTGCCTCTCATCATCCTGACACACCTCGTTCAATACATCAGAGCAGTTCGACACCATTCGTTGAATTGTCGAGATTTTCACCGGGAATTGGTAAATTAAACAGGTAAAATTACCATGCAAAATTCTTTCCCAAAGATATGCACTTGAGGAAAAAAATAGTGTCCATTTTCTTTAATTATTTCTTCCTTCTTGTTTCTTTCTACTCTTATGAGAAGAGTTTTTAAGAAAAAAAATACTTACCTGTGTTGCAGTGACAGTGAGGCAAACCTGCACGGTAACGAGAAAGACCATGTTAATGAATGGTTCTTTGAGGGACAGGAATTGGAAACGATACAACATTACCCTTCGTGATCTCCTTCATTTGAGATCAAATTGACAACTCCTTGAGTTTTCTCAGATGTTGATAATTCCCTTTTGACAAAAACAAAAGCTCATGTTAGAGATGAGAGGATTGAGGGTAAATTGAGAACGATACAGATTACCCTTCTTCCATTTTGCTTTCAAAGCTAGCAGAATCTTTTCTCCTCTTTATTTTGTTCAGCCTTCTCTATCTCAGTCTGCTCCTCTATACTCTTGGTCTCGAAGCTCGACTGAAATCCTCTATTATTAGGGGTGTTTCCAAATAGAGGGTTCTATTGTCAGCGCATGCTGTGTTAATGCGGTCCCAGCATGTTGAGGAGTTTCTCGCAAATGCTCCGATTCCTGGCTGCACAGGGCATGTGCAATTGCTTGCATGGGGATTTTCGCAACAAAGCTAATCTCTGCTTTAAAGGTCTTTGACGGATATGGGCGTGACTACCATCGAGATTTCCGTGGTTGTCAGGATCGGCCTCGACGCCATTTTTTCATATGCAAAGTCCTTTCTGGTCAGACTTGTTATCATGAGTGTTTACTCAAATTTGTCCTCTATAAAAGGAAAGAATATGTCATTTCTATGCTAAAGTGGATGAACTTTAGGAACGAAATACACCCTTTTTGATGGACTGAGGGATTGCATGCCCCCTGGTCTATTCTCCCCATTAAGCACTCCTTCATCGTGTTTCATTCGGGAGGTCCCAACATTGGTGCTTTATCTGGCTGGCTAGCACGTCAGAGTCTAGCATGTTCCCCAATTCATTATCTGCAAAAGAAAAGGGGTGGAATGTTATTTTCAAAATTTGTTATGAAATAAGACATACCTTTTTCTTTCAAAAGGGGCAATCTTTTCTTGATCTGCCTCCGACTTTTGTATGAAATGATGTCTCACTCATCATGGAGTCAAGGAATGCTCAGCATTTTTTTTTGACTTTCTGGGGCTGATATCACTCACCTGTAGCAATGAGGTTTGCCCCATGTTTCATTTGAAGGTTGGATGATCTTCGCTCGGATTGCTCCTATCAGATGAGTTGGTCTGTGATCATTACCAGGGGCTGATGTGCTCTTCAGTTTGTGTCATTTCCAAATGTCCCATTTGTAATAACAAATCAAAAAGGAGTATGCTCTGAGACACGAAGTGAGAAAATTAGAAAAACAAACAGGGCTATGAACATGCATGCTTTTCCACCACCATTCTTTTGCCCTTTTGATAAAACGTTTGTTTTATTTTCAAAAGCTTCAAAACAAGGAAGCATGAGGAAGCCCGGGCCTCAGAACACTTTCCTTTACATGACTGGATATCATCAACGGGCCAGTTTGGGATACTTCCTCAGGCCCTCAAAACAAAATATTTGTAATTCTTTTGAATGATTCAGGCGAATTACATTTGTTGGAATGGAAATTACAATACTAAAATTCCAAGCAGAATTAAAAATTCAGAAAACTGGGAATCTTAGAAAACAGATGAGACTTTAGAAAGCAAGAAAAGTTCCCACATAGGGGGATTCAAACTATTAAATATGCCTCTATTCTAAAGGAGGAAAATTGAGTCTTCAGTTTACTCAATGACGACATCTACGTCTCCTGCTTGATTGGGTGGTGCGTTGCGGAATGAAAACATTTTTGCATCCAATAATTTCTGGACTTTATTTTTCAAGACAACACAGTCATTGATGGAATGTCCCACTTTACCCAAATGATAGTCACATGCCTTGGAGGGATCGTAGTTGGGGAAACACTCAGGATTTTCACGTTTCGGCTCTTTAGCAAGCAACCTCTTTTCCAGGAGAATAGGCAGGATCTAGGACATAGGCAAAGGGAGTGGCGTGAACCATTTTTTGTTATTTCGCCTTTGGGGCGGCTTGCGGCCTGAGGCTGGTTGCTGTCCACTGCCCATCTAAATCATTAGGGAAGGACAAACAGTTTGGGTGTATGCAACATCTACATCTGTCAGGGGTTCTTTCTCCTTCTTCATGTCGAGTTTCTTGCTTGTAGAAGTGGGGTCTGTGAACCACCCTTTACGCAATCCCACTTCGATTCGTTCGCCTATAGGAACAAGATGATTAAGGGATTCAGTAATGGTACCAACCAGGCGGTGTCTGTATTCATACGGGAGAGACTTTATGAACAATTTCACTTGTTCATGATCAGTGAGTTGTGGGGTAACCTGGGCGATCAAGTTTCTCCATCTGGTGGCATACTCTTTGAAGGACTCACTCTTCTTCTTCTCAGCGCGTTCCAGATCGTCACGAGTAAAGATGACGTCGAGGTTGAATTGATACTGCTTGAGGAATGCATCAGTGGCATCGTCCCAAGTTTTAAAAGTATCCACATCTTTTGACATATACCATGTCAAAGCTGGCCCCGTCAAACTTGCTTGAAAGGTCTGAATCATAAGGGGTTCATTATCAACGTACTGGGTCATCCGCATATGATACATGTGCAAATGATGTCTGGGGCATGAGGTGCCATCATACTTCTCAAATTCCGGCATCTTGAACTTTTCTGGTACTTTAACCCGTTTGTAGATAGACAGGTCAAGTGGGATAGCATGTTGCGGGCCTTGTAGCTGTTTCAGCATTTTCTCGACCTTTGCAAGGCGTTTGTCATGTTCTGCCATTGGCGTGGCTTCAGGTTCTGGTTTCCTGACGGCAAGGGGGAGCGGATCGTCCTCTAGCGGGGGCATGTTGTTGTCGCTGGCGGAGACTTTGTTCTTTCCAGTGGACTGTGGTGGTAACACCACCTCAACTGCTGCAGGCGTGGGTGCGAGCTTGCCCTGAATGGTTTCCACCTGCTTGGTGATGTTTTCAAGTGCATTGAAAATTATCTTCATTTCGCTTTCCATATTATCGAGACGGACGTTTTCTTCGGCCATTTTTTGTAACTACTTGTGAAAACGCTGATATGAATGAGTATAATGCCCAATAAAGAATTATTTTATGACCTAGTCATAATATTATTATATACTTTCTTTATTTGTAAAGAAAAAAAGAAAAAAAGTTTTTATTAATATTAACATTACAGGCGGCGTCCCCGGGGTTCAAACCCCGGTCGCCTTGGATCGTTACGCCTCATCCCTGGATACCACTGGGCCGAAGGCCGCGATGGTGTCATGAAGGCGCAAAAAATTTGTTTAAAGCATAAAAAGCGGCCCGAGTTATATTAACATTAGTATAACCCATAAACAGCTTTAAAGGTGAAAATCAAAACCCCTAAACATAAATACTAGGAAAATATAAAATACAAGGGCTTTTAACAAAAAGGCGCCCTTCCCGGATGCTCATTCTATAAATGATGGGGAAGCTACAGTCTCTCGGGGCTGCCTATTTTCATGGACAAGCTCCACAATAAGCGTATGCCTGGTATATAGAGTGCAATCAACGTGTGGCCTAACAATAACAAATCAATTGAATAAGTAGGCTGTATAATAAAAAAAATGAAAAGGGATAGAATATATACCTTTCCTTGAACCATGGTAATTGCAACAACATGCACATGAAGAGTGAGGTTAGATTTCTATCTAGACTGGCTTAGCAAAGTGAAATTAAAAGGGTACCTGACCGTCAGAGTCTCGCGTTGGTGTCAAGTCCTTTTAGCCTCGGCCAAATCGAAAGAAATATCTTATAGTCAAGCAAATAGCGGTTAAAGATATTTTCTTTACGATTTTAAAAATAAATTTCGGGGAAAAGAAAGGCAACCTCTACATCGCGGGCTCGCGTTCGAGGTCGTATCTTTCTTAACACCATCCTAAAATGCCCTATTGCGGCCCAGGTTCGGTAGCGTGATTGTGTGTGCAACAGTATAGTGCTAAATCATTAGAGCATGCACAACAATTTATAAATAATCAATTCGAACCTGCAAGACAAATAACACCTTAATGTTAGGATCATACTTGGAGTCCTTGCTGCCAAACAAAAATTATTTTGAACAGGGTAGAAAAATTTTGGCTTAAGTCCACTATTTTTAAAAAAATGCAAGCTCTCCAGCGGAGTCGCCAGTCTGTCGCGACCTAAATTTTTTCAGGCTAATGAATTATTAAGACTAAGCTTAACTCGGGCCCTCCCAAGCCCTACCATTTCGCGACTTAGGGTTTAAATTTTTTAAAATGCAAAATGGTTTATACCAAGGAGTCGCTATAGGTCAATTAAAAACCCAAATAAGGTGATGGGAGAATCACCATATTCCTGCGAACCAGAGATTAATTGAGTTTGGGGACTTGGTTACACTAGTTGGGTAACTAATGTCCTTTCGGTACCCTTTTACCCTGTTCATTTTTTGAAAATATTTGTCAGGCAATCTGGATTGATTTTAGGACCTTTCTCCTAATATGTGAGGTGATCAAGCGAGTGCACAATCAGAAACAATTAGCAGTAAAAAACACAACAATTTATGCAGCCTAAGGTTCTAACCTTAACCAAGTTAGATGACATTTAAAAATACAACAGTTCACGCAATTGTATTAAAAACTTGCATAATAATACAACGGTAATAAAAATAACATGCAAAATACTACCGCGTAACCTCAGGTTTATCTAATTTAAACAAGACAATAACATGCATAATAATACATTCAAACAATAAATATATAGTATAAATAAAAAAAGGATATTTTCTCTCTTTTTTTAAAAAAAAATTTTTTTTGAATTTTTTTTTGAATTTTTTTGGAAAAAATAAAGAAATAAAAAAACAGAAGAAGAAAAGATAAGAGAAAAAAAAATTTTAAAATTTATTTAAATTAATTTTTAATTTTTTTTCGGAAAAAAAATATATGTACAGAAGAAGAAAGAAAAGAAAAACAATTTTAAATTTTTTTTAAAAAAAATAAATAATATTAAAAAAAACGGGTCGGGTCGGTCAGGTCAGACCCAGGTCAACGGATCCGACCCGGGCATTGACTCGAGTCGAATCGGTTGAACCGGTTCGGTCAGACCGACTCGGGTCAACGGATCCGACCCGGTCGTTGACCCGGGTCGGATCGGCTGATCCAGGTCGAAGTCAACTCGGGTCGTTGACCGGTTCGGTTTCCTCGCCCGACCCGGATCTGACCCGATTCTCCCCCTTCACAGACCCGGTTCCGATTCTGTTTTGCCCTGCATCGTGTGGGCTCGCCGGAGGCGGCCGAGACGCCGCTCGTCTCGGTCCGGCGACGCTCCTTCCGATCTGCCTTAGCTGACGGACCAAGGTCCGGCCTCCACTTTGGACCTCCTTTCTCCGTGAAGCTTCAATTTCGGCGAAAACAAAGAAATAAAACTAGATCTCATTCGGGCATTTTATCGAACAACTGGAGCTCGTGGCCGAAACAGGGGGACTTTGATCTCTTTCGGGACCCCGGCCGACTCCGACGACCGCGACTCACCTCCACCCGCGTCGTCTAGACCGGGAACGATGTCGGTATGGGCCGGGATTCGCGCGAAACGGTTGGTGCGAATCCCGGCCAACCTGCATACAGAAACAGGGCAGGATAGAGGAATTCGGCCCCGGGGAGAACTCACTGGTTGGGGCTACTGCAGGGGGACTCACCGACTCCTCCGCAGGCAACGATGAGGCTTGAAGCTCCCCCTATGCGACCTGCGACAATTCAAAACTCCTTTTTTCGCTCTCGGTTTCTCTCTCAAATTCTATGGGAATCTCTTTCTCTTCCTCTACTCTGTTTCTCTTTTAAAATTGCCGACCGGCCCTCTCTCTCTCTCTCTCTGGCTTTTTATAGGCGGCGATGGTGGCCCTGTGTGTCGGCGTGACGACGGCCTGCACCGGCCTACCTGCCCTGTGACTTTTGTGGCCATGGCAGGCCGGCGCAGAGCAGGGCAGAGCATATAGGGGGGCCGGTTCAAAGATCTTGGGGAAGAGAGGAAGAAGAGAGAGATGGTTTGGTTTTTAGGGGGGGATGGGACTGGCCTTAATGGCCAGTCCCTGTGGCGTGTTCCCCCGGCCCTCCTCTGGCCTGATGGAGACGGTGCGGAGCTGCTTCGCCGCTCGTCGTTCTGCGTCAGTTGCAGGGGTGAACAGGGGAAGAGAAAGGGACGTCGACGGAGGAGAAGGAAGGAGGAGAAGGTGCTGGGCTGGGCCAGGCCCAGCCGCGCGGGAGAAAGAAAGAAAGGGAAAAAAGAAACGGGCTGGGCCCGCGGGGGGAAAGGGAAGAAAAGAAAAAAGGAAGAGTGGGCCGGGGCCCACGCAGAAGAGAAAAAAAAGAAAAAGGGCCGGGTCGGCCTGGCCCCAACCCGGCCTGATTCGATATTTTTTTTTAAAATTTTTTTAAAAAAATATGTTCTAATAGGCCCTATTAATGCAAATATGCCTAATGTCTATATGCAATGTAATTAGAAACTAAATAATTTTTTTGCTTAGGAATTGA
Source organism: Syzygium oleosum (assembly GCF_021117445.2). NCBI lineage: Eukaryota > Viridiplantae > Streptophyta > Magnoliopsida > Myrtales > Myrtaceae > Syzygium > Syzygium oleosum. Next base: position 5,703,775 of record NW_026607485.1, on the reverse strand, counting down.
GGACATTAATTCCTAAAATTTTGTGTAATTAATTTTGGGTAATTTAAAAATAGGTGTCAACACTTACATAATGCATTAGATGCTAAAACACACAAAACCACGTTACTGTTTGGCTGTACATTGGGAAACAATGGAGAGTGTGTACTGTGCATTGTAGATTTTGTCACAGTCTAATTACGTTGCAATATCTTATTCAAACAATATCACCACATCTAGCAAATTAGCAAAGTCCCCTCGTGGCTCTCGTGGTTCTTTAGTATGTATTTTCTTGAACAAAAGGTCCTCACAAAGGACAGGCAGAGACAATGCCCAAAACTTTGTTGATATGGGAAAACCTGTAATGAGAAAAAGTATGGGCTCTTTATTACATGCACCAAGAAGGTGACTCTCAACTGACCATAACATGTAGAAAGCTCCATCACCACAAATAACCATCAATATTCCCAGGAAAGAAATACATACAATCGATACTTGACAATTCCATGAATAATGCCCCTACGTTATTGACAAATAAATGTTGGTACCCATAAAATTGAAACGACGTTAATAATCTATTAAGAAATAATAATGGTAAAATAGTTATCTCTTTTGGAAGTAACAGCCGTTAACCGATATTACTAATGAAATATTTAAGCAACTCGTAATCTATAGGTGGAAAAACACGCCCACTTGTAGAAGCAAACAACTATTCATAATCTACAGGAATGTTCAGCCTGGTAAATTGATTATTTCGGTAATATGTTACCGACAAACATATATTGCTACTCCTAAAATTGAAACAATGTTGATAATTCTATTAAGAATTTATAGTAACCAAATTGTTATTTTGGTTACTATGATTAATTGAGACTACTAACATGTAAGCAATTTGTAATCTACTAGCGAAAATACATATCCACTTATAAAAGCAAACGATTGCTCCTAATCTACAAGAGCATTTCAATTTGGTAAACCGATTTACTTCGCTAGTATATTACTGACAAATAAACATTGCTACTTGGAATTTATAGTTGTAAAATATTTATTCTGTTCATAAGTTACAACTGTTAATCGAAACTACTAGTAAAGTACGTAAGCATTCGTAATTTACTTGCGGAAGTACCCACCCACTAATAAAATCTAAGAAAAATGGTAATATGCGACTTGGTTTGAGGATGAAAAAACTGTTATTTTATTAATAACTTGCAAACAGTTGATTAGACTAAAAAGTTATGGGTTGATTTTACTTACCGACGGTATTTAATGGACAATTCACGGATGAAAACTCTGTTTTTGGCGAACAGAATTTAGAAACATGCAAGATTTCAAACTACAACTATCCAATCAAATGAACAAGTCTGGTTAATATTTTGATCCAATCTCGAAAGTGGAAGTCCACATCTCCAGAAGTGACATCAGGAAGAAATCGTTTATGTTCTCGAGATCTGAAAAGATTCGAACTTTTCTTTTCAAATAGAAAACTCTACATTGTCCTATGACAAATGTGAATACATTGACGTTCTCCCCCTTAAGATTTAAAACTCCTAAGAATTATTTATGTTCTCAAGATCTGAGAAGAGTTAAACTTGCCTTTTTAACAAGAAAACTCTACACCATGCTATGCCAATTGCGAAAACATTATCGTTCTCCCCTTGAGAAAAATCAATATGGTCCGGGTTATTGGAAGGATATTTTGTTAGCCTTGGTCCATCCACTGACTTAACCTTCCAATAATACTCACACATGCTGGCAAGCACGGCTGAAGACCTGTTAAGTACATTGTTTTTCTGGTAATATGAAAACGTTGGGCAAGAATCCAAACAGCCACCTAAATGCAGGATTCTTAATTTTGCCCATCAAGTAAAAGGGTGTGCATCTGAAATTAAATATGAACTCAAAAAGAGGAGTGGCGGGCCAAATCTCCAGAACCAACCTTAGAAAGGGGCTTCTTGAGATATGAGAAGAGACAACCTTATCGAAGCAGATGAGCTTGGCTGGTCTTGGGGACCATCCCAGCACGTGAAATGTTGCTAATTCTTTTCTTTTTTTGGTTAATACCACCAAAACCCCTGAACTGGTACATTTGTAACAAATTTACCAAAAATTAATTTCTTGATCATGAAAAATTTCAAACCGGTACACATGTGGTAAATTTATCCAAAACTAATTTTTGATCACAAAAAATCATAAACTGATACATTTATGACAAATTTACCCTATGTTAAATTGGATTAATATCATAAAAAATCATAAATCAATACATATGTGTAAAACCCCAAACTGGTACACCCGTTAGTTATCACGTATCATCCAATTTAAAAATTTGACGGCAAAATTTAACAGAAACTAACGGAGGATAAAATTGTCACATGTATACCAGCTTGGAGTTTTTGATGATCAATTTTTTGGGTAAATTTATCACAAATGTACTAGTTTGGAATTTTTTATGATATTAATCTTTCTTTTTTTTTTTACTTCCTCAAAGCTAGTGCAATGTGGACATTGTTTAGGACATGCCAGATGAAGGACAGTGGCCTTTTCCGATTTCGAGAGAATATTCTTTCGGAAGCTTTTATGAAATTGCAATTGAATATTGTCAGGGGGACAAAATAAAGTGGGCATTGAGCACTGTGAAGCGTGAACCCCGAACACTTGCACGTTCGCTCCTTGAGACTTGAGACTACCTTGGCTTCTTCTTGTACTTACTCCATCCTGATCTTGAGCGCTAGCTCTCATCTCTGCTATTCCACCATTCGCCTATGTGTTTCAAGCTTGAAACCTTCTTGTTACTAACTTACAAAACATTCGTAAATTACCATTTCTTATTAAATTTTATCAGTGTGATAAGTAAATTACCAAGATTATGAAAATTTTACCAACATTCCAAATGAAGTTGTAAATTAACTCAATTGAATTTTTATCAGTGCTGTAAATAAAATACCAGCATCATTGGAAATTAACCAACATACCAATAAAGCAGTAAATTACCGACTCCTACAAAATTTCATGATGGTGGTGAGTAAATTACCAACACAATCAAAATTTACAAACATTATATGGAAGTATTAAATTACCAACTCTCTTAAATTTTACCATTGCGTTAAGTAAATTAGCAGCACTATCAAGAATTCACCAACATACCAATTAAGTGGTTAATTACCAACTCTTAATATCAGTATCGTAAATAAATTACCAACACTATCAAGAATTTACCAAGATTCTAATGAATAAGTAAATTAACATAGCCGTAGAGCCAACAGTAGAGATCAAATAAATTAATAAAAAAATCCATATATCTTATCCTTGGCCAAAAATGGATAAGAGCATAAGAAAAATCATGGGGCTCAACACAATCGGCTAGTGTGTTTGTGTATGAGAGAGAGAGAGAGAGAGAGAATTCAATTTGGGATAAGTGTATTGGAAGTCCTAAAACTTATGGTCACAAAAGTGCAATTGAGTTCTAAAACTTTCAAAAAGTGCAATTAAGTCCTAAAACTTGTCACGAAAGTGCAATCGAGTCCTAAAACGTTCAAAAAGTGTGATCAAGCCCTAAAACTTATCACCAAAGTACAATCGAATACAAAAACTTTCAAATAGTGCAGTTAACGGAAGGATTTGATTGGACCAATTTTGCACGTTTTATAACTTGATTGCACTTTTTGAAAGTTTTAAGACTCAATTGCACTTTCATGACAAATTTTAGGACTTATTTGTATTTTTTAAAAGTTTTAGGATTAAATTGTACTTTCATGACAAATTTTAGGACTTTCAATGCACTTATCCCATTCAATTTTAAAGAAAGTGAATCATTTTCTAGTTTTTTTTTTGTTTTTTGCATTGAAAAACAAGTTCAAAAAATTGGTTTTATGTAATTGTAATTAGCGAATCTACCACCGTACTAGTTAAATACATGGAAAAGACTCAAGAGAAACCCCCAAAACCCGCCCAGTTAACAAATACGCTTTCATGCTTGATATTTGACTGGAATCAAGTCTTTTTTTAATCAAAGTCTATGAACTTAGAGCCCTGTCCTAATGCTTTTTTTAAGACTTAGACTTTATGATATGTGAACAATCGTAGACTTTGAGCATTAGCACAGAGTCTATGAACCTAGAGCCCCGTGTCGATTCCATCTTCGAAAGTTTCTGAGCATTATGTGTGCCGATTCCACTGGATTTTATGCTATGCGATTCAAATCGGAGCATCTTTCAAACGATTGTTCACATAACATAAAGTCTAAGTCTTAAACTTTTGCTTTTAAAAATATCCAAAACTGTCAACTTTATCAAGGAGAATTTCTAGTTTTGTATTAAGATGTCATGGAAAATCAATTTTCTTTGAAAATGTCCCGAATTTTCAATTTTATCAAATTAATTTAGATATTGCAACAGGATGTCTATTCCATAGATTTGAAAATAAGCTTAATAGATAATTTCAGAGTTTCCATCTTGGCCCCCTGTCTGATGTACACCATAACAGCACTTGTCTTTTATTTTTGGTTTTAGGGAAAATTCCTAATAACGGCTTGAAATATCTTTATTTTCTCAAATAAAAGTTTGAAGTTGACATTATTTCAAAGACGGGCCTGAAATGGCCAAGGCAACTACAAATAAGAGCTTGACCTCATCAGCCGGTTAAATATTCCAACCAATTAAGGGCATTTTCATCCAAAAATAAATTTAATTACTTCGATAGTTGATTGATAGGCAACCAGCATTCAATAAATGATTTTTTTTTTGCCAGCATCATTTGATAAGTGGGGCATCTGAACTTTTTTCATGTTTGAATTGTTTCTCGAAGAAAAGATCAAGTGAGATTAATGGAGGGGAGGCAATGCTTGGTTTATTCATCATTGGGTTGATCATAATCTGGACCGTGAAAAGCTTATGATAGTGTACATGCCAGCACTTTACAAGCGACTTTGGTTGGCTAAAGAATGGTTGATAGAAGCTGATTTTGGTAGCTGCAGCTTATGTTGGTTGTCGTCAAGTTAGGATTGTGAAACTTTAATTACGAAGTGGCTATTTTCTATCGTGAAACGTGGAATTAGTTATCACAAAATTGATTTAGAAACTTAGAAAAATACTTCCAAAAAACACCATCTATTCAGAAAAGCATTGATCTTTAGATAGTCTAGCCAATCATGTCGTCAATCAATAGAAAAGTTGATACCGTCTAATTTAACTAAATGGAAAGTTCGAAAGTGTCGTGTGAACATAGTTTTGCCTGGCATCAAAATAGAATCATTAGATTAAAAATTGCATGAGATTGGTCGATATGATTTGGGTTAATACCACAAAAAATCACAAACTGGTACACTTATAAAAAATTTACCCAAAACTAATTTTTTTTATCTCAAAAAACCCCAAACTGGTATATCCATGACAATTTTACCCTCCGTTAAATTTTACCGTCAAATTTCTAAGTTGGATGACACGTGGCTGCTAACGGGTGTACCAGTTTGGGATTTTACCGTCACATATGTACCAATTTATGATTTTTTGTGGTATTAATCCAATTTAATGGAGGGTAAATTTATCATAAATGTACCTATTTTGGGTTTTTTGTGGTCAAAAAATTAGTTTGGGGTAAATTTGTCACAAGTATACCAATTTGGAGTTTTCGTGGTCAAAAAATTAATTTGAAATAAATTTATTACAGACGTACCAATTTGGAGTTTTTTGTGGTATTAACTCATATGATTTCAATGCGGAGGACACCGACAACCTAAACCTAAGTAAACCATGCCTCGTTTTAACGTGTATTAACATTAGCTACCACTTTCTAAAGAAAAATAAAACAAAAGAAGAGCGTACAGTTGGTGCAAGAAGACTGAAACATCACGGGACTAGAGTGGCAAAGTCAAAGTCTACGAAGACTTGGACTGCGAACAGTCCACAAACCAACTTGCTCAGGATGGAATCACACCAATGATTCATTTTATTTGGTACTTCGTGCCTCACAGTCAGACTTCCATAAACGTAGAGATTTCATCAAAAGATAAAAAAAAGAGTCACTAGATCACTCTGTAAAATCCAACACTAATTCATTTGTTCTCTCATTCACCCGCAAACATCACACGACAATCTTAACCCAAAAAAAAACATCACACGACAATAAATCGATCTCCAATTCTCATGTTCATCGATAATTTTGTCTTACGATTTCCTCCGATCAAATGACATCATATAAATTGAAAATCATATAACAACAAACTTTTAGAATGTGATTATCTCGCCAAGAATTTTATTGTCGCGGGAAAAGATTTTTAGGAAATTCAATTTCAAATAAAGTAAATCAGAAAATTTTGATTATGGTGGAAACAAGTTGCAAAAAATTGATTTTGTTGTAATTGGTAATATGTGAATCCACTAAATGTAGCTTGTATCGTTAAAAGTAGCATGTAATGACTAAAAAACCGATATCATCTTCGTTAATTCTGTTATCCATCAAAATAACAACGATTACAAAGAAATTATGATATAAATCAAGGAAAACAATTCCTTCTTGCCAAGTCATTTTCTCTAAGGTAATTATTTTTAGCCCATGGTTAATGTTTTCCATCAATCGAATAGTTTTACATAATTCAAACACTAAAAAGTACGGAAAAAAATTTCCGAACAATGATTTTTCATCAAATAGTCTGACCCTAAGTTAAATAAACGAGGAAGAATGTGAGGGACAATTCCATCTTTTTTTTTCTTTCTTTCGGAAAGTATTACCCTTCGGAACAAAATTGCGCAACTGTTTGCAAGCTAACGTCGTTGACAAATCCAGACCCAAAAAAAAAAAGAAAAAAGAAGTCGTTGATAAATGTCAGATTTGTATGACGATAGATCACATAATTGATGCCAATAAAGAGATTCAAAGTGAACAATCATATCCCTTCATGTTCTATCTTGTCCCGAAAAGGAGAAGAACAAAAGTGAAATGCTAAAAAGAACGTGGACAAATGTGAAGGTCTCGTGCGCGTAGCGAAAAAGGATAAAAGCAAAGCAAGAATATAATCCCTTCCACTTTTCTTAAAAGTTAAGTTGAAAAAGACTTATTGAGAAGTACTAGACTGCTTGGTCAGTGTCGATCACTGGGAGATAAAATCATGAAAATAATAGGTGCTCAATCAAGTGAAACACGAATCATCGGAACCTATGGGATGGGTGACATCCAAAATATGACTATTGCCAAAATCATTTACTATCAGCTTTCATGCGATTACAAGAATTGTTACTTTCTTCTGGATATCCAAGCCCCCACGACTAAAGTCAGAACAAAAGTGAAGATGGTAAAACAAGATCTCAAGGATGATTTCTCGTGAATATAACTATGAAAAGGAATTCCTCATGACAAGAAGGGGCAAAACAGGAAGGAGCAATAGTGAATGATTTCTTGCCACCGAAATGCATCCTCATGCTGTTGTTTTTCTTCTTCTTCTTATTATTATTATTATTCTTCTTCTTCTTCTTTTGCCTTGCGGGCTACTTTTGACTAAAGTCCTGCCGACGACGCAAGAGGCGCACGCTAAAAAGCATCGGCGGGTTTTCTTTTCCACGCTAGCATGACCCATCTTCCTTTTCTTTGCTTTATATCTTTCATTATTATCACTTTGCTCTTTTAACAAGATTTTCCTTGGATTCTCTTGGGCTGTTTCGCCGTGAATGCCGGTTGAGGTCCCCGGCGGGTTAATTACTTCGATAGTTAATTGATAGGTGGCCCCCATTTGATTAGATGATTTCCTTTTTTTGGCCGCCAGCATCTGATGAATGATTCCATAACACAAATTCAATAATTTCTGGAGATTTTCAATGATAATTTGTAAAATAACACACATTCGCCGTTTCGCATGACTGGTTTTACTTAATGGCAATTTAATTACAATTGCTAGTAATATGTGGTTTTTTTTTCATCAATGTTGTTAAAAAAGATGTGCACGTTTACTCAATAAGCACAGGCTTTTCGTCATTTGAAGTTTAACAAAATAAATCCGGGTTATTTACAAGTGATGTTAATAAGTATACTAAAATTGATATATTAAGTGATATTGATCAAATCATCTTAGCAAGTGAATGAATGGATTCGTGAAAATAGATACTATACAAGTGTGAAAATACAAACGGTTCACATTTTCTTTTATAAAAAAGTCATTTTTGGAAAAACTGAATTTTCCAGATCTAGAGAATCTTGAGCTTTCCAAATTGCTATTAAAAATGTCCTTAACTATCTACTTTATCATGGAGAATATAAATTTTCAGTTTTGTATTAAGTTGACATGGAATCTTAATTTTCTTTGGAAAAAGTCATGACCTTTCGATTTTATATTGTAGCAAGATGTCTATATCGCAGATTTGACAAATAAGTTTAGTAGATAATTTCAGAGTTTCTACCTTGGCCCCTTGTCTAACGTATGCCATCACAGCACTTGTCTTTTATTTCTTGGTTTTATGTCTTGGCTCGATCAGCCCATCAAACTGGACCGACCGGAGTTCACCTTGATTAGGATGGGGGGAAATGAACTTGGATGGAAGTTTAATGTCTGCTTTTGTTGACTTCGACTTTGAATGAATCCGTCCGTTTATTTGTTTGGGGGGCAAAAGTTGATTGTAATCCCCAAAATTTCTGCACCAGATGTCCAATGATTTTGCCGCGTTAAGGAACGCAAATAATTATCAACTTTGACAGGCTGGGAGCGATGCTTTGAGGAAGCATCCTTATTGACCAATTTTGTAGCAAAACTGGCCCACGGCTACCTGCATATTCACCCAATCCTTTGGCTTCTCCAAGTTCAATGACCTACCGAAAAGTCATTCAAAAAAATCTTCCTATTATTAGTTCCTTAATGTTCTGTGGTGAAGGAGGAACAAGGGGTCTTGATACTTAAGGCCCCCATGCATTTGTACGAAAAGTCTTTCTTTTCTTTTGATAAGACTAGGATAAGGCAGTGGGATCCCACCTATTTTCTCTTCTTACCCTGAGCTTTTGAGCTGCTGGAGGAAGCTCGATTTTGATTCGAACGGAAGGAGTCTGATTTAAAAAATCTGCAACGAGACTTTTGAACTTTCTATTACTAAACCAAAAGCTTAGTGGAGTATAATCAAAGCTAAAGCTATCAGAGAACAAATTTAATTTTTCATTGGTCTTAATTCGGGAAATTTGATACTTCCAATGAGGTTTTTTTGACTCATCGAGTTATCGTGATTTAATATCTTCAATCTTAAATGTTTTGTTGGTCACACTAGGATTTATGTCTAAAAAAACTTAAGAACTTGTGAATTCGGGAATGGAACATTTTTTCACCTCCGGATCCAACAGATTTTATTTTCTATCGTGAAACATGAAATGTTTAGTTACCGCAAAATTGGTTTAGAAACTTAGAAAAATACTTGCAAGCAAAAAATTTATTTTCTAAATAATTTGGCCAATCATGGCATCAATCAAATAAAAAAATTGATACTGTCTAAGTTAACTAAATGAAAATGGAATGTGTCATATACATATAGTTTGGTATTGCATCGAAATGTAATCATTAGATTAATAGTTGCATGAGATTGGTCGATTTGATTTTGATGCGGACGCCAACAATCTAAAACCTAAGCTCCCTATGCCTCGTTTTAACGTAGTATTAACATTAGCTACCACTCTCGGAAAGAGAGAAGAAAAAAAGACAGAACAGCGTACGGTTGGTGCAAGAAGACTGAAACACCACGGGTTTAGGAGGGCGAAGTCAAAAGTCTATGAAGACTTGGACTACGAACAGTCCATGAACCAACTTGCTCGAGAAGGAATCACACCAATGATTCATCTTGCGATTCCCTCCGATCAAATATCATCATATGAAAATTGAAAATCATATAAAAACAAACTTTTAGAGTGTGTTTATCTCGGTGAGGATTTTCTTGTCATAGGAAAATGTTTTTAGGAAATTTAATTTCAGAGAAAGTAAATTAAAAAAAAATTGATTATGGTGAAAACAAGTTCAAAAACTTGATTTTATCGTAATAGGTAATAAGTGAAATCCATTAAAGGCTGCTTGTATCGTTAAAAGTAACATATAATGACTAATAAACTCGAATCGATATCATCTTTGTTTAATTTGTAATCCCATCAAAATAACAACAATTACAAAGAAATTAGGATAAAAATTATGAAACCATATTTGTAAAGTATTATATATGATCTTGTTTTTGGGAATGTAAGAAAATTTAGCACTGATGAAGTATATTCTTCTCACTTCAACGCAGCAAGAGATTAGGAAAAATGATTCCTCCTTACCAAATCATTATACTCTAAGCTTATTATTTTTAGTCCATGATAAACATTTTATATTGATCAAACAATTTCACGTAATTCAAATACTGGAAAAGTACGGAAATTTTTTTCTCAAAAATGATTTTTCATCAAACAAACTGACCCTAAGTTAAATCAAGAAGATGGTAAAACAGGATCTCAATGACAATTTTTCATGAATATAACTATGAAAATAAATTCCTCTGGATAAGGGAAAAAATCTTGCCGACAACAAAAAGGCACGCTAAAGCATTGGCAGGGTCTTCTTTTCCGCGTTAGGATGACCCATCTTCTTTTTCTTTGCTGTATTGCTTTATGTCTTTTCATTATCACTTTGCTTTTTTAACCAGATTTTCCTTGGATTCTCGCGGGCTACTTTTGCCGTGAATGCCGGTTGAGGTCTCCAGTGGGTTTATTACTTTGATAGTTGATTGATAGGTGGCCACCATTTGATAAATGATTTTTTTTTTGGCCGGCAGCATTTGATAAGTAGGGCTTTTGAACTTTTTTCATCTTTGAAACATTTCTCGAAGAAAAGATCAAGTGAGATCAATGGAGGGGAGACAATGCTCGGTTTATTCATCATTGGATTGATCATAATCCGGACTCCGAAAAGTTTATGATATTGTACGTGCCAACTCTTTACGGGTGACTTTGGTTGGCTAAAGAACGGTTGATAGAAGATGATTTTGGTAGCTGCTGCTTATGTTGGTTGTCGTTGAGTCAGTATCATGAAACTTGAGTTGCAAAGTGGCTATTTTCTATGGGGAAACACGAAATGTTCAGTTACCACAAAATTGATGTAGAAACTTGAAAAATACTTACAAAACAAACACCATATATTCAGAGAAACTTTAATCTTTAAATAGACTAACCAATCGTGTCATCAATCATCAGAAAAGTTGATACTGTCTAATTTAACTAAATGGAAATTACGAAAATGTCATATACATATAGTTTTGCCTTGCATTGAAATATAATCATCAGATTAAAAATTGCAATAGCTACCACTCTCCAAAGAAAAAATAAAATAAAAGAACAGCGTTGGGGGAGGGGGAGGGGGAGGGGGGGGGGGGGGATGTGAGATGTGTGTCCCAGAACTAGAAGGGCAAAGTCAAAGTATTCGAAGACTTGGACTACGAACGGTGCATGAACCAGATTTCTCATGAAGGAATCACACATCGACCAAAACAAAAAGGAATCACATCAATAATTCATTTATTTGCGTGCGGGGGAGAACAAAAACGTCAAAGAAAATCTCCGCGATCAGGTACAGGAACAACAACTCATATGACCAGACGGGGGCCCCGACTCGACACCCAAACCCCGAAAGTGACCCTACAATTATGTACAAGCGAAAACGTGCCGCGGGAAAGTGCGTGGGGCATTCATCGCAACGCGGTGTTGTCAGAAACTCCACAAAGACAAAGATTATTAAAATTGAAGAGCATCATAACCGAAAGCACTCGATTGCTCCCATCTTTTTAGAATTCCATTAGTTTATTTACTCCGCAATTTTATCTTCCTGTTTTTTTCAATTGCGTTATGACGGTGAAGATAAAAGAGATGAATTGAGTTGGGAGGGACCACTTTGGTTTTGAAAAAACTTGCATTTGTCCACTTTGACAGGCTGTAATGAATCATTCTTATTTGACCAATTCTAGAAAACTGGCCCTCGACTCTCTGCATATTAGCCAATCCTGTCTTCCTCGTTTAATGACCCACAGTGATCTCCATTTGTAATTCTCGTACTCACGCTTACACTAGTGATCATGGCTTCCAAACTTTTTCCATCTCTTGCTGCCCCTGTTTTTGCTGCTATGCTGTTCATTTTTTTCTTGAAGAGAAGATCGAGGGAGATCAATGGAGGGGGGGCAAATAACAATGCAGCTGCAAACGATGGAACAGCAGAAGGCGATTCTTCTACTCACACTTCAACAGAAGATCAAGGAATGGCTACTTCATCAGGACATGACTATGAAGTATTCTTGAGCTTCAATGGATCAGATACTCGAGCAGGTTTTACCGACTTCCTTTACACTAGTCTTAATGATGCGGGAATCCGCACATTTAAGGACGACAAAGAGCTCGGCGTCGGGGAAGAATTTGCCCCAGAACTTCTCCAAGCAATTAATCGGTCAAAAATCTCAATACCTATCTTTTCGAAAGGCTATGCCTCTAGCGTATGGTGTCTCAAGGAGCTAGCCCAGATAGTCGAGTGCCAGAAAACTCGAAGACAAAAGATCATCCCTATTTTTTATGATGTGGCGCCTTCAGAGGTTCGGCACCAAACAGAGGGTTATGCAAAGGCCTTTCTTGCACATGAAAACAAGAAGCGACACGACGAAAAGACTATTCAAGGGTGGAAGGATGCTCTCAGTGCAGTGGGAGCAATAAACGGATGGGACCTGCATAGCAAGAAGGAGAACAGGTGATTGCTTTAAGCATTCCATCTCATGTACCGTGTACCATTAAAACTTGATGTGTTTCAGGTTTCTTTTCTAGATTTGTGTTAGCCCTGTTTAAATTGAATTCTGTGTTATTGAAGTTGTACTGCTGAAATCTCGCTAAGTAATGGCACAATCCCAATTTTGTCCCATTTTATTCCAAGCATCATTTTTTTTCCAGTTTAGTTCATTCGTTAACTGTAAGTACCAACGCTTATTCATCTACAATGGAATAAATCCTTGAAGAACACATTCCGAATTTAATTTGGTCTTGTCAGAACATAGTTAATTCAACACAATTTTCTAACTCATTGTCTTTTGCCTCCAACAAACACTAGGCGAGAAGGAGAGTTCGCAAAAGAACTTACCCATAAGGTTTTCAGCGAATTGAAAAAGGGTTATCTAGAGGTATCAGACTGCTTGGTCCGTGTCGACAACCATGTGGATGCAATCATGGAAAAGATAGGTGGACGGACAAGTGAAACACGGATTATAGGAATCCACGGGATGGGTGGCATCGGAAAGACGACTATTGCCAAAATGATCTACAATAAGCTTTTACACGACTTTGAGAATCGTTGCTTTCTTCGCGATATTCGAGAAGTGTCAGAACGTAATGGCATTCCCTATTTGCAGAATCAACTCATCTCGGGCATCCTCAAAACGAAAGGCATGGATATAAAAGACATTGATGAAGGAACTCAGACAATTAAAGAGAGGATGTTTAATAAAACAGTCCTCCTGCTTCTTGATGATGTGCATGAAAAGAATCACGTGGATGCACTTGTAGGTGAGCGTGATTGGTTTGGTAAAGGGAGTAAACTTATTATTACTACCAGAAACAAAGAAGTTCTTGATGTTCATAAAGTGGACGATCGTTATGAGCTTATGGGCATGGATCGCGATCAATCTCTTCAACTTTTTAGCAAACATGCCTTCAGAAGAGATTTCCCTTTAGACGAGTATATCAACCAATCCCATAGGGCAATATGCATTGCTGGAGGTCTTCCACTAGCTCTAGAAGTCATAGGCTCACTTTTATCCGGCAAATATAAGAAAGAGTGGGAGGCCACATTGAAGATGCTAGAAAGTGTTCCTGATGGTAAAGTTCAAAGTAAACTGAAAATAAGTTATGATGCATTAAATGATCGGCAGAAGCATATATTCCTCGATATAGCTTGTATTTTCATTGGATATGACAAAGATATTGTGGTTCATTTCTGGGATGAATCAAAATTTCCAGAAGTAGCCTTGGAAATTTTGCAGAACATGTCTTTGATAAAGATTGGAGAGGATAATAAAGTGTGGATGCATGACCAACTTAGAGACCTCGGAAGAGAATTGGTTCGTCAAGAAAGTAAGATGAAAATAGAGAAGCAAAGTAGGGTGTGGGATCCTAAGGATGCATTGGATTTGCTGAGCAGACATGAGGTAAAATCCCCCGTGCGATAAATCTCCATGTTGCTTGTGGACATTTTCTTTTTTAAAAAAATCCAATTACTTTTTTGTGTTCTCTAGCACTATTGTGACCTACTCAAACCAATATTTTTGCTCTGTCGAGATTAAAGGAACGATAGTACTCCAACTCAACCCCTTAAAATAGTGAACTTGGATAAATTTGTTTCGCTTCAACTATTTTGTTTTTAAAATTTTCCATTGGGCAGGGAAAAACAAAAGTTGAAGCTCTTCGTCTTCGCTTTGACCATGAGCGGCGGCACTACTTTACCTGTAAGGACTTTAAGAGAATATCAAATCTGCGGTTTCTTCAAGTTAACAGTTCGGAGGAATATTTTCGTGCTGAAGAGAGGCTTCTTTGGCACAAATCGCCATCAAATGTTCCTCCAACTAATGTTTTTCAGGAGAATTCAGATCTCCTTCCACATTTACGTTGGCTTTCTTGGCACGGTATTCCCCCAACATTTAAGATTGCAAATTTCTCCATGGAGAATGTGGTTGTTCTTGATCTATCTGGGAGTAAGATTACGCATGATTGGCAGGGGTGGAGCCATATGGAGGTATGTTATATGCTAGACAACACTTCTTATTCCGTCTTATGAGATTCAAAAGTAATCTTTGCATGATTTTTCTTTTACAGATGATGAAGAATTTGAAAATTTTGAATATGACCGGATGCAAGTGCTTGGAGAGAGCTCCCATCTTCTCTGCTGAGGTAAATTTAGAACGATTGATCCTAGCGCGCTGTCAATCATTAACTGAAATTGATAGGTCGATTTGTCATTTAAAAAGCCTAGTTTCCTTAGATGTAAGCTATTGTAACAATCTTCGGAGGCTTCCGGATACGATAGGGAATTTGAAATCGCTGATTGAGTTGAATATATTTGGAACGGGGATCGAAGAACTTCCCGATTCCATCGGAAATTTGGAATCGCTGATTGAGTTGAATACAACTGGGACAGGGATCAAAGAATTACCTGATTCCGTCGGAAAGTTGAAAATTTTGAAATTAGTAAAGATGAATTGGTTTGAAATGAGCAAAATACCTGATGCCCTCTGGACGATTGAGAAGCTCGAAGAAATAGTTGTCCGATTTGGGTATTTGAAAACGAAAGTGCGAATTGGCAATTGCATCTATAGAAATCGATCCCTAAGGATCTTGAAATTGGACAACGCTGCAATAGACGTGGTACCGACGCTTCCTGAAAGTCTTATCATTCTAGAGTTGTTTACATTGGATATGGATACGTTTCCAGATCTCTCAAACCTGACTAATTTAAAGGAATTGAAGCTGCGGTTTAGCGAACATGATGATGGTGTGGAATCTGATGGGCGTGTGGAAGAATATCCGATGCCACGGTGGATTGGGAATTTAAGCAAACTGGAGACTCTGGACCTAATCTCTTATTATGTGACCCACTTACCCACGGATTTTAGTAGTCTCCTTCCTCGACTCCAAAGACTTGAACTCTGGTGCCGTAATCTGCGTTGCCTCCCGAGCCTTCCCTCCAGTTTATCATCCTTAAGTTTGGTAGGTTGCAAGTCAATTTGTTCCTTGGGGGATCTATCGAATTTGAAGAACCTATCAGATCTTCGGATTATTGAATCTGTAATCTCAGAGATGCGAGGCCTTGATGGTTCGGAGAACCTAGATTTGCAGCTTTCGGAACTTCAACAGGTGTGGATATTACCTGATCTAAGTAATCTCAGCCAACTACGGCGTCTTCGTGTGTACAACTGCGATAATCTAGTTGAGATTCAAGGCGAACTACCACAATCTTTGGAAGATTTGGAGATTTATGGATGTGGATCTTTACAGAAGTTGCCTGATCTATCAAGCTTGAAGGGACTGCGATACGTTGATATAAGGTATTGTGGGAAATTAAATGTGGAGGAAATTTCTTTGCCTTGCTCGGAGAAGCCAGTCAGATTTAGGGGATACGAGACGAATTACAGAGGGCAGACTGACGAATATGAAAATGGATATGAGGGAGAAGATGCCGAATCTGAATCTGAAGCGGCGGGAGAAGACGACGAATCTGAGGGAGAAGACCACGAAGTTGAATCTGAATCTGAAGCGGAGGGAGAAGATGATGAATCTGAGGGAGAAGACTGACGAATAAATGCACGTTGCTCTTGAAAGCTTCTTGATCACCGACCGCAAATTGTTTCCTTGTGTGCAAACTTTAAATGAATCGAGGTAAGTTATTTCATCTGACAACCAATGTTTTCCCTTTTTTGCAATCAAACTCTTTTACGGATATGAACAGAGAAGTTTCACATGCACTTTTTAATTACCTTTTCACGAGTTGATGACTAAACATCTGATGAAGGTATTGGAATTATGATACCTCCGGACAACCAGAGGGTTCTTAATTATGTACAGACATTCGTTCTCTTCTACTAGTTTGGTTTGGCTTTTTTCGCTATATTCTCTTTGGATGGTTTCTCCTTGGTTTTATGTTTCCCAATTGGAGGTATGCATGTGGATCGCATCGTTTTTATTTGGCTTGGTTTGTAACAAATTATTAGATATCCTTGTCGATTTGTTACTTCACATATTTCGAAGTTGATAACCTCGCTTCGCATTGGAGATGACTTCCTTGTACTGTAAACAATTAGATGGACTGTGTGTCAGAAGGTCATATAATAACTATGGTTCTCATCCTGGAACTTTACAGCATAATCAACTCATTGTTGCAACCGTGAAGAAGACAGACACCCTTTATTGATATGCTTATCTTCAGTTTATTTTTCAGGAAAGATGTGCTTCTTAGTGGGATTTGCAAATATTATGGAGAAGTCATAAAATGAAGAAAGAGGAATATTACTTGGGTAGCGGATCAATAGTTGGTGCGGCAAAACTTCCACCTCCAAGGTATCATAAATCGTCTTATAGTTAAGGCTAAATTTCAGTAATATCGTTACCTACTGCCCAGGACATATGATAAGTGTCACTTGGGGTTAGAAATCATGTAAATGAAACTCTTGTGTGATCTCGATTATTGCCTACATTTTCTAGAAATGGTTATGCCTCGGTGATTATCTATAATAGAAGCCCTTCCATTCACCTCGGTTATACTAGAGGATTCTTTTAGGTTTTAAGATTGACAAGAGGTGCTAAGGGAGAGATCTCAAACTGCCTTTGTGCTGATTTCTAATGTCGCTGAGAGGAATTAAAGTTTGAAAAACTTACAGAAATCTTATTGCGCAGGGAGCTGTGGCTAATTGGGCAGCTGTACAAAGACTGAATAAAGGAAAATGAAAATGACGTCCAAAGTGAAGTTTTACGTCCACTTTATAATTACTTTATGAGTTGATGCCTGGAAATTTGAAGAAGGTATTGAAATTATGGTACCTCCGTATAACCAGGGGGTTCTTAATTATATACAATTATATGTTTTCTTTTCCTAGTTTGGTTTGGCTTTTTTTAGCTATATTCTCTGTAAATGGTTTCTCCTTGCTTTTATGTTTCCCAGCTGGAGGTGTGCATGTCGATTGCATCATTATTATTCGATTTATGACAATTCAATAGATATCCTTGTCGATTTGCTGCTTCATATATTTTGAAGTTGATACCCTCTGATTCACATTGGAGATAACCTTGCTATACTGTAAACAATTAGATGAAATGTGTGTTGGAAGGTCATAGCACTATGGTTCTCATCCTGGAATATTACAGCATAATTAACTCATTGTTGCTATTGTGAAGAAGACATTGTATTGATATGCTTATATTCAGTTTATTTTTTAGGAAAGGTGTGCTTCTTAGTGGGATTTGCAAATGTTATGGAGAAGTTATAAAATGCGGAAAGAGGAATTTCACTTGGGTAGCGGCATCAATAGTTGGTGCAGCAAAGCTTCCATCTGTGACAGGAGAGGAGAACTATTTAGCTTCGCCAAGGTATCATAAATCATATTATAGTTGAGGCTAAATTTCAGTATAATCGGTGTATTGGACATATGAGAAGTCTCACTTGGGGTTTGAAATCATGTAAATCGACCCTTGTGTGATCTCCATTATTGCCTCCATTTTCTTGAAATGGTTATGCCTAGGTGCTTATCTGTAATAGGAGCCCTTCCATTCATCTTAAGTTACACTAGATGACTCTTTTAGGTTTAAAGATTGACAAGAAGTGCTAAGGGAGACATCTCAAACAACCGCCTTTTTGCCGGTTTCTAATGTTGCTGAGGGACTTAAAAGTTTAAGAAACTTACAAAAAGGAAATTATCCTCAAAAGGAAATTGACAGAATAAGTAATGTTGATGAAGGGATCAAGACAATTAAAGATATGCTTTTTAATAAAGGAGATCTCATCGTTTTTTATTATGTTGACCAGAAGAATCATTTGAATGCACTCATGGGTAACATCTGTGATATTCGGGCATTACTGAATTCTTCAATGCTGAATATCAAGCGCTGAAGGAGCTCGAAATTCTTAGTGCTTTTTGTTTGTCATTAAATATCAGTACATTTTGTTGATCAAAGGCATTGCCATCCTTAATGTGAGTTGATCAGGTTGAAATACTTCGCAGAAAGGGATGACATGTGTGAGGCCTCTGATTGTTTCAACTTGAAGAGGTTCAAATGATGCGATGTCTGGCATTGCTTAGAAGCTTCATCCATTTATTGAAAAATTTAGAAGACATGCTCAGCAGAGGAGTTCATTTTCCAATAAGAAGTGCATGTGGTGCTTGAAAGGTCCTGCATCCACAGCCAAGTCTGTTGTCAAGGAAGATTTGAAACTTAGACAAATTTCTTATTGTCCTATGTCATCCCAAGAGATATTCATTGTAGTCTTTCCTGGGATCGTTATCTATTATACATAAATTACAATCACACTTTGGCAAGTTGACTTGAAATCTATTGTTGTAGGCATAGTTATTACTGGCTGTTTTTGCAACCGTTTTCTACCTTTAAGATGGACGCTGTAAACTGCTCATGAAATGGGACCATGATTTTTTTTTATGTATTTCATGAGTTTGATTTGGTTTAGATATATTACTTTTTGACTGCTTTCGTTGGCTAATTGAGTTACCAGTAAAAGACAAAAGTCAAATTGATGCTAGTGTTACTGCATTCAAGTGCATTACTTTTTGTCAATTTATACGTGGGTCATTTATGTGAGATCCTTGGAACTTGCTGGTTTGTACTTTAAATTTGAACCTCATAACCATGCCTTGTAAAACTTAACTTTGCCATACCTTAAACAATGAAGGATATAGTCAATCGTGTAGGTTTTAATCCGTGATAAAAGCTCTTTCATTCACTTTTCGGTTACCTAGGTATGGAGCTTTAGGTTTCAACATTGGTAAGGAGAATCGCTAAATGACAAAAGAGACCTATATGGTGGCCTGAGCTCTTCTCTTGGTAATAAGTAAGAAAAACTTACGGGTTCTTACTGTAAAGGTAAGCTAGGGCTAGCGCAGGTAACTCGTAGATTTGACGACAGTGTATCTTTCCCAACGTTTTGGTGATGTACTTTGGCTTTTACCGTATTGTATGAACTACAGCTTATCATATAGTGTCAAGGATTTAACTGGTCTCTTGCTCAATGTGCTTTGAATGGTCACAATAAGCACTTTATGCTCCGAAATGATGAAGGAATTTCAGTTTTCCGGTTTCCGCTAATGTTAATTCCGGAATATCAAAAATAGAAGGTAAATGCTTACAGCTTTCGTTCCAAAGGCCGATCAAATCATTCTTACATGTCTAAACCAAGATGATATAAATTGCTTACCTCCTAAAAGTTGAAATTCAGCAGAGGTTGCCAATTGAAATGACGCAAACTTCAAATAAGATCATTTTTCCAAGATGGCTTGATTTTACTGTCCTGCCAGGAATAGTCGAAGTACTTGGCTGTGTCGAGAAATCTTTTATGTGCCAATAAGCCAGTAGTAGAAGGTAAGGTCACCAATTGAAAAGTGTTCTCCCTAGACAGTCTTTGTTTCACCTTATAAAACCGGTTAATTTCCAAATCATGCAAGTCTAACAATTTCAAAATTCACAAACTTCTGCCAATTTTGTGAAGTTCAACATGAGTTCAACCCCCAAAAAAAGAAAAAAAAAGAAAGGAAATAAAAAAGCAGTGTGATTCGGCTATGGATAGCTCAGCTCAGCATCCACACGTCCTTATTAGGTTTTATCGAGTGTGGTAAAAAATGCCACAAGCCCAAGATTAGATTGACAGGTAAAATTGCGAACGCATTCATTCAATAGGTATCACAGAATTGTATTTACAAGGATGATACATTCAACTTCATGCTATTTACATTCCAAGTGAATTTCAGTAGAGATCCTATGCATCTTGTGATGGACATGGAAACAGATTGATGGAATGCATTACGTGAACAAACTTCATCCAGAGCTACCTAATTATCTTCACAAAATTAGGTGCTGACTTAGGAGCATTTTACGTTAAGTTACTCTTGGCATCGGAGTCTTAACGCAGCCTCAATGCAGAAGAAGAAGGATTCCTGGAAAGCATAAGGTTTCCTTAGTCTTCGCTTCCGTATTCCTTCAATCGTGGGTCCATGACGATTTTGCACGATTCCCAAGTCTCCGCCATTAATTCTGCACCATAGTAGAGTAAATTGTCCGTGAGGCTGTTACCAGTTACCGATCCGCAGAAACACACTCTGATAAGTCATCCGTAAATATTTCCAGTAATAAAGGACTAGCATTCTCTAGAATAAGCTGATCTGTCACATGACTTATTGCACCTGGCATGATAAATCCACAAAATAATTGCTTGTAATAGGTACCTACGACTGAAACTACCTCCTTACCTGCTGCAAATTGGATCTTCTCTAGAGCCATCACAAACTTTCTCGACCTAATAAACCAGACTACCAAATCCTATATTATACAGCCATACCTACAAAAAAAAGAAGGATTCCAATTACATGCGAACACTCACATAAAAAAGAGTAAGATTATCACCAGACAAGCAGGTGGAATCAAATTATTTTCACATTATCTCACATCAATATGTTTATCCGTGACTGTCATTAAGCTAGTTGCCAATATTATAGGCATTAGTAGACATACATAATTTAAATGATTAATACCTTATAATTGCACAGAGCTTAAGACAAGGTCATCAGCCATCATAAAGAGAGAGAGAGAGAGAGTAATACACATTATTACGCGTCTTAAATTTGGAATTGGTACGAGAAACTCATGATAGCTTTATAGGAATGAGAAGAGTTCCTTAAATATTGTTAGAAAGGTCATGAATACTACAAACTGCCCTGCTTTGTTAAGAAGATAAAACAAACAAAACAGTTAAAATTTATACGCTAAAAAAAATGAGAATACGAACATTGTTGGAAAATATAAGACTTCTCTAGTTAGACAGGTTGAAATAAATGCAAAGCAAATGTCAAATGCAGTCAGCGACAATTCCCCATAATTTATCTGATATTCTGTCAAGATCAAAGTCATACCACCCTAGGTAAGTAATGGTATGTCTATTGTGGGAACCAAGAATAGTACGGATGCAAATGAGGCACAATATATGTCCATTAGTTATATGTATAGTATTTGGCATGCTGTAGTAAGAAACAAACATTGCATTGTCAATACGAGGTTGTCCAAATGTCAAAACCTGGACAATCTGTGCTTCGTGATTTACCTGCTGGAAATTAAGTGTCCTTAGTTATACAAGTAAATCAAGTGAGCAATGGTCTGGAAAAAAACAGCTTCACCACACATAGTTAGACGGCCAAATAACTTGAATGTTAATACTTTCATGAGGGGAAAAACTACTATGCATCAATAACCATATATTGCATTTCACATACAAAGGTGAACGATAGAACAACCCCTTCTCTCCATGAGGGTTGGAGGTCTAGTCTTACTGTGTCTTAGATCTCATCCATAATTTTCCCAAAACCAAACCCCACAGCCACAACAAAACCCAACCCACCCTCACATCCAAGAAAAGGTGTTAATAATATGGAATGGTGGTATTGGGGGTGAATTTTCAACCAAGGCGCATTTAAATTGTCACGCCCCGAACCCCTACGACACGCGACACCGCCTCTGATCGATTTAAGCGACGTCCCAGGAATATCGCTGACCTCAAAACGCCATCAAAGATTTACTACCACAGCGGATATCAACAATTAAACCCGGACAATTAAAACTGGGGAGAAAAATCAGGGAGAATACACATATCGTTTTCATTTCCTTCTTCTACCATAATATTTATATTTATAAACTGTCCCATACATGTACATGCACATCGCCTTTCTCAAAAATCGATACTCCAAGGATGAAGACTTGGGTTTACTACTACTCCAAAAATGGTGCTCGCTAAAAACCCATTCTGAGTCTGATTCCTTGTCCTCTGAGTCTGAGTCCCTTTATACCGTCCCATCCACTGAGGACTCCAAAACGTTCTGGTGGCGGTGGCGGAAGATTCATGGGTCCTGTCGGGGTTCTGAAATTGTTGGTTGAAACAACCGTGAGAACATTTCTCAGTAAGTTCACCCCTAAACCCAACCTAGGCTAGGCTAGCATGCAATCTCCTGACTGGAAACAATTATTCAAATCACAATACCACAATAGTCAAACAATTATCTGACCCTGCAGGTTAGGCAGATCAACATATAATAGTCACGGCACATGCGTGGCACGCATAATCACACGTTCATGCACCGATTCTCATACATTCGCATGCCAGTCTATGCATGTTCCATGCATGCAAATGTCGTCTACATGTCATACGCATTCTCTGGCCCACTGGCCCACACTGGCACAATGGCAATTTCCCAATTTATTATTAATTACGACTCGAGTCCACATTATTAACGGCCCGGTGGGTCTAGCACCTTCAAAGTGCATGAGGCGCGACAACCGATCGGCCCGGTGTCTCTAGCACCTTCAAAGTGCATGAGGAGCAACAACGATCTCCTTACGAACCAGAGCCTGCTTCAAAGTGCATGAGGATGGTCGTCTTCCGGACGTACCGGGCATTGTCCTGCTTCAAAGTGCATGAGGACGGTATCGACCCGAAGGTCACGACCCGAAGGTCCTTCGGTGATCACACAACTTATTATTATCTGAACCCAGCGTATAACGCTTCAGGGCATTTTAGGTGATCACATGCTCATGGTATACACGCATTCTCACACAATTTCATCACATACCTTACTCTCGGCATACACAATGCGTGTTCATGTTATGCAATGCAATGCACCATGAGCGCCAATTAAATTCAAACACTCAATATCACCACACGCTGAAACATCACATTGCAGGCACAACAAATAATATTGCCAGGCTCAAACATGTGCACAACATCATTCAAACTCAATCATGTCAGATGTAAACACGCGCATATACCACTCTTATCCCATTATTCCGTCCATTCTCATTTCCTCTTTCTCATTCTTCGCCAGTGACCCGCGTAAACGTACACGCCTCAGGTACACTGCGACCACTCACCACATCCGGCCCGCGTACTAGTTCACGCCTCAGGCCCCTCGATCGCGCCCCGAGCATCACACGCCTCGGTCCGATCCCACATTCACTTTCTCATGCCATTGCCTCAAATTCCGTGCACACTTGCACCCCACACTTCACCACATCACCATTTTCACACAAAAGCACATTTTCGCATAAAACAACATTTTTCTTTGTTCAAATGTTTTCAAATCATTTTTAGCCCTTCATGGGATTTTCATAAAATTCCAAGACGGACCTAACGGTACCGAACACGCATCAAACGACTCACCACAGCACAGTGCACAGTACTCCCACAGCTCGTGAACAGTAATTTCTGCACTCAAATCACAAAATCACACCACCGACTCTTCCCGACACTTACATGAAACTCCGAGCCGGACTCCACGGTATCATTCTCGTACCCAACAGCACGCCACAGCATACTCAACTTAATTACCACAATTTACTAATAATTTAAATATGCATCCAATACGATAATTCCCATTTTTCTCCCACCAAACGGCGTCAGATTAATTCCGATCCTTCACGGGACTTTCTCGCCATAATATCTAGGTTCCAAAAATTCAACTTGCGTCCCAATCGGACCATCACAGCTCGGTGAACAGTAATCCACAGCCAGTGAACAGTGATTCGAGGCATATGAACAGTAATTCCCAGCCCCTAATTTTCTGAATTTCCAATAAATATTACCCGAATTAATTCCTAAGGCCCGCCATAAAATTTTCACCCCCTATCCATGTAATTCCGCACCTAATTTCATACTGATTTCGTCCGAATTTACCCGTCGATACCCGAAGTCCTAAATTGGGTTTAGAGCGCGACTTACCCGCGTTCTAGACTTCCTCGGCTAGAACGGAAAGCGGCGGCCCTTAATCGGGGACAACGGCGACGACGTACAACTTCCGGGTGGCGGCGATCGGCTTGGACAGCGATGGAGTGGCTTGCGCGTGGCCGAGAGCCTCATGGCCAAGAGAGAGAGGGAGGGAAATAGAGAGAGAGAGGGACGGCGGGAGGGGGTGATGGTGGCGTACGGCGGCGTGGACGGTGGCTTGAGGGTGGTCCGGTGTGGTGGCGGCGAGCGGCGGCGCCGGCGGTGGAGAAAATGGCCAAGGAAGAACTCACGGTGGAGGAGGGGAAACTCACGGCCAAAAAAGAAAAGGGGGGGGGGGGGGAAGTCCACGAAGGAGAGGGAGAGATAGAGAGGAGAGGGTCTTATCTAGAAACTTTGACCCAAAAAAATATCTAAAGCAAAAATGACTAAAATACCCATTCTTCCATAAGCATGCCCTTTGTTAATCCTTAAGGGCAAAACAGTCAACTTTTTCGTTTCTTGTCCAGATTGAATTTTTTCGAAGAATTTGAGCACAACAAAAATTCACACGTGTCACGTACAACGTCGTCCTAATGTTCCGGTGTGACTTCCTAATTTTCCGG
This sequence comes from Syzygium oleosum, assembly GCF_021117445.2. Taxonomy (NCBI): domain Eukaryota; kingdom Viridiplantae; phylum Streptophyta; class Magnoliopsida; order Myrtales; family Myrtaceae; genus Syzygium; species Syzygium oleosum. The sequence goes on along the minus strand of NW_026607485.1, from coordinate 5,678,704 downwards.
TGTCTAATTTGGGCAAAAATTCAATAATTAAATTCTATTAAACGCAACTCGAGCGTTTTTCGAGCTAACGGGCGGCTTGCTGGGGAAATTCGCAGAATCGACTAATGACTGATACTGAATCGAGTCACGTGCAAGTCCGTTCGATGCGTGACGATCTCGGTTGTCATAAAAATCGCGAAGATCAGTTCGGTATAATTTCGGAATCATTCGTCAAGTCGTTTCGTGGTCCAACGGAATCACCCGCGATCCACTACTAGGACAGTGGCGAACTGACCCCTAACTATCCTTGGATCGGCCAACAGTGGCTCAAAATATCACTTACGCGATTTAATGGTCGAAGTCCATTCACGGTCGAATTTTCTTTAGTCGCGCGAATTTAATTCCCTATTAGCCTTTCCTAATGGTTAGCATTCCCAGGGAATGATCGAGTTCCGGGCGAGAATTTACTGCGAGCACATTTCATAAAACTCAGTTATTTCATAATATCCAATTGGCAGAAATTTCGGAATGTCACAATCTTCCCCCCTTATGAAATTTCGTCCTCGAAATTTACAAATCCCACCACTACTCAAGATTTACAATCTTACTACTGCTCAAACAGCTGGGGGTATTGACGTTGCATAATCTCTTCGCTTTCCCAAACGACACCTTTTGTCCTTCGGTGCCCCCATACACTTGGATCATTGGGACTGACTTATTATGCGATCCATGATCCTTTCTATCCTCAAGCTTCATCGGCTCTTTTTACGTATGATACTTTGTCGTCCACGTCCGTTTCCCCTTAACGTGAGTCATATTTGGTTTATACTTCTTCAACGTCGGCACGTGGCATACATCGCATACTTAGGACAGATTAGGCAACGAGGCAACTTGCTAGATCATAACTCCGATCTTTTCCCGAATATCGAATAATCTAACATGCCTCGGCTCAACTTCCCTTTTCTGTCAAACTAGGATAATCTTTCCATTGATGAACACTTGGGCTGCCACTTAGTTCCCAATCTCAAGCTCTAAAAGTCGTCGTCTCTGATCATGAGACCTTTCTGACAACTCTACTTATCTGTCCGACTAAAAGTCCGTTCACAATGTCAGGAAGCATACCGACTTAGTCAATCTATCAACTACTATTCCGATGGAATCGGGTTTTCTCCGGCTTCACTTTGATCCTGTTACTACATCCGTGGGATCATGTCACATTTCCATTCAACGGTTATAATAGCCTTCTAGGCTTACTGTGCTGTGTCTTCACTTATAGGCACGTCAAACACTTGGCCATATTTACTTTCACCCCATTTTTCCGGCAGTGTCGCCACAAATCCTAGCACATTTCGTATTGCCGTGTGAACGTCGTAATTGCTCTCGTGGTCTCAAATATGATTTCTTTCTTACTCCCCACGTCATTGGACACACCTTTATGTTACTTGAGTGAACCTTATGCTTACTGTGTAAATTTCCATTCAAATTTTTTTTTTCCTCAAGTTTCGCCTCATCGGGTACACACAATCATTCCTAGAACCTCAAGATTTCTATCCCCGAGTATATGGAAATCTGACTTCCTCTTATCGGCATCCACCTTAATGACTCTTCGTATCTCGCGATCCACATAATGCCATTCCTTGTCCTGGGCCTGGATTTCCAACTAATCCTTAAGGCGATCAACAAATTCCACATTCAGTTCACCTCAAATTTAATTTCCAAGTCCCTGAGCCTTCCCAACGAGATTCATTCCTTGGTCACCCCATACGTCCCAATCGACTCACGACTTAACGTATCTATTGCTCCTCCAGTCTTTCCATGGCGATACGGGGTGTTGCAGTCAATTTTCCATCATGCGTTGGGTAATTCTTTACACGTTGCCTCAACTGGCACGACGCATAATTTGCTACTCTACTGTGTTGCATCATCACACACCCAAGTCTTCTTAATGAAGCGTCACTATAGATTTCGAATCCTCCTAGTTCAGATTGAATATTTAATACCGGGGCAATTATCAGCCTACACTTCAGTTCTTGGGAACTCTGTTCACCATGATCATTCCATTCAAACGGATTTCCTTCTTAATCAATCATGCCCATAGCACGGCTATCAACGAAAATCTTCCACAAAACGTCAATAATCGTCAGCCAAATCTAAGACACTGCCAACCTCCGTTATTAGCATCAATCTTGGCCACTTAGTCATCACCTCAACCTTAGTCGAGTTCACTGTAATTCCATTTCCCTTATATTATATGTCCAGGGAATATTATTCTATTGAGCCAAAATTCGCACTTGCCATACTTGGTGTAGAGTGCGAGTTCTCTCAAGGTTCGCAGCACCTCAGTCAGACTTGCTTTCTTGTTCCCAGGCTCCTCGAGTCTCTCAATACACCATTAACGAAGATTGTTATGAACTAATCCCATAATTCTTGGAACATTCGGTTCATTAGGTCCACAGAAACAGCGAAGCATCCCTTAGCTCAATGGGCATTACTATGAATGCGTAGTGCCCATACCTTGTCTATTAAGCAGTCGTAATTACACCTTCTTTTCATGTCCTTGACGAAAAATTTCCAGTCCGTCACACAATCTTAGGAACATTCTCTTTCTAAATTCTTTGCCGGTGACATCCGTTCATAATTAAACCTTAGAGGACACTAAAGTTCCTTGCAATTGATCGAACATGCTATCAATCCTCGGTAATGGATACCCATTTTTTTTTTTTTGGGTCCTCGAGTTCTTACATCTGAACCTTCAATTCCTTTGATTTCTGGCAAGGACACTCAATACAACGCTCTCGAAATCAATTCAACTCTCGGGCCAAATCTATCACGATTTCACTTCTCGTTCTAGTGGCAACCCGGCAATTCTTAAGGAAAGACCTTGAAAGGTTACACACCTCGTTTACTCTTTCAACTTTAGTTCCGTCATGGTCGGGTCAACCACATTCACCTCGTATCCTTTGCAACTATCATCGGATATCTAGTCACATCAAACAAGGGCATTCAAGGAATCGAAATTCCTCCTCGATTTTCCTGAAGATCAATCCTAAGACGTCCAATTAGGTTGAACTGGATCGTCCTATAGTCACAATCCATAATGATTTTCTGTCTTATTAGCTAATCTATTTCAATTCCCCACTCAAAATTGCACCTGACCAACACTATCAAGTTGACACTCTTTTCTCTACTCCCGATTACTATCTCACAGTTAAGACACTTTAACAACACCATCACCTTATCAATCGAGGAATCATTACACCAAACGTGACTCAAGTACAACAGACTCAATCCCATCCAGTTTAACTAGTTATTCCGACTCTCACTTTCGATGCAAGCCTTAAAACTGCTCGTTTGACGATTCGGCTTTTTAATATCCTTCCTAACTGGTGGAATGAATCGCCTATTTCCTCGCCATCTGCCTCTTCTCGAGGCGGCGATTATCCTTAGTTTGAGTAAATCACTATCCAAAAGTAGTTGCACTTTCCAACTGATCTCGCTCTATCACTTGAGCTCATTCATACACTTCCCCATTATTCCTGATGTTCAATGAGATAATTAGGTTTTAGAGACCCGACTTCAGTCATTCTCGGGATTTCTGAACCTTGTCCTGTGGATTCTCAACCAGTCAAATGGACTCCGTTTTGTATTGTTCCACAGTCATCTGCCCTCGGCAAATCACCTAAACTCCATCAGTTCCCTTCTCTTGGCATTCTCTGGGAAATATTTTCCCATAGGAACTCTTAACAATCATGGCTCGAATCTGGGTTGTACTCATTGGGGGATATCTTATCTTTGGCAATCTTTCACTAATATTTAACATTGTCTTGCGGCTAATACCTCACCAACGTTACTTTCTTAGCCTCGGTGCACCCCAAAATCTCAAAGGTTTTCTCTAATTCGTACACCCACCTCGGTGCAATCTCGAAATCACCCTCACCATTGACTTTATACGATTTCGACTTGAGAAACATTCCAACAACTAGCGCCTTTGCCTATTGGCCACTATCTGAGTTTGGCCTAACTGGCATTAATCCCACTCATAGTAGTAATCACTGCAACCTCAGCAGCCTAGGTAGTAACGACGGCCCCTTTTCCGAGTTTGCCTGCCTATACAATCCCTATTTCTTATAGAGTCTGAGTCACAACCTCTAACATTAAGTCTTGGGCCTCTTGGCCTACCGCAATTAAATACCTTTGGGTTTACTTACCCCTTCTCCTCAATCTTACTGCCTCAATGATCACCTACTTGCTATAATTCCATTCAGGAATTAGCAATCTAGGCCAACTAAATCAATCTGATTCTAAGCAGCGAATTAACACACCCGTTTACTCAACAAGCAATTTCCCTACTACAAATCACGAAATCACCATCATCAGAGTCTGAACACTTACCTCAAGTCCAGACGCACCTGCAACTCAATTACCACACACAATTTAACTTACACAAACAATCACAATAAACAATCTGGAGGCACGTGTAGCTCATTTCACCCTACAACCCACCTAGATCTCCCCATTTACTACCCCAGGGTTTCCGCTCCTTATCACTCCAATTTTCGACCAGTTCTTGATCGAGCTGACCTTGCTCTGATACCAATTCAAACGAGGATGTCACGCCCCGAACCCCTACGGCACGCGACACCGCCTCTGGTCGATTCAAGCGACGTCCCAGGAATATCGCTGACCTCAAAACGCCATCAGAGATTTACTACCACAGCGGATATCAACAATTAAACCCGGACAATTAAAACTGGGGAGAAAAATCAGGGAGAATATACATATCTTTTTCATTTCCTTCTTCTACCATAATATTTACATTTATAAACTGTCCCATACATGTACATGCACATTGCCTTTCTCAAAAACCGATAATCCAAGGATGAAGACTTGAGTTTACTACTACTCCAAAAATGGTGCTCGCCAAAAACCCATTCTGAGTCTGATTCCTTGTCCTCTGAGTCTGAGTCCCTTTATACCGTCCCATCCACTGAGGACTCCAAAACGTTCTGGTGGCGGTGGCGGAAGATTCATGGGTCCTGTCGGGGTTCTGAAATTGTTGGTTGAAACAACCGTGAGAACACTTCTCAGTAAGTTCACCCCTAAACCCAACCTAGGCTAGGCTAGCATGCAATCTCCTGACTGGAAACAATTATTCAAATCACAATACCACAATAGTCAGACAATTATCTGACCCTGCAGGTTAGGCAGATCAACATATAATAGTCACGGCACATGCGTGGCATGCATAATCACACGTTCATGCACCGATTCTCATACATTCGCATGCCAGTCAATGCATGTTCCATGCATGCAAATGTCATCTACATGTCATACGCATTCTCCGGCCCACTGGCCCACACTGGCACACTGGCAATTTCCCAATTTATTATTAATTATGACTCGAGTCCACATTATTAACGGCCCGGTGCGTCTAGCCTGCTTCAAAGTGCATGAGGCGCAGCAACCGATCAGGCCCAGTGTCTCTAGCCTGCTTCAAAGTGCATGAGGCGCAACACCGATCTCCTTACGAACCAGAGCCTGTTTCAAAGTGCATGAGGATGGTCGTCTTCCGGACGTACCGGGCATCGTCCTGCTTCAAAGTGCATGAGGACGGTATTGACCCGAAGGTCACGACCCGAAGGTCCTTCGGTGATCACACAACTTATTATTATCTGAACCCAGCGTATAACGCTTCAGGGCATTTTAGGTGATCACATGCTCATGGCATAAACGCATTCTCACACAATTTCATCACATACCTCACTCTCGGCATACACAATGCGTGTCCATGTTATGCAATGCAATGCACCATGAGCGCCAATTAAATTCAAACACTCAATATCACCACACGCTGAAACATCACATTGCAGGCACAACAAATAATATTGCCAGGCTCAAACATGCGCACAACATCATTCAAACTCAATCCTGTCAGATGTAAACACGCGCATATACCACTCTTATCCCATTATTCCGTCCATTCTCATTTCCTCTTTCTCATTCTTCGCCAGTGACCCGCGTAAACGTACACGCCTCAGGTACACTGCGACCACTCACCACATCCGGCCTGCGTACTCGTTCACGCCTCAGGCCCCTCGATCGCGCCCCGAGCATCACACGCCTCGGTCCGATCCCACATTCACTTTCTCAAGCCATTGCCTCAAATTCCGTGCACACTTGCACCCCACACTTCACCACATCACCATTTTCACACAAAAGCACATTTTCGCATAAAACATTTTTCTTTGTTCAAATGTTTTCAAATCATTTTCAGCCCTTCACGGGATTTTCATAAAATTCCAAGGCGGACCTAACGGTACCGAACACGCATCAAACGACTCACCACAGCACAGTGCACAGTACTCCCACAGCTCGTGAACAGTAATTTCTGCACTCAAATCACAAAATCACACCACCGACTCTTCCCGACACTTACATGAAACTCCGAGCCGAACTCCACGGTATCATTCTCGTACCCAACAGCACGCCACAGCATACTCAACTTAATTACCACAATTTACTAATAATTTAAATATGCATCCAATACGATAATTCCCATTTTTCTCCCACCAAACGGCGTCAGATTAATTCCGATCCTTCACGGGACTTTCTCGCCATAATATCTAGGTTCCAAAAATTCAACTTGCGTCCCAATCGGACCATCACAGCTCGGTGAACAGTAATCCACAGCCAGTGAACAGTGATTCGAGGCATATGAACAGTAATTCCCAGCCCCTAATTTTCTGAATTTCCAATAAATATTACCCGAATTAATTCCTAAGGCCCGCCATAAAATTTTCACCCCCTATCCATGTAATTCCGCACCTAATTTCATACTGATTTCGTCCGAATTTACCCGTCGATACCCGAAGTCCTAAATTGGGTTTAGAGCGCGACTTACCCGCGTTCTAGACTTCCTCGGCTAGAACGGAAAGCGGCGGCCCTTAATCGGGGACAACGGCGACGACGTACAACTTCCGGGTGGCGGCGATCGGCTTGGACAGCGATGGAGTGGCTTGCGCGTGGCCGAGAGCCTCACGGCCAAGAGAGAGAGGGAGGGAAATAGAGAGAGAGAGGGACGGCGGGAGGGGGTGATGGTGGCGTACGGCGGCGTGGACGGTGGCTTGAGGGTGGTCCGGTGTGGTGGCGGCGAGCGGCGGCGCCGGCGGTGGAGAAAATGGCCAAGGAAGAACTCACGGTGGAGGAGGGGAAACTCACGGCCAAAAAAGAAAAAGGGGGGGGGGGGGGGAAGTCCACGAAGGAGAGGGAGAGAGAGAGGAGAGGGTCTTATCTAGAAACTTTGACCCAAAAAATATCTAAAGCAAAAATGACTAAAATACCCATTCTTCCATAAGCATGCCCTTTGTTAATCCTTAAGGGCAAAACAGTCAACTTTTTCGTTTCTTGTCCAGATTGAATTTTTTCGAAGAATTTGAGCACAACAAAATTCACACGTGTCACGTACAACGTCGTCCTAATGTTCCGTGTGACTTCCTAATTTTCCGGTGTCTAATTTGGGCAAAAATTCAATAATTAAATTCTATTAAACGCAACTCGAGCGTTTCTCGAGCTAACGGGCGACTTGGCTGGGGAAATTCGCAGAATCGACTCATGACTGATACTGAATCGAGTCACGTGCAAGTCCGTTCGATGCGTGACGATCTCGGTTGTCATAAAAATCGCGAAGATCAATCACTTCATCCGAGGGGTACGATCGTTCGGTATAATTTCGGAATCATTCGTCAAGTCGTTTCGTGGTCCAACGGAATCACCCGCGATCCACTACTAGGACAGTGGCAAACTGACCCCTAACTATCCTTGGATCGGCCAACAGTGGCTCAAAATATCACTTACGCGATTTAATGGTCGAAGTCCATTCACGGTCGAATTTTCTTTAGTCGCGCGAATTTAATTCCCCTATTAGCCTTTCCCTAATGGTTAGCATTCCCAGGAATGATCAGTTCCGGGCGAGAATTTACTGCGAGCACATTTCATAAAACTCAGTTATTTCATAATATCCAATTGGCAGAAATTTCGGAATGTCACATAAATGCTTCCACAAGAAGCACTTAGATGTTGGTGGGGTGAGTCATATCCTGCTAATGACATAAACAAAAAATTCCAGGTTCATTGTGAAATTGCCTCTAGAACCCCAAAACTTACGGTCATTAATAGCAAAGGAGAAACTAAATCTTAAAAATGGCCACTATGCATGGAAAGGGCCACGACCCATGGGCATGATGTCACAATTGGCTCAAAACAATTTTCAGAAAGAAACCAGCAAACAAAAATGACATCTTAAACCATCCAAATGTTCAGACAAGATGTCACAGTTGCTATTAATACTTCGAGAAAAGGTTTAGTCTAAAGTTCATGCAACCCACGATCCTATCATAGGTCACGTGAGTGTCTGTATAATCCGTGTCCAAGACAAAGTTTGACCCTCAAAGATCACTACTTGTCATGGAGAAGAGAATTAATGGGACATGACTTTGGGGTGGGTAGCATTTCTGGTACTAGTTCCACAACATGTGCCTAGAAAACTCTGGACCACTCTGTCCAATAAAGCTGAGACAAAAAGCATAAGTTAGACATTTAGAATTGGTTCCAGCCTACAACATGTCTGACCAGTAGTCTGACTGAAAAGGAGCTGCTTCTTTTGGTTAGAGAGAGACAGACAGAAACAGTGCACAGAACACAGATTTAGGATCAATATATTCTAGTCTAAAATGCATTAGCAATTCAAGATTACATGACATAAAATTTGAGCTCAAGCGCTTGCAAAAGTTATATATCCGGACCATAAACTTATCAATAATCCCATAAAGTTTCCAGCAAGTAAACTTTGTAATGATTAGTTGGAAGTCTTTATCCACTATATTTAGGTATTCAACCAACTTTAAGCTCCATGGCTTAACATGTAAGACAATTCACACAACTAAATGCGTAGACCATAGATGGTTCAAGTAAAGGGTTATTTGCAACCCATTCTGCTTGTGTTTTGTCTACGGGTTGATTTACCAAAAAAGAAAAAAACCAAGATGCTGACCAATTGTAAATATAAATATGAAGCCATAGAAAGTTTAAGATATCCAGAGTCTCCAGAGTCTAGACTCTTCAAGGCAGAGTTGGCAGAGAATTCCAGGTAACTCTTAACAGACCAAAACTAAATAAATGGAAGAGCACAATAGAGAAGAACCAATATCTGAACCCATAACAAGTTTTTAACTATCTTGCCACAATATCAAGTCCGCAAAAGGATGCCATAGGCCCTCCCATAGAATGCCCTGTCGCCATGACGTCGATATCAAATCCTTGGCTCTTCTAACAGCATCCAAAGTACCAGGTCGCATTGTTGTATTGTGACAAGCATGATAAATCCATGATGAACCTAAGCAAAGACAATAGAATAAGACTATAACTCATTCCAAATCAGAAGTATCCACAACTTGCAAGAGGCTCATCATCTCTAGAACCATGGCTACAGGCATGCGGGGGTAGTTTAGGTCAAGCTGTTTCCAATAGAAATCTTCAATCCAATTCTGTATGCTGTAGATAGAAGTAACCACTAACCGAAAAAGTTCAAATAACTTTTCCAAGAACAAAATTAGTGAAGTATGTGATCTCCTCATGACTCCATCTAAATTTACAAGCACATAGCTTTCATGTCTCAGTGGAAATGATTCACTGTTTTCCCTTCTTATGGACAGCAGACCCATGTGCTTTGTGTACGCACTCAACCGAGGCTACTCTTCTTAGCTTAAATTTTCATCAAATCCTTCGCATGTCAAATGTAAGAGGAATAATTGCTAAAGTTAACATGCATACCTATGTTCTTGAGTACCTTTGAAAGCTATAACTGCAGCATTAAGGTCCTGGCCACCCCAATATATGCCTACAGGTAATATATATTGATTAGAAATAAGGACAAAAAATTAGATGAAATTCAAACATAGAGGCATCACGAGCATCGCAAATTGGTAGGCCACTGCGACATGAATTACATACCTATAAGCAGTGCTGGACGTCAAACTATCAGATCAATGACTTAGAACCCCTGCTTTCAAATCCAAAGGCATTAATAACCGGTCAGAAGCTAATAAGAGAAGGCAGCATATGCCCACAAAATCTCATCTCAAGAATTGGCCATTTAGTACTGAGGACAACCTTAGCAAAAATGTCATATTAAAACGTAGTCAAATTACCTTGGTCTTTCCATCACAACTAGGACATGTCCAACTAAAAAGTTGTGTCAAATCTGACATGTAAACCTGCAAAACAAAAAGCTTTGCACCTTGTTACAATGTTATTGTATTGAAATGGTGAAACCTGAAGGGTAATAACAAGAAGCTCTATGTAAATGGGAGAAAGTTTATAAAGAACACTTTACTACAGATGCATACTCCACCACTATCGTCACAAGAGTCTGATTGTAAACAGCTTGAAGAGCCTTGGACCTCACTCAAAGTTCTGCATTTACCAGTTGAGAAAATTTCAGATTGAAAATGCAGTCACAAGTTCATTCAATTACAAGCAATGAAGCAAGTTTCTTATGTCTCTAGCAAGCTATTTCAACAAATCAAGTGAGAGGAACACTTTAAGGAAACATCAACTCAAAACAATATTTCAGTATATTTCTACCGTCCTTCATGAACTTAAAGAACTATATATGTTCAATGCAATGCGTTGAAAGGGGAATATGTAAACAACACAAGGCTCCTCTTTCCCAAAAGCTATTCCACTATAACCTTCAAGCTACAGTCCATCACTCAACTGGAGAAAAGCTGACTAGCTGACAGTCAATCACTGTGAGATACTCAACAAATTTTATCCCCAAAGAAGAAACAGCAGGATGAAATTTGTACCGACAAATATAAGGAAATTCAATCGATCCGACCATATTCCAAGCAGTAGCATCGATCCAAACTCGGTAATCCAATAGCTTAACAAAACCAACCAAATGCAACACGACACTGTCAGTCATATATGCCTTGAAAACATCCAAATCTGCACCAGAGGGACCATTCAGCTATAGGTTGGCCCCCATTCAATCAGGCACTACAGCTCCATGACACAGTCAACGATTCCCCAACGCTGAAATACCTAAATCCGCCAAATTCACAATACAAATCTCACTTTCCAAGCTCAAAACTGACGTACCCAACACTAGAGCCTCCGAATTAAGTCAGAGGATCACAGTAGTAAACTGGCACATGAACACGGAATTTACCTCTCGCCCCACTCGCGGCAATCGAGCATGTCAGAACCACCATCGCCGTCAACCGCCACCCGTTCCGCTCCATATTCTACAATAGAAACGGATCGAACAGTGTCATCGAGTAAACGAAACCGCGCCACAAAGAAATCGAATCTCTGTACGTTTCCCATCGGCAAACAATTACATGAAATCGAATGCCGCGAATCGCGCAGTGAGATAGAGAGATGGATCGCGATCGTCCGTATTCCTCGAATTGAACCTTGATTCCGGTCTCTCAGGTTGGTGGATTTTATGAAGATTTTCGTGATGGGATGGCGATCGAAAGCTATGGCAACTTGGGGCAAAGGGAAGGGGAGGATGATGAGTATACGACATTTCCTTATTTGCCCTCGGGATCTTCTTCTGTTGTTGGCGGGCAGATTCGGTGATTTCTAATGGTGTCAAAACCAAATAATATGCCCGAACCGGAACACGAACCGACCCGACCCGACCCGAAGTTTTGGGTATTTTCGGGCCGGGTCAACTTCATGTTCGGGTATTAGCTAAGCAAATGGGTATCTCAATGGTTTCGGTTTGGTTCGTGTTCTAAACACGAACCGAACCGAAACACATATTTTTATTTTTAGAACCAAAACACATTTCACTTTGTAGCACTGTCATTCAACTTCGTCTTGACTTTTTCGACGTGGCGTGAACAAAAAGTTTTTGTTCTTTTGCTTAGGTTTACTTGTGTGGATCGGTTCAATGTATGCTGTGATTGGGATTTTGGTTGCTTCTGATCGTGCGCTCTTTTCCATCGTCCTCATGTGCTGAGCATTAGGAGCAGCAGCACATAGAGAGAGAGAGAGAGAGAGAGAGAGAGAGAGAGAGAGAGAGAGAGAGAGAGAGAGAGAGAGAGAGAGGGGAAGGCTGGGGCCGCCGAACAGGATGATGCATCAACGTCGTCCCAGTTAGCAATGAGAGGTGTAACAGTCTGAATTTCGATTCTTTTCCCGGGATTCATGAAATGAATATTTTGGCCAATGCACTTATAGTGAGATCTCACCCGGAAATGCGCATTCTCGGGATGCTAACCTTAGGGGTAAGGCTATTACGGGATTGAGTTCGCACGACCAAAGAACTCGACCTGGGTTCGATCTTCGACCATATGGATTGACGAGGGAATGTTTTGAGCCAACCGAGACCGATCTACTTGATTGATCGTGTCCAAAGGGCACTAGCGACAGACCCTCGCAATTATATGACAACCGAGGTCGTCCCGGGTGGAGTAAACCTAAACGTGATTTGACTTAGTGTCGGTCACGGGTCGAGAGCGCGTAATTCCAATGAGCCACCCGTTAGCCAGAGATAAGCTAAAGTCGCGATTGTTCGATTTTAGTCATTTCTTGGAATTCGGGCCCGGGAATCGAGAATTTTGAAAGTGACAATTTTGGACAGCCGATGACGTTTTTGGCTTGGCCAACCTTGGGGCCACCCATTTCTGTAAAAAAATGGATTTCGGTCCGGGACCCGGAAAATGACCATTTTGCCCCTCTGGTCACCGATGGCGATTCTGAGGTCGTTTGAGGTTATTTTTCGAGGCCGACGCCATTTTTGAGTGGCCACGCATACCAGGAGTGGTTTTGGCCAAAAATTGGAATTTCGACAAAAATTGGAAAAATAATATTATTTTATTCCCGAGACTTTGACGTGGATTTTCGAGGGCTTGCGCGATGAATTTCGCGATTCCGACGCCATATTATGTTGGCCACGCACATATGGAACACGTATGTGCAAAAATTGGAATTTCGGTTCGGGATCGGAAAATTACCAAAATGCCCTTGGACCCATTTTTGGTAATTCCGAAATTTTGGATTTAATTTGGGATTAACCAAGGTGAGTTAGGCTTAACTCAGGTCTGGTCAACCATGGTTAAGAGCAAATGACCATTCTACCCCTAAATTATTGGATTGGATCATTTTTGGGCCCTTGGATTAGGGGCAAAATTGTCCAATGGGCCTAGATTGTGACACTTGGATCCCACTAAGCTATCTTTGACCTATTTGACCAGACCCTCTCTCTCTCCTCTCAGCTATTTGATTATTTTCCCCCGTGCAAGTTCTTCTTCTTCTCCGTTTCTTGTTCTGCAGATTACGTTTCTGCCATTTTCGGTACTGTTCACGCCGGAACAGTACCAGCCGGTGCTGCCCCCACCAAGCCAACATCACCAGCAACCATTTCCACCTCTGTGCAGCCACCACAGCCCCAGTTTTTGTCCAAAACAGCCTTGTTTCTCTGTTTTTCTCTTTCCCGGTCTGCAAACAGTACCGCCGGAGCTTCGCCGGAGCTCCGATCGCCATTCCGTCGACACCCAGCCGTCCAGCCTCGCCGTACGTCGCCGTCCAGCACCGTCCGTACAGTGTCCGTACGGTTACTGTTCACACGTCCGTACGGATCACTGTTCACGCCGGACCGTCGGACGCCGCGGCTGTCACCGGCACCTCGCCGGCCACCGTCCCAGCCCCGTCCCGTACGGTGTCCGTACGAAAGCACTGTTCACGCGTCCGTACGGGGTGCACTGTTCACGCCGTCCGTACATCGCCGGCGACGCTGCTGCCGCTGTCCCGGCCCGTTCAAGCCCCGTTCTGTGTCGCCTTTTTGGGTAAGTGTTTTCCCCAAATGTCATTTAGGACCTCGGGTATTTCTAGACTCGTTTAGTATTCGGTTTAAGTGATTTTAGGGACTGTTAGTGGTTATTTCGTGGCTGTCTTCGGGACTAAATTAGGGGCTGAATGTTTGGAGGTTGTGGGCTGATTGGGTGACGAAATTCGTGGTTTAGGAATGCTGAGTTAGGGCGGTGATGTCGAGGATCGATCGGGAATTAAATGGGTGATTAATTGGAAATGTATTGGCTTGATTGGGTTTATCGGATTAATTGTGTAGTTTGCTGTCATTGGCTTGTTCTAGTTTGTGATTGGGCCGAATGTGATGTGGTGCTATGCCGTGTGTGTGGCCGTGAGGTGTGGTGGCGTGGACATGTGAATGTGCATTGAGTTTGTGTGCCGAGTGTGGGTGATCATGTGGTGTCCGTGTGATGAGAATGCGTGTTTGTGAAGTGTACGTGAGATGTGAATTTGGTGTGTGGCTATAAATGTGTGAGGCGTGTATGTTTGGCCGTGCGTGTGCTGGTTGTGTGTAAGTGTGGTTTGAGTGGAACGAGGATATGGAAATGTGAGATTGGTTGGAAAGGATCCGTCCTGAGGCGTGTACGTTTACGCGGGACGATGCCGTCCCTGACGAGGTGACGATGCCCGGCCCGACGGGGTGTCGATGCCTGACGTGGTCAGAAGACCGTTGGCCTGATGCGTTTTACGCGGGCGCGGTAGAAGGAAAGTGTGTGTAGGATTCCGTCCTGAGGCGTGTACGTTTACGCGGGACGATGCCGTCCCTGACGAGGTGACGATGCCCGGCCCGACGGGGTGGCGATGCCTGACGAGGTCAGAAGACCGTTTGGCCTGATGCGTTTTACGCGGGCGCGGTAGTGGTGGAAAGGTTGAGAATGAACAAGAATTGGTGGGACGAATGAAATTAAGAAAGTGACGCGTGGTTTGAGTTGGTGTGCGAGTGTGTTTGTATCGCGTGGTGTGATGCTCGATTATGGGGTAAAAACTGCTAGGCATGGTATGGGACGTGCCCAAGTGGGTTTTGCTCTATAATCGGGGCACGCGCGCTGCTGTGATGTATTTCTGTGGCATACTGGATGTGTGGTTGACTAACGTGCAGGGACGTGCGTGAGGAATTCGAGGTAGGGTCGCATGTGATTGTTAGTTGGGCTGATCGTTGTGTGTTATGTGTGTTTTCGTGCGGCGGTGCGTGAGTGCCTACGTGGGGTTTGGGGTTGTACACTTATTGAGATTCGTCTCACGGTTGTATAACCGTCACTTTCAGACCCCCGGCCCTAAACCCGGGAAGTGCGCCTTTTCTTTTTGGAAGTCCGGGGAACTACTGTTGGTACCCGAAGTGGAGCCGCAGTGAGTTCCGGAGATTCGAGCGGAGATTGAAGCCGCACGTGAGGAGGGGCGATCCTTAGGTTTTTCCTTAAGATTTTGGGGGTTGTGTAAATCGGGTTGACCCATAGGGAAGTTAAGTTAACCAGACCCTGATATTTTGTTGACGGTGATTTCGGATGCTAGTTTGTTAATTATGCCTGTAATATGATGTATGTATATTTGGTGTTGTATGAATATGTGGTTGCTGGATTGTTTTGTTGTTCTACCCCGTTGTCGTCATTATTTGTCCGGGGTTTTATTTTTCGCTTCCGCATGTGGCTCTGATGTTTGGGTTGGGTCGGCGACGTTCCTGGGACGTCGCATCATTTCGACCGGAGCAGGGGATGTCGCGAGCTCGATGGGGTTCAGGGCGTGACAAGAGGTACTAGCAAATAATAAGGGAGTGGGGGAGGAGGCGATGGGTGACCACTCTGTTCCTAGCAAAAATATTTCCAGTCTCATTAGAAATGGCAGTCGGCCTTTTTCATGGGAACAGACATTTAGAGAGAAAGAGAGATATTGCATCCAAGGATCAAGTAATTGATAGAACCAGGTCGCACTATTGGGACACAAGAAAAGATTCATTTCATGGTACCCTCCCAGTCCCGGACCTTAGTTTTCGTCGTCGAGAGCCATCGATGTTCGTGACGGGCCTTTTTGAGCTCCTCGTTTGATCGGGACGAATTGACCGGAGATCTTTCCTATAGAATGGCATTGTATGTGGATACACGGAAAAAATATCTTAACTGCTCTAGTCTTGGAATGAACGGATTAGCACTCAATTTATTACCGATGGGGATTGGTGGAGGCGGTTGGGTAATTCCGATAACTTTCAAGCAATTGTAACATCGTCAAATATTAGCTTGAACCCAAAAAAACTCGAAACCCGACCCGGTTTTTGCGTTTTGGGTCATTTTCGGTTCGGGTCAAGAGTCCACATATCTTTTATGATTCGGGTTGAGTAGGGTAGCGTGGAGACTAGACCCAACCCGACCCATTGACACCCATTTGTGTAACTTAACCTTAATTTATAATAAAAATATAAAACACGAATCCGAACCGAACCGACCTGACCCGATCCGACCCGATCACGCGGTTATATCATGTTTGGGTCTTGTTTCGGATCGGGCCAATCACACATATTCATTGTTTCGGGTCGGGTATCACGAAACCCGACCCGACCCGACCCATTGACACCCCTAGTGATTTCGTCGTTTGCGTGAGGGCACTGAGGGAAGTTCCACTAGAAATTCACATTTGGGGTTCTATCTTCTCTCTTTTGCAGCTTACCTTTGATGTCTCCACATTAGCACTTCGACTCAACTTAGTTGAATTAGTTTTTTTTTTTTCATCTGCCCTACTCTAATTCTCATCTCACTCTCAAATTTTTGTTCTGTCTCTTTGTAAAATATGAAAATCTGGGAATCAAACCCTACACTTGAAACTAAACGTTCCCATCACCAGTTCATGAAAAAGTGGAAATTCGAACCCTCTACCTCCTCCATCCTAATGGGAAGGATAGCCACTAGAGCAATCCTTATTATATGAAAATGCAATCACTACTAGACGCACTGTAAAGGTGTATTCCACTTTAAAAAGACAACTGTGTTCGGTTACATATGCCTACTTTTTCTCAATTTGGCTTAACAAACGGTGGGAGATGAGAGCTCCCATTGAACCAAAGCTGTTGTGCCTTCAGAGTATAGAACCATCAGTCGCTCTGAATAGCTTTGATTAAAAATGCGATCCTTAATCTAAGTTTCTAAATATGCAGGCAAGGACTGCCGTCGTGAAGGATGAGAGATTACGCGAAAAAATAAAAAAGAGGGTTCTACGGTGGCGGGAAGCAACATGAGACAATAGCGATGTTGATCCTGAAGAGGTTACTTGAATCTGTGAAAATGTTTGCGATGCTAAATAGAAATGGTAGAGGACGCATTTAGGGAATGATAAGATCCTGATTGGTGCTCAGGACCATTGTAATTGGGATTACCTTATGCTATATGTCTTCATGAATTCCTGTTTCTCCAAAGAAATGCACCTTGCCTAGGTGACTGTCAATGAATGAACACATTTCATAATTCATGTCAAGTCGATGCAGAGTCTCTGCAGTCAAACATTTGTATTGTAATGGTAAATCGAGACGTTCTTGTGTATAGGAGGCCATAGCTCATTGTCCAAAAAATTCTCAGATTTACCACAGTTTGAGATAAATATGTCATAGATGTACCAATTAGGGGTAAGTATAACACTGATATACTAGTTCGAGAGTTTTTTATGAAAATATGACATGTGCATACCAGTTTGAGATTTTTTATGATAGTAAATCTATTTTTATAAAAACTTAAACTTTGACTAGTTGTCCAAAGTCACTCTAGACTAGACTAAAGTCACGTTAGATCCACATCAGCTCTATTCACCTGTCGTTATCTACGCAAGCCGCCACGTAGGGACAGAATTGTAAAGGTAGCTATTTTTGGGACACCAGGACAAGTTTGGAAAAATTGATAACACGAAAAATTGAGGCATCAGTGTCACACTGGGTAAAATGTAGGCTTTTTAATGGAATTTTCTCAAGCCCAGTTAGCTTCGTTTGCCAATCGGTGTCCACACAAACGGACACGTCCAAATTTTACTGAATAGTGCACTTTGACGAAGGTACTGGTACAAGTTTGAGATTTTGACGACATGACCCATCGCCATCAGGAGCCCTCACCTTCGTGCGTCGATCCCCTAGCGACGGTAACTCCTCGCCCGTTTGAGTCTTTTGCCACACCTTCGTTTCTTTATATCTCCGTTCAGAGCTCACGACTTATGTCGATGGAAGTCGCGACCGCCGTCGATTCACTCCAACGGAGGTCGCTAGCCTCGTACGGCCATAGATACGTGGTTACGTGAGGCAAGCCGCCTCCACAACCGCAGCGTCGGAGCTCCACTCGGGTTGATTTGCTCGATTTTTGGAGCATCAGAGAGAGACAACCCTCAGCCCTGCTTAAAAACATAATAAACAGATAAACTTCCTCGCCATGAGGGCAATTGGGTATTTTTGCAGCAGCAAAAAGAGGCATGCAGTCATGCACTTGATGATCTAAAGATTCCAGAAAATCACAGGAACAACTCGTATGGCCGGACCAGGGGGTGGGGTTTTTCTCCAAAATAGCCCCAACTGGACACCATAACCCTGAAAGTGACACTACGATTACCTACAAGCAAAGGCGCAAGTGTTTCCCGTGCAGTGCCATTCCTGCAATTTGGGGGCAAGTGCGTGGGCATTTACGGCGACACGGTGTTGTCCGAAAATCCAATGCAAAGATACATTTCACACCGTGCGGTCAGTTTCGGCGCTAAGTAAACTCCACAGATGCAAGATTATTACAATTCAAAAACATAAAAACAACGAGAGCGAAATTCTTTTTGATATTTTATTTTAGTCACCGAAGCCACTCGATTGCTCCTCCCATCTCTTCAGAATCGCACTAATTCAAAAAAAGGGCCGCAACACATGGGCATGATGTCACAATCGGCTAAGAACAATTTTCAGCAAGAAATCAGAAAACAAAAGTAAAATTTTAAATCATTTGTGTTAGGACAAGATGTTAAACTTGCTACTAATACTTTGAGAAAAGGTACAGTCTGCAGTTTATGCAACCAATGATGCTACCATAAATATTTGACTCTAAAAAAATCACCACTCGTCATAGAGAAGAGAATCAATGGGACATGACATTGGGGCGCATACCATTTCTGGTACCAGTTCCAAAACAGGTGCCTAGAAAAGTACACTGGACCACTCTATCCAATAAGGATGAGACAAAAGGCATAATTTAGACATCTTAGAATTGGCTCCAACAGACAATGTATTTGGCCCCATAGTCCTACTGAAGAGGAGCTGCTTCATTTGATTAGAGAAAGACAGACAGAAACAGCGCACAGAATACAAATTTAGGATCGATAATCCATCTTAAAATGCATTACATGACATAAAATTTGAGCTTCAAGTACCTAAAAAAGTTATATGTCTAGACCATAAACATATCAACAATCCCATAAAGTTTCCAGCAAGTAAACTTTTTAATAAATAGTTGGATGTCTTTATCCACTACATTTAAGTAGTCAACCAACACTAAGCTCCAAAGCTTAACATATACGACTCAATTCACACAACTAGATACTTCAACAATTGGTGGTTCGCGTGAAGGGCGTTTGCACCCCATTCTGCTTGCGTTTTGTCTATGGGTTGATTTACCAAAACATAAGAAAACAAGATGCTACGAATGACGAATTGTAAATATAAATATGAGAGCCCTAGAAAATTCAAGATTCACTAAACTCTTCAAGGTAGAATTGGCAGAGAATTCCGGATAACTCCTAACAGACCAAAACTCAACAGTTGGACAAACATGATAGAAAAGAAACCAATAAAATTCACAAGTCCCAACCACAACAATTTTTCAATTGTCTTACCACAGGATCAAGTCCGCAAAAGGATGCCATAGCCCTTCCTACAGAATGCCCAGTCACCATGGCGTTGATGTCTCCATATAAATCCTTGGCTCTTATCACAGCATCCAAAATACCAAGTCGAATTGTCGTATTGTGATAAGCATAATAAAATCCAAGATGAACCCAAGCAACAATCAATAGACTAACATTGTAACTCAATCCAAATCAGAAGTATCCACAGGTTGCAAGAGGCTTATCATCTCTAGAACTTACCATGGCACCAGGCATGCCAGGGTAGTTTATGTCAAGCTGTTTCCAGTAGAGATCTTCAACCCAATTCTATATGCTGTATACATTAATAGAAGTAATCACTAACAGAAAAGCTCAAATTATAAAGAGACGTGACAGAATTTTTCACAGAACAAAATTAGTGAAGTATGTGATCTCCTCACGACTCCATCTAAAATTACAAGAAAGGAACTTTCTTGTGTTGGCGGAAATGATTCACCCTTTTTCCATTCGTATGGACAGCAGACCCATGTGCCTTGTGTACACATTCACTGAGCCGGCGGAGATCCACAAATTTTGCAACAATTCCGTCCTTAGCTAGTGGCAATGTGCCTATAGTAGAAGGTAAGGTCACACAGACTGAGAAGTGGTCTCCCAAGGCACTCTTTGTTTCACCCTATAAAACCGGTTAATTGCCTAACCGTGCAAGTCCCACAGTTCCAAAGTCCACACATCTGCCAAAATTGTGAAGCTCAATACAAGTTCAAACACCCCCCCCCCCCAAAAAAAAAGGAAAATAGCTACATGATTCAACTATAAATAGCTCAGCTCAGCATCCACACATCCTTACTAGGTTTTATCAAGTCTGGTAAACAAAAGCCACAGGCTCAAGATTAGATTGACAGGTAAACTTGCAAACGCATTCATTCAATAGAAGTCACGGAGTTGTATTTACAAGGATGACACATTCAACTTCATGCTATTTACATTCGGAGTGAATTTGAGTAGGGTGCTTATGCATCTTGTGATGGATATGGACAACAGATTGATGGAATGCATTTCATGACCGTAATCACAAAGGTCCCTTATGATCTTTGAGAAACCAGGTACTGACCCAGGAGCATTTTAACTGAAATTGCTCTTGCCATCGGAGTCTGAAGGCAGCCTCAATGCAGAAGCAGAAGGATTCCTGGAAAGCATAAGATTTCCTTTGACATCTTCAGCTCCATATTCCTTCAATTGTGCGTCCATGATGATTTTGCACGAACCCTACATCCCAGCCATTAATCACACACCATAGTAGACTAAATGGTCCGTGATGCTGTTACCAGTTACCGATCTGCAGAGACGCACTCTCATTAGTCATCCATATATATTCCTGGTAACAAAGGACCAACATTCTCTAGAACAAGCTGGTTTGTCCCATGACTTATTGCATCTAGCATGACAAATCCACAAACTAATTGCTTGACCAAGTAGCTACGACTGAAGCAACTTCATTACCTGTTGCATGATGGATCTTCTCCAGAGCTATCACAAACTTTCTCGACCTGATAAACCAGACTACCAAATCCTATATTATACAGCCATGCCTGCAACAAGGGGAACATTCCAATTACATGTTAACACTGACATGGAAAAGATTATGATTAGTGGCCAGAGAAGCAGGTGGAATCAAATCATTTTCACATTATCTCACATCAATATGTTTATCCGTGGCTGTCATTGAGCTAGTGGCCAATCATTATAAGCATTAGTAGACATACAATAATTAAAATGCGTATAATTGCACAGAGCTTAAGACTAGGTTATTAGCCATCAGAGAGAGAGAGAGAGACAGAGACAGAGAGAGTATAAAGCATACATTATTACGCTGTCTTAAACTTTGGAATTGGTACAAAAAAACTCATGATGGCTCTTGCAGGAATGAGAGTTACTCAAACATTTCTGAAAAGTCATGAGTACTACTAACTATCCTGCTTTGCTAAGAAGATTAAAAACAAGACAGTAATATTTTATATGCTAAAAAAAGAGAGTACATACATTGTTGGAATAAATGAGACTTCACCAGTTAGATAGGTTGAAAGAAATGCAAAGCAAACATCAAATTCAATCCACGATAATTCCCCATAAATTATATGATATTCTGTCAAAATCAAAGCCTTACCTCTCTTGGGAAGTGATGGTAAGTCTTCCGTGGGAACCAAGAATAATACAGAGGCAAATGGGGCACAATATCATGTCCATTAGTAATACGTATTGTATTTGGCACACGGTCACTGTAGTAAGACGCAAACGCTGAATTGCCAATACGAGGTTGTCCAAATGTTAAAAGCTGAACTTTCCGTGCTTCATGATTGACCTGGAAATGAAGTGTCACCAGTTATATAAGTAAACCAAGCGAATGCTGGTCTGGAAAAAACAGCTTCAGCACACATAATTAGACAGCCAAATAATTTGAATGTTAATACATCAATGGCCCTTTCGGGACCGAAAAAAAACACTACGCATCAATAACCATATCTCGCATTTCACATACAATGTTGAACAATAGAACAGCCCTTTCTCTCCATGAGGGTTGAAGGTCTAGCGATACTTTGTCAAGATCCCATCCATAATTTTCCCAACACCAAACCCCACACCCACAATAAAACCAACCCCACCCTCAGCCCCAAGAAAAGGTGTTAATAATATGGAATAGTAGGATTGAGGGGTGAATTTACAGACAAGGTGCATTTAAATGCTGCCACAAGAAACAATTGGATGTTGGTGGCGTGAGTCACATCCTGCTAATGACTTCAACAAAAAATTCCAGGTTCATAGTGAAAATGCCCCTTGAACTCCAAAACTTACTGTCATAAATAGCAAAGGAGAAACTAAATCAAAAAAAGGGCCACGACGCATGGGCATGATGTCACAATCGTCTTAGACCAATTTTCAGCAAGAAACCAGAAAAAAAAAAAGTAAAATTTTAAATCATTTGTGTTAGGACAAGATGTTAAACTTGCTACTAATACCTCGAGAAAAGGTACAGTCTATAGTTTATGCAACTTATGATCCTATCACAGGCCACATGAATGTTTGACTCTAAAACAATCACTACTTGTCATGGAGAAGAGAATCAATGGGACATGACTTTGGGGTGGGTACCATTTCTGGTACCAATTCCGCAACAGGTGCCTAGAAAAGTACACTGGACCACTCTGTCCAACAAAGCTGAGACAAAAGGCATAATTTAAACATCTTAAAATTGGCCCCAGCCTACAACGTATCTGGCCCCGTAGTCCGACTGAAGAGAAGCTGCTTCATTTGATTAGAGAAAGACAGACAGAAACAGCGCATGGAACACCAATTTAGAATCGATAATCCATCTTAAAATGCATTAGCACTTTTAAGATTACATGACACAAAATTTCAGCTTCAAGTGCCTAAAAAAGTCATATGTCTGAACCATAAACATATCAACAATCTCATAAAGTTTCCAGCAAGTAAACTTTTTAATGAATAGTTGGATGTCTTTATCCACTACATTTAAGTATTCAACCAACTTGAAGCTCCAAAGCTTAACATATATGACTCAATTCACACAACTAGATACTTCAACAATTGGTAATTCGCGTGAAGGGCTGTTTGCACCCCATTTTGCTTGTGTTTTGTCTATGGGTTGATTTACCAAAACGTAAGAAAACAAGACGCTATGAATGACGAATTGTATATATAAATATGAGAGCCCTAGAAAGTTCAAGATCTACTAGACTCTTCAAGATAGAATTGGCAAAGAATTCCGAATAACTCCAAACAAACCAAAACTGAACAGTTGGAAGAACAAGATAGAAAAGAAACCAATAAAATTCACAAGTCACAACCACAACAAATTTTCAATTGTCTTACCACAAGATCAAGTTCGCAAAAGGATTCCATAGCCCCTCCCAAAAAATGCCCAGTCACCATGACGTTGATGTCTCCATATAAATCCTTGGAACTTATGACAACATCCAAAACACCATGTTGAATTGTCGTATTGTGATAAGCATAATAAAATCCAAGATGAACCCAAGCAACAATCAATAGAGTAACACTGTAACTCAATCCAAATCAGAAGTATTCACAGGTTGCAAGAGGCTTATCATCTCTAGAACTTACCAAGTTACCATGGCACCAGGCATGCCAGGGTAGTTTATGTAAAGCTGTTTCCAGTAAAGATCTTCAACCCAATTTCGTATGCCATAGACAATAAATAGAAGTAATCACTAACTGAAAAGCTCAAATTATAAAGAGACGTGATAGAATTTTTCATAGAATAAAATTAGTGAAGTATGTGATCTCCTCACGACTCCATCTAAAATTACAAGAAAGTAACTTTCTTGTCTTGGTGGAAATGATTCACCCTTTTTCCGTTCGAATGGACAGCAGACCCATGTGCCTTGTGTACACTTTCACTGAGGCTGCTCTTCTTAGCTTAAATTTTCATCAAATCCTTGGCATGTCAATTGTGAGGGGAAGAATTGCTAAAGTTAACATGCATACCTATGTTCTTGAGTACCTCTGAAAGCTATAATCATAGCATTAAGGTCCTTGGCCACCCCCAACATATGCCTACAGGTGTAGGATTTAGAAATAGAGACAAACAATTAGATACAATTCAAGCATAGAGGCATCACAAGCATCTAAATTGATAGGCCACTGTAACACGAATTGTATACCTGTAAGCAGTGCTGGACATCAACTATCAGTTCAATGACTTCGAACCCCAGCTTTCATATCAAGAAGGCATTAATAACCAGTTCAGAAGCTCATAAGACAAGGCAGCATATGCCCACAAAATCTCATCTCAAGAATTGGCTATTGAGTACTGAGATCCATTATTCACGCAACCTTAGCAACAATGCTATATAAGAATGTAGTCAAATTACCATGGTCTTTCCATCACATCTAGGACATGTCTAGCTAAAAAGTTCAGTCAAATCTGACATGTAAACCCGCAATAAAAGCTTTGCTTTAAATTAAAATTTTATCGTATTGAAATGGTGAAACCTGATGCGTAACAACAACAAGCTTTAGGCAAATGTGAATTTTTTGTTAAAGAACACTTATGGCAGATGCATACTCCACCAATATCGCGGCATGAGTGTGATTGTAAACAGCTTTGTGAGACCTTGGACTACAGTCCATTACTCAACTGGACTAAAGCTGAATAGCCGATGTTCAATCACTGTGAGCACTCAACAAATTTTATTCCCAGAGTAGAAACAGCAGAATGAGATTTGCATCGAACATATATAAGGAAAGCATAGCATCGATCCAAACTCGGTAATCTAAGGGCTTAACAGAATCAACCAAATACAACTCAACGCACGTCAGTTATATGCTTTGAAAGCATCCAATTGTACACCAGAGGTATAGCTTGCCCCCATTCAATCAGGTACACTACGGCTCCACAACACAGTCAACGATTTCCCCCAACCCTAAAACACCTAATCCGCACAATTCACAATACAAATTTTACCGTCCAAGCTCGAAACACGACGTACTCAATCCCAGCGCCTTTGTCTATTCGCGCCTTCTCACTATCAAAACTCCCGATCAGAGAGAATCAGAGCAGTAGCAAGTGATGCCATGAACGCGAATTGCAATTTACTTCTCGGCCTCCACTTGCGGCAATCAAGCATTGTCAGAACAACCACCGCCCCTCAACCACGACCCGTTCCGCCGCTCCCTATCCTGCAACAGAAACCGAAGGATAGGACGACGGATTTGCGATCTTTCCTGATCTGCCCTCGGGATCTTCTTCTGTTGGCGGGCATATTCGGCTTCACATTGGGTGATTTCGTCGTTTGCGTCAGGCCATTCAAGGAAGTTCTTCTTCTAAAATCGGGACGTTTAGAAAGATTGCCCGGCGGGGTCTTCTGTTGTGTTTTAGCCTTGAGAGAATGAGACGTGCTTTTTTTGGAAAATTTTGGGTCCTATCTTCACCCCTCCTTTGGAGCTTCCCTTTGATTTCTACACATTAGCACTTTGAGTCGGCTTGGTTCAATTAGTTGGTTCAAACTAAATTCTAAAAAATATTCTAAATTAAAGTTAATATTATTTATCTGTTCATTTATATTCGTGGAGGTATGTGAAAATGC
Organism: Syzygium oleosum; assembly: GCF_021117445.2. Taxonomy (NCBI): domain Eukaryota; kingdom Viridiplantae; phylum Streptophyta; class Magnoliopsida; order Myrtales; family Myrtaceae; genus Syzygium; species Syzygium oleosum. Next base: position 5,652,899 of record NW_026607485.1, on the reverse strand, counting down.
AATTACCCCATTATGGTCGCAAGCTCTCTCGAATTAAATTTTTCAAATTCATGCTCGAATCGATATAATGACTCGAGTCGTTCAAACTCAAGTGACCGACGAGTTGAGGTTAATTGTGAATTATGGAACCCACTTCTCATGGGTTGAGAGAGAGAGTTCGAGAAGGCAACTTGCTATTGTGTATCGATTCTCGAATACTCTCGGAATACTTATGTTGAATTGGATCCAATATTTCCTACGTTTTTTCTCAGATAAATGTACCTCCAATATTTTGAGTTGAATCGCTTATCTAAAATTTACAAAAATATTTATAGTGTGAATACAATTGGACTGATCACCGTTTTAGAAGACGATGGCATTGTCATCCCACAATTGCTCGGTTGATATATGAGTCGTACAATTATCGGGATTGAATACTACACTTTACACATAAAAGATTATTAAATAAAAGAAAAAGTCTATAATCTTTGAGAACAAAAGTCATTGGACCTTTTTCACCGGCTATGTTTGAAGTAAAAAACAAAGTTTGTAACCTCACACAACAAAAGTTACGAATGTCGTTTAAAAAAAATACCAAAGAGTGCGAATGAATTATTATTTTTATATATCGCAGTTAGCTCACACAAACAAAATAAAACAAGAACCCAAATGTGCGGTATGCGTGATGTTTGGTGGCTCTCACAGATTTATATTCATAGTCAAATGTTTATAAAAGCACAGAAAAACTAGTACACGAAACAAAAGGTGGAAGTTAAGAAAAAGTGAAATTCAAGAGAAATTATTGTGGAGAGTAAATTAATCAATTTTGTGGAGATCAATCTTCAAATCTCTTCCTTTATAGGTAATACAAATTATAAACACATCAATCCTTCGTTCGACTTAAGTCAAATTTTATAAGCATAGAACAGATTTATGGAAGAATCATTTTTTGATCAGGCTCATGCATCGCTCTTTCACTATAAAAGAAGAAAAAAAAATTTGAACATTAGAAAGTCGCAATCCGAACCCAAGCATGATAACCCAAATGATGAAGGGATCACACTATCTTCCATTAATTCACTGGTTGAAATCATGTCGTGAGCGAACCTCTGATCGGTTAGTATTTTTAGGTGTGCGCAACGTTATGTGAAAGGATTTTCAAGCCTTTAACATATTAGTTATGATGATAAATTCATATACTTGTAAATGGACTGAGTGATTATGGCTCAGATAAGACATTCCATAACGAATATAACACTTTATGATAACAAGTATGGATAATCATATTGATGATTTCTTCTCACTTTTTGATTTATCAACAAAAAAAAATTGCAACCCATCGGGACTCAGGCGGAAAATTTTCGAGCCGCGGGTCCATCTTGCACATGAGCCCACACTAGATTCAAATACATTCGGACTGGTGGGAAATTTTCGCACCACTCGCATAAAACGGAAAATGAAAAAAAAAAAATACCAAAGCAAAAACCACTCCCCCCACAATATAAAAACAGCGAGAGACAACTCTCTCCTCCCCGGATCAAACGACCTTCTGATTCCGACTCTCTCCTCCTCCCCTTTTTAATGCCAATCGTCACTTCTGATTCTGATTCGGCCTCTCTCTCTCTCCCTAGAGCAAGCAGTGATGACCTTGATCGGTCGAACGGTCGATCTCCGCTGTGGCGAGACCCTCGGAAGCAGCAGGCGTCGTCGGACGAGGCCCTGTCCGACGGCTCCGAGTAGGAGCAGCTGCAGCTCAACGAACGATTGACCTATGTGGTGAGAGTCTGTCTGTCTGGTTGTTGTTTCTGCTGTTCTGTTCAAAGGCTTCTTCTAGAGAAGTCTTAAGCGCAAGTGAGATCACGGGAGAGGGCAGTCCAAATAATGATGCTGCTACGAACCATTTATTAGCGTGAACGTGAAATGATTGGTAACTCTCGGAGGAATTCAAACGAACAAAAAGTATTGTAAGAGCTAACGGTATAAACCCCCGCCTAATTGGTAATCGGGTGCGTGATTTTTGAGGGAAAGTTATGTCGACTAACTTGCTAGGCGTTGACTTTTGTTGGATGTTCTTTGTTCAGAAGTCCCGTTGGATTGTTATCCTACTTTAGCTAATTAAAATGAAATGAGGTTTATTCGATCAAAAAAAAAAAAAACTTGCTAGGCGTTGACTTTGTTCGGTTCGCATGCTGGTGTTAAGGGACGAGCATCAACAATCTCTATCTTTAAAGGGGAAAATGCATCTACAAACCACCAAGATGGAAGGGAAAGTCTGACGTGGACTCCTGCCTTAAAAGGGATTTATTGTATGACCTCGTATCAGTTAGATCGGGCGGACCTTTCGATGTTGAAATGGTGCTGTTAGATGCTGGATTTCAGGTACATGTGAATCTAGATAGATTGATCGCCACCACCTCCCAAAGGAGCCTGGTTAAATGGAATGTTTGAGAGAACGCTTGATCGTGGAGCTTCCTGACTCGATTGGATACCTCATAACCCTTGAGCACTAGTCTTTGAGAAACTGCAAATTGATAAAGATGCTACCAGACTCAATCTGGAATTTGGAATCACTTGCTGAGTTGGATATGTCGACCATGGACATAGAAGAGCTGCCTGGTTCGATCGGGATCATGAAGCATTCGAAAGTACTGTAGATGAGCTTCTCTGCCATAAGAATGATATAGAGTGCAGTATGGAAGCTGGAAAGGCTAGAAGAAATAGATGCGGAGCTTAGTAAGAATTTGCCAATAGAAATTCCAAGAATATCTGGATATATTCATCTCGGAAGATTTTGAAACTGACGTACTCAGATACACCAATTACCAAGGCTTTTAGAAAGTCTTATATGTCTGCATATTCATACCGAGTTGATAATGGCATTTCCAATCTCTCAAACTTGAAAAGCTTGAGAGATTAGTCTTTGGGAAGCTGAAAGTCTCCTCACCCTGTTGACCCGTCAAAGGTTATGGAAGATTCTACCCCCCGGTGGATCGATAGGTTAAACAAATTGGAGTCTTTAGAGTTGTCCTCTTCGACGATGACCACCATACCACTAGATATTGCATAGCTTTCTCATCTCAAGAGACTCGAACTGTCTAATGAATGTCTGCGGTGCCTCCCAAGGCTTCCCTCAAGTTTATTGCCCTTACGAATCAGACATTGCCAGTCAACGCATACATTGATAGACCTATCAAACTTGAAGAAACTATCAGAACTTGTAATTGAGTACTGTGCAGTTACAGAAATTCCAAGCCTTGACAGTCTGAAAAGTCTTAGAACTTTGGAGCTGAACGAACTCAACCAATTAAGCATATTGGACGATCTGAGTGGCTTGAAGAAACTAATGGCTTTTCATTTACATCATTGTGGTAGTTTAGTCGACTGGGCTTTATGTTTCGGTGTCAATTCGGGCCTGGGCCCAATCAGTCCATTGAACTGGACTGCTCGGAGTTCACCTTAATTAAGATAGGGGAAACGAAACCGTTTGGAAGTTTGATGTCGCTTTTGGTGACTTGACTTCGAATGACTGCAACATTTATTTGAGGCATTTGATTCTGATCCCAAAATTTCTGCATTCATGATAATCGTCAACTTTGACAGGCTGGAGCGATGTTGCGAGGAAGCATCCTTACTGACCAATTTTGCAGCGAAACGGGCCCACGGCTTTTTAGTTCAATGACCTACCGAAAAGTCATTTGAAAAATCTTCCTTTTTAGTTCCTTAATGTTTTGTGGTGAAGAAGGAACAAAGGTCTTTGATAGTTGAGGCCCGCATGCATCTATACGAAATGCCTTTCTTTTCTTTTGATAATGTAGGAGTTAGACAGTGGATCCCACTTAATTTTCTCTTCTTCCCCGGGCTCTGGAGCTAATGGAGGAAGCTCACTTTTGATTCAAATGGAAGGAGTCTGATCTAAAAAATCTGCAACAAAATTTTTGGACTATGTTTTTCTAAAACAAAAGTTTAGTGGAGTATAATCAAAGCTAAAGCTATCGGAGAACGAATTCGATCTTCCATCGATCTCAATTCATGGAATTTGATAATTCCCAAGAGTCTTTTTTGACTCATTGAGTTATCGTGATTAATAGCTTCAATCTTAAATTTTTTTTAGGATGCTTGGATATATGTCTAAAAAGACTTAAGAACTCATGAGTTCCAGAATGAAACATTTTTACACCTCCGAATCTAGCAAGATTTTACTCTCTCCTCCTTGGCTGCCCCCACCATGTGCTTCCTCCATGTTGTCCTCATCAAATATCAAATAGGTCCATTTAATCAACATTTGTACCCGATCGAAATCTGAAGGTCTTGCCGGTGTTGGCGCATTCACATCGCTCATGCACTCGCTGGCAAGTGCGAAAGTGACCCTGCAATTATGTACAGGCAAAGATGCAAGCCTGTCCCGAGCAGTGTCATCCCTGCAATCTGCGGGCAAATGCGTAGGCATTTATCAAGACACGTGTTGTCAGGATTTCCGATGGAAGATGATATTTTCAATTTGTGGTCACTTGAGTGTGAAGTTTGGTTGTCTCCAATTTCTAGAACCTGTACATAGTAGAAGAGCGAAGGCGTACTCGATCTAATGGCTTGATCGACTTATCAACTTATCCCACGATTAGCTTTAAAGTTTGTGGAGGGATAAAATTTAGAATGCATTGTTTTTAAGGGGGCCTTTTAAAGTGCCAGGACCAGATGACTTTCAAGCAGTACTTTATCAACATCAGTGGATGGCTATGAGCTATTCAGTCGGTTTTAAAATTGAGAAACTCTGGCTTGGTGCTGGGAATAGTATTAACCAAACTCTTATCACCTTGATTGTCAAAGTTGACTTTCCTAAACGGTTGGAGCAATTTCGGTCTATTAGCCTATGCAATATTTCCTTTAGTATTATCATTGAGATTACCTTGATTTGATTGCAAAAATTTAAGCTAAACTTGACTTTACTCAACCAAGTAAGTTTCGTTCCGAGTCATCACATCCAATATAATATCATCATTGCTGAGGAAATAATTTATTAACCGCGCAAAATGAAGGGGAAGGAAGGCTACATGCTAGTCAAGGTGGGTTTGGGCAAGGGGCTTAATAGGTTGAGGCGTGAATTCACGTGGCTGGACTTCTTGATTCATTGGTGGATCCCATCATGCGATTTATTGCGACTAACAGTACGCAGCATTTTAGAAATGGGGAACTAAGAAAAGCTCCAGGGGCAGGGGGTGTATAACAAGGGGATCTGCTTTCGACTTCAATCTGTCCTTTGCTTGGGGTGACTTTCTCACTTAATCATGGATTTGGTTGAGAAGAGTGTTTGGAAGCCTGTCCGAATTTTCGTTTTCCATCCCTTCATGTCATTTGTCCACAATAGCCACCTACATACTCAACCGACTTACCATTAAAAAGAAAATTTGCTCCCTGCCATGAGGGCATTGGAGTAATTTGGCAGCAGCAAAATAGACATCCAATTGATGATCAACAACTCATATGACCAGACCGGAGGCAGTTTTCCCCAAAATAGCCCCGACTCGACACCCCAACCCCGAAGGTGACACTACAATCATGTACAAGCAAGGACGCGGTGCGGGCAGGTGTGTGGGCAATCATTGCAACGGAACTACCCGTGATTTCGCACAGACCACATGTCCAGTGATTTGCCGTGATAAGGAACGTAATAATTGTCAACTTTGACAGGCTGGAGCGATGCTGCAAGGAAGCATCCTTACTGACCAATTTTGCAGCAAAACTGGCCCCACGACTCTCTGCATATTCACCCAATCCTGTGGCTTCTAAGTTCAATGACCTACCGAAAAGTCATTCGAAAAATCTTCCTTTTTAGTTCCCTAATGTTCTGTGGTAAAGAAGGAACAAAGGTCTTTGATAGTTGAGGCCTGCATGCATCTTTACGAAAAGCCTTTCTTTTCTTTTGATAATATAGACGTTAGACAATGGATCCCACTTAATTTTCTCTTCCTCCTCGAGCTTTGGAGCTAATGGAGGAAGCTCAGTTTCGATTCAAATGGAAGGAGTCTAATCTAAAAAATCTACAATGAGGTTTTTGGACTTTCGTTTACTGAACCAAAAGTTTAGTGGAGCATAATCAAAGTTAAAGCTATCGGAGAATAAATTTGATCTTCCATTGGTCTCAATTCAAGAAAATTGATACTTCCCAAGAGGCCTTTTTTTGACTAATTGAGTTATCGTGATTTAATAATAACTTTGATCTTAAAAAAAAATTATGACGCTCGGAAATATGTCTAAAAAGACTTAAAGAACTTATGAGTTCCATAATGGAACCTTTTTACACCTTCAGATCTAGCAAGATTTTACTCTCTCCTCCTTGGCTGCCCCCACCATGTGCTTCCTCCATGTTGTCCTTAATCAAATATCAGTAGGTCCATTTAATCAACATCTGTACCCGATCGAAATCTGAAGACCTTGTTGGTGTTGGCGCATTGACTTCACTCATGCACTTGAGGAGGTCAGCTCATCAACCACCGGGAATGACCATGGCCATAGGCATGGGGTTTTTAGGGTTTTGTATGGGTGTGAGCAGAGCAAAGGAAGAAACGTGCAAAGTTCAAGGAAGGATCTGAAAAGAAGTTGTCGTGTGAGCAGACCAAAAGTGTAATGCTAAAAAGAAGGTGGACGAATGTAAAAGTCTCAAGCGCGTAGTGGGAAAAGGGCGAAAGCAAAGCAAGATAATATTCCAATTCCACTTTTCTCAATAGTTATAATTGTAGACTCTTTCTTTTGCATATTGAATTTCAAATAACCTCGATTTCATGGATTATCTCACTTTTAAGACTCTAAAATTTGTTAAGTCCGGTTTTTTTAAATAAAACTTAAAACTTTGGCAAGTTGTCCAAAATCACATTCGACTATACTAAAGTCACCTCAGATCCACATTAGCTCTATTTACCTGTCGCTGTTCATGCATGCTGTCGCATCAGATTTTTATCGGTCGTCTTAGACGAAATTGTGATGGAAGGTGCTTTTTGGTAACTAGTACAAATTGGGTTATTAGTAATACAGAAAAAAAAAAAAGAAGTTGGAGAATCAATGTTACATTGGGCAAAGTATAGGATTTTCTATGGAATTTTTTCAAGCAATGTCCAATTCACGTCAGATTTTTAAGCTCGCCAGTTGTCCAAGCAAACCGCCACATCGGATTTTCAATGTCCGTCTTATAACAAACTTTGATGGAGCCTATTTTTTTGTCCTCATACAAGTTTTAGATTTGACGACGTAAAAACGATTTGGACAATTGATGTCAGAGCGAATATATAGGTTAGGATGTTTGAGGGAACCGCCACTCGCCATCATTGGATTGCCGCCCGCCCATCACCATCACGAGCCCTTACCTCCTTCGTGCGTCGATCTATCCGCGAGTTAACTCGTCGACCTAAGTCCATGGAATTCACCACCGACAGAGGTCGCTAGCTACGACCACAAATCCGCGGTTGCATGGCCGCGGGTGTCGGTGGGGCCGACTCAGTGAATTCGCTGGATTTTTTGGAGCCACGGAGAGAGGCCCACGGCCCTGTTTTATCATTGAAACCAAATGGCCAAAAAAGAAAGAGAAAAGGAGGGAATTCCTCGCCACGAGGGGCATTTGGGTTATTTTGGCAGCAGCAAAAGACAGGATGCAATTGAATGGGGAGCACAGAGGAAAAGGACGGGCGGGAGGTGGGGGCGCGCCTTGATTACGGTGGTCAGGTCACATTGGGGGGAGTGATGGGAATCGTGTGTAGTGAAGAAAAGTCAAAGTCTACGAAGACTTGGACTACGAACAGTCCATGATGAACCAGCTTTGCTCAAGAAGGTATCACACATCGACCAAAAACAAAAACAAAAAAAAAAAGGAAGAAGAAGAATCACACCACCTATTCATTTTATTTGGCAGTTTGTGCCTCACAGTCAGGCTTCCATAAACGTAGAGATTTCATCAAAAAGATAAAAAAGAAATTTGTCACTAGATCACTCTGTAAAATCCAAAACTAATTCATTTGTTTCATTATTCACCCGCAAAAATCACACGACAATAAATCGATCTCCATTTCTCAATGTTCATCGTTAATTTCATCTTGCGATTTCCTCCGATCAGATACCATCATATGAAAATCGAAAATCATATAAAAGCGAACTCTTAGGGTATGTTTATCTTGATGAGGATTTTCTTGTCATGGGAAAATGGTTTTAGGAAATTCAATTTCAGAGAAAGTAAATCAAAAAAAAAAATTGATTATGGCGAAAACAAGTTGAAAAAATTGATTTTATCGTAATTGGTAATAAGTGAAATCCATTAAAGGCGGCTTCTATCGTTAAAAATAACATATAATGACTAATAAACTGGAATTGATATCGTCTTTATTTAATCTGTAATCCATCAAAATAACAACAATTACAAAGAAATTAGGATAGAAATTAGAGAAAACGATTTCTTCATGCCAAGTCATTTTCTCTAAGCTTATTACTTTTAGTCCATGGTAAACGTTTTCCATCATCGAATAGATTTACGTAATTCAAACACTAGAAAGTATGGAAAATAATTTCCCAAAAAAATGATTTTTCATCAAATAAACTGACCGTAAGTTAAATAAAGGAGGAAGCATGTGAGGGACAGTTCCATCCTTCTTTTTTTTTCCTTTTTTTGGGAAATTATTACCTTTCGGAACAAAATTGTACAAGTGTTTGCAAGCTAACATCGTTGATATGTGCACTTTGACTCAATAAGCACGAGCTCTTCGTCATTTGAAGGTTAACAAAATAAATCCGGGTTATTTACAAGTAATGTTAATAAGTATACTAAAATTGATATATTAAGTGATATTGATCAAATCATTTTAGCAAGTGAATGAATGGATTTTTGAAAATAGATACTATACAAGTGCGAAAATACAAACGGTTCTCATTTTCTTTTAAAGAAGGTTTAATTGGAAAAACTGAATTTCCCAAATCTAGAGAATCTCGAACTTTCCACATTGCTATTAAAAATGTCTTGAACTTTCAACTTTATCACGGAGAATATAAATTTTCAGTTTTGTATTAAGTTGACATGAAATCTTATGTCATGACCTTTCAATTGTATATATTGCATCAAGATGTTTATACCTTAGATTTGACAAATAAGTTCAGTATATAATTTCAGAGTTCTACCCTGGTCCCTTGTCTAACGAATGCCATCACAGCAATTGTCTTTTATTTCTTGGTTTTATTTCTTTTCGTTGCGCCTGCAACGACTATAGGCACGGGTTTACTGGGGAAATAGCCAATTCCCCTAGTTTCTAAGATCATTGGTGCCCCTCGTTCACGATGTTTTTGTGGCCCATAGGAACAAGACCCACTTTACTTAATACTAGTGGTATTGGCTATTTTCTGAGCCAAAATTGGTCCGAGCACATCTTTTTCGTTGAAGAGACGAGACTTCCCCTCGTACGAAAACCCTTGCTATTCCTACTCATCCTATAAAAAATAGTAAAATACAAGAAAATTCAAAATTATTGAACCCAAAATATAAAGATAAAACACAATAGATTTGAGATAGAAGTAGTTTTTAGAATCATAGTAATTTAAAAGATTAATTAGATGATTTTTGCTACTATATATATAGGGAAGTAGCTTTTGCAAATGTCGTGGAATTAGAGTTCTTAAATTTCTATGACTGAAAGAAGTTCTATTGAAGTCCTAAACGTTATCTATTTATACTAACGTAAAGCTAAAGCCTTGAATCTGGTTTCCTCCCTCGAAATATTCATTGTATCCTTGATAGATATTATTCTCTTTAGTGAATAAGATGATGTAAAACTGTCTTTCATTGGACAAAGATGGAAACCATTGTATTTTTCTTTTTTCTGCAGCTATATGCACCAATATAATTGAAGATGGATAGAGGAAATGGAAGAAGCCAATGACAACACCTATAAACGTGGAAGTGGAAGTCGTGGATCAGAGCTTGCTACTAACTACCCCTCAGCTGCAAAAGCAACAACTCTTCAGATTCCTTATTAATGGCGCACGTAGCGCTCCTCTTTAGTAGTTCCTTAATATTTTGTGGGAAAGGAACAAAGGTCTGGATAGTGGGACCCGCGTCTATACGAGAAGTCTCTCTTTTCCTTTCACGAGAGTAGGAGTTAGGCGGTGGATCTCACCCACTTTCTCTTCTTCACCGAGCTTTTGAGCCAGTGGAGGAAGCTCGATTTCGATTGAAATGGAAGAAGTCTGATTTAAAAAAAAATTCGCAATGAGACTTTCGGACTTTCGTTTTACCAAAACAAAAGTTTAGTGGGGTATAATCAAAGCTAAAGCCATCGGAGAACAAATTTGATCTTTCATTAATCTCAATTCAAGAAATTTAATACTTTCCATTTCCAAAAGTTTTTTTTCACTCGTGGAGTCCTCGTGATTGATAACATTTAGGATCTATGTCTGAAAAGACTAAAAAAAATTTATGTATTCCAGGATGGAACATTTTTTCACCTCCGGATCTAGCGAGATTTTACTCTCTCCTCCTTGGCTGCCCCCACCACGTGCTTCCTCCATGCTGTCCTTATCAAATATCAAATAGGTCCATTTAATCAACATCTGTACCCGATCGAAATATGAAGGCCTTGCTGGTGTTGGTGCATTGACTTTACTCATGCACTTGAGGAGGTCAGCTCATCAACCACCGGGAATGACCATGGCCATGGGCACGGGTTTTTTAGGGTTTTGGATGGGCGTGAGCAGAGCAAAGGAAGAAATGTGCAAAGATCAAGGAAGGATCTTGGAAGGAAGTTGTCGTGTGAGCAGACCAAAAGTGTAATGCTAAAAAGAAGGTGGACGAATGTAAAAGTCTCAAGCGCGTAGTGGAAAAAGGGCGAAAGCAAAGCAAGATTATATTCCAATTCCACTTTTCTTGAGAGTTAAAATTGTAGACTCTTTCTTTTGCATATTGAGATCCAAATAAGCTCGTTTCATGGATTATCTCACTTCTAGGACTCTAAAAATGACTAAGTCCAGCTTTTTTTTAATAAAACTTAAAACTTTGACAAGTTGTCCAAAATCACTTTCAACTCTACTGAAGTAACGTCAGTTCCACATTAGCTCTATTTACTTGCCGTTGTTCATGCATGCTACCACATCGGATTTTTATCGATCGTCTCAAACGAAATTATGACTGAATGTGCTTTTTGGTAACTAGTACAAATTGGGGTATTAGTAATACAGAAAAAAAGAAATTGGAGAATTGATGTCACTTTGGGTAAAGTATAGGATTTTTTATGAAATATTTTCAAGCAACGTCAAATCCATGTCATATTTTTAAGCTCGTCTGTTGTCAAAGCAAGCAGCCGCGTCAGATTTTCAATGTCCGTCTTATACCAAACTTTGACGGAGCATGTATTTTTTTTTTGGTCCTCGTACAAGTTTTGGATTTTGACGACGTAAAAACGATTTGGACAATTAATATCACGGTGAATATATAGGTTAAGATGCTCGAGGGAACCGCCACTCGCTGTCATTGGATTGCCGCCTGCCCAGTGCCATCACGAGCCCTTACCTTCGTGCGTCAATCTATCCGCGAGTTAACTCCTCGACCTACGTCCATGGGATTCGCCACCGACAGAGGTCGCTAGCTACGACCACAAATCCGTGGTTGCATGGCCACGGGTGTCGGGGGGGCCGACTCAGTGAAGTCGCTGGATTTTTTGGAGCCACGGAGAGAGGGCCGTCGCCCTGTTTTATCATTAAAACCAAATGCCCAAAAAAGAAAGAGAAAAGGAGGGAATTCCTCGCCACGAGGGGCATTTGGGTTATTTTGGCAGCAGCAAAAGACAGGATGCAATTGAATGGGGGATGGAGGAGCAGAGAGGAAAAGGACAGGGGAGGGGGGGGGGCGCCGTGATATGATTATGGTGGATGGAGCGGGAGCTGTCGGCTGTCGGTGGTCAGGTCACATGGGGGGGAGTGATGGGAATCGTGTGTGGTGAAGAAAAGTCAAAGTCTACGAAGACTTGGACTAGCGACAGTCCATGATGAACCAGCTTTGCTCAAGAAGGAATCACACATCGACCAAAAACAAAAGGACGAAGAAGAAGAAGAAGAATCACACCAACGATTCATTTTATTTGGCAGTTCGTGCCTCGGAGTCAGGCTTCCATAAACGGAGGGATTTCATCAAAAAGATAAAAAAAAAATTATCACTGGATCGCTCCGTAAAATCCAACACTGATTCATTTGTTCCCTCATTCATCCGCAAAAATCACACGACAACAAATCGATCTCCATTTCTCATGTTCATCGATAATTCATCTTGCGATTTCCTCCGATCAAATACCATCATATGAAAATTGAAAATCATATAAAAACAAACTCTTAGAGTGTGTTCATCTCACTGAGCATTTTTTTGTCTCGGGAAAAATGCTTTGAGGAGATTCAATTTCAGGGAAAGTAAACCGTGAGAATTTGATTGAGGTGAAAACAAGTTGAAAAAATTGATTTTATCGTAATTCGTAATAAGTGAAATCCGTTAAAGGCGGCTTGTTTCGTTAAAAATAACATATAATGACTAATAAATTGGAATCGATATGGTCTTTGTTTAATATGTAATCCATCAAAATAACAACGATTACAAAGAAATTAGGATAAAAATTATGAAACCATATTTGTAAAGTATTATATATGATTGTGTTTTTGGGAATGTAAGAAAATTGAACATTGATGAAGTATATTCTTCTCACTTCAACGCAGCAAGAAATCAGGAAAAACGATTCCTTCTTACCAAGTCGTTATTCTCTAAGCTTATTGTTTTTAGTCCATGGTAAACATTTTACATTGATCGAATAGTTTTACGTAATTCAAATACCAAAAAAGTACGGAATTTTTTTTTCTCAAAAATGGTTTTTCATCATACAAATTGACCCTGAGTTAAATAAAGAAGATGCTAAAACAATATCTCAATGACAAATTTTCATGAATATAACTATGAAAATAAATTTCTCTGGGCACGGGAAAAAATCTTGCCAACAACACAAAGTCGCGCTAAAGTAGTGGCGGGTCTTCTTTTCCACATTAGGATGACCCATCTTCTTTTTCTTTGCTGTATTGCTTTATGTCTTTTCATTATCACTTTGCTTTTATCCAGATTTTCCTTGGATTCTCGCGGGCCAGTTTCGCCGTGAACGACGGTTGAGGTCTCCGGTGGGTTTATTACTTTGATAATGGATTGATAGGCGGCCACCATTCGATAAAAAGATTTTCTTTTTTTGGGCCTGCAGCATTTGATAAGTAGGGCTTTTGAACTTTTTTCATCTCTGAAACGTTTCTCGAAGAAAAGATCAAGTGAGATCAATGGATGGGAAGCGATGGTCGGTTTATTCATCATTGGATTGATCATAATCCGGACTCTGAAAAGCTTATGATATTGTACGTGCCAACTCTTTACGGGTGGCTTTGGTTAGCTAAACAACAGTTGATAGAAGATGATTTTGGTAACTGCTGCTTATGTTGGTTGTCGTCGAGTCAGTATCGTGAAACTTTAGTTGTGAAGTGGCTATTTTCTATGGGGAAACACGAAATGTTCAGTTACCACAAAATTGATGTAGAAACTTGAAAAATACTTACAAAATAAACACCATATGTTCAGAGAAACTTTGATCTTTAAATAGACTAACCAATCGTATCATCAATTATCAGAAAAGTTGATACTGTCTAATTTAACTAAATGGAAATTACGAAATTGCCATATACATACAGTTTTGCCTTGCATCGAAATACAATCATTAGATTAAAAATTGCAATAGCTATCACTCTCCAAAGAAAAAATAAAATAAAAGAACAGCGTGGGGGGAGATGTGTGTCACAGAACTAGAAGGGCAAAGTCAAAGTATTCGAAGACTTGGACAACGAACAGTCCATGAACCAGATTTCTCAAGAAGGAATCACACATCGACCAAAACAAAAAGGAATCACACCAATAATTCATTTATCTGCGCGTGTGGGAGAACAAAAACGTCAAAGAAAATCTCTGTGATCAGGCTAAGGAACAGCAACTCATATGACCAGACGGGGGGGGCTGTTTTTCCCAATATAGCCCCGACTCGACACCCAAACCCCGAAAGTGACCCTACAATTATGTACCAGCGAAAACGCGCCGCGGGCAAGTGCGTGGGGCATTCATTGCAACGTGGTGTTGTCAGAAACTCCACAAAGACAAAGATTATTAAAATTCAAGAGCATAATAACGGAAAGCACTCGATTGCGCCCATCTTTTTAGAATTCCAGTCTTCCTGTTTTTTCAATTGCGTTATGACGGTGAAGATAAAAGAGAAGAATTGAGTTGGGAGGGGCCACTTTGGTTTTGAAAAAACCTGCATTCGTCAACTTTGACAGGCTGTAATGAAACGTTCTTATTGGCCAATTGTAGCAAACTGGAGACCCTGACTCTCTGCATATTTAGCCAACCCTGTCTTCCACGTTTAATGACCCACAGAGATCTCCGTTTGTTAGTTCTGGCTTCTAAACTTTTTTCCATCTCTAGCTGCCACTGCTTTTCAATCTTTTCTTGAGGAGAAGGTCAAGTGAGATCAAATGGAGGGGAGTGCCAAAAAAAGACGCATCTGTGAAAATGATGGAATAGCAGGAGGCGCTTCTTCTACTCACACTTCAACAGAAGGTCAAGGAATGGCTACTTCATATGACTATGAAGTATTCTTGAGCTTCAGAGGACCAGATACTCGAGCAGGTTTTACCGACTTCCTTTACACTAGTCTGATAGCTGCAGGAATCCGTGCATTTAAGGATGATGAAGATCTCCGCAAAGGGAAAGAGTTTGCCCCTGAACTTCTCCAAGCAATTAAGCAGTCAAAGATCTTAATACCTATCTTTTCGAAAGATTATGCCTCTAGTGTATGGTGTCTCAAGGAGGTAGTCCAAATGGTCGAGTGCAAGAATAATGGGGGACAAAAGATCATCCCTATTTTTTATGATGTTGCGCCTGCAGAGGTTCGGTACCAAACTGGGGATTATGAAAAGGCCTTTCTTTCACATGAAAGCAAGAAGCGATATGACCAAAAGACTATCGGAGATTGGAAGGCTGCTCTCCGTGCAGTTGGGGAAATAAACGGACACGACCTGCAAAGCATGCCCAACAGGTGACTGCTTTTAGCATTCCGTCTCATGTGCCTTGTATCATTAAACTTGATGCATTTTAATTGGTTTCTTTTCTAGATTTGTGTATTAAATTGTGTGCAAATGAAGTTATACCGTAAAATCACACTAAATAATGGCACAATCTCATTTTTTGTGCCATTTCATTCCCAGCAACATTTTTTGTTAGTTCAGGTCATTCATTAACCCCAAGTGCCTCTGCTAATTCATCTAAATGGAATAAATCGTTGAAGAACAGATTTAGAATATGTCTGTAGTTTTCAATTTGGTCTTGTCAGAACTTAGTTTGTTTCAACTCAGTTTTCTAACTCATTGCCTTTTGACCTCCAACAAACACCAGGCGAGAAGGTGAGTTCGTGAAAACATTCACGCATAAGGTTTTCAATGAGTTGAAAAAGGCTTCTCTGGCAATATCAGACTACTTGGTCGGTGTTGATAACCAAGTGGATGAAATCATGAAAATGATGGGTGCTGGGACAAGTGAAACACGAATTATAGGAATCCACGGGATGGGTGGCATCGGAAAGACGACTATTGCCAAAATCATCTTCAATAAGTTTTTACACGATTTTGAGAATTGGTGCTTTCTTAGTGATATTCGAGAAACGTCAAAAAAAAATGGCATTCATCACTTGCAGAATCAACTCATCTCTAAAATCCTCAAAACCGAATGCATGGATATAAAAGACATTGATGAAGGAACTCAGACAATTAAAGACAGGTTGTTGAATAAAAAAGTCCTCCTTCTTCTCGATGACGTGGATCACCAGGATCATATGGATGCACTCGTAGGTAAGTGTAATTGGTTTGGTACTGGGAGTAAACTTATTATTACTACTAGAAACAAAGATGTTCTCAAGGTTCCTGAAGTGGATGGCCTTTATGAGGTTAAAATCATGGATTCCGATCAATCTCTTCAACTTTTTAGCAAACATGCCTTCAGAAGAGATTCTCCTTTAAATGAGTATATCAACCAATCCAACAGGGCGGTAGGCATTTGTGGAGGTTTGCCGCTAGCTCTTAAGGTCATAGGTTCACTTTTATCTCGCACCGAAAAGGAAAAGTGGGATGGCAAATTGAAGGAGTTGGAAAATGTTCCTCCTAAAGATGTCCAGAAAAAGCTGAAAATAAGTTATAATGCATTACCTAATCGAGAAAAGCATATATTCCTTGATATAGCTTGTCTTTTCATTGGATATGACAAAGACATCATGGTTCACTTTTGGGATAAATCTAAATTTTCTATGGACAACCCTATGGAAGTTTTGCAGAACATGTCTTTGATAAGTATTGAAAAGGACAATAAAGTGTGGATGCATGACCTACTCAGAGACCTCGGAAGAGAAATAGTTCTCAAAGAAAGTAACTTGAAAATAGAGAAGCAAAGTAGGGTGTGGGATCCTAAGGAAGGATTTGATTTGCTAAGGAAACATAAGGTAAACCCCCCACTTCATGGATTTTTTTTAATAAAAAAAGCCAGTTACTTTTTGTATTACAGGAATGATAGTATTGAACTCAGCCGCTTAATATAGTGGACTTGAATAAATGGGTTTCCTTTCAACCTTCTTGTTTTTTCAATTTTCCTTTGGGCAGGGTTATAAAGAAGTTGAAGCTCTTCGACTCTACCTTGACTATCCGCGGCAGTATTGTTTTACCTATGAGGGCTTTGAGAGCCTGTCAAAACTAAGGTTCCTTGAAGTGGACAATTGGACAGAAAATTTCTGTGCAGAAGAGAGGCTTCTTTGGCACGATTCGCCATCGAATGTTCGTCCAGCTAATGAGAATTCATATCTCCTTCCACAATTACGATGGCTTTCATGGCAACGTATTCCCCCAACATTTAACATTACAAATTTCTCCATGGAGGATGTGGTTATTCTTGATCTATCTTGGAGTAAGATTACTAATGATTGGCAGGGGTGGATCCATATGGAGGTATGTTATATGCTAGACAACACTTCTTATTCCATCTTATGAGATTCAAAAGTAATCTTTACATGATTTTTCTTTTACAGGTGATGAAGAATTTGAAAATTTTGAATCTGACCGGATGCAATTGCTTGGAGAGAGCTCCCATCTTCTCTGCTGAGGTAAATTTAGAACGATTGATCCTAAAGAGCTGTAAATCATTAACTGAAATTGATAGGTCGATTTGTCATTTGAAAAGCCTAGTTTCCTTAGATGTAAGCTATTGTGAGAAACTTCAGAGGCTACCAGATGAGCTGGGTGGAGATCTTGCGAGCCTTGAATACCTATCTCTAGGATATTGCGAATTGTTGGAGAGGCTTCCGGATACAATCGGAAATTTGGAATCGCTGATTGAGCTGGATATATCCCATACGAGGATCAAAGAACTACCCGATTCCATCGAAAAGTTGAAAAATTTGAAAGTAGCGAAGATTGTGATTGCCATGAGTAAAATACTTGATGCTCTCTGGACGATTGAGAAGCTCGAAGAAATAGATGTCCGATGTACTGGTCTTTTCAATGTGGAAGTGGAAATTGGCAATTGCATCTATAAAAATCGATCCCTAAGGATCTTGAAATTGGAGTATGCTGCAATATACGTGGTACCGAGGCTTCCTAAAAATCTTATCATTCTAGAGTTGTCTACATTGCACATGGATATGTTTCCAGATCTCTCAAACCTGACTAATTTAAAGGAATTGAAACTGAGCTTTGACCCATCTGATAACGGTGGGGAATCTGATGGGCCTGTGGAAGAATATCCGATGCCACGGTGGATTGGGAATTTAAGCAAACTGGAGACTCTGGACCTAAACTCTTGTTTTTTTTTTACCCACTTACCCACGGATTTTAGTAGTCTCCTTCCTCGACTCCAACGACTTTCCCTCAGATGCCCTAATCTGCGTTGCCTCCCGAGCCTTCCCTCCAGTTTATTATCCTTGGATTTGTGCTCTAAACACGTGACCGCCTTACCCACAGATATCGGTCTCCTTCCCCGACTCCAAAGACTTCAACTCTACGGCCCTAATCTGCGTTGCCTCCCGAGCCTTCCCTCCAGTTTATCATCCTTACATTTGGTAGGTTGCAAGTCATTTGGTTCCCTGGCGAATCTGAAGAACCTATCAGTTCTTAGGATTTTTGACTCTGTAATCTCAGAGATTCGAGGCCTTGATGGTTCAGAGAACCTAGATTTGCAGCTTTCGGAACTTCAACAGGTGTGGATATTACCTGATCTAAGTAATATCAACCAACTACGGCGTCTTTCTGTGGACCACTGCAGTAATCTGGTTGAGATTCAAGGCAAACTACCACAATGTTTGGAATCATTGAGTATTTGTGGCTGTGGATCTTTACAGAAGTTGCCTGATCTATCAAGCTTGAAGGGACTGCGATCTGTTGAAATATGGCTTTGCGGGAAATTAAATGTGGAGGCAATTTCTTTGCTTTGCTCGGAGAAGGCAATCGAATTTTGGGGGAGACAAGACGAATCAGAAGGAGAAGATGACGAATCTGGATACGAATTTGAATATGGATATGAGGAAGAAGACTGACGGATAAGTGCACGTTGCTCTTGAAAGTTTCTTGATCGCCGACCACAAATTGTTCCCTCGCGTGCAAACTTTAAACGAATTGAGGTAAGTTATTTCATCTGACAACCAATGTTTTCCCTTTTCTGCAATCAAACTCTTTCACGGATATGAGCAGAGAAGTTTCACGTGCACTTTTTAATTACCTTTTCACGAGTTGATGACTGAAAATCTGATGAAGGTTTTGGAATTATGATACCTCCGGACAACCAGAGGGTTCTTAATTATGTACAGACATTCGTTCTCTTCTACTAGTTTGGTTTGGCTTTTTTCGCCATATTCTCTTTGGATGGTTTCTTCTTGGTTTTATGTTTCCCAATTGGAGGTATGCATGTCGATCGCATCGTTTTTATTTGGTTTGGTTTGTAACAAATTATTAGATATCCTCGTCGATTTGTTGCTTCACATATTTCGAAGTTGATAACCTCGCTTTGCTTTGGAGATGACTTCCTTGTACTGTAAACAATTAGATGGAATGTGTGTCAGAAGGTCATATAATAACTATGGTTCTCATCCTGGAACTTTACAGCATAATGTGAAGAGGACAGACACCCTGTATTGATATGCTTATGTTTAGTTTATTTTTCAGGAAAGATGTGCTTCTTAGTGAGATTTGCAAATATTATGGAGAAGTCATAAAATGAAGAAAGAGGAATTTTACTTGGGTAGCGGATCAATAGTTGGTGCAGCAAAACTTCCACCTCCAAGGTATCATAAATCGTCTTATAGTTAAGGCTAAATTTCAGTAATATCGTTACCTACTGCCCAGGACATATGATAAGTCTCACTTGGGGTTAGAAATCATGTAAATGAAACACTTGTGTGATCTCGATTATTGCCTACATTTTCTAGAAATGGTTATGCCTCGGTGATTATCTATAATAGAAGCCCTTCCATTCACCTCGGTTATACTAGAGGATTCTTTTAGGTTTTAAGATTGACAAGAAGTGCTAAGGGAGAGATCTGAAACTGCCTCTTTGCCGATTTCTAATGTAGCTGAGAGGAATTAAAGTTTGAAAAACTTACAGAAATCTTATTGCGTAGGGAGGTATGGCTAATTGGGCAGCTGTACAAATGAAGACCGAATAAAGGAAAATGAAAATGACATCCAAAGTGAAGTTTTATGTCCACTTTTTAATTACTTTATGAGTTGATGCCTAGGAATTTGAAGAAGGTATTGAAATTATGGTACCTCCGTCTAACCAGAGGGTTCTTAATTATGTCCAAATATATGTTTTCTTTTCCTATTTTGGTTTGGCTTTTTTAGCTATATTCTCTGTGGATGAGGTATGCATGTCGATTGCATCGTTATTATTTGATTTATGACAATTCATTAGATATCCTTGTCGATTTGCTGCTTCACATATTTCGAAGGTGATACCCTCTGCTTCACATTGGAGACACTATAGTTCTCATCCTGGAATATTACAGCATAATTAACTCATTGTTGCTATTGTGAAGAAGACATTGTATTGATATGCTTAAGTTCAGTTTATTTTTCAGGAAAGGTGTGCTTCTTAGTGGGATTTGCAAATGTTATGGAGAAGTTATGAAATGAAGAAAGAGGAATTTCACTTGGGTAGCGGCATCAGTAGTTGGTGCAGCAAAGCTTCCATCTGTTACAGGAGAGGAGAACTATTTAGCTTCACCAAGGTATCATAAATCATATTATAGTTGATGCTAAATTTCAGTATTATCGGTGTATCGGACATGTGAGAAGTCTCACTTGGGCTTTGAAATCATGTAAATCGACCCTTGTGTGATCTCCATTATTGCCTCCATTTTCTTGAAATGGTTATGTTTAGGTGCTTATCTGTAATAGAAGCCTAGCTGTATAGATGGAGACCGAAGAAAGGCAGATGATGGATGAAATTTGATGTTGACCGTGTTCCCTCTCACAATCTTGGGGTGGTAAACCCTGTATTCATCTGTTTTGGGGGGTAGTAAAAAAGCTATTTAGGCAAACCTGATTTTTTTTTCCTTTATTGTGGGCCAAAAAAATTATTATTACATTTCATCTAAATGTGTGTTCTCTTCATTGTTATGCAATAGAACTTGCTTATCAGTACCCAGATGTTCTTTCACGAGAAAACACTTGAAGGGATTGTCTGGACCGGGAGAAAAATTGTGTGCTTAGAGTGGTGCTCGAGGTAGTCTTAGTTGCTCCTGCCAAAACCAGTTCATGGACCTCTCGATGTGAAAATGGTGTTCAAGGTAGTCTTTGTCGTGAGTATGATAGGCACTCACAGCACAAGAAACATGAATTGTTGGAATTCATGGAATGGGCTGTGTTGGAGAGACGACTCTCGCCGAACTTATCTGCAATCAGCTTTTACATGGTTTTGAGCACTATTGCTTTTTCTCTAACATCCGTGAAACTTCAGAGCCCGAGGGCATTCAGTTCTTGTAGAATAACTCATCTCCAATATCCTCAAAAGGAAATTGACAGAAATAAGTAATGTTGATGAAGGGATCAAGACAGTTAAAGATAGGCTTTTTAGTGAAGGAGTTATCATACTTTTTGATTATGTTGACCAGAAGAATCGTTTGAATGCACTCATGGGTAACATCTGTGATATTCGGGCATTACTGAATTCTTCAATGCTGAATATCAAGCGCTGAAGGATCTCGAAATTCTTATTGCTTTTAGTTTGTCATTGAATATCAGTGCATTTTGTTGATCGAAGGCACTGCCATCCTTAATGTGAGTTGATCGGGTTGAAATACTTCGCAGAAAGGGATAACATGCGTGAGGCCTCTGATCGTTTCAACTTGAAGACGTTCAAATGATGCAATGCCTGGCATTGCTTAGAAGATTCAACCATTTCTTGAAAAATTTAGAAGACATGCTCAGCAGAATAGTTCATTTTACAAAAGAAGTGCATGTGGTACTTGAAAGGTCCTGCATCCACAGCCAAGTCTGTTGTCAAGGAAGATTTGAAACTTAAACAAATTTCTTATTGTCCTATGTCATCCCAAGAGATATTCATTGTAGTCTTTCCTGGGATCGTTATCTGTTACACATAAATTACAATCACACTTTGGCAAGTTGACTTGAAATCTATTGTTGTAGGCATAGTTATTACTGACTGTTTTTGCAACCATTTTCTACCTTTAAGATGGACGCCGTAAACTGCTCATGAAATGGGACCCTAGTTTCTTTTGATCTATTTCATGAGTTTGATTTGGTTTAGATATATTACATTTTGACGGTTTTGGTTGGCTAGTTGAGTTACCAGTAAAAGACAAGTCAAATTGATGCTAGTGTTACTGCATTCAAGTGCATTACTTTTGTCAATTTACACGTGGGTCATTTACGTGGGATCCTTGGAACTTACTGGTTTGTACTTTAAATTTGAACCTTATAGCCATGCCTTGTAAAACTTAACTTTGCTATACCTTAAACAATGAAGGATATAGTCAAACGTGTAGGTTTTAATCCGTGATAAAAGCTCTTTCATTCACTTTTCGGTTACCTAGGTATGGAGCTTTAGGTTTCAACATTGGTAAGGAGAATCGCTAAACAACAAACGAGACCTATATGATGGCCTGAGCTCTTTCTCTCGGTAATAAGTAAGGAAAACTTACGGGTTTTTACCGTAAAGGTAAGCTGGGGCTAGCGTAGGTAACTCGTAAATTTGACGACAGTGTATCTTTCCCAACGTTTTGGTGTTGTACTTTGGCTTTTACTGTAATGTACAAACTACAGCTTATCATATAGTGTCAAGGACTTAACTGGTCTCTTGCACAATGTGCTTTGAATGGTCACAATTGGCACTTTATGCTTCGAAATGATGATGGAATTTCAGTTTTCTGGTTTTCGCTAATGTTAATTCCGGCATATCAGAAATAGATGGTAAAAGCTTACAGCTTTTGTTCCAAAGGCCGATCAGATCATTCGTACATGTCTAAACCAAGATGATATAAATTGCATACCTCCTAAAAGTTGAAATTCAGTAGAGGTTGCCAATTGAAATGACACAAACTTCAGATAAGATCATTTTTTTTCCAAGATGGCTTGATTTATTTGTCCTGCCAGATAACAGTCAAAGTACTTGGTTGCACCAAGAAATCTTTTATATGCCAATAAGCCAGTAGTAGAAGGTAAGGTCACTGATTGAAAAGTGTTCTCCCTAGACAGTCTTTGTTTCACCTTATAAACCGGTTAATCTCGAAACCATGCAAGTCTAACAGTTCCAGAATTCACAAACTTCTGCCAATTTTGTGAAGTTCAACATCAGTTCAACCCCCAAAAAAGATAAATAAAAAAAAAGAAAGGAAAGAAAAAAGCGGCGTGATTCGGCTATGGATAGCTCAACTCAGCATCCACACATCCTTATTAGGTTTTATTGAGTCTGGTAAAAAATGCCACAGGCCCAAGATTAGATTGACAAGTAAACTTGTGAGCGCATTCATTCAATAGGTATCACAAAGTTGTATTTACAAGGATGATACATTCAACTTCATGCTATTTACATTCCAAGTGAATTTCGGTAGAGATCCTATGCATCTTGTGATGGACATGGAAACAGATTGATGGAATGCATTACGTGAACAAACTTCATCCAGAGCTACCTAATGATCTTCACGAAATTAGGTGCTGACTTAGGAGTATTTTACATTAAGTTACCCTTGGCATCGGAGTCTTAACACAGCCTCAATGCAGAAGAAGAAGGATTCCTGGAAAGCATAAGGTTTCCTTAGTCTTTGCTTCCATATTCCTTCAATCGTGGGTTCATGACGATTTTGCACGATCCCCATGTCTCCGCCATTAATTCTGCACCATAGTAGAGTAAATGGTCCACGAGGCTGTTACCAGTTACTGATCTGCAGAAACACACTCTGATAAGTCATCCGTAAATATTTCCGGTAATAAAGGACTGGCATTCTCTAGAACAAGCTGATCTGTCACATGACTTATTGCACCTAGCATGATAAATCCACAAAATAATTACTTGTAACAGGTACCTACGACTGAAACTACCTCCTTACCTGCTGCAAATTGGATCTTCTCCAGAGCCATCACAAACTTTCTCGACCTAATAAACCAGACTACCAAATCCTATATTATACAGCCATACCTACAAAAAAAGAAGGATTCCAACTACATGCGAACACTCACATAAAAAACGAGTAAGATTATCACCAGACAAGCAGGTGGAATCAAATTATTTTCACATTATCTCACATCAATATGTTTATCCGTGACTATCATTGAGCTAGTTGCCAATATTATAGGCATTAGTAGACATACATAATTTAAATGATTAATACCTTATAATTGCACAGAGCTTAAGACTAGGTCATCAGCCATCATAGAGAGAGAGAGAGAGAGAGAGAGAGAGAGAGAGAGAGAGAGAGAGAGAGAGAGAGATAGAGAGAGAGAGTAATACAAATTATTACGCATCTTAAATTTAGAATTGGTACGAGAAACTCATGATAGCTTTATAAGAATGAGAAGATTGCACAGAGCTTAAGACTAGGTCATCAGCCATCATAGAGAGAGAGAGAGAGAGAGAGAGAGAGCAATACAAATTATTACGCATCTTAAATTTGGAATTGGTACGAGAAACTCATGATAGCTTTATAAGAATGAGAAGAGTTCCTTAAATAATTTTAAAAAGGTCATGAGTACTACAAACTGCCTTGCTTTGTTAAGAAGATAAAACAAACAAAACAGTTAAAATTTATACGCTGAAAAAAATGAGAGTACGAACATTATTGGAAAATATAAGACTTCTCCAGTTAGATAGGTTGAAATAAATGCAAAGCAAATGTCAAATGCAGTCAGTGACAATTCCCCATAATTTATCTGATATTCTGTCAAGATCAAAGTCATACCACCCTAGGGAAGTGATGGTATGTCTTTTGTGGGAACCGAGAATAGTACGGAGGCAAATGAGGCACAATATATGTCCATTAGTTATATGTATAGTACTTGGCATGCTGTAGTAAGAAACAAACATTGCATTGCCAATACGAGGTTGTCCAAATTTCAAAACCTGGACAATCTGTGCTTCATGATTTACCTGGAAATTAAGTGTCCTTAGTTATATAAGTAAATCAAGTGAGCAATGGTATGGAAAAAACAGCTTCACCACACATAATTAGACAGCCAAATAACTTGAATGTTAATGCTTTCACGAGGAGAAAAACTACTATGCATCAATAACCATATATTGCATTTCACATACAAAGGTCAACGATAGAACTACCCTTTCTCTCCATGAGGGTTGGGGGTCTAGTGTTACTTTGTCTAGATCCCATCCGTAATTTTCCCAAAACCAAACCTCACAGCCACAACAAAACCCACCCCACCCTCACATCCAAGAAAAGGTGTTAATAATATGGAATGGTGGTATTGGGGGTGAATTTTCAACCAAGGTGCATTTAAATGCTTCCACAAGAAGCACTTAGATGTTGGTGGGGTGAGTCATATCCTGCTAATGACATAAACAAAAAAATTCCAGGTTCATGGTGAAATTGCCTCTAGAACCCCAAAACGTACAGTCATTAATAGCAAAGGAGAAACTAAATATTAAAAAGGGCCGCTACGCAAGGAAAGGGGCCACGACCCATGGGCATGATGTCACAATCCGCTCAGAACAATTTTCAGCAAGAAACCAGCAAACAAAAATGACATCTTAAACCATCCAAGTGTTCAGACAAGATGTCGCAGTTGCTATTAATACTTCGAGAAAAGGTTTAGTCTAAAGTTCATGCAACCCATGATCCTATCGTAGGCCACGTGAGTGTCTGTATAATCTGTGTCCAAGACAAAGCTTGACCCTAAAAAATCATGGAGAAGAGAATTAATGGGACATGACTTTGGGGTGGGTACCATTTCTGGTACCAGTTCCACAACAGGTGCCTAGAAAACTCTGGGCACTCTGTCCAATAAAGCTGAGACAAAAAGCATAAGTTAGACATTTAGAATTGGTTCCAGCCTACAACATATCTAGCCAGTAGTTCGACCGAAAAGGAGCTGCTTCTTTTGGTTAGAGAGAGACAGACAGAAACAATGCACAGAACACAGATTTAGGATCAATATATTCTAGTTTAAAATGCATTAGCAATTCAAGATTACATGACATAAAATTTGAGCTTCAAGCACTTGCAAAAGTTATATATCCAGACCATAAACATATCAATAATCCCATAAAGTTTCCAGCAAGTAAACTTTGTAATGATTAGTTGGAAGTCTTTATCCACTATATTTAGGTATTCAACCAACTTTAAGCTCCATGGCTTAACATGTACGACAATTCACACAACTAAATACGTAGACCATAGATGGTTCAGGTAAAGGGTTGTTTGCAACCCATTCTGCTTGTGTTTTGTCTACGGGTTGATTTACCAAAAAAGAAAAAAAAAACAAGATGCTGACCAATTGTAAATATAAATATGAAGCCATAGAAAGTTCAAGATATCCAGAGTCTCCAGAGTCTAGACTCTTCAAGGCAGAGTTGGCAGAGTTGGCAGAGAATTCCAGGTAACTCTTAACAGACCAAAACTGAATAAATGGAAGAACACAATAGAGAAGAACCAATATCTGAACCATAACAAGTTTTTAACTATCTTACCACAATATCAAGTCCGCAAAAGGATGCCATAGGCCCTCCCATAGAATGCCCTGTCACCATGACGTTGATGTCAGATCCTTGGCTCTTCTAACAGCATCCAAAGTACCAGGTCACATTGTCGTATTGTGACAAGCATAATAAATCCATGATGAACCTAAGCAAAGACAATAGAATAAGACTGTAACTCATTCCAAATCAGAAGTACCCACAACTTGCAAGAGGCTCATCATCTCTAGAACCATGGCTACATGCATGCGGGGGTAGTTTAGGTCGAGCTGTTTCCAGTAGAAATCTTCAATCCAATTCTGTATGCTGTAGATAGAAGTAACCACTAACCGAAAAGTTCAAATAACTTTTGCAAGAACAAAATTAGTGAAGTATGTGATCTCCTCATGACTCCATCTAAATTTACAAGCACATAACTTTCATGTCTCAGTGGAAATGATTCACCGTTTTCCCTTCTTATGGACAGCAGACCCATGTGCTTTGTGTACGCACTCGCTGGAGGCTACTCTTCTTAGCTTAAATTTTCATCAAATCCTTCGCATGTCAAATGAAAGAGGAATAATTGCTAAAGTTAACATGCATACCTATGTTCTTGAGTATCTTTGAAAGCTATAACTGCAGCATTAAGGTCCTGGCCACCCCAATATATGCCTACAGGTAATATATATTGATTAGAAATAAGGACAAAAAATTAGATGAAATTCAAACATAGAGGCATCACGAGCATCGCAAATTGGTAGGCCACTACGACATGAATTACATACCTATAAGCAGTGCTGGACGTCAAACTATCAGATCAATGACTTAGAACCCCTGCTTTCAAATCCAAAGGCATTAATAACCAGTCAGAGGCTAAGAAGAGAAGGCAGCATAAGCCCACAAAATCTCATCTCAAGAATTGGCCATTTAGTACTGAGGACCTATTCTTTACGCAACCTTAGCAACAATGTCACATTAAAACGTAGTTAAATTACCTTGGTCTTTCCATCACAACTAGGACATGTCCAACTAAAAAGTTCTGTCAAATCTGACGTGTAAACCTGCAAAATAAAAAGCTTTGCATCTTGTTACAATGTTATTGTATTGAAATGGTGAAACCTGAAGGGTAATAACAAGATGCTCTATGTAAATGGGAGAAAGTTTATAAAGAACACTTACTACAGATGCATACTCCACCACTATCGTCACGAGAGTCTGATTGTAAACAGCTTTATGAGCCTTGGACCTCACTCAAAGTTCTGCATTTACCAGTCGAGAAAATTTCAGATTGAAAATGCGGTCACAAGTTCATTCAATTACAAGCAATGAAGCAAGTTTCTTATGTCTCTAGCAAGCTATTTCAACAAATCAAAACATCAACACAAAACAATATTTCAGTATATTTCTACCGTACTTCATGAACTTAAAGAACTATATATGTTCAATGCAATGCGATGAAAGGGGAATAAGTAAACAACACAAGGCTCCTCTTTCCCAAAAGCTATTCCACTATAACCTTCAATCTACAGTCCATCACTCAACTGGAGAAAAGCTGACTAGCTGACAGTCAATCACTGCGAGATACTGAACAAATTTTATCGCCAAAGAAGAAACTGCAGGATGAAATTTGTACCGAACAAATATAAGGAAATTCAATCGATCCGACCATATTCCAGTAGTAGCATCGATCCGAACTCGGTAATCCAATAGCTTAACAAAACCAACCAAATGCAACACGACACTGTCAGTCATCTGCATCGAAAACATCCAAATCTACACCAGAGGGATCATTCAGCTATAGGTTGGCCCCCATTCAATCAGGCACTACAGCTCCACGACACAGTCAACGATTCCCCAACCCTGAAATACCTAAATCCGCCAAATTCACATTACAAATCTCACTTTCCAAGCTCAAAACCGACGTACCCAATACTAGAGCCTCCGAATTAAGTCAAGAGGATCACAGCAGTAAGCTGGTACACGAACACGGAATGCGATTACCTCTCGCCCCACTCAGCTGACTAGCTGACAGTCAATCACTGCGAGATACTCAACAAATTTTATCCCCAAAGAAGAAACTGCGGGATGAAATTTGTACCGAACAAATATAAGGAAATTCAATCGATCCGACCATATTCCAGTAGTAGCATCGATCCGAACTCGGTAATCCAATAGCTTAACAAAACCAACCAAATGCAACACGACACTGTCAGTCATCTGCATCGAAAACATCCAAATCTACACCAGAGGGATCATTCAGCTATAGGTTGGTCCCCATTCAATCTCCACGACACAGTCAACGATTCCCCAACCCTGAAATACCTAAATCCGCCAAATTCACAATACAAATCCCACTTTCCAAGCTCAAAACCGACGTACCCAATACTAGAGCCTCCGAATTAAGTCAAGAGGATCACAGCAGTAAGCTGGTACACGAACACGGAATGCGATTACCTCTCGCCCCACTTGCGACAATCGAGCATGTCAGAACAACCATCGCCGTCAACCACCACCCGTTCCGCTCCATATTCTACAATAGAAACGGATCGAACAGCGTCATCGAGAAAACGAAACCACGCCACAAAGAAATCGAATCTCTGTACGTTTCCCATAAGCAAACAATTACACGAAATCGAACGCCGCGAATCACGCAGTGAGATAGAGAGATGGATCGCGATCGTCCGTATTCCTCGAATTGAACCTCGATTCCGGTCTTTCAGGTTGGTGGATTTTATGACAATTTTAGCGATGGGATGGCGATTGAAAGGTACGGCAACTCGGGGCGAAGGGGAGGAGAGGATGATGAGTATACGACATTTCCTGATTTGCCCACGGGATCTTCTTCTGTTGCTGGCGGGCAGATTCGGTGATTTCGCCGTTTGCGTGAGGGCACTGAAGGAAGTTCCTCTAGAAATTCAAATTTGGGGTTCTATCTTCTCTCTTTTGCAACTTCCCTTTGATGTCTCCACATTAGCACTTCGACTCAGCTTAGTTGAATTAGTATTTTTTTTTGTCTGTCCCACTCTAATTCTCATCTCACTCTTAAACTTTTGCTCTGTCTCTTTGTAAAGTACGGGAATCCGAGAATCGAACCCCACACCTGAAACTAAACGTCCCCATCACCAGTTTTTGAAAAAGTGAGAATTTGAACCCTCCACCTCCTCCATCCTAATGGGAAGGATGGCTGTGACATCCCGAAATTTGTCCATTTGGAATTTATGAAATGCTTGGTTTTATGAACGTACTCGTAGTTAGTTCTCGCCCAGAACTGATCATTCCTGGGATACTAACCATTAGGGAAAGGCTAATTAGGGATTTAAATTCGTGCGACTAAAGAAAATTTGGTCGTGAATGGATTTTCGACCATAAAATCGTCGAGGTGACATTTTGAGCCACTGTAGGCCGATCCAAGGATAGCCAGGGGTCAGTTCACCACTGTCATAGAAGTGGATCGCAGGTGATTCCGCTGGACCACGAAATGAATTGACGAATGATCCTGAACCTATACCAACCGATCGTGCCTCTCGGATCTAGCGATTGATCCTCGCGATTAAGTGACAATCGAAGTCGTCACGACCTGAGTAAACTTGCACGTGACTCGATTTATTATCAGTCACGGGTCTAAAATGCGAATTTCCCCAAAAGCCGCCCGTTAGTTTGAGAAACGCTCGAGTAACGTTATATATAAAATTCAATTATTAATTAGAGCCTAAATTGGGCATCGGGAAAATTGGTAAGTCACAACGGGACGTTAGGACGACGTTGTGGTTGGAACGTGCAGCTATGGATTTTCCTGAATCCTTCAAAAAAATTCAATTTCGGCAAGAAAATGGAAAAGTGACCATTTTACCCTTGGAGGTTAATAAAGGGCAAGTTTTATTTGGGAAGGGCATTTTGGTCATTTTTCCCTGATTTTGGAAAATGACAATTCTACCCTTGGACTTTTTAAGAAATCCCCAAATTGCCCTTGGATATTTTGGAAAAGATTCGATCTCGGCCGTTGATTCCAAGATAAGATCGAATCTCGGCCGTTGATTAAAAAGATTAGAGAGGGGCAAGATGGTAATTTGCCAAATTGATCAAATTTGGACTAAATAAGACCAAGACCTCTCTCTCTCTCTCCTCATTCTCTCTCCATCTCTCTCGGCTCCATCTCTCTCTCCCCTCACCGACCGAACGCCCCCTTGGCCGCCGTCCACCGCCGTTCGCCGGTCACCACCGCCACTCCGTCACCGAACCACCAGCGTCCTCACACCGTCGCCCTCCCTCTCTCTCTCTCTCTCTCTCTCTCTCTCTCTCTCTCTCTCTCTCTCTCTCTCTCTCTCTCTCTCTCTACCCTCACGTGGCTGTGACTCACGGCAAGGAAGCCGTCGTCACCGCCGCCGACCGCCGGAGCCGCCGCCGCCGCCAAATCCGCTCGCCGCCGCTCACCGATTGACCGCCGCCCATTTTCCGCTCTAGCCGCGTTAGCCTA
Organism: Syzygium oleosum; assembly: GCF_021117445.2. NCBI lineage: Eukaryota > Viridiplantae > Streptophyta > Magnoliopsida > Myrtales > Myrtaceae > Syzygium > Syzygium oleosum. The sequence goes on along the minus strand of NW_026607485.1, from coordinate 5,622,186 downwards.
GAGTTCGGTAAGTCGCACCCTAAACTTTATTTAGGACTTCGGGTATCGACGGATAATTTGAGGTGGAATCGGGTTCAATTCGACGCGGATTGGTATGGTTTTGGGAGCGGAACTGATTAACGGGCCTTAGGAATGAATTTGGGAGATTTTGATGGAAATTTAGAGGTCAATGGCGGGCTGTGAGGGGCTGATATGTGTGCTGTGATGTGTTGTCCGGTACGTAAATTGGGTATTTGGATTTGGCGATTAATTATGTGAAAATGTCGAGAAGGGCTGGAATTGATTCGCCGTAGTTTGAATGCCGAAAAGTGGCAATTTGTATATTGATTATGTGTTTATAATGTGGCTGAGTTGTGGTGATGAAATTGGGTGCATTAATGTGCAATTGATTGATTGAAATGTGCTTTGTTATGTGCACATTCGGGCCGAATTGAATTAATTGTCAATTGGCCATATTGGATGCTTGTTGAGCATGAGAATGTGTGTGAATTGGTGCGTGCATGGGCCATGCGTGTTTGGCCAATTTATTGGCAAGCGGGTATTGAGTATGTGCATGAGCAAGAATTGTGTGTGGTGTGGTATGTGTGACTGTGGAAATCCCTGAGGCGGTACCATTACGCGGTGATGTTTCCGTCCTGAGGCGGTACGACTACGCGGGATGATGCCCAGTATTACCGGAGGACGGCCAACCTGAGGCGTGTACTTCAACGCGGGTTGCGCCGTAGGTGGTAGATGTTGAGCTTGAGGCGTGTACTATAACGCGGGCAAGAGACATGGCCTGAGGCGTGTACTGTAACGCGGGTCCTGAAGTGTTGTTATGAGTTGGTCGCAGTGGACCTGAGGCGTGTACTGTAACGCGGGTCACTGGCGAGAGTTGTGGAAAAGATGTGATGAGGTTGGAACAAATGCACGAAATATAATTATAACATGCATGTGAGTGAAATAGTGCTGTAATGTCTAACGTGCAGGTTGCACGCTGGAAAGGCTCAGGTAAGCAAAATTGTGTGCTTGCGATGTGATGGTTGAATGTGATTGTTTGTTATGATTGTCTGGAGATACGTGGTAGCCTAGGTGGAGTTTAGGGTGTGTGCTTGCTGAGACGTATTCTCATGGTTGTTTCAACCAAACATTTCAGAACCCCGGCCTGATCAATGAATCCTCCTCCGCCGCCGCCACTTGAGCGTTTTGGAGTACCGATGTACACCGAACACAATGTTGTAGAGTTTCCTATGGATGACCATATGACCTGGATTAAGCATACCACCGTAGTCTTTGTAGATGTAGGATTACCCCTGTGGGAGGCCCATACATATACCGCATGGTTCTTCCGAGACGGGATAGATGAGTTCAGTCCCGTCCGAGGATTTGACGTCCCCTTTGATGGAGTTGGGGACTGGGACCCGTCTGCTATACCTCCTCCTGATGGCGAATTGACTAGTGTGGAGACTAGTCTGGCGCAGTCTGGACTGCAGCCAGCGCCTGCAGCACCGGGGTCTTTGGGGGCTGAGCACGAGTCGGAGCCGGAAGAGTCTCTAGCGGGAGACGATCCAATGGACATGGATCTTAAAGCGATCCCTGAGAAAGAACCAGAGGAGGAAGAACCCGAGGTTGAACCTGAGGATGAGCCTGCTGAGTCCGCAGAGCCTGAAGAAGAGCCAGAGTATATACTCCCGTATGAACAGTGGATGGACCCCGAGTTTGTACCTGAGGACGATTTCTTTGAGGAGTCGATCAAGGAGGAACGGGACGAGGTTCCAGCTGAGTCGGGTGATATAAACCACCTAATCGAGATTGAGGCCGAGCTGGAGTCCTCGGAGGAGCAGACTGTCCAAGGGGACTCAGATTCAGATGATGAGGAGTCTGACTCAGAGTGGACGCCTAGTAGAGGGCGTAGAGGCTAGAGTAGGGGTTGATAATGAGACTTTTTGGAGAGTACCATTTTTTAGGATAGAATACCCAGGCCATCGATCGTTTTGAATATCGATGGTTTATAGTATAGTGTGCATATGTGTATGGCGGTATGTAAATTGTGAATATTATATAAGTTTGGACGGGAAATGAATATGTGCATTCTCCCTGTTTACCCTAGTCTTCAATTGTCCGGGTTTTTGTGATTTCCGCTGATCGTTTTAAATCTCTGATAATTATGAGTGAGGTCGGCGATACCCTGGGATGTCGCGTTAATCGACCAGAGAAGGGTGTCGCGTGCTCGAAAAGGTTCGGGACGTGACAATGACCACTAGAGCAACACATCATATATGAAAATGCAATCACTACTTGACGCACTGTGAAGGTGTATTCAACTTTAAAAAGATAACTGTGTTCGGTTACATATGCCTACTTTTTCTCAATTTGGCTTAACAAACGGTGGGAGATGAGAGCTCCCATTGAACCGAAGTAGTTGTGCCTTCATAGTATAGAACAATTAGTCGCTCTGAATAGTTTTGATTAAAAATGCGGTCCTTAATCTAAGTTTATAAATATGTAGGCGAGGACTGCCGTCGTGAAGGATGAGAGATTACGAGAAAAAATAAAAAAGAGGGTTCTATAGTGGCGGGAAGCAACACGAGACGATAGCGATGCTGATCCTGAAGAGGTTATTTGAATCTGTGAAAATGTTTGTGATGCTGAATAGAAATGGTAGAGGACGCATTTAGGGAATGATAAGATCCCGATTGGTGCTCAAGACCATTGTGATTGGGATTACCTTATGCTATATGTGTTCATGAATTTCTGTTTCTCCAAAGAAATGCACCCTGCCTAGGTGATTGTCAATTAATGAACACATTTCATAATTCATGTCAAGTCGATGCAGAGTCTCTGCAGTCAAACATTTGCATTGTAACGGTAAAGTATAGGAGGCCGTAGCTCATTGTCCAAAAAATTCTCAGATTTATCACAATTTGAGATAAATGTGTCATAGGTGTACCAGTTAGGGGTAAGCGTAACATGAATATACTAGTTTGAGAGTTTTTTATGAAAATATGGCATGTGTATATCAATTTGAGATTTTTTGTGGTAGTAAATATGTTTTAAAAAAACTTAAACTTTGACTAATTGTCCAAAGTCACTCTAGACTAGACTAAAGTCACGTCAAATCCACGTCAGCTTCATTTACTTGTCGTTATCTACGCAAGTTGACACGTAGGGACGGAATTGTAAAGGTAGCTATTTTTGGGTCACCAGTACAAGTTTGGAAAAATTGATAACACGAAAAATTGAGGGATCAATGTCACACTGGGTAAAATTTAGGCTTTTTAATGGAATTTTCTCAAGTCTAGTTAGCTTCGTTTGCCAATCGGTGTCCGCACAAACGGACACGTCCAAATTTTAAGGAGTGGTGAACTTTGACGAAGGTATTGGTACAAGTTTGGGATTTTGACGACATGATACATCGCCATCAGGAGCCCCCACCTTCGTGCATCAATCCTCCAGCGACGTTAACTCCTCTCCCGTTTGAGTCTTTTGCTACACCTTCGTATTTTTATATCTCCGCGTAGAGTTCACGACTTATGTCGATGGAAGTCGCAACTGCCGTCGATTCCCTCCAACGGAGGTCGCTAGCCTCATACGGCCATAGATACGTGGCCACGTGAGGCAAGCCACCTCTACGACCGCGGCATCGGAGCTCCACTCAGGTTCATTTGCTTGATTTTTGGAGCATCAGAGAGGGACAACCCTCAGCCTTGCTTATCATTACAATCAATACAAAAAATAAATAAACAGATAAACTTCCTCGCCACGAGGGCATCTGGGTAATTTCGCAGCAGCAAAAAGAGGCATGCAGTCATGCACCTGATGATCTACAGTTTCCAGAAAATCACGAGAACAACTCGTATGGCCGGACGGCGGGGGGCTTTTTTCTCCAAAATATCCCCGACTGGACACCATAACCCTGAAAGTGACACTACGATTACTTACAAGCAAAGGCGCAAGTGTGTCCCGTGCTGTGCCATTCCTGCAATTGCAATTTGGGGCCAAGTGCATGGGCATTTATGGCGACACGGTGTTGTCCGAAAATCCAATGCAAATATACATTTCAGTGATAACTTGCAAATGAAAATCCCAAATGGTTTGTATTCGGCCATTTAACCAGCTGCTTACCCCGTGGATAAAGGTCAACTTGTAGAAGATCCAATGCCATGGTGAGTTGTGAGATTAAATAAACTGGAGTCTTTGACCAAATTTCTGCCATTGTAAACACCTTATCAATAGATATTAGTCAGCTTTCTCAACCCGAAAGACTAGAACTCGGGTGCTAATTGCCATGCCTCCCAAGGCTTCCCTCAAGTTTATCTTATTTACGTGTTGAATCTTGCCGGTCGATGAGAACACCGATGGATCTCTGGAATAATTGTTGATTGAAGGCCATGTCTTCCTTGATGTAAGTTGATAATACTTCGTAGAGAGGGATAACATCCATGAGGTCTCTAACCCTTTCAACTTGAAGAGGTTCAGATGATGCAACGTCTGGCATTGCTTAGGAGATTCGGCCAATTCTCGAAAAATTTAAAAGACATGCTCTGCAGAGGAGTATTTTCCAATAAGAAGTGCATGCCATTCTTGAAAGGTCCTGCATTTACAACTAGATTTGCCGTCAAGGAAGCTTTGAAACTTAAACAAATTGCTTACTACCCTATGTCATTTCTGTGGACGTTCAGTATTGTCTTTCCTAGAATCGTGTTCTTTATACTAAGGGTACGTTTGGTAACCATTCTATTCCCGGAAATAATTTCTACTCAGAAATGATTTTTTTTATTCTATTCCCAGAAATAATTTCTAAGCATTTGAAAACATTTGGTAAGGGCGCGCATGGAATCCATTCTGGAGTAGAAATTCTGTTCCTAAATGGATTCCGAAACAAAAATGCGTTTGTTAAAAAATTTCCGGAATGCATTCTGGAGCAATTTTTGCATTCTGGAATAAAAATGCGTTTGTTAAAAATACTTGATTCCAGAATGCATTCTTGATTCCAGAATGCATTTTTTATTCCAGAATGAGTTTTGGACAAGAAAAAGAGAAGCTACTTTCTTGATTTCAAATTGCATTTTTTATTCCAGAATGAGTTTTGGACAAGAAAAAGAGAAGCTCCTTTTTGTAGCTTCTCTCTTCCAGAATGCATTCTCCCTATTTTCTCTCTTTTTCTCACTAATTTTTTTTTTCAGAAAATGCATAAAAATTGAAAAATTCCAGAAAATAAAAAAAAGTCAGATTTCGAGAAAATAAGAAATTTGGTGAATTTTTTTCAAAAAATATAAAAAATCAAAATTTTCAAAACTTCACAGAATGGCTTAAAATACCTTTAGGCACCCACTTTGAGTGAAATTTAATTTTTTTGAGATGCTCAAAAAAATCAAAAAATCAAAAATTTCAAAACTTCACAAAATGGCTTAGAATACCTTTGGGCACCCACTTTGAGTGAAATTTAATTTTTTTGAGATGCCCAAAAAAATCAAAAAATCAAAAATTTCAAAACTTCACAAAATGGCTTAGAATACCTTTGGGCACCCACTTTGAGTGAAATTTAATTTTTTTTAGGTGCCCAAAAAAATCAAAAAATCAAAAATTTCAAAACTTCACAAAATGGCTTAGAATACCTTTAGGCACCCACTTTGAGTGAAATTTTTTTTTTTGAGGTGCCCAAAAAAATAAAAATAGATTTCTGTTTCAGAAATCAATTTCTGGAACAGAATTAGTCATGTTTTATCAAACAGATTTCTCCTCCAAAAATCAATTTCTGGCAAGAATTTAATTTCTGGAGCAGAATGGTTACCATTCGCGCCCTAACTACCCAAAATTTCTATTCCTGGAATAGAAAAAGAACAAAATGCGTTTGGTAACTGCAAAAAATTTATTTTTATTAATAATATTTTAATATTTATTTCCAAATTTTTTAATATTTCTTTTTTTTCCTTTTCTTTTTTTTCTTCCCCTTCCTTGGCCCATGGCCAGGTCACCAATACTGGCGACCTGCCACAGGCCAGGAAGAAGACCGACCAAGAAGAAGAAGAAAAAAAAATTCTTTTTCATTATTGATTTTTGTTCCCAGAATCAAGAATCAACTTTTATTTTTTATTCTTGATTCTGTTTCCAAACTGATTCTAGGAATAAATTTGTGCCCTAGAACAAAAAATTTACCAAATGGATTTTTGTTTTTTTTTTGTTCCCGGGAACAAAATAATAGAATAAATCACTATTTAGGAAGTTACCAAACGCACCCTAAATGAGAATCACTATTTGGCAAGTGGACTTGAAATCTAATGTCCTTGTAACCTTGTATAGTTAATTACTGGCCGTTTTTGCAATCACTTTCTACCTGAAATGGGACCATGATTTCTTTGGATCTGCTTCAAGAGTTTGATTTGGTTTAGATATATTCCCTTTTAATGGTTTTGGTTGGTGAATTAAGTTACCATTAAAGACAAGTCAAATTGATGCTAGTTTTACTTCATTCATGCGCATTAATTTTGTCAATTTACACATTGGTCGTTTATGTGAGATCCTCGAAACTTGCTAGATCGTACTAATTTGAAGCTGATATCCATACACTGTAAATTTTGACTTTCTTCCACTTTTAACAATGAAGGACATTCAAATTTTAATCGGTGATAGAAGCTCTTTCATTCACTTGTTGGTTATACTACGAATAGAGCTTTAGGTTTCAACATTGATAGTGAGAACCGCTCCTCAACAAAAGTCCTATATGACAGCCTGAGCTTTTTCTCTCGACAACAAGTAACAGAAATTTACAGGGTATTCTTGTGCAGGTAATCTGTGGCTAACTCACTTAATGCGTGAAATTGACAACTAAATCACCAAGTAAAGGTCCCAACGTTTTGGCATTATACTATGGCTTCTACTGTAATGTACAAGCTCTAGCTTATCATACAGTGTCATGGACTTAGTTGATCTCTTGCACAATGTGCTTTGAATGGTAATAATTGACGATATATGCTTTGAAATGACGAAGGAAATTAAATTTTTCAGGTTTTCACTAATTATAATTCCTGCATATCAGAAGAAGGTAAAAGCTTACCCCTCTCGTTGCAAAGGCCGATCAGATCATTGTTAATGTCAAATCCAAGATGATATAATTGTTTACCTCTTTAAAGTTAAAATTCAGCAGAGGTTGTCAGTGGAAATGATGCAAGACAAGGACATCATCTCTTTCCAAGATGGCTTGATTTAACAGTCAATCTGCATAACTCCCTTATGTGCCAATGTGCCGGAAGTAGATGGTAATGTCACAGATTGAGAAGTGGTCTCCCAAGGCGCTCTTTGTTTTTTTTTTGGTAAGGTAAGATGTATATATACTATTTAACGCACCAAATAACCCAAGGCGCTCTTTGTTTCACCTTATAAAAGCAATTAATTGCCTAACCGTTCAAGTCTCACAGTTTCTTTCGACCAAAAAAATAAAAGTCTCAGTTCCAAAATTTACACATCTGACCATTCTATGTTAAGATAAAATAAAGCAATAGTCTAATTTGAAAATTAGAAATTAGTCCTGACATTAGTATTGGATAATCTTTCACATAATCTATGTCAATTAGAGAAAGCAAAGATGCGTACGTCTTCAATGACTTACATTGACCAAATGCAATATGATGAAATAAATTTGCATGCTTTTGTGCTTTTGTTCGATACTATATATTGGATAATTGGGTTGAATTTAATGTTCTCTGTAAGCAAGTGAATAAATATTCAACATTAAATAAGATAAAAATAAGGATATTTGATATAGGTTGATTCAGTAACTACACTGGCAATTAATTCAGCATAATCGGATGTATATATCCGAATTATCATGGATAAAGTAGAGAAAATAGTTCCACCGGGCCATGCCATGAAGCTATTGCGTTTGTGCATGGGTTTGCTATACCCACTTGGTGTAGTGAGGGTGAGAACTGTCTACTTGAATTTATCGTGCATATTTTAAGACTAAGACATTATGCAATGTGAACAAACGTTTGAAAGAAATGCCAAACGATGTTGATCCAGGACTGTCCTAATATTTTGATTAATTACATGGGGAGCTCTCAGCCACCGCGATTAGGATAGCAAAGAAATCAGGGAAGCACCTTGGAATCGCTGATGAACCTTATTTTGATGACGTACAGAGTGTGCCTTCGGGTTTCTTCTATTGAAGTAAGATCCCATAAATCACGCTGAAAAAGCAGCACGGTTTGATCTTAATTCAAATTCTTCGTAAGTCCAAAAAAAAGTCCACGTTGAACCTTTAAATTCCAAGCCACATTTTTCTAGTACAGGTCCTTATTCATTAACACTCGGTACGAAGGCTAATTCATCAACAACGGAATTGAATTATTTAGGAAATTCATTTCACATAGATTTGCAGTTTCTTATTTGGTCATGTCGGAACATAGTTTGGTTCAACACAATCTTTTAATTCCTTTTTCTTTTTACCTCCGACAGACACTAGGCGAGAAGGTGAATTCACAAACCAACTTGCCCAAATGGCTTTCAATGAGTTGAAAATGGCTTATTTTGCTTGTAACAGACTACTTGGTCAGTGTTGACCAACATGTGGTTGTGATCATGGAAATGATAGGCGCTCCAACAAGTAAAACACGGATTGTTGGATTCCGTGAGATGGGTGGCATTGGAAAGACAACTATTGCCAAAATCATTTATATTCAACTTTCACACGATTATGAGGATTGTCACTTTCATTCGAAAACATTTGAGAAACTACCAAACTCAAGGGGCGTTGAGTGCTTGTGAAAGATGGGAGGTTAAGCAATATGGAGTCCAAAGTTGTCCTATTCTTTTGTGACTGCCTTATCACCAAGATATTGGTATCCTTTCTCTACTCAAGGCCTTTACTGTTTGAAGAACCTATTTAGGGCTTCGGGACCTTCCATAGAGAGATATTACTTGATTTAAGTAATTTGAACAAGCTAAGAAGTTTCAACTAGGAAATTATAGTATGTCACGCCCCGTACCCTACGAAGCGCTAACATCCCTACCTTGGTCGATTGCAGTGCGACGTCCCAGGAAGCGTCGCCGACCCAAACCCCAAACAGAGATCATGCACAAGCGGAAGCACGTATATAAATATATATATACACCCTGACAATAAAATACATGAGGCCAAGGTAGCACAATCAGCAAACAACACCTCTGAAAGTATGTATACTAGTAGTACCAAAGAAAACTTTTTACATAATTCATTTAGACAACAGCAGAGGAAACACACAGTCAGCAGCCACTCAGTCAAAAGGGGTCAATGAAAAACACTTCGGCTCCTCAGCTTCCTCGACCATGGCTGCAGGTCCGTCCCCACAAGGGTGCACACTAGATGACCGCCGGATGAATTGCGGTATACCAAAAAGAGGCGCTTTCCTCGGCATCCTACGGCTGGGGGTCTGAAAATGTTTCGGTTTACACAACCGTGAGACGAATCTCAATGAGTTCAACCCCTAAACCTAGGCTAGGCTAGCATGCAATCTCCTGACCGGAAAGAAACATTTAAAATCATAACACAACCATAATCATACAATTCTCTGACCCTGCAGGTTAGATAGTTCAATATGTAATAATCACGGGACATACGTGGCACACATTATCACCCGTACGCCAATCACATGCTCATACACCGAGTCTCACACACTCGCATGCCATTCAATGCATGTTTATGCATGCAAATGTCATTGACATGTCATGCACATTTCTTTGGCCCACTGGCCCACACTGGCACACTTGCCCAAATTAATTATTATTACGACTCGAGTCATCAATTTTTCACGGCCCGGTGCGTCTAGCCTCGCTTCAAAGTGCATGAGGCGCAAAGATCCGATCCGGCCCAATGGTCTCTAGCCTCGCTTCAAAGTGCATGAGGCGCAACACTCGTTCTCCTTGCGAACCGGAGCCTGCTTCAAAGTGCATGAGGATGGTCGCCTTCCGGACGTACCGGGCATCGTCCCCGCTTCAAAGTGCATGAGGACGGTATCGACCCGAAGGTCCTTAGGTGATCACACACTCATTATTATTCGAACCCAGCCAGATAACGCTCTGGGTATTTTAGGTGATCACACGCTTCGCAAGTGCACACGCATTCTCGCACAATTTTCATCACATGCCTCACTCTTGGCATACGCAATGCGTGTCCATGTTATGCAATGCAATGAACCACGAGCACCAATATAATTCAGACAACCCGGGCATACCCGGCAATTTCACCGATGAACTCCTAAATTGGTCATTAAACCCTATTATCCTCCCCAACGATTTTCATTAATCCACTAAATTTTTCCGATAATAAATTCTACTAATCGGTCCTCAACCCAGTCTCAATTACACACTGCTATTATCTAAGCCAGTCCAAAATGCACCGATAACACCTAAACCAGTCCAGAAAAACGCAACATCAGTCCTAATCCGGGTTTAGGAATTTTACTCACCAAAACAAGGGTCACGACGACGGGGAATGGCGGCCGATCACTGATGAACAGTGAAACCGGCGGCGGAATTCCCGGCGGACGGCGGCGCGGTGTACGGACGGGGGGAACAGTGATTCCGTACGGACGCGTGAACAGTACCACCCCCGTACGGACACACTGTACGGACGGCTGGGAACGGTGGCCGGCGAGGCGCCGGTCACGGCGGCGACGGCCGTACGGGTCTGGATGAACAGTGACCGTACGGACGTGAACAGTAAAATTGTACGGGGTCACTGTACGGACTGGGCTGAACGGCGACGTATGGACATGCTGAACAGCCGGGTGTCGACGGAACGGCGATCGGAGCTCCGGCGAAGCTCCGGCGGTACTGTTTGTAAAACAGAAAAATGAGAAAAGAGGGAAAAAGGAGAGAGAGAGAGCTGTTTTTGGACTATACCCGGGGCTGTGGTGGCTGCACAGAGGTGGAACTAGCTGCTGGTGGTTCTGGCTCGGCGGGGACAGCACCGGCTGGTACTGTTCCGGCGTGAACAGTACCAGAACTTGCAGAAAGTGCACGGCAAAACCAGAAAAGGAAGAAAAGGGAGAAGAATTTGGGGGAAATGGGGAAGCTCTCGGCAGAATGGCTGGAGGAGAGAGAGAGGGTATGGTCAAATGGGTCAAAGATAGTCTTAGTGGAGTCCAAGTGTCATTATCCAAGCCCATTTGACAATTTTACCCTTGATCTAATGGACAAGATTAATCCATATCCAATAATTTAGGGGTACAATGGTCTTTTGTCCCCAACCATGGTTGGCCAGACCTGGTTTAACCTTAACTCACCTTGGTTAATCCCAAAATTAAATCCAATTTTCGGAATTTATCAAAAATGGCCTAGGGGCATTTTCGTAATTTTCCGATCCCGAACCGAAATTCCAATTTTCGCACATACGCGTTCCATATATGCGTGGCCAACATAATATGGCGTCGGAATCGCGAAATTCATCGCGCAAGCCCTCGAAAATCCACGTCAAAGTTTCGGGAATAAAATAATATTATTTTTCCAATTTTTGTCGAAATTCCAGTTTTTGTCCAAAATGACTCCTGGTAAGCGTGGCCACCCAAAAATGGCATCGGCCACGAAAAATAACCTCATTTGGCCTCGAAAAGCGACGCTGGCATCCCGGGGGCAAAATCGTAATTTTCACCCCCGACCGAAATTCCAATTTTTACTCGTACTAACTCCACATGTGAGTGGCCAGCGTAATATGACGTCGATTCCCAAAAATAGTCTCTTAAGCCTTTGAAAATCGATACCGAAATCCGGGCCCAATTCCGTGAACAAAACCCGCTAAACTTTCAATTTCCGAGTCTCTCGTACTAACTCCACATGTGAGTGGAGTAAAATTGTACGGGTCACTGTACGGACTGGGCTGAACGGCGACGTATGGACATGCTTGAATGAAATGGGTGTCGACGGGACAAGCGATCGGAGTTCTTGCGAAGCTCCGCCAGATCGTTTGTAAAACAGAAAAATGAGAAAAGAGGGAAAAAGGAGAGAGAGAGCTGTTTTTGGTCTATACCCGGGCCGTGGTGGCTGCACAGAGGTGGAACTAGGCTAGCTGGTGGTTCCGGCTCGGCGGGGACAAGATCAGGCGGTAATCGCTCCTGGCGTGAACACTGAACTTGCGAAAGTGCACGGCAAAACCGGAAAAGGAAGAAAAGGGAGAAGAATTTGGGGGAAATGGGGAAGCTCTCGGCAGAATGGCTGGAGGAGAGAGAGAGGGTATGGTCAAATGGGTCAAAGATAGTCTTAGTGGAGTCCAAGTGTCATTATCCAAGCCCATTTGACAATTTTACCCTTGATCTAATGGACAAGATTAATCCATATCCAATAATTTAGGGGTACAATGGTCTTTTGTCCCCAACCATGGTTGGCCAGACCTGGTTTAACCTTAACTCACCTTGGTTAATCCCAAAATTAAATCCAATTTTCGGAATTTATCAAAAATGGCCTAGGGGCATTTTCGTAATTTTCCGATCCCGAACCGAAATTCCAATTTTCGCACATACGCGTTCCATATATGCGTGGCCAACATAATATGGCGTCGGAATCGCGAAATTCATCGCGCAAGCCCTCGAAAATCCACGTCAAAGTTTCGGGAATAAAATAATATTATTTTTCCAATTTTTGTCGAAATTCCAGTTTTTGTCCAAAATGACTCCTGGTAAGCGTGGCCACCCAAAAATGGCATCGGCCACGAAAAATAACCTCATTTGGCCTCGAAAAGCGACGCTGGCATCCCGGGGGCAAAATCGTAATTTTTCACCCCCGGACCGAAATTCCAATTTTTACTCGTACTAACTCCACATGTGAGTGGCCAGCGTAATATGACGTCAGATTCCCAAAAATAGTCTCTTAAGCCTTTGAAAATCGATACCGAAATCCGGGCCCAATTCCGTGAACAAAACCCGCTAAACTTTCAATTTCCGAGTCTCTCGTACTAACTCCACATGTGAGTGGAGTAAAATTGTACGGGTCACTGTACGGACTGGGCTGAACGGCGACGTATGGACATGCTGAACAGCCGGGTGTCGACGGAACGGCGATCGGAGCTCCGGCGAAGCTCCGTGATCATGTTTGTAAAAACGGAAAAATGAGAAAAGAGGGAAAAAGGAGAGAGAGAGCTGTTTTTGGTCTATACCCGGCCGTGGTGGCTGCACGAGGTGGAACTAGCCGGCCGGTGGTTCCGGCTCTGGCGGGGACAAGACCGGCCGAGTACTTGTTCCTGTGCAGTGAACAGCACTGGAACTTGCGAAAAGTGCACTGCAAAACCCGAAAAAGGAAGAAAAGGGAGAAGAATTTGGGGAAATGGGGAAGCTCTCGGCAGAATGGCTGGAGGAGAGAGAGAGGGTATGGTCAAATGGGTCAAAGATAGTCTTAGTGGAGTCCAAGTGTCATTATCCAAGCCCATTTGACAATTTTACCCTTGATCTAATGGACAAGATTAATCCATATCCAATAATTTAGGGGTACAATGGTCTTTTGTCCCCAACCATGGTTGGCCAGACCTGGTTTAACCTTAACTCACCTTGGTTAATCCCAAAATTAAATCCAATTTTCGGAATTTATCAAAAATGGCCTAGGGGCATTTTCGTAATTTTCCGATCCCGAACCGAAATTCCAATTTTCGCACATACGCGTTCCATATATGCGTGGCCAACATAATATGGCGTCGGAATCGCGAAATTCATCGCGCAAGCCCTCGAAAATCCACGTCAAAGTTTCGGGAATAAAATAATATTATTTTTCCAATTTTTGTCGAAATTCCATTTTTTGTCCAAAATGACTCCTGGTAAGCGTGGCCACCCAAAAATGGCATCGGCCACGAAAAATAACCTCATTTGGCCTCGAAAAGCGACGCTGGCATCCCGGGGGCAAAATCGTAATTTTTCACCCCCGGACCGAAATTCCAATTTTTACTCGTACTAACTCCACATGTGAGTGGCCAGCGTAATATGACGTCAGATTCCCAAAAATAGTCTCTTAAGCCTTTGAAAATCGATACCGAAATCCGGGCCCAATTCCATGAACAAAACCCGCTAAACTTTCAATTTCCGAGTCTCTCACTAACGGGTGGCTATTTAGAGGTTACGCGTATCGACCTAAGGCTATTCGTATCGTGATGGTCTCGATCATTGAGAGAATGAGAAATTATCATTAGTTCCAGAGGTCACAATCATTAGGTTCAAGTTCCAGACTGGTTGACCACGTGCACTTTTGGTCTTGCAGAATCACCTGCGTCCCAATCGTACATCGTTGGCCTTGGCCAAACCAAATCCGTTACCTTTCCTAAGATCGGCTCACGTTGGCCCAAAATATTTCCTCAGCGTCTCTCGTGATCGGTATCCCTTTCGCGATAGGGTCCCCTGTCCACGTACCATCTTCTAGTTAGCCATACCCTATTGGTTAGTATCCCGAGAGTGATCAGCTCTGGGTGAGACTTACTAAAATGAAATGCGAAATAATATCAGTTTCATTGATCCCGGAAATTACATCGAAATTCGGGCTGTTACATTATAGTAATCTAGTTGAAATTCAAAGCCAACTACTTAAATCTTTGCAAGAATTGGAGACTTTGCGTAGCGAGTCTTTGGAACAGTAGCCTCATCAAATTTGAAAGACATTTAGATAAATCATTGCGATGTGGAGGCGATTTTCAAGTTACATGCTCCGAGTCCAATCTGCGGTGGATTGGGAGGCTAATTATATTGCGCCATTAATTTTATAAGGGCCATATGATTGCTCACTGAGGGGGAACATGTTGTCTTTTGTTCTATCTCCTACTTTTGTTTTGTTATATTTATTCTCTTTGATGGTTTTGCACTTCGCTAATTTACCCATTAAAGACTAGTCAAATCAATTTCAAGAGCATTATTCTTTTTGGGCGGCGTTATTTTCAGCCTCATTTTGGCTAAGACACTCCTTTTTTTTTCCCATGGACTTACCAAAATACCCTCCGCTCTCTCTCTCTCTTCAATTTATTATTCCTTTTTTTATTAGGCTAACCCACAAAACTGACTAATTTCTATCGTCTCTCTTATCTTATTAGTTTCACAACATAAAATGTCAAATTGCACCCAACAAGATATTATCTTATCATGCATCCTATTATCACTTTGCCTAGAGAAGGTCGTTAATTGTAATTTATAATCTCATATTTTTAATCACAAAAGTTACATAGAATGTTAGAAATTTCTAGTTATGATGGCTTATGAACACACAATTGATTGCCTTTTTTTTATCAAATAGTTTGAGGAAAACTTTTCAAAGTTGAAAATTAAAATTCAATCTAATTATCTAGCTGATTTTGACATTGTGGGTGTTTTTTGGGAATAAAATTGTAGGTTTTTAAAGTTAAACATCGCTGATTTGTGCTTTCTTGTGAGCTTTTTACATTTTAATATGAATTGCAAGATGGGTGTTGAAAATTCATTTACACCGTCTTCACTTTCAGATTCGTATCAGATTTTTTCAGAGGAAAGTTTTAAACATATCTTAGTTTTAATCGACTTGATATGAGATTAAATTTACAATCTATATTAATTACTTTCTTCATAGTATGAGTAGAACAGCAAGAAGTTTCCCTTTTTGGCCCTTTTATGTGCTTATCTTTTGTTAATATTTAGATATCATCTAAATATAAATATGTTTAACATTTGATCATGCTTCTAACAAATTAACATTTTTAATATTTTGATCAATTTTTCTTTTCCAATTTTGATCAAGATCGGCTACATAATTAAATTGAATTTTGATTTTGGACTTTGAAATATAGCTTTGCTCATACTATTTGATAAAAAAAATAGGCAATTAATTGTGTATTCAAAAGTTGTCATAAATAGAAATATCTCATGATTGAAAATGCGGTACCGTAAATTAAGATTGACAAAATTCTCTAGGCAAAGTGATAACAAGATACATGGTAAAATGATATCTTAGGCGAATTAAAATTGTTCGATATAATAGTCCTAGTTTATCTAGAATATAGCTAAGTGGAATAGAAATACGAATACTCTAGTTAATAACACTCAAGATTGCATGCACAAGCGCAAGGTGCATGATTTGTCTCTTCCCATTTCTATAGACTCTCTAACCGAGAGAGACATCCATTACTCCCAAAATTGATTCTCCTTAGAAGTTTGTGAAAATAAGATGGTTCTCGCTATTGTATACACAACTGATGATAATTAAATTGAGATCGAGTTATAGTAAAAATTATGAATTTCGCTTATTTGATACGATGGTGCTTTCCCAATGACATATTACCTCTAATGAACGATACTATAATTTAAAAGATTTTTAAGTTCCTTAATGACTATCCTCTTTTCATCTTTTGTTGCATGGCATGGCGAGGCCACCTTTAGCGCAGCGGAGGAGAGTAACTACGGGAGAGATCGATTGAACAGCGGCACGGTGGTGGCGGAAGGAAGGGGCAGAGAGAGGGGATTACGATTATTTGTCAGTTTTTGGGATAAATATTTTCTTAATTATCATGGTCTGTATTTGACCGCTGGTGAAATTGCTCAAAAGCTTTCCATGTTTGCTGGGCTGGGATAATGGCATAAAGTCGGCGAAGCCCGATAATATGAATCTATGCTGGCCGCGGGCGAGGCAGCCCTCGCTTAGATTTTGACGAGGTCTTTTCGTCCAGCGAGGGCCTCACTCAGATCTGATGATTGCCCTGCTCAGGGCCTTCGCGGTCGGCAAGGCCTAGCGACCCTCATTGGTCACAATGAGAAAAAAAATAAAAAAATAAAAAAAAATAAAAAATTATGAAAATAATAAAGAAATTCAAAAACAATTTAAAAAATCGTCAAAATTTTCCATGTCAGTATTTTCCCAAAAAAATTGGCCGAAAAGACTAAATTGACAAAATGTTTATGACTAAATTGGCCAAATCAAAAAGTTAAAAGACTGAATTGGCATACGTATAATAGATTTAGGACTGTTTTGGTAATTTTTCCCAAGTTTAAAAGACATTTGCTAGAGTTAACTCTTCAAGAACTAATACTTACTGAAGAGTTCCAGTGAACTTTTCTGTATGTCTCTTTTCATGCATTAGAATTTCTTGGTAAATCCCAATTTGAATGCCTATCCACATGATCCATGAGATGATTCCCCCTTGCGGTGTTCATCCATTATTCATTCGAGAGATGTGCTCCAAAAATAGAAAAACTTAGGGTATGTACAATTATCGATTTGGTGAGTTTGGTACTTGAAACATATCATGACTTTATATCTATTAGCAGTTTTCATTGTGCCAAGTTTGCACATAACCGCTTAAGCAAAAATCAGAAAATCTCTGGCTTGGAAAGAAGTGAAAGTCCATTCATATGCCATCCTTCGATTTCCCCAAGACTCGACCTTTCTTCAAGTATATAAAAACAGGACCAACCGATATGGATTGCAGTCCATTCACGTCGATCGTTTTGCGCGCATGATCAAGGTATCCTCTACTGCGCAAACTGAAGTGCTTGCTTTGCTGGAAACCCTAGAATACTTTTGATCGAGATTAGAAGCTATTTTGGAACAACACTCAGATCAATATGATCTGATATGTTGTCTAATTAGAGCAAATTAGCCCAATTGAGTCTCTTTTCAAATTTAAGAGTGGTCCATTGCAACAGAGAAGCAAATTATGTGGCGGTCTAGATTGCCAAAACCCATTGTAGAAAAGCCATCCTCCTCAAGCCCTTTGGGCTCTTTTATGTTATGAAGTTGCACCTATGTGTGGTCAAACAATTTCTTACTGAATGGATATTATTTTCCTGGCAATAAAAAAGGTCCTTTTCTTTTTGCAGGCTCACTATTCCTTTCTCTCTCTTTTTTAGTTCATCTCTTCAATCCATTGATGAAGCACTGTAACATCGGTGAAAGGCCAATTCGACTTCAAAAGACAACTATTTTCTGTTATACATGCCTACTTTTTCTCAATTTGGCTTAACTAATAGTGGAAGAGAAGAGCTCCAATTGAGCCAAAGTAATTGTCCCTTCAAGGTATAGAACCATTAGTCGCTCCCGATAAAAATAATCTGTCCAGTTTGATTAAACATGCGGTCCTCAATCTAAGTTTCTAATTATGTAGGCACGGACTGTTGCTGTCGAGGATTACTCAAGAAAAGGAAAAGTGGCATCTAGTTGTGGCGAGAGGAACAGGAGCCAATAGCAATGCTGATCCTGAAGAGGTACTTGGATTTGTGAAATATTTGTGAGGCCGAATAGAAATGGTAGGGGATGCAGAAGGATATGATAAGATCCAGATTGGGTCTCAGGACCATGTGATAGGGATTCATTGCGCTAGTCTTCATTGCTTCCTGTTTCTCCAAAGAAATGCACCATGCCTTGGTGATTTCAATGAATGAACAATATTTATAATTCATGTCAAGTCGATGTAAAGACTCTGCAGTCAAACATTTGTATTGTAACTATAAACCGAGACGTTCCTAGGTGATTTGCTGGTCAAGTAGAAGCACCTCCAAAGAAAGTTCATAGAACTATGTCTATGTGCAGGAAGCTGTGGCTCATTCTGCAGCTGAAGTAATTAGAAGAGTGATTAAATTGAAGAATCAGGACCGGATCGAATCATTTCTTCCAAAATCATAAGGAGTCTCTAGGGGTGCTGTCAATCTAATTTATTAGTTCTGTTTTCAGCGCCTAACTTGTTGAACGGAATTACATGTTGGACATTTCAATTCATGTAGCATATGAAATTCTTGGAATTTTTTTTTTTTTGGGCAACGGAATTCTTGGAATTGAATCATACAAAAGCTCCAATCCAGAAATAAAGCTCCAATCATTCCCCTGGTCGCTTTAACAATGAATCTGGTCATTTTATGATGTGATTGAATCATAACAATAAATCTGGTAAAAGGCGCTTTCTTTTCAACGACCAGATGAGCAAACGATAGTTTATGCACGAGATTTAAACGAGCTTCTAAGCGTCCCAGGCGTTGGACTAGTCTATCAATAGATAGAAATGTGAGTGCAGACTAGTCCCACGGCATGTTTTATTTTCTCACTCTAGTATGTAAACAATCTCAAGCTTGAATATCTACTTGAAATTATCTTGCATTTTAGTCCATTCACCACTACATTCCTAAGCCGCCACACACTTGAGACAGATTCTGGAATAGGGTCCGAAAGCGTGCTATAGTTATGCACATGAAAAAGAGAAACCCCCTGCACCTGCCCAGTAACCAAATGCGCTTATTCTGACATAACTGATATTTAATTAAATCTGAAAAATGATCCTTGGTCGAAAAGGCACATTCATTCGCTCATACGAAGAAACGAACCATACTAGGGTCAGACAATTGAGTTTCTGAACATAAAATGTTCCACAGGGGAAGAGGGGGCAAAGACAACTAATTGATGGGGAGAGCCTTGTTTCGGCGGGCCTTGGCGACCTGATCAGCGGCTTGATTAGGTTCTCGGGGCCACTGGACGACTTTCACCATTTCCGAATGGGCTAGCAAAGCTGGGCAGTCTTCAATGATACTCCCAATAATCCATGGGCTTTCTTCTCGGCCCATTAGATACTCCACAACGGCACGGCAATCAGTAGATGTTTCACAGGGCAAATCACTTAATTTCAAATGAATAGAAATGGAGCTAGTTCTTTTCTTTTCGCCTTCTTTTTCCCTTAATAATGCATATCCAAAAGCATTAACCAATGGAGTCGAGAGCCGCATCTTTGAAAAAAATCATCTGAAGAAGAGAATTTTCATACTTGAGAACCGACAGGAATCAAGTCTTCTAATATTAATCAAAGTCTATGAGTTTAGACCCTTGTTCTAATGTTTTTTTTTAAGACTTAGACTTCATGCCACGCGAACAAATGTTTGAAAGAAATGCGCAACGATGTTGATATAGGACCGTCCGAATATTTTGATCTATTACATGGGGCTCTCAACCACCGCAATGAGGACAGCAAAAGAAATCAAGGAAGCATCACGGAATTGCTGATGAACCTTATCTTATACATTAGGTGTTGAAAAACTTGGAAGAATCCATCCATATTATTGCACTGATAAACCTTATTATATGGATTAGGTGTTAAAAAAAACTGCATTATCAACTTTGACAGGCTGGAGTGATGTTGCAATGTTGTTATTCACTAATCCTACCAAACTGGTCCCCGACTCTCTGCATATTTAGCCAACCCCAAATTTCCTTGTATTATCTTATTTGTATCACATTCTTGTTCCCTAGCTATTGTCGCAAACGTATGTCCACGAGTGGAAGGTTTCTCTGCAATATCCATGGAATGGATGATATTGGACAGACAGCTCTTGCCAAAATCATCTACAAATGTTTGAAAGAAATGCGCAACGATGTTGATCTAGGACCGTCCGAATATTTTAATCTATTACATGGGGCTCTCAACCACCGCGATGAGGACAGCAAAAGAAATCAAGGAAGCATCACGGAATTGCTGATGAACCTTATCTTATACATTAGGTGTTGAAAAACTTGGAAGAATCCATCCATATTATTGCACTGATGAACCTTATTATATGGATTAGGTGTTAAAAAAAAAACTGCATTATCAACTTTGACAGGCTGGAGTGATGTTGCAATGTTGTTATTCACCAATCCTACCAAACTGGTCCCCGACTCTCTGCATATTTAGCCAACCCCAAATTTCCTTGTATTATCTTATTTGTATCACATTCTTGTTCCCTAGCTATTGTCGCAAACGTATGTCCACGAGTGGAAGGTTTCTCTGCAATATCCATGGAATGGATGATATTGGACAGACAGCTCTTGCCAAAATCATCTACAATCAGCTTTCACACGATTGAGCATTATTGCTTTCTTTTCCAATATCCAAGAAAGTGCAAACATCAAGGGCTTTGAGTGCTTGCAAAAGCATTTCATCTCTAACATCCTTGAAAAGGAAATTGATGGATATAATGAATATTAACGAAGGGATTAATAATTAAAAATAGGATGTCTAATAAAAGAGTTCTCCTTCTTCTCGTGACGTGAATGAAAAGAATCATATGGATGCACTTGTGAGTACACTTAATTGGTTGGGTACAGTAACCAAATGCGCTTGTTTGGACATTAGCTGATGTTGAGCTAAATCAGGAAAATGACCCAAATCATTTAATTTCAAATGAGTAGAAGTGTAGCAAGTTCTTTTCTTTTCATCTTCTTTTTCCCTTTATAATACATATCCGAAAGCATTAACTAGTAAAGTCGAGAGCCGCATCTTTCAAAACATCATGTGAAAGAGAGAACTTCATGAGATTCGATAGGAATCAAGTCCTTTTTTAGTCAAAGTCTTTGAGCTTAGAGCCTTCTGCTAATGCATTTTTAAGGACTTCGACTTATGCCATGTGAACAAACATTAGAAAGAAATGCCCAACGATGTTGATCTAGGACTGTCCGACTATATTGAGATATTACATGGGAAGCATCGTGCAATTGGTCCTGAACCTTATTATATGCATTAGGTGTTGAAAAACTTGGAAGAATCCATCTATATTATTGCACTGATGAACCTTATTATATGGATTAGTTGTTGAAAAACCTGCATTATCAACTTTGACAGGCTGGAGTGATGTTGCAATGTTGTTATTGGCCAATCCTAGCAAACTCATCCACAACTCTCTGCATATTCCCCCGACTTTCCTTGCATCTTCTTATTTTTATCTCATTCGTATTCCCTCGCTAATTGTTGCAAACGTGTAAATTAATATGGAGTGGAAGGCTTTCCATGAGGGGGAAGGCTTCTCTACAGTATCCATAGAATAGGTGGCATTGGACACAGCTATTGCCAAAATTGTCACGCCCCGAACCCCGACGGGCTCGCGACACCCCTCCGAAGGTCGTATCGAAAGCGACGTTTTAGGACGCGGTGCCGACCCGTACGAAACACCCAATGATAAAAGCAAGCGGAAGTGAAATAGAAACAACCCGGATAATAAACAATGACAACGGGATAGCATAGGCACAAATCGACAAACGCACTTCATAAAACCGATAGTCACTTACAACATTTAATCTGGGCTACTGACTTCAAACCACATTTATCAAAAGCGGGCGGTAGTTGGGTAGCCTACTTCACTATACAAAAGAGGGGCATCCAAAGACGAAACGAAGCATCAAATGCCCAAGGTCATTCCCGGTCTCTGAACCGCACGTGACGACTATTCGTCACTCCAAACCTGACAATGTTTAACAACGGGGGATGAGATAAATCTCAATAAGTGGACAACCTAAACCCCACATAGGCCAATGCGTACCCATACAAGTCTAACGTGCAATCTAACCATCAATATAACAAACTCGCCAATACACACTTACCTCGCCCGATTCACACGCCAGCTCTGCATATTAATCAAATCACATGAATATCATAATAACTCATGAACACATTACCATCATTCGGGCACCATACACACGTACAATCACTCAATTTAATTGCACTTATTTTGCATTCCTAGCCAAGCAACTTTCCACGACCTGGGTCAACACTCCACAGGTCAACCCTCCGATCAATCCGGACTCCGTCCCTCACTGGACATTTCACACTTTCTCACGACCCGCGTAAGCACGCCTCAGGTCAGCCCTCCGATCAATCCGGGCTCCGTTCCTCCCTGGACATTTTACACTTTCTCACGACCCGTGTAAACACGCCTCAGGTCAGCCCTCCGATCAATCCGGGCTTAGTCCCGCGTAACCACGCCTCAGGACATTCCTCATGCACATGCACCACAACACAATTCGCCACTCTAACACGTCGTACAGTTCATATTCAAATCACAAATTCACCACACTAACCCGCCAATCCAACACTCAAGTCGGTCCAATCAATTGTCCATTTCACCCACAAACGCCACGACAATCCGGTCATCGCACCCACATAAATTAGTCACAAATGATGTCACATAATCATCACAATTCAATCTACCAATTAACCACATTCATATATTGATCCTAATCCTAACTTAGCCACAAAACCGATACTAATCACACTTTAAACAAATCTAAATAATACCGATTATATTAGGTAGTGTTTATGAAGTCACTTACTAGGTTTTGGCCTCGGAAAAATTGGCACGTGCCCAAAATGACCCGGGTGAACAGTAACGGGCTCGGCGCGGTACGGGCACAGTGGCCAGCCGGGCTCGGCGCGGCACTCGGCCACAGCCTAGGATTCTCGGCCACGGCTAGGCACGCTTGGCACGGCCTGGGTAGCGGCCTGGGCGTAGGCAACGACTCGGCCATAGCCAGGCACTCGGCTGGGCAGGCGGCTGGGCGTAGCCTGGCTGGTTGGGTGACACGACGGCGGCAATGAGCAGCAGCAACGGCGACGAACAGCTACAACGGCGACACGGCGGCGAGTTGGCAGGCTGGCGAGCTGGCGGCGTCTGACTCGGCCAAGGCACGAGCAGTCCGACCAAGGTAGCAGCGACGGCAGCTTGGGGGGAAAGCTGGGTGGTGGCGATGAGCTACGGCGGCAGGACGGGCGACGGTGGCGCCGACGAACTCGGCGACAAGCTCGGCCAGAATAGGGAGAGGCCAGAGAAGAGAAAAATAGGGGGTGAGGAGGTTGCACGGTGGTCGGGGCGACAAGGCGAGCGGCGGCTTGGTGACTCAGGACTAGCTGGCGAGTGGCTGAGCAATACCGGGCGAGCTGCCGGCACAATTGCAAGCTGACGATCGGAGGGGGGACAAGCGACGGTGCGGCTCGGTTGGGGCGACAGTGGAGGCGGTGGCTGGGCTGGGCCGACGGTCGAGCGGCAAGCAGGACGGACGGTGTGGTAGTGGTCGGGCGAGCAGCGGCGTGAGGCAGACGGCGAGGGGCGATTGGTGGTGACTGGTCGGGCGAGCAGAAGCAGACACGAAAGCGAAAGCTGTCGCGGGCGAAGGAAGGAGAAAAGGAAGAAGGAGAGAAGAAAAGAAGGAAGAAAAGAGAAGAAGAAGACGAGAGAGAGAGAGAGAGAGAGAGAGAGAGAGAGAGAGAGAGAGGAGGACAGTCTGCATGGGCAGACGTCTGACATGCAGGGAATGGGTGAACGTGCAGGAAAAGAAAGGAGGAGAGGACGCGACCGGGGGAGACGTGCACGGCAGGAGAGAGAGAGAGAGAAAAGTTAAATTTTGTCCTCGAGTGCGATCCAACGGCCACGATTCGATCTCGCGAGCTTGATCCAACGGTCCCAAAAAAAAATCCCAATTCAAAAATAAAGAAAAGACCAACAAACACAAAAAAAAACACATTACGAGGGAGGTCTATTAGTCCAAATCCGCACCCAGTCCAAATTTCACTTTTCACTTATCCTGGACAATATTGACGTTAGCCACAATAATATCGACACCGTCCAATTAAATTTGTAACAAAATTTCGAGAAATTCGACACCAAAATTTGGACTCTAAATGACGGCTAAATTCGATCGAGTGCAATTCTAGCGAAATTTCTAACTTAAAAATAACCCAATAGTGATCAGTTCCGGGCGAGATTTTATTATAAGCACACTGACGGAATACACGTTTTATAAATCCCAAAATGGACTGAAATTTGAAATGTCACAACTCTTCTCCCCTTACAAAAATTTCGTCTTCAAAATTTACAACCCAACTCAATTATTCGAACCAATGGGGGTATTGGTGTCGCATCAACTCTTCGTTTTCCCACATCGCACCTTTGGTTCCATGGTATTCCCAAATTACTTTGACCATCGGAATTGTCTTATTCCGCAGCACTCATTCCATTCTATCCTCGATCCTTACTGGCTTTTTCACGTACGACACTTTGTCATCCACGTCTATTTCTTTATAATTTAGCACGTGGGTCGGATCCGGTTCATACTTCCTTAGCATAGACACGTGGAACACATTGTGCACTTGAGACAAATTTGGCAGTAGCGCGAGACGATAGGCTAAGGCACCGATTCTCATTAGGACCTCGAATGGACCCACGTACCTCGGGCTCAACTTTCCTTTCTTGCCGAACCGTGACAATCCTCTCATAGGTGATACTTTGAGGAAAACGTGGTCCCCCACTTGAAATTTCAAAGGCCTACATCTCCGGTCCGCATAATTCTTTTGACGGCTCTGAGAAGTCTTAAGCCTATCCCAAATCACCTTGACTGTTTCGATTGACTGCTGAACCAACTCGGGACCGGTGATGCTTCTCTCACCAACTTCATCCCAACAAACCAGTGTTCTGCAAGCTCTGTCATACAGTGCTTCAAATGGTGCCATTTTGATACTCTGCTGGTAGCTATTGTTGTAGACAAATTCAACCAAATGCAACTGTTCCTCCCAGCTACCTTTAAAATCCAATACACATGCTCGCAACATATCTTCCAAAATCTGAATTATCCTTTCAAACTGGCCATCTGTTTAGGAGTGATAGGCCGTGCTAAATTGTAACTTCGTTCCTAATGCCGTATGAAAACTCTTCCAAAAAGCGACAGGGAATTTAGGATCACGGTCTGAGGTAATCGTCACTTACACTCCGTGGAGACGGACTATTTGTCGCACGTATATCTTGGCATACTTTTCTAAGGCGAAGTCCTTTCGCACCGGCAGAAAATGTGCTGACTTTGTCAATCGATCGACTACCACCCAAATTAAATCGTGACCCCTCTAACTCCTTAGTAATCCCATTACAAAGTCCATCGTGATGTGTTCCCACTTCCACTCAGGAATTTTCAATGGCTGCAACATTTACCTGGTTTGCAATGCTGTGCCTTCACTTGCTGACAAGTTAAACACTTAGCCACGTGCTTGGCTACATCCACTTTCATGCCGTTCCACCAATAATGTTTTCGCAAGTTCTGATACATCTTCGTACTACCCGGGTGAATACTGCAATTGCTTCAATGAGCTTTTGACAAAATTTCTTCCTTCAATTCTGCATCACCGGGTACATACAACCTTCCACGGAACTTCTAAATCCCATCCTCGGATACCTGAAAATCCGATTTCCTTTTTGTGACATCTATACCCAGAATCTTATGAATCTCCGGGTCCGTCGATTGTAAGACCTTAATCTTAGTCTGGATCTCCGGCTTAATCCTTAATGCTACAAGCAGACTTGAGACCTGACTAACTTCAAACTTAAATTCCAAATCCCGAACTTCCTCCAACAGAGTCCATTCCTTGACCATCATATGCGCGATACTCAATTTCTGGCTCAGTGCATCCACTACTTTGTTAGCTTTTCCGGGATGATACATAATCTTGCAGTCATAGTCCTTAAGGAGTTCCATCCAACGGCGTTATCTCATGTTCAATTCCTTTTGGGAGAATAAGTACCTTAAACTTTGATGGTCCGTATAAGTCTAAAATTTCTTCCCACATAGGTAGTGTCTCCAAATCTTAAGAGCGAAAATAATCGCGGCCAATTCCAAGTCGTGCGTCGGATAATTCAGCTCATGCGATCTCAATTGTCGTGATGCGTATGCCACTACTCTTCCGTGTTGCATTAGCATGCATCCCAATCCTCTTAGTGACGCATAACTATAGATCTCATATTCTCCCGGACTTGACGGGATTGTCAACACTGGCGTGGTCGTTAACCTCTGTTTTAACTCCTGGAAACTCCTTAGCACTTATCCGTCCATTCAAATCTCGTTTCCTTCTTTAGTAATCACGTCAATGGCGTCGCTAATGCCGAAAACCTCTCCACGAAGCATCTATAATAACCCGCTAGACCCAAGAAGCTCTGAACCTCGGTCACTATTGTTGGTGTGACGCCCCGACCTCGGGGTCATTAACGTGACGTCCCGTTCGTTATTATCTTTCTTTAAACACAAGCGGAAGCATTTCTCGGGACAATCACATTTAAAACAACAGCGGGATTCAGAAAAACAGCATCATGAGCAAACCTTATGTTTATAGGACACGCAAACATATTTTACAAGCCAACTTAGCCGATTTTTGCCATTTATACAACAAACGCTATGGCTTGGGTGTCCTAAGCCCACTAGTTCGGATTCACCGCTCCTAACTTTCCCCGAACTCCAACATGGCTCAACTCCCCCTGTCGCCGCCGTCCGTTCGACCATCCTATGTACCTGAGGGTGGGAAAAATGGGGGATGAGTCGGGGAGACTCAGCAAGTAAAAACACTAATATCAAGCGAGGATATATCGATCGCCGTTAACATAAGTCGGCCCTTACCGCACCCGCATCAATGGCAGATCAATAGCAAAGTTCAAACAAGGGAACATCACGCATGGCCACATCGTGCACACCTTACAAACCAAGGCTCGGTTCTATCTCAACACAACATCAAACATGAAACATGATCAAATCGAGAAATGAACCAACTACAACCAACCAAACGACCGAGAAACGGTCCAAGCAAACCACGTCACAACGCATCTCAACATCCTTTCCCGATATTAGGGAATCCACTTACACTTAACGAAACCAGAACTAGAGAGTAGAAAATGGATGGGAAAGACGACGGCCTTGTGATCTCGGCAACTCACGGTGTCGACCTCTTTCTTTTCTTTCCCTTGACTTTCTCTCTCTCGGTTTTCTCTTTTTCTCTTTCTCTCTTGGCCGAATGGCCTCTCTTTCTCTCTCTTTCTCCCTCACGGCTATTCTTTCTCTCTCTCTCTCTCTCTCTCTCTCTCTCTCTCTCTCTCTCTCTCTCTCTCTCTCTCTCTCTCTCTCTCTCTCTCTCTCTCTCTCTCTCTCTCTCTTTGGCCGAATGGCCCTCTTCCTATTTATAGAGAGACAAACTTGGGGCCAAAGCTTCGATGAGGTAAGCGCACGTGTCATCGATGAGGTGAGGTAAGCGCGCGTGTCATCCAAGCATTAATAGCCTCTCTCTCTCTCTCCTCAAGCTTGGCCGTGGGTCTCTCTCTCTCTCTCCCCTCCTTGCCGTGGCTTCCTCTCCCTTTCTTGGTCAATACTTGATGACCAAGGCTTCAATTAATGGCTTCATAATGGCTTGTGGAAAAATAAGGCCAAGCATTAATGAGAGTAATGATGAAGATGATAAGGTTTGACTTAGTCAAACTTTCTAGGGTTTTCTCCAATCAAAGTATAAAATATCTCATTTGAAAGCTCAAAACGTGTACTTTAAATCACCAGAAGACACCAAGTCCAAATTCCAACGTTCTCGTATAGAAAATGCCGAATCTTTGAAATCTGACAAAACCGGACAGTTTTGCACTGTTCACGAAATCGGACTTAAAAACATAGTAAATCAACTCCGAAAATTCTCAAATTCGGATATGTCATAAACAAGATCTTAACAAACATTTTTCATGAGAACACAAAATCTAAATCTCTCTGTAAACACCATTTTCAGTCACTCAAAAACAGACTAAAAACAGTTCACTGGAACAGCATTCTTGTTTCTCAAATTACGCTCTGTCCAGAATCCAAATCATCTTGGAAAATTCCCAAATTTATACACGTTATAGAAAAGGAAGTTCTCAACAACTTTCATGAAGGAAACTTTTCCAAAATCGGCCCAGAAAAGCTTGTAGAAAATAAATACGGTGTGAACATCACCGAAATACCCATTCTGGGCAGTTTCACACGGTCCGAAAATCAGTCCATCGTACCACTCATATCAACTCCAAAAATTCTGAAATTAAATTATGTAAAACTTGAAGATTTTTGGAACAACTTTCAAGAAGGAAGTATTCTGAAATTCGGATCACAAAAGTCTCCTCAAAAATAACAAAACGAAGGGATACAAAGGATCCGAAACTGGGTTTTCCAAAACAAGAGTAAACAATTTAGTTCTGATTGGAAAACCATCATACTCAAACCATAGCCATTTCCCCGGGACTGAAATTGAGGATATTACAATTTACCTGCGGCTTCCCAGGCCCAAAATCGGGATGTGACAGTTGGCCTCGGTCAATTTGTGACGGCTTCAATCTTTGTCGGGTCCACTGCAATTCATTCCCCAGATACCACATGTCCTAATAATGCTACTCGATGGAGCCAGAATTCGCACTTGCTGAACTTAGCGTAGAGTGCATGTTCCCTTAGGGTCCGTAAAACTTTTTTCCAAATGTAACTCGTGATCGGCGGAACTCTTCGAATATACCAGGATATCGTCTATGAACACAATTACAAATTGATCCAGAAATTCTTTGAATACCATATTCATCAAATCCATAAAGGCTGTAGGGGCGTTAGTCAACCCAAACGGTATCACTGTAAACTCATAGTATCCATACCTCGTCTTAAATGCCGTTTTTGGCACGTCCTCCTTCTTAATCCTCAATTGGCGGTAACCCGTCCTCAAGTCGATCTTTGAAAATATCGATGCTCCTTGCAACTGATCAAACATATCATCTATCCTTCGTAGTAGGTACTTATTCTTAATGGTTATCTGATTCAACTGTCTGTAGTCAATGCACAACCTCAAAGACCCATCTTTCTTTCTTACGAATAATACTGGTGCTCTCCACGGATATGCACTCGGGCAGATAAAGCCCTTATCCAATAACTCTTGCATTTGAACCTTTAATTCATTTAGCTCTAATAGTGACATCCTATAAGGTGCTTTCGAGATCGGTTCTGTCCCTATAGCTAACTCAATCACGAACTCCACTTCTCTATCAAGTGGCAGACCTGGCAATTCCTAGGGAAAGACATCGAAGAAATTGCACACCACGGCTATATCTTCTAGCCTTGGCTCTCCAGTCGTCGAGTCAACTACGGACATCAGAAATCCTTGGCACCCTTCATCCAGCAGCTTTGTTAGCTCGAGCGACAAAATCCAAGAGATCGAGGTTCCTCCTCGGTTTCCCATAAACTCGAATATAGGATGTCCAACTGGATTAAATTGGATCACCCTACTACTACAATCCATAACAGCTCTCTGTTTGACTAGCCAGTCCATCCCAACAATCACGTCAAAGTCATGCATGGTTAAAACCGCCAAATCTATCATTTCTTCCCTATCGCCAATCACTATCTTACAATCAGGACATCCAAACGCAATCAGCACTTTATCATTCAGCGAAATAGTCACACACAGCATAACGTCAAGCGATTTTAGCTCAATCCCAGATAATTTAACGCACTGCTCAGATATAAATAAATGCGACGCCCTCGGATCAAACAAAGCATATGCAGCATGATCACAAAAAGAGACTGTACCTGTGACCAGTTCAATGACCTGCCGAAAGGTCATTCAAAAAAATCTTCCCTTCATTAGTTCCTTGATGTCCTGTGGTAAAGGGGGAACAAAGGTCTTAATACTTGAGGCCCGCGTGCATCCATACGAGAAGTCTTTCTTTTCCTTTGATGTGGTAGGAGCTAGGCAGTGGATCCCACCTGTTTTCTCTTCTTTATCCGAGCTCTGGAGTTAATGGAGGGAGCTCAATTTCGATTCAAATGGAATGAGTCTCATTTAAAAGAAATATGCAACAAGACTTTGGGACTTTCGTTTTACAAAGTTTGGTGGAGTATAATCATAGCTACAGCTATCGAAAGACAAATTTGATTTTTCATTGGTCTCTACTCAAAGAATTTGATACTTCCCAAGAGTCTTTTTTGACTCATTGAATCGTGATTTAATAACTTCAATCTTAAACCTTTTTTGTCATGCTCAGATTTATGTTCGAAAAAACTTAAGAACTTATTAATTCCGAAATGAAACATATTTACACCTCCGGATCTAGCGAGGTTTTATTTTCCTCCTTGGCTTCCCCACCATGTGCTTCCTCCATGTTGTCCTCGTCAAAATATCAATAAGGTTCTCAGGAGTTAGGCAGCGGATCCCACCTATTTTCTCTTCTTCCCCAAGCTTTTGAGCTAATGGAGAAAGCTCAATTTCGATTAAAATGGAAAAAGTCCGATTTAAAAAATCTGTAATGAAACTTTTGGACTTTCATTTACTAAAAAACATAAGTTTAGTGGAGTATAATCAAAGCTAAAGTTATCGGAGAACAAATTTGATCTTTCAATGGTCTCTATTCAAGGAATTTGATATTTCCCAAAAGTCTTTTTTGACTCATCCAGTCATCCCGATTTAATAACTTCAATCTTAATTTTTTTTTATGATGCTCGGATCTATATCTGAAAAGACCTAAGAACTTATGAGTTTCAGAATAGAACATTTACACCTTCGGATCTAGCGAGATTTTACTCTCTCCTCCTTGGCTGCCCCCACCATGTGCTTCCTCCGTGCTGTCCTCATCAAATATCAATTGGTGCATTTAATCAAACATCTGTACCCGATCGAAATCTGAAAGTCTTGCTGGTGTTGGCGCATTTGCATCACTCATGCAGTTGCCGGCAACTTTGAGGAGGTCAGCTCATCAATCACCGGGAATGACCATGACCGGGGGCATGGGTGTGAGCACAGTAGTGATAACGAGGGAAGATCAAGGATTTGGAGCGACGAAGAAATGTGCAAAGGTCAAAGAAGGATCTGGAAGGAGTTGTCGTGGAGTTACAAGAAGTTTACCTATAAACGAAATAAAACAGAAGGAAAATATAAAAATTCTAAACCTTGGCGTGTTGAATATATTCCAATACCACTTGTCTTAAAGTTAAAATTGTAGCTCGTTTCCTTTGCATATTGAGTTTCAAACAAACTCGTTTCATGGATTATCTCACTTGTAAGACTAAAAATTGCTAAGTCCAGTTCTTTTTTTTTTGGGCAAACAAGTTCAATTTTTTCAAAAATTTTAACTGTGACATGTTGTCTATAGTCACCTTAGACTATACTAAAGTCATATCAGATCCACATTAGCTCTATTTACTTGCCGTTGTTCATGCATGCCGCCACATCGGATCTTTACCGATCGTCTTAGACGAAACTATGACGGAAAGTGCTTTATGGTCACCGATATAAATTGGGATATTAGTAATACGAAAACAAAATTGGATAATCGATGTCACACTGGGCAAAGCATAGGCTTTTTGAAGAAATTTTTCCAAGCAACGTCAAACCCCAAGGTAGATTTTTAAGCCGGTCGTCATCCAAGCAAGCCACAACGTCGGATTTCCAACCGGCGGAACCTATTTTTTGATCACCATACAAGTTTGGATAATTGGTATTAAAGTGGATGAGGCGAACCCTCCGAGGAATTCACCTGATCTACCTGTGTATGAATTGGGTTTACATGCACCGGTGGACGGGCAACACCTTCTCGATGAATAGGGAGGAAGTGAAGAGAGCCGTAATCCAGTCCATATGCCGCGTTTGGCGGAGCAAAGTCCTCAGTTACCAAGAAACTGCGTGGAAAGTTAGAACAAAGAGCCCATCCCCTTTCCGCGTGGCTAACCCCCAAATGATGGATTTTCAACCCACGTGTACGTCCCGATTCAAATTGCCAAAATTTCCTAAAAAGATTAATATTACGAAAAATTTTAAATTATACACATATAATAAGTTTATTCAAAATTAATTTTTTGATCACTAAAAATTCAAAACTAATGCACTTGTGATAAATTTACCTCAAATTAATTTTTTGACTATCAAAAACTCCAAACTGGTGCATTTGTGACAAGTTTACCTTCTATTAAATTGAATTAATATCATAAAAAATTACAAAGTACACTTGTGATAAAGGAAGGGTAAAACCCTAAATTGATACGCTCGTCAATTGTCATGTGTCTTCCAACTCATAAATTTGATGATAAAATTTAACAAAAACTAACGAAAGGTAAAATTATTATAGGTATATCAATTTGAAATTTTTGAAGGTCAAAAATGTAATTTAGAATATATTCATTATAATTATATCAGTTTGGAGTGTTATTAACCTTTTCAGAACTTGTATTTTAGAACAAGAGCAAAGGAAACGGACGAGGGCGGCTTTCCCCAAAATGGCGCCAACTGGACCACCCCAACCCCGAAAAGTGACCCTGTAATGATGTACAAGCAAAGATGCAAGCGTGTCTCGTGCAACTCTGCCGGGCATTTATCGAGTCAGGTGTTGTCGGAAAATCCAATGGAAGATGATATTTACAATTTATGGTCAACTAAGTGTGAAGTAACCACGCAAAAGCATGGTCATTAAAATTCGAAAATATAAAACGGACGAGAAGAATTTCTTTTGATATTTTATTTTAGTCACCGAAAGCAAGTCTATTGCCCCCCATCTCTTTAGAATTCCACCTAGTTTGCTTACCCCGCAAGTGCATTGTTCTTTTTTTCAATTGCTTTGTGATGGTGCCAGAGAAAAAGAGAAGCATCGGGTTGGGAAGAGGACCACTTTTGGTGTTATAAGACCTGCATTTGTCAACTTTGACAGGCTGCAAGGAATCATTCTTTTTGACCACTTCGAATGTTGAGCCCATTCTCGTTTCTAAGTTTACTGAACCACAGAGATCTCCATTTGTAACTCTGGCTTCCGAAAGGGTTTTAGATTTCCAATGTGCTGTACTGATTTTGCTGCTACACTGTTCAATTTTTTCTTCAAGAGAAGATCAAGAGAGATCAACGGAGGGGAGGCAAATGACGATCCAGCTGCAAACGATGAAACACCAAGAGGATGATTTTGGTTGGCTAAAGAATGATTGATAGAAGAATATTTTGGTAGCTGCTATTTATGTTGGTTGTCCTCGAGTCAGTATCGTGAAACTTTAGTTGCTAAGTGGCTATTTTCTATGGGGAAACACGAAATGTTCAGTTACCACAAAATTGATGTAGAAACTTAAAAAATACTTACAAAATAAACACCATATGTTCAGAGAAATTTTGATCTTTAAATAGACTAATCAATCGTGTCATCAATAATCAGAAAACTTGATACTGTCTAATTTAACTAAATGGAAATTACGAAATTGCCATATATATATATATATATATATATAATTTTGCCTTGCATCGAAATACAATCATTAGATTAAAAATTGCAATAGCTACCACTCTCCAAAGAAAAAATAAAATAAAAGGATAGCGTGGGGGGGAGGAGATGTGTCACAGAACTAGAAGGGCAAAGTCAAAGTATTCGGAGACTTGGACTTCGAACAGTCCGTGAACCAGATTTCTCAAGAAGGAATCACACATCGACCAAAACAAAAAGGAATCACACCAATAATTCATTTATCTGCGTGTGGGGGAGAACAAAAACGTCAAAGAAAATCTCCACGATCAGGCACAGGAACAACAACTCATATGACCAGACGGGGGGTTGTTTTTCCCAAAATAGCCCCGACTCGACACCCAAACCCCGAAAGTGACCCTACAATTATGTACAAGCAAAAACGCGCCGCGGGCAAGTGCGCGGGGCATTCATCGCAACGCGGTGTTGTCAAAAACTCCACGAAGATAAAGATTATTAAAATTCAAGAGCATAATAACCGAAAGCACTCGATTGCTCCCATCTTTTTAGAATTCCACTAGTTTATTTACTCCGCAATTTTATCTTCCTGTTTTTTTCAATTGCGTTATGACGGTGAAGATAAAAGAGAAGAATTGAGTTGGGAGGGACCACTTTCGTTTTGAAAAAACCTGCATTCGTCAACTTTGATCACAAAAAAACTCAAATTAGTATACATGTAATAAATTTACTCAAAATTAATTTTTCGGCCACAAAAAATCCCAAACTTATACATTTATGACAAATTTACCATATGTTAAATTGGATTAATACCATAAAAAATCACAAATCAGTACACATATGTAAAAGCCCAAACCGATATACCCGTTAATTGCCATGTGTCATCCGATTTAAAAATTTGACGGCAAAATTTAACAAAAATTAACGGATGGTAAAATTGTCACAGGTATACTAACTTGGGGTTTTTGATGGTCAATTTTTTTGGATAAATTTATCACAAATGTATCAATTTTGAATTTTTTATGATATTAATCTTTTTTTTTTTACTTCCTCAAAGCTAGTGCAATGTGGACATTGTTTAGGAAATGCCAGATGACGGACAGTGGCCTTTTCCGATTTCGAGAGAATATCCTTTCGGGGAAGCTTTTATGAAATTGCAATTGAATATTGTCAGGGGTACAAAAAAAAGTGGGCATTGAGCACTGTGAAGCGTGAAGCCCGAACACTTGCACGTTCGCTCCTTGAGACTTGAGACTTGAGACTACATTGGCTTCTTCTTGTACTTACTCCATCCTGGTCTTGAGCGCTCGCTCTCATCTCTGCTATTCCACCATTCGCCCGTGTGTTTCAAGCTTGAAACCTTCTTGTTGCTCACTTACAAAACATTCATAAATTACCACTTCTTATTAAATTTTATCACTGTGATAAGTAAATTACTAAGATTATGAAAATTTTACCAACATTCCAAATGAAGTAGTAAATTAACTCATTTGAATTTTTATCAGTGCTGTAAATAAAATACTAGCATCATTGGAAATTAACCAACATACCAATAAAGCAGTAAATTACCGACTCCTACAAAATTTCACGAGGGTGGTGAGTAAATTACCAACACAATCAAGAATTTACAAACATTATATGGAAGTATTAAATTACCAACTCTCTTAAATTTTACCATTGGGTTAAGTAAATTACCAGCACTATCAAGAATTCACCAACATACCAATTAAGTGGTTAATTACCAACTCTTAATATCAGTATCGTAAATAAATTACTAGCACTGTCAAGAATTTACCAAGATTCTAGTGAATTAGTAAATTAACATAGCCATAGAACCAACAGTAGAGATCAAAAAAATTTATAAAAAAATCCATATATCTTATCCTTGGCCAAAAATGGATAAGAGCATAAGAAAAATCATGGGGCTCAACACAATCGGCTAGTGTGTTTGTGTATGAGAGAGAGAGAGAGAGAGAGAAATCATGGGGCTCAGCACAATCGGCTAATGTGTTTGTGTATGAGAGAGAGAGAGAGAGAGGGAATTCAATTTGGGATAAGTGTATTAGAAGTCCTAAAACTTACTGTCACGAAAGTGCAATTGAGTTCTAAAACTTTCAAAAAATGCAATTAAGTCTTAAAATTTGTCACAAAAGTGCAGTCGAGTTCTAAAACGTTCAAAAAGTGTGATCAGGTCCTAAAACTTGTCACTAAAGTACAATCGAATACAAAAAAATTTCAAATAGTGTAGTCAACAGAATGATTTGATTGGACCAATTTGACAAGTTTTATGACTTGATTGCAATTTTGGAAAGTTTTAAGACTCAATTGCACTTTCATGACAAATTTTAGGACTTATTTGCATTTTTTAAAAGTTTTAGGACTAAATTGTACTTTCGTGATAAGTTTTAGAACTTTCAATGCACTTATCCCATTCAATTTTAAAGAAAGTGAACCATTTTCTAGTGTTTTTTTTTTTTTTGTATTTTGCATTGAAAAACAAGTTGAAAAAATTGGTTTTATTCAATTGTAATTAGTGAATCTACCACCGTACTAGTTAAATACATGGAAAAGACTCAAGAGAAACCCCCAAAACCCGCCCAGTTAACAAATATGCTTTCATGCTTGATATTCGACTGGAATCAAGTCTTTTTTTAATCAAAGTCTATGAACTTAGATCCCTGTCCTAATGCTTTTTTTAAGACTTAGACTTTATGCTATGTGAACAATCGTAGACTTTGAGCATTAGCACAGAGTCTATGAACCTAGAGCCCTGTGTCGATTCCATCTTCGAAAGTTTCTGAGCATTATGTGTGCCGATTCCACTTGATTTTATGCTATGCGATTCAAATCGGAGCATCTTTCAAACGATTGTTCACACAACATAAAGTCTAAGTCTTAAACTTTTGCTTTTAAAAATATCCTAATATTCTAGAGGATCTTGAACTTTTGCTTTTAAGAATATCCTAAACTGTCAACTTTATCAAGGAGAATTTCTAGTTTTGTATTAAGATGTCATGGAAAATCAATTTTCTTCGAAAATGTCCCGAATTTTCAATTTTATCAAATTAATTTAGATATTGCAACAGGATGTCTATTCCATATATTTGAAAATAAGCTTAATAGATAATTTCAGAGTTTCCATCTTGGCCCCCTGCCTGATGTACACCATAACAGCACTTGTCTTTTATTTTTGGTTTTAGGGAAAATTCCTAATAAGGGCTTGAAATGTCCTCATTTTCTTAAATAAAATTTTGAAGTTGACATTATTTTAAATAAAGGCTTGAAATGGCCAAGGCAACTACAAATAAGAGCTTGACTCATCAGCTGGTTAAATATTCTAACCGATTAAGGGCATTTTCATCCAAAAATAATTTTAATTACTTCGATAGTTGATTGATAAGCAGCCACCATTCAATAAATGATTTTTTTTTTGCCAGCATCATTTCATAAGTGGGGTATCTGAACTTTTTTCATGTCTGAATTGTTTCTCGAAGAAAAGATCAAGTGAGATTAATGGAGGGGAGGCAATACTTGGTTTATTCATCATTGGGTTGATCATAATCTGGACCGTGAAAAGCTTATGATAGTGTACGTGCCAGCGCTTTACAAGCGACTTTGGTTGGCTAAAGAATGGTTGATAGAAGCTGATTTTGGTAGCTACAGCTTATGTTGGTTGTCATCAAGTAAGTATTGTGAAACTTTGGTTGCGAAGTGGCTATTTTCTATCGTGCAACGTGGAATTAGTTATCACAAAATTGATTTAGAAACTTAGAAAAATATTTCCAAACAAACACCATCTATTCAGAAAAGCTTTGATCTTTAGATAGTCTAGCCAATCATGTAGTCAATCAATAGAAAAGTTGATAAAGTCTAATTTAACTAAATGGAAAGTTCAAAAGTGTCGTATGAACATAGTTTTGCCTAGCATCAAAATAGAATCATTAGATTAAAAATTGCATGAGATTGGTCGATATGATTTGGGTTAATACCACGAAAAATCATAAACTGATACACTTATAAAAAAATTTACCCAAAGCTAATTTTTTTCCCAAAAAACCCCAAATTGGTATATCTATGACAATTTTACCATCCGTTAAATTTTACTGTCAAATTTCTAAGTTGGATGACACATGGTAGCTAACGGGTGTACCGGTTTGGGATTTTACCGTCACATATGTACCAGTTTGTGATTTTTTATGGTATTAATCCAATTTAATGGAAGGTAAATTTATCACAAATGTACCAGTTTTAGGTTTTTTGTGGTCAAAAAATTGGTTTAGGGTAAATTTGTCATAGGTATACCAGTTTGGGGGTTTTCGTGGTCAAAAAATTAATTTGGGATAAATTTATTACAGACATACCAATTTGGGATTTTTTATGGTATTAACCCATATGATTTTTTTTTTGGTAAGGTAAGAAATTTATATACTTTTCAACGCTCGTCATACAGAGGAAGTAGTCATACACAAAAACCTCACACTTGAGGCGATACAACAAGTGTCCCGACAGATGCAAAGGTGTAGCGACTAATAAAGGGGTTACAAGCAATAGTGCGCAACACCAAGGCCACAAAGAAGGCCAACAGAAATAGAGACTAACAAACTATTTACAAAGTAATCGAAAGATTACTCAAAGAAAAATAAACCATGCTGATTTCAATGTGGAGGACACCGACAATCTAATCCTAAGTAAACCATGCCTCGTTTTAACGTGTATTAACATTAGCTACCACTTTCCAAAGAAAAAAAAAATAAAAGAACAGTGTACAGTTGGTGCAAGAAGACTGAAACATCACGGGACGAGAGTGGCAGTCTACAAAGACTTGGACTGCGAACAGCCCGCAAACCAACTTTTGGTTTGCTCAAGATGGAATCACACCAACGATTCATTTTATTTGGTATTTCGTGCCTCACAGTCAGACTTCCATAAACGAAGAGATTTCATCAAAAGATAAAAAAAAGAGTCACTAGATCACTCTGTAAAATCCAACACTAATTCATTTGTTCTCTCATTCACCCGGAAACATCACACGACAACAAATCGATCTCCAATTCTCATGTTTATCGATAATTTTGTCTTACGATTTCCTCCGATCAAATACCATCATATCAATCGAAAATCATATAACAACAAACTTTTAGAATGCGATTATCTCGCCGAGAATTTTATTGTCGCGGGAAAAGGTTTTTGAGAAATTCAATTTCAAAGAAAGTAAATCAGAAAATTTTGATTATGGTGGAAACAAGTTGAAAAAAATTGATTTTATCGTAATTGGTAATATGTGAATCCACTCAATGCAGCTTGTATCATTAAAAGTAACATGTAATGACTAAAAAACTGATATCGTCTTCGTTTACTCTGTAATCCATCAAAATAAAAACGATTACAAAGAAATTACGATATAAATCAGGGAAAACGATTCCTTCTTGCTCTAAGGTAATTATTTTTAGCCCATGTTTAAGGTTTTCCATCGATCCAATAGTTTTACGTAATTCAAACACTGAAAAGTATGGAAAAAAATTTTCGAACAATGATTTTTCATCAAATAGTCTGACCCTAAGTTAAATAAACGAGGAGGAATGTGAGGGACAATTCCATCTTTTTTTTTTCTTTTTTTCGGAAAGTATTACCCTTTGGAACAAAATTGCGCAAATATTTGCAAGCTAACGTCATTGATAAATCAGGACCCAAAAAAAAAAGAAAAAAGAAGTCATTGATAAATGTCAAATTTGTATGACGATAGACCACACAATTGATGCCAATAAAGAGATTCAAAGTGAACAATCATATCCCTTCATATCCTATCTCGTCCCGAAAAGCAGAAGAGAAAAAGTGAAATGCTAAAAAGAAGGTGGACAAATGTTAAGGTCTCCAGCACATAGCGAAAAAGGACAAAAGCAAAGCAAGAATATATTCGATTCCACTTTTCTTAAAAGTTAAGTTGAAAAAGGCTTACTGGACTGCTTGGTCAGTGTCGATCACCAGAAGATAAACTCGGGAAAATAATAGGTGCTCAATCAAGTGAAACACGAATCATCAGAACCTATGGGATGGGTGGCATCGAAAAGATGACTATTGCCAAAATCATTTACTATCAGCTTTCGTGCAATTACAAGAATTGTCACTTTCTTCCGGATATCCAAGCCCCCGCGACTAAAGTCAGAACAAAAGTGAAGATGGTAAAACAAATCTCAAGGATGATTTCTCGTGAATATAACTATGAAAAGGAATTCCTCGGGACAAGAAGGGGCAAAACGGGAAGGAGCAATAGTGAATGATTTCTTACCACCGAAATGCATCCTCATGTTGTTCTTCTTCTTCTTCTTCTTCTTCTTTTGCCTTGCGGGCTACTTTTGACTAAAGTCCTGCCAACGACGCAAGAGACGCACGCTAAAAAGCGTTGGTGGGTTTTCTTTTCCACGCTAGCATGACCCATCTTCCTTTTCATTGCTTTATACCTTTTCATTATTATTACTTTGCTTTTTTAACAAGATTTTCCTCGGATTCTCTTGGACTGTTTCGCCGTGAATGACGGTTGAGGTCCTCGGCGGGTTAATTACTTCGATAGTTAATTGATAGGCGGCCCCCATTTGATTAGATGATTTCCTTTTTTTTGGCCGGCAGTATCTGATGAATGATTCCATAGCACAAATTTAATAATTTCTTGAGATTTTCAATAAAAATTTGTAAAATAACACACGTTTGCCGTTTCGCATGACGGGTTTTACTTAATGGCAATTTAATTACAATTGCTAGCAATATGTGGTTTTTTTTCCATCAATGTTGTTAAAAAAGATGTGCACTTTTACTCAATAAGCACGGACTTTTCGTCATTTGAAGTTAAACAAAATAAATCCAGCTTATTTAAAAGTAATGTTAATAAGTATACTAAAATTGATATATTAAGTGATATTGATCAAATCATCTTAGCAAGAGAATGAATGGATTCGTGAAAATAGATACTATACAAGTGTGAAAATACAAACGGTTCTCATTTTCTTTTATAAAAAAGTCATTTTTGGAAAAACTGCATTTTCCAGATCTAGAGAATCTTGAGCTTTCCAAATTGCTATTAAAAATGTCCTTAACTTTCTACTTTATAAGGGAGAACATAAATTTTCAATTTTGTATTAAGTTGACATGAAATCTTAATTTTCTTTGAAAAAAGTCATGACCTTTCAATTTTATATTGCAGCAAGATATCTATATCGCAGATTTGACAAATAAGTTTAGTAGATAATTTTAGAGTTTCTACCTTAGCCCCTTGTCTAACGTATGCCATCACAACACTTGTCTTTTATTTCTTGGCCTGATCAGCCCATCAAACTAGACCGACCGGAGTTCACCTTGATTAGGATGGGGGGAAACGAACTTGGTTGGAAGTTTGATGTCTGCTTTTGTTGACTTTGACTTTGAATGAATCCGCCCATTTATTTGTTTGGGTGGCAAAAGGTGATTGTAATCCCCAAAATATCTGCACCACATGTCCAGTGATTTTGCCGCGTTAAAGAACGCAAATAATTGTCAACTTTGACAGGCTGGGAGCAATGCTTCAAGAAAGCATCCTTATTGACCAATTTTGTAGCAAAACAGGCCCACGGCTATCTGCATATTCAGCCAATCCTTTGGCTTTTCCAAGTTCAATGACCTACCAAAAAGTCATTCAAAGAAATCTTCCTATTATTAGTTCCTTAATGTTCTGTGGTGAAGGAGGAACAAAGGGTCTTGATACTTAAGGCCCCATGCATCTATACGAAAAGTTTTTCTTTTCTTTTGATAAGACTAGGAGTCAGGCAGTGGGATCCCACCTATTTTCTCTTCTCCCCCCGAGCTTTTGAGCTAATGGAGAAAGCTCGATTTCGATTCGAACGAAAGGAGCCCAATTTAAAAAACCAAAAGCTTAGTGGAGTATAATCAAAGATAAAGCTATCAGAGAACAAATTTAATTTTCCATTGGTATCAATTTGGGGAATTTGATACTTCCCAAGAGTTTTTTTTTACTCATCGAGTCATCGTGATTTTATATCTTCAATCTTAAATTTTTTGTTGGTCACACTAGGAATTTTGTCTGAAAAGACTTAAGAACTTGTGAATTCAGGAATGGAACATTTTTACACCATCGGATCTACCGAGATTTTATTTTCTATCGTGAAACATGAAATGTTTAGTTACCGCGAAATTGATTTAGAAACTTCGAAAAATACTCGCAAGCAAAAACTTTATTTTCTAGATAATTTGGCCAATCATGGCATCAATCAAATAAAAAAAATTGATACTATCGAATTTAACTAAATGGAAATGGAATGTGTCATATACGTATAGTTTGGCATTGCATCGAAATGTAATTATTAGATTAAAAGTTGCATGAGATTGGTCGATTTGATTTTGATGCGGACGCCAACAATCTAAAACCTAAGCTCCCTATGCCTCGTTTTAACGTAGTAGTAACATTAGCTACCACTCTGGGAAAGAGAGAAGAAAAAAAGACAGAACAGCGTACGGTTGGTGCAAGAAGACTGAAACATCACGGGTTTAGAAGGGCAAAGTCAAAAGTCTATGAAGACTTGGACTACGAACAGTCCATGAACCAACTTGCTCGAGAAGGAATCACACCAATGATTCATTTTGCGATTCCCTCCTATCAAATATCATCATATGAAAATTGAAAATCATATAAAAATAAACTTTTAGAGTGTGTTTATCTCGGTGAGGATTTTCTTGTCATAGGAAAATGTTTTTAGGAAATTTAATTTCAGAGAAAGTAAATTAAAAAAAATGATTATGGTGAAAACAAGTTGAAAAAATTGATTTTATCGTAATTAGTAATAAGTGAAATCCATTAAAGGCGGCTTGTATCGTTGAAAGTAACATATAATGACTAATAAACTCGAATCGATATCGTCTTTGTTTAATCTGTAATCCCATCAAAATAACAACGATTACAAAGAAATTAGGATAAAAATTATGAAACCATATTTGTAAAGTATTATATATGATCTTGTTTTTGGGAATGTAAGAAAATTGAGCACTAATGAAGTATATTCTTCTACTTCAACGCAACAAGAGATCGGGAAAAACGATTCCTTCTTACCAAATCGTTATTCTCTAAGCTTATTGTTTTTAGTCTATGGTAAACATTTTATATTGATCAAATGATTTTACGTAATTCAAATACCGGAAAAGTATGGAAATTTTTTTTCTCAAAAATGATTTTTCATCAAACAAATTGACCATAAGTTAAATAAAGAAGATGGTAAAACAAGATCTCAATGACAATTTTTCATGAATATAACTATGAAAATAAATTCCTCTGGGCAAGGGAAAAAATCTTGCCGACAACAAAAAGGCACGCTAAAGCATTGGCAGGGTCTTCTTTTCCACGTTAGGATGACCCATCTTCTTTTTCTTTGCTGTATTGCTTTATGTCTTTTTCATTATCACTTTGCTTTTTTAACCAGATTTTCCTTGGACTCTCGCGGGCCACTTTCGCCGTGAACGCGGGTTGAGGTCTCCGGTGCGTTTATTACTTTGATAGTTGATTGATAGGCTGTCACCATTTGATAAATGATTGTTTTTTTTGGCCAGCAGCATTTGATAAGCAGGGCTTTTGAACTTTTTTTCATCTTTGAAACGTTTCCTTCGAGAAACGTTTCTCGAAGAAAAGATCAAGTGAGATCAATGGAGGGGAGACAATGCTCGGTTTATTCATCATTGGATTGATCATAATCCGGACTCTGAAAAGCTTATGATATTGTACGTGCCAACTCTTTACGGGTGACTTTGGTTGGCTAAAGAACGGTTGATAGAAGATGATTTTGGTAGCTACTGCTTATGTTGGTTGTCGTCGAGTCAGTATTGTGAAACTTTAGTTGCGAAGTGGCTATTTTCTATGGAGAAACACGAAATGTTCAGTTACCACAAAATTGATGTAGAAACTTGAAAAATACTTACACAATAAACACCATATGTTTAGAGAAACTTTGATCTTTAAATAGACTAGCCAATCGTGTCATCAATCATCACAAAAATTGATACTATCTAATTTAACTAAATGAAAATTACGAAATTGCCGTATACATATAGTTTTGCCTTGCATCGAAATACAATCATTAGATTAAAAATTGCAATAGCTACCGCTCTCCGAAGAAAAAATAAAATAAAAGAACAGCGTGGGGGGGAGGAGATGTGTGTCACCGAACTAGAAGGGCAAAGTCAAAGTATTCGAAGACTTGGACTACGAACAGTGCATGAACCAGATTTCTCAAGAAGGAATCACACATCGACCAAAACAAAAAGGAATCACACCAATAATTCATTTATCTGCGCGTGCGGGGGAGAACAAAAAGGTCAAAGAACAACTCATATGACCAGACGGGGGGCTGTTATTCCCAAAATAGCACTGACTCGACACCCAAACCCCGAAAGTGACCCTACAATTATGTACCAGCGAAAACGCGCCG
Organism: Syzygium oleosum; assembly: GCF_021117445.2. NCBI lineage: Eukaryota > Viridiplantae > Streptophyta > Magnoliopsida > Myrtales > Myrtaceae > Syzygium > Syzygium oleosum. The sequence continues at coordinate 5,578,025 of NW_026607485.1, read as the reverse complement.
CGGGCGAGTGCGTGGGGCATTCATCGCAACACGGTGTTGTCAGAAACTCCACAAAGACATAGATTATTAAAATTGAAGAGCATCATAACCGAAAGCACTCGATTGCTCCCATCTTTTTAGAATTCCACTAGTTTATTTACTCCGCAATTTTATCTTCCTGTTCTTTTCAATTGCGTTATGACGGTGAAGATAAAAGAGAAGAATTGAGTTGGGAGGGACCACTTTGGTTTTGAAAAAACTTGCATTTGTCCACTTTGACAGGCTGTAATGAATCCTTCTTATTTGACCAATTCTAGAAAACTGGCCCTCCACTCTATGCATATTTAGCCAATCCTGTCTTCTACGTTTAATGACCCACAGAGATCTCCGTTTGTTAGTTCTGGCTTCTAAACTTTTTCCATCTCTTGCTGCCACTGCTTTTGCTGCTATACTTTTCAATCTTCTCTTGAGGAGAAGGTCAAGTGAGATCGAATGGAGGGGAGGCCACAAGAAAGACGCATCTGTGAAAATGATGGAACAGCAGGAGCCGCTTCTTCTACTCACACTTCAACAGAAGGTCAAGGAATGGCTACTTCATCAGGACATGACTATGAAGTATTCTTAAGCTTCAATGGATCAGATACTCGAGCGGGTTTTACCGACTTCCTTTACACTTGTCTTAATGATGTGGGAATCCGCACATTTAAGGACGACAAAGAGCTCGGCGTCGGGGAAGAGTTTGCCCCAGAACTTCTCCAAGCAATTAATCAGTCGAAGATCTCAATACCTATCTTTTCGAAAGGCTATGCCTCTAGCGTATGGTGTCTCAAGGAGCTAGTCCAGATGGTCGAGTGCCAGAAAACTCGAAGACAAAAGATCATCCCTATTTTTTATGATGTGGCGCCTTCAGAGGTTCGGCACCAAACAGAGGGTTATGCAAAGGCCTTTCTTGCACATGAAAACAAGAAGCGACACGACGAAAAGACTATTGAAGGGTGGAAGGATGCTCTCAGGGCAGTGGGAGCAATAAACGGATGGGACCTGCATAGCAAGAAGGAGAACAGGTGATTGCTTTAAGCATTCCATCTCATGTACCTTTTACCATTAAAACTTTGTGTTTCAGGTTTCTTTTCTAGATTTGTGTTAGCCCTGTTTAAATTGAATTCTGTGTTATTGAAGTTATACTGCTGAAAACTCGCTAAGTAATGGCACAATCCCAATTTTGTCCCATTTTATTCCAAGCATCAATTTTTTTCCAGTTTATTTCATTCATTAACTGTAAGTACCAACGCTAATTCATCTACAATGGAATAAATCCTTGAAGAACACATTCCGAATTTAATTTGGTCTTGTCAGAACATAGTTAATTCAACACAATTTTCTAACTCATTGTCTTTTGCCTCCAACAAACACTAGGCGAGAAGGAGAGTTCGCAAAAGAACTTACCCATAAGGTTCTCAGCGAGTTGAAAAAGGGTTATCTAGAGGTATCAGACCGCTTGGTCCGTGTCGACAACCATGTGGATGCAATCATGGAAAAGATAGGTGCTGGGACAAGTGAAACACGGATTATAGGAATTCACGGGATGGGTGGCATCGGAAAGACGACTATTGCCAAAATGATCTACAATAAGCTTTTACACGACTTTGAGAATCGTTGCTTTCTTCGCGATATTCGAGAAGTGTCAGAACGTAATGGTATTCACTGCTTGCAGAAGCAACTCATCTCGGACATCCTCAAAATGAAAGGCATGGATATAAAAGACATTGATGAAGGAACTCAGATAATTAAAGAGAGGATGTCTAATAAAAGAGTTCTCCTGCTTCTTGATGATGTGCATGAAAAGAATCACGTGGATGCACTTGTAGGTGAGCATGATTGGTTTGGTAAAGGGAGTAAACTTATTATTACTACCAGAAACAAAGAAGTTCTTGATGTTCATAAAGTGGACGACTGTTATGAGCTTATGGGCATGGATCGTGATCAATCTCTTCAACTTTTTAGCAAACATGCCTTCAGAAGAGATTCCCCTTTGGACGAGTATATCAACCAATCCCATAGGGCAATGTGCACTGCTGGAGGTCTTCCGCTAGCTCTAGAAGTCATAGGCTCAGTTTTATCCGGCAAAAATAAGAAAGAGTGGGAGGCCACATTGAAGATGCTAGAAAGTGTGCCTGATGGTAAAGTTCAAAGTAAACTGAAAATAAGTTATGATGCATTAAATGATCGGCAGAAGCATATATTCCTCGATATAGCTTGTATTTTCATTGGATATGACAAAAAAATTGTGGTTCATTACTGGGATGAATCAAAATTTCCAGAAGTAGCCTTGGAAGTTTTGCAGAACATGTCTTTGATAAAGATTGTAGAGTATAATAAAGTGTGGATGCATGACCAACTCAGAGACCTCGGAAGAGAAATAGTTCGTCAAGAAAGTAAGATGAAAATAGAGAAGCAACGGAGGGTGTGGGATCCTAGGGAAGCATTGGATTTGCTGAGGAGACATGAGGTAAAATCCCCTGTGCGATAAATCTCCATGTAGCTTGTAGACATTTTCTTTTTTTTAAAAAGCCAGTTACTTTTTTGTGTTCTCTAGCACTATGGTGACCTACTCAAACCAATATTCTTGCTCTGTCAAGATTAAAGGAACGATAGTACTCCAACTCAACCCTTCAAAATAGTGAACTTGAATAAATGTGTTTTGCTTCAACTCTTTTGTTTTTTTAAAATTTTCCATTGGGCAGGGAAAAACAAAAGTTGAAGCTCTTCGTCTCCACTTTGACCATGAGCGGCGGTACTGTTTTACCTGTAAGGACTTTAAGAGAATATCAAATTTGCTGTTTCTTCAAGTTAACGGTTCGGAGGAATATTTTAGTGCAGAAGAGAGGCTTCTTTCGCATGAATCGCCATCAAATGTTCTTCCAACTAATGTTTTTCAAGAGAATTCAGATCTCCTTCCACATTTACGTTGGCTTTCGTGGCATCGTATTCCCCCAACATTTAACATTACAAATTTCTCCATGGAGGATGTGGTTTTTCTTGATCTATCTTTCAGTGAAATTACGCATGATTGGCAGGGGTGGAGCCATATGGAGGTATGTTATATGCTAGACAACACTTATTATTCCGTCTTATGAGATTCAAAAGTAATCTTTGCATGGTTTTTCTTTTCACAGGTGATGAAGAATTTGAAAGTTCTGGATCTGTCCTATTGCCAACACTTGAATAGAACCCCCAACTTCTCTACCCATTCAAATTTAGAACGATTGATCTTAAAGGGCTGTGCATCATTGACCGAAATTGATAGGTCGATTTGTCGGTTGAAACGCTTAGTTTCCTTAGATGTAAGCTCTTGTGGGAAACTTCGGAGTCTACCAGACGACCTGGGTGGAGATCTTGCAAGCCTTGAATACCTATCTCTGAGTGGTTGCGGATCGTTGGAGAGGCTTCCGGATACGATAGGGAATTTGAAATCGCTGATTGAGCTGGACATATCCGATTGCCAACGCTTGAAGAGAACCCCCAACTTCTCTGCCCATTCAAATTTAGAACGATTGATCTTATCGGGCTGTGAATCATTAACTGAAATTGATAGGTCGATTTGTCATTTGAAAAGCCTAGTTTCCTTAGATGTAAGCGATTGTGAGAAACTTGAGAGGCTGCCAGACGAGATGGGTGGAGATCTTGCAAGCCTTGAATACCTATCTCTGAGTGGTTGCGAATCGTTGGAGAGGCTTCCAGATACAATTGGGAATTTGGAATCGCTGATTGAGTTGGATATATCCTCCACACCGATCGAAGAACTACCCGATTCCATCGGAAAATTGAAAAATTTGAAAGTAGTGAAGATGGAGGGTAGTGACATAAGCAAAATACCCGATGTCTTTTGGACGATTGAGAAGCTCGAAGAAATACATGTGTCTGCTCGTGAGCATGGCCATGTGAATATTGGCAATTGCATCTCCAGAAATCAATACCTGAGGATCTTGAGATTGGAGGATGCGGATATATACGCGCTTCCACCGAGGCTTCCCGAAAGTCTCATCGATTTACGGCTGCGGGAGTTGTGCATGGACACGTTTCCAGATCTCTCGAACCTCACTAATTTAAAGGAACTGGATCTGGGATTTAGCGGACGTGATTATGATGGGAAATCATATGGGCCCGTGGAAGATCCGATTCCACGGTGGATGGAGAACTTGAGCAATCTGGAGTCTCTAGCCCTGCGCTTTGATCGTGAGACCGCCTCACCAACAGACCTAAGCCTCCCTCCTCAACTCAAGTCACGTGACCTCAAGTGCGGGATTGCCACCTTACCAACAGACCTAAGCCTCCTTCGTCAACTCCGGTCACTTGTACTCTCGAGCCCTAAACTGCGTCACCTCACGAGGCTTCCCCCAAGTTTATCCTCCTTACGTTTGGAAGATTGCGACTCACTTTGCTTGATGGAGGATCTATCGGATTTGAAGAATCTATCATCTCTCCACATTTCGGGCGCTGCAATTGCAGAGATTCGAGGCCTTGGTTGTCTGGAGGGCCTACGAGATATGGAGCTTCTGAGGCTTGGACAGGTGAAGATACTACCTGATCTAAGCAATTTAAACAAACTGAGGAGTCTTTGGGTACGGGATTGTTTTAATCTAGTCGAGATTCAAGGGGAACTGTCACAATCTTTGAAAAAATTGAAGATTGATACTTGTAAATCTTTACAGAAGTTGCCTGATCTGTCGAGCTTGAAGGGGTTGCGAGAGGTTTGCAGAAGTAGCTGTGGTAGTCTGGCTGAGATTCAAGGCGAACTACCACAATCTTTGGAAAACTTGGAGATTTATTCCTGTGAATCTTTACGGAAGTTGCCTGATCTGTCGAGCTTGAAGGGGTTGCGAGAGGTTTGCATAAGTTACTGTCATAGTCTGGCTGAGATTCAAGGCGAACTACCGCAATCTTTGGAAAAATTGAAGATTTCTTTATGTGATTCTTTACGGAAGTTGCCTGATCTGTCGAGCTTGAAGGGACCGCGAAAGGTTGAAATAACTGGGTGCAAGAAATTAGATGATGGAGAAGACGACGAATCTGAATCTGAAGGAGATGATGCCGAATCTGAATCTGAAGATGAGGGAGAAAACGACGAATCTGAATCTCGGGGAGAAGACGAGGAATAAGTGCACGTTGCTCTTGAAATCTTCTTGATCCACGACCACAAATTGTTCCCTCATGTTCAAACTTTAAACAACTTGAGGTAACCTATTTCATCTGACAAATAATTGTTTTCCCTTTTCTGCAATCAAATTCTTTCACAGATATGAACAGAAAAGCTTCACATGCACTTTTTTAATTTCCTTTTCACGAGTTGATGACTGAAAATCTGATGAAGGTATTAAAATTGTGATACATCCGTACAACCAGAAGGTTCTTAATTATGTTCAAATAGTCATTCTCTTTTCCTTGTTTGGTTTGGCTGTTTTGGCTATATATTATTGGGATGGTTTCTCCTTGCTTTTATGTTTCCCAGCTGGAGGTATGCATCTCGATTGCATAGTTTTTATTTGATATGCAACAAATTGTTAGAGATCCTTCTTGATTTGCTGCTTCATATATTTCAAAGTTGATGGCCTCGCTTTGCTTTGGAGATAACTTTGTTATGCTGTAAACAATTAGATGGAATGTGTGCTGGAAGGTCATATAACTATGGTTCTCATCCTGGAACTTTACGGCATAATCAACTCATCATCGCAACTGTGAAGAAGACAGACATTCTATATTGATATGCTTATGTTCAGTTTATTGTCCAGAATAGGTATGCTTCTTACTGAGATTTGCAAATGTTAGGGAGAAGTTATAAAATGAAGAAAGACGAATTTCACTTGGGTAGCGGCATCAGTAGTTTGCCCAGAAAAACTTCCATCTGTGACAGGATAGAGGAACTACTTAGCTTCTCCGAGGTATCATAAATCATCTTATAGTCAAAGGCTAATATTTCAGTATTACTGGTGCGTAGGACATATGATAAGTCTCATTGGGGTCAGAAATCATGTGAATGGATTCTTGTGTGAACTCCATTATCACCTACATCTTCTAGAAATGGTTGTACCTGGGTGATTCTCTGTAATAGGAGCCCTTCCATTCACCTCAAGCTGTACTAGAGCACTCTGTTAGGGTTTAAGATTGACAGAAAGTGCTAAGGGAGACTTCTCAACAACCTGCTTTTTTGCCGGTTTCTAGTATTGTTGAAAGAAATTAGAGTTTGAGAAACTTACATAGAGCTTTCTATGCAGGGAGCTGCGGCTAATGGGGCAGCTGTACATATGAAGACCAAATAAAGGAAAATGAGGATGACATATAATGTCAACTAAATTCCCTTTCACAATCTTGGGGTGGTATTCATCTGTTGAGAGACAGAAACTTGAATATTAGTGACGGAAGTCGTTGCCTATTGATGAAATTGTTAAATCTGTTAAACTCGGTTTGAAGTTTTAGTTGAATGTTTGGCCCTTTTTTCTGGATAAATCATTAGAGCAGGGCAGAGGGATTCATTGTGCAATTTGGGGCATCGCGCGTAATGTTTTTGGGGTTAAAAGGGCTATTTAAGCAAACCTAATTGTTTATTAATCCATTATGTAGGGCCATAAGAATGAATATTGCTCTTCATTTGTATGTGTTCTCTTCATTGATAGGCAATAGAAATTGCTTATCAGTACCCAAATATTCCTTTATGAGGAAACACTAGCAGGGCACGTTGAGAAAAATTGTGTGCGCTTAAAGAGGTGTTCACAGCAGTCTTAGTTGCGCCTGCCAAAACCAATTCATGGACCTTTTGATGTGAAAATGGTGTTCAACGTAGTCTTACTTATGAGTATGATAGGCGCTCACAAAGCAGGAAACACGAATTGTTGGAATTCAATTGAATGGGCGGTGTCATAAAGCCGACTCTCGCCAAAATTACCTACAATCAGTTGTCACATGGTTTTGAGCACTGTTGCTTTGTTTCTAACAATCATGATACTTCAGAGCTCAAGGGCATTCAGTGCTTGTAGAATCCACTCATCTCTGGTGTCCATAAATGGAAATTGACTAAAATAAGTAATGTTGATGAAGGGATCAAGACAATTAAAGGTAGGCTATCTAGTAAAAGAGTTCTCTTCCTTTTTGATGATGTTGACCAGAAGAAACAATTGAATGCGCTCGGGGAAATATCTATGATGTTCAGGTATTACTGAATTCTTCAACGCTGAATATCAAGTGCTGAAGGATCTCAAAATTCTTAGTGCTTCACAATGTTCATTATTGAAGATAATCTCTTCCATTGGTCACTTGACATCTCTATCAAGGCTATCTTTCAAAAGCACCATAATTACACAACTTCCCCTGTTGATTGGAGCTCTTACAATCCTTGAATACTTGTCTTCAAAAGAATGTGAATGTATAGAGAGGCTTCCAGACTCGATTGGCAATCTGCGATCACTACTTGAGTTCGATATTTCCTAAGCGTGCATTAAAGAGCTACATGACTCAATAGGAAACATGAAAAGTTTGAAAGTAGTGAAGATGAACAATTGTTTTATTGGAAAGATACCTAGTGCCTTATGGTTGTTGTAAAAGCTAGAAGAAACAGACGCAGCACATGGTGAAAGCTTGCGACTGGAAATTCCAAATGACATTTGCAAAAATTCGTCTTTGAGGATCCTAAAATTGACACTGACTGAAACATACCAAGTACCAAAGCTTCCAGAAAGTCTCGTTAGTTTGCACATTAATACATCGACGACGATATTTCCCGGTTTATCAAACCTTACAAGTTTAAATAATTTGTATCTGGCCATTCGACCAGATGCTTACCCCGTAGACAATTGTCAACTTGTGGGAGATACTATGCCACGGTACATTGTGAGATTAAATAAATTGGAGTCTTTAACATTGTCATCTGCTGTTGTAACCACCTTATATGTCTACTGTTGTAACCGCCTTATCAACAGATATTGGTCATCCTTTTTCAACTCAAAAGACTAGAACACTAGTGTGCTAATTTGTTGTGCCTCCCAATGCTTCCCTCATAGTTTATCTTATTTATGTGTTGAATCTTGCCAGTGGATGAGAATAGCAATGCATCTCTCAAATTTGAAGAGACTGTCAGAACTAAGAATAGAGAACTCTACAGCATCAGAGATTCAAGGCCTTGACTATTTGGAGTATCTACCAATTCCGAAGCTCTTCGATCTTGAAAAAGGGAGAGAGTTTCCCTAATCCGACTCATTGGCAGAAGTAGAAGTTAGTTACACTAGATTATTGTAGTAATGTGGACTTTGCTTGTCACAAACTACCAGAATCTCTGGAAGAATTGTTGATTGAAGGCCCTGCCATCCTTGATGTAAGTTGATTGAGTAGAAACACTTTGCAGAGAGGGGATAACATGCGTGAGACCTGACTGTTTTAACTTGAAGAGGTTCAAATGATGCGAGGCCTGGCATTGCTTAGGAGATTCGGCCATTTCTTGAAAAATTGAGAAGACATGCTCTACAAGGGAGTGCATTTTTCAATAAGAAGTGCATGCAGTTCTTGAAAGGTCCTGCACTTACAACCAGATTTGTTGTCAAGGAAGCTTGGAAACTTAAGCAAATTGCTTATTGCCCTACGTCATTCTAGCAGATATTCGTTATTGTCTTTCCCGGAATTGTATTCTCTATACTAAATTAGAATCATAATTTGCCAAATTGACTTGAAACTTGTACACTTGTATAGTTAACTGCTAGCCGTTTTTTCGATCACTTTCTACCTTTAAGATGGATGGCTATAAACTACTTATGAAATGGGACCATGGTTTCTTTTGATCTATTTCATGAGTTCGATTTGGTTTAGATATATTCCCGGTTGACAATTTTGGTTGACGAATTAAGTTTTCAATAAAAGACGAGTCAAATTGATGCTAGTTTACTATATTCAAGTGCATTAATTTTGTCAATTTACATGTTCGTCTTTTATGTGAGATCATCGGAAGTTATTGGGTTGTACTTCAAATTTGAAGCTGATATCCATGCCTTGTAAATATTAACTTTGTTACACCTAAAACAATGAAGGGTATATTCAAATGTATAGGCTTTAATCAGTAATAGAAGCTTTGCCATTTGCCTTTTGGTTATCCTAGGGATGGAGCTTTAGGTTTCAACATTGACAAGGAGAACCGCTCCCGACAAAAGTCCTATATGACCGCCTAAGCTTTTTCTATCGGTAACAAGAGAAATTTACAGGGTCTTTTTGTGTAGGTTAGTTGTGCCCGTGGCTAACTCACTCAATATCTCTTTTCCAACACTTTGATGTTGTACTTTGGCTTTTATCATAATGTACAAACTCTAAATTATCATATGTTGTCAAGGAATTAGTTGGTCTCTTGCACAATGTGCTTTGAATGGTCATGATGAGCAATATATCCTTTGAAATGACGGAGGAAATTTAGTTTTTCAGGTTTCCACTAATGTTAATTCTTGTATATCGGCCAAAAGAAGGTAAAAGCTTACAACTCTACTTCCAAAGGCTGATCAGTGTTACAAGTCCAAGCCAAGATGATATAAGTCGTTTACCTCCTAAAAGTTAAGATTTAGCAAAGGTTGCCAGTGGAACTGATGCAAGACAAGGTCATAATCGATTTCGAAGATGGCTTGAGCATAACCCCCTGCTGGGAAAGAGTTGAAGCACTTGTGCCAAGAAGTCTATTGTGACAATGTGCCTATAGCAGAAGGTAAGGTCACAGATTGAGAAGTGGTCTCCTTTGGCACTCTTTGTTTCACCTTGTAAAACTGGTTAATTGCCCAACCGTGCAAGTCTCACAGTTCCAAGTTCACACATCTGCCAATTTTGCTACATGATTCAACTATAAATAGCTCAGTTAAGCATTCACACATCCTTATTAGGTTTTATCAAGTCTGGTAAACAAAGCCACAGGCCTAAGATTAGATTGACAAGTAAACTTGCGAACGTATTTATTCAATGGAAGTCACGGAGTTGTATTTACAAGGATGACACATTCAACTTCGTACTATTTAAATTCAGAGTGAATTTGAGTAGAGCTCTTATGCTTGTGATGGATATGGACAACAGATCGATGGAATGCATTTCATGACCGCCATCACAGAGGTCACTGATGATCTTTGAGAAAAAAGGTGCTGAACCAGAAGCATTTTAACTGAAGTTGTTCTTGGCATCAGAGTCTGAAGGCAGCCTCAATGCAGAAGCAGAAAGATTCCTGGAAACAATAAGATTTCCTTTGACATCTTCACCTCCATATTCCTTCAATCGTGCGTCCATGACGATTTTGCATGATCCCCATGTCTCAGCCATTAATCCCACACCATAGTAAACTAAATGGTCCGCAAGGCTGTTACCAGTTACTGATCTGCAGAGACGCACTCTCATCAGTTGTCCACATATATTCCTGGTAACAAAGGACCAACATTCTCTAGAACAAGCTGGTCTGTCACACGACTTGTTGCGTCTAGCATGACAAATCCACAAACTAATTGCTAGAACAAGTAGCTACGACTGAAACAACATCATTACCTGCTGCATGATGGATCTTCTCCAGAGCTATCACAAACTTTCTCAACCTGATAAACCAGACTACCAAATCCTATATTATATAGCCATACCTACAACAAAGCGAACATTCCAATTACATGTGAACACTGACATAGAAAAGATTATGATTAGTCACCAGAGAAGCAGGTGGAATCAGATCATTTTTACATTATCTCACATCAATGTGTTTATCCGTAGCTGTCATTGAGCTAGTCGCCAATAATTATAAGCATTAGTGGATGTTGACATACAATAATTAAAATGCGTATAATTGCACAGAGCCTAAGATGCCTAAGACTAGGTTAAGACAGCCATCAGAGAGAGAGAGAGAGAGAGAGAGAGAGAGAGAGAGAGAGAGAGAGAGAGAGAGAGAGAGAGAGAGAGGTTAAGACGATCTTATCAGCCATCAAAGAGAGAAAGAGAGTATATAGCAGACACTATGATGCATCTTAAACTTTGGAATTGGTATGAGAAAACTAATGATGGCTCATGCAGGAATGAGAGTTACTCAAACATTTCTGAAAAGTCATGAGTACTACAAACTATCCTGCTTTACTAAGAAGATAAAAACAAGACAGTTATATTTTATACGTCGAAAAAAGAGAGTAAATACATTGTTGGAATAAATGAAACTTCACCAGGAAGATAGGTTGAAAGAAATGCAAAGAAAACATCAAATTCAGTCAACGACAATTCCCCATAATTTATATGATCAAAGCCTTACCTCTCTAGGGAAGTGATGGTAAGTCTTCTGTGGGAACCGAGAATAGTACGGAGGCAAATGAGGCACAATATCATGTCCATTAGTAATACGTATCGTATTTGGCACGCGGTCACTGTAGTAAGATGCAAACACTGCATTGCCAATACGAGGTTGTCCAAATGTTAAAACCTGAACATTCCGTGCTTCATGATTCACCTGAAATAAAGTGTTCCCCATTTATACAAGTAAATCAAGTGAATGTGCTGGTCCAGAAAAAACAGCTTCAGCACTCATACTAGACAGCCAAATAACTTGAATGTTAACACATCAATGGCCCTTTCAGGACCGAAAAAGAAACACTATGCACCAATAATCACATATCGCTTTTCACATACAATGGTGAACAATAGAACAGCCCTTTCTCTCCATGAAGGCTAAAGGTCTAGCGTTACTCTTTCAAGATCCCATCCATAATTTTCCCACCACCAAACCTCACACCCACAATAAAACAATTCCACCCCCAGCTCCAAGAAAAGGTGTTAATAATATGGAATAGTGGGATTGGCAGTGAATTTACAAACGAGGCGCATTTAAATGCTGCCACAAGAAGCAATTGGATGTTGGTGGCATGAGTCACATCCTGCTAATGACATAAACAAAATATTCCAGGTTCATGGTGAAAATGCCCCTTGAACTCCAAAACTTATTGACACAAATGGCAAAGGAGAAACTAAAATGGCGTTTGGTAAAAAATCCTTTGTGAAGCTACTTTGGCCCAAGTAGTGTTTGGCAAATTTGTTTTGCAAAGGGCTTTGGGAATTTTCTTTTTTATTAAAAAAAAAACTTACCCTACCCTTTGCCGGAGCCGGCGAAGGGCTATGGCCGCCAGCGAGCTAGATCTGGCGCCGGCGGCTGTTGCCCAAGGTCGAGTGACCCCCCGCAAGCCAGATCTGCCGCCGCCGGCCGTCACCCGAGGCCGGGCGACCCTTGGCGAGGGTCGCGTGACCCACCTGGAGCCGTGCAACCGCCCAGGCGCCGCTGGCCTGGGTCGTGCAACCTCGCCGGCTCAATCCGGTGTCGGCCGCCCTCCCTCGCTAGCCACCCTCACGCAAAAGATGAACAATAATAAGAGGGGCAAAACCGGAATAAACCAGAATAAGTGAGACTAGTTTGGGGCAAAAAAAATTGGGTTTAGCATTTTGGCAAATGCTGGCTTTTGGCAGAAAGCCCATTGGGAATGCTTGCCAAACGGTTCAGCATTTCCCCAAGGGGCTTTCGTCCCAAAGCTGAACCAAACACCCCCTAAATCAAAAAAAGGGCCACAACACATGGGCATGTGGTCACAATCGGCTAAGAACAATTTTCAGCAAGAAATCAAAAAAGGTAAACTCTTAAATCATTTGTGTTAGGACAAGATGTTATACTTGCTACCAATACTTTGAGAAATGGTATACTCTAAAGTTTATGCAACCTATGATCCTATCAGAGTCCACATGAAAGTTTGACTCTCAAAAAATGACCACTTGTCATGGAGAGAGAATCAATGGAAAACGAAATTTGGGGTGGGTACCATTTTTGGTACCAGTTCCGCAACAGGTGCCTAGAAAAGTACACTGGACCACTCTATTTAATAAAGCTGAGACAAAAAGAATAATTTAGACACCTTAGAATTGGCTCCAGCCTACAAAATATCTGGTCCAGTAGTCCAATTGAAGAGGAGCTGCTTCATTTGATTAGAGAGAGACGGACAGAAACAGCGCATAAAACACAAATTTAGGATCGATATACAATCTATCTTAAACTGAGTAGGCACTTTAAGATTACATGACATAAAATTTGAGCTTCAAGTGCCTAAAAAAGTTATATGTCTGGACCATAAACATATCAACAATCCCATAAAGTTTCCAGCAAGTAAACTATGGATAGTCGATGTCTTTACCCACTAAATTTAAGTACTCAACCAACTCGAAGCTCCAAAGCTTAACATGTACGACTCAATTCACACAACTAGATACTTCAATAATTGGTGGTTCACGTAAAGTGCTGTTTGCACCCCATTCTGCTTATGTTTTGTTTATGAGTTGATTTACCAAAAACGTAAGAAAACAAGATGCTATGTATGAAGAATTGTAAATATACATATGAGAGCCATAGAAAGTTCAAGATCCACATAAAGAGCCTAGACTTTTCAACGTAGACTTCGCAGAGAAATCCAGATAACTCTTAACAAACCAAAACTGAATAGTTTGAAGAACACGATAGAAAAGAAACCAATGAAATTCACAAGTCCCAGCCATAACAATTTTTCAATTTATCTTACCACAAGATCAAGTCCGCAAAAGGATGCCATGGCCCCTCCCATAGAATGCCCTGTCACCATGACGTTGATGTCTCCATATAGATCCTTGGCTCTTATAACAGCATCCAAAATACCAGGTCGAATTGTCGTATTGTGATAAGCATAATAAAATCCACGATGAACCTAAGCAACAATTAATAGAGTAAGACTGTAACTTAATCCAAATCAGAAGTATCCACAGGTTGCAAGAGGCTTATCATCTCTAGTACTCACCATGGCACCAGGCATGCCAGGGTAGTTTATGTCATGCTGTTTCCAGTAGAGATCTTCAACCCAATTCTGTATGCTGTAGACACAAATAGAAGTAATCACTAACCGAAAAGCTCGAATGAAAAAGAGACGTGAGAGAAATTTCACTGAAGAAAATTAGTGAAGTATGTAATCTCCTCATGACTCCATCTAAAATTACAGGAAAGTTACATGATTCACCCTTTTTCCCTTCATATGGACAGCAGACCCATTTGCCTCGTGTACACATTCACCGAGGCTGCTCTTCTTAGCTTAAATTTTCATCAAGTCCTTTGCATGTCCATTTAAGGGGAAGAATTGCTAAAGTTAACATGCATGCATACCTATGTTCTTGAGTACCTCTGAAAGCTATAACCACAGCATTAAGGTCCTTGGCGACCCCAACATATGCCTACGAGTGGTTTAGAAATAGAGACAAACAATTAGATGCAATTCAAACATAGAGGCATCACAAGCATCGCAAATTGGCAGGCCACTGTAAAACAAATTATATACCTGTAAGCAGTGCTGAATGTCAACTATCAGTTCAATGACTTCAAACCCCTGCTTTCAGATCAAAACGCATTGATAGCCAGTTCAGAAGCTCACATAACAGTGCAGCATATGCCGACAAAATGTCATATCAAGAATTGGCTATCTAGTACTAAGGATCCATTCTTCGCACAACCTTAGCAACAATGTCATATTAATAAGTAGTCAAATTACCTTGGTCTTTCCATCACATCTAGGACATGTCCAACTAAAAAGTTCTGTCAAATCTGACATGTAAACCTGCAATTAAAAGCTTTGCATTAAATTACAATTTTATTGTATTGAAATGGGGAAACCTGATGAGTAACAACAACAAGCTCTAGGTAAGTGTGAAACTTTTCTTAAAGACCACTTACGGCAGATGCATACTCCACCAATATCGTGGCAAGAGTGTGATTGTAAATAGCTTTATGAGCCTTGGACCTCACTCCAAGTTCTGCATTTACCAGTTGAGAAAATTTCAAATTGATAATGCGGTCAAAAGCTCATACAATTACAAGCAATGCAGCAAGTTTCTTATGTCTCTTGCAAGCTATTTTGACAAATCAAGCGAGGGGAACACTTTAAGGAAACATCGACTCAAAACAATATTTCAGTATATTTCTGCCATCCTTCTCCATGAACCGAAAGAACTATGTACACGGTGCAATGCAATGATAGGGGAATAAGTGAACAACAAAGGGCGCCACTTTCCAATAAAGCTACTCCACGAAAACCTACAGCCAAACAGTCCATTACTCAACAAAACCAACCAAAAACAACACAATGCCCGTCAGTTATATGCTCCGAAAACATCCAATTGTACACCAGGGGGCATCATACAGCTATAGTTTGCCCCATTCAGTCAGGCACCGCAGCTCCACCACACAGTCTACAATTTCCCCCCAAACCTGAAACACCTAACCCGCCCAAATTCACAATACAAATCTCACTGTCCAAGCTCGAAACCGACCTACTCAATCCCAGAGCCTCTCTATTCGCGCCTCATCACAATCAAAACTCCCAAACCCGAATCGAGTCAGAGGACCAGAGCAGCAGTTAACCGATGCAACGAACGCGAATTGCGATTACCTCTCGCCCCGCTCGCGGCAACCAAGCACGTCAGAACCACCACCGCCCTCAACCACGACCCGTTCCGCTCCATATCCTGCAAGAGAAAACCGGGATCGAACATCGTCCTCGAGACGAAACACGAAACCACGCCAGCAAAAAGCTAGCTCAAATCTCTGTTACCTTTCATGTACGCAAACGCTTTGCGCGCAATCGAACGGCGCGATCGCCCGTCGAGATGGAGAGAGAGAAAGAGAGATCGAATTCGATCTCGATTCTGGTCTCGCGGGTCCGTGGACGCTTTTTATGGCGATTGAAAGCTACGGCGACTCGGGGGGCAAGAGGAAAAGAGGGGTACAACGGATTTACGGATCTTTCCTGATTTGCCCTCGGCGTCTTCTTCTGCCGGCGGGGCATATTCGGTGTCAGATTCGGTGATTTCGTCGCTCGCGCGAGGGCAGTGAAGGAAGTTCGGCTGAAATCGGGACGTTGGGAAAGACTGCGCGGCGATTTTCTTCTCCGTTGTATTTTAAAGCCCCGAGAGGATGAGACGTGGCTTATCTTAAAAATCATGACTTTGTCGTCTTATAATTGCCCGATCAAATATGTGACTTGTACGAACATCGGGATTGTATATTTTACATGTAAAGAGAACATGAAATAAAATGAGTTTGTAACCTTGGACAAAAAGTCACGAATGTACAGTTTAATTAAGAAGGCAAAGAGTGTGAATGAAATTTTTATTTTGTATTTATTTCGCATTCAACTCGTACTAATTATATAAATAAGAACATAATGTGTGGTTCGTGCCATATTCGGTGGTTCTCGCAAGTTTATATTGGTAGTGGAATGTTTATAAAACTACAGTGAAATTAATTCACAAAATAAGTGGATGTTATAAGACTATTTGTTTCTTAGAAAAATGAATGATTTGAAAAATAATTTCTTAAAAATGATCATTTATATTACTTGAAATAATTACTTAATCGAAAATATTTTTGTTATCGACGATAATTAATGCTTAAATATTTTTGTGGACAATGATAATATTTTCCATTAATTTATTTTTGTAAGCAATACAAGTGACAATTTTTTAAAAAAATTATTTTTCAAACCATTCATCACAAATCAAACGAAGCTCGAAGAAAAAAGTGAGATTTGAGAAAAAGCCTCGGAAAAAATATATTCTGGTGTTCGGCTGAAATATGAAAAAGTCTCGGAAAAATATATTCCGGTATTTGGTGACCACTAGAGGGTGGCGGCGGCGGCGGCTGGCGATCGAGGGGGAAAGAAAATCTTGAAAATAAAATGGTGAAAGAAAAAGAAGAAGATCGTGGAAAATGACTTCTTCTTTTCAAAAAGAGGAAGTCATTTTCCTTAGATTTGTTCATGTTTTTCCTCATTGAGGGAAAATATTTTCCGCCCCCCGAACACTGGAAAACCCAAAAAATGTTTTCATTTTTCGTCAAACGAACAAAGCTTTAGGGCGCGCATGGAATCCATTCTACTCTAGAAATCAAATTATTGCCAAAAATTGATTTATGAAGGAGAAATCTGTTTGATAAAACATGACTAATTCTGCTTCAGAAATTGATTTCTGGAAGAGAAATCTGTTTGATAAAACAGAAGGAAATTTCTGCTTTTGCAGGTGCCCATAAATTTAAATTTAACTCAAAGTGAGTAGTAACAGGTATTCTAAGTCAATTTGTGAAGTTTTAAATTTTTTTATTTTTGATTTTTTTGGGCACCACAAAAAATTTAAATTTCACTCAAAGTTGGTGGCCACGAGTATTCTAAGCCATTCTGTGAAGTTTTGAAATTTTTTATTTTTTGATTTTTTTTGGGGCACCTCAAAAAATTTAAATTTCACTCAAAGTGGGTGGCCACAGGTATTCTAAGCCATTCTGTGAAATTTTGAAATTTTTTATTTTGAAATTTTTTTTGGGCACCTCAAAAAATTTAAATTTCACTCAAAGTGGGTGGTCATAGGTATTCTAAGGGTGCGAATGGTAACCATTCTGCTCTAGAAATCAAATTTTTGCCAGAAATTGATTTCTGGAATTCTTGCAAGAAACTGATTTCTGGAGGAGAAATCTATTTGATAAAACATGACTAATTCTGCTCTAGAAATTGATTTCTGGAACATAAATTTATTTTGATCTGTTGATTTTTTTTGCACCTAAAAAAATTTAAATTTCACTCAAAATGGGTGGCCACAAGTATTCTAAGCCATTCCGTGAAATTTTAAAATTTTTTATTTTTGATTTTTTTGGGTACCTAAAAAAATTTAAATTTCACTCAAAGTGGGTGGCCAAATGTATTCTAAGCCATTCTGTGAAGTTTTGAAATTTTGATTGTTTTTTGGCACCTAAAAAAATTTAAATTTCACTCAAAGTGAGTGGTCACATGTATACTTAGCCATTCTGTGAAATTTTGAAATTTTTGATTTTTGATTTTTTTTGAGCACCTCAAAAAATTTAAATTTCACTCAAAGTGGGTGGCCACAGGTATTCTAAGCCATTCTGTGAAGTTTTGAAATTTTTTATTTTTTTATTTTTTTAGGCGCCTCAAAAAATTTAAATTTCACTCAAAGTGGGTGGCCACGGGTATTTTAAGCCATTTTGTGAAGTTTTGAAGTTTTTTATTTTTTTATTTTTTTGGGCACCTCAAAAAATTTAAATTTCACTCAAAGTGGGTGGCCACAGGTATTCTAAAGTCATTCTCTGAAGTTTTAAAATTTTTTATTTTTGAATTTTTTTGGGCACTAAAAAAAAATTTAAATTTCACCTAAAGTGAGTGAAATTTAAAGTGGGTGAAATTTCAAAACATTTAAATTTCACTCAAAGTGGGTAGCCAATTGGCTACTTGTGGTGAAATTTAAATTTTTTTGTAGTGCCCAAAAAAATTCAAAAATAAAAAATTTTAAAACTTCATAGAATGGCTTAGAATATCTGTGACTGAAATTTAAATTTTTGGGCACCTCCAAAAGCAAAAATTTCCTTTTGTTTTATCAAACAGATTTATCTTACAGAAATTAATTTCTGGAGCAGAATTAGTAATGTTTTATTAAACAGATTTCTCCTTCAGAAATCAATTTCTGGCAAGAATTTGATTTCTGGAGCAAAATGGATTCCATGAGCGCCCTTAGAATACCTGTGGCCACCCACTTTGAGTGAAATTTAAATTTTTTTAGGTGCCCAAAAAAATAAAAAAATCAAAATTTTCAAAATTTTATAGAATAGCTTAGAATACCTGTGGCCACCCACTTTAAGTGGAATTTAAATTTTTTGAGGTGCCCAAACAAAAATCAAAAAATAAAAAATAAAATTTTTTACATAATGGCTTAGAATACTATGGCCACCCACTTTGAGTGAAATTTAAAATTTTTGAGGTGCTCAAACAAAAATCAAAAAATAAAAAATAAAAAATTTTACATAATGGCTTAGAATACCTATGGCCATCCACTTTGAGTGAAATTTAAATTTTTTATGTGCCCAAAAAAAATCAAAAAATCAAAAATTTCAAAACTTCACAGAATGGCTTAGAATACAAGTGGCCACCCACTTTTAGTGAAATTTAAATTTTTTTAGGTGCCCAAAAAATTAAAAAATCAAAAATTTCAAAACTTCATAGAATGGCTTAAAATACTTGTGGCCACCCACTTTGAGTGAAATTTAAATTTTTTTAGGTATAAAAAAAAAATAAAAACTTTCAAAACTTTACAGAATGGCTTAGGGCGCGCATGAAATCCATTCTAGAGCAGAAATTCTGCTCCAAAATGCATTCCGGAACAAAAAATGCGTTTGTTAAAAAATTTCCGGAATGCATTCTGGAGCAATTTTTGCATTCCGGAATAAAAATGTATTTGGTAAAACTTCATTTTTTTTTTGTTCCGGAATGAATTTTTGCATTCAGAATGAGTTTTGGCCCAAAAAAAAGAAGCTACTTTTTGTAGCTTCCCTCTTCCAGAATGCATTCTAGCCCAAATTTCCTTCTTTACAAAAAACCAAAAATTCAAAAAATCAAAAAATTCAAAATTTCACAGAATGACTTAGAATACCTATGGCCACCCACTTTGAGTGAAATTTAAATATTTTTAGGTACCCAAAAAAATCAAAAATTTCAAAATTTTACAGAATGGCTTCCATTCTGCTTCAGAAATCAAATTCTTGCCAAAAATTGATTTTTGGAATTCTTGCCAGAAATTGATTTCTGGAGGAGAAATATGTTTGGTAAAACATGACTAATTCTATTCCAGAAATTGATTTATGGAACAAAAATTTGTTTTGATATGTTGATTTTTTTTTGCACTTAAAAAAATTTAAATTTTACTCAAAGTGGGTGGCAATATAAGCCATTCTGTGAAGTTTTGAAATTTTTAATTTTTTTTGGGTACCTCAAAAAATTTAAATTTCACTCAAAGTGGGTGGCCACAGGTATTCTAAGTCATTTTGTGAAGTTTTGAAATTTTTGAAATTTTTTTTAATTTTTTGGGCACCTCAAAAAATTTAAATTTCACTCAAAGTGGATGGCCACAGGTATTTTAAGCCATTCTGTAAGGTTTTGAAATTTTTGATTTTTTTTTGGCACCTCAAAAAATTTAAATTTCACTCAAAGTGGGTGGCCACAAGTATTCTAAGTCATTCTGTGAAGTTTTGAAATTTATGATTTTTCGATTTTTTTTGGACGCCTAAAAAAATTTAAATTTCACTCAAAGTGGGTGGCTACATGTGTTCTAAGCCATTATGTGAAGTTTTGAAATTTTTGATTTTTTTAAAAAAAATTCACCAAATTTCATATTTTCCCGAAATCTGTTTTTTTTATTTTCTGGAAATTTTTATGAATTTTTCTAGAATTTTTCAATTTTTATGCATTTTCTGAAAAAAAAATTGTGAGAAAAGATAGAGAATGCATTCCGGAAGAGAGAAGCTACAAAAAGTAGCTTCTCTTTTTTTTTGCCAAAAACTCATTCTGGAATCAATAATGTTTTCTGGAATCAAGAATGCATTCTGGAATCAAGTATTTTTAGCCATTCTGTGAAATTTTTTATATTTTGAAATTTTTGATTTCTTGTAAAAAAGGAAATTTGGGCTATAATGCATTCTGGAAGAGAGAAGCTACATTTTTGTAGCTTCTCTTTTTTGAGCCGAGACTCATTTTGAAAGCAAAAATTCATTCCGGAACCAAAAAAAGAATGAAGTTTCACTAAACGCGTTTTTATTCCTGAATGCAAAAATTGCTCCAGAATGCATTTCGGAAGGAGCAATTTCGGAAATTTTTTAACAAATGCATTTCTGTTCCGGAATGCATTTTGGAGTAAAATTTATGCTCCAGAATGGATTCCATGCACGCCCTTAGTATACTGGGCATTTATTACCTCATCTTAAAAGATTTCCATACTTATAACACATCGACGGGATTGTTATGACTCAAACTGTACGTAGTGTAATGGGCAGCGGTAACAATAATTACTTCATTTTTTTTTATTTATTAAAAAAAATCGTGACCCATGACGGCTCGGGTGGCGAGGCCAAGTCGGACTACCGCCCTGATCCTCGAACCGCGGGGGTCCACATCCCGCGCGCGAGCTGGCCCTGGCTTCACTTCCTGCGGCGGGAAACGAAAACCCCACGTTTCCCCCCGCTCCAACTGGCGGGAAATTTTCGCACCCATTTTATTTGCATTACACGAAAATGAGAAAAGAAGAAGAAAACCACCCCGAAAAGAATAATAAAAGCGGAAAAACTATTAAAACAAAATTACGAAAAATCGCAAACCCTCCTCCTCCTCCTCGCTTCCTCCATTTTCGGACACCGTCTCGACTCCTCTTCTCCTCTTCCCTTTTTATTTTCGGATCGCCACTTCCGATTCCGATTCCGATTCCGATTCGGCCTCTCACTCCCTCTCTCTCTAGAACGAGCGGCGACGAACTCGATCGATCGACCGACCGACCGACCGATCCGCCGATCTCCGCCGGGGAACAGGCCTCCAGCGCCGACGACCGCCGCCATGGCGAGGCCATCGAAGCAGCCGGCGTCGTCCGACGAGGCCCTGTCTGACGGCTCCGAGGAGGAGGAGCCGCAGCAGCAGCAGCAGCTCAACGAGCCCGTCGACGAGGAGGAAGAGGAGGAGCTCGAGGCCGTCGCCCGCTCCGCCAGCTCCGCCGACGAGGACGACGGAGCGGCCGGCGCGGCCGACGAGAATGGCGAGGCCGAGGAGGAGGACGACGACGATGAGGTTCGGTTGTTTGCCTGCGTGGTTTCTGCTGGGATTTTGATGCCGGATCTTTTTGTTTGCTTGCTAGGGTTTGCGGGGGTCGGTGCGGTAATAGGTCTCTCTGGTGTTTTCCGCTGGGAAGTGGATGTCTGCTTCGTGTTTGAATACGAGTTTTTGAAGAAGGTTTAGAATGAGCGTTGGATTTCGATCGAGGATGTTGAGTTAGGACATTCTGAGAGACGAGTTGCTGTTCTACTGGTCTCTTGTGATTGTTTTACTGCATTCGTTTCTGCAAATTGGCACTTGCTGTATTGATCCTCCGCTTTACTAGTGCGTTGCTCAGAATGAAGTCTAACAATGCACAAGTATACACGTATAAATACATGTTCTGTAAGGTTTACTTAGCACAAGAGTCGAAGCATCTTCGAGGTGGACTTATTTCTTGCTCTTCTTTCGGGGTGTACTATTTTCTGGTGTTACTCTCAGTTGGATGAAGAAGAGTGGAAGTTAGTAGTTTCTCTTGCTCGTAGTGTAGGCGTGGTGTTCAATTTTAATATCGTGCATGCCAAAAATTACGCCTTCTTTGAGAGGAATTTCTGTTTATTTACCTTTCTTTTTCCTATTGGGTTGGTTTTGCATCTCCATGGCTAGAGGACTCGAGCAGGGCTGCAACTGTTCATGTTTCTTTGAAACTGATGACTGGGGTTTTCCCCTTTTACTTTAACATTTACTTGTGATTAAAGCTTCATCAGTCGCCTCACCATTTACAAAGTGGGAAACAATGGCAACCATAGCTCGTCTATCTTGCTTTGTTTCTCTCTTTACATGCACTACTTAAGTTGGCTAGTGCTTCCATACGTCTGAAATGTTGTTAGATACTTGTAAGAATGACCCAGTGAGGATCAGAAGCGTTGCCGCTTTTTATTTATTTTTGTATTCTTTTTCCCCATTCATTCTGCAGGAAGATAATGGTGAAACAGAAGTTAGCAAGCGTGAGAAGGCCAGGCTCCGTGAAATGCAGAAGTTGAAGAAGCAGAAGATTCAGGACATATTGGATCAGCAAAATGCCGCTATTGACGCCGATATGGTGCCTTTACATTTTAAGAATGTCTCTTTCTTGCATTATTTCGAGCTCACATGTAGTATTGATTATGACTAAGATTTTCTTGTTTTTGAAATTATTTTTCAGAAACAAGAAAATGAGATTTGGATCTAACAAAAATAAGGAAATTCAATCAATCGGACAATATTCCAGGCGTAGCATTGATCCAAACTCAGTGACCAAAGACAACTCGATGCCCGTCTGTTATATACTCTGAAAACATTCAATTGTACACCAGAGGGATCATATAGCTATAGTTTGCCCCATTAAATCAGGCACTATAGCTCCACGACACAGTCTATGATTGCCCCCCAACCCTGAAACAGCTAATCCGCCCAAATTCACAATACAAACCTCACTGTCCAAGCTCAAAGCCGACGTGCTCAATCCCAAAGCCCGTCTATTCGCACCTTCTCACAATCAAAACTCTTGATCAGAGAATCAGAGCAGTAACTGATGCCATGAATGCGAATCGCAATTACCTCTCGCCCTAGTTGTGGCCATCAAGTTTGTCCAAGCAACCATCCCCCTCGACCATGACCTGTTCCCATATAAGATAGAGAGATTGATTTCAATATTTGACCATATTGCTCGAATTCAATCAAGACGCAGGCGGTGAGGCCAAGTTAGACCACCCCCGATCCTCGAGCCGTGGGTCCATCTCGCGTGTGAGCCGATGCTGGCTTCAATTCCCGCGGCGGGAAAGAAATTACATTTCCCCCGCTGTGACTGGTGGGAAATTTTGGCACCCACTCGCATGAACCAAAACCGAAATAAAAATAATCGCTCAAATAATAATAACAATAACAATAATAATAAAAGCGGAAAGGTATTTAAAACTAAAATACGAAAAAAAGCAAACCCTCCTCTGCTTCCTCCATTTTCGGACACCATCTCTGATCGAACGACCCCCTTCGACTCTCTCCTCCTCCCCTTTTCAATTCGGAATCATCACTTCGGAGTCCGATTCGGCCTCTCTCTCTCTCTCTCTCTCTCTCTAGAACAAGCAGTCACGATTCGATTGTTTTCTTGTGCCGTTTTTTTACTGGGTTAGTTGTAATTTTGGTGCCGGATCTCTCGTTTGCTTGCTAGGGTTAGTGGGGTCGGTGCGGTTATAGGTGCCTCTGGTGTTTTGCGCTAGGAAGTGGATGGATGGGTGCTTCGTGTTTGAATACCGAGTTTTTGAAGAAGTTTTAGAATGACGGTCGGATTTCGATGGAGGATGATTGAGTCAAGACAAACACTTCGAGCCGAGTTGCTGCCGTTCTACTGGTCGCTCGCTTGCGATTCTGTTGCTGCCATTCGGTTCTGCAGATTGGTGCTTGCTATATTATTGATCCTCCGCTTTACCAGCGTATTTGAACTCTAATGACTTGGGGGGTTTTCCCCCTTTTTTATTTTGACATTTCCTTTGTGATTAAAGAGCTTCATTGATCACTTCGCACCCATATACAAAAGCGGGAAACAATGGCGAACAGAGCTCGTCCATCTTCTTGCTTTGTTTCTGTCTCTACGTACGCATGGCTTCTTACGTTGGCAAGTGCTTCCATGCGTCTGAAATGTTGTGGTTCCATACTTGTGAGTATGTGATTCAGTTGAGGATTGGAAGCGTCGCCGCTATTTATTAATTATTGTGTTCTTTTTCCCCCCATTCATTCTGCAGGAAGATAATGGCGAAACAAAAGTTAGCGAAGCATGAGAAGGGCCGGGCTTCGTGGAATGCAGAAGTTGAAGAAGCAGTAGAAGATCCCACGAATTATTGGATCAGCAAGATGCCGCTATTGAGGCTACTGATATGGTTGCCTATACATTTTAAGAATGACTCTGTCTTGCATTATTTCGAGCTCACATGTAGTATTGATTATGATATTAATTTTCTTTTCTTTTTCTTTTTTTGCGCTAGAGATCCAAGAGGAGTCGATATGCAATTTAATCAAAGGATGTTCCCTCCCAAGACTTATTCAAATGTCGATGGCCCAAAAAACAACATAGACTTATTCAAACATGGACATCATTTTGGAAAAATCTCATCTTATGTTTAGAGAGTTGGGGCCTTAAAAATCGAAACATCAAAAAGGTCCAACTATACTTTGACTCAAGTAAAGTCACGTCACAACTAGCAATGGAGTTGTGTGCTACTTTTTCATAATGACTTGGCATAATGAATGACCAGGTCCGATATCCATTATTTCAACGGTGTGTGTGTTTGTAAACTACCTTCACACATGAGAACCCACTTCCGATAGCGTGCGTTGCTTCATGGACTCAGATCTTTAGCTTCTCAATTTTCCATAGAGATTCAATTGTCTCTTAAATGTTTGTTTATTCAAAAGTCTGAGAGTGTATATAGTGAGAGAGAGAGATAGAGTAAGACCGATAAAAAAAAAAACGGTCTCCTAAGAAGGATAAATTTTCTTCGAATTACTTAATAGGATAAAGAAGCATGATCTCAGAACAGGAAAAGAAACAATGCCGTTGAAAGACACAACACAACGACAATTCTTTGAATTTCTACCTTTTGCCTATTTGATTAGGCAGAAGAATATATCTAGCACATCCCGTCCTTCTCTAGTAGGTGGCGGGACTTGGATGAGCAAACTATTTCTGGGAAGAAACAAAAGTAAAAATTTGTTGAGGGACAAGGGCGTGAGAGTAGCAAAGGGAGACTCTGAGTTTTTTACCTAATTAGGTAGCAAACTACATCTAGATGTCAAATGCAACTTTATGCAATTTCACCCCATCCTTGACAAATCTCTTCGACTACTTTGTGAGAAACCCCAAATGTCTGGATCATAACAAATGCTTCAAAAAAATTTCTATAAAAAAAAGGATGTCAAATAACATGAGTAAACCAATAAATTGAGAGTAGCAATGCAGACAAAATGATAAAAAGAAGAACAACTTGATTTTGTTCATTTATGAGAATACGCTTATAAATCGGATAAATTGCTTGATAACTGAGTAGAATTTTTCACGTAGTTAACAGTTGAGTGCTTTAGTGGTGTACTCCATGATAATGACATCCTTTTCAGAAAAAAACAGCATGCAATCGGGTTAATTAGCATGAAAGTGAACCTGAAAACAGTATCGGCCGTGCTGGGTTGCAATGGTAAGTTATTCTTTTTCAAGAGCTTCATAACTTCTTGAGCGAGGGTAGCATCTTTGTGCTCTTTAGCATAATGCTGCATTTCAATACACCAAGTTAAGAAAAGAAATGTGTAAATAAAACAAAACGAAAGAAAATCACTTCATATAAGTACATATCATCATTACCGATATATGATTTGTAGAGCCAATTGTACGGGTCAAACTATAGACATTATGCTTCCTCAAGGGCCTTCTTAACTACAATTTTGTCAACCCTTAGTTTCTATCATTAAGGACAACTAAGGGGGCGAATGATAAGATTTCTCTTTTTCAATCCTATTTCTACCTAGATTTTTTCTATTTCTATTTTTCATATGAGTTTTTGAGTAAAAGTAGCATTTGATAATGATACAAAATTTCTGTTTCTAGAATAGAAATTCATTTGATAGGTTGTTCTTAAATTTTTGTTCCCGGCGAACAGCGACAGATGGCTGGCAGGCGGGCGGGCGGCGGACAGGGCGAATGGCGGGCAGAGGCGGCGGACGGCAAGGGCGAGTAATAAAAAAGAATTATTATTTCTGTTTCTATTCCAAAAATAGAAAAGTAGAAAATTTTAACTTCTTATTTATGTTAGAAACCTATTTCTGGGCTAAAAATTTATTCCGAAAATAGAAAAATGAAATTATTTTATCAAACAGATTTCTATTCTAAACCTGTTTTCGAGAACAAAAAAATAGAAAAACGAGGAAACAGAATAGTTATCATTCGCACCTTAAATGCGCCATGGTAATTTAAATTCTTAGGTAAAATAAGGATTAAGAGATATAAATACTTATTATATTATGTGCTCCCAGTGAAAATTGATTGTTCTAATCTCCTGACATGAGACATACTATGGAAGTGCCGTTTGATTTGATTTATTTTGCTTGGAAATAATGAAGAGCCTTATTAGTAGAATTAGCTCGAACGGATAACTACTGAAGCTATCAGTTCGTAAAAACACATTTTGCCCAAAGTGAGCAAGTATGCACATGAAAAATAGAGTTGTCATGATCGACACTTTTCACCAATTTAAACGCATTGAAGCATGTTGAGCAATTTAACATGTTACTCCCAAAAGACTGTTTATACACATTTAACAATGTTATATGTACTTTAAATTAAATGTGGTTTCATAAAATTATATATGAAAACCTCTTTCTTGAACATGTTATATGTGTCCTGTTACTTTCATCCATGTGCTTAATAGATGTGTCGTATCTTTGTTGGACATAATTTTGGTTTACATAACATTCGACACAACAAGAATATGACACACAAGCACAACTTGCTGCCGGTTGGGTAGTCAAAAGTTCTCGTAAGCAACTCAATACGTTCTCCAAGCATATTAGGCTTTAGGTAATAAGATCATTAAAAAACAGAAATAACACAATAAAATGATTGCCTTGATCATAAGGTTAACAAGTACCAACAATCGAATGCAGAAGAGAAATCAGGTAAAGATATTAGCAAGATACAAAATTGTTGAACTTGGCACAAATATTGTGTCGGTAAAGCTTCCCAAAGTCAAGAGCCCTTGCACGCACACATGCTTTTGTGACTGCCCGACATAGGGTCGCGGTTTTAAATTCCCATGAATTCGAAAATTTGACAATAGTTTCTTCAACATCAAATATACGAAGCAAACACAACGACGATTATATAGATATAACATCTCTATTCACAAGCAAATTTCCTGACGGCATAATCGTTCCTGATCTATTATATATACTCTCCGCTTCAACTTGACCGCACCAGGTGCACATCCCTCGAATGAGATATTTAGACTTAAAGCCCCCTACTAACAAAGAACCATCGCTCTGGCATCTACAATCCACGTCGAAATTCCTCAGCAGCAAAAAGAAAAGCCTAACAGACAACAAGCACGCTACCTGCGAAACCAAGGGGCTGAGCACTAGAGGAGAAGGAGCTGTGATTCTTAAATTCCACGACTTGGTTGTCATAAGGAGAGACGAATCCAATTGAAGCTGAGATGAATCAGAGGCTTGAAATGCAGTAGAGTCTGTGAGCTCTCGAGACGGCGTGCATGGGTTCGACGCCATCGAATCACGAGTCGACGAGCTCTAGAGCCTGAAGGTTATGTTGTTTTTTTTTTTTGGGCCATATGAAGGTCGTGTTGCTGCTGAGCGAGTTTTTGATACTTTTATAAGCTTTGAGGAATAATACTTCTGATCACTCAATCTATTTATGATAATAAATACTTGAACAAAAACATACGTTTTTTATACTAGTAGATATTGCATTGAACTAACATTCTTCTCTCGCCAAAAAAAAAATTAACATTCTTAATTCTACTCCAAATTCTAGGACATCTTTTTTCTTTTCTTCGTTAATTTTCTTACGTTACATCACATATTATTGGTTCATTACCAAGACCATAACCTATCAGTATTTTTACTACACCAGCAATTGCACGTTGAAATTTTCTTTCTCCCTCAAAATCTGAATTTGACTCATCATATTCAGTGCATTACATTTCTTCGGCTTTGAACAAGCTTCGCAACAGACTTGAACTTCAGCATTCTACTTTTCCTAATATGTGCATTAATAACAAAATCCCTACCCTAAAGAATGGTAACTGGGCCACTCCGGCCCAGAACCAGCACAGACCGGCCCTCTTGGGCCCGAGCCCATGAGGGGCCGTACCAGACCAGGCCCGTTAGCAATAAGGGGCCGTGCCAATGCCCGGGCACTGGCCTAGGGCCATTTTTTTTTAAGAGCGATTGTAGTCTGAACAAAAAAGTGAAGATGGCAACACTAATTTAAGATCTCAATGATGATTTTTCATGAATTTAATTATGAAAGAAATTCCTCGTAGAAAAGGAAAATAAGGGGCAAAACAGGAAGGAGGAGTTATGAACTTTTTCCTGCCACCGAAATGCATCCTTCATATGTTTTTTTTTTTATTATCCTTGTGCGCTTCTTTCGACTAAAATCTTGCGGACAGCACAAAAGGCACGCTAAAGCATTGGCGGCTCTTCTTCTTTTCCACATTAGCATGACCCCATCTTCTTTTTCTTTGCCTTATTGCTTTATACCTTTCCATTATTACATTACTTTTAACAAGATTTTCCCTTGCATTCTCTCTGGAGCAGTTTCGCCAACGATTGAGGTCCCCACGAAATAGTTTTATGCTAACAATTATGGATTTTTTTTCAATTTTGTTAAAAAAAAATGTGCATTATTGCTCAATAAGCACTTGCTCTCCATCATTTGAAGTTTGACAAATAGTCCTGGTTATTTATGAGTAATGTTAATTAGTATGCTACAATTGATATATTAATTGACATGACCAAATCTCAAATTAACATTTAGCAAGTGAATATATAGATTTATGAAAATAAATACTATACAAGCGTGAAAATCTGGATAGTCCTCATTTTCTTTTTAAAAAAATCACTTTTGGAAAAAGTGAGTTTTTCGGATCTCATTAGCCTAATATTCTAGAGAATCTTGACCTTTCCACTTGCTATTAAAAATGTCCCGAACATTCAACTTTATCACGGAGAATATAAGCTTTCAGTTTAATATTAAGAAGTGATGAAATCTTAATTTTCTTTAAAAATGTTCCCACCTTTCAACTTTATCAAAGTTAATTTAGATATTGTAGGAGGATGTCCATGACTTTCTATACTTACGTAAAGCCAAAAACTTGAATTTGGTGTCCTCACTCAAAATATTCATCGTACCCTCGACATATATTATTCTGAGGTAAAATTGTTGTGTAATGAATGGGCAGAGACGGAAAGCATTGTTTTTATTTTTTCGTTGACCACTATATGCACCAACAGGATTTGAAGATGGACAGAGGAAACAGAATAAACTAATGACAACTCCTCTAAACGTGGAAGTGGAAGTTGTGAATCAAAGCTTGCTACTGACTACCCATTACTAACAAGTGATGTATGTAGGTTCTGTATCTTTGGCACCACGATTGGACAGTTCAATCTGATAAAATCAAGAGGCGACGGCAGTCACTGTATACCATCATCGAATGAGTCGGGATTACATGCACTCTCTTAATTTTGGACAGCAAAATTCTGTCAGAAATATAATAGAATAGGCTGCAAAATCAGATTGAAAATGAAAGGAACACCTTATCTATTGTCATCTCTGAACTGAAATTTGGTCCATCTAAAATGCGTGAGCCAAAAGATCCTCTCTGCAAAAACTAGTCATCTGAGGATTGTTCCCAGACTTCAATTGTTGATGATGCACCTATTCTCTCAGATACACTTACTTTTTGGGGAAAGAAAATAATCGTTATCTGAAAGTACAGGAATGATAACATTCAAATCAAAGAACGAGCAGAACTTCAAATGGTTCGGGGACCTTCACAAGAGAACTTCAGATGCTGGTTGCTCGAGACGTGATTACTGCACTTGTCTTGCTTCTCAGCGGAATTGGCTGAAACTAACGTGGCAACCTTAATGGCCCACATAGGAGACAGATCTGCAGCTAGTCCATTCAATCTCCAATTCTGTCATACTTTAACAAAGGGTGCCTTCGGTGGTTAGTTCTTCCATATTCACTTTCACCTCCAAGCCTGTGTTTAATAAGGAACTAATCATGGCCGGGATGATGGCTTTGAGAGTAGCAGCCAATGCCTACATGAGCGAAGAAAATGCGAGGTTGTAAAAACTTTGAGATAGTTAAATGCAACATATATACAACTAGCAACAGGAATGATTGGGAAAATATTACCAGAGCAATATATAACTACAAACAAGTAATATTTCTACTTCTACCCAAAGTGATAAGGATATTTAGTCAAAGTAAGTACCTTGTGGTCATCTTCTTTCTTCCGTTTGATAACCTCGACAGGCCACTCACTGACAAGCTTTTGAAGTTCAACCATAATGCTGGACCTCTTGGCATCAGGTAAACTCTGGCATCAATCCAAGGCATTCACTTCATGAGAACTAAGAAGCGACATCTGAACAAACAGAGCCTATGTAGGTGTATTTCCAACTCACTATTAGGACCATGGAACTCACTTGTGTAATTTTAACCAAACACTACAGCAAGCACCAAATATGAAACCCAAATCAACCAGTCACCCTCAACGAGAGGATCTGTCACAGTAATTTTATCTGAGCACATTATGGGGGACAATTCAGTATGTCTTCCACTAATTGTTTTATTCCTTAACAGGATATGGAAAATTAAAGGACTAGTTCAAAGGCGGAGGTAATTTAGGATACAAGTCCTTGAGCTAGGAGATCATGCCAGATGGTGAGCATATCAAAATAGCTATAGATGCTCTGAGAAGTGAAGCACCTGATTCAAGACATGAATCACTGTAGCAGCCTCCTCAGGTTTTCCTAAATCCCTGCACAAAACATTGGATATGAAACCATTTAGTTGACCACAAAACAAGTAAATGACAATCAGTTAAATTTTAATCTTACACCGGAGTGCTAAAAGCCACAATAAATGCTTCCAAATAGAGAAAAGTACTCATATCTCCTTTGTGTGTTGACAATGAATATTATCATGCCCATGGGTGCTTCATGTCCTAGGGTGTGAGCCAAAATTTGGTTTATTCAAGCATGAACTCTCACTTTTTTTGGCCATAGACCTCTCAGCTGGTTTACCAAGAACTTTGTACTGATATCTATTGCAACTTTACTGTTTTCCCATGATCAGATTTTCGCATGCAAGAAGACCAAGTGCTTTCAGGGTCTGATATTTGTGATTTCAACAGTCTGTGTTTGCAAATTACCTTCGCACATGAGAACCCACTGCCCACGGTGTGCTGCTCCATGGACTCAGATCTTAACTTCTCAATTTTCCATAGAGATTCAACGTCTCGTAAAAATGGTAATTTCCGTCAAACCACTAAATAGGATATAGAAGCAAAATCTCATAACAAATAAAGAAACAAAGACGTTGAAAGACACAGTGTAGTGAAAATTCTTTTTATTTCTTATTTCTACCTTTATGTTTACGGAGAGAAAGAAATCATTGTACAGAAGAATATATTCTAGCACATCCTGTCTTTTGTAGTAAGTGGCAGGACCTGGATGAGAAAACTATTCGTGGGAAGAAAAAGAAAATATAAATTGCTGAGGGACAAGGGCTAGAGAGCATCAAAGGGAGACACAGCGAGTGTTTCTCACCTGCTTTTGCAGCAAACTCCATCCAGATATCAAATGCAGCTCTATGCAATTTCACCCCAACCTTGACAAATCTCTTCAAATACTTTGTGACCAACCCTCAATTGTCTGTATCATAACAAATGCTGCATAATTTTCCATGGAAAAAAGCATGTCAAATAACATGAGTAAACTATAAGATTGAGAGTAGCAATGCAGACAAAATGATTAAAATAAAAACAAGTTGATTAAATCATATAAAAAAAACACTTATAAATTGGATAAATTGCTTGATAACTATGTAGTATATTTCATACAATATTTAAGTGCTTTAATGGCGTACTACATGATAATAACATCCTTCTCAGGATAAACAGCACGAAAGCAGGATAAACAGCACGGAAGTGAACCTGAAAACAATATCGGCTGTGCTGGGTTGCAACGGCAAGTTATTCATCTTCAAAAGCTTCATAACTTCCTGCATGAGGGTAGCATCTTTGTGCTCTTTAGCATATTGCTACATTTCAATACCATAAGTTAGCAGAAGAAATATGTAAATAAAACAAATGGAAAAAAATAATCACTTGATGTAGATACACGTCATCATTACCAATAAATGGTTTGCAGAGCCAATTGTAGGGGTCAATCCATAGACATTATGCTTCCATAAGGCCTTCTTACCCACAATTTTGTCAACCCTTAGTTTCTATCATGACGGACTAAGGCACCATGCAATTCAAATTCTTAGCCTATATAAGGATTGCTGCAATTAATATAGATTCTAATTATATCATGTACTCCCAGTAACAATTAATTGCTGCAATCTCCTGACATGAGTTATACTATGAAACTACAGTTTTTTTTTTGTTTGTGGTCAAAATACTATGGAACTACAGTTTGATTTGATTTAGTTTGCTTAAAAATCATGAAGAGCTTAACTACTAGAATCAGCTTGAACTGATAACTACTGAAGCTATCAGTTCATAAAAACACATATGCACAAAGTGAATGCTCTTTGCTAAGTTTCAACAATGAATACAATTACTTGAAGTGGAGGTGTCATGCAAGAAATCAAAGTCTTAGAGAGCCAGCAATGTGCGGAAAGACCCATTTACAGAATAAGTGTTTGATACAGTTGGGTTGAGCTTAATAATGTCCGAGTAATAAACGAGTTAACAAGTTTGTACATGAAAAATAAAGATGTCATGATAGGCCCTTTGACCCTTTAAACACATCGAAGCATGTCAAGCAACTTAACGTGTTACTCACACAAGACACGTTTATACACATTTAACAATTTTATATGTAATTGAATTGAATGTGGTTTCACACATTCACATATGAAAAACTATTTCTTGGATATGTTATATGTGTCGTGTAATTTCCATCCACTTGCTTAATAGATGTGTTGCATCTGTGTAAACAAATTTCTGGTTTACATAATTGATGCAGCAAGGAAAAAAAAAACACAAAAGCACAACTTGCTACCAGTGGGGTGGTCAAAAGTTCTCATAAGCGACTGAATTTGTTCTCCAAGCCTGACAGGCTTGAGGTAAAAAGATCATTTGAGAACAGACAACATACAATAAAATGATTGTGCTAATGATAGGGTCTACAAGTAGCAACAATCGAATGCAGAAGAAGAATCAGGTAAAGATATTAGCAAAATACAAAATTTTTGAACTTGGCACACAACTCGTGTAGATAAAGCTTACCAAAGTCAAGAGCCCTAGCACGCACCCATCCTTCTGTGACTTCCCGACAAAGGTTGCAGTTAAAATTCTCATGAATTCGAAGATTTGAGAATCTCTGCAATGAAAGGAAAAAACAGGTTAATTTATCAACTATTCAATAATTAAAACTTTACTTCTCAAATGGAGCAAGAAGTCAACTGACAAATCTGCGTAGGTTCTGCAAGACATCAAAGAGAAGCTTAGTATCCTCTCCGTTCTTGCAATTTTCAATCATCGACCACGTTCATGCGTTTGGAGCCATTGTTCTTTTCGTATTAACGGATTCAATAATTTTATCATGCATCTCCTTCACGGTCTCTGCGTAATATAACAAGAACCAAATATCAGAGAAAGAACTAAACAATTTGTCAAGCCACATATTAGATGGAGAAAAAGGAAAAACCTGTGGGGGGGTTCCTCCTTTTCAGTACTTGCTTCGGAAGAATACGGTAAACGCAAAATTATTGAATAAGGGGCTGCAGGCAATCTATTGCCATGAACCGGCCCCGTGAATTCCATCGACATCACATCAAAACCTTTTACTGCCAAGAGAAAAGCAGCTCCCTCTTGTACCAACAAGGAAACAAACTCATTCAACCCAGAACCGACATTCAAGAACACGAAGCAACTCGACTCGACGAACCAATTCGACACGATCGATTCCATTACACAATCACGTCTCCGATATCATATATACGAAGCAAACACAATGGACACAATTAAAAAAAAATATGACATTTCAATTAACAAGCACAATCCTCACAGCATAATCATCCCTCCGTTTCAACTTGACTACACCAGGCGCACACATCCCTCTCGAATGAGTTATTCAGACTTCTTCATCAATCATCAAATTCTCCACCCCCTCACATCGAGACATCATCAAACTCAACCTAAAAAAAAGCACACCCGCCCCCCCACACTAACAAAGAACCATCACTCTGGCATCCACAATCCGCCGTCGAAATTCCTCTGACGGACGAGAAGCGCACGCTACCTGCGAAACCGAGGGGCTGAACAGCAGCGGAGGAGAAGGAGGAGGAGGAGCCGCGGTTTCGACATGCCTGCGCACAAATCTGAGCGCATTCCGCGACTTGGCAGTCGTTCGGGGGGATGAATCCGGCCGAGCCGAGATGAACCGGAGGCTTGAGAATGCGGCGGAGCGAGGTGGTCGTGTTGTGTGCGATGAGCGAGGTTTTTCTCTTTGGCTTGTTCAGGGTTTTACGAGGAGGAGGAGGAAGAAGGAATGCGGTGATGTTCTCCCGTGGCGGCGTCCACGGCCGCTTACGGTGCGGAACAATCGAAACTTTTTGCAAATGACACTCTCAAGTGGAAGAAGATAGTGTTTAAGATAATGTCGAGAGGATAAACGTTCAGAAAATGCTTATTATTTAGCCAAAAAATATATTAAATTATGGCAAGTTGAGAGAAATTCAAATTCCATCTGGGAAGTAAAGTATTTGTGGGATTAATTGATAATGTCTTGATTATTCATTTACTGACATTATTACAGTTCATCTTCATGAAAAAGATGAGATTTAGCTTTCTAACATGCTTACTCTAGGTCCATGTCGATTTAGTGGTTCAGGAAAGGATTTGCACGTGTATTTGGAATGTCGCACGAGTTCAATTTCCTACGCAATTAAGTGCAAACAATTTCATTTTTTGACGGCCCTATGAATTTTGATTCATGAGGTCAATCGATAAAGGGTAAATATATATAAAAAAAAACATATCTTGTTTCATCCAATAACTTATTACATACCTCTAATTTTAAAATACCAAATACATATACGAATTTTACCTCTGAAGACCACTTTGCACTTCCGCATTAATTAGCGTCGTGTTCCTATTGTAAAAAGAAAATGTGATTTTCTCTCCAACAATGTCTATCCTCAGGTCCTAAATTCTTACGCCCATAAAAATTAAATCACTCAAATGTGGAGCTAGAGACTAAAATATGATTTCGAGAAAGGACAATTTGGTCTTTTCAAATTTTGGATTTTGGTTAGGTGTATGCCAATGTCAATTGTAAAGTAAGTTTTTCGTTCCACAATACGGTTGGGTTGGGGAAAAAAGAAAGCACCGATAATAAGAAACGAACTGTCGTTTTCTAGATTCAAGGGGAAATGCTCCCCTTTTTAACTTGAGATGCAACTGTCTCCTCTCCACCCTCAATCCACAACAGAAAAAACTCCTTCCTTTTGTCCACCACGGAAATAAACCGCTCAAGCAAAATCAAAACTGCAACAGACAAAGAAAACAAAAGCCGAAACTTCATTCCAATCTGATGCATAGAGGGACAGAGAATCAATCCTCCAATCTAATTCCTGTCCATTGACATTCTTCTCGATGAAAATGGGTTGCGGGAAGTCGAAGCATGATGTCACCACCGGAAACACCATTACCAAAAGCAGGAGTTCGGGTGCCAATCCCGAGA
Organism: Syzygium oleosum; assembly: GCF_021117445.2. Taxonomy (NCBI): domain Eukaryota; kingdom Viridiplantae; phylum Streptophyta; class Magnoliopsida; order Myrtales; family Myrtaceae; genus Syzygium; species Syzygium oleosum. The sequence continues at coordinate 5,541,855 of NW_026607485.1, read as the reverse complement.
AGAGCAAACAAGTGGAACAGAACGTTCCTCAGATGGAAGCAATAGGGAATGACGCGGCATTACTTGCGCAGCAAGAAATCAATAATGCGGTGAGCCAGGATACAGGAACTGCAGCTGATCTTAAGGACGTAACAGAACATCCCGAGCCCGAACGGGAAGAAGAGAGCAAAGAAGAAGAAACAAAGGCTGAGGATGAAGACAGAGAGGAAGAGAAGCACGTAGAGGAAGAAAGGGTGATCGAGCTGGAGCGGGAGCAGGAGCTAGAGCCGGAGACAGAAACAGTAGCTGAAGAGGAAGAGGCAGAGACAGGGAGATTCACATCCCGCGACTCGCCGGATCATTACTTCTCTCCGAGAAGAGACGAGGAAGCACTGGAAGGGATCTTGTCCGAGGGGCTCTCCTCCGAGTACAACTCTCCACGGCATGAACTGGTCAAGGAGGGCGAGTACGGTCAAGTGGTGGTGGAAGACAAGAATGCAACTGGACTGGAAAAGGCAGAGGAATTGAGGGAGAAGGAAAATGGCTCGGCTTCTAATGAGGTACTCGAATAGATCTCTGAGAATTTAACTGCTGAGTTCTAACAATAGAGACACGCATTCAGGATCATAAGATTATGTGTGCAGGATCGCAGACATATGTCTTGACGTGGATGATGTTTATGCTAATTTACAAAACCCGTTCTTTTCCCTTGATTTTGATACATTTACTATGCATTTAAACATTGACATGAACACCAAGAAGTACAAACTTCTCAGACTGACTGTTTGAGCTGGTTTTCTGATTGAGATGGTTAGCTCCTAACAAAAATGACGGAACCATGTTTCTGTGCAGGAATTTGTGGCTCATTTAGCAATTGGAGAAGTAGCGAAGAGCAACTGAATCGAAGAAGCAGGATCGCAGCCTTTTATGCCTTAGTTACTTTAAAAATTACGGTGATGTAATTCAGTTCTCGACGCCAAAAATTGCCGAACAGAGAACAGACTAAAGGGTTGGAGCCTCGGTTGTAATCTATAGGATCTAATAGTGTGCATTGGGGTTGGAGAGATGATAATTATTCCCATATATCACTCCTTGAATTACTATCACCTTGCCGCGTTGCACTCTATCAGAAGATGAAGTTGAAAACAAAAGGATCCTTGAATCACATAAGGTGATCAAATCGTAATCAAAGAATCACAGAGGCTAAGTACTAAAAAAAAATTCACTTGTGCAAATGCAATTTGAATGTGGAGCTAAACTTGAAATAATGACCGAGTATTGGCACTTCATTTTTATTTTAACACATCAAATGAATAGCAGTGCATCGATCGGTATTTTATTCTGCTTGGAATTCTTATAGACTAATGGTCTTACATGTCTGCAAGTCTTGGCAGAGAAAATTGAGGTTGTTAGTCTCTTGGAAGTGGAGGGCCACATCTCCAGAACCAACATCAGGAAGAACCAATTTTCGTGCTTGGATATGAGAGGAGCCCTTTCTTTTCTTAATTGTAGTCTATGACCTTGGACCCTAGTGCTGATACATTTTTAAGAATCATTCAATGTGGACATCTTTATTTCTGAGATGCGTGACGATGTTACCATGTGCCTGTCCTAATTTTCATAGATTAATTATATAGGAAGCTGATGTTTTTTTTCCATTCGTCCCCAGATAGAGGATACTCACAATTACTGCAATTAGATTATTGAAAAAAAATTATATCGGAATCATCCGCGAAATCGCTGATGAACCTTATATCATGCATTAGATGCTAAAAATCACAAGACTACAACTACTGTTTGGCTGTACATTGGAAAAGAATGGAGTGTATACTGTGCATTGTTGACTTTATCACAGTCAAATTACCTTACAATATTCTATTGAAACAGCATCACCGTGTCTAGCAAGCTAGCTTCTAATTGGTCATATCTGGTGATTGTCTTTTCTGCTGATCTTTTCAAGGATTTCTTCAAGAGAAGACTTTGAGTAGGCATCACTGAAGATGGCGCTGCTAAAAAATGAAGCGGCTGTAAACAATTGAATAGCAGACCCGGCTATTGTATATAAACTTGATAAAGATTCAGGATAAGGTGGTTTCATTGGAATTAACTACGAGGTGTTCTTGAACTTTAGAGGATCAGATACTCGAGTATGTATTACTGACTTCCTTTACATTACCCTGATTGATGTGGGAATCTGTACTTAAAGAGATGACGAAGAGCTGCGCAACGGGGAAGAGATTGGCACGGAGCTTCTCCGAGCAATCAAGCAGTCCAGAATCTCCATACCCATCTTCTCAAAACGATATGCCTCTAGCAAATGGGGTTTCAACGAGTTGGTGCAGATGGTGGAGTGCAAGAAAACCAAGGGACGGAAGATCATGCCTTTTTTTTTTATACCGTGGAACCTTCTGAGGTCCGATACCAAACTGGCGGGTATGGACAAGCCTTCCTTGAGCATGAAAACAAGAGGCGATACAATGATGGAACTATTAGCGAGTGGAAGGCTGCTCTAAGTGAAGTCAGAACACTAAAGGGATGAGATCTGCAAAGCATGCCCAATGGTTGATTACTTCTAAGATTAAGACTATCGCAATAGCATCCTTATAATGCAACTCAATTCTGGTTGAGTCCTTGCAGAATTTGTCTTATTTCGAGAATTGAAGTTGAACGTGTTTCTAGAAAAATTAGAAATCATTCAGAAATCATGCCAAAAGTGGCATTTTTCACTGGAATTTGACTCTTTCTAAGCTTAACTAGATGTTATAAGTCCACTTTCATCCTTTTCTTGTTGAACAATATTATTGAGCTTGTATAATTTCAACAAGGATTCTGTCCAAACGGGGTGTTAAGTTTTCTAATTTGGTTTGGCCAGACAAATCGTTGTTCAACCCAATTTTCTAATTCAATGTGTTTTCAACTCCAAAAACATCAGGCACGAAGGTGACTTCGTGAAAACAGTCATCAAGACGGTTTTCAGTTAGTTGAAAAAGAGTTATTTGGTATTATCGGATCGTTTGGTTGAATTAAACAATTACGTGAGTGAAATAATTAGAATGATATGCCCTCAGACACATGAAGCACGGATTGTTGGTATCCATGGAATGGTTGGTGCTGGAAAGACTAACTTGCTAAAATCATCTACAATAAACTTTCACCTGATTTTGAGGAGTGTTGTTTCCTTTCTCGCATTCAAGAAACTTCGGAGGTGAAGGGTGTTGAGTACTTGCAGAATCAGCTGATCACCAACATCCTCAAAAGGAAATGGGCAGATATAAGTACACAGATGAAGGGATTAAGATGATTAAAGATCGGCTGTGTTGTAAAAGGCTTCTCCTTCTCCTCGATGATGTTAACAAAAAGAATCAATTGAATGCACTTATGGGCAAGCGCGATTGGTTCGGTGAAGGAAGTAAGCTTATTGTCACTAGTAGAAACAAAGAGGTTCTCAATGTTCCTGAAGTGGATTGTACCTATGAACTTAACTGTATGGATTTCGACAAATCTCCTCAACTTTCGGCAAACATGCCTTTAAAAGAGATCGTCCTTTGGATGATTATCTCGCCCACTCCAGAAAGGCGATAGGCATTGCCCGAGGTCTGCCTTTAGCTTTCAAGGTTATAGGTTCGCTTTTATCAGGCAGCAAGAAAGAAAAGTGGGATGTCATACTGAAAAAGTTGGAAAAAGTTCCTCATGAGGAAGTCAGTAGTAAGCTGAAGATACGTTACGAGGCATTGGATGATTGACAAATGCACATCTTTCTTGATATAGCTTGTCTTTTCATTGGATGTGACCAAAATATTGTGATCCAAATGTAGGATGACTGAACTTTTTCCGGAAGAAGCTTTGGATGTTCTGCAGCATATGTCCTTGATAAAGATTGAAGAAAAGAATAAGTTGTCGATGCATAATCTATTAAGGGACATGGGGCAAGAAATCATCTGTCGAGATAGTAATATGATGACAGAGAAGCAGACTACATTGTGGAATCACAAGGAAGCATTTGATTTGCCGATGACAAACCCGGTAAAAGCTCCCTGCTACCACTTATAATTTGGCTACTCTCTCTTTTATGATAGCAAAAAACATGAGGGGTTAATAATGTGTTTCCTTTTAGGCAGGAAAAGTAAAAGCTGAAGCTCTCTGTCTCAAGTTTCGCGATGAGGCACAACACTGTTTTGCAGATGAGGAGTTCATGAGACTTCCAAATCTAAGTGATAAATTTAGAGACAAAGAACGCAAACACAACTTAACGAGGTTCGGCTAAGTAAGCCTACGTTCCCGGGAATCCTCTCTCAAACTTTCTTTTTTGTTATATATTTTTTAGAGAGGGACTGCCTTTTTATTGATAGAGGTACATAATTGTTTTCAGAATTACAGGGAATATACAAAGTAACAATTGAACAAGGGAAGAACACCAAATAGGGGGATCCTGTCGATTTGGTCAACACTCCCCCTCAAGTTGGACCGAAGATATCATTAGAGGTCAACTTGTTCACCATGTCCTGAAATGGTCCTTTAGCAAGGGCTTTGGTGAAAATATCGGCCAACTGATCTTCACTTCGAACATAGAGAGTTTCAATGGTGTTATCCTAAACCTTTTCCCGTACAAAATGGCAGTCCACCTCAATGTGTTTTGTTCTTTCATAAAACACGGGATTTGAGGCGATATGAGCAGCAGCTTGATTATCACAAAACAACTTCATAGGTGACGTTCTTGGTTTGCACCCTAATTCCTGGAGCAGAAGCTGCAGCCAAACTATCTCACTAGTAGTAGTAACCATTACTCGATATTCTGCTTCAGCACTTGAACGAGCAACAACATTTTGCATCTTACTTTTCCAAGTAACAATATTACCTCCTACGAAGGTGCAAAAACCCGTACTAGACTTCCTGTCATTGGGGCTTCCTGCCCAATCAGCGTCTGCATACCCGACAATATCTGCATGCCCGTTGTTCTTCATTAAAATACCCCTCCCTGGTGTAGCTTTCAAGTACCTTAGCAATCGATCAACCAAATCCATGTGCCCTTGAGCCGGATTTTGCATGAATTGACTTACATAGCTAACTGCGTAAGTAATATCTGGTCGAGTAATAGTCAAGTAAATCAACTTGCCTATGAGACGTTGAAATGCTTCAATTTCTTGCGCGGGAGTATTATCAGCGGCAAACTTACTATTGTAATCCATAGAAACATTTGCCGGTTTGGCCACCATTTTCCTGTTTCTTTTAACAAGTCCAAAATGTACTTTCTCTGTGACAGAAACAAACCCTTGTGAGAACTGGCCACTTCAATTCCTAAGAAATACCTCAGTTTTCCAAGATCTTTGATATCAAATTCTCGACGAAGATATTGTTTGAGAGCCTTAATTCCAGATTTATTGCTACCGGTGATAACAATATCATCAACGTAGACGAGTAAAATTACAATACCACCCTCATTAGATTTGGTAAACATTGATGAGTCGGCCATACTTCGTACAAACCCAAACTTAGTAAGTGCACCACTGAGCTTGCCGTACCATGCTCGGGGAGACTGTTTGAGTCTATAGATGGACTTCCTTAATTTGCAAACCATCCTTTCTTCATTTTGCAAGGCATGACCCGGGGGAAGATCCATATACACTTCTTCTTCAAGGTCTCCATGAAGAAATGCGTTTTTCACGTCCATTTGACAAAGCGACCACCCACGATTGACTGCTACGGACATAAGAACATGAACCATATTCATCTTCACAACTGGAGCAAATGTCTCCTTGTAGTCAATGCCATAGGTCTGGGTGTAGCCTTTAGCTACAAGGCGGGCTTTATACCTTTCGACTGAGCCATCACTATTGTATTTAATCTTGTAAATCCAACGGCAACCAACAGAGCGCTTTCCATCAGGTAATCGCACCACATCCCAAGTGTGATTTTTATCAAGCGCCCGGAGTTCCTCCTTCATAGTTGTAATCCACACTAATTGATGTTTGGCTTCTTCATAACTGTTGGCTTCTTTTGAACTTTCAAGAGCAGATAAGAAACACCAAAATTGATGAGAAATTTTGTCATAATTGACATAGTCTTGGATGGGATACTGTACCGTGTGATATGTGGTAAAATCTCAGAGTCTAACAGAGGGCCTAGAAATCCTCATAGAACGGCGAACTGGTGGTGAAGATGCTCCAGAAAATTCTTCTGTCATGATTTCTTCCCTAGAGTGAGTTTCAACCATCGGCTCTAGATTTTGCTGTAGCTCGGTGTCATGTTCTAATCATCCTCCATCCCTTGTTTCTGAAGTGGGTACATTCGTGGGTACCACAGGTGAAGCAGCAATAGGGACAGGGGCAACTTCTCCATAATCTGTTGAGAGTTTGGTGTACTCCCCTTGAAGTTGGCTCCTGTCAGAATAATACATATTAGTCTCATCAAAGTGAACATCACGGGATATATAGAGGCGCTTTGTGGTGGGCTCGTAACACTTGTATCCCTTTTTAGCTGAAGAGTAGCCAATGAGCACGCACTTCCTAGCACGTGGATCGAGTTTACCATCGTTCGAGTGAACGTAGCATGTACTACCAAAAATCCTCAAATGTGAGACATTGAACTTCTTCCCATATAAAATTTCTACTGGAATCTTGTATTTAAGCACTCGGCTAGGGAGCCGATTAATAATATAGCAACTGGTGAGAACAGCGTCACTCCAATATGTTTTAAGCATATTCCCCGAAAAAAGTACGGCCCGAGTAACTTCTAGAAGATGACGATTTTTCCCTTCTGCTATGCCATTCTGTTGGGGCGTCCCAACACAGGAAGTTTGATGAATAATACCCAAGTTGTGCAAATAAGCTTGAAATGCTTGATTGGTGTATTCCGTCCCATTATCCATGCGCAACACTTTCATGTTTGTCTTAAATTGATTTTGTATCATAGCACAAAATTCTTGAAAAACAATAAGAACCTCACTTTTGGTTTTGAGCAGATACAACCATGTAGCGCGAGACTTATCATCAATAAAAGAGACGAAATATCTATAGCCATCCCGAGACTCAATGGGAGCACTCCACACATCAGAATGAATTAAATCAAATAATTCTGAAGAGAAATGTGTACTCTTAGGAAAAGGAAGTCTATGTTGTTTGGCGAAATGACAACAATCACATGAACTAGAATCATGAGATAAAGATCTATCAAGAGTGTGTAAAATTTGATCAGATGGATGACCCATGCGTCTATGCCATAGTTCCGACGTCTTCTTAGCATTCTGGATTACACTCAATGCCTCGGGGTATTGATCTATGACATAGAGTCCATTCTACAACCTCCCTTCACCAATCGTCCTCTTGGTGATGCAATCCTGAAGTAACACCTTAGAAGCAGAAAAAATGACATTGCAATTCCATTCTTTCGTACACTTACTAACAGACAATAAATTTGAAGATAAATCAGGTACGATCAAAGCAATAGAACTTTTAGACAACATCTTAAATTTTCCTGCTCCTTGTGTCGGGACCTGTGCTCCATTAGCAACAGTGATAGGAGGATAATCATTGGAGACAACTTTAACCATTATTTGATCTGAATTACACATATGGTCAGTGGCACTTGAGTCTATAACAAACTGATTTTTGAACTGAGTCAAGAACACCTTATCAAAAGTTTGTACCATGTGGCTAGATTCAGCAGATGGGCTAGCTAATCCAGTTGCCTTAATGTTGGACCCTTAGCCCTAAAAAAATTGTTGAAATTGATTCGCAAGACTTTCAAGTTTGGCCTTGAATTCAGTCGGGTTAATTGGGTCATTTTGGGCAGCCAATTTTGCTTCTGGCCCCGTCTCTCTACCAACCCGCAAGTGAGGATGAAGAACCTAGCATCGGTCCTTGGTGTGACCATCACGATCACAGTGGTCATAGTGGAAACGATCGGTTTTCTTCGTCTTTCCCTTAGCAAATCTGGTGACAGCTTCCGCCGATTTGTTGGTCACGACATTGTAGGCCGAAATCTCAGTAGTTGCTTTTATGTTCACCGGTGCTGGATTCATGACCCGATACCTGGTTTCCTCTCCCTGGATCGTGGCACAGACTTCGGTGAGGGACGGCAAGATTGGGCTCATGAGGATATGTCGTCTGAGATTATCGTATTCTGGACGAAGGCTAGCCAGAAGTTGAAAGATCCGATCTTCCTCCTCTCTGCGAACATAATCAGCAGCAGATTGAGTGGCGGGGTGGTACTGTCGGAGCTTGTCCCACCTCCTCTTGAAATTTTCGAGGTGTAAGGTAAATGATTGATTCTCTTCTTGCCTTGAATTTGCCAATTCTTGATGGATTTAAAAAATCCGAGAGGCATTTCTGAGTTGCCCATACATTCCAACCAACGCATCCCATAGTGCTTAAGCTGAATTGGAGTATGCAAAAATCTCGTAGATTTGGGGCTCCATGGAGTTGAAGATCCAAGACATGACGGAGTTGTCACTGGCCAGCCACTCTTCGTATCCGGGATCATCTTTTGGAGGAGCTTTGATTTTACCATTGATGTGGCTGAGTTTCGAACGGCCTCCAAGAGCTATGGTAACAACTCGTGACCAAGGAAGAAAATTCCTTTCGTTCAGAAGCATGTTAGTGAGACGTTGGTTGTGAGATTCTTGCATAAGACCTTTGGCAGAAGGAGTTGCAGTCGGCAATTTCTTGCCGGCATCCTATTCTCCCATGGTGACAACACAGCAACAAGGTAACTAGAAAAATCGTCGAAACAAACAATAACAGGTTAGGCTTGAACCTACTCCGATACCATGATAAATTTAGAGACAAAGAACGCAAACACAATTTAACGAGGTTCGGCTAAGTAAGCCTATGTCCTCGGGAATCCTCTCTCAAAGTTTCTTTTTTGTTATATATTCTTTTAGAGAGGGACTGCCTTTTTATTGATAGGGGTACATAATTGTTTCCAGAATTACAGGGAATATACAAAGTAACAATTGAACAAGGGAAGAACACAAAATCAGGAGAATATCCTATAATTTTCTCCTACCAAAATAGAAGGATCCTGTCGATTTGGTCAACACTAAGGTTCCCTGAAATTAATGGCGGAATGAGCTCAACCCGTCTATGGAACTTTGGAATCAGAAAAAGCACCTTGAAGTCATGTTTGGCGCAGCAGTGAGGAGCTTACGGCAGAATTTTCGTCTTCCGATCAACTTTTTCCAGAAGAAGTCACATCTATTTCTGATTGCGATGGCTTTCTTCGTATAATATCCCTCTAAAGTTTGACATAGCCAAATTATCCACGAGGAATCTAGTTGTTCTTGAAGAGAAAAATGGAAGGGAAAGCCTTTTTCATATCAATTGATTATGTACAATTACATTGATGTATTTATAGTCTAAGAATATAAGTAAATAGAGAAATAATATATAGAGAATTATGAATTTTCTATTCACTGTATCAATCACGGATTTATCTAATCAATCAACCCTTAATTAGAATCGGCACCACAATCAAGACCTTCAAATATATCTTCCAATAATAACTCTAATACTCCCCCTCAAGTCGGTGAGTGCATGAACGTCAACAACTTGTGCTTGAAAGAAAGAAAAAGAGCACGAGAAACGGCTTTTGTGAATAGATCCGCGAGCTGTGAATGGCTAGGAATATGAAGAGGTCAAAGTGTGCCATCCTAAAGTTTTTCACGAATGAGATGGCAATCAATCTCAATGTGTTTGGTACGCTCGTGAAAAACTGGATTAGTAGCTATATGGATAGCCGCTTGGTTGTCACAAAAAAGGTCGGCAATGGACAACGGGACGGCAAGATCGGTGAGAAGCATGCGAAGCCATGCAATCTCACAAGGTGCAGAAGCCATGGCTCTGTATTCAGCCTAGGCTGAAGACCGAGCAACAGTGTGCTGTTTCTTAGAATGCCAAGAAATAGGGCAAGAGCCAAGGAGCATGCAGTAACCGGAAACTGAACGACGTGTGGATGAACATGCAGCACAATCAGAATCTGTATATCCTTGTAATGCAACGGATGTCAGTCGGAAAAAATATTCCGGAACCTGGATCAGATTTCAAATATCGAACTATCCGAAGTGCAACTTGCCAATGATCATCATGTGGAGCATGCATAAACTGGCTGAGATGCTGAACAGAGAACAGAATATCCGGACGAGTAGCAGTGAGGTACAAAAGACGTCCAATCAAGCGACGATAAGAAGCTGGATCGGCTAGCTCGGGGGACTCACCGAACCGAAGGTTCGATTCCATGGGTGTGTCAACGGGACGCCTGCCAAGAAGACCAGTATCAGAAATAATGTCAAGGGCATATTTCCTTTGAGAGAGATAAATGCCCTTGTTTGATCGAGAAACTTCTATGCCTAAGGAAATATTTAAGAGGACCTAAGTCCTTGATGCGAAAATGAGCATGTAAAAAATGCTTGAGCAAATGTATGCATACTTGATCATCCCCTGTGATAAGCAAATCATCAACATAAACTAGAACCATAGTAATAAGGGAACCGCGTGTCGCCGTGAATAAAGAGTAATTGGCCTTAGACTGAGTGAAACCAACATCAAGTAAAGCGGATGAAAGATTGGCAAACCATTGGCGGGAGGCTTGTTTAAGTCCATAAAGAGACTTTTTTAAATGACAAACCAAGTTCTCCCCCTTAGTATGAAGTCCTAGAGGTAGAATCATGTAGACCTCTTCATCAAGGTCACCATGGAGAAACGCATTGTAAACATCAAGCTGATGTAAAGGCCAGTGGCGAATAATGGCTACAGCAATGAGAGTTCTTACCGTGACCATTTTAGCAACGGGGGCAAATGTGTCATGATAGTCAATCCCTTCGGCTTGAGTATAACCCTTTGCAACCAAACGAGCTTTATGTCGCTCAATGGTCCCATCAGATTTATACTTGATCTCGTAAACCCATTTGCAACCAATCGCCTTTTTACCGCATGGAAGAGGTACAATATCCCACGTGTGGTTTTGTTCAAGAGCCTGTAATTCCAAAGACATTGCGTCCCTCCATTTGGGAGATTGACATGCAGAGTCATAGGTGATGGTTTCTTGCTCAGTACTGATAGAAGCTAAAAAAGCACGAGAAGATGGAGAGAATTTGGAGTATGATAAATAGTTGGAAAAGGGGATAGGGTGTACCTGTAGCAGGACTCTCAAGTGCTGAAGACAATTAGTCAGAAGCGATAATGGCGCAGTGGTAATCTTGGAGATAGGTGGGTTTGCGGCGAGTGCGGGACGGGCGTTGGGGCGGCAGTGTTGGGCTACTCAAAGAATTGGGAATTTCGTTGTTCGGTTCGGCCATGGTTGTATGAGGGAATGGAACGGGCAAAGGGTCGTCAGGAACGGCAAGTGGGATAACAATGTTGGGTTGAGGTGATGCAGTTTCATGTGTGGTACAAAATGGAAAAATATTTTCATAAAAAATGACGTCACGGCTAGTGAAAAATGTATGGTCATGAAGGTCAAAGAGGCGATAGCCTTTATGGTTAGCCGAGTATCCAATGAGGACACAACGATGAGAGCAAGGACCGAATTTGTCGGAATGAAGGTGTCCAGAAGAAGCGTAACAAAGAGAACCAAAAACTCAAATGTGATCATAAGTGGGTGATGTTTTGTGAAGAATTTCATATGGACTTTTATTTTGAAGTAAAGGTGTGGGTAGACAATTGATTAGTTGTGCTGCGGTGAGAACGCAATCACCCCAAAAAGAAAGTGGAATTCTTGAATGAAATCGAAGAGCACGAGCCACATTGAGCAAGTGGCGATGTTTGCGCTCAACAACTCCATTTTGTTGTGGAGTATGAGGGCAACTACGCTGGTGGCGAATGCCTTGTGAGTGAAAAAAAAGATTGCAATTTGGAAGATAGAAATTCGGATTCGTTATCAGATTGAATGGTTTTGATTACTATTTGATGATGTGTTTTAACAAAGGTATGAAATTTAATAATTGCATCAATAGCATCAGACTTACAAATAAGAAGAAATACCCATGTATAACGAGAAAAATCATCCACAATAGTCAAAGAATAGCGACATGTCTTATGAGTAAACTGAGAGTAAGGTCCCAAATGTCAACATGAATAATAGCAAAATGTTGCATGCTAGAAATAGAACTAGAATGAAAACTTAAACGAGTTTGTTTGGACAAGTGACAAGTATCACATGGACCAGACTCTTTATTTGAACCAAAACCAAGAGAATCTTGTAAGCTACGGAGAACTGACTTAGACGGGTGGTCAAGACGGGCATGCCATAAACTGTGAATAGATGAATGGGCGGATAAAGCGACGCGTTCGGGAGGGATCTCCAAGTAGTAGAGACCACCACGTTCAAGGCCCCAACCAATGATCTTTTTCGTCGAGAGGTCCTGAAACAAAGAGGGAAAAAAACAACTAAGCAATTTAAGTGTTGAGTAATTTTGGAAATGGATAGGAGATTAAATTTAAAAGTTGGAGCACAAAGAACATTAGTAAGGGTGAGAGTCGGCGTAAGAGATACTGAGCTGTGTGAAGTGACGGGAACTCCAACCCCATTAGGTATGCCGACAATGGGAAAAGGTTTTGGGTATGCTTGTGCATATTGAATTGATTCGGGATTATGTGTAATGTGATTCGTGGCTCCAGTGTCAATAACCCAAATGGAAGAATTTAATGAATTAGAATTCAAGTTAAGAACGGTACCTGTGAGATTTGCCTTGGGAATGTTTACCTCTTGGAGTAATCGCATCATTTGTTTATATTGCTCACTGGTGAATGGTGGTGGAGGCGCGGAAGAGGAGCTCTCGGGATTGGTGACAGGCTTGTTGTCCGAGGGCTTGGAAGGGGGCCGGTCACGACGCCGTTCCTTATAATTAGCGGGAAATCCATGGAGGCGGAAGCAAACATCACGAGAATGGCTTGGTATACCACAATGGGTACAACGTTCACGGGCACGTGATGGAGGGCCGCGTTTTGCAAGGTGAGTAGAAGCTATCTCGGTGTGCTTATGAGACGGAGTCGAGAGTGACAAATCCGTTTGAGGTGGGATATTTCACATTGAACCATATGTTATTAGTGTGTTCTCGATAAAGGAACGAGTCGAGTGAACATGGCGTTGAGATTCGTCTTCAAGAGTAAGTGAGTAAGCCCTCACAGCAGTGGGTAATGGATTCATGAGTAGAACTTGACTGACCACATTGGAATACTTTGGGTTTAAACCCATTAAGAATTGATAAAGACGTCGATTCTCAAGTTGCGTCACTAACAATGTCCTTGCCTCACAAGAGCAATTCGGCAAAGGTTCCAAATTGTTCAACTCATCCCAATAACGCTGCAAATTATTGTATCACATCTTCACCTTGTTCAAGAGTGCATATTTTCTGCTCGAGGTGAAATATGCGGGGACCATTAGATGGTGAAAAACGTTCACGAAGATCAGTCCATACTTCCGCAACAGATTCCGTGTTCAACACGGTTGGGACAAGATCTTGGTGGATGGAATTCAGGATCCATGATAGTATCATGTTGTTGATGCGAACCCATGGTGCATATGTGACGTCGGTTGATTGGGGTTTCTGGATATCTCCCGTGACGAAACCCATTTTGTTCTTTGCAGATAAAGCAATGGTCATGGCTCGTGACCAGCTGTTATAATTATCACCTGTCAAAACCATGCTGACTAAATTCGAACCTGAACTATCCGAGGCATGGAGGAAGAACGGACCGCTGGTCTGTTCATGATTTGATGTGCGGCTGGAGAGTTTCTCAGTTCGAGAGTTTTGTTCGGTTTGGGAGTTTTGTTCGGACATCATAATCAATCCAAAAAAAACGGTGCCCAAAAAAATCAATTGAAGCAAACCGAATGAAAGATGATTGATCTGAAGGAGAAATGGACGGATGGCTGGTGGCAGCCGACAAAAAAGAAGGGCTTAATGATCACCTTGCTCCGATACCATGAAGAGAAAAATGGAAGGGAAAGCCTTTTTCATATCAATTGATTATGTACAATTACTTTGGTGTATTTATAGTCTAAGAATATAAGTAAATAGAGAAATAATATATAGAGAATTATGAATTTCCTATTCACCATATCAATCACGGATTTATCTAATCAATCAGCCCTTAATTAGAATTGGCACCACAATCAAGATCTTCAAATATATCTTCCAATAATAACTCTAATAGTTCTCGATCTATCAGGGAGCATCATTACCGACCGTTGGGATGGTTGGACCCATATAAAGGTGTGATATATGCTAGGAATCTCTACTGTCCATTAGGTTGTGTCCGTTAAATCCAGAACTTGATCTTTCCATGATTTTTGTATCTTTTTTGTTGTTGCAGATGGCGAAGAGATGAAAAGTTCCGAGTTTGTTGTGATGCGTTACTTTAGTTAAAACTCCCTGCTTCTCTGCACTTGCAAATTTAGAACGACTGACACTAACGAACTGTGCAAACTTGGTTGGAGTCGATAAATCCATTGGTCGGTTATGGCGCTTGGTTTTCTTCGACGTTGGCTGCTGCCCGAACCTTTGCGACTTGCCAAATGAGATTAACAAGCTAAAATCTTTGAAAGTGCTCCTTATTCATTCAACATCAATATGGGACACTAGACTTCGAGCCTGTGGCATGGCATCGTTGGCCCACCCGAGAAAACTTAGATAGCAAAAAGAGAATATAGAAAATTTATGCTGTTGTTTCATGTTCGTTGCTCTTTGTATTACGTTCTTTCTCGCAGTTTCTGGGACATTTGTAATATTCCATTCCCTGAAAACGGAATTTTGTTTCGTGAATGGTAGGTATGTAACATTGATAGCAAATTCTAAATCATTTGGTAAATTCATCTGCTGACATCTAAAGCTTTGCCTAAAGAACTTCGCATTTCATAAGTAGAGACGACTTTTGGTTAGCCTGTTTATACTTGAATTTGAAGAATTAAGGGCGAAGGAATGTAGTCTTGGTTTGACATCTTATGGCCGGCCATTTAAGGGCAAAACGGAGGATTAAACTTTTGGTTGGCACGTGCTAAATTGTGCTAAATCGAGCTTTTTATCCTCAGAATATACTCAGCCTAATGAGGGACTATGAATCTCACCAGTGATGTGAAACAAGGGACAGGTGAGTAGTGCACACGAGAATAAGAAATTTGGAACGAAATCAATTGGAACGAACTGAGTAGCCGGCCATATGAGAAAGGAAAAGATAGAAATTCTTTCCTCGTACTTGAGGAAATTGGCTAGAAATCGAGGATTCAAAGAATGGTGACAACATCTAATAGTAGCCCAAATACTGATATATTAGCAAAGCCCTAACAAAAATGGACAAAGAAAGAAAGAAATCCAAGAGGGAAACGAACATTTTCTAACCTAGATTGGCAGCTGGGAATCTCGGCATTTCAAGGGCAAATAACGGGAGCCAATTCTTGGTGATTGCAAAAATTCGCGGGAGGGAATTCTTGGGTTGCTTGACATATCATTTATCACATAAGAGAGAGCTTTAAGGGAGAGATCTCTCATTGAAAAGCAACTATCATTCGACAAAAGAAATGATGGACCACTTCAAGACGTTCATACATACATAACTTGGAAACAAAACAATTAAGAGAACGTACGACCCCTTCTCATCGTTTCATTGAGCTCGATACATAAGTATATTGATATGCAGTGACACCACTCCTTGAAGAAAAATTAAGTTCTTTCGCTAAGCTTCGATAGGCAGGCACCCTTACGGACTACCAACCGACCTTCCGTTTGCCCTCCGACATCTCCATCTCGCCCTGATGCACACCGTCGTCCTCCCTCGAGATCTCCTCCAATGACCTACCTTTGGTCTCGGTCACCATGAACATGTAACGGAACCCTAGCATGTTTGTGAACGCCAAAATCAACATGGCGCGTTTTTTTTTTATGTGTATGTCCATCAAGCATGTAGCTTTGTCCCAAAGGCAACGACTAGTGCCTCGGCCTTACCTGCCGATGCGCTCATAGTGTGGCATTGGCATGTAGACCTAACGCGGGTCGAGAACAGCTCGGCCAGGAGAACAAAGACCGTGCTGTTATGGCACTCAAGTGATTAAAAAAAGGTTATGGTACTCAAGTAAGCGTCATACAAAAATTATGGCACTTATGGTGTCATTTTTCCAATTTCCAATTATATAAGAAGCTAATTTTTGCTTCCATTCTTTCCCAGATAGATTAATTTCATTTTTAAGGGGCTGTTTGTTTTAGGTTGGAATTGTTTTTTAGAAAATTCAATTTCCAAGGAAGTGAGTCATTTTCTAGTGTTTGTTTGTGATGTAAAGAAGTTGAAAAAGATTAGTTTTGTGATATTTAATAATAAGTGAAATCTACTAAGGCTCCGTCTGTTTTACGAAAAATAAATAATCTGTAAAATGTTTTCCCAAAAATGATCACGTAGATCGCTTAGAAAAATGAATGAACAAAGAATATTTTCATTATTTACGAAAATATTTAAATATAAATTGTTGTTGATAATACAAATATTTTCCATTGACTAATAATTTCAAACACATAGGCGATCATTTTTGAAAAAATATTTTCTAGATCATTCATTTTTCGCGAACCAAACAAAGCCTACATGCACCTTGTATCATTAACAATTGCTTTGAGGGAAAATAGTTTCCTTCTTGTGAGAGAGAAAACCATTTTCCCCAATCTAAATTTGTTACTTTCAGCCTATGGAAAACTTTTCCATTGCTTGAGTAATTTCTGCACGCTAGGAAGTTCGAAAATAGTTTGCTGAAAATGATTTTTGGTCAATCAACAACCTAAAAATCATTTCACTGAGCATTTTTATTTTTGAGATGCCGACAATGTTTTCATGTGCCTACCACCACAAATAAATTATCGAAAAAAAAATTATATAGGAAGTGTGACATCCTGAAAAATTAGTCCATTTGGGATTTATGAAATACTGGATTTTATGAATGTACTCGTGGTCAGTTCTCGCCCGGAACTGATCATTCCTGGGATGCTAACCATTAGGGAAAGGCTAATAGGGGAAATCAAATTCGCGCAACTAAAGAAAATTTGATCGTGAATGGATTTCGACTATTAAATCGCGGAAGTGATATTTTGAGCCACTGTTGGCCGATCCAAGGATTGTTAGGGGACAGTTCGCCACTGTCCTAGTAGTGGATCGCGGTTATTTCCATTGGACCACGAAACGACTTGACGAATGATTCTGAAATTATACCGAACGATCGTACCCCTCGGATCAAGTTATTGATCTTCGCGATTTTAATGACAACCGAGGTCGTCACGCACTGAACGGACTTGCACATGACTCGATTTAGTATCAGTCATGAGTCGATTCAGCGAATTTCCCTAG
Organism: Syzygium oleosum; assembly: GCF_021117445.2. NCBI lineage: Eukaryota > Viridiplantae > Streptophyta > Magnoliopsida > Myrtales > Myrtaceae > Syzygium > Syzygium oleosum. Next base: position 5,524,561 of record NW_026607485.1, on the reverse strand, counting down.
CAAGCCGCCCGTTAGCTCGAGAAACGCTCGAGTTGCGTTTAATAGAATTTAATTATGGAATTTTACCCAAATTGGACACCGGAAAATTAGGAAGTCACGACGGAACGTTAGGACGACGTTGCACGTGACACGTGTGAATTTTTGGTGCGCTCAAATCCTTCGGAAAAACTAGATTTGGACAAGAAACGGAGAAAGTGACCAAAATACCCCTAAGATTTAATAAAGGGCATGTTTTAAGGGCAAAGGGCATTTTGGTAATTTTGCCCCAAAATTTTGATTGGACAATTTTGCCCTTGGATTTTTGAGAAATTACAAGTATACCCTTGGATTTTGCCCTTAATCGGGACCGTCGGATTAAAAATGTGAGTAAAGGGCATTTTGGTCATTTCCGCCGTTGGTCAAAGTGGACACTATTTGGTCCAAACTCATTTCTTTCTCCCCATTCTCCTCTCTTCTTCACGATCAGCAGCCCACCCCCCCCCCCCCCCCCATTTGGTTTTTCCTTCTTTCCCCCACCGTGAGCTTCCCTTGGCCGTTCTTCCTCCCCCGCCGGCACCGCCGCTCGCCGCCGCATGCCGGACCGCCCTCAAGCCGTCGTCCACGCCGCCCTCAAGCCGCCACCATCCTCAAACCTCACCATTTCTCTCTTTTCCTCTCTCTCTCTCTCACCGTGAACCACCCACGGCCGTGCAAGACCCACGCCGCCGCCGGACCGTCGCCGCTCAAGCCGGACGCCGCCGTGAGTCGCCGCCGTTCCCGATTAAGGGCCGCCGCTTTCCGTTCTAGCCGCGATAGTCTAGAACGCGGGTAAGTCGCGCTCTAAACCCAATTTAGGACTTCGGGTATCGACGGGCGATTTTGGGCGAAATCTGTATAAAGTTAGGTGCGGAATTGTATGAATTGGTGGTGGAAATTTTATGGCGGGCCTTGGGATTTAATTCGGGCATTAATTATTGGAAATTCAGAAAAATAGGGGCTGCGAATTACTGTTCACGAGCTGTGATTTACTGTTCACGGGACTGTGATGGTCCGATCGGGACGCAAGTTGGATTTCTAGAACCGAGACTTAATGATGAGAAAGTCCCGTGAAGGATCGGAATCAATTTGGCGTAGTTTGGCAGGAGAAAAATAGAAATTTATGTGTTTTACGTGTGTTTTAATTATAATTGGGTTAGGATGGTGAAATTTACAATATGCGGGTGCGAAAAATTGGGGTTTATGATTGGAATTGTTTTGCGGGCCTTGAGGATTATTTCTGGAATTTTTGGAGAACAATTTGAGGTGAATTATAAGTTGCGAGTTACTGTCACAAGCTGCGAATTACTGTTCACGGGGCTGTGATGATTTGTTCGGGACGCAAGTTGGATTTTTAGAACCATTATTTAATGGCGACAAAGTGTCGTGAAGGATCGGAATTAATCCGACGCCATTTGGTTGGAGTAAATTGGCAATTTACGTGTTTTGGGCATGTTTGAATTATTCTGGATGGGGTTGATTTAATTGAGTATTTGTTTGTGTGTTATATGAGGTAACTCGAGGATGAAATGAGAATGTTTCGAGGCTGGAGTGAGACTGAATAGAGTGTCGGATGTTGTGGGATGGAATTGGCAAACTTAGGGCTCGATTTAAGGCCAGGTGGTGTCGGTTTGGTGTGTGGTAGTATGGTTGGATTGTGGTGTTTAATAGGCTTGGAAATGTCGAAATTATGCCTATGAACGTGGCTGTGTTTGTGGGCCCATGAGCGGCCTTGTGTGTTTATTGAACCGTGATTTGATGGATTGAAATGTGCTTGATTGTGTGCACGCGTGGGCCAGATTGAATTAATTGTTGAAATTGATCATGTCGAATGCTGAGTGAGCATGTTTTACGTGTTAATTGATGCGTGCACGGGCCACGTGTGATGGGCCAGTTAAGTGTGGTAAATGCTTGATGAGCATGTGCATGAGTAAGAAAGAAAAGTGGTGTGGCATGTGATAGTGGAAGTTATGTGAAGGTGTGTAAGTGCGAGAATGGGATCGGGCCGAGTATCATAAGCTCGGGCAGCGATCATGTAGGTCTGTTGCACTTGGCACAGGCTGAGGCTTGAAAAAGCAAGTATGAGATTCGGTCCGAGGCATGACCAGCTCGGGTGAGACCGGGATTGGACCGAGGCATCATAAGCTCGGGTTCCAATCATGTAGGCCTATCGCATTTGGCGCGGGCTGAGTTGGGATCGGGCCTGGGACGTGTGATGCTCAGGTCGCGATTGGGGCCTGAGGCGTGAACGGGTACGCGGGCCGGATGTGGTGAATGATCGCAGTGTGCCCGAGGCGTGTACTTCAACGCGGGTCACTGGTGAGTGTTGTGGAAAATGAATTGTCGCAGTGTGCCTAAGGCTTGTACTTCAACGCGGGTCACTGGCGAGGAATATGAAAGAGGAATGAGGATGGAAGGAACAGTGGGATGAGAATGATACATGTGCGTGTGTGCATCTGACATGATTGAGTTTGAATGCTATTGTGCGTGTGTACATCTGACATGATTGAGTTTGAATGCTATTGTGCGCATGATTGAGCCTGGCAATATTATTTGATGTGCCTGCGATGTGATGTTTCAGCGTGTGTGAATATATGTGTGTGATTGCGTAATTGTCTGGAGGTACGTGATAGCCTAGGTTGGGTTGAGGGGTGTACTTACTGAGAAGTGTCTCACGGTTGTTTTCAACCAAACATTTCATAACCCCGACCTGAGCCGTGAATAATCCGCCACAACCACCAGAACGTTTTGGAGTACCAGTGCATACGGAGTATGAGGTAGCTGAGTTTCCGATGGGTGATGGGATGACCTGGATAAGACATACGATGACCGTGTTTGTAGAAGTGGGAAAGCTTGCCTTGGCTGAGAACCATTTTTGAGGTTGAACGTCAGGTCATCGACTCCTTTTTGATTTTGGTAATTTTAGTAAAGTGTGCACTGGTAGATAGAGGTTTGTTTTATTGTATATATGGTGGAACTAGTTGAACAAGAAATGGAAATGTATATTCTCCCAATTCTCCCCAGTTTAATTTGTCAGGGTGATTATGGTTTCCGTTTGCGCGATTAAATCTCTGATGTTTAGTTGAGGTCGGCGACAACCTAGGACGTCGCAACTGTTCGACCGGAGGCGGGATGACGCGGGCTCGACAGGGGTTTGGGGCGTGACATCCATGTATGAATTGGTATCAGAGCAATGTCAGCTCGATCTAAAGTTGGTCGAATTGGAGTGATAAGGAGCGGAAACCTTGGGGTAGTAATTGGGGAGATCTCAGTGGGTGTAGGGTAGTGTAAGCTACGCGTGCCTCCAGATTATTTGTTGTGACTGATTGAGCGGATTGTTTGTTGTGATGATTGTTTGCCTGCTAAGTGAATTATTGTGTTAATTCACTGCCTAGAACTAGACTGATCTAGTTAGCTTAGATTACTAATTCCTGAGTGGAATTATAGCAGGTAGGAGAGTGGTAGAATTGTGGGATGAGCAGTGAAGGAAAAGGAGTAGGAAGAGTCCCAAGAAGGGGCGCTAGAAGAGGAACGAGAGGTCGAGGTCGTGCTCAAGCTAGGGCTGTCGAGGACCTCGGAATGGGTGTTAGAGCAGTAGAGAATCCTAGAGTGGATGTTGGAGCTGCAATGGACCCTAGAGTGGAAGTTAGACTTATTGAGGATCCTCGAATGGAAGTCGTTATGAGGACGTTGGAACGGATCGGAAATCTATTAGAACAGCAGACTCAGGAAAGAGCTGCTGAAATTGCCCAACCTGTTGAGGCCCCTGTGGCTGCTGCTACTGTCATTAATCATGAGAATCAAGGGCAAGGGCAAGGAGTTGTGAATAGACCGATGCATTAGCTAGCAGAACAGTTTATAAAGCTGAAACCGCCTAAGTTTGCCGGGAAAGGTGATCCTGAGGTGTACCTCGATGGGTAGAGGAGCTTGAGAAGGCTTTTGAGGTGTTAGAGTGCAATGATCATGAGAGGGTAACTCTGGCGGTGTATCAATTGCAGGATAATGTAAATGACTGGTGGGAAGCCACCAAAGATAGGATTCTTCCGGAAGGCACAGCTAGGACCTGGGCTGTTTTTACTGAAAAGTTTTATGAAAAATATTTCTCGACAAGTGCTAGGGAGAAGAAACTAGCAGAGTTTATGAGACTCCGCCAGGGTCAGATGACTGTGGAACGATATGAAACGGAGTCCATTTAACTGGTTGAGAATCCACGGGACAAGGTTCAGAAATCCCGAGATGGACTGAAGTCGAATCTCTGAAACCTAATGATTTCACTGAACATCAGCAATGATGGGGAAGTGTATGAATGAGCTCAAGTGATAGAGCGAGATCAGTTGAAAAGTGCAACTACTTCTGGATAGTGATTTGCTCAAATTAAGGATAATCGCCGCCTCGAGAAGAGGTAGATGGCGGGGAAACAGGCGATTCGTTCCACAGGTTAGGAAGGATATTAGAAAGCCGAATCGTCAAACGAGCCGTTTTGAGGCTTGCATCGAAAGTGGGAGTTGGAACAACTAGTTAAACTGGATAGGATTGCGTCTGTTGTGCTTGAGTCACGTTTGGTGTGACGATTCCTCGATTGATAAGGTGATGGTGTCGTTAAAGTGTCTTAACTATGAGATAGTAATCGAGAGTAGAGAAAAGAGTGTCAACTTGACAGTATTGGTCAGGTGCGATTTTGAGTGGGGAATTGAAATGGATTGGCTAATAAGACAGAAGACCGTTATGGACTGCGACTAAAGGACGATCCAGTTCAACTCAGTTGAACGTCTTAGGTTTGATCTTAAGGAAAATCGAGGAGGAATCTCGATTCCTTGAATGCCCTCGTTTGAGGTGACTAGATATCCGATGATAGTTGTGAAGGATACGAGATGAATGTGGTTGACTCGACCGTGACGGAATTAAAGTTGAAAGAGTAAATGAGGTGTGTAACCTTTCGAGGTCTTTCCTCAGGAATTGCCGGGTTGCCACTAGAACGGGAAGTGGAATTGTAAAAGGATTGGCCCCGAGATGAAGCTGATTTCGAGGGCGCAGTGTTAAATGTTCTTGTTGAAAGTTTAAGGAATTGAAAGTCCAAATGTACGGACTCGTGGATAAAATTTTATCCGCCCTAGTATGTCTCCATGGAGAGTTCCTGTATTTGGTATGAGGAAAAAGGACAAGACATTGAGATGGTACGTAAATTACCGGCAGCAGGACCAGGTGACAAAAAGGAATGAGTACCCATTACTGAGGATCGATAACCTGTTCGATTGATTGCAGGGAACTTTAGTGTCCTCTAAGGTTGAATTATGAACGGATGTCACCGGTAAGGAATTCAGAAAGAGAATGTTCCTAAGATTGTGTTACGGATTGGAAATTTTCCATTAAGGACATGAAAAGAGGATGTAATTACAATTGCTTAACAGACGAGGTATGGGCACTAGGCATTCATAGTAATGCCCATTGAGCTAAGGGATGCCTCGCTGCTTCTGTAGACCTAATGAACCGAATGTTCCAAGAATTATGGGATTAGTTCATAACGATCTTCGTTGATGATGTATTGGGAGACTCGAAGAGCCTGGGAACAAGAAGCAAGTCTGACTGAGGTGCTGCGAATCTTGAGAGAACACGCACTCTACGCCAAGTATGGCAAGTGCGAATTTTGGCTTAATAGAACAATATTCCCTGGGCATATAATCTAGGGGAAATGGAATTACAGTGAACCCGACTAAGGTTGAAGGGATGACTAAGTGGCCAAGATTAATGCCAATAACGGAGGTTGGCAGTGTCTTAGATTTGGCTGATGATTATCGATGTTTTGTGGAAGATTTTCGTCGGTAGCCGTGCTATGGGCACGACTGATTGAGAAGGAAATCCGTTTGAATGGAAATGTGACATGATCCCAAGGATGTTGTAGTAGGATCAAAGGGGAGCCGGAGAAAACCCGATTCCATCAGAATAGCAGTTGATAAACTGACTAAGTCAGTGCGCTTTCGGACATTGTGAGTGGACTTTGAGTCGGACAGATAAGTAGAGTCGTCAGAAAGGTCACCCGATCGGAGACAACGAATTTTAGAGCTTGAGATTGGGAACTAAGTGGCAGCACAAGTGTTCCTCAATGGAAAGATTATCCTAATTTGACAGAAAAGGGAAGTTGAGCCGAGGCATATCAAATTATTCGATATTCGGGAAAAGATCGGAGATATGATCTAACAAATTGCCTCGTTGCCTAATCTGTCCTAAGTATATGATGTATCTCACGTGACAACGTTGAAGAAGTATGAGCCAAATATGACCCACGTTAAGGGGAAACGGACGCGGACGATAAAGTGTCGTACGCGGAAAGGGCCGATGAAGCTTGAGGACAGAAAGGATCATGGGCCGCATAATAAGTCAGTCCCAGTGATCCAAGTGTATGGGAGCACCGAAGGACAAAAGGTGCCGTTTGGGAAAGTGAAAAGATGATGCAATGTCAATACCCCCAGCTGTTTGAGCAGTAGTAAGATTGTAAATCTCGAGTAGTTGTGGGATTTGTAAATTTCGAGAACGAAATTTTTATAAGGGGGGAAGATTGTGACATCCTGAAAAATTAGTCCATTTGGGATTTATGAAATACTGGATTTTATGAATGTACTCATGGTTAGTTCTCGCCCGGAACTGATCATTCCTGGGATGCTAACCATTAGGGAAAGGCTAATAAAATTTGATCGTGAATGGATTTCGACCATTAAATCGCGGAAGTGATATTTTGAGCCACTGTTGGCCGATCCAAGGATGGTTAGGGGTCAGTTCGCCACTGTCCTAGTAGTGGATCGCGGGTGATTCCATTGGACCACGAAACGACTAGACGAATGATTCTGAAATTATACCGAACGATCGTGCCCCTCGGATCAAGTTATTGATCTTCGCGATTTTAATGACAACCGAGGTCGTCACGCACCGAACGGACTTGCACATGACTCGATTTAGTATCAGTCATGAGTCGATTCAGCGAATTTCCCCAGCAAGCCGCCCGTTAGCTCGAGAAACGCTCGAGTTGCGTTTAATAGAATTTAATTATGGAATTTTACCCAAATTGGACACCGGAAAATTAGGAAGTCACGACGGAACGTTAGGACGACGTTGCACGTGACACGTGTGAATTTTTGGTGCGCTCAAATCCTTCGGAAAAACTAGATTTGGACAAGAAACGGAGAAAGTGACCAAAATACCCCTAAGATTTAATAAAGGGCATGTTTTAAGGGCAAAGGGCATTTTGGTAATTTTGCCCCAAAATTTTGATTGGACAATTTTGCCCTTGGATTTTTGAGAAATTACAAGTATACCCTTGGATTTTGCCCTTAATCGGGACCGTCGGATTAAAAATGTGAGTAAAGGGCATTTTGGTCATTTCCGCCGTTGGTCAAAGTGGACACTATTTGGTCCAAACTCATTTCTTTCTCCCTATTCTCCTCTCTTCTTCGCGATCAGCAGCCCCCCCCCCCCCCCCATTTGGTTTTTCCTTCTTTCCCCCACCGTGAGCTTCCCTTGGCCGTTCTTCCTCCCCCGCCGGCACCGCCGCTCGCCGCCGCATGCCGTACCGCCCTCAAGCCGTCGTCCACGCCGCCCTCAAGCCACCACCATCCTCAAACCTCACCATTTCTCTCTTTTCCTCTCTCTCTCTCTCTCACCGTGAACCACCCACGGCCGTGCAAGACCCACGCCGCCGCCGGACCGTCGCTGCTCAAGCCGGACGCCGCCGTGAGTCGCCGCCGTTCCCGATTAAGGGCCGCCGCTTTCCGTTCTAGCCGCGATAGTCTAGAACGCGGGTAAGTCGCGCTCTAAACCCAATTTAGGACTTCGGGTATCGACGGGCGATTTTGGGCGAAATCTGTATAAAGTTAGGTGCGGAATTGTATGAATTGGTGGTGGAAATTTTATGGCGGGCCTTGGGATTTAATTCGGGCATTAATTATTGGAAATTCAGAAAAATAGGGGCTGCGAATTACTGTTCACGAGCTGTGATTTACAGTTCACGGGACTGTGATGGTCCGATCGGGACGCAAGTTGGATTTCTAGAACCGAGACTTAATGATGAGAAAGTCCCGTGAAGGACCGGAATCAATTTGGCGTAGTTTGTCCGGAGAAAAATAGAAATTTATGTGTTTTACGTGTGTTTTAATTATAATTGGGTTAGGATGGTGAAATTTACAATATGCGGGTGCGAAAAATTGGGGTTTATGATTGGAATTGTTTGGCGGGCCTTGAGGATTATTTCTGGAATTTTTGGAGAACAATTTGAGGTGAATTATAAGTTGCGAGTTACTGTCACAAGCTGCGAATTACTGTTCACGGGGCTGTGATGATTTGTTCGGGACGCAAGTTGGATTTTTAGAACCATTATTTAATGGCGACAAAGTGTCGTGAAGGATCGGAATTAATCCGACGCCATTTGGTTGGAGTAAATTGGCAATTTACGTGTTTTGGGCATGTTTGAATTATTCTGGATGGGGTTGATTTAATTGAGTATTTGTTTGTGTGTTATATGAGGTAACTCGAGGATGAAATGAGAATGTTTCGAGGCTGGAGTGAGACTGAATAGAGTGTCGGATGTTGTGGGATGGAATTGGCAAACTTATGGCTCGATTTAAGGCCAGGTGGTGTCGGTTTGGTGTGTGGTAGTATGGTTGGATTGTGGTGTTTAATAGGCTTGGAAATGTCGAAATTATGCCTATGAACGTGGCTGTGTTTGTGGGCCCATGAGCGGCCTTGTGTGTTTATTGAACCGTGATTTGATGGATTGAAATGTGCTTGATTATGTGCACGCGTGGGCCAGATTGAATTAATTGTTGAAATTGACCATGTCGAATGCTGAGTGAGCATGTTTTACGTGTTAATTGATGCGTGCACGGGCCACGTGTGATGGGCCAGTTGAGTGTGGTAAATGCTTGATGAGCATGTGCCTGAGTAAGAAAGAAAAGTGTTGTGGCATGTGATAGTGGAAGTTATGTGAAGGTGTGTAAGTGCGAGAATGGGATCGGGCCGAGTATCATAAGCTCGGGCAGCGATCATGTAGGTCTGTTGCATTTGGCACAGGCTGAGGCTTGAAAAAGCAAGTATGAGATTCGGTCCGAGGCATGACCAGCTCGGGTGAGACCGGAATTGGACCGAGGCATCATAAGCTCGGGTTCCAATCATGTAGGCCTATCGCATTTGGCGCGGGCTAAGTTGGGATTGGGCCTGGGGCGTGTGATGCTCAGGTCGCGATTGGGGCCTGAAGCGTGAACGGGTACGCGGGCCGGATGTAGTGAATGATCGCAGTGTGCCTGAGGCGTGTACTTGAACGCGGGTCACTGGCGAGTGTTGTGGAAAATGAATTGTCGCAGTGTGCCTGAGGCGTGTACTTCAACGCGGGTCACTGGCGAGGAATATGAAAGAGGAATGAGGATGGAAGGAACAGTGGGATGAGAATGATACATGTGCGTGTGTACATCTGACATGATTGAGTTTGAATGCTGTTGTGCGCATGATTGAGCCTGGCAATATTATTTGATGTGCCTGCGGTGTGATGTTTCAGCGTGTGTGAATATATGTGTGTGATTGCGTAATTGTCTGGAGGTACGTGATAGCCTAGGTTGGGTTTAGGGGTGTACTTACTGAGAAGTGTCTCACGGTTGTTTTCAACCAAACATTTCAGAACCCCGACCTGAGCCGTGAATAATCCGCCACAACCACCAGAACGTTTTGGAGTACCAGTGCATACGGAGTATAAGGTAGCTGAGTTTCCGATGGGTGACGGGATGACCTGGATAAGACATACGATGACCGTGTTTGTAGAAGTGGGAAAGCTTGCCTTGGCTGAGAACCATTTTTGAGGTTGAACGTCAGGTCATCGTCTCCTTTTTGATTTTGGTAATTTTAGTAAAGTGTGCACTGGTAGACAGAGGTTTGTTTTATTGTATATATGGTGGAACTAGTTGAACAAGAAATGGAAATGTGTATTCTCCCAATTCTCCCCAGTTTAATTTGTCAGGGTGTTTATGGTTTCCGTTTGCGCGATTAAATCTCTGATGTTTAGTTGAGGTCGGCGACAACCTAGGACGTCGCAACTGTTCGACCGGAGGCGGGATGACGCGGGCTCGACGGGGGTTTGGGGCGTGACAGGAAGCATCCGTGAAATTGCTTATGAACCTTATATAATGTAGTAGATGCCGAAAAACACAAAGCCACCCTACTGTTTAGCTGTACATTGAAAAACAATGGAGAGTGTGCGCTGTACGTTCTTGACTTTGTCACATTCAAATTACGTTGCGATATCATATCGAGACAGTACACCATGTCTAGCAAACTAGCATAGTCCCCTCGTGGCTCTCATGGTTCTTACTTATATGTATTTTCTAAAACAAAAGGTTCTTAAAAAGGACAGGCACGATGTTCCCAAGACTTTGTTGATATGGAAAAACCCTGTAAATGAAAAAAAAGAAAGAAAGTATGGACTTCGTATTACATGCACTAAAAAAGTGACTCACAATCAACCACATTAACATGTAGAAGTTTCCGTCAATACAAATAACCATCAATATCAACGGTATATGACTACATACAACAGACCGGCATACACTTGACGGTTCCATGAATATGTTGCTAGCAAGCACAGCTGAAGTACCTATTAAATACATTCTTTCTGGTAATATGAAAGCCTTGGGCAAGAATTCAAACAGCCACCGAATTGCAGGGTTCTCATTCTGATTTTGCCCATCAAGTAAAAGGCTATGTCAGTAATTAAATATGAACTCAAACAGAAGAGTGGAGGACCAAATCTCCATAACCAACCTCAGAAAGGGGCAATTTTCGTTCTTGAGATCTGAGAAGAGACAACCTTTTATCGAAGCGGATGAGCTTGGTCGGTCTTGGAGACCAACTAATGCATCACAGCACGTGAAATGTTGCTGATACTCGTACTATCTTTTTTTTTCCTTACCGTAGTCCGCATGAGTTTGGAGCTTAGTGCTACTACTATTTTAAGAATCGTTTCATGTGGACATCTTTATTTCTGAGATGCCTTACATGGTCGGCATGTGCCTTGATAGATTAATAATACAGGAAGGTGACTTTTCTGGTCCATTCTTCCCCAGATAGATTAATTGCATTTTTAAGAATCATTCCATGTGAAGATGGCCGACAAGGCTGGCATGTGTCCACCCACTGCGATTAAATTATTGAAAAAACAATTATATCGGAAGCATCCGATTGAATTGCTAATGAACCTTATATAATGCATTAGATGCTGAAACACACAAAACCACGTTACTGGTTGGCTGTACATTGGGAAACAATGGAGAGCGTGTACTGTGCATTGTTGATTTTGTCAGAGTCTAATTACGTTGCAATATCTTATTCAAACAATATCACCATATCTAGCAAATTAGCAATGTCCCCTCGTGGCTCTCGTGGTTCTTTAGTATGTATTTTCTTGAACAAAAGGTCCTCACAAAGGACTGGCAGAGACAATGGCCAAAACTTTGTTGATATGGGAAAACCTGTAATGAGAAAAATTATGGGCTCTTTATTACATGCACCAAGAAGGTGACTCTCAACCGACCATAACATGTAGAAAGCTCCATCACCACAAATAACCATCAATGTTTTTGATGGTCAATTTTTTGGATAAATTTATCACAAATGTTTCAATTTTGGATTTTTTATGATATTAGTCTTTTTTTTTTTTACTTCCTCAAAGCTAGTGCAATGTGGACATTGTTTAGGAAATGCTAGATGAAGGACAGTGGCCTTTTCCGATTTCGAGAGAATATTCTTTCGGAAGCTTTTACGAAATTGCAATTGAATATTGTCAGGGGGACAAAAAAAAGTGGGCATTGAGCACTGTGAAGCGTGAACCCCAAACACTTGCACGTTCGCTCCTAGAGACTTGAGACTACCTTGGCTTCTTCTTGTACTTACTCCATCCTGATCTTGAGCGCTAGCTCTCATCTCTGCTATTCCACCATTCGCCTATGTGTTTCAAGCTTGAAACCTTCTTGTTGCTAACTTACAAAACATTCGTAAATTACCATTTCTTATTAAATTTTATCAGTGTGATAAATAAATTACTAAGATTATGAAAATTTTACCAACATTCCAAATGAAGTAGTAAATTAACTCATTTGAATTTTTATCAGTGCTGTAAATAAAATACCAGCATCATTGGAAATTAACCAACATACCAATGAAGCAGTAAATTACCAACTCCTACAAAATTTCACGAGGGTGGTGAGTAAATTACCAACACAATCAAGAATTTACAAACATTATATGGAAGTATTAAATTACCAACTCTCTTAAATTTTACCATTGCGTTAAGTAAATTATCAGCACTATCAAGAATTCACCAACATACCAATTAAGTGGTTAATTACCAACTCTTAATATCAGTATCGTATATAAATTACCAACACTATCAAGAATTTACCAAGATTCTAATGAATTAGTAAATTAACATAGCCGTGGAACCAACAGTAGAGATCAAGTAAATTAATAAAAAAATCCATATATCTTATCCTTGGCCAAAAATGGATAAGAGCATAAGAAAAATCATGGGGCTCAACACAATCGGCTAGTGTGTTTGTGTATGAGAGAGAGAGAGAGAGAGAGAGAGAGAGAGAGAGAGAGAGAGAGAGAGAGAGAGAGAGAGAGAGAGAGAGAGAGAGAGAGAGAGAGAGAGAGAGAGAGAGGAAATTCAATTTGGGATAAGTGTATTGGAAGTCCTAAAACTTATTGTCACGAAAGTGCAATTGAGTTCTAAAACTTTCAAAAAGTACAGTTAAGTCTTAAAACTTGTCACAAAAGTGTAATTGAGTCCTAAAATGTTCAAAAAGTGCGATCAAGTTCTAAAACTTGTTACCAAAGTACAATTGAATACAAAAACTTTCAAATAGTGCAGTCAACGAAAGGATTTGATTGGACCAATTTGATAAATTTTATGACTTGATTGCACTTTTTGAAAGTTTTAAAACTCAATTGCATTTTCATGACAAATTTTAGGACTTATTTGCATTTTTTAAAAGTTTTATTACTAAATTGTACTTTCGTGACAAGTTTTAGGACTTTCAATGCACTTATCCCATTCAATTTTAAAGAAAGTGAACCATTTTCTAGTGTTTTTTTTTTGTTTTTTGCATTGAAAAACAAGTTGAAAAAATTGGTTTTATATAATTGTAATTAGTGAATCTACCACCGTACTAGTTAAATACATGGAAAAGACTCGAGAAACCCCCAAAACCCGCCCAGTTAACAAATACGCTTTCATGCTTGATATTCGACTGGGATCAAGTCCTTTTTTAATCAAAGTTTATGAACTTAGAGCCCTATCCTAATGCTTTTTTTAAGACTTAGACTTTATGCTATGTGAACAATTGTAGACTTTGAGCATTAGCACAGAGTCTATGAACCTAGAGCCCTGTGTCGGTTCCATCTTCGAAAGTTTCTGAGCATTATGTGTGCCGATTCCACTGGATTTTATGCTATGCGATTCAAATCGGAGCATCTTTCAAACGATTGTTCACATAACATAAAGTCTTAAGTCTTAAACTTTTGCTTTTAAAAATATCCTAATATTCTAGAGGATCTTGAACTTTTGCTTTTAAAAATATCCTAAACTGTCAACTTTATCAAGGAGAATTTCTACTTTTGTATTAAGATGTCATAGAAAATCAATTTTCTTTGAAAATGTCCCGAATTTTCAATTTTATCAAATTAATTTAGATATTGCAACAGGATGTCTATTCCATAGATTTGAAAATAAGCTTAATAGATAATTTCAGAGTTTCCATCTTGGCCCCCCGTTTGATGTACACCATAACAGCACTTGTCTTTTTTTTTTTTTTTTGGTAAGGATAACAGCACTTGTCTTTTATTTTTGGTTTTATGGAAAATTCCTAATAAGGACTTGAAATGTCCTCATTTTCTTAAATAAAAGTTTGAAGTTGACATTATTTTAAATAAGAGTCTGAAATGACCAAGGCAACTACAAATAAGAGCTTAACCTCGTCAGCCGGTTAAATATTCCAACCGATTAAGGGCATTTTCATCCAAAAATATTTTTAATTACTTCGATAGTTGATTGATAGGCAGCCACCATTCAATAAATGATTTTTTTTTTGCCAGCATCATTTGATAAGTGGGGCATCTGAACTTTTTTCATGTCTGAATTGTTTCTCAAAGGAAAGATCAAGTGAGATTAATGGAGCGGAGGCAATGCTTGGTTTATTCATCATTGGGTTGATCATATTCTGGACCATAAAAAGCTTATGATAGTGTATGTGCCAGCGCTTTACAAGCGACTTTGGTTGGCTAAAGAACGGTTGATAGAAGCTGATTTTGGTAGTTGCAGCTTATGTTGGTTGTTGTCAAGTTAGTATTGTGAAACTTTAGTTGCGAAGTGGCTATTTTCTATCGTGAAACGTGGAATTAGTTATCACAAAATTGATTTAGAAACTTAGAAAAATACTTCCAAACAAACACCATCTATTCAGAAAAGCTTTGATCTTTAGATAGTCTAGCCAATCATGCCATCAATCAATAGAAAAGTTGATACCGTCTAATTTAACTAAATGGAAAGTTCGAAAGTGTCGTATGAACATAGTTTTGCCTGGCATCAAAATAGAATCATTAGATTAAAAATTGCATGAGATTGGTTGATATGATTTGTGTTAATACCACGAAAAATCACAAACTGGTACACTTATAAAAATTTACCCCAAACTAATTTTTTTATCCCAAAAAATCCCAAACTGATATATCTATAACAATTTTACCCTTTGTTAAATTTTACTGTCAAATTTCTAAGTTGAATAACACGTGGTAGCTAATGGGTGTACCAGTTTGGGATTTTACTGTCACATATGTACCAGTTTGTGATTTTTTGTGGTATTAATCCAATTTAATGGAGGGTAAATTTATCACAAATATACCAATTTTGAGTTTTTTGTGGTCAAAAAATCACTTTGGAGTAAATTTATCACAGGTATACCAGTTTGGGGATTTCCGTGGTTAAAAAATTAATTTGGGAAAAAATTTATTATAGACATACCAATTTGGAGTTTTTTGTGGTATTAACCCATATGATTTCAATGCAGAGGACACCGACAAACTAAACCTAAGTAAACCATTCTTCGTTTTAACGTGTATTAACATTAGCTACCACTTTCCAAAGAAAAATAAAATAAAATAAAAGAACAGCGTACGGTCGGTGCAAGAAGACTGAAACATCACGGGACTAGAGTGGCAAAGTCAAAGTCTACGAAGACTTGGACTGCGAACAGTCCACGAACCAACTTGCTCAAGATGGAATCACACCAGCGATTCATTTTATTTGATACTTCGTGCCTCACAGTCAGACTTCCATAAACGTAGAGATTTCATCAAAAGATAAAAAAAAGAGTCACTAGATCACTGTGTAAAATCCAACACTAATTCATTTGTTCTCTCATTCACCCGCAAACATCACACGATAACAAATCGATCTTCAATTCTCATGTTCATCGATAATTTCGTCTTACGATTTCCTCCGATCAAATACCATCATATAAATCGAAAATCATATAACAACAAACTTTTAGAATGCGATTATCTCGCTGAGAATTTTATTGTTGCGGGAAAAGGTTTTTAGGAAATTCAATTTCAAAGAATGTAAAATAAAAAAATTTTGATTATGGTGGAAACAAGTTGAAAAAAATTGATTTTATCGTAATTGGTAATATGTGAATCCACTAAATGTAGCTTGTATCGTTAAAAGCAACATGTAATGACTAAGAAACCAATATCGTCTTTCGTTATTCTGTAATCCATCAAAATAACAACGATCGATTACAAAGAAATTAGGATATAAATCAGGGAAAATGATTCCTTCTTGCCTAGTCATTTTCTCTAAGGTAATTATTTTTAGCCCATGATTAATGTTTTCCATCGATCGAATAGCTTTACGTAATTCAAACACTGAAAAGTACGGAAAAAAATTTCCGAACAATGATTTTTCATCAAATAATCTGACCCTAAGTTAAATAAATGAGGAAGAATGTGAGGGACAATTCCATCTTTTTTTTTTCTTTTTTTCGAAAAGTATTACCCTTCGGAACAAAATTGCGCAAGTGTTTGCAAGCTGACGTCGTTGATAAATCCAGACCCAAAAAAAAAAGAAGAAGTCATTGATAAATGTCAGATTTGAATGACCATAGACCACATAATTGATGCCAATAAAGAGATTCAAAGTGAACAACGCTATCCCTTCATATTCTATCTTGTCCCGAAAAGAAGAAGAGCAAAAGTGAAATGCTAAAAAGAAGGTGGACAAATGTTAAGGTCTCGAGCGCGTAGCGAAAAGGGACAAAAGCAAAGCAAGAATATATTCCATTCCACTTTTCTTAAAAGTTAAGTTGAAAAAGGCTTATTGAGAAGTACTGGACTACTTGGTCAGTGTCGTCGATCATCAGGAGATAAAATCATGGAAATGATAGGTGCTCAATCAAGTGAAACACGAATCATCGGAAGTTATGGGACGAGTGACATCGAAAAGACGACTATTACCAAAATCATTTACTATCAGCTTTCGCACGATTACAAGAATTGTTGCTTTCTTCCGGATATTCAAGCCCCCGCGACTGAAGTCAGAACAAAAGTGAAAATGGTAAAACAAGATCTCAAGGACGATTTCTGGTGAATATAACTATGAAAAGAATTCCTCAGGACAAGAAGGGGCAAAATAGGAAGGAGCAATAGTGAATGATTTTTTGCCACCGAAATGCATCCTCATGTTGTTGTTGTTTTTCTTCTTCTTTTGCCTTGTGGGCTACTTTTGACTAAAGTCCTACCGACGACGTAAGAGACGCACGCTAAAAAGCGTTGGTGGGTTTTCTTTTCCACACTAGCATGACCCATCTTCCTTTTCTTTGCTTTAGATCTTTTCATTATTATCACTTTGCTCTTTTAACAAGATTTTCCTCGGATTCTCTCGAGCCGTTTCGCCGTGAATGACGGTTGAGGTCCCCGGCGGGTTAATTACTTTGATAGTTGACTGATAGGCGGCCCCCATTTGATTAGATGATTTCCTTTTTTTGGCCAGCAGCATCTGATGAATGATTCCATAACAC
Organism: Syzygium oleosum; assembly: GCF_021117445.2. Classification (NCBI taxonomy): domain Eukaryota; kingdom Viridiplantae; phylum Streptophyta; class Magnoliopsida; order Myrtales; family Myrtaceae; genus Syzygium; species Syzygium oleosum. The sequence goes on along the minus strand of NW_026607485.1, from coordinate 5,507,441 downwards.
AAATTCAATAATTCTGGGGATTTTCAATGATAATCTGTAAAATAACACACGTTCACCATTTCACATGACGGTTTTACCTAATAGAAATTTAATTACAATTGCTAGCAATATATGATCTTTTTTTTCATCAATGTTGTTACAAAAGATGTGCACTTTACTCAATAAGCACGCGCTCTTCGTCATTTGAAGGTTAACAAAATAAATCCGGGTTATTTACAAGTTATGTTAATAAGTATACTGAAATTGATATATTAAGTGATATTGATCAAATCATTTTAGCAAGTGAATGAATGGATTTATGAAAATAGATACTATACAAGTGCGAAAATACAAACGGTTCTCATTTTCTTTTAAAGAAGGTTTAATTGGAAAAACTGAATTTTCCAAATCTAGAGAATCTCGAACTTTCCAAATTGCTGTTAAAAATGTCTTGAACTTTCGACTTTATCACGGAGAATATAAACTTTCAGTTTTGTATTAAGTTGACATGAAATCTTAAGTCCTGACCTTTCAATTGTATCAAGTTAATTTAGATATTGCAACAAGATGTTTATACCGTAGATTTGATAAATAAGTTCAGTAGATAATTTCAGAGTTTCTACCTTGGCCCCTTGTCTAACGAAGACTTGGACTTTGAATAGTCCATGATGAACCAGCTTTGCTCAAGAAATAAACACACATCGACCAAAAACAAAAACAAAAAAAAAGGAAGAAGAAGAATCACACCGATGATTCATTTTATTTGGCAATTCGTGCCTCATAGTCAAGCTTCCATAAATGAAGAGATTTCATCAAAAAGATTAAAAAAAAAATGTAACTAGATCACTCTATCAAATCCAACACTGATTCATTTATTGTCTCATTCACCCGCAAAAATCACACATCAATAAATCCATCTCCAATTTTCATGTTCATCGATAATTTCATCTTGCGATTTCCTTTAATTTGATCAAATTCTATCATATGAAAATCGAAAATCATATAAAAACAAACTCTTAAGGTGCGTTTGTCTTCCTGAGAATTTTTTTGTTGCTGGAAAATGCTTTTAGGAAATTCAATTTTAGAGAAAGTAAACCAGAAGAATTTGATTGTGGTAAAAACAAGTCGAAAATCCCACTAAGGGCAGTTTATATCGTTAAAAGTAACATGTAATGACTAATAAACTCGAATCAATATCGTCTTTGTTTAATTTGTAGTCCATTAAAATTACAACGATCACAAAGAAATTATGATAGAAATCCGGGAAAACGATTCCTTCTTGTCAAGTCATTTTCTCTAAGCTTATTTTTTTTAGCCCATGGTAAACGTTTCCCATCGATCGAATAGTTTTATGTAATTCAAACACTAGAAAGTACGGAAAACAATTTCCCAAAAATGATCCTTCATCATACAAACTAACCCCAAGTTAAATAAAGGAGGAAGAACGTGAGGGACAATTCCATCTTTTTTTTTTCTTTTTTTGGGAAAGTATTACCCTTCGGAACAAAATTCTACAAGTGTTTGCAAGCTAACGTCATTGATAGAAGTCAGATTTGAATGTCGGTAGACCATATAATTGATTCCAATGAAGAGATCCTAAGCGACCAATCATATCCCTTCATATTCTATCTTGTCCCGAAAAGGAGAGGAACAAAAGTGAAGGGCTAAAAAGAAGTTGGACGGATGAATGTTAAGGTCTCAAAAGCATAGCGAAAAAGGACAAAAGCAAAGCAAGAATCTCTTCCATACCATTTTTCTTAAAATGAGTTATAAAAGGTTTATCTGGAAGTGTTGGACTGCTTGATCAGTGTCGATCACCAGATAGATAAAATCATGGAAACGATGGGTGCTCAAACAAGTAAAACACATATTATCGGAATTTATGGGATGGTTGGCATCGGAAAGACGACTATAGCCAAAATCATCAACAATCAGCTTTAGCACGATTTTTAGAATTGTTTGAACAAAAGCGAAGTTGGTAAAAACGATCTCAATGGTGGAGAGATCTCCATGTAAGTTTTCTCCGTATTCCCTTTCTCCGGGGAAGACAAATATTCGGAGGAAACTTCTGGGGGCCTTATGTCACGCCCTGAACCCTATCAAGCACGCGACACCCTTAACTGGTTGATTTGTGCAATATCTCAGGGTATCGCCGACCTCGCTTACGATCATCAGAGATAGAGAACGATCAGGGGAATCATAAACACCCGGACAATTTAAAACTGAGGAGAATAGGGAGAATACACATAACCATTTCTCATTCAACTTAGACCATAATATTCACATCTTACAAAACCACCAATATGCACATGCACACCATATTACATCCACCATATACGATGCATGTAATTTACATGCACATCGAACTTCTGCACCATATATCCCCGATATCCAAAATATGCCTAATAGTCGGGGTATACCCTATCTCCAAAATGAGACACTTCAAAATTCTTTACTCAACCCCTAAAACTAACCCCTACGCCCTCTAGATGGCGTCCACTCCGAGTCCGACTCCTCAGAACTCGAGTCTGAATCCCTCTGAATCTCTTGCTCGTCTGTTGGGTACTCTACCACATCATGGTCGGTGTGCATCGGTATCCCAAAATGCTGCGGCGGCGGAGGAAGATTCATTGCTCAGGCTGGGGTTCTGAAATTATTGGTTGAAACAACCATGAGATCACATCTCAATAAGCACACACCATAAATCCCACCTAGGCTATCACGTACCTCCAGATAATCACAACAAGCAATCACACTCAGCTATCACACTGTAGGCATACAATCAAGACTTACCTGGGCCTTTCCAGCGTGCAACCTACACGTTAGCCACAACCACAACATATTCAATCACATGCGCGATTACATTTTATTTCACGCGCTTATTCCCGGCTTATTACATTGCTTCCTCAAACCTCGCCAGTGACCCGCGTTGAAGTACACGCCTCAGGTCCACTGCAACCACTTATCACAACACTTCAGGGCCCGCGTTAACGTACACGCCTCAGGCCATGTTTCTTGCCCGCGTTGAAGTACACGCCTCAGGCTCAACACCTACCACCTACTGCACAACCCGCGTTGAAGTACATGCCTCAGGTTGGCAGTCTTCCCGTAATACTGGGCATCGTCCCGCGTTGAAGTACACGCCTCAGGACGGCACAATTCCCCGCGTTGAAGTACACGCCTCAGGGATTTCCACAATCACACTTGCCACACCACACACAATTTCTTGTTTATTCGCATGCTCATTATCCACTTGCCAATAAATTGGCCAATCACACAAGGCCCGTACACGCAGTAATTCTCGCACCTTCTCATGCTCATTAAGCATTCCACACGGCCAATTGACAATTAAAACCAATTCAGCCCAAGCGTGCACATAACGACCAGCATTTCAAGCAATCAAGTCACAATTCAACATACATACAAGGCCGCTAACGGGCCCACAATCACAACCAAGACCATAGCATAATTTCGGCGTTCTCAAGCTCATTTCCAACCATATTAAACACCACAATCCAGCCACACTACCACACACCAAACCGACACCACTTGTCCTTAAATCGAACCCTAAGCTCGTCAATTCAATCCACAATGTCTAGCATTTTACTTAGTCTCACTTCAACCCCGAAACATTCTCATTTCATCCTCAAATCAACTCATGTAACACACATTCAAGCCTCAATTTCGGTCACGAGGGCAGCAACTATTCAACCTCGACACCCCCACCAATCCGCTCATAAAAATGAACATCCAAGGAATCGGGGTAAATCTGGATAGTTTACACAGTGACCGAAATCCCATCAAAATAAATAGTAAACAAACTCCAAAAATTCTAAATTTTGGATATATCATAAAAAACATCTTGATAAACATTTGTTATGAAGAACATGAAATCCGTTTCAATCTGCAACCATGCCTTTTTGTCCCTCGAAATCAGACCAAAATCAGTTCGCTCTAACAGACTGTTTTGTCCTCAAAATACATTTCTTTCAACACCCAAATCACCTTAAAAAGCTTTGAAATTTTTATATGTCATAGAAATGACAGTCGTCAACAACTTTTGCGAAGGAAGTATATTGAAAATAGATCTGGAAAATTTTATAAAAATTCGGCAAGACAAGAAGGTCGGGATGAACAGTGTTCCGGGCAGTTTCAAGACGGTCTGAAAATGGATTTTCGTGCGACCCAAATGGCCTCCAAAAATTCCAAATTTAAAATATGTTATACTTCAAGATATTGGGAGCAACTTTCATGAAGAAAACTTTCTCAAATTCGGCCCACAAAATTCTCCACAAAAATAGCAAACTGGATGGGTACAGTAACCGCGAATCCGAGAATCACACCAAACCTCAAGGATTCAAACCCGAATTGATTTCTACCGAATTTCACCCGCCAAAACTCATTCCATCATGTCCAAACTAACATCCAACAGCCACATGAACATCCATAAACACAATAAGGGATCAAACTCTCCTCTAGTCCATCTATAATCACTTTCATCAACCCCTAAACCAACTAACCCGTGTCTAGCCAGTCTGTTAATACCCGATATCCTAAATAGGGTTTAGGGCGCGACTTACCCGAACTCTAGACTAACGCGGCTAGAGCGGAAAGCGGCGGCGATCGTCGGGGACGGCGGCGCGGCTCAGCGGTGGTGCGGCACGGCGGGCGGTGGCCGGCGATCCGGCGGAGAGAGAGAGTGATCGGAGGAGAGGCTCTCGGTGGGGGAGGGGGAACCGAATGGAGAGAGAGAGAGAGAGAGAGAGAGAGAGAGAGAGAGAGAGAGAGAGAGAGAGAGAGAGATAAGACTTGGTCAATCTTGGTGACCAAGTTTTGACCCAAGTGGAGAAATGACCAAAATGCCCCTCTCTAACCTTTTTAATCCAACGGTCGAGATTCGATCTAATCTTGAAATCAACGGCCCGGATCAAATCTTGCTTTAAAATATCCAAGGGTATTGTGTCTTTTCCAACTTTGGGGGCAAAATGACCAAAACGCCATTGCCTCATAAAACTAACCCTTTAAAAAGCCTTAGGGGCAAAACGGTCACTTCCTCATTTTCTTGTCAAATTCGAATTTTTCTGAAGAATCCGGAATAAACCAAAGGTGCACGTTCACACCGCAACGTCGTCCTAACATTTCGTTGTGACTTCCAAATTTTCCGGTGTCCAATTTGGGCTAAATTTAAATAATTAAATTTTAATAAACGCAACTCGAGCGTTTCTCAGACTAACGGGCGGCATTTTTGGGGAAATTCGCATAGTCGACCAGTGACTAATAATAAATCGAGTCACGTGCAAATTTATCCGGTTCGTGACGACTTCGGTTGTCATTTAAATCGCGAGGATCAATTACTAGATCCGAGGGATACGATCGTTCGGTATAGGTTCAGGATCATTCGTCAATTCATTTCGTGGTCCGGCAGAATCACCCGCGATCCGCTACTATGACAGTGACGAACTGACCCCTGACTATCCTTGGATCGGCCAACAGTGGTTCAAAATACCACCTCGACGATTTCTATGGTCGAAATCAATTCACAATCGAATTTTCTCTTAGTCGTACGAATCTAAATCCTGGTTCAGCCTTTCCCTAATAGTTAGTATCCCAGGAGTGATCAATTCCGGGCGAGAACTAACTGTAAGTACATTTATAAAACTAAATATTTCATAAATCCCAAATGGACCAATTTTTAGGATGTCACACCTTGAGTGGCTAAGGTAAACACCATGTCAAATTCGGTTGGCCGCACTTGAGGTGACTAGGTGAAGCATTGCATAACGCTCCTTCTAGGTCAACCTGTGCTTCGCACATTGTCTTTTTAACTGACGTGTCGATCTAGTACCCCTGGTTAAGAAGACACTATGAAACGGAATTCCTTGGGAAAAGAAGGGGCAAAATAGGAAGGAGCAATAGTGAATGATTTCTTGCCACCGAAATGCATCCTCATGTTCTTTTTTTTTTTTTTGCCTTGCGGGCTTTTTTTGACTAAAGTCTTGACGACAACGCAAAGGCACAAGATTTTCCTCGGATTTTCACGGGACCGTTTCGCCATGAATGACCGTTGGGGTCCCCGTTGGGTTAATTACTTCCATAGTTGATTGATCAGCGGCCACCGTTTGATAGATGATTTTTTTCTTTTGGCCAGCAGTATCTGATGAATGATTCCATCACACGAATTCAATGATTTCTGGGGATTTTCAATGATAATATGTAAAATGACATGCTTTCACCGTTTCGCTTAACGGGTTTTGCTTAATGGCATCTTAATTACAATTGTTAGCAGTATCTAGTCTTTTTTTTTCATTGATGTTGTTATAAAAGATGTGCGCTTTTACTCTATAAGCACGGGCTCTTCGTCATTTGAAGTTTAACAAAATAAATCCGGGTTATTTACAAGTAATGTTAAATTGGTGGGTGTGTGCGTGTGTGGGGAGCCAAAAACGTTTAAGAAAATCTCCGCGATCCGGCACAGGAACAACGACTCATATGACCAGACGGGGGCTGCTTTCCCCAAAATAGCCCCGACTCGTCACCCCAACCCCACAAGTGACACTACAATTATGTGCAATTATTTACCCCGCAATTGTATTTTTCTTTTTTTAAATTGCGTCATGACGGTGGAGATAAAATAGAAGAATTGAGATAGGAGGGGCCACTTTGGTTTTGAAAAAACCTGCATTCGTCAACTTTGACAGGCTATAATGAAACGTTCTTATTGACCAATTCTAGCAAACTGGCCCTCAACTCTCTGCGTATCTAGCCTATCCCGTCTTCTACGTTTAGTGACCCACAGAGATCTCCATTTGTAATTCTCGTACTCACTTGTGATCATGGTGGCTTCCGAACTTTTTTCATCTCTTGCTGCCCCTGTTTTTGCTGCTATGCTGTTCATTTTTTTCTTGAAGAGAAGATCGAAGGAGATCGAGGGAGGGGAGGCAAATAACAATGCAGCTGCAAACGATGGAACAGCAGGAGGCGATTCTGGTACTCACACTTCAACAGAAGTACCTGAAATGCCTCCTCCATTAGGATATGACTATGAAGTATTCTTGAGCTTCAGAGGATCAGATACTCGAGCAGGTTTTACCGACCACCTTTACACTAGACTTAAAGATGCAGGAATCCGCACATTTAAGGACGACGAAGATCTCCGCAAAGGAGAAGAGTTTGCCCCTGAACTTCTCCAAGCAATTAAGCAGTCGAAGATCTTAATCCCTATCTTTTCGAAAGATTATGCCTCTAGTGTATGGTGTCTCAAGGAGGTAGTCCAAATGGTCGAGTGCAAGAATAATGGGGGACAAAAGATCATCCCTATTTTTTATGATGTTGCGCCTGCAGAGGTTCGGCACCAAACTGGGGATTATGAAAAGGCCTTTCTTTCACATGAAAGCAAGAAGCGATATGACCAAAAGACTATCGGAGACTGGAGGGCTGCTCTCCGTGCAGTTGGGGAAATAAACGGACACGACCTGCAAAGCATGCCCAACAGGTGACTGCTTTTAGCATTCCGTCTCATGTGCCTTGTATCGTTAAACTCAATGCATTTTAATTGGTTTCTTTTCTAAATTTGTGTATTAAATTGTGTGCAATTGAAGTTATACCGTAAAATCACACTAAATAATGGCACAATCTCATTTTTTGTCCCATTTCATTCCCAGCAACATTTTTTGTTAGTTTAGGTCATTCATTAACCCTAAGTGCCACTGCTAATTCATCTAAATGGAATAAATCGTTGAAGAACAGATTTAGAATTGGTCAGTAGTTTTTAATTTGGTCTTGTCAAAACTTAGCTTGTTTCAACTCAGTTTTCTAACTCATTGCCTTTTGACCTCAAACAAACACCAGGCGAGAAGGTAAGTTCGTGCAAACATTCACGCAGAAGGTTTTCAATGAGTTGAAAAAGGCTTCTCTGCCAGTATCAGACTACTTGGTCAGTGACGATAACCAAGTGGATGAAATCATGAAAATGATAGGTGCTGGGACAAGTGAAACACAGATTATAGGAATCCATGGGATGGGTGGCATCGGAAAGACGACTATTGCCAAAATCATCTTCAATAAGTTTTCACGCGATTTTGAGAATTGTTGCTTTCTTAGTGATATTCGAGAAACGTCAAAAAAAAATGGCATTCAACACTTGCAGAATCAGCTCATCTCTAAAATCCTCAAAACCGAATGCATGGATATAAAAGACGTTGATGAAGGAAGTCAGACAATTAAAGACAGGTTGTTGAATAAACAAGTCCTCCTTCTTCTCGATGATGTGGAAGAACGGAATCATATTAAAGCATTTGTAGGCAAGCGTGATTGGTTAGGCAGAGGGAGCAAAGTTATTATTACTACAAGAAACAAAGATATTCTTGAGATTCCTGAAGTGAACTGCAAATATGAGCTTAGCTATATGGATGACAATCAATCTCTTCGACTATTTAGTAAACACGCCTTCAGAAGAGATTCTCCTTTAGACGAGTATATCGACCAATCCAAAAGGGCGATAGGCATTGCTGGAGGCCTTCCGCTTACTCTTGAGGTGATAGGTTCATTATTATGTGGCACTAAAAAGGAAAAGTGGAATCTCATTTTGAAGAAGTTGGAAAATGTTCCTCATGCGACAGTTCGGAGTAAGTTAAAAATAAGCTATGATGCATTAGATGTTCAGCAACGGCATATATTCCTTGATATAGCTTGTTTTTTCATTGGATATGACAAAGACATTTTGATTCATTTCTGGGATGAATCGAAATATCCGGAAGAAACCATGGAAGTTTTGCAGAACATGTCTTTGATTAAGATTATAGAGGATAATGAAGTGTGGATGCACGACCAACTCAGAGACCTTGGAAGAGATATTGTTCATCAAAAAAGTGAGATGAAAATAGAGAAGCAAAATAGGGTGTGGGATCCTAAAGAAGGATCAGATTTGCTGAGGATACGCAAGGTAAAATACCCCCGATATAAATTCCTAGTATTTATGGATTTTTTTTTTCAAAAAATAAAAAGCCAGTTACTTTTTGTGTTGTTTAGCACAATTACGACTTCCTCAACCTATATTTTTGCTCTTTTAAGATTACGGGAATGATAGTACTGAACTTCAACCGCTAAATATAGTGGACTTGAATTGATGTGTTTCCCTTCAACTTTTTTGTGTTAAAATTTTCCCTTTGGGCAGGGGAAAACAGAAGTTGAAGCTTTATGTCTCAAGTTGGACAATCAGTGGCAGTATCGCTTTACCTATGAGGGCTTTGAGAGTCTATCATATTTAAGGTTCCTTGAAGTGGGCGGTTCGATGGGAAATTTCTGTGCAGAAGCAAGGCTTCTTTGGCACGAATCTTCATCAAATGTTCCTCCAACTAATGAGAATTCAGATCTCCTTCCACAATTACGATGGCTTTCGTGGCATCGTATTCCCCCAACATTTAAGATTGCAAATTTCTCTATGGAGAATGTGGCTATTCTTGATCTATCTTCCAGTGAAATCACGGATGATTGGAAGGGGTGGAGGCACATGGAGGTATCTTATATGCTAGACAACACTTATTATTCCGTCTTATGAGATTCAAAAGTAATCTTCGCATAATTTTTCTTTTACAGGTGATGAAGAATTTGAAAGTTCTGGATTTGTCCTATTGCCCACACTTAAAGAGAACCCCCAACTTCTCTGCTCATTCAAATTTAGAACGTTTGATCCTATCGACTTGTCATTCATTGACCGAAATTGATAGATCGATTTATCGGTTGAAATGCTTAGTTTCATTTGATGTAAGCAATTGTGAGAATCTTCAGAGGCTGCCAGAAGAGATGGGTGGAGATCTTGCAAGCCTTAAATACCTATCTCTGAGTGGTTGCAAATCATTGAAGAGGCTTCCAGATACAATCGGGAATTTGGAATCGCTAGTTGAGTTGGATATATCCTACACACGGATTAAAGAACTACCTGATTCCATCGGAAAATTGAAAAATTTGAAAGTAGTGGAGATGCAGTATAGTCGCATAAGCAAAATACCTGATGCCTTTTGGACGATTGAGAAGCTCGAAGAAATACGTGCCTCCAGAACGTCTGATCGCAAGGGTTACCATGTGAATATTGGCAATTGCATCTCCAGAAATCAATCCCTGAGGATCTTGAGATTGGATGGGGCGGATATATACGCGCTACCACCGAGGCTTCCGGAAAGTCTCATCGATTTACGGCTGTGGGAGTTGTGCATGGACACGTTTCCAGATCTCTCGAACCTCACTAATTTAAAGGAACTGGATCTGAGATTTAGCGGATGTGATTATGATGGGAAATCATATGGGCCCGTGGAAGATCCAATACCACGGTGGAAGGGGAACTTGAGCAAGCTGGAGTCTTTGGCCCTGCGCTTTGATTGTGAGACCGCCTCACCAACAGACCTAAGCCTCCGTACTCAACTCAAGTCACATGACCTCGAGTGCGGGATTACCCCCTTACCAACAGGCCTCCCTCCTCAACTCGAGTCACTTGTACTCTCGAGCCCTAAACTGCGTCACCTCCCGAGTCTTCCCCCAAGTTTATCCTCCTTATGTTTGGATGATTGCGACTCACTTTGCTCCATGGAGGATCTATCGAATTTGACGAATCTATCATCTCTCCACATTTCGGGCGCTGCAATTGCAGAGATTCGAGGCCTTGGTTGTCTGGAGAACCTACGAGATATGACGCTTCAGAGCCTTGGACAGGTGAAGATACTACCTGATCTAAGCAATTTAAACAAACTGAGGAGTCTTTGGGTATACCGTTGTTTTAATCTGGTCGAGATTCAAGGGGAACTACCACGGTTTTTGGATAGGTTGGATATTTCTTCATGCCCTTCTTTGCTGAAGTTGCCCAATCTGTCAAGCTTGACGGGTAGACAACGGGTTGTAATAGAAAATTGCGCTAAATTAAATGAGGGGGCAATTCTTGCATATGCTCGGATGCAACCACGAGATTTGCGGCTTTTAGGCCTTGACCAGCTGCAGATCCTACCTGATCTAAGTTATTCAAACGAACTAAGATGTCTTCATGTAGCCAGCTATCGTAATCTGGCTGAGATTCAAGGCGAACTACCACAATCTTTGGAAAAATTGGAGATTGATTCCTGGGAATCTTTACGGAAGTTGCCTGATCTGTCGAGCTTGAAGGGGTTGCGAGAGGTTTTCATAAGAAGATGCGGTAGTCTGGCTGAGATTCAAGGTGAACTACCACAATCTTTGGAAAAATTGTATATTTATTCCTGTAAATCTTTACAGAAGTTGCCTGATCTGTCGAGCTTGAAGGGGTTGCGAGAGGTTTGCATAATTCGCTGCGGTAGTCTTGCTGAGATTCAAGGCGAACTACCACAATCTTTGGAAAAATTGGAGATTTCTTTCTGTAAATCTTTACAGGAGTTGCCTAATCTGTCGAGCTTGAAGTGGTTGCGAAAGGTTTGCATAAGTGGGTGTGATCTTCTGGCTAAGATTCAAGGCGAACTACCACAATCTTTGGTAATATTGGAGATTTCTTTCCGTAAATCTTCACAGAAGTTACCTGATCTGTCGAGCTTGAAGGGGTTGCGAAAGGTTTGCATAAGTGGGTGTGATCGTCTGGCTGAGATTCAAGGCGAACTACCACAATCTTTGGAAATATTGGAGATTTCTTTCTGTGAATCTTCACAGAAGTTGCTTGATCTGTCGAGCTTGAAGGGGTTGCGAGAGGTTTGCATAAGTTACTGTGATAGTCTGGCTGAGATTCAAGGCGAACTACCACAATCTTTGGAAAAATTGAAGATTTCTTCCTGTGAATCTTTACGGAAGTTGCCTGATCTGTCGAGCTTGAAGGGGTTGCGAAAGGTTTGCATAAGTAGCTGTGGTAGACTGGCTAAGATTCAAGGCGAACTACCACAATCTTTGGAAAAATTGAAGATTGATACTTGTAAATCTTTACATGAGTTGCCTAATCTATCGAGCTTGATGGGACTACGAAAGGTTGAAATAAATCGGTGCAAGAAATTAGATGTGGAGGCAATTTCTTCGCTTTGCTCGGAGAAGGGAGTCGAATTTCTGGAAGAAGACAATGCATGGGACAGAGAAGACGACGAATCTGAATCTAAACATGATGGAGAAGACAACGAATCTGAATCTAAGGGAGATGATGCCGAATCTGAATCTGAAGATGAGAGAGAAGACAACGAATCTGAATCTCGGGGAGAAGATGAGGAGTAAGTGCACGTTGCTCTTGAAAGCTTCTCGATCCACGACCACAAATTGTTCCCTCATGTTCAAACTTTAGACAACTTGAGGTAACCTATTTCATCTGACAAACAATTGTTTTCCCTTTTCTGCAATCAAATTCTTTCACATATATGAACAGCAAAGTTTCACATGCACTTTTTTAATTACCTTTTCACGAGTTGATGACTGAAAATCTGATGAAGCTATTGAAATTGTGATACATCTGTACAACCAGAAGGTTCTTAATTATTTTCAAATATTCGTTCTATTTTCCTTGTTTGGTTTGGCTTTTTTGGCTATATATTATTTGGATGGTTTCTCCTTGCTTTTATGTTTCCCAGCTGGAGGTATTCATATCGATTGCATAGTTTTTATTTGACATGTAACAAATTATTAGAGATCCTTGTCGATTTGCTGCTTCATATATTTCGAAGTTGATAACCTCGCTTTGCTTTGGAGATAACTTTGTTATGCTGTAAACAATTAGATGGAATGTGTGCTGGAAGGTCATATAACTATGGTTCTCATCCTGGAACTTTACGGCATAATCAACTCATCGTTGCAACTGTGAAGAAGACAGACACTCTGTATTGATATGCTTATGTTCAGTTTATTGTCCAGAATAGGCGTGCTTCTTACTGAGATTTGCAAATGTTAGGGAGAAGTTATAAAATGGAGAAAGACGAATTTCACTTGGGTAGCGGCATCAATAGTTCGCCCAGAAAAACTTCCATCTGTGGCAGGATAGAGGAGCTACTTAGCTTCTCCGAGGTATCATAAATCATCTTATAGTCAAAGGCTAATATTTCAGTATTACTGGTGTGTAGGACATATGATAAGTCTCATTGGAGTCAGAAATCATGTAAATGGATTCTTGTGTGAACTCCATTATCACCTACATCTTCTGGAAATGGTTGTGCCTAGGTGATTCTCTGTGATAGAATTCCATTCACCTCAAGCTGTACTAGAGCACTCTTTTAGGGTTTAAGATTGACAAGAAGTGCTAAGGGAGACATCTCAGCAACCTGCTTTTTTGCCGGTTTCTAATGTTGTTGAAAGAAATTAGAGTTTGAGAAACTTACAAAGAGCTTTCTATGTAGGTAGCTGCGGCTAATGGGGCAGTTGTACAAATGAAGACCAAGTAAAGGAAAATGAGGGTGACATATAATGTCAACTAAATTCCCTTTCACAATCTTGGGGTGGTATTCACCTGTTGAGTGATAGAAACTTGAATATTAGTGACGGAAGTCATTGCCTATTGATGAAAATGTTAAATCTGTTAAACTCGGTTTGAAGTTTTAGTTGAATGTTTGGCCCTTTTTTCCAGAGAAATCATTAGAGCAGGGCAGAGGGATTCATTGTGCAATTTGGGGCATCGCACGTAATGTTTTTGGGGTTAAAAGGGCTATTTAAGCAAACCTAATTGTTTATTAATCCGTTTTGTGGGGCCATAAGAATGAATATTGCTCTTCATTTGGATGTGTGTTCTCTTCATTGACAGGCAATAGAACTTGCTTATTAGTACCTAAATATTCCGTTACGAGGAAACACTAGAAGGGCACGGGGAGAAAAATTGTGTGCACTTAAAGAGGTGTTCACAGCAGTTTTAGTTGCGCCTCCCAAAACCAATTCATGGACCTTTTGATGTGAAAATGGTGTTCAAGGTAGTCTTACTCATGAGTATGATAGGCGCTCACGAAGCAGGAAACACGAATTGTTGGAATTCAATTGAATGGGCAGTGTCATAAAGTCGACTCTCGCCAAAATTACCTACAATCAGTTTTCACATGGCTTTGAGCACTGTTGCTTTGTTTCTAACAATCGTGATACTTCAGAGCTCAAGGGCATTCAGTACTTGTAGAATCAACTCATCTCTTGTGTCCACAAATGGAAATTGACTGAAATGAGTAATGTTGATGAAGGGATCAAGACAATTAAAGGTAGGCTATCTAGTAAAAGAGTTCTCTTCCTTTTTGATGATGTTGACCAGAAGAAACAATTGAATGTGCTCCGGGAAATATCTATGATATTCAGGCTTTACTGAATTCTTCAACGGTGAATATCAAGTGCTGAAGGATCTTGAAATTCTTAGTGCTTCACATTGTTCATTATTGAAGATAATCTCTTCCATTGGTCACTTGACATCTCCTATCGAGGCTATCTTTCAGAAGCACCATAATTACACAACTTCCCCTGTTGATTGGAGCTCTTACAAGCCTTGAATACTTGTCTTCAAAAGAATGTGAATGTATAGAGAGGCTTCCGGACTCAATTGGCAATCTGCGATCACAACACAGTGCCCGTCGGTTATATGCTCCGAAAACATCCAATTGTACGCCAGAGGGGATCATACAGCTATAGTTTGCCCCATTAAATCAGGCACTGCAGCTCCACGACACAGTCTACAATTTCCCCCAAACCCTGAAACACCTAATCCGCCCAAATTCACAATACAAATCTCACTGTCCAAGCTCAAAACCGACCTACTCAATACCAGAGCCTCGTCCAATCCCACCTCATCACAGTCGAAACTCCCAAATCCGAATCGAGTCAGAGGATCAGAGCAGCAGTTAACCGATGCCACGAACGCGAATTGCAATTACCTCTCGCCCCGCTCGCGGCAACCAAGCACGTCAGAACCACCACCGCCCTCAACCACGACCCGTTCCGCTCCATTTCCTGCAAGAGAAAACCGGGATCGAACATCGTCCTCGAGACGAAACACGAAACCACGCCAGCAAAAAGCTTAAATCTCTGTTACCTGTCATCTACGCAAACGCTTTGCGCGCAATCGAACGGCGCGATCGCCCGTCGAGATAGAGAGAGAGAGAGAGAGATCGAATTCAATTTCGAGTCTGATCTCACGGGTCCGTGGACGCTTTTTATGGCGATTGAAAGCTACGGCGAGTTGGGGGGCAAGAGGAAAAGAGGGGGACGACGGATTTACGGATATTTCCTGATTTGCCCTCGGGGTCTTCTTCTGCCGGCGGGGCATATTCCGTGTCAGATTCGGTGATTTCGTCGCTCGCGCGAGGGCAGTGAAGGAAGTTTGGCTGAAATCGGGACGCTGGGAAAGACTGCGCGGCGATTTTCTTCTCCGTTGTATTTTAAAGCCCCGAGAGGATGAGGCGTGCCCTTTCGGACAAATTTGGGGTTTCTATCTTCTCTCCTTTGGAGCTTCCCATGATGCCTCCACATCAGTACTTTGACTCGGCTTGGTTCAAAGTAGAATTCCAAAAGATACACTAAAATTATATGAAAATGCAACCACTACTTCTGTAAAAAAATTTCGAATTCAAGCTCCGATCGATCTAATTACTCGACTTATTCAAAATTGAGAAAAATGTAATTAAACTTGAGTGACTAGCGAATGGAGCTTAATCGTGAATCATGAAACAAAATTCAAGGATGCGACTTGCTATCACGTATCGATACTTGAATTCTGTTGGTATACTTATGTTGAACTAGATACTGTAGTTTATGTTCTAAAAAATAAGTCTGCTTATAGAATCCTGAATCAAGCCGTTTTGTCTAAAATATATAAACTATTTATAATGTGGATACATTTGGAACCGATCACTCCTTAAAAATCACGATTTTGTCGTTTTATAATTGCTCGATTGAATATGTGACTTGTACGAACATTGGGATTAAATACTAATATAAAATAAAATGAGTTTGTAACGTCAGACAAAATATATGATCATCAAAAGCAAATTCGTAGGAGCCGAAAAAGTCTCTCTCCCTCTCTCTTCATTCATCGTCTCTTTCAACCGTTAGTCATGGGACGAGGACTTGAGCTAGTCTCACCCTCCCCCCATCTACTGTTGATGTAAATTATGTTTTATTGTTCTTTTCTTATTTTTCTTCTTTCCCAATTTAAATCCGAGAGCTCTGTTCTTCCGATTTGGTTCCAAATGTGAGAGTTTGAACTTTCCCAATTTAGTTCTAGATTTAGGAGCTATCATCTCTCGATCTAAGTTTGGGAGTTTAATAAATATGCTTTCGGAGATTCGATACCCCTCTGCTCTATCCGTGTACAGGTTCTCAGTCTCCAGCTCCAATGGAGATCACTGGAGTTTGGCGTCTCAATGAACCACAAAAATTTGCTCTTCCGGGCGTTAGATATGTGTTTGTTGAACCTGTTTTGGTTATCTCCGTATGGTGATGGTGTAAAGAAAGCTAAACCTAGGTTCGCATCGCCAACTGGTAATGTTGTAATTATTGGAAAAGAAATTTTTGGCCTCATTACTGGCAAAGATACGACATCCAACGATCAACTGCTGATTATTTTGCTTGATAGATCCATTCTTATGGAACGAGTGTGTATTTAATTCTGTTGATGCTTTATTGATCCTCCTTATTTTCTTGTTTTGGCTTTGTGTGACAATATTCTGGGTTTCTTTGTCACGAAGTTTACATCTTTCTCAAATATCATTTTGAGCAATATTTTCCTTCGACTAAAACAAAAAAACCTTTGACAAAAAGTCAGGAATGTACATTTTAAGAAGGCAAAGAGGGTGAATAAATTTATTTTTTTATTTCACATTTAGCTCACTAATAATACAAATAAGAAAGTAATGCGTGGTACGTGCCATATTCGGTGGCTCTTGCAAGTTTATATTGGTAGTGGAATATTTATAAAACTACAGTGAAATTAATTCACAAAATAAGTGCATGTTACAAGCCTCCATTCGTTTTTCAGAAAAAATGATTTAAAAAATAATTTCCAAAAATATTAATTATTTTACTTGAAATAATTATTTGATTGAAAATGTTTTTGTTATTGACGAAAATTAATGCTTAAATATTTTCATAGATAATGATAATATTTTCTGTTCGTTTATTTTTATAAGCGATAATTTTTAGGACAATATATTCTAAATCATTCATCGCAAATCAAACGAAGATTTAAGAAAAAAGTGAGATTTGAGAAAAATTATTGCGAAGAGTAAGGCTCTGTTCGTTTCACGGAAAATATTACGTTTCTGGAAAAAATTTTCCAGGAAGCCATTTTCCTAGAAAATGATACAATTTTCCGATGTTCGACTGAAATCTGAAAAAGTCTCGAAAAATATTTTCCATTGTTTGGTATGGAAAAGATTTTCGTCCTTGCACTACTTTTAATAATTTTTTAAGTTTTTTTCTTTTTTTTTTCCTTCTTCCTCGGACGGCGGCCGCCGTGGCCAACAACCAGCTGGAGAAGAAGATAGATAAGAGAAAGAAAAAGAACAAAGAAAAAATAATTAAAAGATAAAAAAAAATTAGAATTTAAAAAAAAGAAAACAAAAATAATTGTAATGAATGATGAAAGAAGGAGAAGAAAATGTTTTCCTCTTTTCAAAAAGAGAAAAATATTTTCCTCACTTTTGAATGTGTTTTGTCCATTGAGGGAAAATGTTTTTCATGTCTAGTTTATTTTCCGTGAAACGAACATCGGAAATCTCGGAAAATGTTTTCTCGGAATTTATTTTTCATGAAATGAATGGAGCCTAAAATAATCAATTCTGTAGAGACTAATCTTCAAAACATTTCCTTTATATGTAGTATAGATAAATCAATTGCTCAATTGACTTACCTCAAAGTTTACAAGTACAAAACTAATTGATACACTACTCTTTTTTTTTTATCAGCCTCATACACTACCTATTCAATTTATGAAAAAAAAAACAGAACATGAAAAAACCGAACCCACCTCTAAACACGATAACCCAACGATAAAAGGGTCACACAGTCTTTCCGGAGTTCACAAATTCGAGCTGTATCATATAAATGAACTTCTAACTAGTTAGTAACTTGGGCATTTATTATCTCATCCAAAAATATGAGAGACTCGTAGATTTATGAATAGATCAACTAGTTATGACTCAAACTGTACGTACCGTAATGAGTAGAAGTAATGATCATCCTTTTTTATTCTTTTGTTTTTTTAAAAAAAAAAGGGCCACCCACCCAACCCTTGAGCCCCACGGATCCACATTCAGCGCGCGCGAGCCGGCGCTGGCTTCACTTCCCGCGGCGGGAAACCGAAAACACCACATTTCTCTTCCCCCGCTCCGACTGGCGGGAAATTTTCGCTCCCATTCGCATTACACGAAAATGAAAAAAAGAAGAAGAAAAAAACATGACGACCGAAATAATAAAAAAAGAGAAGAAAACCACCCCGAAAGAATAATATAATAAAAATAATAACA
The DNA here is from genome assembly GCF_021117445.2 of Syzygium oleosum. Lineage (NCBI taxonomy): Eukaryota > Viridiplantae > Streptophyta > Magnoliopsida > Myrtales > Myrtaceae > Syzygium > Syzygium oleosum. The sequence continues at coordinate 5,489,052 of NW_026607485.1, read as the reverse complement.
AAAGCGGAAAAACTATTAAAACAAAAATACGAAAAATCGCAAACCCTCCTCCCCTTCCTCCATTTTCGGACACCGTCTCCGACTCCTCTCCTCCTTCCTCGCCTTTTTTAATTTCGGATCGCCACTTCCGATTCCGATTCGGCCTCTCACGCACTCTCTCTCCATCTCTAGAACGAGCGGCGACGAACTCGATCGATCGACCGACCGACCGACGGATCCGCCGATCTCCGCCGGGGAGCAGGCCTCCAGCGCCGACGACAGCCGCCATGGCGAGGCCCTCGAAGCAGCCGGCGTCGTCCGACGAGGCCCTGTCCGACGGCTCCGAGGAGGAGGAGCCGCAGCAGCAGCAGCTCAACGAGCCGGTCGACGAGGAGGACGAGGAGGAGCTCGAGGCCGTCGCCCGCTCCGCCAGCTCCGCCAACGAGGAGGACGACGACGCCGCTCCTGCCGCCGGCGCGGCCGACGAGAATGGTGAGGCCGAGGAGGAGGAGGATGATGACGAGGTTCGGTTGTTTGCCTGCGTGGTTTCTGCTGGAATTTTGATGCCGGATCGTTTTGTTCGCTTGCTAGGGTTCTCGGGGGTCGGTGCGGTTATTGGTCTCTCTGGCGTTTTGCGCTGGGAAGTGGATGTCTGCTTCGTGTTTGAATGCGAGTTTTTGAAGAAGTTTTTAGAATGAGCGTTGGATTTCGATCGAGGATGTCGAGTTAGGACCCTCGAGAGACGAGTTGCTGTTCTGCTGGTCTCTCGTGATTCTTTTACTGCATTCGTTTCTGCAAATTGGCGCTTGCTGTATTGATCCTCCGCTTTACTAGCGTAGTGCGCAGAATGAAGTCTAACAATGCACAAGTATATACGTATAAATACATGTTCTGTAAGGTTTACTTAGCACAAGAGTCGAAGCATCTTCGAGGTGGACTTGTTTCTTGCTCTTCTTTCGGGGTGTACTATTTTCTGGTGTTACTCTCAGTTGGATGAAGAAGAGTGGAAGTTAGGAGTTTCTCTTGCTCGTAGTGTAGGCATGGTGTTCAATTTTAATATTGCGCATGCCAAAACTTACGCCTTCTTTGAGAGGAATTTCTGTTTATTTACCTTTTTTTTCCTGGTGGGTTGGTTTTGCATCTCCATGGCTAGAGGACTCGAGCAGGGCTGCAACTGTTCGTGTTTCTTTGAAACTGATGACTGGGGTTTTCCCCTTTTACTTTAACATTTCCTTGTGATTAAAGCTTCATCAGTCACCTCACCATTTGCAAAGTGGGAAACAATGGCAACCATAGCTCGTCTATCTTGCTTTGTTTCTCTCTTTACATACACTACTTAAGTTGGCTAGTGCTTCCATACGTCTGAAATGTTGTTAGATACTTGTAAGAATGACCCAGTGAGGATCAGAAGCGTTGCCGCTATTTATTTATTTTTGTATTCTTTTTCCCCATTCATTCTGCAGGAAGATAATGGTGAAACAGAAGTTAGCAAGCGTGAGAAGGCCAGGCTCCGTGAAATGCAGAAGTTGAAGAAGCAGAAGATTCAGGACATATTGGATCAGCAAAATGCCGCTATTGACGCTGATATGGTGCCTTTACATTTTAAGAATGTCTCTTTCTTGCATTATTTCGAGCTCACATGTAGTATTGATTATGACTAAGATTTTCTTGTTTTTGAAATTATTTTTCAGAAACAAGAAAATGAGATTTGGATCTAACAAAAATAAGGAAATTCAATCAATCGGACAATATTCCAGGCGTAGCATTGATCCAAACTCAGTGACCAAATACAACTCGATGCCCGTCTGTTATATACTCTGAAAACATTCAATTGTACACCAGAGGGATCATATAGCTATAGTTTGCCCCATTAAATCAGGCACTATAGCTCCACGACACAGTCTATGATTGTCCCCCAACCCTGAAACACCTAATCCGCCCAAATTCACAATACAAATCTCACTGTCCAAGCTCAAAGCCGACGTGCTCAATCCCAAAGCCCATCTATTCGCACCTTCTCACAATCGAAACTCTTGATCAGAGAATCAGCTCAGTAACTGATGCCATGAATGCGAATTGCAATTACCTCTCGCCCTACTTGCGGCAATCAAGTTTGTCCAAACAGCCATCACCCTCGACCATGACCTGTTCCCATATAAGATAGAGAGATCGATTTCAATATTTGACCATATTGCTCGAATTCAATCAAGACGCAGGCGGTGAGGCCAAGTCAGACCACCCTTGATCCTCGAGCCGTGGGTCCATCTCGCGTGTGAGCTGACGCTGGCTTCAATTCCCGCGGCGGGAAAGAAATTACATTTCCCCCGCTGTTGACTGGTGGGAAATTTTCGCACCCACTCGCATGAACCAAAACCGAAATAAAAATAACCGCTCAAATAATAATAACAATAACAATAATAATAAAAGCGGAAAAGTATATAAAACAAAAATACGAAAAAAAGCAAACCCTCCTCTGCTTCCTCCATTTTCGGACACCATATCTGATCGAACGACCCCCTCCGACTCTCTCCTCCTCCCCTTTTCAATTCGGAATTGTCACTTCGGAGTCCGATTCGACCTCTCTCTCTCTCTCTCTCTCTCTCTCTCTCTCTCTCTCTCTCTCTAGAACAAGCAGTGACGATTCGACTGTTTTCTTGCGCCGTTTTTTTACTGGGTTAGTTGTAATTTTGGTGCCGGATCTCTCGTTTGCTTTATAGGGTTAGTGGGGTGGGTGCGGTTATAGGTACCTCTGGTGTTTTGCGCTAGGAAGTGGATGGATGGGTGCTTCGTGTTTGAATACCGAGTTTTTGGAGAAGTTTTAGAATGACGGTCGGATTTCGATGGAGGATGATTGAGTCAGGACGGACACTCCGAGACAAGCTGCTCCCGCTCTACTGGTCGCTCGCTTGCGATTCTGTTGCTGCCATTCGGTTCTGCAGATTGGCGCTTTCTATATTATTGATCGTCCACTTTACCAGCGTATTTGAAACTCTGATGACTTGGGGGGTTTTCCCCCTTTTTTATTTTGACATTTCCTTTGTGATTAAAGAGCTTCATTGATCACCTCGCACCCATATACAAAAGCGGGAAACAATGGCGAACAGAGCTCGTCCATCTTCTTGCTCTGTTTCTGTCTCTACGTACGCATGGCTTCTTACGTTGGCAACTGCTTCCATTCGTCTGAAATGTTGTGGTTCCATACTTGTGAGTATGTGATTCAGTTGAGGATCGGAAGCGTCGCCGCTATTTATTAATTCTTGTGTTCTTTTTCCCCCCATTCATTCTGCAGGAAGATAATGGCGAAACAGAAGTTAGCGAAGCATGAGAAGGGCCGCGCTTCGTGGAATGCAGAAGTTGAAGAAGCAGTAGAAGATCCCACGAATTATTGGATCGGCAAGATGCCGCTATTGACGCTGCTGATATGGTTGCCTTTACATTTTAAGAATGACTCTTTCTTGCATTATTTCGAGCTCACATGTAGTATTGATTATGATATTAATTTTCTTTTTCTTTCCTTTTTTTTGGCGCTAGAGATCCAAGAGGAGTCGATATGCAATTTAATCAAAGGATGTTCCCTCCCAAGGCTTATTCAAATGTCGATGGCCCAAAAAACAACATAGACTTATTCAAACATGGACATCATTTTTGGAAAAATCTCATCTTATGTTTGGAGAGTTGGGGCCTTAAAAACCGAAACATCAAAAAGGTCCAACTATACTTTGACTCAAGTAAAGTCAAGTCACAACTAGCAATGGAGTTGTGTGCTACTTTTTCATAATGACTTGGCATAATGAATGACCAGGTCCGATATCCATTATTTCAACTGTGTGTATGTTTGTAAACTACCTTCACACATGAGAACCCACTTCCGATGGCGTGCGTTGCTTCATGGACTCAGATCTTTAGCTTCTCAATTTTCCATAGAGATTCAATTGTCTCTTAAATGTTTGTTTATTCAAAAGTCTGAGAGTGTATATAGTGAGAGGAGAGATAAAGTAAGACCGATCAAAAGAAAAAAAAACTGTCTCCTAAGAAGGGTAAATTTTCTTCGAATCACTTAATAGGATAAAGAAGCATGATCTCATAACAGGAAAGAAACAATGCCGTTGAAAGACACAACACAACGACAATTCTTTGAATTTCTACCTTTTGCCTATTTGATTAGGCAGAAGAATATATCTAGCACATCCCGTCCTTCTCTAGTAGGTGGCGGGACCTGGATGAGCAAACTATTTCTGAGAGGAAACGAAAGTAAAAATTTGCTGAGGGACAAGGGCGTGAGAGCGGCAAAGGGAGACTCTGAGTTTTTTACCTGATTAGGTAGCAAACTACATCTAGATGTTAAATGCAGCTTTATGCAATTTCACCCCATCCTTGACAAATCTCTTTGACTACTTTGTGAGAAACCCCAAATGTCTGGATCATAACAAATGCTTCAAAAAAATTTCTATAAAAAAAAAAGGATGTCAAATAACATGAGTAAACCAATAAATTGAGAGTAGCAATGCAGACAAAATGATAAAAATAAGAACAACTTGATTTTGTTCATTTATGAGAAGACACTTATAAATTGGATAAATTGCTTGATAACTGAGTAGTATTTTTCACATAGTTAACAGTTGAGTGCTTTAGTGGTGTACTCCATGATAATGACATCCTTTTCAGAAAAAAAACAGCATGCAATCAGGTTAATCAGCATGAAAGTGAACCTGAAAACAGTATCGGCCGTGCTGGGTTGCAATGGCAAGTTATTCTTTTTCAAGAGCTTCATAACTTCCTGCGCGAGGGTAGCATCTTTGTGCTCTTTAGCATAATGCTGCATTTCAATACACCAAGTTAAGAAAAGAAATGTGTAAATAAAACAAAACGAAAGAAAATCACTTCATATAAGTACATATCATCATTACCGATATATGGTTTGTAGAGCCAATTGTACGGGTCAAACCATAGACATTATGCTTCCTCAAGGGCCTTCTTAACTACAATTTTGTCAACCCTTAGTTTCTATCATTAATGACAACTAAGGGCGCGAATGATAAAATTTCTCTTTTTCAACCCTATTTCTGCCTAGATTTTTTCTATTTCTATTTTCCATATGAGTTTTTGAACAAAAGTAGCATTTGATAATGATACAAAATTTCTGTTTTTAGAATAAAAATTCGTTTGATAGGTTGTTTTTAAATTTTTGTTCCCGGCGAACGGTGACTGACGGCTGACGGGCGGGCGGGCGGCAGACAGGGCGGATGGCGGGCAGAGGCGGCGGACGGCGAGGGTGAGTAATAAAAAAGAATTATTATTTCTGTTTCTATTCCAAAAATAGAAAAGTAGAAAATTTTAACTTCTTATTTCTGTTACAAACCTATTTCTGGGCTAAAAATTTATCCCAAAAATAGAAAAATGAAATTATTTTACCAGACGGATTTCTATTCCAAACCTGTTTTCGAAAACAAAAAAAATAAAAAATGAGGAAACAGAATGGTTATTATTCGCGCCTTAAATGCGCCATGGTAATTTAAATTCTTAGGCAAAATAAGGATTAAGAGATATAAATACTTATTATATTATGTGCTCCCAGTGACAATTGATTGTTGTAATCTCCTGACATGAGACATACTATGGAAGTGCAGTTTGATTTGATTTAATTTGCTTGGAAATAATGAAGAGCCTTATTACTAGAATTAGCTCGAACGGATAACTACTGAAGCTATCAGTTCATAAAAACACATTTTGCCCAAAGTGAGCAAGTACGCACATGAAAAATAGAGTTGTCATGATTGACACTTTTCACCAATTTAAACGCATTGAAGCATGTCGAGCAATTTAACATGTTACTCCCAAAAGACCGTTTATACACATTTAACAATGTTATATGTACTTTAAATTAAATGTGGTTTCATAAAATTATATATGAAAACCTCTTTCTTGAACATGTTATATGTGTCCTGTTACTTTCATCCATGTGCTTAATAGATGTGTCGTATCTTTGTTGGACATAATTTTGGTTTACATAACATTCGACACAACAAGAATATGACACACAAGCACAACTTGCTGCCAGTTGGGTAGTCAAAAGTTCTCGTAAGCAACTCAATACGTTCTCCAAGCATATTAGGCTTTAGGTAATAAGATCATTAAAAAACAGAAATAACACAATAAAATGATTGCCTTGATCATAAGGTTAACAAGTACCAACAATCGAATGCAGAAGAGAAATCAGGTAAAGATATTAGCAAGATACAAAATTGTTGAACTTGGCACAAATATTGTGTCGGTAAAGCTTCCCAAAGTCGAGCCCTTGCACGCACACATGCTTTTGTGACTGCCCGACATAGGGTCGCAGTTTTAAATTCCCATGAATTCGAAGATTTGACAATCGTGTCTTCAACATCAAATATACGAAGCAAACACAACGACGACTATATAAATATGACATCTCTATTCACAAGCAAATTTCTTGACAGCATAATCGTTCTTGATCTATTATATATACTCTCAGCTTCAACTTGACCGCACCAGGTACACATCTCTCGAATGAGATATTCAGACTTAATGCCCCCTACTAACAAAGAACCATCGCTTTGGCATCTACAATCCACGTCGAAATTCCTCAGCAGCAAAAAGAAAAGCCTAACAGACAACAAGCACGCTGCCTGCGAAACCAAGGGGCTGAGCACTAGAGGAGAAGGAGCTGTGATTCTTAAATTCCACGACTTGGTTGTCATAAGGAGAGACGAATCCAACTGAAGCTGAGATGAATCGGAGGCTTGAAAATGCAGTAGAGTCTGTGAGCTCTCGAGACGGCGTGCATGGGTTCGACGCCATCGAATCACGAGTCGACGAGTTCTCGAGCCTGAAGGTCGTGTTGTTTTTTTTTTTTTTTTGGGCCATATGAAGGTCGTGTTGTTGCTGAGCGAGTTTTTGATACTTTTGTAAGCTTTGAGGAATAATACTTCTGATCACTCAATCTATTTATGATAATAAATACTTGAACAAAAACATACGTTTTTTATACTAGTAGATATTGCATTGAACTAACATTCTTCTCTCGCCAAAAAAAAAAATTAACATTCTTAATTCTACTCCAAATTCTAGGACATCTTTTTTCTTTTCTTCATTAATTTTCTTACGTTGCATCACGTATTCTTGGTTCATTACCAAGACCATAACTTATCAGTATTTTTACTACACCAGCAATTGCACGTTGAAATTTTCTTTCTCCCTCAAAATCTGAATTTGACTCATCATATTCAGTGCATTACATTTCTTTGGCTTTGAACAAGGTTCGCAACAGACTTGAACTTCAGCATTCTACTTTTCCTAATATGTGCATTAACAAAATCCCTACCCTAAAGAATGGTAACTGGGCCACGCCGGCCCAGAACCAGCACAGACCGGCCCTCTTGGGCCCGAGCCCATGAGGGGCCGTACCAGACCAGGCCCGTTAGCAATAAGGGGCCGTGCCAATGCCCGGGCATTGGCCTAGCGCCATTTTTTTTTAAGAGCGATTGTAGTCTGAACAAAAAAGTGAAGATGGCAACACTAATTTAAGATCTCAATGATGATTTTTCATGAATTTAATTATGAAAGAAATTCCTTGTAGAAAAGGAAAATAAGGGGCAAAACAGGAAGGAGGAGTTATGAACTTTTTCCTGCCACCGAAATGCATCCTTCATATGTTTTTTTTTTATTATCCTTGTGCGCTTCTTTCGACTAAAATCTTGCGGACAGCACAAAAGGCACGCTAAAGCATTGGTGGCTCTTCTTCTTTTCCAGATTAGCATGACCCCATCTTCTTTTTCTTTGCCTTATTGCTTTATACCTTTCCATTATCACATTACTTTTAACAAGATTTTCCCTCGCATTCTCTCTAGAGCAGTTTCGCCAACGATTGAGGTCCCCACGAAATAGTTTTATGCTAACAATTATGGATTTTTTTTCAATTTTGTTAAAAAAAATGTGCATTATTGCTCAATAAGCACTTGCTCTCCATCATTTGAAGTTTGACAAATAGTCCTGGTTATTTATGAGTAATGTTAATTAGTATGCTACAATTGATATATTAATTGACATGACCAAATCTCAAATTAACATTTAGCAAGTGAATATATAGATTTATGAAAATAAATACTATACAAGCGTGAAAATCTGGATAGTCCTCATTTTCTTTTTAAAAAAATCACTTTTGGAAAAAGTGAGTTTTTCGGATCTCATTAGCCTAATATTCTAGAGAATCTTGACCTTTCCACTTGCTATTAAAAATGTCCCGAACATTCAACTTTATCACGGAGAATATAAGCTTTCAGTTTAATATTAAGAAGTGATGAAATCTTAATTTTCTTTAAAAATGTTCCCACCTTTCAACTTTATCAAAGTTAATTTAGATATTGTAGGAGGATGTCCATGACTTTCTATACTTACGTAAAGCCAAAAACTTGAATTTGGTGTCCTCACTCAAAATATTCATCGTACCCTCGACATATATTATTCTGAGGTAAAATTGTTGTGTAATGAAAGGGCAGAGACGGAAAGCATTGTTTTTATTTTTTCGTTGACCACTATATGCACCAACAGGATTTGAAGATGGACAGAGGAAACAGAATAAACTAATGACAACTCCTCTAAACGTATAAGTGGAAGTTGTGAATCAGAGCTTGCTACTGACTACCCATTACTAACAAGTGATGTATGTAGGTTCTGTATCTTTGGCACCACGATTGGACAGTTCAATCTGATAAAATCAAGAGGCGACGGCGGTCGCTGTATACCATCATCGAATGAGTCGGGATTAAATGCACTCTCTTAATTTTGGACAGCGAAATTCTGTCAGAAATAGAATAGAATAGGCTGCAAAACCAGATTGAAAATGAAAGGAATACCTTATCTATTGTCGTCTCTGAACTGCAATTTGGTCCATCTAAAATGCGTGAGCCAAAAGATCCTCTCTGCAAAAACTAGTCATCTGAGGATTGTTCCCAGAATTCAATTGTTGATGATGCACCTATTCTCTCAGATACACTTACTTTTTGGGGAAAGAAAATAATCATTATCTGAAAGTACAGGAATGATAACATTCAAATCAAGAAGGAGCAGAACTTCAAATGGTTCGGGGACCTTGGTTGCTCGAGACGTGATTACCGCACTTGTCTTGCTTCTCAGCGGAATTGGCTGAAACTAATATGGCAACCTTAATGGCCCACATAGGAGACAGATCTGCAGCTAGTGCATTCAATCTCCAATTCTGTCATACTTTAACAAAGGGCGCCTTCGGTGGTTAGTTCTTCCATATTCACTTTCACCTCCAAGCCTGTGTTTAATAAGGAACTAACCATGGACGGGATATTGGCTTTGAGAGTAGCAGCCAATGCCTACATGAGCGAAGAAAATGCGAGGTTGTAAAAACTTTGAGATGGTGAGCATATTAAAATAGCTATAGATGCTCTGAGAAGTGAAGCACCTGATTCAAGACATGAATCACTGTAGCAGCCTCCTCAGGTTTTCCCTCAAGTAGAAATCCCTGCACAAAACATTGGATATAAAACCATTTAGTTCACCACAAAACAAGTAAATGACATTCAGTTAAATTTTAATCTTACAACGGAGTGCTAAAAGCCACAATAAATGCTTCCAAATAGAGAAAAGTAGTCATATATCCTTTGTGTGTTGACAATGAATATTATCATGCCCATGGGTGCTTCATGTCCTAGGGTGTGAGCCAAAATTTGGTTTATTCAAGCATGAACTCTCACTTTTTTTGGCCATAGACCTCTCAGCTGGTTTACCAAGAACTTTGTACTGATATCTATTGCAACTTTACTGTTTTCCCATAATCAGATTTTCGCATGCAAGAAGACCAAGTGCTTTCAGGGTCTGATATTTGTGATTTCAACAGTCTGTGTTTGCAAACTACCTTCGCACATGAGAACCCACTGCCCACGGTGTGCTGCTTCATGGACTCAGATCTTAACTTCTCAATTTTCCATATAGATTCAACGTCTCCTAAAAAATGTAATTTCCGTGAAACCACTATATAGGATAAAGAAGCAAAATCTCAGAACAAATAAAGAAACAAAGACGTTGAAAGACACAGTGTAGTGAAAATTCTTTTTATTTCTTATTTCTACCTTTATGTTTAGGAGAGAAAGAAATCATTGTACAGAAGAATATATTCTAGCACATCCTGTCTTTTGTAGTAAGTGGCAGGACCTAGATGAGAAAACTATTTGTGGGAAGAAAAAGAAAATAGAAATTGCTGAGGGACAAGGGACAAGGGCTAGAGAGCATCAAAGGGAGACAGAGCAAGTGTTTCTCACCTACTTTTGCAGCAAACTCCATCCAGATGTCAAATGCAGCTCTATGCAATTTCACCCCATCCTTGACAAATCTCTTCAAATACTTTGTGAGCAACCCTCAATTGTCTGTATCATAACAAATGCTGCAAAATTTTTCCATGGAAAAAAAGGATGTCAAATAACATGAGTAAACTATAAGATTAAGAGTAGCAATGCAGACAAAATGATTAAAATAAAAACAAGTCGATTAAATCATATATAAAAAACACTTATAAAATGGATAAATTGCTTGATAACTAAGTAGTATATTTCATACAATATTTAAGTGCTTTAATGGCGTACTACATGATAATAACATCCTTCTCAGGATAAACAGCATGAAAGCAGGATAAACAGCACGGAAGTGAACCTGAAAACAATATTGGCTGTGCTGTGTTGCAATGGCAAGTTATTCGTCTTCAAAAGCTTCATAACTTCCTGCATGAGGGTAGCATCTTTGTGCTCTTTAGCATATTGCTGCATTTCAATACCATAAGTTAGCAGAAGAAATATGTAAATAAAACAAATGGAAAAAAATAATCACTTGATGTAGATACATGTCATCATTACATATAAATGGTTTGCAGAGCCAATTGTAGGGGTCAATCCATAGACATTATGCTTCCATAAGGCCTTCTTACCTACAATTTTGTCAACCCTTAGTTTCTATCATGACGGACTAAGGCACCATGCAATTCAAATTCTTAGCCTATATAAGGATTGCTACAATTAATATAGATTCTAATTATATCATGTGCTCCCAGTAACAACTAATTGCTGCAATGAGTTATACTATGGAACTACAGTTTTTTTTTTTGTGGTCAAAATACTATGGAACTACAGTTTGATTTGATTTATTTTGCTTAAAAATCATGAAGAGCTTAACTACTAGAATCAGCTCGAACTGATAACTACTGAAGCTATCAGTTCATAAAAACACATATGCACAAAGTGAATGCTCTTTGCTAAGTTTCAACAATGAATACAATTACTTGAAGTGGAGGTGTCATGCAAGAAATCAAAGTCTTAGAGAGCCAGCAATGTGCGGAAAGACCCATTTACAGAATAAGTGTTTGATACAGTTGGTTTGAGCTTAATAATGTCCGAGTAATAAACGAGTTAACAAGTTTGTACATGAAAAATAAAAGATGTCATGATAGGCCCTTTGACCCTTTAAACACATTGAAGCATGTTGAGCAAGTTAACGTGTTACTCACACAAGACACGTTTATACACATTTAACAATTTTATATGTAATTGAATTGAATGTGGTTTCACACATTCACATATGAAAAACTATTTCTTGGATATGTTATATGTGTCGTGTAATTTCCATCCGCTTGCTTAACGGATGTGTTGCATCTGTGTAAACAAAATTCTGGTTTACATAATTGATGCAGCAAGGAAAAACAAAAAACAAAAGCACAACTTGCTACCAGTGGGGTGGTCAAAAGTTCTCATAAGCGACTGAATTTGTTCTTGAAGCCTGACAGGCCAGAGGTAAAAAGATCATTTGAGAACAGACAACATACAACAAAATGATTGTGCTAATGATAGGGTCTACAAGTAGCAACAATTAAATGCAGGAAAGGAATCAGGTAAAGATATAAGCAAAATACAAAATTTTTGAACTTGGCACACAACTTGTGTAGATAAAGCTTACCAAAGTCAAGAGCCCTAGCACGCACGCATGCTTTTGTGACTTCCCGACAAAGGTTGCAGTTAAAATTCTCATGAATTTGAAGATTTGGCAATCTCTGCAATGAAAAAAAAAACAGGTTAATTTATCAACTATTCAATAATTAAAACTTTACTTCTCAAATGGAGCAAGAAGTCAACTGACAAATCTGCGTAGGTTCTGCAAGACATCAAAGAGAAGCTTAATATCCTCTCCGTTCTTGCAATTTTCAATCATCGACCACGTTCATGCGTTTGGAGCCATTGTTCTTTTTGTATTAACGGATTCAATAATTTTATCATACATCTCCTTCACGGCCTCTACATAATATAACAAGAACCAAATATCAGAGAAAGAACTATACAATTTGTCAAGCCACATATTAGACGGAGAAAAAGGAAAAACCTGTGGGGGGTTCCTCCTTTTCAGCACTTGCTTCGGAAGAATACGGTAAATGCAAAATTATTGAATAAGGGGCTGCAGGCAATCTATTGCCATGAACCGGCCCTGTGAATTCCAACGACATCACATCAAAACCCTGCACTGCCAAGAGAAATGCAGCTCCCTCTTGTACCAACAAGGAAACAAACTAATTCAAACCAGAACTGACATTCAAGAACACGAAGCAACTCGACTCGACGAAACAATTCGACATGATCGATTCCATTACACAGTCACGTCTCCGATATCATATATACGAAGCAAACACAATGAAAACAATTAAAAAAATATGACATTTCAATTTACGAGCACAATCCTCACAGCATAATCATCCCTCCGTTTCGACTTGACTACACCAGGCGCACACATCCCTCGAATGAGTCATTCAGCCTTCTTCATCAATCATCAAATTCTCCACCCCCTCATATCTAGACATCATCAAACTCAACCTAAAAAAAGCCCCCCCACACTAACAAAGAACCATCACTCGGGCATCCACAATCCACCGTCGAAATTCCTCTGCCGGACGAGAAGCGCGTGCTACCTGCGAAACCGAGGGACCGAGCAGCGGAGGAGGAGAAGGAGGAGCTGCGGTTTCGACATGATTGCGCACAAATCTGAGCGCATTCCACGACTTGGCAGTCGTTCGGGGGGATGAATCCGGCCGAGCCGAGATGAACCGGAGGCTTGAGAATGCGGTGGAGCCTGCGAGCTCTCGCGGCGGCGTGCATGGCTTCGACGCGATAGAATCAACGAGGTGGTCGTGTTGTGTGTGCTGAGCGAGGTTAAGCTTTCCAACATGCTTGCTCTTCGATTTAGTGGTTCAGGAAAGGATCTGCATGTGGATTTGGAATATCGTACGAGTTCAATTTCCTACACAATTAAGTGCAAACAATTCCATTTTTGACGGCCCTATGAATTTGGTTCATGAGGTCAATCGATATAGGGTAAATATAAAAAAAAACATTTCTTGTTTTATCCAATGACTTATTACATACCTCTAATTTTAAAATACCAAATACATATATGAATTTTATCTCCGAAGACCACTTTGCACTTCCGCATTAATTAGCGTCTTGTTCCTATTATAAAAAGAAAATGTGATTTTCTCTTACGCCCATAAAAATTAAATCACTCAAATGTGGAGCTAGAGACTAAAAAATGATTTCGAGAAAGGACAATTTGTTCTTTTCCAATTTTGGATTTTGGTTAGGTGTATGCCAATGTCAATTGTAAAGTAAGCTTTTCGTTCCACAATACGATTGGGTTGGGGAAAAAAGAAAGCACCGATAATAAGAAACGATCTGTCGTTTTCTAGATTCAAGGGAAATGCTCCCCTTTTTAACTTGAGCTGCAACTGTCTCCTCTCCACTCTCAATCCACAACAGAAAAAAAACTCCTTCCTTTTGTCCACCACGGAAATAAACCGCTCAAGCAAAATCAAAACTGCAACAGACAAAGAAATCAAAAGCCGAAACTTCATTACAATCTGATGCATAGAGGGATACAGAATAAGTCCTCCAATCTAATTCCTTTCAATTGACATTCTTCTTGACGAAAATGGGTTGCGGGAAGTCGAAGCATGATGTCGCCACCGGAAACACCATTACCAAAAGCAGGAGTTCGGGCGCCAATCCCGAGAAGAGCAAATGAGTGGAACAGAACGTCCCTCGGACGGGAGCAATTGGGATTGACACGGTATTACTTGCGCAACAAGAAATCGATAATGCGGTGAGCCAGGATACAGAAACTGCAGCTGATGTTATGGACGTAACGGAACATCCCGAGCCCGAATGGGAAGAAGAGAGCAAAGAAGAAGGAACAAAGGCCGAGGATGAAGACAGAGAGGAAGAGAAGCACGTAGAGGAAGAAAGGGAGATAGAGCTGGAGCGGGAGCTAGAGCCGGAGATGGAACCAGTAGCTGAAGAGGAAGAGGCAGAGCCAGGGAGATTCATATCCCCGTGACTCGCCGGATCATTACTTCTCTCCGAGAAGAGACGATGAAGCACAGGAAGGGATCTTGTCCGAGGGGCTCTCCTCCGAGTACAACTCTCCACGGCATGAACTGGTCAAGGAGGGCGAGTACGGTCAAGCGGTGGTGGAAGAGAAGAATGCAACTGGACTGGAAAAGGCAGAGGAATTGAGGGAGAAGGAAAATGACTCGGCTCCTAATGAGGTACTGAATAGATCTCTGAGAATTTAACTGCTGAGATTACGAGTGCAGGATCGCAGACATATGCCTTGATGCGGATGATGTTTATGCTAATTTACAAAACCCTTTCTTTTCCCTTGATTTTGATGCATTTACTATGCATTTAAACATTGACGAGAACACCAAGAAGTACAAACATCGCAGACTGACTGTTTGAGCTGGTTTTCTGATTGAGATGGTTAGCTCCTAACAAAAATGACGGAACCATGTTTCTGTGCAGGAAATTGTGACTCATTTAGCAACTGGAGAAGTAACGAAGAGCAACTGAATCGAAGAAGCAGGATCCCAGCCTTTTATGCCTTAGTTACTTAAATATTACAGTGATGTAGTTCAGTTCTTGACGCCAAAAATTGCCGAACAGAGAACAGACTTAAGGGTTGGAGCCTCGGTTGTATTTTATAGGATCTAATAGTGTGCATTGCGGTTGGAGAGATGATCATTATTCCTATATGTCACTCTTCGAATTACTATCATCTTGCGGTGTTACACTCTATCAGAAGATGAAGTTGAAAACAAAAGGATCCTTGAATCACATAAGGTGATCAGATCATGATCAAAGAGTCATGGAGGCTAAGTACTAAAAAAAATTCACTTGTGCAAATGCAATTTGACCGTCGAGCTAAACTTGAAACATTGGCAGAGTATTGGCACTTCAGATTTATTTTAACAGATCGAATGAATAGCAGTGCATCGGTATTTTATTCTGCTCGGAATTCTTATAGACTAATGGTCTTAAATGTCTGCAAGTCTTGGAAGAGAAAATTGAGGTTGTTAGTCTCTTGGAAGTGGAGGGCCACATCTCCAGAACCAACATCAGGAAGAACCAATTTTCGTGCTTAGATATGAGAGGAGCCATTTCTTTTCTTAATAGTAGTCTATAAGCTTGGAGCCTAGTGCTAATACAATTTTAAGAATCATTCAATGTGGACATCTTTATTTCTGAGATGCATGACAATGTTACCATGTGCCTGTCCTAATTTTGATAGATTAATTATATAGGAAGCTGATGTTTTTTTTCCATTCGTCCCCAGACAGAGGAGACTCACAATCACCGCGATTAGATTATTGAAAAAAATTATATCGGAATCATCTGTGAAATCGCTGATGAACCTTATATCATGCAGTAGATGCTAAAGAGCACAAGACTACAACCACTGTTTGGCTGTGCATTGGAAAAGAATGGAGTGTATACTGTGTATTGTTGACATTGTCAGTCAAATTACCTTGCAATATTCTATTGAAACAGTATCAACGTGTCTTGCAAACTAGCTTCTAATTGGTCATATCTGGTGATTGTCTTTTCTGCTGATCTTTTCAAGGATTTCTTCAAGGGAAGACTTTGAGTAGGCATCACTGAAGATGGCGCTACTAAAAAATGAAGCAGCTGTAAACAATGAGATAGCAAACCCGGCTACTTGTATATACACTTGATAGAAATTCAGGATATGGTGGTTTCGTCGGGACTTGACTACGAGGTGTTCTTGAGCTTAATTTAGAGGACCAGATACTTGAGTAGGTATTGCTGACTTCCTTTACATCAGCCTGATTGATGCGGGAATCTGTGCTTACAGAGATGACGAAGAGCTGCGCAACGGGGAAGAGATTGGCTCGGAGCTTCTCCAAGCAATCAAGCAGTCGAGAATCTCCATACCCATCTTCTCAAAACGATATGCCTCTAGCAAATGTGGTCTCAAGGAGTTGGTGCAGATGGTGGAGTGCAAGAAAACCAATGGATAGAAGATCATGCCCATTTTCTATACCCTGGAACCTTCTGAGGTCCGGTACCAAACTGGCGGGTATGGACAAGCCTTCCTTGAGCATGAAAACAAGAGGCCATACAATGATGTAACTATCAGCGAGTGGAAGGCTGCTCTAAGTGAAGTCTGAACACTAAAGGGATGGGACCTACAAAGCATGCCCAACAGGTGATTACTTCTAAGATTAAGACTATCGCAATAGCATCCTTATAATGCAACTCAATTCTGATTGAGTCTTTGCTGAATTTGTCTTATTTGGAGAATTGAAGTTGAATGTATTTCTAAAAAAATTAGAAATCATCCAGAAATCATGCCAAAATTTAACTTTTTCTAAGCTTAACTAGATGTTATAAGTCCATTTTCATCCTTTTCTTGTTGAATAGCATTATTGAGCTCGTATAATTTCAAAAGGATTCTGTCCAAACGGGGTGTTTAAGTTTTCTAATTTGGTTTGGCCTGACCAATCGTTGTTCAACCCAATTTTCTAATTCAATGTATTTTTCAACTCCAAAAACATCAGGCACGAAGGTGACTTCGTGAAAACAGTCGTCGAGAAGGTTTTCAGTTAGTTGAAAAAGAGTTATTTGGTATTATCGGATTGTTTGGTTGAATTAGACAATCACGTGAATGAAATCATGAGAATGATTGGCCCTTAGACACCGAAGCACGGATTGTTGGTATCCATGGAATGGTTGGTGATGGAAAGGCTACTCTTGCTAAAATCATCTACAATCAACTTTCACCTGATTTTGAGGAGTGTTGTTTCCTTTCTAACATTGAAGAAACTTTTGAGGTGAAGGGGTGTTGAGTACTTGCAGAATCAACTGATCTCCAACATCCTCAGAAGTCAGAAGGCAGTGGACAGATATGAGTAACACAGACGAAGGGATTAAGATGATTAAAGATCGGCTGTGTTGTAAAAGGCTTCTCCTTCTCCTCGATGATGTTAACAAAAAGAATCAATTGAATGCACTTATGGGCAAGTGCGATTGGTTCGGTGAAGGAAGTAAGCTTATCATCACAAACAGAGAGGTTGTCAATGTTATTGAAGTGGATTGCGCCTATGAGCTTAACTGCATGGATTACAACAAATCTCTTCAACTTTTCAGCAAATGTGCCTTTAGAAGAGATTGTCCTTTGGATGATTATCTCACCCACTCCAGAAAGGCGGTAGGCATTGCCCAAAGTCTGCCATTAGCTCTCGAGGTTATAGGTTCGTCTTTATCAGGCAGCAAGAAAGAAAAGTGGGATGTCATACTGAAAATGTTGGAAAAAGTTCCTCACGAGGAAGTCAGCAGTAAGCTGAAGATAAGTTATGAGACATTGGATGATCGACAAAAGCACGTCTTTCTTAATGTAGCTTGTCTTTTCATTGAATGTGACAAAAATATTGTGATCCAAATGGATGACTCTGAACTTTTCCGGAAGAAGCCTTGGAAGCTCTGCAGCATATGTCCTTGATAAAGATTGAAGAAAAGAATAAGTTGTTGATGCATGATCTATTAAGAAACACGGGGCAAGAAATCATCCGTCGAGATAGTAATATGGTGACAGAGAAGCATACTAGACTGTGGAATCACAAGGAAGCATTTGATTTGCTGATAACAAACCTGGTAAAAGCTCCCTGCTACCACTTACAATTTGGCTACTCTCTCTTTTATGATGGCATAAAACATGAGGGGTTAATAATGTGTTTCCTTTTTGGCAGGAAGAGTAAAAGTTGAAGCTCTCTATCTCAAGTTTCGCAATGAGGCAGAACGCTGTTTTGCAGATGAGGACTTCCAAATCTAAGGTTCCCTGAAATTAATGGCGGAATGAGCTGAACCGGTCTATGGAACTTTGGAGTCAGAAAAAACACCTTGAAGTCGTGTTTGGAGCAGCAGTGGGGAGCTTATGGCAGAATTTTCATCTTCCGATCAACTTTTTCCAGAAGAAGTCACATCTACTTCCGATTGCCATGGCTTTCTTCGTATAATATCCCTCTAAAGTTTGACATAGCCAAATTATCCACGAGGAATCTAGTTGTTCTCGATCTATCAGGGAGCATCATTACCGATCGTTGGGACGGTTGGACCCATATAAAGGTGTGACATATGCTAGGAATCTCTACTGTCCAGTAGTTTGTGTCCGTTAAATCCAGAACTTGATCTTTCCACGATGTTTTTATCTTTTTTGTTGTTGCAGGTGGCGAAGAGATTAAAAGTTCCGAATATGTCGTGTTGCGGCTACTTGGTTAAAACTCCCGACTTCTCTGCACTTGCAAATTTAGAATGACTGACCCTGACGAACTGTGCAAACCTGGTTGGAGTCGATAAATCCATTGGTCGGTTATGGCGCTTGGTTTTCTTAGATGTCAGCTGGGCTGCCCGAACCTTTGCGACCAGCCAAATGAGATTAACAAGCTAAAATCTTTGAAAGTGCTCGTTATTCATTGCACATCAATATGGGACACTAGACTTCGAGCCTGTGGCATGGCATCATTAGCCTATCTGAGAAAACGTAGATAGCAAAAAGAGTAGAGAAAATTTATGATGTTGTTTCATGTTTGTCGCTCTTTGTATCGCGTTCTTTCTCACAGTTTCTGGGACATTTGTTAAATTCAATACCCTAAAAACGGAATTTTGTTTCGTGAATGGTAGGTATGCAACATGTATAGCAAATTCTAAATCATTTGGTAAATTCGTTTGCTGACATCTAAAGTTTTGCCTAAAGAACTTCACATTTCATAAGTAAAAACCTGTTTATACTTGAATTTGAATAATTAAGAGCAAAGGAACGTAATCTTGGTATGACATCTTATGGCCGGCCATCCAAGGACAAAAGGGAGGATTAAACTTTTGGTCGGCACACTTTAAATTGTGCTAAATTGAGCATTTTATCTTCAGAATATACTCGGCCTAACAAGGGACTACGAATCTCGCCAGTGATATGAAACAAGGGACGGGTGAATTGTGCACATGAGAGAAAGAAGTTTGGAAGGAAATCAATTGGAAACTAGTGAGTAGCCGGCCATCTAAGGAAGGAAAAGATAGAAATTCTTTCCTTGTACTTGAGGGAATCGGCTAGAAACTGAGGATTCAAAGAATGGCGACAATGTACTGTTATTTTAATAGTAGTTTAAAGACTTTTATGCTAGCAACACCCTAACAAAAATGGACAAAGAAAGAAAGAAATCCAAGAGGGAAACAGACATTTTCTAACCAAGATTGGCAGCTGGGAATCTCAGCATTTCAAGGGCAAATCACGGGAGCGAGTTCTCGGTGATTGCAAAAATTCACGGGAGGGGATTCTTGGGTTTCTTGACATATCATTTATCACATAAGACGGAGCTTTAAGGGAGAGATCTCTTATTGAAAAGCAACTATCCTTCGACAAAAGAAATGATAGACCACTTCGAGACGTTCATACATACATAACTTGGAAACAAAACAATTAAGACAGCGTACAACCCCTTCTCATTTTTTCATTGAGCTCGATACATAAGTATATTGATGTGCAGTGGCACCACTCCTTGAAGAAAAATTAAGTTCTTTCGCTGAGCTTCAATAGGCAGGCGCCCTAAAGGACTACCGACCGACCTTCCGTTTGCGCCTCCGATATCTCCATCTCGCCCTGATGCACACCCTCGTCCTCCCTCGAGATCTCCTCCAACGACCTGCCTTTGGTCTCGGTCACCATGAACGTGCAACGGAACCCCAGCATGTTTGTGAACGCCAAAATCAACATGACGGATTTTATTTTATGTGTACGTCAGTCAAGCATGTAGCTCTGGACCCCAAAGGCCGCGGCCAGTGCCTCAGTCTTACCTGCCGATGCACTCATAGTGTGTCATTGGCATAATGGCATGTAGACCTAACGCGGGTCGAGAGCAACTTAGCCAGCAGAACAAAGATCGTGCTGTTATGGCACTCAAGTGATAAAAAAAAAAAAGGTTATGGCACTCAAGTGAGTACCGTACGAAAATTATGACACTTGTGGTGTCATTTTTCCAATTATATAGGAAGCTAATTTTTGCGTCCATTCTTCCCCAGATAGATTAATTTCACTTTTAAGGGGCTATTTGTTTTAGGGTGGAATTTTTTTTTTGAAAATTCAATTTCCGAGGAAGTGAATCATTTTCTAGAGTTCATTTGTGCCGTAAAGAAGTTGAAAAAGATTAGTTTTGTGATATTTAATAATAAGTGAAATCTACTAAGGCTCCGTCTGTTTTATGAAAAATAAATGATTTGTAAAATGTTCTCCTAAAAATGATCACGTAGATCGCTTAGAAAAATGAATGAACGAATAATATTTTCATTGTTCACGAAAATGTTTAGACATAAATTGTTGTTGATACTACAAATATTTTCCATTGACTAATAATTTCAAGCACACAGGCGATCATTTTTGGAAAAATGTTTTCCAAATCATTCATTTTTTCGCGAACCAAACAAAGCCTAAATGCACCTTGTATCATTAACAATTGCTTTGAGGGAAAACAGTTTCCTTCTTGCGGGAGAGAAAACCATTTTCCTTGATCTAAATTTGTTATTTTCAGCCTATGGAAAATTGCTTGAGTAGTTTTCTGTATGCTAGAAAGTCCGAAAACAGTTTCCTGAAAATGATTTTTGGTCAATCAACACCCTAAAAATCATTTCACTGAGCATTTTTTTTTTGAGATGCCGACAATGTTTCCATGTGCCTACCACCACGGATAAATTATCGAAAAAAAATTATGTACGAAGCATCCGTGAAATTGCTTATAAACCTTATATAATGCAGTAGATGCCGAAAAACAAAAACCACCCTACTGTTTAGCATCCAAGGCAACTACAAATAAGAGCTTGACCTCGTCAGCTGGTTAACTATTTCAACCGATTAAGGGCATTTTCATTCAAAAATAATTTTAATTACTTCGATAGTTGATTGATAGGCAGCCACCATTCAATAAATGATTTTTTTTTTGCCAGCATCATTTGATAAGTGGGGCATCTAAACTTTTTTCATGTCTGAATTGTTTCTCGAAGAAAAGATCAAGTGAGATTAATGGAGGGGAGGCAATGCTTGGTTTATTCATCATTGGGTTGATCATAATCTGGACCATGAAAAGCTTATGATAGTGTACGTGCCAGCGCTTTACAAGCGACTTTGGTTGGCTAAAGAATGGTTGATAGAAGCTGATTTTGGTAGCTGCAGCTTATGTTGGTTGTCGTCAAGTTAGTATTGTGAAACTTTAGTTTCGAAGTGGCTATTTTCTATCGTGAAACATGGAATTAGTTATCACAAAATTGATTTAGAAACTTAGAAAAATACTTCCAAACAAACACCATCTATTCAGAAAAGCTTTGATCTTTAGATAGTCTAGCCAATCATGTTGTCAATCAATAGAAAAGTTGATACCGTTTAATTTAAATAAATGGAAAGTTCGAAAGTGTCGTATGAACATAGTTTTGCCTGGCATCAAAATAGAATCATTAGATTAAAAATTGCATGAGATTGGTCGATATGATTTGGGTTAATACCACGAAAAATCACAAACCGATACACTTATAAAAGACTTACCCCAAACTAATTTTTTTATCCCAAAAAACCCCAAACTGGTATATCTATGACAATTTTACCCTCCGTTAAATTTTACTGTCAAATTTCTAAGTTGGATGACACGTGGCAGCTAACAGGTGTACCAGTTTGGGATTTTACCGTCACTTATGTATCAGTTTGTGATTTTTTGTGGTATTAATCCAATTTAATAGAGGGTAAATTTATCACAAATGTATCAGTTTTGGGTTTTTTGTGGTCAAAAAATTAATTTTGGGTAAATTTATAACAGGTATACCAGTTTGGGGGTTTTCGTGGTCAAAAAATTAATTTGGGATAAATTTATTACAGATGTACCAATTTGGAGTTTTTTGTGGTATTATTAACCCATATGATTTCAATGCGGAGGACATCGACAATCTAAATCGAAGTAAACCATGCGTCGTTTTAGCGTGTATCATGCGTCATTTTAACGTGTATTAACATTAGCTACCACTTTCCAAAGAAAAATAAAATAAAATAAAAGAACAGCGTACAATTGGTGCAAGAAGACTGAAACTTCACGGGACTAGAGTGGCAAAGTCAAAGTCTACGAAGACTTGGACTGCGAACAGTCCACGAACCAACTTGCTCAAGATGGAATCACACCAACGATTCATTTTATTTGGTACTTCGTGCCTCACAGTCAGACTTCCATAAACGTAGAGATTTCATCAAAAGATTAAAAAAAAAAGTCACTAGATCACTCTGTAAAATCCAACACTAATTCATTTATTCTCTCATTCACCCGCAAACATCACACGACAACAAATCAATCTCCAATTCTCATGTTCATCGATAAATTCATCTTACGATTACCTCCGATCAAATACCATTGTATAAATCGAAAATCATATAACAACAAACTTTTAGAATGCGATTATCTCGCCGAGAATTTTATTGTCGCGGGAAAAGGTTTTTAGGAAATTCAATTTCAAAGAAAGTAAATCAGAAAATTTTGATTATGGTGGAAACAAGTTGAAAAAAATTGATTTTATCGTAATTGGTAATATATGAATCCACTAAATGCAGCTTGTATCGTTAAAAGTAACATGTAATGACTAAAAAACTGATATCGTCTTCGTTTATTATGTAATCCATCAAAATAACAACGATTACAAAGAAATTGTGATATAAATCAGGGAAAACGATTCCTTCTTGCCAAGTCATTTTCTCTAAGGTAATTATTTCTAGCCCATGGTTAATGTTTTTCATCGATTGAATAGTTTTACGTAATTCAAACACTGAAAAGTACAGAAAAAAATTTCCGAACAATGATTTTTCATCAAATAGTCTGACCCTAAGTTAAATAAACGAGGAAGACTGTGGGGGACAATTTCATCTTTTTTTTTTCTTTTATTTGTAAAGTATTACCCTTCGGAACAAAATTGCGCAAGTGTTTGCAAGCTAACGTCGTTGATAAATCCAGACCCAAAAAAAAAAGAAAAAAGAAGTCGTTGATAAATG
Organism: Syzygium oleosum; assembly: GCF_021117445.2. Taxonomy (NCBI): domain Eukaryota; kingdom Viridiplantae; phylum Streptophyta; class Magnoliopsida; order Myrtales; family Myrtaceae; genus Syzygium; species Syzygium oleosum. The sequence continues at coordinate 5,465,634 of NW_026607485.1, read as the reverse complement.
TCAGATTTGTATGACGATAGACCACATAATTGATGCCAATAAAGAGATTCAAAGTGAACAATCATATCCCTTCATATGCTATCTTGTCCCGAAAAGCAGAAGAGAAAAAGTGAAATGCTAAAAAGAAGGTGGACATATGTTAAGGTCTTGAGCGCGTAGCAAAAAAAGACAAAAGCAAAGCAAGAAAATATTCCATTCCACTTTTCTTAAAAGTTAAGTTGAAAAAGGCTTGGACTGCTTGGTCAGTGTCGATCACCAGGAGATAAAATCATGAAAATAATAGGTGCTCAATCAAGTGAAACACGAATCATCGGAACCTATGGGATGGGTGGCATCGAAAAGATGACTATTGCCAAAATCATTTACTATAAGCTTTCGTGCGATTACAAGAATTGTTACTTTCTTCCAGATATCCAAGCCCCCACAACTAAAGTCAGAACAAAAGTGAAGATGGTAAAACAAGATCTCAAGGATGATTTCTCGTGAATATAACTATGAAAAGGAATTCCTCGGGACAAGAAGGGGCAAAACAGGAATGAGCAATAATGAATGATTTCTTGCCACCGAAACGCATCCTCATGTTGTTGTTGTTTTTCTTCTTCTTCTTCTTTTTCTTTTGCCTTGCGGGCTACTTTTGACTAAAGTCCTGCCGATGACGCAAGAGGCGCACGCTAAAAAGCGTTGGTGGGTTTTCTTTTCCACACTAGCATGACCCATCTTCCTTTTCTTTGCTTTATATCTTTTCATTATTATCACTTTGCTCTTTTAACAAGATTTTCCTCGGATTCTCTCGGGCGTTTCATCGTGAACGACGGTTGAGGTCCCCGGCGGGTTAATTACTTCGATAGTTAATTGATAGGCGGCCCCCATTTGATTATATGATTTCCTTTTTTTGGCCGGCAGCATCTGATGAATGATTCCATAACACAAATTCAATAATTTCTGGAGATTTTCAATGATAATTTGTAAAATAACACACGTTCGCCGTTTCGCATGACGGGTTTTACTTAATGGCAATTTAATTACAATTGCTAGCCATATGTGGTTTTTTTTTCATCAATGTTGTTAAAAAAGATGTGCACTTTTACTCAATAAGCACGGGCTTTTCGTCATTTGAAGTTTAACAAAATAAATCCGGGTTATTTACAAGTAATGTTAATAAGTATACTAAAATTGATTTATTAAGTGATATTGATCAAATCATCTTAGCAAGTGAATGAATGGATTCATGAAAATAGATACTATACAAGTGTGAAAATACAAACGGTTCTCATTTTCTTTTATAAAAAAGTCATTTTTGGAAAAACTAAATTTTCCAGATCTAGAGAATCTTGAGCTTTCCAAATTGCTATTAAAAATGTGCTTAACTTTCTACTTTATCATGGAGAACATAAATTTTCAGTTTTGTATTAAGTTGACATGGAATCTTAATTTTCTTTGAAAAAAGTCCTGACCTTTCGATTTTATATTGCAGCAAGATGTCTATATCGCAGATTTGACAAATAAGTTTAGTAGATAATTTCAGAGTTTCTACCTTGGCCCCTTGTCTATCGTATGCCATCACAGCACTTGTCTTTTACTTCTTGGTTTTATTTCTTGGCCCGATCAGCCCATCAAACTGGACTGGCCGGAGTTCACCTTGATTAGGATGGGACGAAACGAACTTGGTTGGAAGTTTGATGTCTGCTTTTGTTGACTTCGACTTTGAATGAATCCGCCCATTTATTTGTTTGGGTGGCAAAAGTTGATTGCAATCCCCAAAATATCTGCATCACATGTCCAATGATTTTGCCGCGTTAAGGAACGCAAATAATTGTCAACTTTGATAGGCTGGGAGCGATGCTTCGAGGAAGCATCCTTATTGACCAATTTTGCAGCAAAACTGGCCCACGGCTATCTGCATATTTAGCCAATCCTTTGGCTTTTCCAAGTTCAAAACCTACCAAAAGGTCATTCAAAAAAATCTTCCTATTATTAGTTCCTTAATGTTCTGTGGTGAAGGAGGAACAAAGGGTCTTGATACTTAAGGCCCCCACACATCTATACGAAAAGTCTTTCTTTTCTTTTGATAAGACTAGGAGTCATGCAGTGGGATCCCACCTATTTTCTCTTCTTCCCCCGAGCTTTTGAACTAATGGAGGAAGCTCGATTTCGATTCGAATGAAAGGAGTCCGATTTAAAAAACCAAAAATTTAGTGGAGTATAATCAAAGCTAAAGCTATCAAAGAACAAATTTAATTTTCCATTGGTCTCAATTCGGGGAATTTGATACTTCCCAAGAGTTTTTTTTTACTCATCGAGTCATCGTGATTTAATATCTTCAATCTTAAATTTTTTGTTGGTCACACTAGGATTTATGTCTGAAAAGACTTAAGAACTTATGAATTCAGGAATGGAACATTTTTACACCTCCGGATCTAACGAGATTTTATTTTCTATCGTGAAACATGAAATGTTTAGTTACCGCGAAATTGATTTAGAAACTTCGAAAAATACTCGCAAGCAAAAACTTTATTTTCTAAATAATCTGGCCAATCATGGCATCAATCAAATAAAAAAATTGATACTGTCTAATTTAACTAAATGAAAATGGAATGTGTCATATACATATAGTTTGGTATTGCATCGAAATGTAATCATTAGATTAATAGTTGCAAGAGATTGGTCGATTTGATTTTGATGCAGACGCCAACAATCTAAAACCTAAGCTCCCTATGCCTCGTTTTAACGTAGTATTAACATTAGCTACCACTCTCGGAAAGAGAGAAGAAAAAAAGACAGAACAGCGTACGGTTGTTGCAAGAAGACTGAAACATCACGGGTTTAGAAGGGCAAAGTCAAAAGTCTATGAAGACTTGGACTACGAACAGTCCATGAGCCAACTTGCTCGAGAAGGAATCACACCAATGATTCATCTTGCGATTCCCTCCGATCAAATATCATCATATGAAAATTGAAAATCATATAAAAACAAACTTTTAGAGTGTGTTTATCTCGGTGAGGATTTTCTTGTCATAGGAAAATGTTTTTAGGAAATTTAATTTCATAGAAAGTAAATTAAAAAAAATTGATTATGGTGAAAACAAGTTGAAAAAATTGATTTTATCGTAATTGGTAATAAGTGAAATCCATTAAAGGCGGCTTGTATCGTTAAAAGTAACATATAATGACTAATAAACTCGAATCGATATCGTCTTTGTTTAATCTGTAATCCCATCAAAATAACAACGATTACAAAGAAATTAGGATAAAAATTATGAAACCATATTTGTAAAGTATTATATATGATCTTGTTTTTGGGAATGTAAGAAAATTTAGCACTGATGAAGTATATTCTTCTCACTTCAACGTAGCAAGAGATCAGGAAAAACGATTCCTTCTTACCAAATTGTTATTCTCTAAGCTTATTGTTTTTAGTCCATGGTAAACATTTTATATTGATCAAATAATTTCACGTAATTCAAATACCGGAAAAGTACGGAAATTTTTTCTCAAAAATGATTTTTCATTAAACAAACTGACCCTAAGTTAAATAAAGAAGATGGTAAAACAGGATCTCAATGACAATTTTTCATGAATATAACTATGAAAATAAATTCCTCTAGGTAAGGGAAAAAATCTTGCCGACAACAAAAAGGCACGCTAAAGCATTGGCAGGGTCTTCTTTTCCGCGTTAGGATGACCCATCTTCTTTTTCTTTGCTGTATTGCTTTATGTCTTTTCATTATCACTTTGCTTTTTTAACCATATTTTCCTTGGATTCTCGCTGGCCACTTTCGCCGTGAACGCCGGTTGAGGTCTCTAGTGGGTTTATTACTTTGATAGTTGATTGATAGGCGGCCACCATTTGATAAATGATTTTTTTTTTGGCCGGCAGCATTTGATAAGTGGGGCTTTTGAACTTTTTTCATCTTTGAAACATTTCTCAAAGAAAAGATCAAGTGAGATCAATGGAGGGGAGACAATGCTCGGTTTATTCATCGTTGGATTGATCATAATCCGGACTCTGAAAAGCTTATGATATTGTACGTGCCAACTCTTTACGGGTGACTTTGGTTAGCTAAAGAATGGTTGATAGAAGATGATTTTGGTAGCTGCTGCTTATGTTGGTTGTCGTCAAGTCAATATCGTGAAACTTTAGTTGCGAAGTGGCTATTTTCTATGGGGAAACACAAAATGTTCAGTTACCACAAAATTGATTTAGAAACTTGAAAAATACTTGCAAAACAAACAAAATCTGTTCAAAGAAACTTTGATCTTCAAATAGTCTAACAAATTGTGTTATTAATCATCAGAAAAGTTGATACTATCTAATTTAACTAAATGGAAATTACGAAATTGCCATATACATATAATTTTGCCTTGGATCGAAATACAATCATTAGATTAAAAATTGCAATAGCTACCACTCTCCAAAGAAAAAATAAAATAAAAGAACGGCGCGGGGGGGGGCGGCGGGGGAAGGCGTGTCTCACAGAACTAGAAGGGCAAAGTCAAAGTATTCGAAGACTTGGACTACGAACAGTCCGTGAACCAGATTTCTCAAGAAGGAAACGCACATCGACCAAAACAAAAAGGAATCACACCAATAATTCATTTATCTGCGCGCGTGGAACAACAATTCCCAAAATAGGCCCGACTCGACACCCAAACCCCGAAAGTGACCCTACAATTATGTACAAGCGAAAACGCGCCGCGGGCGAGTGCGTGGGGCATTCAACGCAACGCGGTGTTGTCAGAAACTCCACAAAGACAAAGATTATTAAAATTCAAGAGCATAATAACTGAAAGCACTCGATTGCTCCCATCTTTTTAGAATTCCACTAGTTTATTTACTCCGCAATTGTATCTTCCTGTTTTTTCAATTGCGTTATGACGGTGAAGATAAAAGAGAACAATTGAGTTGGGAGGGGCCACTTTGGTGTTGAAAAAACCTGCATTCGTCAACTTTGACAGGCTGTAATGAAACGTTCTTATTTGACCAATTGTAGCAAACTGGAGACCGTGACTCTCTGCATATTTAGCCAACCCTGTCTTCCACGTTTAATGACCCACAGAGATCTCCGTTTGTTAGTTCTGGCTTCTAAACTTTTTCCATCTCTAGCTGCCACTGCTTTTGCTGCTATACTTTTCAATTTTTGTTCCTTGAAGAGAAGATCAAGTGAGATCAAATGGAGGGGAGTGCCAAAAAAAGACGCATCTGTGAAAATGATGGAACAGCAGGAGGCGCTTCTTCTACTCACACTTCAACAGAAGGTCAAGGAATGGCTACTTCATATGACTATGAAGTATTCTTGAGCTTCAGAGGACCAGATACTCGAGCAGGTTTTACTGACTTCCTTTACACTAGTCTGATAGCTACAGGAATCCGTGCATTTAAGGATGACGAAGATCTCCGCAAAGGGGAAGAGTTTGCCCCTGAACTTCTCCAAGCAATTAAGCAGTCAAAGATCTTAATACCTATCTTTTCGAAAGATTATGCCTCTAGTGTATGGTGTCTCAAGGAGGTAGTCCAAATGGTCGAGTGCAAGAATAATGGGGGACAAAAGATCATCCCTATTTTTTATGATGTTGCGCCTGCAGAGGTTCGGTACCAAACTGGGGATTATGAAAAGGCCTTTCTTTCACATGAAAGCAAGAAGCGATATGACCAAAAGACCATCAGAGAGTGGAAGGATGCTCTCCGTGCAGTTGGGGAAATAAACGGACACAACCTGCAAAGCATGCCCAACAGGTGATTGCTTTTATCATTACATCTCATGTGCCTTGTATCGTTGAACTGGATACATTTCAACTGGTCTCTTTTCTAGATTTGTGTTAGTTTTGTTGAAATTAAATTGTGTGCAATTGAAGTTATATCGTCAAATCACACTAACTAATGGCACAATCCCATTTTTGTCCCATTTCATTCCCAGCAACATTTTGTCAGTTCAGGTCATTCGTTAACCCCAAGTGCCACCGCTAATTCACCTACAATGGAATAAATCGTTGAAGAATACATTTCAAATAGGCCTATAGTTTTCAATTTGGTCTTGTCAGAAAATAGTTGGTTCAACACAGTTTTCTAACTCATTGCCTTTTGACCTCCAACAAACACTAGGCAAGAAGGCGAGTTTGCAACAAAACTCACCAAGGAGGTTTTCAGAGAATTGAAAAGGGCTTATTTGGTGGTATCAGATTACTTGGTCAGTGTCGACGACCATGTGGATGCAATCATGGAAATGATTGGTGCTGAGACAAGTGAAACACGGATTGTAGGAATTCATGGAATGGGTGGCATCGGAAAGACGACTATTGCCAAAATCATCTACAATCAGCTTTCAAAAAATTTTGAGGGTTGTTGCTTCCTTTCTAACGTCCGTGAAACGTCAAAACTCAAGGGCATTCACCACTTGCAGCATCAGCTCATCTCTGACATCCTCAACACGAAATGGATAGATATAAGAAATATTGATGAAGGGATTAAGACCATTAAAGACAGGTTGTCTAATAAAAGAGTCCTCCTTCTTCTCGATGATGTGGAAGAAAAGGATCATATGAATGCACTCATAGGAAATCATGATTGGTTTGGTAAAGGGAGCAAACTCATTATTACTACTAGAAACAAAGAGGTTCTTAAGCTTACCAAAGTGGACAATCTTTATGAGGTTAATGTCATGGATTTCGCTCGATCTCTACAACTTTTTAGCAAACATGCCTTCAGAAGAGATTCTCCTTTAGACGAGCATATCGACCAATCCAAAAGGGCGATAGGCATTGCTGGAGGCCTTCCGTTAGCTCTTGAAGTCATAGGTTCACTTTTACCTTGCATTGATAAGAAAAAGTGGGATGACAAATTGGAGCAGTTGGAAAAAGTTCCTCATTTGGATGTTCAGAGTAAGCTAAAAATAAGTTTTGATGCATTAGAAGTTCGACAACAACATATATTCCTCGATATAGCTTGTTTTTTCATTGGATATGACAAAGACATTATGGTTCATTTCTGGGAAAAATCTAAATATTTTCCAGAAGAAGTTATGGAGGTTCTGCAGAACATGTCTTTGATAAAGATTAGATGGGGTAATAAAGTGTGGATGCATGACCAACTCAGAGACATCGGAAGAGAAATAGTTCATCAAGAAAGTAAGATGAAAATAGAGAAGCAAAGTAGGGTGTGGGATCCTAAGGAAGCATTGGATTTGCTGAGGAGACGTAAGGTAAAATACCCCCCAATATAAATTCCTAGTATTTATGGATTTTTTTTTTCAAAAAATAAAAAGCCAGTTACTTTTTGTGTTGTTTAGCACCATTACGACTTCCTCAACCTATATTTTTGCTCCTTTAAGATTACAGGAATGATAGCACTGAACTTCAACTGCTATATATAGTGGAATTGAATTAATGTGTTTCCCTTCAACTTTTTTGTGTTAAAATTTTACCTTTGGGCAGGGGAAAACAAAAGTTGAAGCTTTATGTCTCAATTTGGACAATCAGTGGCAGTATCGCTTTACCTATGAGGGCTTTGAGAGCCTATCATATTTAAGGTTCCTTGAAGTGGGCGGTTCGATGGAAAATTTCTGTGCAGAAGCGCGGCTTCTTTGGCATGAATTGACATCAAATGTTCCTTCAGCTAATGAGAATTCAGATCTCCTTCCACAATTACGTTGGCTTTCGTGGCGTCGTATTCCCCCAATATTTAACATTACAAATTTCTCCATGGAGGATGTGGTTTTTCTTGATCTTTCTTCCAGTGAAATCACGGATGATTGGAAGGGGTGGAGGCACATGGAGGTATCTTATATGCTAGACAACACTTATTATTCCGTCTTATGAGATTCAAAAGTAATCTTTGCATAATTTTTCTTTTACAGGTGATGAAGAATTTGAAAGTTCTGGATCTGTCCTATTGCCGACACTTGAAGAGAACCCCCAACTTCTCTGTTCATTCAAATTTAGAACGTTTGATCCTATCGAGTTGTCCATTATTGACCGAAATTGATAGATCGATTTGTCAGTTGAAACGCTTAGTTTCCTTAGATGTAAGTAATTGTGAGAATCTTCAGAGGCTGCCAGGTGAGCTGGGTGGAGATCTTGCAAGCCTTAAATACCTATCTCTGAGAAGTTGCAGATTGTTGGAGAGGCTTCCGGATACAATCGGGAATTTGGAATCGCTGATTGAGATGGATATATCTATTACGAGGATCAAAGAACTACCCGATTCCATCGGAAAATTGAAAAATTTGAAAGTAGTGAAGATGGAGCATAGTGGCATAAGCAAAATACCCGATGCCTTTTGGACGATTGAGAAGCTCGAAGAAATACATGTCGGCAGGAACAGGATGTTTGCTCCCGAGCGTTGCCATGTGAATATTGGCAATTGCATCTCCAGAAATCAATCCCTGAGGATCTTGAGATTGGATGGGGTGGATATATACGCGCTACCACTGAGGCTTCCTGAAAGTCTCATCGATTTATCGCTGGAGGAGTTGTGCATGGACACGTTTCCAGATCTCTCGTACCTCACTAATTTAAAGAAACTGAATCTGAGATTTAGGGGACGTGATTATGATGGGAAATCATATGGGCCCGTGGAAGATCCAATACCACGGTGGATGGGGAACTTGAGCAATCTGGAGTCTCTGGCCCTGCGCTTTGATTGTGAGACCGCCTCACCAACAGACCTAAGCCTCCCTACTCAACTCAAGTCACTTGACCTCAAGTGCGGGATTACCACCTTACCAACAGCCCTTCCTCCTCAGCTCGAGTCACTTCGCCTCTCGACCACTAAACTGCGTCACCTCCCGAGTCTTCCCCCAAGTTTATCCTCCTTACGTTTGGAAGGTTGCGACTCACTTTGCTCGATGGAGGATCTATCGAATTTGAAGAATCTATCATCTCTCGGCATTTTGGGCGCTGCAATTGCAGAGATTCGAGGCCTTGGTTGTCTGGACGGCCTACGAGATATGGACCTTAAGAGCCTTGGACAGGTGAAGATACTACCTGATCTGAGCAATTTAAACAAACTGAGGCGTCTTGATGTATGCTATTGTTTTAATCTGGTAGAGATTCAAGGGGAACTACCACGGTTTTTGGATGGGTTGTATATTTATTCATGTCCTTCTTTGCTGAATTTACCCGATCTGTCAAGCTTGGTGGGTAGGCAACGGGTTGTAATAAAAAATTGCGCTAAATTAAATGAGGGGGCAATTCTTGCATATGCTCGGATGAAACCACGAGATTTGTGGCTTTTAGGCTTTGACCAGCTGCAGATCCTACGTGGTCTAAGTTATTCAAACGAACTAAGATGTCTTCATGTAGACAGCTATCGTAATCTGGTTGAGATTCAAGGCGAACTACCACAATCTTTGGAAGAATTGAGGATTTATTACTGGGAATCTTTACGGAAGTTGCCTGATCTGTCGAGCTTGAAGGGGTTGCGAATGGTTTGCATACGTAGCTGTTGTAGTCTGGCTGAGATTCAAGGTGAACTACCACAATCTTTGGAAAAATTGGAGATTTATGACTGTGAATCTTTACAGAAGTTGCCTAATCTGTCGAGCTTGAAGGGGTTGCGAGAGGTTTCCATAAGTAGCTGCGGTAGTCTGGCTGAGATTCAAGGCGAACTACCACAATCTTTGGAAAAATTGAATATTTCTTTTTGTGAATCTTTACAGAAGTTGCCTGATCTGTCGAGCTTGAAGGGGTTGCGAAAGGTTTGCATAAGAAGATGCGGTAGTCTGGCTGAGATTCAAGGCGAACTACCACGATCTTTGGAAGAATTGGAGATTGATGACTATGAATCTTTACGGAAGTTGCCTGATGTGTCGAGCTTGAAGGGGTTGCGAGAGGTTTGCATAAGTAGATGTGGTAATCTGGCTGAGATTCAAGACGAACTACCACAATCTTTGGAAAAATTGGAGATTTTTTTCTGTGAATCTTTAGAAAAGTTGCTTGATCTGTCGAGCTTGAAGGGGTTGCGAGAGGTTTGCATAAGTCACTGCGGTAGTTTGGCTGAGATTCAAGGCGAACTACCACAATCTTTGGAAAAATTGAAGATTGATACTTGTAAATCTTTACAGGAGTTGCCTAATCTATCGAGCTTGATGGGACTACGAAAGGTTGAAATAAATCGGTGCAAGAAATTAGATGTGGAGGCAATTTCTTCGCTTTGCTCGGAGAAGGGAGTCGAATTTCTGGAAGAAGACAATGAATGGGACGGAGAAGAAAGATAATCTGAATCTAAACATGATGGAGAAGACAACGAATCTGAATTTGAGGGAGATGATGCCGAATCTGAATCTGAAGATGAGGGAGAAGATGACGAATCTGAATCTCAGGGAGAAGATGAGGAATAAGTGCACGTTGCTCTTGAAAGCTTCTTGATCCACGACCACAAATTGTTGCCTCATGTTCAAACTTTAAACAACTTGAGGTAACCTATTTCATCTGACAAATATTTGTTTTCCCTTTTCTGCAATCAAATTCTTTCTCAGATATGAACAGAAAAGTTTCACATGCACTTTTTTAATTACCTTTTCATGAGTTGATGACTGAAAATCTGATGAAGGTATTGAAATTGTGATACATCCGTACAACCAGAAGGTTCTTAATTATTTTCAAATATTCGTTCTCTTTTCCTTGTTTGGTTTGGCTTTTTTGGCTATATATTATTTGGATGGTTTCTCCTTGCTTTTATGTTTCCCAGCTGGAGGTATGCATCTCGATTGCATAGTTTTTATTTGACATGTAACAAATTATTAGAGATCCTTGTCGATTTGCTGCTTCATATATTTCGAAGTTGATAACCTCGCTTTGCTTTGGAGATAACTTTGTTATGCTGTAAACAATTAGATGGAATGTGTGCTGGAAGGTCATATAACTATGGTTCTCATCCTGGAACTTTACGGCATAATCAACTCATCGTTGCAACTGTGAAGAAGACAGACACTCTGTATTGATATGCTTATGTTCAGTTTATTGTCCAGAATAGGTGTGCTTCTTACTGAGATTTGCAAATGTTAGGGAGAAGTTATAAAATGAAGAAAGACGAATTTCACTTGGGTAGCGGCATCAATAGTTTGCCCGGAAAAACTTCCATCTGTGGCAGGATAGAGGAGCTACTTAGCTTCTCCGAGGTATCATAAATCACCTTATAGTCAAAGGCTAATATTTCAGTATTACTGGTGCATAGGACATATGATACGTCTCATTGGGGTCAGAAATCATGTAAATGGATTCTTGTGTGAACTCCATTATCACCTACATCTTCTGGAAATGGTTGTGCCTAGGTGATTCTCTGTAATAGAAGCCCTTCCATTCACCTCAAGCTGTACTAGAGCACTCTTTTAGGGTTTAAGATTGACAAGAAGTGCTAAGGGAGACATCTCAGCAACCTGCTTTTTTGCCGGTTTCTAATGTTGTTGAAAGAAATTAGAGTTTGAGAAACTTACAGAGAGCTTTCTATGCAGGGAGCTGCGGCTAATGGGGCGGCTGTACAAATGAAGACCAAATAAAGGAAAATGAGGATGACATATAATGTCAACTAAATTCCCTTTCACAATCTTGGGGTGGTATTCACCTGTTGAGTGACAGAAACTTGAATATTAGTGACGGAAGTCGTTGCCTATTGATGAAATTGTTAAATCTGTTAAACTCGGTTTGAAGTTTTAGTTGAATGTTTGGCCCTTTTTTCTAGAGAAATCATTAGAGCAGGGCAAAGGGATGCATTGTGCAATTTGGGGCATCGCACGTAATGTTTTTGGGGTTAAAAGGACTATTTAAGCAAACCTAATTGCTTATTAATCCGTTTTGTGGGGCTATAAGAATGAATATTGCTCTTCATCTGTATGTGTGTTCTCTTCATTGATAGGCAATAGAACTTGCTTATCAGTAGCCAAATATTCCTTTACGAGGAAACACTAGAAGGGCACGGGGAGAAAAATTGTGTGCGCTGAAAGAGGTGTTCACAGCAGTCTTAGTTGCGCCTGCCAAAACCAATTCATGGACTTTTTGATGTGAAAATGGTGTTCAAGTTAGTCTTACTCATGAGTATGATAGGCGCTCACAAAGCAGGAAACACGGATTGTTGGAATTCAATTGAATGGGCGGTGTCATAAAGTCAACTCTCGCCAAAATTACCTATAATAAATTTTCACATGGTTTTGAGCACTGTTGCCTTGTTTCTAACAATCGTGATACTTCAGAGCTCAAGGGCATTTGGTACTTGTAGAATCAACTCATCTCCTATGCCCATAACTGGAAATTGACTAAAATAAGTAATGTTGATGAAGGGATCAAGACAATTAAAGGTAGGCTATCTAGTAAAAGAGTTCTCTTCCTTTTTTATGATGTTGACCAGAAGAAACAATTGAATGCGCTCGGGGAAATATCTATGATATTCAGGCATTACTGAATTCTTCAACGCTGAATATCAAGTGCTGAAGGATCTCGAAATTCTTAGTGCTTCACATTGTTCATTATTGAAGATAATCTCTTCCATTGGTCACTTCAGCACTTAGAATTTCGAGAAGAAATTCTCTTCCTTTTTTATGATGTTGACCAGAAGAAACAATCGAATGCGCCGGGGGAAATATCTATGATATTCAGGCATTACTGGATTCTTCAACGCTGAATATCAAATGCTGAAGGATCTTGAAATTCTTAGTGCTTCACATTGTTCATTATTGAAGATAATCTCTTCCATTGGTGACTTGACATCTCTATCAAGGCTATCTTTTAGAAACACCATAATTACACAACTTCCCCTGTTGATTGGAGCTCTTACAAGCCTTGAATACTTGTCTTCAAAAAGAATGTGAATGTATAGAGAGGCTTCCGGACTTGATTGGCAATCTGCAATCACTACTTGAATTCGATATTTCCTACGCGTGCATTAAAGAGCTAAGACTCAATGGGAAACATGAAAAGTTTGAAAGCAGTGAGGATAAACAATTGTTTTATTGGAAAGATACCTAGTGCCTTATGGTTGTTGTAAAAGCTAGAAGAAACAGACGCAGCACATGGTGAAAGCTTGCAACTGGAAATTCCAAATGACATTTGCAGAAATTTGTCTTTGAGGATCCTGAAATTGACACTAACTGAAACATGCCAAGTACCAAAGCTTCCAGAAAGTCTCGTTAGTTTGCACATTAATACATCGACGACAATATTTCCAGATTTCTCAAACCTGACAAGTTTAAATAATTTGTATCTGGCCATTCGACCAGATGCTTACCCTGTAGACAATTGTCAGCTTGTGGAAGATACTATGCCATGGTACATTGTGAGATTAAATAAATTTGAGTCTTTAACATTGTCGTCTGCTATTGTAACCACCTTATCAACGGATATTGGCAGCTTTCACAACTCAAAAGACTAGAACTCCGGCGTGCTAATTTGTTGTGCCTCCCAAGGCTTCCCTCGGAGTTTATCTTATTTATGTGTTGAATCTTGCCGGTGGATGAGAACAACGATGGATCTCTCAAATTTGAAGAGACTGTCAGAACTAATAATGGAGAACTCTACAACATCAGAGATTCAAGGCCTTGATTGTGTGGAGTATCTACGAATTCCGGAGCTCTTCGATCTTGAAAAAGGGAGAGAGTTTCCATGATCCGACTCATCGGAGGAAGTTGAAGTTAGTTACACTAGATTATTGTAGTAGTGTGGATTTTGCTTGTCGCAAACTACCAGAATCTCTGGAAGAATTGTTGATTGAAGGCCCTGCCATCCTCGATGTAAGTTGATCGGGTAGAAATACTTTGCAGAGAGGGGATAACATGCGTGAGACCTGACTGTTTCAACTTGAAGAGGTTCAAATGATCCGAGCCTTGCATTGCTTAGGAGATTCGGCCATTTCTCGAAAAATGGAGAAGACACGCTCTGCAGAGGAGTGCATTTTCCAATAAGAAGTGCATGCGGTTCTTGAAAGGTCCTGCATTTACAACCAGATTTGTTGTCAAGGAAACTTGGAAACTTAAACAAATTGCTTATTGCCCTATGTCATTCTAGTAGACATTCGTTATTGTCTTTCTTGGAATCATGTTCTTCA